>NC_090925.1:986899323-988149323 GCF_040938575.1 Ambystoma mexicanum
CCAAATCCTTAAACTTCTACTTTCCACCTGGGAGGATAGGTTGGTGGGATTAGTGTGATCGCTGCCAGCACGCATTCTGTAATTTGTCAACTTTTAATATAATTTTTGTTTGATCAACAGCACACAGACATCTAGTTTCGAATCCACCATTTTATCTCAATATGGAACTCTATTGTTTACTGGCGGGTCCTTTTTGAGTCTGTGGATGTGGTAAAAAGAAAATGGCGGTTATTCCGTGAACACCTTTTTTTGGCAGTGGCTGAAGTACTGAAGAAACAAAAAAACATTCTTTACACATTTTCAAGACGATGTAACCACCTATTTTCTAATTTCTGCTAACATCGGTTGTCCATGAAGCACGTGACGCCCATTCAGTTCTTTTCAGAGCAAAAACCGCAGACAGTGTTTTCCTCCAGTTTAACGTTCACATTTCCTTGGAGGTAACATTTCCTTGGAGGTAGCACTAAGAAGTGCTTTACAAATTAAGAAACTCAGCGATTGGGGATCACGGAGGGGGAAATGCAGCTGAACTCCATATTCCCAGAACAAAGTAGAGTTAAAAGCGATAAATGCCTTGTTTTTGTTTTGTACAATTAGGGCAAGGGCCGGCCATAGGATTTGTGGGACCAAGTGCAGCAAATTAAGTGCGGGCCCCTTAATTTGCTTTTGATGACATAACAGAAAGTGACGTCACGGGAAGTGTCATCACAAGATAATGACCACTAGATGTGTGTAGGCAGCAGCGAAAAAATTGTTAAACAAAATAAAACCTATTTATAAACCTCTATTGTCAAGTTTCAATAATGCTAATGGTGCTCCTAGTAACTGCTATTGGTTTTCCCCAGGTCAGGGATTACGGGATTGGTAGATGAATGCCTACCTGGGTTGCCCACATTGCCAACAGTGTGTCATCCTGAAGGGTTCGAAGGGGGACAGGCCTGCACTGTTGGTTGGGGGGTTTTGTGGGATGTGTTTAATTGTGCTGGAGGAAGGCACAGATTTCAGGCAGCTAACTACTACTTTGCACTTGTTTTCAAAATAAAAATGCCCATTTACAGTTCTTAACACGTTAAGAATGCATGGTCCGATTCTAGAAATGCTAGCTCAGGAGATGGCAGCATAGAGGCTGTGCTCCTGTGCCCTGATTGGAACTATACCTTCTACCAATATGACTGATCTGAAACCAACTGAAACTACCCACCCAGCAAAGAGACAAAAGTGAACAGATGAAACTGAGTCAAGAGATGACAAACTTTTGGATCTTCTTACCAAAGTAACATTGGACATTGCTGAGATTAAAGCAAAAATGATCAATGCTGAAAAGAGGTATTTAGATCACACTACTAAAGTCTCTGCAATTGTGGATCATCTAACAGCCACTGATAAACAGACTGTGAAATTACATGATAAGATCAGAGATCTGGAAGTGCATAATGGAAAGCTGCTGCTTAAACTGTCGGAACAAGAACATTTCTCAAGGAGAAACAACATCAGGATAGCTGGTTTTCCAGAAAATGTGGATCTTGGGAACCCTATGCTGTTTTTGAAGAAAGCTTTAGTTTCTATTTTGAAGTTGAATCTGGATACTCCCTTGGAGATGGAAAGGGCTCATAGATCCCTGGTCCAGAAACTGATTATGGGTCAAAGACCAAGGCATTTCATAGTGAAATTTCTGAGATTCCCCAAAAAAGAACTGATCTTGAAAAAAATCACGTGAATTGGGGGATTTAGCGTGGGGTGGAAACAAAATTATGATTTTTGGAGACTTAAGTAAAGATGTCTTGATACAAGGAGGATGTTCAATGCTGCAAAGGAAAAAAGCCAAAAACAGGAAATTACAATACTATATGGTGTATCCGGCGATTTTAAGGGTGGTGGTTGATGGTCAGACCCACTCTTTCTCAGATCACAAAGGAGCAGAGGCCTTTTTAACTGATTTAACTGATTTGGAGACTTCACCTATGGATACTGTCTCTGGGCCCCAGAAAAATGCACCTTTTAAAGAAGAAAAGATGATTATTTGACAAAAATGGGTGGCTGATTATTTTTATTTATTTTATTTCTACTATTTTTTAATTATATTTTACATGTTTGGATATTTTTAAATGTAATGGATGTATCACTTCAGAGCGAAATTCGTTATTTTTCTGCAACGGGTGCTAGAATGCTCACAAAGATTGTAAAATGCTTGCAGCGTGACGCCGGGATGTATGCAAAGTGTTACGAGCTCACGTTTAGGTGCTGATTTAATTGTATGAAGCAGAGTTTGTTTATGGAGTCTCCATGGAGATGGACTGTGCCTGTGATGGGTCAGAAGGTAGGAAATGGATGGGGATTTTCATTGTGTCGGAGCTGCATTCTATATTACAGTCGTGGATCTGCAGATAAATGATATGATATTTTATTTCTCTCGCGCTCATACACAGGTTTTTCAGAGCGCGACAAGGCAAGGGAACAGGGGAGAACAAAAACAACGATCTTACTAGGCCCAGTGACATTGAGAATGTGCAAGTGCAGGGTAGTAATGCAACAGTCAGTTCTGTTACTGCTGAAAATAAGTTGAGCTTTTACGCAAGGAGCAGATTATTGTAACTGAAAACCCACATGAGATGGTATAACAGTTATGAGGCACCCACCACGCATCTTGGTTAATAAATATGCAAATGACGCTCATGCTTGATGGTCATTGCCATGTGAGTCCTGCCAACAGCTTGCCATTTAGAGCAGCGCCAGCGCTGCATCTGACGTGTGAACTCATGAATCGCCAAGCCCCTTACTGGACTGGAAACCGGCTGCAAGGATTACATTAGAAGCACAACTTCGTTATTTTCGATACACCATAGGAAGCTATGAATATTACTACACTCATCGGCTGTAGTAATGGTTGGAAAGAATGCTCTCAGTGATTTCGTTAGTAATAACTGCACAGCTAGGTCCAGGGGCCGCCTCACTGACCACTTTAATAGATGCTCCCACGCAATAGAAGCATTTTCAAATGTATGGCAAAGAAATAATAGATGACTGAGTTTAAAGTCAGAGGAGGCCAGTGGCAGTCATGAACTTGTCTTTCTTCACTTCCACAGTAACAAGAAACAAATCTCTGCTGCTCTGAGGTAAACACCAACCTCGGCTACACACTTATGAGTTGCATGATGCTGAGAGATTTCGAGAGGTAGAGACATTGCAGGTGTTGTAAGCGGATTCAATTCAACACTACAGCTAAGTCAATGCCTAGTCTGGGATGCTGAGGGAAACCCTTATTGATATATTTTTATGTCCAGTTTGTTTACTCTGGATGACAACCCTTATATAACACCCCTCTCTTAGAATACCCCTGACCCCACTGAGCCAAGAAGTAGGTTTGTTTTGCAAATTAAAAGGTTTATTTGAAAATTAAACAATATATATATATATATATATCACACTATTATGATAAATTAATGTTTGATAGCACACTTGTGAAGATGATAGTGATCAACAATGGATAATGTTACAGTGGTACACTCTTTTTGATGGCTTAGAAGTGATATACAGAGGATAAAGTAGCTGAGAATACTTTTATGGCTTCAAGGACAATGCAATGATGAATGAAAATGCAGTACAGAAAATAAACTTGAAATGACTTCAACAAAAAAAAATGTAATCACTTTTCTTTGACAATTCACCCCCCCCCCCACCCTCTATGCAAGGTAAAGAGATGGGAGGAAAGCACACAGTTCTCAGGAATGCAATCAAATATAATTCAGTTCCCCCCTAGCAAGCTTAGATGAAAACAGGTAGGAGTTTTAAACACAGGCAAGATACTTTGATGTGGTTGCAATTAAGTGGAAAATATGCTAAAAAGGCTTTTAATTCCCTATAGGAGGTTGAGGGTGAGTGAGCGATACTTAAATTAATTCAGGATCACTTTAGCAATGCTGTATGAATGATTGTCAGGTTGCACATGAATTTCAGCAAGGAAAGCAAGGACAAATATATTTACACGTGGCTGAAATTAAGCAAAATGTCAAATCGCGGCAATTTAGTCGCGTGCGTCGAGCGCAATTACGGAGGCACTATAAGGAGTAGGAGGTCGGTTCTAAGATGACAGTTAAAACTTGCTCCTAGCCCAAACGGTTCCGGAGATACGGCCGATTTAGTAAAGGTAGTTTTTCGGATTTGAAATTTTAAAGCTCAGAATGACAGATGACAGTTTTCAGTTTTAAAATGACAGAATGGCACGATTTTAGGAGGCAGTTCTAATAGGCTAAAATAGTTTGAATTAGATTATTTTAAACTAAGAGATTGGTTTTGGCACAGTGCTAGCTGGGTACTCACACTAGATTTTGGACAGGAATGCGACTTCGTCACTGATCGGGTCAGGATTGGCTGGACTTCTGCTAGCGGTTCTTCACAGCAATCTGGTCTCTGGGTCTCTGGTTCTGGATACAGCACTGCTTTCTGGATACTGCTACAGGTTCTTGCAAAAGTTCTTGGCAAAGAATTCAAACAGCTCTCCCGGCTGTTGAATAGTTGGTTGGTTTTGAGGCCTGCTCAAGAGAATTCAGCTTGTGGATTCAGGCCTCTCTGCTACAAATTCTGGAGTTAATTTCTGGTCTCTGGAGATTGATGGATTTGAATTCTGGATCTCTGGATGTGAAGTCTGAAGTCTCCCGGCAAAGCGTCCCGCAAGAAAGTGGAAAGTGAATGTCTCTACCTGGGTTTCAATGGCTCTTTTTATGTGTTTTGAAAGTGGGTGTGTGCCTGGGGCTAGCTAAGCCTGCCCCTCTCACTTATCATTGGCCAAGCTTTCCTCTCGCCCATGATTGGGGGAAAGAAATGGAGTGTCAGAGTGATGCTGTAGGTTTGATGGTCTGAGGAACCTCCCCTTGTCAAATTGCACACAAATCTATTTCTGACCCAAATACATATTTATCTATGTACCATTTTTCTAATGTTATAGGTCCAGTTAACATATTTTCTGTAGCACCAAACCATCCGATCCCTGTTTTTGTACGATGTTGTCCACTTATGACAGAATTCTCCCCTTTTCATCCAGATAACAACCTCTAAACCTTTCCAGATTTTACACAAATGTTCACCAGGGATATGGGTTTCAGATGATAAAGTGTCAGATTTTTAACATGCATACATTTGGAGTGACAAACTTTTTTTCCGCTACTATCCCCAAGAACATACCACAGGGTCCTAACACCTCTTAAAATGTGCACAGAAAGATCACACGAATGATGATGTTATTTATATAATTTTTACAAGTCCGCACTATGAATTATCCATCTTTTTAAAATCATGCTCTGGCCCCAAAGGGGTGTGGTTTCCAAAGCACATGGTGGAATTTCTGGTTTATCCACTTTCCCCAAGCTCAGCTTGCTCTCACAGGCACTGCCCCTCCCAGTTTCTCCCAAGAGGAAGCCATTTTACGACTCTCCCCCCCCCCCCCCAATATAACATTTGCCTGAGCCAGGGCAGGGCTTTGTTCAATTTCCTGCAGTCCCCAGGTGCTCCTCCCCTAATCCAATCAGAGAGGCGTCATCTCCTTTTGGCAGGGGCAGCAGAATGCAGCCAGGCCTGGGAAGAGTTGTTGAGCCAGTTCAACTCCTGTCGGGGGTAGTTGTCAGGCAGAATTCAGCTAAATGTTCCTTTAGTTCCCAGTTTTCTACATTCAAATCCAACTTACAATTTTTGCACATGCAGCTAGAATGCTGATTCTAAGTTCAAAACTATGACATTTAAACAATTGCAACCTATGTGACACTCACAAGTACGTCACTCATTTATTCTTAACATTTCGATTTTAGTGGCTTCAAACCCAAATTCACTTAAGCTGCTGACATCCCCAGCTATTTTTTATATATACATTAAATAATTACTTCCTTCAAGTCATTTCAGAATATAGTTTTACATTGTATCCACCTCTTAGCAAGTCTTTCCTTGGCCTGGTTTGGGTTCATTTGTTCAATTTTACACAAAAGTCTGGTGGTTTTAAAACGCTGGCTTTCTGATAGTGGTGAGCACCAGTATTGCATCCATTTTTGACATTAAGAAAATGAATTCCCCACAGTTATGGGTTGCTTTTGGCAATCAGCATTGCCATTCCCAATGGTTTCAGGCTACTCTGTGTGTAGCCCAATGGTGGTTTTAGGCAGTGCCCTCCTGTGCTCACAACATAGGCAAAAATGGGTGGCAGCCTATTCTTCATGTTTTCCCTGTGCACTCTCTGGGGAGTTCTGGCCATCATGATGTTTTCAATGCCAGTAATGCACAGTTTTATGGTAGGGCTTGGATGCATGGGTAAAAACATCCCACAGTGTGGAAGCCTTTTACACGCTGTCTTGTTTGCAGACATTTATTTTCAATGGCAACATACTTTAATATCTCAGGTGGAGGCTGGTCTGGGGTCCATTTGGAGGATGAAGATTCCAGAGAGGGATCTGTATGATGAGGAACAATGTGACACAATATACCGCCTGCTTTGAGGCAGTGGCCTTACTGATAAGCACGGAGGAACTGAATACATTTTTTGTAAGAAAATGCTTCACATTATCGACATGACTGAGTATCTTGTTATCATAATTGAATTGTTTATGGATGAGGGTGTTTCAATTACAGTTAGATTGGGTTTAGACAGAGTAGGTGGGCCAAGGCTTGATTTTGAAAGATACAGGCTGGCTTGTTCATGGATTGGTGGACCAGTCTGTTTTGATTTGGAAGGAGTTTACTGTTGGGGCGTTTATTTACTTAATCTATACCGGATATGTGCATTCCTTGAAATATTTCAATAAGGATTAGCTTGTTTGTGGGTTATCTTTTCTGTTTACAGCGATCACGTGACCTTGTGGGGCATCTATGAAATTCTGCTGTGATATGTTTGATTCTAAGAAGCACTCCCTTTTTGAATACTCTGGGCTTCTGAATGTGTGTGGCATCTTTGCTAACATATGTGCAATCCATAATTAGAAGACACTTCATTTGTCTTCGAGCCCAAACACCCTTATCGTCTCAGTGAGAGAAATGCACGTATTAGGTCCCATTGTTTCATCCATAATGTTGTATTTTATGTTGTCATTGCAATATGCTCGGTGGGATGATGTTGATGTTTTAATGGTTTTAAAAGATCTGGAGAGTTAAGATTAGGATCACTGTGCCTGTAATGGTATGGTTATTCTTAACAGTTGTTTCATGTGATTACATGACGCTGCTTAAGATATTGTGGGTTACCTTCCAGGTTTTACTTTGAGGCCTAGCAGGGATATATCTAGTCAGTTTAGTTTGCAAGTATTCAGCCTCTGTATAGATATTATTTCAAGGCATCATTTACTTTAGTGAGTAGTTGAGATGCCTTGAGAATTAATATGTGGAATGCTGTATAGGGTATATATGATGGTGTCTGAAGATGGGTATGGGTGGGGTCGGGTGACATTGGGTATCATAAATAAAGTCCTTCTTATATTCATATGGTAGAGCGGATGTGCACCTGGTGGTGGAACTATTGGGGGGTGGTGACATATTTGACAGATCCACATAGGCTAACAGGGTTGGGAAGTGATAGGTTCACCTTCTAGTTATATGGGCGTTCTATAATCTGTTGATACATTGAGCGAGCATTGGTGATGTGGTGTCAATACATAGAGGGTGGCAGGGATGAGTGATGGGTGGAATGATAGTGTAAATGTTGGTATGAGAGACTGGGTATGGATTCAGGGGCCAATTGTATTAACGATGTGGAGTTGGATTGTTTCAGGGTTGCGATTATTTCATGCAGCAGGGGAACCGGTTTGAAATCTGAATATGCTGCGTGGTTGGGGGGGGTCATATAAATTTGAGATTGTTTCATTTGTGCATACTCATTGTTATTACCAGCTCTCAGAGGCTATAGGATCGGGGCGTTATTGGAACAATAGTTGACCTGAGGGTTTGGGTATGTCAAATGTGAGGGACTCCTTACATGATATTACATTGGGTTATGGAAAATGTTGCTCATTGGGCTGGAGTAGGGGAACATTATAATTATTTACTTTACTGCAATAGTCAAGAATCTTCTGTTTAAATAGTCGCATGTGTTAACGAATTGATTTGGGTGTGGGAAGATTGTGTTGTGGACGGGGAAGGATAAGGGGGATATATATCGTGGCCTTTGGGATAATGAGTCTAAGATATTTTAGGATATATGAGTCAGATTAATAGATGATTTAAGGAGATACCGTAGGTAAGGTTATAGAACATACATCGAATTTTTTGTTTTTTGGGTTTCGAAAATGATAAGAAGGATTGTATTGATGTGAATGTATATATGACTGTGCATAGGACTCTAGGGTTACTGTTTAGAGGTAGTGTTTAGTACTTTTGGACATTAATGTTTAGTCTTGATTAATGGACAATTTTCAATTAAAATGGTTTGTTGATGTTATGTGTTGTAGGTCTGTATTTAGTGTGTCTTATGTGGGTGGGTGTCTTTAATGTTCTACACCGTTACTACTTTGAATCTCTAACTTCAAGCTGTCGGACGGTTACATATGCAAGTCTTGGCATTCTAATGGATGATTTGGATGGTCCATACTCAGTTTAGTTCTTTCTTTTTATTGATCTAGATGGGGTCTTTGAAGTTTGTGACATGGAATGTTAAAGGGTTGAATTGCCCCAAGAAGGTGAAAAATATAATAAGGTTGCGACGTGAAAAAGCTGATGTGATTGTTTTACAGGAAACACACTTGACAGTTTGACAGTGCATCCAGATAATTTTTATGGTGCCTCTAAATCCATGAAAGGTCTATTAAATTGTTATTCAGGGAATTCGAGAGGAGTAGGCTTACTAATTAGGAAAATATTGGGTATGGTGGTAGAGAAAATACTCATGGATAATGATGGTCGGTATATTTTAGCTGATGTTAAATATGAAGGGAGAGTAATAATGTTGGGTTTGGTGTATAGTCCATGCTCTCGTGATGTTAGGGAATTGACAGATTCTCAGAAAAAATATGAATGTTGACTGCATTATCATTGGAGGTGATTTTAACTGTGTTCTAGATGCCACTCTGGATAGATTATCGGCATGTAGATTTACTGGCCATAGGCTGAGTTGTGCCTTTCGTGATTTTATTGACACCTTTGCCTTAGTGGACAGTTGGATGTCACTACATCCTGCAGAAAAGGGGTTCTCCTTCTATTCTTCAATCCATCATTCCTATTCAAGGTTGGACTATTTATTGGTTTCAGATAGATTGGCAGATGAAAGTGGTGCATCCTCCACGCAACCCACCGCTTCCAAACAAGATTTGAATTTGGTTCAGATGTGGGCATCAGATTCATTAATGCACCCGAAAGGGGCCGGAGCGGAGGACCTCCAGGCGGAACAGTCCTGTCCGACCCGGGCCTCTACCTCGAAGGACGAGCTCCACTCCTGCTTCAAGGAATTACAAGAGACATTTATGTCCACCATGCAGGAGCAAGACAGTGCAGAAGAAGTGGGAGTTGACAGGGTTCATAGGGTGGGCCCAAGGAGAACGGGCGAACCCGGGGAACGGCCCAGAGATGTATTGGTCGCCCTCGCGTCCTACCAGCAAAAGGAACTGATTCTGCGGAAGGCACAAGACATTGAACACATCCGGATGAATGGGGTGGACATTCAACTCTTCCAGGACCTTGCTCTGGTCACGTTGCCGAAGAGAAGGATAATGGCTCCAGTGATTAAAGAACTGACCGCTAGAGATATCAGATATAAGTGGACCTTCCCATTCGGCCTTCTTTTCACATGGAATGGCAAGCAGAAGAGTGCAAATGTGTGAGGAGGGCCTTCGGCTTATGGGGCTCCAGGAGGCGAGCGATGAAGAGGACTTCCGCCGGGAGAGGGAGGCCAGACGCACAAATCTGTCCGGGTGGCGGTCGGTGCAGAATAGGAAGGCTCTGCAAAATAGGGGAAAACGGAGGGCAGTACCAGATGCAATCCCCTGAAGGGATCGGAGGTCCATTCGGGTAGGGGATGGGTCTTCCTGGGTCTTCTGTGCTGGCAATGGCTTGTCGCTGATCATCGGAGGGTGGCCTGGAGGAAATAGAGGTAAATGTGGGGTTTAGGAGCCCCCGCACAGTTATACCCGAGTGTGCATGGGGACGGGAGCGAGGGGCGGAACGCCCTTGCTATGTTAGATACCTGGTCTCTACTTGGGTTTATTAAAGTTGTTTGGGGGAAGTTGGGGGGGGGGGCGGGAGGGGGCGGGAGGGAAGGGATACAGGCGGGTTGGCTTGTTTGCGTTGGGGGGGTGAAGGGTGGGGCGGGAAAGGGAAGGGTCGGGGAAGGCCGGAGGGGTTCTCGAGGTAGGCTGGGAATGGGAGTCGGGCCACCTTTAAGATGTTGCCCATGGGCGATCTGCAGGTATTGACATTTAATGTCAGGGGGCTCAATCACCTGGTTAAAAGGAAAAAGGTAGAGGGTCTTCTGAAAAGAGAGGGGAGTGACATTATCATGCTGCAAGAGACCCACATTCGGGTGCGGGACAAAAACAAGCTCAGCATTAAGGGGTATGATCTGCTGGGGCAGTCCAATGCTCAGGACAAAAAGACAGGAGTCCTGATAGCAGTTCATAGGGGTCGGAGTGTCCTCCTACATGAAACACTAAAGGATAAGGAAGGGAGGTACTTGTTTGCAAAGGTAACGATAGACGGGCTCCACTGTACGCTAGCAACTATTTACGTCCCCAACACGGGGCAAGATGGTTTCTTGAGGGAAACAATAGGGAAGCTGGAGGGTTACGTGGAGGGGGAAATCATCGTGGGGGGTGATTTAAACTTGGCGTGGAACCCGAATATAGATGGGAGTTCCGGGGGCGGTCGGGGTCTAGGGGCGCCTTCGAAACGTCTCTGACAGTTAATGAGTTATATGTCACTGGTAGATGTGTGGAGAGAGCAGAAGGCTCAGCAGGGTGGTTTCACCCATTACTCGCATGTCTATGACTCAATGTCACGAATAGATTACTTCTGGGTGACGGCAGGGCTGTTGGGAAAGATCTCGAACATAGAGCTTAGGCCAATGTCGATCTCGACCATGCCCCTTTGATGTTAGAGATGAAATGGTCACACAGGCAAGTGGGACTCTGGAGATGGAGGCTCCCTCAGGAGGTTCTACAGGACCCGATACTGGGAGAAGAAATCAGGGCAGAAATACAGGAGTTTCTCGCTAGCAATGATACGGGCGAGGTTAAATTGGGTATGGTATGGAATAGCCTGAAGGCGGTCATAAGGGGGCAATTTATTGCAAAAAGAGCGGCCGAAGCCAAGCAAAGGCAGGCCTGGGAGAGCGAGTTGGAGGGAAAATTAATGGACATTCAAAGGGAATGTGCAAAAAAATCAATGCTCGCCTTGAGGAGGGCCATGAGGCATGTGCAGGGTCAGCTGGATGTCTTGCGCACGAAAAAAGCAGAAATTAGTCTTCTCCGCCTTCGACACAGATACTACGCCAAGGCCAATAGAGCGGACAAACTGCTTGCAAGACAGTTAAGGGCACAGCAACAGAAGGGGCTGATCAAGGCATTAGTTACTAGACGAGGGGAAAGGCTCTCCACCTCCCCTGAAATAGGAGAGGAATTCAGGTCCTTTTATAAGGATCTGTACACCTCCGAAAGACCGAACGAGGATGACCAAGACAGCAACCTCGATCCTCTCCCACTGCCAAGTATATCAGAAAGGGATAGAGAAGTGCTGGAGGGCGACATACGGGAGGAGGAGGTGCGTCAGGCAATTAAGAGTCTCCAGACGGGCAAGGCCCCAGGGCCCGATGGCTTTATGGCGACCTTCTATAAGAAATGTGCAGAGGATTTGATTCCCTTCCTAACTAAATTGTACAAATCCTTTAGAGGAGAGGGTAATGTCTCTCCGATCATGATCGAGGCGAGGGTGGTGGTTTTCCATAAGGCAGGGAGGGATCCGACCGCTGTGAGCTCATACCGACCAATAGCCCTGATAAACCAGGACGCTAAAATTTACACTATAATTCTTGCCCTTAGACTATCTCCATTGCTCCCAGAATTGATCCATGAGGGTCAATCGGGTTTCATCCCGGGCAGGCAGACTCATGACAACCTGAGGCGCATGGCGCACCTGGTGGAGAAAGTGGGTATACACGGCATCCCAGCGACTCTCCTGGTGGTCGATGCCGAAAAGGCATTCGACCTGGTGGAATGGTCTTGGCTGTTTAAAACATTAGAGCGAATGGGATTCGGAGACAATTTCCTCAAGATGGTTAAAGCGTGCTATAGTACCCCCTTGGTCAGGATAGCTGTCAACGGGGAGATTACGGACAGGGTAGAGCTCTCCCGAGGCACCAAACAGGGTTGCCCCCTGTCCCCGTGGTTGTTCGCCATTTCCCTGGAGCCATTGTTAACAAGGATACAGGGGTTGGGTGCGATAGAGGGGATAGAGATGGCAAGTAAACCGCATAAAGTGGTCGCATATGCTGATGACCTGTTACTCATCTTGTTGGAGCCGGCCCACACTCTCCTGATGGTGATCAAGGAATTAGAAGAGTATGGGGCGCTCGCAGGTCTAAAAATAAACGGGTGCAAATCCGAGGCACTCCCGTTGGCTGGGGATACGGGGGGAGGTGAAGAGAGTAGCGGGGACACTGGGGTTGAGCTGTGCGGACAACGGCATAAAATATCTGGGCATCTCTTTGACGAAGGGGGTGGACTGCATGTACGGGGCGAACTTCCCGCAGCCCCTTAGGGACATCAAGAGGCACCTCGAAAGGTTGGAACCCCTGGTGATTTCGTGGTTGGGGCGGGTGGCGGTGATTAAAATGTCTGTATTGGCGAAGCTATTATATTACTTGCAAGCCTGCCTGATAAAAATCCCTCGTTCCTTTTTCAGGGCCCTGGCCAAAGCTATCACCTCATTCATCTGGTGGAGGAAGCCCCCTAGGATCTCGCGGGCGGTGTTAACGGCCCCAGTGGAAAAAGGGGGGTTGGCTCTCCCGCACTTTTGCAAGTATTATCAGGCGGCGCAGCTGTGGGTGCTCAAAGAGTGGCTCGGAGAAGTGCAGCAGAAGGTGTGGGCAGTGCAGGACAGGGCGGTAGCGAGAACACCCCTGAGGGAACTTTTGTGGAAAGATAAACGGCACAGGCACACTAACCTAGGACTGAGTGTAGTGATGAAGGCCCACCTCGGGGTGTGGGATGAATTGACGAAATGTGGTGTCTTATCAACAGTGCCGGGCCCCTTTACCCCCATGGTTGGGAACCCAGACTTTCGCCCGGGAATGGAAATGGGCGCATACCGAAACTGGGAGTTGGCTGGGTGTTCGAAAATAGGGGAAATGATGGAAGGATAGGAGGTCCTATCCTTTGAGAAGTGTGTGGAAGCATTGAAGTTTAAAAAGGCAGACCGCTTCAGATATGAGCAACTAAAACACTGGCTGAATACCCCCCCCCCCCGATAAAGCAGGCGGCCACTCGGGAGCTCTCTCGCTTTGAGACCTTTGTAACAACCAATCCGGGCACAAGGAAACTAGTGTCCACTCTCTACAAGTTCATTTGTGGGCACGATGAAAGGGTTATCTGGTCATATATGAGAAAATGGGAACAAACCCTGGGAGAACCCATTAGCAGAGAGCATTGGGAAGTCCTGTGGGGAATATTCTGAGGCTGACTCATTCAGTGCAGATGAGGGAGCTGTGGGTTAAAGTGATGACGCAGTGGCACTTAACCCCAGAAAGACAGCACATAATGTTTCCTTGGGTGTCCAACCAATGCTGGAGGGACTGTGGAGGGGTGGGAACATGGAAGCATGTCTGGTGGGACTGTAACAAGTTGCAAGGCTTCTGGGGGGGATGTAAAGGCACAACTTCAAAAGATCTTCCCGGAGACTGCGCTTATGGGGGTAAGAGTATGGCTATGTGGTCGCAAGGACGCAACTGCCGGGGCACTTAGCAAAACACACTGGAGATGTTTTATGGGCCTGTTGTTGGCAGATTGGGCGGGCATTGCCCAGAGCTGGAAGAGTCCAGACCCGCCTCTGATTTTCAATTGGCTACAAAGGGTTTGGTCGCTGATTGCGATGGAAAAACTTTCATACTGTATGAGCGGTGGGAAGGACAGTTTTGAAAAAGACTGGGGTGTCGTGTTGGAATATGTCCAATCAGACTACATGATGCAATGGTGCCCCCACAATATAAGGATTTTGGACCTGTTTAAGGCATGAGATGTTTAGGCGGCTCCGAGTGAAGTCTCCGGCCGGGAGGGGGAGGAGGGAGGGCATGGGGTAAGTTCATTTGCTGTTGATTGTTTGAAAATGAAAATAAAATTTTTTAAAAAAAACATACATACTGCAAGAGGAAAAAATATGTGCGGCTATTAGTGCCTCCATTATAGATTTCTTTGAGAACAATATGGATTCAGCTGACTGTCTGGTGGTGTGGGATGCTTTCAAAGCAACTATTCGAGGAGAATTGATTAATTGGACGGCTAGAGTTAGGAGGGAGGGAGGGAGGGTGAGATGAGAGTTAAAGGTCTGGAATTAGTACTTAAGGTATTCCAGCAGAAGTATGCTTTATCTGGTAAAGGGGCGGATAGATTGAAGATGGAATGTATAAAGGATAAGCTGGGTAAAGCAATGGATAAACAGGTGGAGAAAGGTTTATATTTTATGAAGCAGAAGTTTTGGGAGGAGGGTGACATGGGCGGATGGCTACCAGCTAGAAAACTAAAGAGTCTGTCGGAGAGATCGTTTATACAGAAGATTGAGGATGCAGTAGGGGGGGGGGGTGAAGGTCAAAGGTGATGATATCTGTGAATGTTTCAGGTCTTTTTATGCTTCCCTTTATTCGGATGCGTCGCAAGTTGAGGAAGATAAACTTGCTGAGTCTTTTTCCAAGATAGATATTCCCTACTTATCAGAGGAAGGTAGGGAGGTACTTGATGCTCAGATCTCTGAAATGGAAGTAGGGGAAGCTATCCGTCAACTCCATATGGGTAAGTCTCTGGGTTCAGATGGGTTACCTGTTGATTTTTATAAATCCTTTAGTTTGGTTTTTGTGCCCAAACTGTGTGTATTATTTAACCAATTCCTTTCGGGTGGGGTATTATGTCCTTCAATACAGGAGGCAATTATTACTCTAATTCCTAAGCAGGGGAAAGGTTCTTCCAAATGTGCTAATTACCGGCCTATTTCTTTGTTGAACGTTGATGTAAAAATATTTGCGAAGGTCATGGCTACCAGGTTACAAAAATACATAGGAGAATCGATAGGTTGTTCACAAGTGGGGTTTATGGATAACAGGTACGGCTATGACAATATTAGGACACTATTGAATATAATGGGTTTATCTCGCACAAAGACAGAAGAAATACTATATATTTTTTTTTATGCTAAGAAAGCGTTTGACTGTGTGAATTGGTCGTTTCTAAATTATGCATTACTTCGGATGGGCTTTGGTCCGCAATTCTTGAATGCCATAGGTGCTCTGCAACACAATATTTCGGCTAAAATATGGGTTAATGACGTTTTGTCTCTGCCTTTTTGGTTGTTTAAGGGTACTAGACAGGGTTGTCCGGTTTCACTCTTCTTATTCAACTTAGTTCTTGAACCGTTGTTGGCATATCTTCGACATATCTTAGACAGGAACAGAATATTTGTGGCTGGAAGATGAAGGATGAAGGATGGAGAAGTGAAAGGATTGGCTTATGCGGATGACCTGACAGTGGCTTTAACACATTCGGATGGGGGAGGGGCTCTACTAAGAAATATGATACAGGAAGTGGGGGAATTGTCTGGTTACAAGGTAAATTGGGGAAAAACTGTGGTTTTAGTGGGCTAAATAGGAGTTTATTGGATTGGAATTGTCAGTGGACTGATGTTTTGGTGAAATATTTAGGTATTTATCTAGTGCATGACATTAAGAGAATGGTGGAATACAATGTGGACAAGCTGAAGGAAGTACTGATAAAGGATATACGGAGGTGGGATAGATTGACTTTGAGTAAATGGGCTAAGGTTAATGCCATAAGAATGATGTTACTGCCAAAGGTCTTATATTATATTCAATCTCTTCCTCTTAAGTTTACTAAGGAGGAACTTAAGAGTATTGATAGGCTTTTTATTGATTTTTTGTGGGGAAAGGGCAATAGGCCGAGAATTGCTGGTTTTATTATGATACGTGGAGTCAAGGATGGGGGTTTTGGCTATCCAGTGTTGGAGAATAATTATAAGGGATTTTTACTAAAAAAGGCTTCTTATTATTTTAGGGAAAGAAGGGGTTCGGATCCTTATTGGCTTTTGATGGAGAGGGAGATATTGCATCTCTTTTCCCTAGATTGTCTTTATTCTTATGGGAGGCTACCTAATTCTGGGTTTGGTAGATTGGAAACCTTGGTGGCCTCGAAATCTGCTTTGGTTTTGTGGATTCAAGGGTGTGGACAGTTGTTCTTTTATGATTTGGCATCTATTTGGCAGAATCCGGGTTTGCAGATTCCGAATAGAATGCTTATTACGAGGGCTTGGGCCAATAGGGGCATTTTGAAGATAGATGTGTGGAGGGAGGGCAGAGTGGTTTCATTTGAGGATTTAGCTAATCACTATGGATTGGGTGATGGGGAGATGGAGAGGTATAGGCTTTTGGAACAATTATTGGCAGAGAGACTACAGATGTCGAGTGGATCATTGAGTTGTAGACCTCAAATTTGTGAATGATTTACTACTCCTCCAGGTTCCGTCTCTACGTATATCAAATTGATGCCTCTACGGGAATGTATGCAGAGTTCTTGGGATAGATTACGAATGTAGTGGGTGTCAGAATTGGGAACTGAGCTGTTGAGGAATTGTGGGATAACCTTTGGAAGGTGACGGTGAGAGCCAAGGTAGATCTGAACCTGAGATATATTCATCAACAAGTTTTAGGACTTATTTTTATTTTTTTATTATTGTTGTCTTTGATGGAACATCTTTACAACATATAATTTAAACAATACAATAAATCAAAACACTTCAAGCTTTACAAAACATCTTTTTCAAATGATACAATACTAAAACAACACATATGTGATATAAAAATCAATAAAAGAATCAGACAGACATGTCCAATATAAAAGAAAATTCAATTTTCACAATTCAAGTTTAGGCTTCCAAATAAATTGTTATCTTGCATTTGATATTAAAAGTTATGATAGTGATTAAGAGGAACATTATATTCCCTTTTCAAACTAGAGGCTATAACTAGATATCTTTACAACCATATTT
Organism: Ambystoma mexicanum; assembly: GCF_040938575.1. Lineage (NCBI taxonomy): Eukaryota > Metazoa > Chordata > Amphibia > Caudata > Ambystomatidae > Ambystoma > Ambystoma mexicanum. Next base: position 986,916,541 of record NC_090925.1, read on the forward strand.
TCATTTCTTCTTTTTCAGTCAACATTTACCGTGCCTAATCTTTTTTCTATAATTTGAAGCAGACGTACCAGAGCAAGTACAACCGGCACCCTAAATCCCCGCATACATTGAACCCACAAGGATTCATAGGCAACACCAGTAGCTGAAAATATATATTTTCCAAGAAGTTTCACCCTCTCTGATTCCAAGGCTGTACAATATAATACAAGATGTTTCAGGGTTTCCTGAGCACCTGTCATGCATAATCTGCAATTCATGTCTATTTGTTCAATGTTTTTCTTCCACTTTTTCATGCGATCTTTAGTCAATACAAGGTTAAATCTAAATCGCATAAAAGAAATTCTCACCCATTTACTGGGTACTTGTGTAAGATATAAAAGAAGAGGTTGCTGTTTGTGGCGGAATTTCGCATATTCCGTATGATTGCTGTATTGTCCAATCTTATCAGCGGTGTTAGCCCAATCACACATGTAAAGTTTTTTTTTTTACAATCTGAGGATATCAGACCAAATCTGATAGGTTCTGTGCAATCATAGACAGGGCATGAAGTAATTCGGCATTTGCCTTCTGCAAGGATATAGGAATACCTTTCATCACCATGGATTCTAGATCTTCATATAGTGGGTTTTTAACAGGATCTAATATTTTTCCAAAATTAGCAAGTCTCCGCCACAAGAGTTTAGATGCCAGAGAATGAGTCCTAGCTCATGAATGATGATCGAATTAGGCATAGAAAGGGGCAAATGTAGCACCTTCTTCCAGATCAACCCCTGCAGTGCATTTAGTATGGCCCAATTGAAAGTAAGCATAGGTCTAACCCATATAAGATGATTGATTCAACTTTAAGTAGATAAAACTCAATAAGTGGAATAAGCGAAAATTCGCATAACTTACTGTGAATAATCTTCATCTGACCAATCAATGGCATTGCTTTTATTGAGATTGCCGCCTGCCATTTAGATATTGAGTCGGCGTTTGACAGATTATATCCCAGATAAATGAGTCCTGGCACCCGAGGAATCTCATTACTGTTTATGGACCATTTAAATGATACCGCCTTTCTTTTGTTACTAAAGATAAGTATCTTTGATTTGCTTGGATTTACTGACAAATTCTGGGTTTCACGGAAGTTAAAAAAACGTTGTAGTTTATGTTGTAACCCAAAGGGGGTGCGATCTAGAAGAATTAGATCCTCGGCAAATGCCATCCAATTTATGCATAGATCACCCAATTTCACTGGAAAGGAAACCATCTGACTCCAGAGCTCATCTATGTCAGCAAGGTATAAATTAAATAGGGTTGCCGCTAGATTACACCCTTGTTTGACCCCAATGAAGGTTTGTATATGATCAGTCAAACGACCAAAACAATCGATTCTCACCCTATATCTGGTGTTAGAGTGAAGCATAACAATCATTGCTATTATGTGATCCGGAATCTGAAACAATTTCATCTTCACCCATAAGATTTCTCTAATGACGCAGTCGAATGCAGATGATAAATCGACAAATGCCATATATATTGGACCTTTTTGATCCTGCCTTACGCTCTTTAATAAGTGTGCAAGAATAGTTGCATTTAATTGTGTCCCTAGCCCTTTTCTGAAACCAACTTGATAACAAGAAAAGGTCTGAGAAACAGTTATAAAGGAATTTAGTTCTTTTAGAATTAATGCAGCAAACACTTTTGCCGAGATATCGATCAGAGCGATAGGTCTAAAGTTGGCAGGATCAGCTCTGTCTCCTTTTTTGTGTAAGGGGATAACTAAGGCAGAGGTCCAAGAGGGGGGCAATTTTTTTGTTTTAAATATAAGCTCAAAGCAGCGATGTAAATAAGAGGCCCAGAATTTTGGATCATCTTTCAATACACACGGTGGAATTCCGTCTGGGCCAGCTGCTTTTGACTGCTTAAGATTCGTTATTACCAACTCAATTGCCTCCACCTCCAATGGACAACTGCTAGGTAAATCTGCTAAGCATACCTCATATTTAATCGACTTATATTTTTCAGGCATCTCATATTTGTTCCGGAAGAATACAACCCAATCTTCCCCGCTTACTGTAGAGGATTTCTGGACCTGGCTTCTATTCAATGGGTCTCTTAATATTCCCCAAATCTCTCCGGTTTTTCGTCCAAGCATCATGTTAATCAATTGTTGATTCTTTTTCATATGTATAATGAATTTTAAGGATCTAATATCATTTTTTGTATTTTGCCATAATTTCCTTTTTTCTGTCGTTTACTTGGGCAGACGAGAGATTATATGCCCTTTTCAAGACCCTTATTTCTTGATTTTTTTGTGTTTTTCTCTTTGCAATCGCCAAGTCAAATATACCACCTCCTTCCACAAGCCGCGCAGGCTTGTAAGTGGAGGATATATCATTCAGGTGTTTACAAATCATTTTCCCATTCCATAAATCCAACCACCTACATTCTGCCATTGACAGCATTTTCGGATCAAATGTAAGCAGGTCACGATTCACAAGACTGTTCAACTTGCGACACGTGTTTAAATTCCATTTTATGGAAAACATATTTCTGTCAATTACAGGCAATTTTAACGGACCATACAATTTGTGTTCATCTAAGGTACACGCTAACGCACAGCTCAAGCAAGAGTGATCACTGAGAGATGATTCTTCAATTGTGCAATGCACATGAGACGTGACTAAAGAGGTCGATACAACGATGTAATCAATAGAAGACTTATAGCGGCCTCTTTTCCAGGTTGTTTGAGGACCATCTGTTGCAAACGGAATAACTTGCATGTTCCAGTCATCAAAAAAATTACCCCACAATTGACCTCTTTCATAAGACGATAAAGCAAGTTGATTATTTGAGTGTTCATACTCAACATGGCAGCACAACAAGGAAGAGTTAAAATCCCCACCCAGAATAATTTCAGCGTTCAGCGTTTCATTCATAATCACCTCTAACAGATCATTCAATTTTTCTAATATTCCATCAACTGTAGACCTCATCGGGTTCCAGTACAGAGATAAGACTACTAGCGGAGTATTCTGGGAGTTATGAGACAATATGACAATGGCCAAGATTTCTTCAGAAACATACAATTTCTTTATAACCACATCAAAAACCAATGAGACTAGAATTGCAAGGCCCCCTCTTGGCCGCCCCAGGAGTCCCTTTTGTGCGTGGCTAAAGAAGCAAGAAAAACCTTCAACGGGCATATCAGCAATGGCCATAGTTTCCTGCAGAATAATAATCGCAGGCCTGTTTAGACATAAATTAGTCCCCGACCAAGTCATTAAGTTCTTATAACCACAACAGTTCCAAGATTTTATAATAAATACATTTTTTTATGAGTTGTCAACCACAGGATTTTCTTTAATCATCGATTTCATTAGGGGCTCTAACCATGCAAGGCTTTTTATTATTTGATCAACAGCTTCAGCCTGTGAGCTTACTTTTTCATGTAACATAGTGTCATGATCTCTGCTTCCAAAAGGTCAGGGTTTTCCCAACTCCCTTGGAAGCAGATCCATAACCCAGGTTCCGAGTGCCAACCAGTCCCAATTGGGACCTTTTGGACCCAGTCCTGGTGCCAGTGGCACCAGGCTCATAAATATGCCCAGTCCCAGCGCTGGAAGCGCCAGGCTCATAATGCTTGGGTGGACTTACCTGCAGCAGACCATGCTGCTTACTTGCCTGCCAGTTGAGCCTCTGATCCTCTTCTGTTTGGAACTACTTTTCCTGTTGGGTGGGGCTGGAGCCATTCCCTAGATTCAGAACACTGGAACTCTTCTGGAAGGCAGGAACTCTTTTCTTACCAGGAACTCTTTTCTTACTTAGGCGTGGCTGTGGAAGGAGACACCTAAGCACTACAGGAGGCTATTTAAACCACACCCGGTGGATGAATCTTGCTTTGCGTTATTCTGCATCCTCTGCAGCAGAACGCTCATCGTGTCTTCTGCATCCGGTCCTGGGCCTAAGGAAAAAGGCTTACCATCCTGAATCCAGTCTTCAGCAACACCTATAAAGACAAGAAAGAACAGGTTAGCATTCCGGCATCTGAAAGGCAAAGGCTTACCTACTCTTCGTGCGCTCCGGAGGTCTTCACACTGCATTCCGGCATCTGAAAGACAAAAGCTTACCAACTCTTCGCACGCTCCGGAGGCCGTCAGCGCTGCATCCCGCATCTGAAAGACAAAACAAGGTGCGTTTAAAGACATTGGGGAACTTTAATACTCACGTGCCATTACTCCTTTCCACATCTAACCCAGTGGGTATCCCGGCACCCTGCAGCCGCTCCGAACTTGTACCTGCAAAATAAAAAGACAGTTAGAGCGCATCGTGAAGCTGGCAACAAGCGCTTACTTACGTGCTTCCAGGCGCTTCTATTCATCACACGGGCTCCATCTTCAACTCACTTCAGCCCGTCATCCGCCATCGCCGGAACCCTGCAAAGCAAGAGACATCATTATTAAAGACTTTAAAGACATTTGAGTTACTCGAAACTTACCGTTCGTGCAGTAAACGACGGACAGCAGTCCTCTGGAGTCAAGAGGCCTGCGCTACCTATCCAGTGAAGAAACTGGTTACAGCACCCTGCCCCGAGGCAGATGGAGAGCTCGGCATTCACTTACCTAAGGTGAGAGCGTTAACCTGTGGGGGTCTACAGGAGAGGAGAAGAGGAAAGAGATAGGGACACCCCAATAACCCCAGTTCATTAACCCTGTCTTTTCTATCTGCAGACATCTTACTCTGCACGTCAGGCATACAGGGCACAGAGGTCCAGCCCAAAGAGCCAACCGGGTGCTGCACATCACCTTTGAAGATACGGTAGTCGCCCAGTCAAGACCGGCGCCTCTGCGAGAATCAGGTGAGCGTTACAGAACGCAAAGCCTACCGCAAAACTCTCGCCCAGGCGCTATGGAAACCTCGGATACTGACCACCTAGCCCGGTTACTTGGGGAACTAAGGGCAGAAGTGCATGCAGCTCGTCAGGAAACGAACGCTCTAAGAAGGGAGCTAATTATTTCCAAGGAGAGACCAGATGATCTTGCTAGACAATTGCTACAGTCACAAGCCGGACAGACCCCGCTACCCGCATCAGGGGCAAATCTTCCTTCAACATCCTCTATGAATCCAGTGGAGATCAACCTACCTGGGAATGTACCTCTGGCTCCGCCCGAACGATTTTCTGGTGACCCAAAGAGGTTTGCGGTATTTATCAATCAGTGCCGGTTTCACTTCTTATGCCGGCCAGCAGCCTTTCCAACTGATCAAGCTAAAGTAGCTTTTGTACTTTCGTACCTTAGTGGCAATGCGGCAGACTGGTCGATCCCTCTAGTTAATCAAGATGATCCGGTTCTCCATGATTTTCAAGCCTTTCAGCTTAGTATGGAAAAACTGTTCGCAAGACATGCACAGGGGCAGGCCTTGGACAATGAGCTTCTTTCGTTGCGACAGGGTAATCAAGACCTTTTGGCTTATATTGCATCTTTCAATAGACTAATAGTGGAAACTCAATGGCCTGAGGACAAAAGGATTACGCTGTTTTATAGAGGTCTACGTGGAGAGCTCAAAGACGTTTTAGCCCAAGTAGTGAATCCCCCACAAGACTGTTCGGATTATATAGACTTGGTCGTTCAAATAGATCACAGACTGCAGAACAGGAAGGCCGATCGTTCCAAGTTTGATGCCCGAGTATTTTCCAAACCGCCAACTCCTTCCAAAGGAGTAGACTCCGGGGAACCCATGCAAATAGGGGGTCTGAAAGGTCCTCTAACACAAAGGGAGCGGGAAAGGAGAAAACAGTTGCAATTATGCCTATATTGCGGAAACTCAGGGGACTTTCTTCGAGACTGTCCGGTGAAACCTGCCAAGAAGGCAGTAGGAGCTGCAGTTACCACAGTTACAAACTCTGAGCAGGGAAACGACCTCGCCCGACAAGAATAGAGGTCCTCTTGCCGAGCGTGAAAACCAGTTCCGTGACCTCGCATTTCGTGATACCTATGGTCCTCATTAGCCCTGATAATCCGGATCGATTACATGCAATTGAAGCTTACGTCGACAGCGGTGCCATCGGCAATTATGTGGATCATGAAATGGTTTTGAGGATGAATCTAACTCTCTGTCCCAAGGCTGTAAAGGACGTCATTACTACGGTGGATGGTACGGAGATAGCCTCCGGGCCAGTAACGCATACCACTCAAGAGGTGACGCTAGTAAGTCAAGATGGACACCATGAGAAGATCGTGTTCGATGTGATCAAGGCCCCTCAGTTCCAGATTATTCTAGGAATACCTTGGTTAGAGAAACACAATCCTCTGATCGATTGGCGAGCAAGAACGGTCCAGTTTCCAGAATGTGTCTCTACTTGTCACCCTCCACCTGGTGTTGCACTGGCAGCAATTTCTTCAGAGACTCCCCAGTTACCTCCCGAATACCTAGAATACCAAGATGTTTTCCGGAAGGAGCAGGCTAACTCTCTACCTCCTTATAGGTCTTATGACTGCCAGATAGACCTGATACCTGGATCTACTCCTCCTTGTAGTAGAATTTATGCCCTCACCGAGCCTGAGAACCTTCACCTCCAACAATACCTGGATCAATACCTAGCGAATGGGTTTATTCGTCCTTCCAAGTCCCCTGCTTCTTCAGCTTTGTTCTTCGTTCCAAAAAAGGAAGGAGACCTTAGGACTTGTATCGATTATCGCTCCCTGAACCAGATCACCGTTAAGAATAGATATCCGTTACCTTTGATCCCTGAACTCCTGGACCAAGTCAGAAAAGCATGCATATACACAAAATTGGATCTTAGAGGAGCTTACCACTTGGTACGAGTAAAAGAGGGCGATGAATGGAAGACGGCCTTCCGCACCAAGTATGGGCTATTTGAATATCAGGTCATGCCCTTCGGACTTTGCAATGCCCCGGCCGCCTTTCAATATTTTATGAACGATGTCCTCAGAGAGCTCATAGATGTGTGTGTTGTTGTTTACATCGACGACATTCTCGTTTATTCTTCATCGGAATCTGAACATCGGAAACACGTGAAAATGGTCCTCGAAAGATTGCGTCAACACAAACTTTTCGCTAAGTTGGAAAAATGTGTTTTCAACGTGACTGAAGTTGAATTCTTGGGATTCATATTATCACCTGGCGGAGTGCGTATGGATTCAAAGAAGGTCGATGCAGTTCTCAAATGCCCATCACCATCCTCCGTAAAAGGTGTGCAAAGCATGTTAGGCTTCGCTAACTTTTACCGCAGGTTTATCCCCGAGTTCTCTCGAATAGTCCAGCCCATCACTGCCTTGTTAAAGAAAAACAAACGTTTTCAATGGTCTACCGAGGCGGAACAAGCTTTCCAGGATTTGAAGACTAAATTTATCTCTGCACCAATCTTAAAACACCCTCGCCCCGAACTCCCCTACATCGTGGAAACTGATGCTTCAAGCCTTGCCATGGGGGCAGTTCTATCACAAAAGGACCCGGTAACCAATCAGTTGCATCCCGTGGCATTTTGGTCCCGCAAATTCTCGCCTCCTGAAGTCAATTACACGATTACTGACAAGGAACTTCTGGCTATCAAGTCTGCCTTTAAGGCTTGGCGGCATTATCTGCTGGGGGCCCGACACACCGTTACTGTGATTACGGATCACCGAAACCTGCAATATTTGAAAACCGCAAAAGCCCAATCCTCTAGACAACTCCGTTGGGCATTATTCTTTGCCGAGTTTGACTTCATAATTACCTATCGACCTGGTACAAAAAACGGTAAAGCCGATGCCCTTTCTCGGATGGGAGTGGAAGAACACTTGATCAACCCTAAACCTGTACCAATCATTCCCGAACAAAGAATTCTGGGTGTAATCGCCACAGAATCCATAGAGGAAGTTAAGGATAAAGCCAGGCAACTTGTAACTCCAGCAGACATACAGAATTGGCATCTGCAGGGAAAGGACTTTGCAGTAAAGGACAACTTATTGTATTTCCAAGAACGATTATACCTACCCAGCACAGATTTACAGAAAAAAGTAATCTCTTGTTATCACGACTCTTTAATGGAAGGTCATCCCGGTATAGCCAAGACCTCAGAAAAGATCAAGCGCTACTTCTGGTGGCCGTCTTGGAAAAAAGATATCAGAGACTTTATAATGTCCTGTGGAGTATGCGCCCAAAACAAGAGTCAAAAGGAAAGACCAGCAGGCCTCTTACGCCCTATTGACATCCCACCTCGCCCTTGGCATACGCTTTCTATGGACTTCATCACCGATCTACCTCCATGCTCCGGATACAATACGATTCTAGTAATCGTGGACTTATTCTCCAAGATGGCGCATTTCATTCCGCTCAAAGGCTTGCCAACAGCAGCAACTCTGGCCCGAGAATTTCTCAAACATCGTCCGACTGCACGGTTTTCCTTCGGTTCTAATTTCGGATCGAGGTAGTCAATTTATTTCTCATTTTTGGCGAAGTTGCTGTCGGTCGGCTCAAATTGATGTGAGGCTATCGACCAGTCACCACCCTCAGACCGACGGACAAACCGAGAGGACCAATCAAACTCTGGAACAGTATTTACGCTGCATGCTGCAACAAACTGAAAAAACTTGGAAAGATATCCTTTGGATAGCCGAGTATGCCTACAATAACTCTGTCCATTCGGGAACTGGGAAAACCCCGTTTTTTCTTTTGTACGGCAGTCACCCTCGAACCTCGGAGTTGGATCCCCTCCAAGATCTTGAAACACCAGCAGTAGACTACCTGCATTCTACAATCACCCAAGCCTTTAAGGAAGCTGTTTCTCACCTTCAAAGGGCTAAAGAACAATACAAGAAAGGAGCAGATCAACATCGGAAGGAAGCCCCTCACTATCAAGTAGGGGATCAAGTCTGGTTATCCACCAAATATCTATCTCTAAAAGGGCCACGCACATTCAACCCAAGATACCTTGGTCCCTATTCCATCACTACCATAGTAAACCCAGTAGCGGTCAAGTTGGACCTGCCCCCGCACATGAAGATACATCCGGTCTTCCACGTCTCTCTATTAAAAACCGTGCAACCTCAAACCCGACTAACCAAATCTCCAAAACCTATCCTAGTTGATGGAGAACTCGAGCTTGAAGTCAAAAGCATTCTGGACTCCAAGATCTCCAAATCTAAACTATTCTACCTAATTGACTGGAAAGGCTACGGCCCCCAAGAGAGATCCTGGGAACCTGCTGAATATGTCCATGCTCCTCGCCTAATCAAAAGATTTCACCGAACATTTCCTGACAAGCCAAAACCCCCAGAGAAGCCCGGTTTGGGAGGGGCCTTGTGGGGGGGTACTGTCATGATCTCTGCTTCCAAAAGGTCAGGGTTTTCCCAACTCCCTTGGAAGCAGATCCATAACCCAGGTTCCGAGTGCCAACCAGTCCCAATTGGGACCTTTTGGACCCAGTCCTGGCGCCAGTGGCACCAGGCTCATAAATATGCCCAGTCCCAGCGCTGGAAGCGCCGGGCTCATAATGCTTGGGTGGACTTACCTGCAGCAGACCATGCTGCTTACTTGCCTGCCAGTTGAGCCTCTGATCCTCTTCTGTTTGGAACTACTTTTCCTGTTGGGTGGGGCTGGAGCCACTCCCTAGATTCAGAACACTGGAACTCTTCTGGAAGGCAGGAACTCTTTTCTTACCAGGAACTCTTTTCTTACTTAGGCGTGGCTGTGGAAGGAGACACCTAAGCACTACAGGAGGCTATTTAAACCACACCCGGTGGATGAATCTTGCTTTGCGTTATTCTGCACCCTCTGCAGCAGAACGCTCATCGTGTCTTCTGCATCCGGTCCTGGGCCTAAGGAAAAAGGCTTACCATCCTGAATCCAGTCTTCAGCAACACCTATAAAGACAAGAAAGAACAGGTTAGCATTCCGGCATCTGAAAGGCAAAGGCTTACCTACTCTTCGTGCGCTCCGGAGGTCTTCACACTGCATTCCGGCATCTGAAAGACAAAAGCTTACCAACTCTTCGCACGCTCCGGATGCCGTCAGCGCTGCATCCCGCATCTGAAAGACAAAACAAGGTGCGTTTAAAGACATTGGGGAACTTTAATACTCACGTGCCATTACTCCTTTCCACATCTAACCCAGTGGGTATCCCGGCACCCTGCAGCCGCTCCGAACTTGTACCTGCAAAATAAAAAGACAGTTAGAGCGCATCGTGAAGCTGGCAACAAGCGCTTACTTACGTGCTTCCAGGCGCTTCTATTCATCACACGGGCTCCATCTTCAACTCACTTCAGCCCGTCATCCGCCATCGCCGGAACCCTGCAAAGCAAGAGACATCATTATTAAAGACTTTAAAGACATTTGAGTTACTCGAAACTTACCGTTCGTGCAGTAAACGACGGACAGCAGTCCTCTGGAGTCAAGAGGCCTGCGCTACCTATCCAGTGAAGAAACTGGTTACAGCACCCTGCCCCGAGGCAGATGGAGAGCTCGGCATTCACTTACCTAAGGTGAGAGCGTTAACCTGTGGGGGTCTACAGGAGAGGAGAAGAGGAAAGAGATAGGGACACCCCAATAACCCCAGTTCATTAACCCCGTATTTTCTATCTGCAGACATCTTACTCTGCACGTCAGGCATACAGGGCACAGAGGTCCAGCCCAAAGAGCCAACCGGGTGCTGCACATCACCTTTGAAGATACGGTAGTCGCCCAGTCAAGACCGGCGCCTCTGCGAGAATCAGGTGAGCGTTACACATAGACAGTTGAGTATCCCTTGGCTCATTTTTTTTATTTAATTTTTCCTCTACATCTTGATAGTCTATGAAGGCAGACGCATCCTCCATTGAGTGGAAGTCAAATATCTTATAACCCAAAAACTCTACGTCTCTATAGTGAGCCCAAATTAAAGATGCAATTATGGGAGATTGTAGTTTGCAAATCATTCGGTGATTGTATGTGAATGGCAATTTGACCCAGTCAATGTCGTTTGAGACCAAATTATGTAAAGCTGGTATCTGATGGAAGATTTTCATTATCGCCGCTCGATTTAGACTGGGTTTATCAATTAAGTTATAATCGGCCCACCATCCTATTATAGGTTTCATTTCTAATGGTATTTCTTCCCTTTGGACCGCCCTACCCACTTTCTCTACATTATCTGTATAGGACACGACTGGATCTAAAGACCCCTTCACATTTGTACAGACTGACGACGGGGTGGGCTGATGCCCACTTGTTATATTACTTTTTTGAATGACAATTTCATTTCCTGCTTGTTTCTCCACATCCTTCCCCACACATTCAGGAGAGTCATTTATCACATGTACCGACATAGATGTAATTTTTTTATCAATCTTCTCAAAAAACCTCTGTAATTGTGTTTGTATTAGCATAGGAGAGTTCTCGGATGTCTTTTCAGAGGAGGTACTTGCAGGAGGCAACTTGGTCTCAGCCAGCGGTTTGCTCCCCTCCAAGAACACCTGACTCTCCTTATTCGGTTGTGTAATGTCAATGCCCATATCGTCCAATTGCCTTTGCGCTACACCCATTTTGGTGGAAAAAGGGGTGGCTATTGTTTGTTTTTTCTGAATATTTTTTTTCCGTAATAGCTAGGGGCAGTGAGGAGACTGTAACTCGTCCCTTTCTTTTTTGAGCTTTCGCATATTGTTTTTTTGCCTTTCTTGACATAAAAAACATATATTGTGGTGGCTCAGTTTCCTCTGCCTCTATCGATGAGGGAATTTCTGTCACTGAAAGATTGGCCATGTTTAGGTCAATCAGATCCGTGATAGCTGAAGGACTATCTGGTTTTAACAGGACCATGTTCACTGCTATCGGGAGATTAACACCATCTTTTTCCATTAACTCTGGGGGTACTAAGTTCGCTGCTACTATGATGTTTTCAAGGACCAGTATCCTGTCATGTTGTCATTTTGCAATTTCAAGATATTCAGAGACAGGTATAGGCTTGTCCTTAGTTACAGGCTGCGATTGTGCCTCAGATGCCTCTCTTTTTTTCTACGTAGATCCCCTCAGTTTGAGAAGCCTGATCACAAATTGGAGGCCTAACTAAAGGGTGTTCCAATTGCCTCACAGTGTCCAGTTGTGAAGCCCAGAAGTTATTACATTTTTCCTGTGACATCATAAATCCTTCGATTCTACTTAGGGTGTTCATAATTTCTGCGTTAGAGTTACTTAATGCATGCAGCGCTCCATGTGTATACTTATGACCTTTATCAAGCAAGTTCAGAATTCTTGCAAGCACAGGAACATTTTGGAGTTCTTGATTGTTCAGGTCAATTAGGGGTATCCTCAAGTGGGTAGAGAGGAAAAGATGAGTTTGGTAAATGTGGACTTTCATTTCTCTATTTTAGTTGGGTTCGGCCTATGCCCAAAACAGGGGTTTGTGAATTACTTGATTCATTATACATTTGAGGTAACTCATGTGCAGGCGAGCTGACCTTCCTCATGTTGTTAGCATTAGATGTATCATTTATTTTCATGTCCTTTTTAAGCTGTTTCAAATTTGCTTCAATGGCAGCATGAAAATTAACTTGTTCTCTAAATTGATGAGAGCTCGCGGCTGGCGTAGAAGGCCCATTTGACAGTCTAGTTCGACTTTGTAATTCCGCCAACACCACCGGAGCGACTAGGGAGGTATCTAATGGCGGCAAGGAGTCCTCGTCTCCAACAACACCCAACATTGAGTTGTCATTAATAGGTACATTAGTAATCACATTTTTTGGATATATAATACCATCAGAAAGTTCCGTGCAACTGTCCTTCTCTAAGTCAATGGGCTTTACAATGCTAGCCACATGTGTGTGGTTAGCTAAATTGTAAGCCGCTGGAGAGCACTCATGGGCATTTAAGTCACTGCTAGCAAGCGTGCTACACATATTGCAACTTTTTTTTTTGCCTGATTCACCTGAACATCAATATCTTCTTCTTCTAAGAGACTACCCTCATATGCAGCCCCGCGGGATCTATTCAAACACCTTTTACCGTTACGTAATTTTTTCACCATCTTAATTCTTTTACACTTGCACAGAGGATAGAAGTACTCCACTCTATTCTGTCAATTAGAGATTTAATCCACAGAGTGGTCAAATAGAGCTCCTACCTAAAATTTACGTTAGACCAAATCCTGGACTCTTTCCAAGCTTTAACCCTTAACCGCCACAAAAATAAATATCTATTACCTTGCAGTCGCTGAGTTATACCTCAAGGAAGCCGCACAGCCACACATCCAAATAGCCTAACAGCCACTTCCTAATGCCACTTGCAATGCGCGCGCAATGCGCGGGATCACCAGTAAATATCCTAGGCCAATCGCCGGGAGAGAGTTATGGGGGCATGGCCAAGGTGCGCGCTGCAGGAAAAGAAAAGAAAGGGCTATCGTCGGAACCAAGTTGAAAAGACTTGCACCGCAGTCAGCGGTGAATGCACAAATGCACAAGGTGAACACAATGACAAAAAGGAAAGCAGTCCATGAGTTAATCCATTACTTGTGTTGTGGTATTTGGAGTGTTACGGAGAAGAAAACACTCTGAAGGGCTTCCTCTCGGCGACGGCAACAGTAGCGTTTTCTCAGTCGTAGAAGAAGCCGGAGCAAAGCTAGGCAGCGTCCGTCCAGCCTAACAGCCACTTCCCAATGCCACTTAGGACTTATTTATTGGACGCCTATGAGGATGGATGGGAGGTGATTAATGGATACAGACTTGTTGGGGATGTAATCGCTCAAGAGGGACTTATCTGCATATGCTTTGGGAGTGTGGTAGAGCGTTAGATTTTTGGAAGGACGTTTTGGATCGGATTGATTTGGTGGCGGGTATATCATTTTTGTGTCTATCATCTTCCTCTCAATTGATAGTAGAAGTGGGGAAATATGGGATTCATCGGACTGGATTGATAGGGCTTTACTAACGGCGGTAAAACATATAATGAAGGTGTGGAAATCTAGAAAAAATAAGCATTATGAGAACTGGTTATCGGACATGCGTACACTTTCATGGTATGAGAAGACTCAGGCTTCTAGGCGTTTTCAGGAGACTGATTATGAGGAAATGTGGGGATTGTTTAATAATTTGTTTGGATAAGGTGTAGGATGTGTTCTTTAGGTGTAACATTGATAGTGGGTTAGGTTAGGTGGGGGTGTTTGTCTTGTCCTGTTTGGTGTTGTATTTTGTAGTTTTGTTTAATGTATGTATTTTAGAGAAGTGATATGTATGGAATTGCTTATACCTTTTCTCACTGGTATGTTTTTCAATTGTAACTTTTGGAAAGATTATTAAGTAAAGTGAAAAAAAAAGAAATAAGAAAAAAAGAACGCATTGTGCAAAATAATGGTCTCTTAAATATGCCATCACCAGTTAATCTTAGCCACTTTAAAAGCTTTGCTTTAAGAAATCGATCAGCCGTGCTTACGAGGCCTGCAGCGCCTATTGGGCTGCTGGGATGTTTGTCTTGTCCGCGTCGAATAATGTTAATGGGTGACAAGTTGCCTCAACAGAAGAAACGAAAGGTAGCTAAACCTCGAGGTAAAATCGCTTCCCTGTCATTATGCATGCTGCAGCGTGTGCTGCCTGTGTGCTCAGAGTGCACTGCAGCAAGCTTACATACCCTGAGCACACGGCCCATGCTGCAACCTGCAAGAAGGAGTCAACGGTACCCTCTACGCTGGGCCCTATGAGCTTGGGGCCAAGTGCAGCTGTACATACTGCCCACGCCTAGCGCCGACGCTGATTAGGGCGGTGTGGCTTACACCTACTTGCAGTGTGTTTTTGAGGTCTAGTGTTAAGGAGCTATTCTCCTATTCATCAGCAAGACGCCTCTGTAGTGTACTTCGTCGGGTGGTGAAGGGGGATGTGGAGAGCCTTCCACATCTTTGAATGTAGGCTGTACGTGTACACAGGCCGAGCGGCGGCTGGTGGATTTTTTTTAACTGGAGGTGTGTAAATATATGTCCCAGATATAACACAGCGACCGAGCGTAGCAAAGGAGCCCACACCAACAAATGGGGGTTCTGAGGGGTTCTCCTACCCGACATTTTTTTTTTTAATAATGGCATTAAAATGGTGCATTTTAAGAGTACACTTTTATGAAAAATTGGGTAAAATGCCAAACAGTTTGCCATTGGTTTTGTAGGGTAACTCATGAAAAATTCCGACTAGATGCAAGTCCCCAACAGTGCACAGGAGCATTTCTCCTACACGTTTTCATGATGCCTTTTCGCACAGTATGTGCCAGCATAAAACATTTTCACACTGGCTGTGCCTATTCATTTCCATGCTGACTGCACCGTTATACTCTATTATTCCCATATAAGAACATACTCCTGTTTGCTTTCTCCACAATGCCAGTAATGATACTATAAGAAAACATGTCCATGTTTGTTCTGCAGTAAGAACATACTGTTGGCTTTACCATTTAAAAATGCATGCCAAAGTATGAAAACATGTCCAATCTGGCTGTACTAAAATGCCAGTCGAGCTACATATAACAGTTAACATGCTTGCTTTATCAAAGATGCCCAATACAAAATGTCATGCCTCAGCAAGAAATGGCTGGACTGGCTGCATTAAAATGCAAGTCTAGCTACATAATAACACTTATCATGCTTGCTTTATCAACCATGCCCAGTAGAAAATGCCATCCCTGCTCCATGGTGCGTCAGCGCCTTGCACCCAGACATAATATTAGCACTCGGCTAGTTATGAAAGTATAATAAAGTCTAAAATTGGGAAGGCAAGACAGTTAACTTTCCAGGTAAAGAGATTTGCGAGAGAGGGCTAGCTTCTCTGAGTGGGATTTTGCTGCCGTGTAAGCAGTGGTTTTGTCCCTCAATATTATAAGATTTGGAAGCCTTGGAGATAGTTCAGTTGGATTCGTTCAACCGTATAGAGGGATACTTGTGGCGCAGTATGTTGAGTTTGCCGCAGTCAACTCCGATGGTGTATTTGCACCTAGAGTTGGGTCTTTTTATCTATGAAAGCAAATGACATTAAGACGAAGGGGAGAGCTGTTTCTGAGAACCCAAACTATTAGTAAAGACAACCTGTTGGCGTGTATGGTTTCATACAGTCCTGCTGCGACCCAGAAAGGTGATAAATATTTGCAATTGATAAATAACATATTCCTCTCTGTAATGTGGTACCCTGATTTTAGTCGTGGGACAAAATGAGGTCTTGAAGAAAATCTTTGCAAAGAAGGTGGCGTGTTGGGATTGGACATGTAATTACGAACACCCAGTATTACACAGGTACGCGCTGGTGTCTATGGTAATCCACAGATTTATGAGACCTGAGCCTTATTTAATGCTTTGCCCAGACCCTGAAGCCCGTAGGCTAAGGTTGTTGATTCGTACTATTCTTTACGTGTAAAGTTCTGATGAACTAAATAACATAAATAAAATAAATTAATAATGAACGTTATTGTGTGGCGCTGGGGGATCCAGGGGACAGGTTCGTGTCAGGAGCTGGGGTCCCAAGGTACAGCCATGGCATTTTTTGAGAGTAGATGCCAAGGAAAAACTGCCATGCCCGCCAGCTGATGCCCTGAGCGCCTCACAGGCACACATTAATTGGGTGCGTGCAAGGTGCTGGGGGACCAGGGGCAGTCATGATTATTTTATTTTTTTACTGGGCATCTATCAGCTGCCCAGTAATAAATGACATTCCTTTACCGTTTGCACTCGAGGGCCCCA
Source organism: Ambystoma mexicanum (assembly GCF_040938575.1). Taxonomy (NCBI): domain Eukaryota; kingdom Metazoa; phylum Chordata; class Amphibia; order Caudata; family Ambystomatidae; genus Ambystoma; species Ambystoma mexicanum. The sequence goes on from NC_090925.1 coordinate 986,933,201, forward strand.
CGATGCACAGATAATCCATTGTGTTTACATGCGAGGCGCTGGGAGGTTAGGGGTCAGGCTTGACATTTCATGTGAGGTGCTAGTAACAACCAGTAAAAAAATGCTCTGCCTGCCCCCTGGGCCCCAGTGCCTCACACACACACAATGAATGTCATTGTGTGTATGTGGAGTGCAAGGTGGGCACTGTGGTCAGGCATGTTTTTGTTTTTTAACTGTAAATCTATCATAGATAGATGTCCTGTAAAAAAAAAAAAATTCAAAAAAAAAAAACATGCCTGTCCCCTGGGCCCCACAGCGCCAAACACAGCACACAACCAACACAATTATGTGTGTATTCGTGGTGCTGGGATGCCCAGTATTATTGGTCTCGTATTGGACAAGCGCATGCGGGTTGGGAGTAGGCCCTCATGTGCCATTCCTCAAGCCATGGGTACCCCTGGGCAAAGATTTGCTTTTTGTATGTCCCAGCATTTTGGTTCCCCTGGGAAGAACGGTCGGGTGCCACAGAACAAGTTCAGTAGACAAAAACTCTGTTATATAGTGCTAATTTTGGGGCACAGAGACAAAGCTTCGTTGGGCGAGTAAAGGATAACATTTGAATTTTTGTAGTAAGGAGATTACTTTTAACCGAAACGAGGTCCAGCGAATACATTACATATTGTGAAGTAATTCCCTCGGTCGGGCGCCTTCACGTTTATGGAGGAGTGTAGAACCGGTAGCGAAGGTTTGCCGTAAAGGAACACAAACCAGTGACAAAGGGCCAGCAGACGAAACATGAATAACATGTGAATTTTACAAGGCCAGTGTAAACTAAGGATCTGTTCCCATATTTACAGACATATGGGACTTTACAGGGCAAGGCAGGTTCGGCAATCGGATGAGGAGTGTTGTGTGTGGGGTTTGGAGACGCCCTTCCCCAGCTAGCAAATGAAGCTGGAGCCGGCCTTGAACAGTTCCACAGATGTAATGGCTGTGGGGAGAGCGTTCCTCTGGAAAGGCGACGTCAGAGAATAGAGGCAAGGAGCGGCGGCAGGAGAATGTGCATATCTATTAAACAATCGTCTAATGCCCGTACATCTTCATTATAATTTAAGAATTCATGTTATGAACTAAAGCCTAGTGCCTAGAATTGAGGGGCGAACGCTCACTATATCAGTTGACCCTCTATGAACTATACAGGCAGGCCAATTAGCCCTGGGTGGCGTTAACATCTCCCTATGAAGGGCCTAAGAGTTGGACGGATTTACATATCCGCATGCCACCGGAGCAAGCTAGTCTCTGACGCGGGTATTTCTGAACATCCACCCATTTCAGAGTTTACCACTGGTGGAGATGGTATTTCTGGAATACTCCCAGAGATATTCCAAAAAATATCATCTTCAACAGGGGTTTTAAAAGTATCTTTTACACATTGTGTTTCTACCTTTTTCCACCTTCAACGTGAAGGTGGAAGCAGATAACATACAGTGGTGGTTCATTATATGTATACTTTCACTAGTGTACATTTTCTTTAAATGAGGAAATGACATGGATAAGGGGATTAGAGGGGGCATCGGAGGTGCCTACCTTATTGCTCCCTAAACATGACCTATTGTAAATTACTGTATTGAAGGGAAGTGCCCGTGCTTACCTTCTGTACATTAGCTGAAAGTCTGCTGGGAATATCACCCGCGGTCTCTTTGGGCAACTGCCGGTGGTATCTCGCTCAGCCCTGAGCCAGAAGGACTGTAAATCCAGGGGCATTTGGCAAACACTACTTAATTCACAGTTATCGCCCAACTCTGAATAAGGACCAGTATCTTCCTTGTAAAAAAGGATCAAAAGAAGAAATGCTAAGCCACAAAAGCCAATAGTTCTCAAAAGGGGTCGCGAGTGTCTCCTCCTCCTGGCAAAGTCTGTGTTCTTAGCTTATGGGTCATCTGATGAGACTGCCCCTCAAGGACGAGGCAAACTCCAGAATTGAGACCTCTCCTACTGAAGATTCTTGTTTTCAAGTCCATCCATCGAGAAATGATCAAAAACGAGTGGCTATTGCCGAATTACAGACGCACATTCAAATCGGGTATACTCACTGCATGTCGTTGAAGCCAACTGTTAGTAGACTTGAAGCGTGCGTGTGGGTGGCGCGTTGGAAGCACTTTTCTTCTCTTGGCAAGGAAATGTTATAGCTGCTTGTTGTTGCTCAAGATGAAGAACGCACCTGTTAAAGGATAAGGGCCTCTTGGTTTAGGGCATAGGTGCACAACCTGGGGCCGCAAGTCATTTGCGGCCCACAGTGTTGCCCTAGCGGCCAACCAATGAGCTCCCTTTCAGTAATGAAACGTGGCATGCTTTAACCAACGGGAAAAAAAGCCAGCTGCACTTCATTACCAAAGCCATCGCGTCAGCCCAGGAACTATGCTAGCCCTCTGTTGCCTGAGCGTGTACATTGTGTGGCTGCATGTCACACGAGCACGTAGTGTTTGCTCAGAGCGTGTAGCGGGCCAGTAATGTCTGAATTAACACGTGCAGGACTGCCCCCTGCAGCCCACTGCCGCTGCAAGCACCAGCCCTGCCCGGAAACCCGCCATGGCCAGCCTTCGCTGCTGTCCCTCTGTGATCAGCTTTGCCTCCTGAAGCCTGGTAAGAGAGGAGCATTTCCCGATCGTGCTGAGAGAATTAACAAGCTCATGCCCCCTCTACCTTTGCCCCCATACAGTATGAAAACGATTCGGTGCAACATAGGTTGAGGAGACAGCTGTGTGGTGCCTACATTATAATGGGTAATGTTTCCTAATGCACAAACCCAGGGGCAAATCAGTTTCCCACTGGTTTTGGTAATCATACATTTTTTTACCATTAAGGTGAAAACTGCTATTGTATACTGATCCTGTATGAGAGTCTAAGAGAGCACATTAATTCATTGTCTGTTGACAAAGCCATGCTAGCAGAGGTTATAGTGACTCTGCTCTCCACTTATGGAAGCTACAGGAAGAAATACTTGATCTTCACTACAGGATGTCTCACATAATCTCCATACCAGATAGGAATTGAGCAGATTCTCCCCCACCAGATGACAACGGTGGGACCGGTACTTGGCGAGGAGAGGCGGCGGACGGACGGGTGGACGAGCTCTTTGATTCGCTGGATCACGTGATAGACATCCATGGCCACATCATCGGGATGGGGCTGTCCCCAGTCCACAGCTCTATCTCTATGTGAGCCGAGGATCGCCATGGCTACATTTTTGGGATGGCTTTACAAAATCTACCTGGCCAAACTCCAGAACAAGGATGTGGTGAATTCTGTGGTTTTCCGCCCCACAGACCAAGAGCTTCTCCTCTCTGCAAGCGATGACGCCACCTTTAAGTTGTGGCACTCGCCACGCATGTACCGGTTCCTTCCAGCCAAGAAACCCAAACCGCAGAAGCTGCTATTCTCCTGGCAGATGAATCATAAACACTGAAGCCTGGCAGTCATGGGCCCCGTTTTGCTTTAAAACCTTTGTTACAAAGTTTGTTTTTGCCTTGTTCCTATAAACAGCAGGGTTACTTAGCTCAACATAGTACGCTAGCTTGATTGTTTGAACCTCCTTAGAAAAGAAAAAAAAGCAGCAGTTATCGAAACCTTTTGTGGCACTACTTTTGGTGAATGAATGGGAGTATTTTAATTTCATTTTCCAACTGTGCTGGAGTCGCCTGCTCCGAGGTTGGAAAGTGCAAAGTGGTGGGGGTGCACTTTCTAAGAACCAGTGCAGCGTACTGCGGTCATCAGTATGAGCAGATCATTGGTCATCCTCTTGTAAGCTCTTTGCAATGTACATTCGGCCCTCTGGGAAAATCAGTTGTGCACCCCTAGATAAGGGGCTTGCTGGACTCTTGGGTTCTGGTCGCTCACGCTGTGCTGCAGGCCGAATGACCAGGCCTACACCGTCACTACTGCTCTTACTACCGATGGAGAGGGATGCAGGATCTGCTGCTTAGTACTTCTGCCATCAGACCTCTGCTGCTGCAAACCCAAGATTAGGTGTTAGGTCATTATGGAGACCGTCACAGCTGGCGCTTGAGTCATTCCATTGCTCTGGGTGCTGTCACTCTATTCCTCGGACCCGGGTATGTTCATAGATTTCGAGTGCTCTTACATTTTGCGTACCTTGACTTTATTGAAGGAACTTGGCTGCTGGAATTTAGCAGAAGCTTTGTGTAGAAAGGCAGGTGTGAAAATGTTTCAGAACAAGAGATAGTTTGCGGTTTACCTGTGAGTCTTGGGCATGGACTATAAAGGCTAGCCGCCTGAAAGAAAAAGGAAAAACGATCTACTCTAGCTGTTTTGGACCAGTGGAACTTTCCGTGCGGCAGAGGAGAAACGGAGCTTCCAGGAATGCAGATCATGGTGGAATGAATTTATTGTAAACCCTGACACGGTATTGTAGAAAGTTTGTGTACGATTATGCATCACATTTATTTTGCATTCTTTTTCCTGACTGCCAGCCAGCGTAGTTTTGTGACTAGAGTTTGCTTGAGTTACAGTTGCACTTTTTGGAAGTCAGGTGACGAGCATTAGCACAAGTCCTTAAGAGTGCTCATCACAGTAGTGCAGTGGGGAGGATCTAAATGGCAGCGGCCATAATCTGAATCGGCCTACATTTTGGGAATGAAGAAAATGTTTTCTTTGGTCTAGACTTCAGCTTTCCGGATAAGTGGACTGGGGATGGTCTGGGAGACAGACTGGAAGACTATAACTGAAGGCCACCCCATCCTCAGATTATCGCAATGAGCACTCTCTCTCCGGGCCTAGATAACCCTCATGTTAGAACACATGGGGCTTAGTCGGCAACCACAACTGTGATTAGTTGAGGAATCCTGCCATGCTAAATTTCTAGTGATCAACAAACTGAAAACGAAAATTGTGTTTTTGCGTGAGCAAGAGATCCATGCATTGTAGGTTAGATGATGACAAACTTGTCCCGTGAACTCGTGCGTTTATTTGGGGATGCTGTTCACAAATAGATCATCATGGAGACAACAACTAGTACTATTGCAGGCCAGATCAAAGGCTCAATGACTGCTTTCTGTTCTGTGTTTTTCAAAAAAAAGTGGGACAGCGCTACAGTTAAGCCATCAGTCAAGGCGTTTAACCTAAAGTGGTGTCCAACTGAGCTTTACAAATCTGAGATTTGCGGTGTGCGTGATTTGACCATGTTAAGTGCCGGACGGTAATTTGTTGAGTCCTTTTTTTGCCTCCTGCGGTGTACACCGCTGTTAGCCTATAGGTTGGAACTGGGATAAACCACATTAAGGTATACAGCTAGTTGGTCAGCTTCAGATTTGGATGAAATTGAATTATTCAACAACTGATTGATTGGCGAGGAGTTGTTGGTAGGAAAGAGAATTTATGGCTGACGATACTGCTTTTCCCCTCTCAAAAAGTGGGCTCTGCTAAACGGGCCCCATTTTCCAAATTCTCCATGCTGACAAGTGCAGGGCTGCCCTCCCTATTCTGTATACTCTTCTGGGCCCTTTCTACTGATGCACCAGCAGCTGCCATGTGAATAAGCAACATGGCAGCTACATGGTAACGTGTCTTCCTGGACAGCCTGTTTGACTCAAAATTGGGTGGCTTTTTAAAAGAGCTGGCATCCGTGTTTCCAAATACCTTTAACTGCATGAAATACTGGTATATATAGGTAAAACTGCCAAAACTCAATCTGCAGTCATTTAAGTTACACACTTGGTTTCCACTGTGACCTTCAGCTGCACAGCCATGTGTCTATTGCGTCTGGACCATGGAGTTTCACCCATAACAGATGGTGGCTTGCCTAGGAAGGCCTTTGTTGTCTGCTAGGCTGCTTTGACACCGTCCAATGTGGACAGGACATATCTGCTCTAGGGGTGGGTTGGGAGATGGGAGCTTCAACAGTGCACTGCAACATAACTGGGAAGTCACACCAGGTAGATAATAACTATTGCCCTTTTGATCTGAGGCAGACCGGCAGAATGGTGAAGGACAGTGTAGCTGGGAGAGGACATCCACACTAGAGGACCGCCATCTTGAAAATGCTTGGCTGCCACTTCCTACCTGAGACACCCCTAACTTCCTGCAGACAAGACACTTTGGGAGCTGATGTCAGAAGGAATAAATAACCCTTGTTATAACAGCAAAAATTGCCCCTTTACAGAAGACTTGGAATGGGCCTCTCTGCTGTGACAAACTTTCATTAATAAGGGGATGAATCCCACCCTCTAAATTGAATCCTCTTTGCGATTCCGTTGGGGAAGCATCTTTAATAGCTATTTTAGAGAAGCAGACGCGTACGTCACTGATAGACTCCGCCCCTCACCTCCGTCATATTGGATGAATAACAGGAAGACACTGCATGACACTAGGTATCCCAATACTGCATCAAGTGTATGAGAGACATTATGCACTCAGACAACCGTAAAGAAGATATGACAGAAGCAAAGTGATGTCATAAGGAGAAGATACAAAGACGCACTGAAACGATATAAGAATACTTAAAAATGAAGATGTGACTGAAGAAACAAGAGCAAACATACGTACAAGTAAGAAGAAACCATATATACAAATAAGATAAGTAACCAGATGACTAGTGAATGTATATACGCAGAAACACAAGGTAGATGAGCCATTTAGAAGGGGTTCTATGTCATTTCATCTACACATTTTTTGATGGGTTTTTTGACAAATATGTTTCCACGAAAAAACCCAGTGAATGTGATTCTCTTGGTTTGGTCTTTTTTTAGTTTTGTGGGGTTCCCCCAAGCCCCCAGCCCCTCTTGTTTTTTTTCTCTATTCCCAACCCCCCACCCTTTATATGCACTTTTCACACCCACACCCTATATTTTCCGATGAGTTTTCAGTGAACATTTTTCATTAAACCCATCAAAAAAAGTCTGTTTATGAAAGGACGTTGTACCATAGAAGCTTGCTGAAGTAGAAAACCTGGCATGGGAGAAGCAGCCATGTTAAAAAGATGGACGCCGGCTCTCAATGACAGTAAGCGAAGAGCTTGAAGGAGAGGGACCAGAGCTGCAAAGCTGACAGAGGCTGGAAATACAAATTCATGCATAAACAAAGAAAAGCTGTTGGCCAGAGATCAAGGATGCTACAGCAAGAAGCTACTCGAGGGTACAAGGGGAGTTAATGAGGTTAAGCAACATACACAGGACATATTTCTCTTAGATTAAGTAAATGAGTGAACATTTATGAGTGCCAAGTATGGACAATGAAGGATGCAGAAAAGCCTATGAGAGATGGAGCAACCAAGTCTCCAGAGGCCAAGAGAAGTAATGGCACCCAGCTTAATTGAATTAAATAGTACTAAATAAAAGGTGAAATTAACAAAATTGTGGTCTCCTTACTCATGATTCAGTACTCAAAAATGAGGCCTGTTCATTAGCTTCCCAACAGAGATAGTGATGTACCTACACTCCATTAAAAGTCCCAGAGAAGAGAACAGTCTGCTATCTCAACTACAAAGAAGAGGCCTTGGCGGGAGGCTTGGCTGATGAGAGATGGTGGCATTGTTCTCTGCACCACAGTTTCGTTTTGCATACGTGCTGCTAGTGAGCAGAGTTTCCAAGGTTGGGAGAGGATGCCAACCTATCATGAGGGCCTACGTAACGATGAGCATACAATGTTGCATGAGCCAATGTGCTACTGTTATACTGCTATAATCTGTAAATCTGTATTATACGTAGTTAGAGGGAAGTTTGAGACTTGCCTAGCAGAGAGGAGTAGCCAATAAAGTAACTAATACTTATAGACTCTATAAGTAGAAATGTTCTCATAACCAATCCCTAAACCCGATTGTTTTATTATTTGCCACGTAGGATGACGTCATAGCTGACGCACTGAGGTATAAAGCCTTTGTGTAACTAATGGGGGGTGTGTGTGTGTGTGTGTGTGTACACACACACACAACAAACCGTTGTTCGCCAGATTGCCTTACTTTATTAAACTGATAATAAAGTAGTATTTTGTCATATTCTTTGGGTCCAAGGTTATTTTTCATATGGTAATTCCATTCTGTGCAGAACACTCCAGGTGCTAGTGCACACTTTTTTGAAGAATTATCTTGGACCAACCTGAAGAGGATTTCAAGGAATCCTTGTTGGGAGTCAAGGCTCATCCATCGGGTGGAGACGAAGAGCCCCAAGGAGGATGCAGACTCCTTCCCTAACCGCTTCAGGGGAACACTTGCAGCAACCTGCTGGAGGAAACGCTGGACTGCTGCTAGGCACTGGAACCTAGGTCTCTGCCTGCTGAACTGGCAACCCCTGCAGGTGTCCCTGGCAATCTTCATGGGTAGGAAGGGAGGAGATGGACTTGCCTCTCCTTATGGACCCAGTGAAGGCACCCAAGCACCAAAACAAGTGGTTTATTGGCTCCCTGGAATTTTGAACTGCTTTTAGTGTTCCAAACCCTTTTCAGCCAATGCAACGGCCCTACTGAGCTGCCATTGATACTCTTCCCTACTTCGAGCTACTACAACCGCCTGTGACATATCATCGCCCGAACATAGCCTACCTGTTCCAGGCTTCTTCGAGCCACAAGCTGTTACTGCTTATTGAACTGCATCGCTTTGTTGTATCCCGCAAGCCAGCTCATCAACTCAAACCCGACTTGTCGCACCGGAAAGTACCCAGAACCCTTGTGCTGCCAAGATCCTGAATGAAGATTAAAAGGTATATTGTAGTGGCTATGTCCACTTGACCATGTTCTATTGGCCCTACTGACATTTAAGAGCCCATTCTAAAGACCTATTCTTGTACTTATTTGACTTTCCTATAAGACTGTTTACCTGCAGACAACTGTTCTTCAGTGGCCAGAGTCCCCCTTTCTCTCAGTCTTCATTCTCAATCTCAATACAGCGGCTGGTTGTTAGTGTTTTAAATATGTCCTTTTTGTTTCGTTAAAATATTATTTGTATAGAGCCTTGATTGGGCATTTGTTTTATTTTGGTACTTGCCGTATTCCATGTTACTATTTTGGATGCTTTCATGCTGGCTGACGCCCTCCTGAAGAGTACAGCCTGCCCTCTGCCCATGATCTCGTAAACGGGCAAAGGAGGTATAGCATTCCTGCTATGCCTGATTTACCTTTGCTGCTAGAAAACTAGTGATCTCAATCGCAGTGTGGATCTGTGTAAGAGCTTAGAAGCCTTGCTTGTAGTCCTGCGGGGCACTAGTCCTTTCATCACAGATTAACTAACAAGTCTAATTTTATTAAGTATGAGGAAACCCTGATTTTACACTTAAAGTTATTGAAATATGTTGTCTACTAAATAGATTGTGAAATAAAATAACTTAAGAATATATATATCATGTGCAATCGGATGAATTACTACTTATTTGTTTTAATGTGTATTTTTGCACTAGCATCCAAGGGCTAACTAACTTGATTTACATTTTTGTATGTAATTTCTCCGATTGAGCTTTACTAAGGTTTCAACCATGCAATAGACACACTAATTTAATGTAATAATATTCCCTGGACAGATGTCATTCGCAGAACCTACCGGCCATGCCTTTTTAGTGAATTATAAACACTGTATTCTCCATAGAGAAAGGGATGAAATTGATAAGGCAGGCTGAGAGTGCTTGCCTGTCCATCAAGATCCGATTAGTGGCGACAGGGGCCTGAAAGATGTGCTGTGGGATACAGTATTGTTTGTGGTCACCAAAACACCTGCATATAAGCAATGTGTGTGATTCTTTTCAACACGAATAACTGTGGAAAAATGTGTTGATCTGTCGTGTGGCACCCACCAGTTGGTTTAAACCTCTGACCTGTAGCAGATTTCAGTAACAGCCTTGGGCCAAATGATGTTCTCATTAAGGAATGCAATTTCTGGGTCTAAGACATCAAGTTTGTTGCATGCATTTTGTTAATTTATTATTTTCTTCCCTCCTTTCTTTAGACCCTTGTCTTCCCTATGGATCCCGGATCCTCCAGCATTTTCTCAACTTGTATCTGGAGACTTTGGTAGGCCGCGTAGTGAGACACGAGAGGGTGGGTATTTTGGTTCAAGTAAGTTGTTCAAACAAGAATGTTGGTGGAAAACGCCAATGGTCCCTTGGGGAAATTAGAACACTAGAACTAATAATTGAGAAACTGAACGTTGCTAGGGTCTGGGCAACACAGGATGGTGACTTATTGGCATTGGCTCAACCCGCACCACTTACCTCCTGCCCCCACACCTTTGATATCGATTTCCCTGCTCTTTGGAAATCCTCGTCTCCCATAATGACTGTAAAACTGAAAGTCCCAAAAGGACGGCCCTCAAGTATTCTCAAACCCTAGTTTTCATAAATTGTCAGCCTGGTGGATTCCATAATCTAGAAGATAGTTCCAGGGTTTGGCCGAAATTAACAGTACACAATTCCCTACTCCTCAAGAGTCCACCTGGTGTCGCTGTCTTCTCTCTTGTGATAACAGGGTCTTGTGCTGGGTTACTTGGCGTCTAGTTTCTCCTCATTCTCTCTGCTTTCACCTGGCATCTTTATCGTTGAGTAATGTTTTGGTCCTCCAGTTGAATGCCTCTTATCTCCAAACTTGTGGTCAGAGGCTTGTGGGGGTTATTCACAGACCTGGTTCTCCTCACCATCTCTGCTTTTACCTGCTGCCTTTTTCCATGGAACAGAGTCCGAGCACTCCTGTTAAATGCCTCTTTTCTCCTTTCTTGCTTCAGAAGCCCCTTGTCTGGGTTTGCCATCTCAGTATTAGACCCCTACTTACCCCCCTTAATTCCTTCACGTGTCCCTGGTATCGGGGGCGATGGAGATTGGCTCTGAGCTGCAGGTATGAACCACTGTGATCGTACCTCTGAGTTAGGTCCTTTCTGGGCCACCTTGGCTATTGCAATTCAGATACATATCCCCCCCCCGCCTGCCTCCTTAATTTGGTGCTTGATAGTCGATATTCTTTCCTTTGCCCTACTGCCATGGGCGTGCCTGGCATCATCAGGTTTGCCGATGCAGCTGTGATGTGCTATATCCATTTCCCAGAAGGTTGGTAGCAGAGCCCATCACAGTGGGCCCCACTTCCACTGCTGCAGAATCCTCTGGCATGTAGAAAGCTGTACAACCCAACAGCCTTGTGGGGGGGAGGGGGCACCAGACTCCAGCCTTGTACTGCAGTGCTTCTCCATCCTCTCCGTTTGTAACCAGAGCTAAGGAGCGAACACCTCCATATGTCTCTGGATTTTAAGGAGATCTTCCTTCAGGTCTCTCCTTGGGTTCTTTTGGTGTATCTTCCTGATTTATGTACCGTTGATGATTGCCTCAAGATCGCCAGGCTCTCTTGAAGCGTTAGTCGTGACAGATCAGCCCAGGCCTAACTCACAGGAGGTGTAGTGGGGCTGTTCACATGCAGGGTACACACGTTTCCATCAAATCAAGGGAAAGAATGTCTGCACTCTATATTTTTATAGAAATATAATCTTTATGCAACAAAAGGGAAAGAGAAAAGGCTATTTAGTCACAGGTAAGTAACTTTGTAAAACAGAAGATGCCACAATGCATCAGGTAAGTAGCATGGTTTTAAGTAGCAGCTCCTTCTACTCAAAATAGCTCCTTGTACTCAAAAAGAAGTTAATCCTCGAAAGAAAAAGGCAGTAGCAGTTATGTAAAATCTTTTCTGTTTTGTCTGGCAAGTACAGAGACTATAGGCAGTTTTTGGCAGGAAGACTTACCTTTTTACAGAAGTGCCCAAAGGATCAGTTCCTGGAGTTCTCGTGTAGGGAAGCTATCCAGAGTCCCTTGATGATGAGGCCCAGGGATGAATAAATGAATTAAGAAATGACTCCCTGGAAAGTCAATCAAGCAATAACCTGGGACTCAAATAGCAGTTCTGCAGTAGGCGGTTGCGGTTTCCTGATGCGGCTGCTGTGTATGTTCTGCAACAACGGAGTGCTCCAGCGATGACGCACTAGTAGAGGAGGGACCCTAACACCCTTGCAAAGTGTGATTACTCTTGACCCTTTGATTCCCAGGTCGGTGCTCGGGCAGGGGCATGGAAAGGCAAGTCTGCTGCAATCCTTGGGAGTCTTTGATGCAGAGTTTCCAAGTACTCCTATGTCGATGGATTCAGCTTCCGATGATGGGGTCAGGTAGGAGGGACCCAAAGGAGGAACCAAGTTTAAAGAAAGGTTGAAGGAGTTACACTGGAGATTAGACATCCATGGACTGGCAAGGTGAGTTTGGTGGCACGATTGCAGGAACAAAAAGGTAGCACAAACCCTGAAGCTTCCCAGTCGGGGGGAGAAGGAGCCAGGGCGCTTGCCCCATGCCCTGGAGTGAAGATTCTTTGTTCGGTTTGGCTCAGAGAGTGTTCGCTGACCTGGCAGTGAACGGGCACCTACTTCTGGGTACTACGATGCGGGCATAGTCGGGAGCTTTAGGGAGACCATGCCTTCCAGCAGGAGTTGTAATCCAATTGTCCCCTTCCAATCGGAGTGAAGAAGCTTCACAGTGGCTTCCTTTTGGTCATCCTGGAGAGGCAAAGCTTTGCAATCAGATTATTCAGAATGTCAAGGGATGCTTGTGGAGTGCTTTGGTCCCTCCCGGAAAAACACTTTCCTGGTACAGACTTTCAGCTATTTGCGAGGTGAGTGGGCAAAGGGGTCTGCTTTGTTTCCCCTTAGGAGGCAGAGAGTAAATTAAGCACCCAATCGGAACATCAAGCATCATTCAAACCGAGAGTTGGATTGCTAATGGCCAGTTATCCCTCCAAGCACGTTAGTGCATACAGGAATGGCTCTCGCACAAAGAAATTAATCCACATCATACCAGAAAGGCATCTGCATATGCCAGTCCGAACTGGTTTACGGCTGACTAAAAACTCTAGTCCTTGGATGCACACATCAGCGGCTAAAGACATCCACCTCTTAAATACACAAAGAGGGACAATGGCTATTGATGTGATTACTCAGAATTTTCACGGCAGACTATCTCCATTTTGATGAATGTAGGTTGTGATCAAAAAGGCCCCAGAATGGATAAAGGGATTCCACTGTGTGGATCCATTTTACACAGGCGAAAAAGCCACCACCAGCCTAGTCACATGTTTGAGTGCAGGTACTCTCTCTAGGAGACTAGGGGTTACCTTTGGGGTAACCCTGCCTTAAGAGCCATTAGGACCCTTCAGGCAGATCACATCAAAACAGAGCCACACTGTAGGATTTTTATTAAGCATATCTGGGAGAAAAGGAGTTCAAAACTAAGGAATTCTGCAAAAATGACGAGACCCTCTAAGTTAAGCAAAAGAACTCCAATAATGGTATTCTGTCCTAACTGGGATCTCTCGCCTGATTGGGTTCTCCAGTTGTCATCCTCCCACTGTGGCAGGGCCTTCCTCTATACTCCCCATTGATTGTATCTATTTGATGTTTGAACTTAGGAGGCTGATTGGTTAATCATGCAGTGGACTTTGGATTCTCTCAGAGCCAGGGATGGTTTAAAGTGCTTCACGGCTATCACTGCTGCCTTGGTTCTTCCTGACGTTAGCAACGCGTTGTTGCACGATTCTGCCTCATCTCCTCGCTCATCCTGCTACTCTTCTGGGGTTGGGACTCTTGCTTCCAAATTGCTCTTAGCTTCCTGCAGGTAACACACCTGCATCTTAATTGATTGTGGTGAACTCGTGATGTGGTCTGAAATACTTTTGTATAAGTGTGTTGCGTCGTTCTGTGAGTTCTTAACATCCATCTTAACTCTCCTGACTCTTCAGGACCTTTCCGCAACCTGTGCGACTCCAACCTGTGCGACTAACCTGTGTTAAGATCCCCGATCAAGAGGAGTTGGGAAGAGGAGGAGAGGCCAGGTCTGTCAATTCCGAGAGTAATAGTGAGGACTGGCCCGGCGGTCCATAGAAGGTGGCCAGAGTAAGAGAGGAGACAGGCGAGAGAGAGAGCCTGTAGACGAAGCATTCAAAGGAGGAGTAGACCTGAGTGGGAATATGGAAAGAGGGATCCACTAAGGAAAGATCAAGACTACTCCACCTCTTGTCCTACTGGGCCTAGCCAGGGAGGGGTGTGTCAAAACTTGTGACAGAGCTGTCATTAAACCATGTTTCAGTAAGAGCAAGATCATTGAGGTTCAGGAGTTGAAGGAGGTGGCAGATGTCGGAGAAGTGCTTGACAGCAGAGCGAGAGTTTAGTTTGAAAGACTTATGTGGGGGGGGTGCAGGGGACAGCGATCCCCCACCGCAAGCAGAAAGAGTGCCTGAGTGATAGAGGCAGAGGAGGCAAGGATGACAAGGGTGTCGGTGAGGAGGGTGCAGGCAAGGGAGCCAGGATAGTGGAAGATGACAAGAGAGCCTGTGTGGGAGGGGGGTCACAGGAGGCAAGGGAGCTCCACATGCAGCGGCAGTGGGTGGCCAGGGCAGCAGGGTGGAAGAGACTGACAAGGTTGTCAGTGTAGTATAAGAAGGCAAGGGAGCCTGTTCAGCCACTATGCAGTGGATGCTAAAAGTTCTATATTGTTGGTGCATGGACGAAGAAGGGGGGGATCCCACTATTCTTATCGATTTTGGTGGGATGAGGAGGAAAGCTGTGCCTGATCTCAGGTTTCAGTTGGGTTTGTAGGCTGTGAGCTTGTATTGTAGATATTCTGGGCATGAGTTGTGCAGGTCACAGTGGGTGGTGCATATAGCCTTGAAGGTGGACCGACGCCCGACTGGGAGCCAGTGCAGGACACAGAGGGCCTGTGTGATGTGCTCTCTAGGGATTAGGGCAAGAAGAAGGCTAGCTGCAGTGTTTTGGACCCCTTGGAGTTTTCTAAGTTGAGATGCAGGGGCACCCAGGTATGGGCTAGCGGCATCCAACAACTCGGCCAAACTCTTTAAAATCTGCAAGGAGCTGGCCAATCCTGCTTTAGTCTCTACCTCTCCAGTCCCCTCCCAGGCCCTCTGCACAGCCCTGGCTTCTCACTTAATCTCTAAAACTCAGGACATCCTGTCCTCTCTCACGGCCTCTCCTCCTCCCTCTACTCCCCACTCCTCCTGTGGCCCTTCTGTGGCCACCCACCTCCCCCCCTTTTCTGCCTTTCGCCTTTTCTCCACAGACAAGATTTCTAGACAAGTCTGATCTATGAAAGTCATGTCTAAACAGGTTCTCCCCTATTCCTCTAAAACCATTAAGGATCACATTGACACACTGGCTCCTGCTTTGGCTGACTTCTGCAACCACTCCTTTGCCACTGGAGTCTTCCCTTCCCCCCTGAGGCACTCCCTTGTGCACCCTCTTCTTATGAAACCCTCTGCCGACCTGTCCTGCCCGGCTATCACCCAGTTTCCATCACTCCTTTCCTGGGCAAATTCCTGGAAAAGCTGGCCATCTCCTAGCTTAATCTCCAAACTGAATCTGTTGGTTGTCTCCATGAGCATCAGTCTGTCTTCAGAGCTACCAGAAGCACGAACACTGCTCTCCTGAACATCCTTGAAGACCTGCTCTCCAACCTCGATGCCAACACCCCCGTGTTCTCATCTTACTCGATCTCTCTTCTGTCTTTGACACGGCCAACCATACCATACTGCTCAACCGTCTCTGTGAAACCTGGGCATCACCGAACAGGCCCTGGCTTGGCTAACTTCTTTCCTTTCCGATCGACCCTCCCAGGTCCAACTTTGGTCCTTCCTATCTCAGCTCATTTTCAGGCTCCCTTTAGCCACCTCTTCTGCTTTTCTCATCTCTGACTGTCTGGCTGCTATCCTGGAGTGGTGTGCCGCCAGTGATTTTCCTTAATGCCGGTAAGACTGATATTCTCCTCATCAGCACACCTGCTCCCTCCTTTCCTGTCACTCTCTGGCCGGCCTTTCTTGGCCCTCTTCCTGCTCCCACCTGTGAGTCTAAAAACCTCAGGGTCATCTTCGACTCCACACTCCTTCTCTCCTCACATCTCTGACGTCTCTAAGAAGTCCCACTACCAGCTGCACCTCCTCAGAGGTATTCTTCCTTTCCTCTCCTTCCCCCAGAAGCTCACTGTCTCCAGAGCTCTTGTTCTCTCTAGGCTGGACTACTGCAACAGCCTCTTTCTAAATCTGCCTGCCTCTACTCTCCGCCTTCTGCAACTCATCCAAAACAGGACTGCGAGACTTGTCCTTGGCCTCAAGCCCAGGGATCGTATCTCTCCTGTACTGAAATCTCCGCACTGGCTCCCAGTGGCTGCGAGGATGAAGTTCAAAACCCTCTGCATTGTCCTCAAGGCCTTCTGGGGCCTGGGGCCTCAATACCTTCAACTCTCTCTTCCTAAATATCTTCCTTTTTGAACCCTTCGCTCATCCGCCTCCAACTCCCTCAGAGTCAGTTGCTTTCCCAAGCAACGAGTTGGGGGGGGAGATCTCTTTCTTTGACTGGGGACTCCCTCTGGAACAGTCTCCCTGCTTCTCTGAAATTTGAGGAGAACCATCTCCGGTTTCCGGAAGCACCTCAAGACCTTCCTCTTTGCTTCTGCTTTCTTTCCTCCTCTCCCTTGCTGAACTCCTGGCTGAAACTGAAATTGCACTGGTCACCTGGCGACCCTCTGTTCTCGGGCCCGGGACCCCTCCCTGCCAGTTGCACACCTGCACTGCCCCCTGCCAACTCCCTGCACTCTGGGCCGTTTCACTACAGTCCCCTACCAGCACCTGACGTCTGCACTTACCCCTGCACTCAGCACCACTTGGCTGCACTTCTTATTTATTGTATTTATTGGTTTTTATTTATTTTACTGTTATCCAATGTACTGCACTGCCCCTTCCCCTCACACTTTTCCCTCTCACCCACCCCTCCCCTACACTTGCATGAGCTCAGTGTCACCTGGCCTAGTAAGATCGTTGTCTCTGCCTTCCCTCTGTTCCCCCTCCCTTGCCTCGTTGCATCTTGAAACACTTTTTTATTCATTTATTTTATTTATTTGAATTTATAAATCGCACATCAGCCCTGGGGCATTGTGGCACTGTTACAGAATACTCGCTTGGTACCTCTTTTCATAAGAGTAAGTGCAGTGCATACAGGGAAAGAAAAAACATGTGCCCGTTAAGGTTACAGAGGGTCAGTGGGGTACAAAAGAGGGCAGGTAATGCAGGTTACAAAAGGCATACAGTCATTGTTAGTTGAACAGTTTTGTTTTCAGGCATTTGCGGAAGCTAGTGTATGACTTTTCATTTCTAAGAGCCGCGGAGAGGGCATTCCAGTTTTTTTCGTGCTTGGTGTTGAAAGTTGGAGCCTCCTGCTTTGGATCTTTTAAATGAAGGGACGTAGATCTGGTTGGTGCGATGTGATCCTGCGGGTCTCTTTGATGAGATAATGGTGATCCTTTCAGATAGATAGTGAGGGCATTGAGTGAGATACATTTGTGCGTAATAGCCATGGTTTTAAAGAAGATGCGTTCTTTGACTGGCAGCCAATGTGCGTCTTTCCTAGCCTGCGAGATATGCTCTCTTTTAGGAATACTCTGTGCTGCTCTAAGGGCATTATTTTGCATAACTTGCATTTTGTTGAGATTTTTGGCAGAGGTGCCCAGAAAGAGGGCATTGCAGTAGTCCAATTCAGTGCCGACGGCGGCTCTGGCAATGGATAGGCAGTTTTTGGTGGATAAGAAAGGTTTGACCGCGTTAATGACTTTGGTGGTGAGTGCTGCAGAGGAGGCTATGGCACTTGTGTATAGGCACGTTATAAATGCCATATCATAGTCTAGGCGAGAGCGGACGATGATCGTGATTGTGGTGACTCTGTGAGGGTAGGTCAGGTAGGGCAAGTTGCCTCGGGGAATGCATAGATGTAGATAGAAGGGTTTTGACACAGAGTTGATCTGATGTGAAAGTGACAGATCTGCGTCCAAGGTTTTTTACTTCGTTGGAGGTAGGGAGAAGGGTCTGGGGAGTATGGCCAAAGGGTGGGTTGGGGGAAGAAGGCTGTCTTCCCGCATATCTTGATTTCTGATTTTCCGGGGTTCAGAAGGACGTGGTTAGCAGTCATCCAGCGATCTATTTCTGAGAAGCATGTTATGAGGTCGGGGTAGGGTTTGGAGGGGTCCTTTTGGGATCTTAATTTGGGTGTCATCTGTGAAGTTGTAGCAAGTGAAGTCTTTTGACCGGATAATAGCAGGGAGGTGGCTCAGGTAGAGGATAAAAAGTAAGGGTGAAAGGGAGGCACTGTGTGGTACTGTGTTGGTGATGGGGCGGAGAGTCGAGGCGAAGGGGGGCGTGTGTGTAATTTGGAATTAGTTTGAAAGGAACGAGGATATCCACTTCAATGCTGCATCCCGGATGCCGTGGTATTGGAGTCTGTCCGTGAGGGTGCAGTGTCAAAAGCACCTGAGGTCGAGAAGGATTGGTGCTGCACAACCTGCCACGTCTGAGGTTCTTTTGAGATCGTCCCAGATGGAGACTAGGCACAATTCAGTTCCTTGTAGGGGTCTGAAGCCAGGCTGGGCAGGGTCGAGGGGGACGTTGGATTCAGTGCCTGAAATAGTGAATGGAATAGGGAAAATAGATGACCGTTTAGTGCTGAGAGGGATTAGCGATTCAAGAGTGGTCAAAATTAGGTTAACAGTGTGATTTACGCTTTGACTACAAACTGAACACCAGGGAGGTCTAGTTGACGTTGTGAAGTTTGCCAGCCAAATGGGGTTCTGGTTCACCAAAGTGTAAGTTTTCATTATTGCGATAATGAAGAATCCCATTGTGATTTTAAAAAAGGCAAGGCTGCGTTAAGGTTGTTGAAATGCACTAACTTGTCATGAAATACTTTTAACTCGAAACATTAATCTAGGGTCTTGTTGAAAACATAGATTGTCAAGTATTGTAAATGCCAACAGTTTAGACTTTTGTGTAGGCATGAGATGGGCATTGTCTAGGCAGTGTCACAATGGTGCTAACCGGCGATAAGATGGCCACACCCGACAAATGGTGCTAGTACCTGGGCATATTATGGCCATACCAGGCTAATGCCTATTCAAGATCCAAAACTGTTGGATCTTCCAATGCTTGCTTTAACAGTAATTCAGTGCAGTGAACAGATACAGGCAAACACATACCGCTTATAAATCCTGTAGCTGAAGGCACACTTAGTTAAGACATTTTTATTACACCAGGAGCTGTTTTATTGCTCAATTAAGCCATTACCTTTCAGTAAGTACAGAGCTAGCTCAAAAAGAACCCATGAGGATTTGTTTTAAGCTTGGGGGCAGGTTGTGGGTGGGAATAGCCGTAGGGTCTAGCATGGCCACAGGTGGTCAATGGGTGGGTGAAAAGCCAAATCGCCACAGGCTGTCTATCTGAAATCCAGTTTCTCTCCTGTCGTCATTTTCCTTGACAATTTGGCAGCACTTACATCCCCACCAAATACAAATAGTCAAAACCACAAAGTAGAAAGTTATGGAAAACGAGTTTCAATCCTATTTTATCATTTTAAGAGCTTGACATTTTAAAATGACATCTCCCTAGATTAAAAAGTGAGGTGGGAGCCAGAGGTGGGTGTCCTCCCAGAGTCAGGAACTCTCTTCTTTGTAGTAGTGCGTGCTTAACGTTTTTACAAGGGTATCGGAAAGTATAAACACAATATCCGGAGACTTACAGTTCCGGGTTGTCTCATCATTTTTCTTCATTCCTGTATTGGTGGTTGGGTCCTCTTCTTGAGTTGTTTAAAAATAACGGACGTTTCGTTTTCACTTTTGTATGCCTTCATAAGTCCATTGTTTATCATGGCCAGGAGCCCATCGAAATCATTAAGCAGTTCGAGTTGAAAGGTTTTAAACCCTAGTGGGGCGGTGATAGTAGTACCATGAGCCTGGTGTCTGAACATCATGCAGGGTTCCTCCTGCGTGTAAGAGTTGTGGGAGGGGCATTCTGATGGCCCAACTCAATAGTAAAGAAAGATGAAGAGCCGAGTCGGTACTGCTGGGATGCCAACCTGTGACTGCAGGCCGACTGCACATCTCAGAAGCAAGCACTTTTATCTGTCAATACATTCAGCAATTACATCAATAAAAGGCCCTCTCGTTGGCTGGTTGACGGTAGATGAGTGGGAGGGTGATGTTCAAAGTGTGAGAGGAAGGTTTGAAATCCTCTTCTTTTTTTAAATCCTGCAATTTGAGAGTGGTCCCAATGGGCCCAAAGGTGTCAGCCCCGCCGCAACTCCTGCCCATAACCCGCGCTGGCATATGTACATTCAGCCAGGTGAACTGCGCTGCTGGGCCATTGAGCCAATTGGCACAGGTAGGCCTGAGCCATACAGTGGTTGATTGGGTGCTCCTGCACCACAGGGCGTCGATGAGGAGCTCTGTAGCAAAGGTCACTTCAATAGAGTCCCTCCAATACAGGTACAACTAGAAAGAGATTGTAGGAAAGGGGTAGGAGCAGTGGATGCGGCTTATTAACCAGGATATGTTATTGACTACCTTAGCCAAGGGCGGGGGCGCCCCCTCTCCCATACCCATGCCTCCTCTCCCGCAACACCCGAGGAGAGCAGCCGCCGTTTTAAAATAGATTATCCAGTGCTAGAAAATCACTTTTCTGTTCTTCCTCCATTTCCCATCAGTAGATGCTTTAGTGCCAGGCGTGGCTACGTCCCCCAGGAGCCAGGCTAGGATTCACTCCATTGATCGGTCTCTGCCCTCCAAGGTACCTTCTCGGATCCCGTTACCGCGCTGTGCATCTGCAGCGGAAGGCGATACGCGGCTGCTCTCTGGAGGGAAGGGAGTGCAGCCAGGAACCTGCAGTGACGATCGCCTTACATGGACGCAGGCCGGGAAGGTACCTGGAAATGGCGCAGGATCGGTCACCTTGTCCTGGGGTGGTGATGTGGCGTCAGCAGAATACCTTATTATCACTGCTGGGATTTGGTTAAGGAGCAAACCTATTGGCACGGATGGTAGAAGATGGTAAATTGGCATGAACACACACCCACCTTCGTGACGTATCATTAGAGCCTCCTTTTCCATGTCTCTTGTGTTGTAATTTGCTGAAAGGTTAACTTTGTATGTGTGCCTTCCTTCCCATGTAGTTACTTCTGCTGCGAGTTTAATGGAAAGCGTTCCAAGCGTTCAGCCTTGATTGAGCACTGCTAATTCTGGTCTACTTTTTCTTTGAAGCCTATGCCTGTTTCTTGTTGATTGCTCTAGTGGTTGCTATTGCTTGTGGGGTATGAACGCTCTTGCTTTCCTTTTGTCGCTGAATGGAGCATTACATATTGAGCATTTGAGGAAGCCCTTGACATAAAACAACCATATTGGTTTTGCCAATGCATGTTGACTTTAGACCACAAGAGAGGGGCTCGCCTTTTTCCGAGGAACTTTTAGCAAGTGGTTGATGCCACTGAATCACCCAACTTGCTTCTGTCTGTCTCAGCTCTAGTCTGCCTGAGAAAATCCCAGTATACCTTTAGGTCATCCAAAAACATGTAAGTGCAACATTTCAGCATCTGTTCAATGCACGAGTATTAAGGAGCCGAAGTTTTTGGGAATTAGTAAAATTCCTTAACCGATACATTCCGCTAGGGTCATATGTTTGGTGATTCCTGTTTGGCCAGAATATCCACTGAAAAAGGTCCTTGTGTTGCCCAAGGATTGGTGTAGGCACAGCGGAGAAACCTAATTAGGCTGTGCTGCTGCCAAATGAAATGGAAGGTTCTTCAGAAACCCTCTAAACTTGAGAGGTTGGGAGGGGCAGTTGTGCCAGTGGTCTGTTTCTAGTGACTGGGAGAAACCTCTCGCCTCTTTGTTGTTGAGGGCATAGGGTCATACAAGAGAGAAAGACCGTGTTGCTCAAGTTGAGCGTTCAGCCTGCTATATACTATCTAAAGAGGCAATGCTTTGCTATATTCTTGTTTATGTGCCCGACATAGATCTACTAATGACCTTTCCATGCCCTCTGTGTGCTCTGGCTGCTGCAAGAGAAGTGGGGGAAAGTGGTTAGTGGGATAGCGTGAATAAGGTTGCTTTTGCTAAAGTGGTGATGCTGGGCATTCAGAATTGTACAATCGGACCGAAAACAAAAGGTCTGACTGTACAAAAAGTCCGAAAAATGCTACCACCGAAGGTTCGAACACCAAAAGTTCGAACCTTTGGTGGTAGCATTGTAGGTAAGTATTAAAAAAAAAGACTGCAGGGGTGTCCCCCGCAACACCCCGCTCACTATACTTTACAGTATAGTGAGCAGGGTTTGCAGGGGAAACCCATGCATCTCCCAAAAAAAAAAGAAAAAGAAAAGAAAAGGACTCTGTGGCGCCGGTTCCTGATCACGGAAGTGAAAAGGAACTGGCGCCGCAGGGACACAGTGCGACGCAATGACAGCATACATACCAACCGTCCCGATTTAGGCGGGAGACTCACGATTTTTCACAGAAAAATATAGCTATTTTTCACGATCTCCGACCTAAAATAACAGTAGCCCCAACGCATTCCTATAGGAAAATGCACGTCTCGCGATTTCCCTGGGGGAATCTCCCTCCCAGGAGTGTCAGAGTGTTGGCATGTATGTGCCAGGTAAGTGGGGTGTGGGTATGGTGGGGGTGTGTCGTGGGTGTGGGTGTGGGTCTGGGTGGGGGTGTGGGTATGTAGGGGTTTTGAACGTGTGTTTGCATGGGAAATGTACAAATCTTTTGTGGTTTGTACATTTCACATGCAATCATTTCGACTGCGGCAAAATCAGCCGCAGTCGGATCACGTAGATCCGGGCATTCGAGGAGGAGTGGCCTCCTGCAGGTAAGCATCTATGTTGAGAGACCTGGAGTGATGTGTTTTGCCAAAGTCTGGTGATGGGAGGAAGAGTAGAGTGAACTTGCTCTGCTGCAGGTTATTGTCTGAGTTAAGTGCTGTGTGGCGATGTGTGTGCTGCTGCGTGATGTACTGTTGGTGGTCACATTGTTTGATGATGGTTAGCATCCTGAGATATCGGAGCTTGGGTTGGCATAAGCAGGGTTAGGCACTGGCCTGTTGGTCAGTGTATAGTGGGATGGTCAAGGAATGGCATGTGTGTAGGCGGTGTATTTGTTATTAGTATTATATTTCTTTCTTTCAATAATGACTTGCAATAACACATTGACAGATGGGTAAGATATTGCCCAGAAGGTTGCCTGTACATTAGCACAAATATGAGAACACGTGGAGAGCCAGTTTGAGGGTGTAAACAACGTGGGAAATAGACCAGGGACAAAACAAAATAAATAACCATATAAGAAACCGGTAACATGCAAAGGTAACATTAACCCAGAGGGGAAATGGTTTCAAACTACAGAGGAGTACTGTACAAATATGCACAATTACATTATTACGCATCACTGTATGGAGTAGTGGAATCTGGTAGGGAAGCTGGAGGAAAGGGCAGGTTGCGTTCCCTCTTTAGCAAGTAAATGAAGTATGAGCCAAGCTTTTAAGATTTCTTTAGTCTGGTTGGCTTTGATAGTGTTTGGCAGCAGGTGCTAATGAACAAGGGTGAGTAGGTGAGAAAAAGTGGAAGGGAGAGGAGGCACTGGGGGCATTTGACAGTGTAGTTGAGTGCAGAGCGGAGGACATTAGATGTTGAGTAGAGAGAGATACAGTCAGTCAGTAACTGAGGAGCAAACCCTCGATAGTTTTGTGGACTAGGAGAATGCTAGCGTGAAAGGGACCATTTGTGCTTGGAGAGCTAACGAGCATGGTGTTGGTAGGTAGACGTGGCAGAGTTTCTGGGTAAGTTGTAGAGAGTGTGGGTAGCAAAGTTGAGGAGTGTCTCTAGAGGGAGGAAGGAGTAGAGAGTAGGGCCATGAAGTAGGCCGAGCAGTAGTCGATTTTGTTGAGCATGTGAATTGGAGATTTAGAGTTTTCATAAAATGGTAGAAAATTAACACATTTTCCAAATGCTGAGAAGGTCAATTTGAGCAGCAGATGCAGTGATGAATTTTTGCAGTTGTGTGTTGCTATTAAATAGAAACCCAAGGATACACGTCTTGGTAAGGCAACAAGAGGGCCAGGCAGTAAGAAGGTAGGGGAGGGATAGTGTAGGAATCGGCGAGAAAGAGAGTTTGCAAAGATTTTTACATGAGGCAGCATAGAGCTACCTAGGGGCGGATTGCATTGAGACAGTCGGCAATCCATTCAAAGATGGCCTGGAGGAAGGAGGTAAAGGAGAACAAGTTTTGAATCTCATTAGCAAAGCGGTGATGGTGAAAGCCAAAGGACAAGATAAGTCTTTCTATGGTCGAGGTATGAAGGGTGAAGAGCAAAGGTCTAAGGACAGGCCTTTGGGCATGCGGACAGGGAGATGGGTGTGGTCAGAGTTTTGCAAGTACCAAGAGATTTTAAAGGAGCAACCTTCCAATTGGGAGGCAATCCATGCAAGAGTAGATTTGCAAAACCCAAGGTCCT
This sequence comes from Ambystoma mexicanum, assembly GCF_040938575.1. Lineage (NCBI taxonomy): Eukaryota > Metazoa > Chordata > Amphibia > Caudata > Ambystomatidae > Ambystoma > Ambystoma mexicanum. Next base: position 986,957,527 of record NC_090925.1, read on the forward strand.
GGAGGGTGAGGAGTCCGCTGTGTGAAAAGTGTCAGTCGTCCGAAAGTAGGGGTAAAAGAGAGCTTGGAGTAGTGCTCACTAAAGAAAAATTGAGACATGTATGAATGCATTCACAGGGTTTGCAAAATCTACTAGCTCACTTGCATAGGCGAGGAGATTTTATGGAAGGTGAGGGAGTACCATTTGCATGGTACTCTATCTTGCTGGCGAGTATGGTGATATTTGACATTGCTGTGCTCTGGAGTCCTACTTTGTCCCGTGCTCAAAACGTGAGGAAGGGAGACGCTGACTACCGCATCCTGACTTATTATTTGTAAACACTTCTTTCTTTCCTGGGAACCTTATCCCACACTCATTCTTTGTATTTAGCGTAAGGATTGGCAATAGGTTTTTCTTAGTATACGCCCTTTTATTTGACAAGACGCCAATAGGACTGCATTATCATTATTTGATGGTTGTAGCGTGCTCCCATCTTAGATTTAGGTTTAGATTAGGCGTTGTTCCAACCTGCATATACAGTTTAATAAACACCCTTGAACTTTGATCATTTGTGTATGTCTGTAATGTTGCCACCACAAGTTCCTTACATAACTCACTCAACAAGCAATGGCTAAGCCCACAGTGTCGGCTTTGGTGTTGGCATGGGATAAACACTACTTTACAAGAACTGCCATAATGGTACTTCCTGTGTAAACAAAATAATGTTCCTGCTAATTCATAATCATTACTTTGATTAATTTGCATTCATCAACACAACATACCAACATATGTACATTATTACATGAGGCATAGACAAGATGAGAGAAGCACATTTGAAAAAAAATCATATCAACATAATGTATCACATGTAAAGTGCAACATTATTCGACTAAAGTGCTAGTGCATATCTATTTCAATATTGACATAAAAGACCCAGAAATATGACAGACCGCATAATCTCCATCTACAAATGCAGACGTAAACATTCACACACTAGATCCTTAATTCTTTTTCCTATGTTTGCTTATTTTTAATTGCAAGTTCCCCATCTCTAGTCTGCTTGTCTCTATTCAGACTTTGAATTGGTTACATAGCTGGACTGATGTTTAACAACTTTTCAGCGTAGTACAATTTTAGGACGCCCATAATGCCTATACAAGAGTCAAAGCCGAAGTGTTCAACTCTTTTTAGGCATTACCCAAATTGACCTTTTTGTCCTAATTGACCTAATAGTGGTACTAATTGACCTTCAATTGACCTTTACCTTTTTATTTTACTTTTATGTGTGTATATATATATATATATAATATGTGTGTGGTGGGTTTGGGGTAATAATCAATATAATGGGATTGGGTAGGGGGTTGCAAGGGGTTTTGGATTGAGTGGGGGATTGCGTGGGTTTCCTAATTTCCATAATATATGTCCTAATTGACTTTAGTTTCACGATCAATTGTGAAAAGGTCAATTCTCCCATGATCAATTGTGAACGGGTCAATTCGTATACATTCCTCTTTTTATTGATATTTTCAACAAGATAACATAGTTTCAATTAGATCATTGCTCTCTACATTGCAATGTACAATGGTTAAAGACACTGTTCTAATGCTTACACTTCGGCTTGACTAGGTAACACCCTCTCCTACCTACTCACACCCACCCTCTGTCCATAGCATACGTCGCTCTTAGTACCTGCATGACAGTTCTCCTGTTTCTGAGCAATAATGAGGTAATGAGTAGGGTCTTTTAAGTTCAGGAGCCCCAGGGCCATAAGCATTTGGGGGCAGGTACATCCTTAATATATTGAAGAAATGCTCTCCACTTACAGAAGAAGGACTCCGCTGCACCATACAACATGTAGGTCAGCTTTTCACAGATAAGTAATCTCTGCATGCCACTAACCCAGTCATCTAATATAGGGATTTGTGTGGGCTTCCATCGAGCTGTGATGGCATTTCTGGCAATTAATAGCATCAGCCTAATCAACCGTAGCATCTGCCCTTGGTTGCTTGTTACACTGATTTGACGAGGGGACCACCAGCCCAATAGACAGTTCATGGGTATCTTGCAGCGGGAGGCCCATTAGCCGACTTTCAGTAATCTCTTCCCAGAAGGCTTGGGGCAGTGCCACCAAATGTGAATGGAAGTACTTGCTGCCCCATAGCCACGCCAGCAGCACAGCCCTGAGTTTGGGAGTCCATGTGTGCTTCTCTCTCTGGGCAGACGTACCACCTCGCTAACGTTTTATTGTACTGCTCTGCCTACTGTGCACTAACCGTCAACTTTGCGGCTCCACGCCATATCTCTGCCTGTTCTCAGTTTACCTCGAGCCCCAGGTCTTTATACCATCCCTTGGTGTAGGAGGGGAGCCTGGCTAATGTCTGTACGTGAAGACAACAATATATCTGTGATATTCGGCCTGCTGATCCTCCCTGGGTGATGAGCACCCCTTTTATTGTCCCATTGTAGCAGCCAGTGGCGCAGGTGTAAATATGTAAAACGTTCGCCCACTGAGACTCGTAAAGTATCTTTACATTCGGGGAAGGACCTTACATTCCTCCCCTCAGACATGTGTGCTATTTATTCACAACCCCCCTCTTGCCATGTCCTGAAGGTGTTGTTCTATTATGCTAGTGAGAAGCTACTGTTGTGAATTGGGATGGCCGGGCCTGGGAATTAAGTTAAACCTTACTTTTGCGCAGTCGCATCCCACACAAGTACTGTGGCTGTGGATGGCAGTTCATATAGACGCCTGGTGCAATCTCGATGTGGTACCCACAGCATATATCAAAGAGGCCGCCCTACTACCGGCTCCTCCACCCGTTTCCACGACTTAGTGGACCGTGGATCCACTCAGTCGCGCAGGCCTCGTAGATGCATTGCCTAAAAATATTTCCAGAGATTGGGAGGGCTAGCCAACCCTCCTGTCTAGGCCTATAAAGCGTGGCGGCAGCAATTCTTGCTGGTCGGTTATTCCAAACGAATATGCTGATGTCTGTTTGGAGGTTTTCTTACCACCTTTTTGAGGACTCCTATGGGTAATGGCTGAAAGGTATAGGAGCTTCAGCAGGACCATCATCTTGATATTCGCTATCCTACCCACCATAGAAGGCTTCTGCGAGCTCCATCTTGATAAGCTCTTTCTGCTCTCTCTTCGAGCACGAGGGTAATTTGTGTCGTATAAGCCACTCTGGTATATCCCCAGATACCGAATGGTCCACTCTGCCCTCAGTTATAACCTGCAGCTCGGCGTCTCCCAAGAATAAATTCAGCGCCTCGCATTTGTCAATATTAACTTTCAACCCACATATTGCCCTGTACCTATCCAGGAATCTTGATTATCCGCGGGAGTGAGTCCTTCGGTGTCGCTAACACTAGGGGGATGTCCTATGCGCAACAACACTATTTTGTTCTCTACCCCACCATACTTGATCCCATGGATATCCTCCCCACTCTAAACTAACTCTGCTAATGGTTTGACTGACGATGCAAAGAGTAGGGAGAAAAGCGTACATCCTTAACGCATCACCCTGCACAATTCAAAACCCTGAGAGAGCTGTCCGTTGCCCGAGACCCTTTCCACCGGAGTATTGTATAAGGCAAACACGCCCTCCTTGAATTTGCTGCCGAGTTCAAATTTATGTCGTACTTCTAGAGATAACACGACTCCACCTGGTCAAATGCCTTCTCGACATCTAGGGCTACTAGCATAGCGGGCGGTTTCGTCCTGTTTGCAATATCAATGAGCTCCTCGACCTGGCGGTGTTGTCTGCCGCCTGTCTCCCAGCCACCAACCCTGATTGATCTGTTGATACCAATGAGGGAAGCACCCGGTCTAGCCTGGCCGCAAGTATATTCGCATACAATTTGCTGTCCGTATTTAGCACTTCTGTAGGATGATGGGAGGCGCATTGGGTTGGATCTTTGCCCTCCTTGAGGATCACTGTGATCATTGCTTCCTCCATCGTTTTCGGAACCGCAACCTCCCTCCATATCACATTAAATAATATGTGGAGTCGCCCCAGTAATTCTCCAGCATAAATCTTGTAGGATTCCGGTGCAAACCCATCGGGCCCTGGTGCCTTTTGTGCTTTAAGGGAGGTGATGGCATTGAGAATCTCTTCCTTTTGTGATATCCCCATTCAACACCTCTGACAGTTTGGGAAGATTGCAGTTATTCAAGAATGCTGTGACCTTCGCTTGTTTGGCGGAATCCGATGCATCTAGCTTTTTATAGGAGTCGTCCAATATCTCCTGCTTTTCCTGCTCCCTGTCAGCTACTCGTCCCTCACCCGAGTGCAGCTTCCCCACATTTCCCTCATCTGAATGCACGTTAAGTTTCCAGGCTAACAGCCTGCTCGCCTTGTTTCAGTGCTCATCATAAAGCTGCTTTGCCTTTAAGAGGATGAGTTCTGTTTTATTACCCTCGATCGGATTAACCTGCCTTCTGAGTGCCTGCAGTTCCCTGTAGACCTTACGTGAACCAATTTCCCAGTATTACCCTTCTTCTCCTTTCAGTTGAGTTAGCAGGGTTTGTAGTTTTAACACCAGCACCTTCCGAAGGGACCCACTTTTGCGATCGCCTCGCCTATAATGTATGCCTTGAAGGCCTTCCAGCATGTCTCCTCACTTGTCTCCACCTGCGTGCTCTCCTGAAGGAAGTGCTTAATCTCCTTGCCGATCTCTTGCTTGCACAGTGGGTCATTAAGAATGGATGTGTTAAGTCTCCAGAAGGAGGTCTTTCGTTCTTGCAGCCGTAGGTCTCACTCTAATATAACAGGGCGTGGTCCGAATGGGTAATTGTACCAATCTCTGCTGATCTCACCCCGACTGTGGTGTCTCCCGACCATGAGATAGTGTGTACATGCGAATAGAATATGAAGTACCTCCCTTTGGAATTCAACCAACGCCAACAGTCCACTAGCTCTGCCTCTTCTAGCCCCCCAAGGGAGTGCCTTAGATGTCCATCATCGTCTGTTAAAAGAACATTGTTTTTCATTCGGTTTTACAGCCAAAAATCGTGCATTAAATCCTGAATAATGTTGGTTCACAATTGTAGGAGGTAACCAGATTGTTTTGTAGCTATTTTATATGAAATGTTTTTTAACGTTTGTATGATTGTTGGTGTATGATTTGTTTGGAGTGCAATGTGTGAAAATGTGAGTGTATTTTTATTGAAAATGTACTGTAAAATGTTTGTCATGAGTGGTTTGTTCATAACCATAAGCTATGTAAATATAAAATTAATTGTATTAAAAAGATGTCATATCCAGGGCATCCTCAAAATGTCCCAGGGAATTTGGAGTGCTGTTCATGCATATAGTTACGCCACAATGATTAATCGGTCCTAAAATGCTTCTGAGGTCAATATTTGTGCTTTTGAATGCACGTTTTTAGCTGATGAAGGAAATTCAGTCAGGAGAATTGAAAGCAACGGCTGATGCGCGATTCATCCTGTGCGGCTCTTTTTAAAAGATCTAAGTTCCAAAAAGATCCTTAAATCACAGTATCGATCAGGCAGAGCAAAGTGTTTAATCCTGAAAACAGTAAGCTCTCCTGGGTGTTGATGTCTGCCTTTATCTCGACGTTGCTCCTCGCTATTTGACAGTCTTGGAATTAAGCACCCTGCGACTGTCGCCAGCCCCTTCATTTCGCATTTCTCTGTGAGCGATCGCTACGCCATTCTCCAATAACTCATGTAGTTAGATCTGTTATGATGAGCTTTCGTCGTTGGTTTTTCGGTTGATGTTTAAATGGAATGGGGAAACCACTATGCTTTCTCTCTTCTTTATTCAGAATTGGGCGTAATTTAGAAGTTGCACATCATTTACACTAATAATTTCAATAGTAGGGACCTAAAGGTAACAATATTTATTTGAATATTAATTGTACACCATGATCTATACAACTTAAATACTCGTTCCTGTTTACTGTACAAGCAGCCTTATTTAATTGTGAGTATACTGTATTCCATTGCCTTTTTGGGTTGGTTTTAAATGGCCTGTTTAATGAGCATGTCTGTTTGTCGACATGTGCTATGCTGCAACCATTTTATCTCTTGAAACACATTGGTTCTTACATTTTCCCGTTCTACATGCAGTGCTCCTTGACGTCTGTATGTTGCTTGGCACGGATGAGAGTGGGGGGCTCTCTCCGCTGGCCTTCGTGTGAGAGTGCCCTTCTACTGGTCTGTCACAGGTTTTTGTGGAGTGGATTGGATTGGTGCCTGGTTCAGAGATGTGTAAAACGTAATTAAGCAGGACTAGCAGGAATGGTGACGTGTCCACCTAACAAATTAAGAAATAGTAGCTAATAGAAAATGTTTGCTTATAGGTAAAGTTCAAAGTTGGAGAAATAGCGTGCGTGACATTGATCTACACATCTTAAACATGTAGGGCCTTATACCTCAAACCAGTGTAGGCAGATAAAATGTTTGCACCTCAACTTGCCCATTATTGATGGCTGTCCGCCCGGCACCTCTTTGTGGCACTTCGGTTCTGAGGGGTGCACGTGGCCACTCTCCATTCCAGATAGAAAACGTATATAGTGTTTTTCTGTATGGAACGGTGGAAGACCTTCAAAAGGAAATACACGCCATGCAGAACGGTGTCCTACAAGTCCTGCCAGCTCCTTTTATAGCACAAGTGTGGGCAGTGTTGGCCAGGTCTTAAGAGGTGGACCATGCATTGATAAATACTCACAGATGGTTCAAACTACCTCGCTCCATCCTTTTCCCCATTAAGGCCATCCATAAAAGGCCTACAAAGACATCCCCTGCTTTTATGTAAACGTGTTCTCTTCCCTGTGGTCCAGGAGAGAACAACGCAACATTTCTGCAGCACACTAGAAGTGTCCCAACCCTCCACCCACACTAAAAGGACATTTGGTGATTTGTAAAGTGGCCTCAATCCTCTGTGGTACAGTCCTTGTCCCTTAGCCTGTAGGAGTATACCAGAATGTGCTCATCTGCTGAGGGGGACTGCATATCCACAGATTCTCTTACACTGGAATCTGAGTGCAAAAACCCACATAAACCAAAGCCTTTACTGATGTTGTGATGTCTTGGTTAGTGCCATATAAAATCATTATTCTAACTACACCTTTCTGCGTTTCCGTCCCTTAGACTTGCATTACAGAGCCCAGCACTCTAGCTCTGCTGAGTGGGTGGAGCCCCTGGATCAGAGACGGGAATAGTCCCTCTGAAGATGGCCACCTACCTCAAGCTACACGAGTCAGGATCTGCATCATATGCATCGCGGCACTTGGCTCTGAACCGTGTACACTATTCTATTCTTTTTTTTTATTATTATTATTCCCAGGTATTTGTATTTATTAGATCTAATTTTGAAAATAAATGACTTTCAAAGTAGACAATAACAGACAGCGGAGGAAGTTCTAGGATAAGGTACCTTTTACATAAGAGGATTGTTGTAGTGAATGACATATGCCAAGAGGGGGAAGCAGCGCGAATAAGAAAATAAACCAGGGACACGGACTGGAGGACATTACCATTTTCTTAACATGTAGTCCATGGGGCCAGTATTAATATATTTACAAATTAAATATAATGTCTACGGGTAAAATGCAGGAGAGGTGATGTGAAGAAATTACTACTTCTCTGCTGGTGAACAGAGATGAGTAGTGGCTAAACTGCCTACTCTGCTCCACACTACTACCAACCCAGCAGAGATCCCAATCATAAAGTTGATCCAGACAGAGCCCAACTGGTATACCTCATTTCCCTCTTTTCATAGTACAGGCCGAGGTCAGGAGGGGTTTGAGTTGATAAGCATAGCAACAAAAAAACACTTGAAGTGCAATCAAAAGTCCATAAAAAATATATCATTTCAATCAAACATTAAAATACAATCACTTAATTGGAAACACTAGAAAACCCCACCTCTGTAATAGAAATACAGCGAATCCAGACTTTGTGAAAGGGCGCTCTAAGTAGATGAGCAGTAGTGTGTAAGTGACTTCAATCAAGCCCTCCAACTAAGTCAATGCCTAGTCTGGGATGCCCAATGGAAGCCCTTATTCATATATTTTTATGTCAAGTTCTTAAATCTGGATGATAAACCCTTATATAATGCCCCTCTCTTTCAATCCCCCTGACATCACTGAGCCAAGAAGTAGGTTTGTTTTGCAAATTAAAAGATTTATTGGAAAAATTAAACAATATATATATATCACACTTTTATGAATAAATGAATATTTGATTGCACACTTATGAGTATGAACAGTGATCAACAATGGATAATATTACAGTAGCACAATTCCTTAATTACTTAGGAGTTGGTATAGAAAGAATAAGGTAGCAGAGAATACTTTGTATGGTTTCAAGGAAAAGCAATGATGGAAAGAATGCAGCACAGAAATAAACTGGATATGGTTTCAACAAGAGATAATCTGATCACTTTTTCCTCACCCCCCCTATGCAATATGAAGGGATGGAAATGAGGGCACACAGGTTTTCAGGAATACAATCGGAAGCAGTTCAGTTCCCGTTTCCCCCCCCAACCCCCCCCCCCAGCAAGCTTAGAGAAACGGGGATGATTTTAAAACACAGGCCAAATACTTTCACATGTGGTTGCAATGAAGTGAAAAATATGCTAAAAATGATTTTAATTCCCTATAGGAGATTCAGGGTAGGTGAAAGCTACTTTGAATTAGTTCAGGTCAACACTAGCAATGATTCAGGAATGATTATCAGAGTGAAAACGAATTTCAGCAGTGGAAAGCAAGAAGCAGCTATTTTTACAAGTGGTGACATTGAGTCAAATTGCAATTCGTGGCACTTTTTCCGAGTGCGTCGATCGCGATTGTTGGCAAGCTTAGGTTCTTAGCTTTAAAATGACAGTTAAGTCACGCTTCTATGACATACGGTTCAAAAGATACGGACGTTTTTATGGAGGTAGATTTTCAGAAATGAAGTCAAGATTTCAGAATGACAGATGACACTTTTGCAGCTTTGAAATCACAGAATGGACACACAATTTCTATGCAGTTTAAATAGGTTGAAATGGATGGGATGAGATTACTTTAGACTAAGAGATGACTATGCACAGTTCTTGGCTGGATACTCACTCCTAGTTTTAGACTGGAATGGGCCTGGAACTGCACTCCCGCCACCGGATGGTCTCTGGCACTGGTTCTGCTCACAGCGTGGCCTCTGGTCTGCTATCGGCACGGCACAGTGGTCTGGTCTGGGTCTGACGGGTTCTGGATACAGCTCTGCTTTCCGGTCTGGGTCCGGCACAGGGTTCTAGCCAGAATCAAACAGCTCGCCCAGCTGTTGAATAGTTTGGTTAGGTTGCTGGATTCTGAGGCCTGCTGAGGATTCCGCTTTTGGTTCAGGCCTCTCTGCTTCAAGTTCTGGAGTCTATCGTGAGTCTAAGTTCTGGATATGGTCGGGCAGCGTGCTGCGCAGAAATCGATTTAAAGAGTGGAAAATGAATGTGTCCATCTGGGTTTTAGTGGCTCTTTTTATGTCTTTTGAAAGTGGGTGGGAATGCTGACTTTCTATGCCCAACCCACTAAGGATTTGATAGGTTAAAGGATTTTCTGTGCCCTGACTGGAGAAAGGGTAGTGAGTCAGAGTGATGCTACCATTTTACAATCTATTGAAGAAACGACCCTTTTCTTTTACTTGGAACCCAATTTTTCATAATCAAACATGTTTCCAAGGTACACAAGTTGTTGAGAATGCATGTACACCTCCCAAATTAATTTGACAGTTCTCTGTTCAACCCTGATCTTTCTAAGAGCTTGGGTTCAGAAATGACCACTTAATCACGATTTTCGTGGGTTTAGCAATATTGGTTTTGCATCAAATCTTACACGGATGTACCCACCCTCTGTGTGCACATTACAGTAAGTTTTCATTTTTCTGATATAAACACAGTGTCTGCAATATTAATAAATCACAGGGTTTGGTCTCAGAGCATCACACAACGTCCAGCTTAGTCTCAAATTGTGAGTGAAATTGTCATTTTAAGAATCTCCAAATTGTACATTTTTGTCCGCTTGGTATAATTAGTTATCAGTATTCTCACAAAACATATATTTGCTGGACTCTCTGAATCCACAGTCGTTTGTCTCCGCCCCTAGAAACTTGGCTTGACTCAGAGATCGGATGTCTTGCCTTACCCCAGAGCAGTGTTGACAGTTCACACCCAAAATCAGCATACCCTATTCAGCTGAAGGTATCCTTTGTCTGGTTTTTCCTGCTAGCAGGGCATCAGTCCAGGGTGCCACTCTCCATTTAATTAACAGAAACATGTGATTTCCTGCCTTCTTGCTGAGAAGACTAGGTGTAAAGACTTCCCGGGGACAGCCAGCCTTTTGAAGTCTCAGCTAACTCTAGCTTCAGAAATACAGGTCTCCTGTCAGAGTTTAGATCGCTAGCGCCGGTCAGTGTCAAGCAACGGTACTGCACCCATTTTTGGCAGCTGTCTTGAATTAATACATTTCAAAAAGGGGATTTTACTTGATAGCATATGATCCTTGCTAACATTGTATTGATGTGGATTCTGCAGTAGAGTAATGTAGAACACCCAACCAGAAGTTGGATTTTTGGTTTAGTGGTTTCGTGCCCATGATTTTAGCAATTTTTGACATTAATTAAAATGGATTTTGAACAGCACCATATTCCTTTGCACTGATTTCGCTCTGTGTGCAGCCAAAGGATAGGGTCTGGCAATGGTCTCCTATATTAACACTGACAGAGGCAAAAGAAGATGGTGGCCTATCTGTCAGGTTTTCACTGTGCATTTTCCGGCTGCCATTATGATGTTTCTGCTGCCAGTAATGCACAATGATGTTGTAGGGTTTGGATGCGTGGGTGAAACATCCCACAAGTGTTCAGGCAATAGATTGGAATACATGCCACTTTTCATGACCTCTGCTTAAAAGTTACTATGGTACAAATAGTGGACGAGGTTCTATTCACCGTAACTTTGTTCTTGTCTTTGTGCTTGACAACGTCGAGCTGGTCTTCAAGGCTTTTCAAACTGTCAAGCCAGCGTGAAGATGTTAGTCAATCGGATCCCAGTGGGGTTCGGTTTTCAAACTGATTTGAAGGAGTGCGCTTCTGAAGGGTTGAGTTGACATTTGAGATGATGGCACTCGAGGTGTGGCAAGACTGCGGTTTTGCTGTGTCAAGTCAGCGTGCGAGAGGGGCGATTTTGATGGCTTCCAGCAGTTGTTGGTTGCTCTCAAGATGTTGAACCTGCCATCGGTTTGATCGAAGCGATCCGTGGCAATGGGGTGAGCCGTTGTCTGGATGGCTTCAAGTGCAGCAAGCAGTATGAAATTTGCTTAGAGTGCCAAAAGCAGCACTGTGTCCTGTTGTGGCTCAAAGTACATCAAGCATGCCCATGACGACTTGCCGAGATCTTGATGCAATGAAATAGGAATCCAAGACGTTTGAGGACTTCTGGGTTGCTGGGAGGTCCAATCCAGTGTCTCAAGGACAAGCAGTGTCCTTCAGATCTGCTCTTTGACTTGCACCACCTACAGAGGCTCTTTAGCCTCCAGTGCAGGATCCTGGTGCCAGTGCCACAGCCAAGAAGTAGGCCTTGGTCCACAGCAGTTTAGCCCTGCCATTCCCTGGGGATGTTAAGGGGGACAGTGCTCTCCACTGCCTTGGCTGCGTTCTGACTGCACCTCCCTAGCATACGACTTTGGAATAGACTGTGTCCCCAACAGAGGTCCAGTAAATTCTTGTTCTTCTGAAAATCCAGAGATAAATGAAAGAATGAGGAGTTACCCCTCTCCTTATAAAAGAAAACTGTCAAAGAGGAATTGTAATGGGCCTTCTGTAATGGGTCCAATCCCTGTGGCCTTTGCCTTCTGACGGTATATCCACAGTGCCATGTCCTGCAAGAAATGACTGGGTGAAAAAGTGGTAGAGGGCTCCAACAGAAACCAAGATGGTAGCACCCCCTTGCTGTCCTCCTCTCCCTTTCGACTACTCTTAAATCCACCCCCTTCCCATGTTTGCTGACTTGAAAGGGATCTCCAGTTGTCAGCTCTCTGGTGTGAAAGTGGCTTTGTCGGTGCTTCCTTTGAAACGCAAGTTCCCAGGAGATCTCCTGGGGAGTGTTCCTGGGCAGAAGTTGTTGCCCTTCGAGTAGGAAAATTCGAAAGGCAACATCCTGGCCATTGTTGGACGTCTGTAGTGGAGACACCCAGGTCAGACGCTGATATTCATCATCCCTGTCCTAGCTGCAGTCCTGCTCACAGAGCTGTTCCTAGTCTGATATCAAATTTCTGTGGCTATATAATTTTGTCTGTTTGGTAGTCACCAGCCCAACCACTCTTGCCTTATATTTAAAGATGTACATGCAACCAGGCTGATTTAGGCATATCATTATTAATTTTGTAAACATAAGTGCCAGAGATTAAAACACAACCTCTGTCTGTAGGAACTTAATGTTCTAGCAGCTGTCTGGTATGCACCTTTTGACCTTTGAATGTGCCCTGTGCCACTGTAGGGCTGGTGCAAAGGGCACCAACAGCCTGCCTCAGCAAAGGCACATGTGTGCACCACAATTTTGGAATGGGGCTTTTTATTGAAGGGCTATCTGATTAGCGGACCTCCCTTTCATTAACAGAATTACCTATATTAATGAACGGTTTTTATTTATTTTTTTATTTGTTTTTATTTTTTTACTCCAGCCAACCCGCCCTTACCAGATGGCCATTCTGTTACAGGTAGGTTGGGCAGTTGATTTGGACAGGAAGTTGAGGGGGGGGGACTTGAGGTGATCCTTACATTGCTAGACTAGAAGGAGGACTTTGAGCCTTGTTTTAAGGAGTTCTACTGAAGAGATGGTTTTGATGGTCAGGGGGGAGCTTTCCTGTGGAATGGCACAAGTTGGGAAAAGGAGTGAAAGCATGGGAGGCACGGGGTGGGGCGGTAGACTGATTGCTCCTCGACTCTTCACAAGCTAAGAATTTGAGAGGGAGCGTACAGTGAGATACATTCAGTGAAGTAGTGGGGGCAAGACGATGGCTTAATATGTAGAGGAGTAGCATGAATGATAAAGGGAGGGACTTTTGCATTGATATCCGTCCAGAGTGATGACAGTAGGTAGAGGTGGGTGGGTTGAAAAGGATGTGTGTCCCCAAGTTGAGGGCTATGTTGAGGAGAGCATAAGAATAGAGTGATAAACTAAGAGGTAGGCTTGTGCAGTAGTCCAGTTTGCTGAGCATAAGGGTGTAGCCTGGGGCAACATATAGCCATCCATGGCACATGATAGTTAAAGCTAAAGGAGGAAATTAGTTTGCCAAAAAGAGATCTAGAGGGTGAACGAGGTGGGCCCAAGATTACACTTGAGACACCCGTGGTAAAAGGTGTTTGAGAGGAGGTGCCGAGTCCCATAAGATGGAGCATGAGGTAAGTCTACCCTTGTACCGCCTACTGCGGGGGTGTACATTAGTTTAATTAGTTGGCCTCTTGATTGAGCACATGCACACTGACAAATGGCACTCTTTTTACCAGGTGCAGGCACATTCAAAGACCTGCATGCCTTGCATGCAGATAGGATGACGGACACAATGTGCTTGTCGAAAAAGCGGAACTTGAGACTTCTGTGAGCCTTCCATTGGGACCCTTCTAGGGCTTCGACGGAAGGGGGTGGATTTGGGGTAGTGGGGGTGCCAACAGCAAGTGTTTTTTTCAGAACCCTCTAGCGCAGGGGCCGATCTAAGGGGGGCTGGTGTGGCGATGGAGTGTGGTATCAGTGTGTGTGTGGCGCGAAATGTTACGTAGAAGGTGTCAGATAAGAGGGGGGAAGTAAGGAGACTTAGCCCTGAATGGAATCCAGTATTTATTTTTCCCACAGTCCATTGTTCTGCTTTTTTCACACAAACAGCACAATCGATCAATTAATTGGATAATTATTAGACAACTGTTTGCACAGTCATGCCAAAATGAAGCGCATTCCCGTTTGTAGTATCTTGGAATACACCACAATGAAGAACGTCTCCGTTACATTTCAGCACGGGCTTCTTGCACATTGCCAATGGACATGAATGACGGCATGCAGCCTTGAAGGCAGGGCGGTCCCTGCACCGCAATCTCTGCCTCCAGCATTGCTTATTCTGCATCGAACGCAGCCAAATGGAATGTCTCCATTACACAAAAACCCTCCCCTTTCATGCAAAAACTGCATGGAAAGTAAGAAGTTGGAAAGCAAACAGATCGAATATGCTGCCTGGTGCAGAGCGCCCCACTCTGCGCCGTCCTGTGGCCGTGCTCCCCTCTGTTCTCTGCCGTATGGCCTCCTGCCAGCAATACCTCCGCTCCCCATCGCTCTGACGCGAACGCATTGCTGCTTTGCACCCAATGGGCACAAGTCTTCTTCAGTCCGTCCTGTTTGTTTTAGCCAACGTTCTGCGCAGAAGCGGGCTGGAGCAACACTGGCAAAAGCAGAACTACAAGTGCCAGAAGAACCCGCACTTAAGTGGCTTTATGCGACGAGAATAGCGCGTGTGAAATGATGCCAAGTGGTAGGTACACAGTCCCTCTTTCCATCCCACGCCACCCCACACGAACATTCCCCATTTATTTTTCTGAGAGGTTTCTTATTAGAATGTTAGATAATCTCCCCCAAAATAAATACTTAATACGTATAGGACATAGATGTGCAATAAACCACCGCATTAGGTTAGTGCTTAACTGATTTCGAATTGTTCTGCTACCTCCAATCAACATGTACTACCCTTAGTTGATCTGGGTCCTTGGGCATTGACCATCATGGGCCCTTTACTATGTGCAATGCCATTGACCCCTATGGTGACCTCTGCTTCCTTAGCTCTGTTGGCTATCCTGGAGTGCTTTGAATGCCTATGCTCTTCCCTTGGCTTCTGTTATTATGAGGGGCAGGAGCGGGCATAGCTGTAAGGGTTCATTGCGCCATGATAGCGTTGAAGCACCACACTCCTGTTTTGCTTTTGGGGTGTTGAATGAACTAGGTCTAGGGCAGCCATCCGGGTTGACCCCGGATCCCCACTGAGACGCTGGTGCCACTTCCCTGCCCTTCCAGCTATCTTCAAAGGCTCTGGTAGCCTCAGGTGTGAGTGTCCACAGGAGATGAACCTGTGATTATGAAGCACATGATGCCCCTGTGGGGGCTTTCTTGGCAGGAGGCCCGGGTCCTGCTCTGGAGATTGGCTAAGGCCTTGCTCCACGCCTATAGACTTATTTGCTCTACTGACAGTTGTTGGTGTTCACGGAAAAAAGTGAGACAGTACAATTCAACCTGGGGGCATTGCTAATTCTCTGACGGTGTAGCCCAGGATCACCAGCAGGGCGCGTTAAGTGCTCTTTCTTCCAGGAAGCTGCGTGTTACTCACTTAAACTGGGGATCACCGAAATCTCTCCTCCTTCACCACAACGGGCCAGTCCATGATGCTGGAAAGGGTCTTTTACGTGGGGCACAATGAAAGACGCAGTGGCTCCTCTGTCCACTCTTCTCCTAGCACAGCACCTTCTCTATGAGAGTGACTGGGCTGTTAAGTTAGACCGCCGTTCGTTTCTTATTTATTTTCCCATCTTTTTTGTTGGCAAAATCAAATTCCATCAGCTAATGTGTAGTATTTTTTTGTTTGTTGCTATAACATCACAAAACTGCATTTTTCTGATTTTGCACACTCACTTACAACTATTCACCATTCATTGTGCGATCAGCCTGTTGCGAACCCCAGTAAATCCTAAAACTGCACTTGACCCCATGGTTCACCCTAATGCTTTCCTAAGACTTGTTACTTTTTATTTGTATTCTGCCTGTTGCTGTACATGGGGGGGCCCCGGGGGGAACGCGTAGCGTTTCCCCCCGGGGAGTATTTTGGCGCTGCACACGGCCAGCGAGTGGCCGCGGGGGGTAGAGCGCCCCTCCCGGGGTACTTAAGGGCTCAGGGAAGGTTCGGGAGACAGGCGACGGTTAGGACTTGGCGATTGCACAGGTCCCGTTGCCTTCTCCCGAGCCTTCCCTGTGTCCCCGGGCCTAGCTGTCGGTTAGTGCAGGTGAGATAGGGGATCTAGGGAGCGAGAGGGCGGGTAGGTAATTATTAAAAAAAAAAAATAAAAATAAAAGTAAAAGTTGGTTTAGGTAGCTGGGTAGGAGGGGTGCCGTAAATAAGACACCCCTCTCGGCTTACCGGCCTATCTAGGTTCCTGTGCTTTCAGGCGGGCGGCCCGCGAGCGGGGGAAAGGCTTTTGGGGCTCCGTGTCCTTTCGGCCTAGCGAGGTTCCTGTGCCTGCAGGTGGGCGGCCCGCGAGCGGGGGAAAGGCTTGTGGGGCTCCGTGTCCTTTTGTCGGTTGAGGATTACTCATCCTCTTTGTTCGTGTCAGCGGTGGGGGCTAAAGGGGGAGCGGAGCCGCAGCTGATCCGCGGAGTTGGTTACGCGGGGCTCTTTTGAGATCCTCCCGCTCCGCTCCGATCGTTTCGTTCTGCGTGCGTGGGCGTTTTTCCCAACGCTCGCGCATTATAGGGGGCTGGGCGGCAGGTTTAAAGGAGCCGCGCCCGATTGTTAGTGCGGAGTGCGGTGCGCTCCGGACACAGCCAGGTGGCAGTGTTCTGCCTGTTAGCAAGTGCTAACAAGGGCTTGCTTCTGGGAGTTTTTGTAGGGCTCCCGCTTCCGGAATAGGGGTGGGGAGGGGGAGGGCAGGGTGATAAGGGGTAGTGGGGCAGGGGGAATAAAAAAAAAAAAAAAAAAATTTTGGCTAATTTATAATTTTCAATTTAGCAGTAGGGAAGCAAAAAAAAAAAAAAAAATATACAGTTAAGGAAGGTTAGTTAAATTTGTGGCCTGTTATTCATTGGCTCTATTAGGGAGGATATTTTCAAGGTTTCACACTAGGTGTGTGTGTGGTTTGGGGTTTTTTGGGGGCGCTTTGCTCCTTTTGAGTTGGTTAGGTTACAAGGCCGTAAGGGCTAGTCCACGGGTAGGTCCCGGCTCGGGGGCATAGATTATTTAGGGCAATTTCTAAGGGTTGTATTGGCTGGGCACACACAATTTAGTGTGCACAATGACAGGCCGGGGGGCGAGCAAGAAGGGGCTGGTGGATGCCGGGGCCTTGAAGAAGGCCCTGGAAATCATTAGCAGGGCAACTAAAGCCCTATTGGGGAGTGCGGTAGGGGAAGTTACGGGAGAGGAAGGGAACGGTGGGGGCCGGCCGCAGCGCAGAGCGGCGGCAGACGGTGCATTGGCGGCGGTGGTGGCTTGCACCCCTACGGCAGGAATAGGGGAGATTTGGGAATCTAGGGGCAGGAAGATGAGGAGGGAGATGGACATGAGGGCAGATGGGGGTTTAATGAGTTCACGGGGTCAGCCAGAAAGGGAGGAAGGGTATGATAGCTCCAGGGTAGAGGGGAGCGCTCGAGTGGGTAGAGACCGAGGGAACAACAGTGGGGGCAGGGGTGGAGGGCAGGTGGGTGTGGCAGGGCAGAGAGGAAGAGGGGGAAAATACCTGCAGAAGAGCGCGGGTGGGAGAAGGAGGGAGAAGTCCCCGTCAATTGAGGAGGGTAGGGTGGGGCGCGGAACGGCCCCCCCGGATAGGAGGAGTGGGGGCGGAGGGCGCTGCGCAGCCCCCGCTGTGCAGATGGAGGATGAGGGTTTTGGTACGGCCCCTCCTCAGTCAACGCAAGGAGAGCCTAGAGGGCACAGCACGGCCCCTAGCAATGAGGATGTCAGGGTGGAGGTCGGAACGCCTCGCCCAAGAGAAGAGGACCAGACAGAGGTTCCCACAGCCACGCCGAGAAGACGTCAGCGGAGTGGCGGGGCGGACGCCCCGGGCTCGGAGGAAGATCTGCAAATCATCTCGGGCAGAAGCCCGCACCCTCAATGCAGGAGCCCTATGAGAATGGAGAGGAGGAGCAGCGGTGTGGAGGCCAGGCCACAGATGGCAGGCGTGGAAAGAGGTGAGGGGGAAAGGGAATGGTCACCTGCATGGCAGAGAGGGGTCACAAATAGGGGGTTGGGGGATGACCGGGGTGGTCTACAAGGTGTGATGAAGGAAGTAGGGGTGCAGGCTTTTGGAGCTGAAGGGGTTGGAAAGAACATTTGCTCAGTGGAGGTCCAAACGGACAAGGTGGTGGAGCCATTGGGGCTCGAGGTGCAGGCGGAAAAAGATAAAGAGGTGGAGGTAAAGGGAAAGGAGAAGAAATTGCCATACATGGGGATAACAAAGCCATTGGGGGCACATTTGATGGCAGCAACCAGGGAGAAGATACGGGGAGGTGAATTTGTGGATGTCTTCAAGTTGCTGCATAGGGAGGTGAGAGCGAAAGAGGGGTCTAAAGAGGAAGAGAGAGAGCTGGCTTCACGCCCGAGGGTCCCGGTGACCATTGAGAATTGGACGTCGGCGTTTATCATTTATGCCAGCGTGTATTGCGAAAAATTCCCAGAGCGTTGCGTGGCCCTGCTTAAATACATGGATGTAATAAGGAAGGCTTTCACGAGCTTTGGGGGCTTTGCTTGGGTAAGGTATGATGAGGAATTTAGAGCGAGAATGGCGGAGGACAGTCAGGCGGTCTGGGGGGAGATAGATATGGATCTTTGGCTGCAATGGATGGCCCCAACGAGGCCAGCCCCGACATTGCACACGGCGAGTGGGCTGCCTGTGCCTTACCGGCCCTTTCTTGGTCGCCCCGCCCATGAGGGGGTGGGGGGAGGAGGCGGAGGGCAGCCCTCAACTGCATGTTGGGCGTTCAATAAAGGAGGCTGCACGAGGTGGATGTGCAAATTTAAACACGAGTGCAGCAGGTGTGCGGGTCGGCATCCGGTTACAGAGTGTTTGCAGGCAGGGGACAGTGAGTCAGGGCGAGGAGCGGGGCAAGGAAGTGGGGGGGAAGGACCGCATACCAGGTAAATTGGGGTGTGCTGGTAGGTCGGGCTCAGTTTAATGTAAAAGGAGGGGGGGGGCACAAGGTTTGATGAAAGATGGTTGGGGGCAACTGAAAAGGGGGCAGGAAAAGGGTGAGGAGGAAGACGCGTAGGTAGGGGAGGGCCGCAAGGGGGATGTAAAGGTGGTAATTGTTAAGGGGAGGTAGCTGTCGTTTGGAGGGCAGGGACGACGGGGGTGAAGCTCTCACGCTTGCCGCACGACAAGGTGAGTAGGTTTCAGGCTGCATGGACGGAGGTGCGGGAGCGCCTCTGGTGCAGCAGGGGGAAGTGAGGAGTTGGGTCTGCATGGACGGGGGTGCACTAGGGCCCCTGGTGCAGCTAAAATAAAAAAAAAAATAAAAAAAAAAAAAAAAAAGTGGAACAGAAAAGCGAGGTGCCGGAAGAGGAATTTAGGTGTAATGGTCTGCATGGACGGGGGCGCAGGTTTGGCCCCTGGTGCAGCGGTGGAGAGGAGTAAGGCAGAAAAGGGGTCGGCATGGACGGGGGTGCATTAGGGCTCCTGGTGCAGGCGAAAGAAAAAAAAAAAAAAAAAAAGGTGGTAATGAACGCGAGGAGCTTGAAGAGTTATATGTAAGGGACTGCATGGACGGGGGTGCAGGTTTGGCCCCTGGTGCAATGGCGTGAGGAGGAATAAACTAAAGGGCCTGCATGGGCGGGGGTGCACGTGGGCCCGCGGTGCAGGGGGGACAATGCAGGAATGTAAAGGAATAAACTGGGCACAACAAGTGGAACAAATAGTTTATTGCTTGTAGGGGAGCTGTCTGCGACTTGTTTTTACGTGGTTATTGTGTGGGGGCTTTCAGGGTTTTTGAGTTGGTTGGGGGAAAAAGGGGGGGTAGTGGGACTGTAGTGGGAAGATGTTCAAATTACAGAAGAAGGTTTAGACATCAAGATTAAAAGGTCTAAGACGGATAAGAAGGGAAGGGGCTCGTGGTTTCGGATGGGTCGTGGGAGCAAGGTATTATGCCCAGTTCCAGGTGCTAGGGGTATCGCGGAAGGAGTTGGTGGCAGTGGGAGAAAAGGAAGAGGATTTCGGGACTCATTACTTTAGGAGGGGCGCAGCATCTGAAGGTACCGGGCTGGGTTTTTGTCAGAAGACAAGGTGAAAAGATTGGGACGTTGGAGGTCTGGGAAATATAAGGGGTACGGCAGGGAGTTTGATAATGGGGTTGTTGGGAAGGTGGTTAGGATTTGGTGGGCCAACTGTTGTTGAAATAATTTTGACTTGTCAGTGATTTTGTATTTTCTTTTTCAGATGCTGCGCGAAAGGAAGGGGAGTTGACGCAAGTTTTGATTTGTTGGCCATTGAATTGTTAAGTGGGCTGGGAAGGAAGTGGGGAAAGAGGGTTTGGGAAGGTAACAGGGGTGCAGTTACAAGGAAGGGGGGGGTGAGACGGCACGGGTTGGGGGGCCGGCGGGGATCAGCTGCTTCCTATATTGGCAGGGACGAGGGAACGCTTGGGGTTACAGAGGTGGTGATTCTGCATGCAGGGGAGAATGACCGGGTGAGGAATACGGGTGGCTCTTCTTAGTTTATGGGCTGGGAGACTGGGTAAAAAGTTTGAGGTGGAAAAGTTTGGGGGGGGGGTGGGGCAGAAAGAACTCCTCGGGGGAGGGTTTTTCTGGTGCCGGGGGCATGGCCCCTTTTGATGTGGGGGGGGGAAGCACAATGGGGGAATGACACGGGAAAGGAGGGGGTGGCGCTGTTTGCACAAGCAGGTCACCCCGGGGGATCAGGTATTGAGCCTGGAGGGGCATGGCCCCTGGGGAGAAAGCGGGACGCCTGGAAAAGGGGCAAGGATTCGGTAGGATCCAAGGGATCATTAGGGAGGAAATGGGTTATTTAATTATTTAATTGTTGGGGGAAAATGGGAAATGTTTAAGTTATTTAATTGATTGTTCAAATAGCTATTTAGTTTGTTAGGCCATGGAGCCAGTTAATGCGTTGTGATTGTAAGCTTTGGCCTGTCACATTAAAGCGACCTTTTCCACTTTTAAATGAGTCTGGGTTTTTGTGCAGTAAGCCAAAAGGGTTGTTTAAGCCCCAAGAGCCATGCCGTATGTTACTGTAGCTCTCTGTAGACTTGTATTTATTTATTCATTCATGTTGGTACCTTTTGTGTTATCCTGCCTCTCATCCTCGTGACTGCCCCTCCTCCCTGCTTGGCCTTGGCTGCTGGACCACCACTACCAGTAGTTAGTCAAGCGACGCTAAGCAGCCCGCAATAGCTCAAATCCGGATTCTACCCAGATCCTAAATCTAGAGTTCCATGAAATCTCACGATAACCTCGTGCTCAGCCATCGAGGACCCTCAAAGTCCACTGCAAAAAGACAAAGGCTAGACGGGCTGGCGCGCACTTTAATGGCAGGTACACCCAACCCATCTGCCCGTGCTCTGGTCATGTGTTCGTGGTCACACAAGTCACTGCCGCACTTTTTTGTGGGACGGCCCCCACTGCTCATTGTCTATTAACGCTCTTCGCTTCCGGCCTTCCCCCATGCAGGGCGACGTGACGTAACTAATTGCACGCACCAATGGCAGGGTGCAGGATGTATTTAAGAACTCCTATCCAGTAAAATGACCTGGTGCCATAGGACCGACTAACCATAGCCCGTTGTTGACACTTTGGTGGTCCATGCCGTGCTCATAAAGCAGGGATACACGCATAGTCGAATGGACAGAGACTTGCAGACGAATCAAGGCACTCTTGCCGTCATTTCTGGTACGTCCCCTCATCCTGTGCACTAAGCATTGGGCTTCCCAGTGATGTCCGAAGTCTGTGCAGCTCGCACCCAGGAGCATTAACCACATACCCTTGCAGTTCACCTCTCCAAGTGGAACATAGAATCCCATTTTCTTTTGCTACTCCTCTCTCGTACAAGCCGAAAACATATATTTGAGGGGCACAGGTAGGAGACATTTCAGCAGGCGAAGGATATTAAATCAAACAAGTAAACTCTGTTTTATGACGCCAGGGATTTCTGTGGGACACAGAGCTCGGATTGTTCAGTTTTCCGATGTACAAAACGCCTTGGAAAGGTTTCTTTTGGATATGCGAGCAGAGATCTGTTCTGTTAGCAGAACATCTATTTCTGTGAGTTAATGGCTCCTGTGTCCAACGTGGTTTGATGCCATCTTGTTACTGCTACCTATGCATACAGAAAACTGACGTACATTCTGCGTGTACCAAGTCCGAATGTCGCTGTATTGTGGGTGTGTATGGGTAATGTGGCTGTGAGTTGGGAGTATTTTGCACCATTCTTTTGGGAGGTGGGTGTAAAAGGATTTTTAAGTGAGTCAAAAAGTATTTCTCATTGGCAACTGGGGTATTTTGGGAAGTATAAAAAAAACCTTTAAAAAGATAGGCATTTTTGTTGTAACACATTGTTTCTTTGTGGCCAATAATTACCATGATCCCATTTAAAAAAAAAATATATATTTTTTAAAAATCTTGAAGCCCCTTTTCAGATTGGATTACACAGTAGGAGAGCCCCTCGGTGCGCCTTGTGCTGCTGATGCCTCTGGTCTGAACACATCCACAGAGCAGTGGAGGAAGCAACACTGGGAAGAGCTGCGTCCTACCAGATAACCTGTTTTTTTGGTTTGGAGTATTTGCCTAAATTTAGGGCATAAAACCGACCGGTACACTGCTTATCCAGAGAACTAGGCTTACTACCTGCAGTGTGCCTCTGGGGTGCTCCTGACCCCTTTTATCACCATCATAGGGACCCCCACCCCCAGCGTGTCCCTCGCGGCCTCCCTGCTCCAGCCGCTGCTTCCCCCTGCTTTGTCCGACCTCCCCAGCCTTCCCCCAGGCTCCTATTGGTTAATGGCACTCTGATGCAGGCATGGGTTTAGCACGCTGCTCAATCGCTTCCTGGGCCATTTCCATCCAGGCCTCAGGTAAGCGTGTGCCTCTGGGGTGCTCCTGACCCCTTTTTTCACCATCATAGGGACCCCCACCGCCGGCATGTCCTTCGTGGCTTCCCTGCTCCAGCTGCCACTTCCCCCTGCTTTGTACCGCCTCCCTCGACCTCCCCCAGGCTCCTATTGGCCCACCCCTCCCTATCTTTGATCTGTCCTGGGCAGCCTCCTGCCCAGCAGCCCCTACGGCTAAGGGCCCTGAAGCAAAGGGCGGCTCCTACATTGGCAGCTCCAAGACATGTCTGCAGGTGAAGGTGCAGGGGAAGCCAATGAAGTCAACAGACACCAACAAAAACTGTAAGTGTGGCATGGGTGGGGTGTAGAGCAATTACTCTACTCCAGAAAGCCCCTGCCACTCTACCTTACCTTTCCATAACGATACACTGCCATAAACCTACACTATGCATACTTGGAGAGATTTGCGACCACCAGCCTAAATTTACGCACAGCTGGGCTGTAAATGTAGCATTGCACCTCACACCAACCTACTTTCCAATGTTAAACTAGTGCCACACCTAGAGAGAACTGTGACGATTGGCCGGCGTCACACCTAGATAGGATTGTGAATCTTAACATGTGCCACAATTAGATGGACTTAGATGGAATTCTTAACTTTAGCCTGTGTCATATCTATATAGAAATGTGAATGTTAGCATGTGCCACACTTAGATGGAATTCTTAACCTTGAGCCTGCGTCACATCTAGATAGAAATGTAAATGTTAGCATGTGCCAACCAGACGTGGACTCCCTGCTCACTGTGCTTAGAGAGGCTCAGCTTCACCTCACTGATGATGCCCAACAAGGCTGAAACACGTGTATGGGGTTGCTGGTGGTACTCTTGTTCAGAGAGGAATTGCCATAGCATTTCGGTGCTGGACTGCCCATGTGGGCGGGACAAAGACTGATATGCAAATGGATATTTCCCATCTGTGAAAGGTACAGTGAGCAAAAAGCAGATGGCTGCGAACTCTCAATGTGGTTAACAGCCACTGAACAGGTTATCATGCCTTGTTCTTCCGAGAGAGGGGCGCCTGCTACCTTTGTTGAATTAGCATGTGCCACACTTAGATAGAATTCTTAACTTAGCCTGCATCACATCAAGATATAAATGTGAATGTTAGCATGTGCCACACTTAGATGGAATTCTTAACCTTGAGCCTGCGCCACATCTAGATAGGATTGTGAGTGCTAGCATGTGCGACACTTAGATGGACTTAGATGGAATGCTTAACCTTAGCCTGCGTCACACCTAGATAAGACAGTGAATGTTAGCATGTGCCACACTTAGACGGAATACTTAACTCTAGCCGGCGTCACATCTAGATAGAAATGTGAATGTTAGCATACACCAAACTGGTTGTATACGAATTGTTCGAGTCACAATTGCTCGAATGACAATTGACCTTTTCACAATTGACCGAATTGTGAAGGTCAATTGTTACATATATGCGGGGGAAACCCCACGCAAAACCAATATATATATAGGGTTTTGGTGAGGGGTTGCGGGGGGTTTCCCTCGCATATATGTAACAACTGACCTTCACAATAAGTTCAATTTTGAAAAGGTCAATTCAGACCCTTTAAATTAGGTCAATTGTTCATTCGAGTTCTTAACTTTAGCCTGCATCACACCTAGATGGGATTGTGAGTGTTAGCATGTGCCACATGCTAACACTAGACGTGAACATTAGCCAGCGGCGCATCTAGAAGGAATTGTGAAGGTCAGCATGCGCCACACTTAGATGGAAGTGTGAATGTTAGCATGTGCCTCACCTAGACGTTATCAGGAACATTAGCCGGCGTTGCATCTAGGATAGGTTTAAAAATGTCAGCATGTGCCACACTTAGATAGAATTGTGATTGTTAGAATTTGCCTAATTAACCAATCCACTAACAATTTCACCCCTCTGCATATACCTCTCAAACTCTAACCAAACACCACCATAAGCCTATAACACAACAATCCGCACAAACTTCACTACACTGCAACAACAAAACAAACCACACATAGACTCGCACAACAGCACACAACGGCTACTGACTGGAAAACCAAGCCCAGCCAACGGAATTCCGGGTTGAGGACGCCAACAGCACATCACTGCTCTCTTGCACTTTTCCAGCTTATTCTCACTAACTCACCCTCCCCTCTCTTTTCAGAACCGCCAGAGCGCCAGAGGATCACTCCGGTGGTGATAGTGCACAGGGCTGTCAGAAGACGTAGTGAGGCCCGGGGCAAAACATTTGGTGAGGCCCCCTTACAATTTTTTGCACTCGGCCAGCGGCGGCACATCTGCAAACAGGAGTCGCGAGAAATCTAACCTTGAGTTTGTGTGCAGGATCCCAAATATGGTTTATTACTACAACTCCAAATCAACTACAGCAAATTTAGATTTCTCTACTGATGAAAGATTCATGCCAGACTAACTTTTTTATCATATGAATAAATATATATAAGATGGCATAAGCTCTCCACTGCGCCACCTCCAATTCTCTGAGGGTCAGTCACTTTTCCAAGCAAAGAGTTGAGGGCAGATCTTTCTTCGGCTGGGGCCTCCCTCTGGAAACAGTCTCCCTGCCTCGCTGAAACTTGAGGAGTACCATCTCCGGTTCGGGAAGCACCTCAAGACCTGTCTCTTTGCTTCTGCTTTCTCTCTTCCTCTCCCTTGCTGATCACCTGCCTGATCCATACACTGGTCACCTGGTCAAGCTCTGAATTCTGGGCCCAGGTCCCTGCCTGTCCTGTTGCAATCCTGCACTGCCGCTTGGCTCCCCTGCACTTGTGGTCTGTATCTGTATCCCTACAGTCCCTCTCTTGCTCTTATTCTCCACCCGTTTGGCTGCACTTATGAGTACCCACACTTGCCACCCGTTGGCTGCACTCTTGTTTCTCCTTTGTTACTGCACTTCTGCATCCTATCCCACCCTCGGCACTTCTCCCCACCCCCTCCCCTGCTCTTGCGCGATCTGAATGACACAGGGCCTAGTAAGGTCTGTGTTTGTCCTACTCCTTTGTTTCCCCCTCCTTGCCTTGTTGCGCCTAGAAACACTTGTGCACAGACACGTTATAAATGCCATATCATATCATTAAGGAGCACCCTGCCCCAGTGTGCGCATTAAAACACACATCATACATAGTGACAAATGTACAGTGGAGGCTGGTACATTTCTGAATTTAAGAGGCTTAATGTTTGTGCCAATTAGGCAGGATCAACAGAGCACAGTGAGGGAGCCAAACCAAACAAGGGTTGCTTGAGGGGGGGTTCTCACTCCCAAGAAAATGTTTGAAACATTGGGTTAAAAATTATGCATTTTACAGCACTTTCTTTGCAAAATTGGGTAGAAATCCATACAGTTTGCAATTGGTTTTGTATTGAAGCACATGGAAATTCCCATAGTTGCAAATCACAAATTGTGCATAGGAACATTTTCCAATACATTTCATGCCGCCTTTCCATGCGAGATATGCTAGTATAAAAATATATTCATGCTGGTTGTTCTAATTATGTCGATGCAGGCTGCATCAATATATGCCATTATTACCATGTACGGACTCCCAGCCAGTAAAAATTCCATGCCACAGAAAGTATATCTAGGCTGACTGTGTACCATAAGTGTTATTACTGGCTAGATTGGCCTACATTCAATGTGCGCAATTTAGCCAAGTAGTATGTTTGCTTTAACCTTGATGCATAGTCCTGTGCATCAAGGGTAAAGCATAAAGAGCACTGGCAATGCTAACAGTTTGGGCATGGGAAAGGCACTTCTGTATTGGTATTAGCTGGCCATTGATAGTGCCAGTGCAAAAGGGTTTGAGTACCTGAGCAGCTAATAGCAGTGCCTGGTAAATGCCTAATACTTATACACAAGCCAAAACTGTTGGCTTTGCCAATGCTTTTTTAAAAAAGAACTTCAGTGAAAGACACACAGGGTGTTTTCAAATTGAGTGGCCAAAGGCAGACCTGACATTTTTATTACACCAGTTACGTGTTTTCAGCTCCAGTGAAGTCATGAATTCTCAGAAGACTCCTTTGAGGAAACACTTGCAGGCACATTGAGAGCAAAGTTTGATGGCAAGGCATGTTTAAAGCTAGCTCAAAGAGTTCCAGTGAGAAGGTGTTTTGGGTGGGCAGGGCAGGGACTGGGTGAGAATTGCCATAGGGATTAGCATGGCCATGAGAAGTCATTTCACTGTTAGCAACTGCATTCATATGCATACATTTTTAGGTAATTGAAATCGTGATGTGGGGTTAGCACTTGCATGCTAGGCGAGTGATTAGAAGGGAAGTGGTGACATGAGATATCTCATTCTCACAGCAGTCCTTAAGTGTGACGTTTCAGAAATGAAGGCAAGAGGTAGCTCCTTGTAACATTGAAGCTTTACCAGAATAGTCTCATTCGAAATGTGGAAAAATGTTAGGTGCCCCCACACAAGGAAGTTTGCCCCTTCCTCACAGCCTCGGACGTTAGTTAGCGCCTCTCCCAACATTTGAAGTGTTAGTCCCCTTTCCCCCCTGACATTTTAGCCTAGGTGCACCTCTGATGCCATGAACCCACCCCTTAATGAAGTGGCCCCCAGGGCGGCTACATTTAGGGGTGGTGCTGAACACACACTCACAAAAAAAGACTTTCACCCATGCATTCATCCACCAGTTACACAACTCCATACATGCATGTATACATAAAACCAAACACAGCATTGACACAAACACCAACATGCACACATCCATTCATACATACATACACATATACATACTGATTTAATTGAAATACACATACTTTTAATTTAAAATAAAAAACTCTTACCTTACCTCCATGCACCCTTAAAAAGCATCCACACAGCCGACACGTAGACATGCTGCTTGACAAGAGAGAACTCCTCTCCCATCAGTCAGCATAATCACGCTGAGCAACGTGAACACACTGACCGACAAGAGAGAACTCCTCTCCCATCAGTCAGCGTGGTCACGCTGAGCAACGTGAACACACTGACTGACAAGAGAGAACTCCTCTCCCATCAGTCACTGACTGACAAGAGAGAACTCCTCTCCCATCAGTCAGTGTGGTCACGCTGAGGAACGTGAACACACTGACTGACAAGAGAGAACTCCTCTCCCATCAGTCAGCGTGGTCACACTGAGCAACTTGAACACATGACTGACAAGAGAGAACTCCTCTACTATCAGTCAGCGTGATCACGCTGACAACATGAACACACTGACTGACAGGAGATGAGTCCTCTCCCATCAGTCAGTGTGGTCATGCTGAGGAACGTGAACACACTGACTGACAAGAGAGAACTCCTCTCCCATCAGTCAGTGTGTTCACGCTGAGCAACGTGAACACACTGACTGACAAGAGAGAACTCCTCTCCTGTCATTCAGCGTGTCCACGTTGTCGGCTGAATAACGGGAGACAGCAGAGCTCACTTCTGAGCCCTGCCGTCTCCCATTATTTTGCTGTTTGTTGCGGAGCCAAACGGCTTCTCAACAAACAGAAAAATCATTGCAGGGGCAGCACAGTCCCCCGTGTGAATAAAGGACACAGGAGACTGTGCTGCCTTCCACTTAGGAGAGGGGGCCGCGAGGCCCCCAGCAAGCGCGAGGCCCGGGGCACTTTGCCCCCCCCTGCACCCACCTTGTGACGGCCCTGGACATGGGGGGGGGAAACATTCCCACTGCATGGGTGTACCTTTGATTTTCACTACAGTGGAAGACCCACATTTCACTATGGGGGCAGAAATTCCCACACAGAGAAGCGAGGGAGCCATATCCATCTCCATGTCCAAAAGACACAATTTACAACACATTCAGCAGCTGGAATTGGAAAAAGTCCGAACGTTTAAAAGGCAGGTCTGGCGGTATAACGAATCGGCAACAGCCGCCTAGATTGCTGAGCTGGCTTTGCAGTATTCCGATTTTGGAACTCGTTCTGCTCCAGCTTGTTGGGACGCCGCGGCCACGCAACGTGCTGCAAACTTCGGGAACAGAGAAGAGACCCTTTGTAAACTATCTACTTCACTCAGCAGAAGCCATAAGAAGCCAGGATGTACAGAGTCCGAATTAGCCGAAGAATATCTTTCACTGCTGGGAGGGCCCGGGCCTGATGGGGGTTGCACGTACTGCTCTGTCTCCACTATCTAGCATTCAATGGGAAATTGTTCTATGGCTTTGAATGACTAGACCTCTCTTCCCCATTCTTTCTGCGTACCTTTTGTCCTCTTTCCTCTTGGGGCACTAGGAAGCAATTGTACTTCCAAAATTCACCTTATAAAACAAATAAAAAATAAAATCAAACAACTTGTTTTCTACTGGAGCAGCACAGATGGAAATCCTCGAAATATCCCTAGGTAGGCGCTTAAGGACCAGGACTAGCCAGGATATGTAGGTGAAAATTGGAAGCAGTCCATAAGATGCAATATAAGGATTGGTTATTTATATAGCGCTTTCTCCAAAGCGCTGTGCATGGAACATATTTACATACAATTATCAGCCAACCAAAACCGGAGACCTGCAGATTACACACGGATCGCATCAGCAAGCGCTCAATCCACTGGCCTACAATAACGGCATAAGATCGTTTCTTCATTGCGTTCCTCTTGCTGCCCAAGTGAAGCTGGAATCCCTGCTGAAGGCACAGGCCGCGGGCAAGGGGGAGCGAGATTATTCCAGATGAGAAAGGGACAAGGGAGTCCACGCCAAAAGCCCAGGAAGCGCAGCAGCTCTTACGCTGTTGAACTATCAGCATTTTATCAAACGAACAGTGGTCCTGGAAGTGGCACCACATGTACTTTGACCCCTCGTCCCCCTGTGACATCTTCAAGTAGTAAGATAGCATGAATTTTAAATTAAGTGACAGAGGCTATGGGAGTTCTAAGGGCAACAGGGTGGCTGGCAGGGACCATTCTCAATGTGTTTCGAAAGTGTGCAGGTTTTGCAGAATATTACTGCAAGTTGCTATGTGATGGGAGTGCTTCCCACAATCAAAAATGTTATTTCGGAAAAAGAAGCCTTCCCCAGGTGTTGTGCTCTGCCAATGGACCGGCATTTGAAGTTGAAAGCTTCAGCCAACTCATGAAGGAGTATGAAATACACCATTGAAAGATCATACCTGTCTGTCCAAGGGTAAATGGAGAGGCAGAAAGATTCATGAGGACCCTTAACAAGGTGTTCTACATCGCCCACGGCCAAGGACAGTGTCTCAGAAGGCCCCTCCATCAGTTCCTGAGTTTAGTATCAGGCGACACCCCACTGCTCCACAGGAGTGGCACCGGCAAAGGCCATGTTCAAACGATGTCCGAGAGGTCTTCTGCCAGACATTGGGGACTGGGAACCGGCTGTGATCGAAGACGACCGAGTGGTGGAGAAAAGGAGAACCAGGAATGAGAGTGAGAACGCTAGAAGAGGACTCCGACAAATCCACTAGTGCTGGGAGACAAAGTGATTGTGAGTAACAGGCACCCACAGGGGACACTGCCTTGCCATATGGACGTGGTAGCTGTAAAGGGATCTATGGTAACTGCCTCTGAGGGGACGACAACCGTTACGAAAAATGCAAGCTTCAACAGAATCCGGGAGAATGACCAGCCGGGAGTGTCCCCTGGCAGGAGGCACGCAGAAGAGTCTGATAAAGGTGGTGCGACAGATCATTTTCAGACTTCACTGGACCCAAGGGGACACAGGTGATAAGAGGCCGAGCTGGGAAGGGGGCCGGCGGTATCCGCAACATGCAGGTAGGAGAGACCTGCTCACCTAGAGGATTACGTGCTGGACACATGAACCGAACACTGGACGCTGTCCCTAGTGACTGAGTAACAACGTTTGCTGTTTGTGTGTTAATTACCTTTTTTTTTTTTTTGTTTTTACTCTTTATTTAGTTTATATACCACTCTTAACCAAAAAACAGCAAACAACAAACAACTTCACATACAACACAACACACAGTGGCGGGAGAGTCCTACAGCTTGATTTTCTTGGTGCTTGTTTATCCATTGTCTCCTGGGGGTATCCAGGTGCATCTTCCTGGGAGGGGGGTTCTGGGATCTGGTCCAACTCTTTCCCAACTTCTCGACAGGTGGCAGCTAGTGTTGTGCTCTCACTTTTCCTGTAAGTTTGTGTTTGCATTCCCTTATTCCCTGAGGCTCTCAGAGTTATTTACGGCGTTAGGTGCGAATAGCTCTTGCACCATTATGTTCCATGCAATCATTTTCTGCTACTTTCATGTGCCCCTCTTTGTAATGTCATAGTCCATACCATCGATTCAGCTAATTACCATTGCTTCAAGTCTGCCCACCATGCCTCGATTGCCGGGCCGGTTTTGGATTTCCAGGCTATCACTATTCTGCGTTTTGCTAGGATGTCCATTAGGTCCTTCGTTTTAGCCAGGTGCGCTTTTTGCTTGCCGCCTCTCAGGAATAGTCCCAGCAAGTTTCCCGTCTGTATTGTCTTGTGAGTGCTCCGAGGCCTGCGGGCGAGTTGGTGCTATACAAAAAAAATCTATAGAATAGAACAGAAGTAGGAATCTGGTGACCAAGCCTGCATTTGAATTCGCCCTACAGCTGCTTTTGTTTTGATTTGGTCCCCGAATTTCGCTATTATTGGGCGGGCCCAGAACATGTGCAGCATGTCTGCGTCTTCTGCTGTACATCTGGGGCAGGTATGTTTTGTTTTGCATCCCATTTAGGATATTCTGCTAGGGGTGAGGTATGCTCTCTGCGTGACATAGTGTCGTCTGCTGGAATCTCGCGTTTCTGCAAACATTCTTTATGTACATCAAGGCCCTGGCCCATTCTTCATCTCAATTACCAGTTGTTTATGTGGTGACATTGCTCGTCATTTGTTTTTGTTATGAAAAAGGAGGATTGTGGAGTTCCTTTAAGAAACACATGCGGTGGAGTGACATAATTCTGTTGCGTGTGTTAGTTACTAAATGGGGCATGTCCAGTGGTGCCCCAGAGCATGTGTGAAGCCCGGAAGGAGAGCAGGGTGCCTAGTGTCATCTGTGGGGCGAGGGGGAGGCTCACTGTGTGCATGACACTACAGGGGTCCATATAACACACAACATGCAGACAGAAGAACAAGAATCAACACCATGCAGCGTCACTTAGTCCAGTGACATAATTGTGAGTCTCCGTTAGGTTGGCAGACTGTGTTCTGTGGCAGCAGGAACGAGGTCGGGCCCTCTCAACCCATTCAGTCTGGGGGCGGGGGTGCGTGGCAGCTTCTGCCCCCATGTTGTCAATCTTACTACACAGTAACATTTCCATAATTCATGACATTAAATGTGTGGTTTGCAGCACACATGTGACAGGATGCCTTTGCTGGATTCTGTCACCATAATTAACGACATTGTAACGTCGTCGCTCCAAAGCGCACATTTACCCCTTTGCTGGTGCCCAGCATCCAGCAGCATTGTCATCACATTGTTGCCTTTTAGTCCGGTTTTGTCTGCATTAGCGCCTTGATGACAAATAACTATTACTAGCTTTTCAGTGGACATTCAGCATTTCAGCTCCCCGCTTGCTGTCTGCCCCCATGATAATCTGTAGCGATCAACATCCTAGCTGCATTTTTTTTGTATCCATTATTATTTAAGCACCCCACGGTTTCCCTAACTATAGGCAAGGGGCCCCCCAACTCTATTAAAATGGGCCTCCACGAGCCCTGACAAATCTTCAGTCAGCCCTGTTTTGCAGTCACCATTGTAATTGTCGAATAGCACTTAACTGTATCTGTACTAAATCCATCTACACTACAAAGTATACTTACAGTCCAGTCACAGGCTTTCTATGATGACGCAAGTCTTTGCACAGGTAGACAAGCTGTGCAGCCATTAAGCAAACATACACATATGCACACACAGCCCAAAAGTGCAGTTGCACACTTGTAGTATCAATACACGTATCCATATATACATTAATTGGTCAATTCACCTTTATTTGGAGGACCTCACCGCCTTGTATTATTTTTACCTTTCCAACCAGCTCAATGCTGCCTGCTGACTTCAATGGGATCACCCTCAACACATTTCAGCTCACCCACCTGGGAAACTCAATAGATTACAAAGTATGGAGTCCATGTCCACACACTGTTAATGTTAAAGGATATTCGTACCATGCACTATCAGGGCCGTTGGTGTTAGTGTCAATGCTGTGTTTGGTTTTATGTATACATGCATGTATGGAGTTGTGTAACTGGTGGATGAATGCATGGGTGAAAGTCTTTTTTTTTTTTGTGAGTGTGTGTTCAGCACCACCCCTAAATGTAGCCGCCCTGGGGGCCCCTTCATTAAGGGGTGGGTTCATGGCATCAGAGGTGCACCTAGGCTAAAATGTCAGGGGGAAAGGGGACTAACACTTCAAATGTTGGGAGAGGCGCTAACTAATGTACGAGGCTGTGAGGAAGGGGCAAACCTCCTTGTGTGGGGGCACCTAACATCTTTCCACATTTTGAATGAGACTATTCTGGTAAAGCTTCAATGTTACAAGCAGCTACCTCTTGCCTTCATTTCTGAAACGTCACACTTAAGGACTGCTGTGAGAATGAGATATCTCATGTCACCACTTCCCTTCTAATCACTCCCCTAGCATGCAAGTGCTAACCCCACATCACGATTTCAATTACCTAAAAATGTATGCATATGAATGCAGTTGCTAACAGTGAAATGACTTCTCATGGCCATGTTAATCCCTATGGCAATTTTCACCCAGTTCCTGCCCTGCCCACCCAAAATACCTTGTCACTGGAACTCTTTGAGCTAGCTTTAAACATGCCTTGCCATCAAATGTTGCTCTCAATGTGCCTGCAAGTGTTTCCTCAAAGGAGTCTTCTGAGAATTCATGACTTCACTGGAGTTGTAAACACGTAACTGGTGTGATAAAAATGTCAGGTCTGCCTTTGGCCACTCAATTTGAAAACACCCTGTGTGTCTTTCACTGAAGTTCTTTTTTAAAAAAGCATTGGCAAAGCCAACAGTTTTGGCTTGTGTATAAGTATTAGGCATTTACCAGGCACTGCTATTAGCTACTCAGGTACTCAAACTATTTTGCACTGGCACTATCAATGGCCAGCTAATACCAATACAGAAGTGCCTTTCCCATGCCTACACGAATGCCCAAACTGTTAGCATTGCCAGTGCTCTTTATGCTTTACCCTTGATGCACAGGACTATGCATCAAGGTTAAAACAAACATACTACTTGGCTAAATTGGCCCACGTTGAATGTAGGCCAATCTAGACCGTAATAACACTTATGGTACACAGTCAGCCTGGATATACTTTCTGTGGCATGGCATTTTTACTGGCTGGGAGTCCATACATGGTAATAATGGCATATATTGATGCAGCCTGCATCGACATAATTAGAACAACCAGCATGAATATATTTTTATACTAGCATATCTCGCATGGAAAGGCGGCATGAAATGTATTGGAAAATGTTCCTATGCACAATTTGTGATTTGCAACTATTGGGAATTTCCATGTGCTTCAATACAAAACCAATTGCAAACTGTATGGATTTCTACCCAATTTGGCAAAGAAAGTGCTGTAAAATGCATAATTTTTAACCCAAAGTTTCAAACATTTTCTTGGGAGTGAGAACCCCCCTCAAGCAACCCTTGTTTGGTTTGGGCTCCCACGCTGTGCTCTGTTGATCCTGCCTAATTGGCACAAACATTTAAGCCTCTTAAGTTCAGAAATTTACCAGCCTCCACTGCACATCATTTGTCACTATGTATGATGTGTGTTTTAATGCGCACACTGGGGCAGGGTGCTCCTTAATGATATGATATGGCATTTATAACGTGTCTGTACACAAGTGTTTCTAGGCGCAACAAGGCAAGGAGGGGGAAACAAAGGAGTAGGACAAACACAGATCTTACTAGGCCCTGTGTCATTCAGATCGCGCAAGAGCAGGGGAGGGAGGAGGGGGGAAGTGCCGAGGGTGGGATAGGATGCAGAAGTGCAGTAACAAAGGAGAATCAAGAGTGCAGCCAACGGGTGGCAAGTGTGGGTACTCATAAGTGCAGCCAAACGGGTGGAGAATAATAGCAAGAGAGGGACTGTAGGGATACAGATACAGACCACAAGTGCAGGGGAGCCAAGCGGCAGTGCAGGATTGCAACAGGACAGGCAGGGACCTGGGCCCAGAATTCAGAGCTTGACCAGGTGACCAGTGTATGGATCAGGCAGGTGATCAGCAAGGGAGAGGAAGAGAGAAAGCAGAAGCAAAGAGATAGGTCTTGAGGTGCTTCCGGAACCGGAGATGGTACTCCTCAAGTTTCAGCGAGGCAGGGAGGCTGTTTCCAGAGGGAGGCCCAAGCCGAAGAAAGAGATCTGCCCTCAACTCTTTGCTTGGAAAAGTGACTGACCCTCAGAGAATTGGAGGTGGCGCAGTGGAGAGCTTATGCCATCTTATATATATTTATTCATATGATAAAAAAGTTAGTCTGGTATGAACCTTTCATCAGTAGAGAAATCTAAATTTGCTGTAGTTGATTTGGAGTTGTAGTAATAAACCATATTTGGAATCCTGCACACAAACTCAAGGTTAGATTTCTCGAGACTCCTGTTTGCAGATGTGCCGCCGCTGGCCGAGTGCAAAAAATTGTAAGGGGGCCTCACCAAATGTTTTGCCCCGGGCCTCACTACATCTTCTGACAGCCCTGCCCATGTCTAACTTATTGTAAATCATTTCTGATCGAAATTGACATCCCGGGAATATTATGTGCACAAAGCAGCTTCACTGGCATTGCAAATCGTTTTAACTCTGTACTAACCCACCTTGCTTCGGCCTCGATTCCTGACATAGACGGGAACAATAATACCAAACAAGCCATAAAGCTAACGTTTCTCTGATGTATGTTCGCTGCACCTAAGCAAGCACGAAGCTACTCCAACCTCCAAGACGTGTCTGACATTTAAAAGCTACCACCGAACCTCCTCTCAACCACGGAAATCATTGTTGGTGCAAAGTTTGTATTCACACGCAACTTTGGGGTTTCAAAAAGTAAACTCAGCTTTTTGCAAATACCCAACAGGATTGGCTGCTAGTGATCAGTGACGGAGATATGTAATTAGGTAGCTAAATGGCAATTATAACATGTAAGATGTTGGCGGTTTTTGTACCTCATAACCAAAATCTATTGAAAGCTGAACCGAAGCCCACCTGGTGGATTGAGAGGGCTTTGTGCTGATGAGGGCTGCTCAGCTCTTGGGTGGCCTTTTGACATGATTCAGTTCCCTGCCCATGGCATGTGACATATACCTAAGTGGACGCTCTTTAGAAAAGACTTCAAAAAGGACACTTGTCACTTAAAGTATCCTACATCAAGAGAGATAAATCGCACTCCAGTAAGTCACTGACGCACTGGTTTGCAGTGTGACGAAGGTCCATCAGTCCAGAGACTACACATCTTGCTCTAATGTTGTTGCTATTATTTTCCTAAGAGGATTGTGTGCATATATGACTAAGAGGCACACGTTGCTATTATTTTCCTAAGAGGATTGTGTGCATATATGACTAAGAGGCACACGTTGCTATTATTTTCCTAAGAGGATTGTGTGCATATATGACTAAGAGGCACACGTTGCTATTATTTTCCTAAGAGGATTGTGTGCATATATGACTAAGAGGCACACGTTGCTATTATTTTCCTAAGAGGATTGTGTGCATATATGACTAAGAGGCACACGTTGCTATTATTTTCCTAAGAGGATTGTGTGCATATATGACTAAGAGGCACACGTTGCTATTATTTTCCTAAGAGGATTGTGTGCATATATGACTAAGAGGCACACGTTGCTATTATTTTCCTAAGAGGATTGTGTGCATATATGACTAAGAGGCACACGTTGCTATTATTTTCCTAAGAGGATTGTGTGCATATATGACTAAGAGGCACACGTTGCTATTATTTTCCTAAGAGGATTGTGTGCATATATGACTAAGAGGCACACGTTGCTATTATTTTCCTAAGAGGATTGTGTGCATATATGACTAAGAGGCACACGTTGCTATTATTTTCCTAAGAGGATTGTGTGCATATATGACTAAGAGGCACACGTTGCTATTATTTTCCTAAGAGGATTGTGTGCATATATGACTAAGAGGCACACGTTGCTATTATTTTCCTAAGAGGATTGTGTGCATATATGACTAAGAGGCACACGTTGCTATTATTTTCCTAAGAGGATTGTGTGCATATATGACTAAGAGGCACACGTTGCTATTATTTTCCTAAGAGGATTGTGTGCATATATGACTAAGAGGCACACGTTGCTATTATTTTCCTAAGAGGATTGTGTGCATATATGACTAAGAGGCACACGTTGCTATTATTTTCCTAAGAGGATTGTGTGCATATATGACTAAGAGGCACACGTTGCTATTATTTTCCTAAGAGGATTGTGTGCATATATGACTAAGAGGCACACGTAGCTATTATTTTCCTAAGAGGATTGTGTGCATATATGACTAAGAGGCACACGTTGCTATTATTTTCCTAAGAGGATTGTGTGCATATATGACTAAGAGGCACACGTTGCTATTATTTTCCTAAGAGGATTGTGTGCATATATGACTAAGAGGCACACGTTGCTATTATTTTCCTAAGAGGATTGTGTGCATATATGACTAAGAGGCACACGTTGCTATTATTTTCCTAAGAGGATTGTGTGCATATATGACTAAGAGGCACACGTTGCTATTATTTTCCTAAGAGGATTGTGTGCATATATGACTAAGAGGCACACGTTGCTATTATTTTGCAAAAGTCAAAATTCTAATGCTCCTTGTGTAGCATATAAAGGCTTGGAAGAGAAGAGAACCCACGTTCTAAACAGCTCATGGTTCTAATAAGTTGCACAATTCTTCTCGCGAATAGCCGCTAGTTAACGTGCCAAATTCTCATAAGTGCAACACGTCAAGTCCCATGTGTATCTCGAAAGGGGCATTTTTGTCAAAACAAATAGAAAACACCAGCTCAGTTAACAATTAGGAGGCGTCTGAGTTTGTCCCAACAGGAACATTTGAGGTGGAAAAAATGCATAGGGTCCTTCTAAAATCTGGACAGTCGCCAACCAGCGATTTTATATATCGGGTAAAAAACCCTGCCAGTTTTGCCTTGAATATTAAGCATTTCAATTAGCAGTTTGCAGACCGTGAAGGAGAAAAATAATGCTGAGACACACTAATTATAGTAATTGTTTAAATGTATAATTGAACACTAAACAAATGCTGCAATTTACAGATCCAATGCACAAAAGAGTATGCCTCTTGATCAACAGTTCCTGGTTATACCTGTAAAAAGTAAGGAAATGGAAGTGAGCCGACTCCTCTCTGACCTGACCGGTAGCAGTGCGTCCTTAGGAGCGCTTTGCTCCCCTCCCCTCCGGCATCATAACCTGGCGCCGCCACTGCTTGGGTACAGGAGTAGAGATTTTCAGAAGGCACAGAAGCAAAGTTAATCTCGAAAGATTGGTAGTGAAACGTTTATGAAGTGATTTATTAGCAAGATGAAAATATCACAATGGGTTGTTTGATCCCACAGCATGCTTGCTTAATTTCAAAATATTGGCATAAGAATAGTGCCCGTGTGTGGAGGTGCACATACAGCCATTGCATATTGGAGTTATTTTAATTGAACTAATCCGACCAGCTATTCCAGGCACAGAAGTAGTCCATTTATCCCAACTGTTGCAAATGAGCTGGGTAGAGGGCTGCCCCAGAAGAGAAGCTCTGAACAGTTTGCATCTTGCTTATTGCCGGAATAATCCTTGTGGCTCTAATTATGGTCCCTGGGTTCTCTAGGCACCTGGGCATGGGGAGAGCCAAAGTTCGAGGAAGGGAAATGTGGGGGTGCACAGGGTGGGCTTTGGTCAGTAGCAAGGGTTTGACAGTTTGGGGTTACCCAAAATGTAAAACACTGAAATGAGGCCTTTCATGATGCTTCATCTGTGTGCCTTTTTCATTATTACAACAAAGTCAGTGTAACATGCCATGCAGATTCTCTTCTCAGATTGGGGTGGTGATTACCCCAATCCTGTACATTCTTTAAGGCCAAGTTGGTGATACCCTGTGTTATCGAGTGTGCTAATCTTACTTGTAGTTATTATAATTATTCTTTTATAACGCGCTTAATACCAGCGAGTGGTTTCGGGATTCAAACCTGTGTTGCGCTGCGTTGTCTTGCTTCCAAGACAAACGTGTTGCCCCTGAGCTATCCATCCTCCAGTTGAGGGCCAACAGGAAGCAGATCACTTCCACCACTTTTAGAGCTCTTAGCAGCAGAAAGATGCCCACTTTGGTAGAAAGTAGGACATCCCCTTGAACATTTTCTTTTTGCTGTATACTTAGGCCGCCGGCAGCTTGGGATGCGATTCTAAAGATTCAGTAAGCTGTGGGCTTCTTCAGGAAGTTGGTTTCTTCTGTTTGTCGCTCGCACACATGCAGTTCTTTGCAAAACCTACCTGTGCAATGACTTTGTGGTTAAATGGGTGATTTTTTTTCTTTCTCTCTCTGAGACAGGAAGCCAGCCCCTTGGTTTGCATGTGCAGGAGCGTTTTTTCTTAAGGCAAAGAATATAAGGCATGAGATGAAGCTGGTGCAGAGCAAATTAACTACAAAGGATCGGATCTTCAAACATCTCTGCCTGGACAGTGGCCACACGCTGATGGGTCAAGCTGTTTGGCAATATTGCTGTTGGTCAGGCAGGACCAGTGCTAGGATGTTGCAAGGCCTAGGAAAGTGACATTTTGCTGCAGTTGCCACGGGAAATGGATCCCCATGTGTTACTTCAATTAATTTAGCATTCCTTGATAGTCACGCTTATTGCCTTGCTGTAAGATCATCCCTCACACAGAGCCTTCTTTCTTCTTATATGTCATATAGATGGAACCCCAAAATGACCTCTCTTGGCTTCTGGCATTTGCGTTTGACCATAAAGGGTTCCAAAACTTGCTGTTGCCCGAGACCCAGAAACCATTACAAATAATGTGAGAACTCCTACAGTGGACACCTGAGTGCTTCAATTTATTTGCCCAATATGAGTGTTCATAGCAGAGAAGAAACTAGGATTTGAGGGGGGCGCAGAGGTATATATTATGCTATGTCTCGTCTCCCCCATTGTCAGAGGATGTGATTCTTGCCCTGCAGCATTTAGTGCGGCATGGTTCTCTCAGCCAGCTCTACCCATTGGAGTGTGTGTTTTCAGCATAAAGAGTGTAACTCTTTCAGTGCTGCAACGTTTTAGAAGATGTTGCTTGAAGGAATCTGGGATTGGGGTGCAATTCTCCCTCAGGTCCCCCCACCAATGCATTTGTAACACATATGTGTATATATATTATTAGAAAATATTTGTTCAACTTTTTTTAACAAGAGTTAAAGTTAAACCAACAAAAACATAGTCTAAAAATTGAAATAATGTTAAGGTAACAACTAAATAAACCTTATTAATTAAAAAAGTATATAATATTAAAATCAAATACAAAAGTATCCTTAACTCACCATTCTTTTTTGTTTTGCAAGATTTTGAATTTGTTTTGCTCTAAAATGCTTCATAGCTAAAGTAATGCAATGTGTATGTTTTAATGTGTATTACATTTGTGCTGCTTTTGTTAGTATTTACAGTTTGCATTATTTACTACATTTAATTTGGCACACATTACATTTTTGCATTTTGTATACACAGTGTAATGACTATAAATATGTATATATTTGTAGAAGTAAATGTTACTAAGTTTTTACTGTATATATTTGAATGCTTTTTAGTTTAGTGTATGTTTTCATTTGTTATCGTTTATTTAGTAAATTATATGTATTTACAATCATGGCATGTACCTTGTTAATTGATATTGTATATGTCAAGTATGACACTTGAATGCTTATGTATTTATTGCACATTTATTTTTTGATATTGTTTTTTTATTGCAATTTTTGCGGGGATTATGTAACTGTATATTATGTTATAAGCTTATGTTTCAATTTTGTAGTACAAACATATTTGATCATTTCTTTTAACACATGTAATAGGTCTTCATTAAATGTACTTTTGAATGGTTTTACATGTTTTACAATTACGTCTTTATGTGTGTGAAATTGTTATAATTTTAATTTATGCTTTTAAGTTAGGCGGTGAGTTAAGGTTACCATGATATTTGATTTTAATATAATTCTTTTAATGTATTAAAAGTTTGTGTTGTGATTCCAAGATGGCCGCCGGCAGTGGAAGTCGCGTCTGAGCCGCGCTCCCGCCGGGCCGCCAACAAAAAAGCACTACAAATGGAGAATTCCAAGCATTATGGCACAGGACACACAGCCGCAGCCACCGAGTAGTAGCTGGCACTGAAGCGACCCGAAATACTCCCAGTACGACCCCCACGGGGGAGACAAGCCGCCGAGAGAAGAGAGTACCCCTCCCCCACTGAGGGAGGCCCCGGCGGACAATCAGAAGAGGCCGGGCGGGGACAGAGCGGGTGGAGAGGAGCGCACAGCGGCCCAGGGGACGTGGGTACTGCTGCCGACTCACCCCTACAGGAGAATAAAAAGACACTCCGGCGCCAGGGGTTCCCGCGTGCCAACATTGGAGGCGTGCCCCAGGGAGTGGAGCGGATGAGAGAGCACTCACGGCAGGGCGAGAGCGGCGCCCCCCCAAGACAAGGTGGTCACAGGTCACCACGTGGATAAGCGGAGAAGGGCAGAGGACCAGGCGGGCCTGAGCTGATCCCCACGGGGGCTCCCACGTAGGGGACACCAGCACACGCAGGAGGGTCTGCGGATCCTACCTGTGCAGCAGCCGACAGCTCCAGCCAGGCGTGCTGGGCCTCGGTGCGTAGGGCAGACAGGCGAGAGGAGGAGACACCACCCAAGGACATGACACGAAAGGGCACCGGCTGCAGAGGAGAGGAGACCCGGAGACTGAGGTGAGAGCGCCAGCAAGAGCACTCCCCCTCTTCCCACATCATAAGGCCCGGATGGGCGTGCATAAGCAAGGCACGGCCCCTGGACAAGAGGTGCGGCGGCATCCCCCCACCTCCCCTCGCCTTCATTAACCAAATAAAGCACAGAGGGGGGCCGCAGCTCTTTGGGAGGGTGCACCGGACTCCATCTAAACAGGCAACCAGCACAGTCAAGGAGGGAACAGGAGAAGACCATTGCTCTCCCCACATCAAAATAAACTTAAACCCAGCGGCCTAGTGGCCCCCTGTCACAAGCACACAGTGGGAGAGGAAAACACAACCACATACATTGGAGAGATTTCACTGCTGCCCCACCACAGGCCCCCAAGAGACACCCAGAGACAATACAAAACTCCCATAAACAGGGAAAGATGTCAAGGGCGAAAGGGAAAGGGGAAGCTTCTCAACATGCATTGCAACCACCCAGACAGGACTCAAATCTCCTACATATGTGGTCTTCAGAGGCCACGGCGATATCAAAGGACAGGGCGGCCGAAGAACCCACAATGGACACCACCCCCCCAAACCAGTGCACCCTTCCACCAACAAAGGACGACATGCATGCCTGGTTTGTGGAGCTGCAGGACAAGTTCATGTGCACAGTACAGGACCAATTTACCTCAATGAGGAACAAAATGAAGCAGGCAGCCCAAGAGCTGAAGATAGACTTGGCCAAGCTGGAGGAAAGGACAGACACCATAGAGAGAATTGTACAAACTGCAGAAGAGGAAGCTAAACAGAACAGTGAAATGCAGGAACACCTGGTTCGGTTAACCCATAACCTAGAAATTCAGTGTGAGGACTTGGAAAACCACTCCCGCAGATCCAATATCCGCATCAAGAATATGCCCGAATCGGTGACGGACAAAGACCTCAAGAACGCGGTAAAAGAAGTATTTAGAGATATAATGGAGGCGCAAAAAGCAGAGAAAATTGGGATCGACAGAGTCCATAGGGTGGGCCCAAAAAGAACAGGCACCCGAGGGGAAAAACCAAGGGACGTACTAGCGGCCCTCTCATCATATCCACAAAAGGAGCAGATCCTAAGGAAAGCGAGGCATCTAAATCACATAAGGATGAATGGGGTGGAAATACAACTATACCAAGATCTGGCCTCAGTGACACTCTTAAAAAGGAGGGAGATGGCCCCACTGGTGAGGGAGCTGGTGGCGAAAGAAATAAGATACAAATGGACGTTCCCATTTGGTCTACTGTTCGAGTGGGAAGGCAAACGGAGAGGAGTGACCACCAGTGAGGAAGGACTTCATGTAATGGATTTGCAAGCGGAGGAGGCAGACATGAGAGGCGCCAGGACAAAGGGGGATCAGCAGAAGAGGCCGAGAGGATGGGAAGTAGTGCGTCAAAAAAAGAAATAAAACGCCTGGGGGAAAGCAGGGTACCCTACAGGGACTAGTTGAAAAATCCAAACAAAAATCGACAGCTCAATCCCCCGCTTGGAGAAAGCGGGAGAAGAGAAACCAATGGAACCTCGGAATACCAGATAGTCAGTGGCATGGCAGGGGACCCGGGAGGAACACTATCCAGGTCTAAGGATAATGCGGGGTTTAGGACCCCCCGCAAAGTTAATCCAGAGTCATGTGAGGGCAAGGAGCGATAGGCGCAACACCCTAGCAACCTTAGGTGCCTGGGCCCTCCTCGGGATCAAAGTTGAGTTAATATTAACAGTTGGTGGGGAGTTGGGTAAGTTGAGGGGGAAACGGGCAGGGGGGACTCCGGAAGAGAGAAGTGACCACATCAGGTGGGATTGACAGCAATAGCAACAGACTAGACGAGATGGGGAAGTTCAGAATCTTTTCACTAAATGTAAGGGGGCTGAACTCGCCGGCGAAGAGGAAAAAAGTGGAGGCTCTGTTAAGGAGGGAGAAGGCGGACATTCTGCTCCTACAGGAGACGCATATAAAAGCCCAGGATGCACCTCAAAGAGTATACGATTTGGGCGCAGGCGAATGCAAGGGAAAAAAGAGCGGGAGTGATGATTGCGGTAAAAGGGGGATTGGTGGCAACCCTCATAGATACACAGGTAGACAGGGAAGGGAGGTTCGCATTTGCAAATGTCTCCATAGAGGGTCTCAGGCTTACCCTAGCGGCAATATACTCACCAAACTCCGGGCAGGACGGATTCCTCCGAGACACCCTGGGGAAACTAGAGGGATTCGCGAAGGGGGAGGTAATACTGGGAGGAGATCTGAACATGGCCTGGCAACCAAGGTTGGAAAGGAGTTTGGGAGGATTGCATGGTCAGGGGGCCCCGTCCAAACAATTTAAGCAAAAGATGGAACAGTTGGCATTGTGCGATGCCTGGAGGGAATTGAAGGGACAAGCTAGTGGATTTACGTATTACTCCCACGTGCATAACACAATGTCGAGGATAGATTACTTCTGGGTGTTGGTGGGACTGATAGGGATGATGCAAGGAATAGATATGGGCTCTGTAGCTCTCAGACCATGCCCCGCTATGGCTGGACATCC
The DNA here is from genome assembly GCF_040938575.1 of Ambystoma mexicanum. Lineage (NCBI taxonomy): Eukaryota > Metazoa > Chordata > Amphibia > Caudata > Ambystomatidae > Ambystoma > Ambystoma mexicanum. The sequence continues at coordinate 987,001,788 of NC_090925.1, forward strand.
AGACCCCCGGTAGGGGAAGAGGCCTCTGGAGGTGGAGGTTGCCATCCGATATTCTTACGGACCAGGTGCTGGGAGAAGCAGTAGGGGACAAAATGTAAGAATTTTTCGAACTGAATGACAATGATGAGGTTCCTCTAGGGACCGTATGGGAAGCCTTCAAGGAAGTAATTCGTGGACACATGATAGCACTAAAGACCACCAAAGACAAGCAGAAGAATGAATGGGAAAGAACACTGGAAAAGAAAATAAGACATTCAAGGGGAGCTGGTAGTTCATCCCACAAGAAGCCTCAAGAAGGCATTGAAACATGTGCAAGGACAACTAGATATGCTCTGCAACAAAAAAGCAGAGAAATCCCTCCTCTATCTAAAACAAAGATACTATATTGAGGCCAACAAAGCAGACAAATACCTAGCAAGACAACTTCGAGAAAAGAAAAATCGATGACCATCTTGAACGTCAAAGATGGACACAGAAAGACACAAACACGCTCCAAGGCTATAGGGGAGGCCTTTAAGGCTTTCTATCAAGAGCTATATGCGACAGAGCACCTGGATGAAGAGCAACAAGACAGGTTCCTACAATCTCTCCCCATTCCAACAATATCAGAGGAGGACAAAGTGGTTCTGGAATCTCGAATTAAAGAAGAAGTCGTCCAGAGGGCAATAGCAGACATCCCAAATTCAAAGGCACCAGGTCCAGATGGCTTCACGGCCCCCTTCTTTAAAAAATATGCAGACATTCTCATACCAGTCCTGACAAGGCTCCTTAACACATTCAAGGACAGCGGGAATGTAACTCCATCAATGAACGAGGCGAAAGTCCTAGTGTTTGTTTGTTTATTATTACTTATATTGCCTCCAGACCCAAGGGTATTAGGCGCATGGAATAAGACATCTTACAGCTTGGTTACAAAACAACTTAGTGAAATTACACATTAGAAATTGAGTGGAACAATCATCATACAGGCAAAGCAGTTGAAATAAATCAAATATACATATATACAAAAGATGCCAGAGATGGGCATAAGTGTGCGCTGGGAGTGAGCTCCATGAGGGAGCTATTGGGTAGGGTATGGCAGGTCCTGGTCCTTAATCCAACTTATGAAGTTCTGACGGAATGTCAGGTAAGGTTGATCGGATCGTAAAGAGTGAGGTAAGGAGTTCCAGAGTTGGGCTGCTTTGACCTGGAAGCTGCCCCCCACTTTAGCAAGGTTGAATCTAGGTAATGTGATATGGTTGGAGTTGGCAGTCCTGGTGGGTCTAGATGAGCATTTTCTAGTGATTCTCTCAGAGAGATAATAAGGAGCAGCATTATGTAGGCATTTGTGTACGAGTGATGCGACTTTTAGTTGGATTTTCTCGTATGTTGATAACCAGTTGTTGGCTCTTCTGGTGATGGAGATATGAGCTCTCTTGGATCTGCCTAGAGCTGCTCTAAGCACATTATTCTGAAGGAGTTGGATTCTCTTGATGGTGGTTCTGTTAGCCCCAATATAGAGAGAGTTACAATAATCCAGCTTAGAGAGAATAAGCGCTCTGACCAATGTAATACAGCTGATGTCGGATAAGAAGGGTTTACCTGCTCTAATCAATTTACAAGTGTAAGCAGTGGCAGACGCCATCGCATTAACTTCTTTATTGAAGGATCGTGTGGAATCCAGATAGAATCCTAAGGTTTTTACCTCATGGGCGGTAGTAATCAGGTTGTTGTCTATGTTGAAGGTAGAGTAGTTTGGTCCCAGTTTTTTTAGGGTAGTGGTTGTGCCCAGGATGATGATCTCAGTCTTATCATCATTCAGGCAAAGTCCATGGGTGACCATCCATGCCTGAATGATGAGATACACCCTGTATACCAAGGCCAAATCCTTGTCATGATCATCCGTAAGAGGTAGGGGAATCTGGGTATCATCTGCATAGTTAGTGTAGGTGATACCGAGAAAGTCCAGACCATCAAAAAGGGGCTTGGTAAAAATGTTGTACAGGATGGGTGAGACAACAAGAGCCCTGGGGAACTCCACATGTAATGGGGATGGGGTCAGCCGCCGCCGAGGGGGAGAAGACTCTTATGGTCCTGTTATTGAGAAAGGATTGTATCCGGGCTGTGGCTTCTTCCGAAAAGTGGGCAGCCATGTCTAGGTGCCTGCATAATATCCTGTGATCAATCAGGTCAAACGCGGCAGAAAGGTCCAGGAGGAGGAGTAGTGCTGGCTTCCCTTTATCCCTAAGCTCGTCAGTCTGCGCCTTGAGGTCAATTAAGGCAGTTTCGGTCCCATGCTGGGGACGGAAACCAGCCTGGCGTGCGCCTAACAGATGGTTACTTTCCAGATAATTTTGAAATTGTAGGTATGCCATTTTGTCTATGATTTTTAGTAGAAAGGGTACTGTAGTGATAGGGCGGTAGTTGGTTGGAATAGCGGGGTCTAGCGTCTGTTTTTTTAGTAATGGCAGCACCCAAGATTCTTTGAGGTTGCTGGGTATGGTTCCCGTTACAAATGATGCATTAATGAGTTTTGAAATGAAGGGGGCTAGGTCTCGCGCTGCATCCTTTATAAGCTGGGCTGGACATTGGTCTCCCATGCAATTCGAGGGTTTAAGCGAAAGGTTAGTTTTTTCAGTCTCGGAAATGGTCACTTTGGTAAATTTGAACGGGGTGGTTGAAGGTTTTAGGAGGTAAGGTAAAATATTTAGGCCTGGAATTTTGGGTGAGAGAGCATTTTTTCTTAGCAGTTTTAGTCTGGAGAGTAGAGACTTTATTGGCCAAAGCTTGCTGTATGTTGGAACACCAGTCTTTGTCTTTTACACAGTTGTCTGGCATTGTGATGGGAGATTCTATTTCTTTCAGAATGACAAAAAGTTCCTTTATACTTGAATTTGCTTGAGAGATTCTGTTATTGTAAATTTCTCGCTTGGCCATCAGTATTTCTTTTTTGTAGGTTCTTGCTATATCCTTGAGATTGTTTTTGTTAGCATTGGATGGGTGTTGTCTCCATGCAACCTCACATTGTCTTTTTTTGGTGGAACAGGTGGGGCCCTCTGGGTCTGATTGGAGGTAGCTCTATTGGCAGCGAGGGAGAATATTATGAGATGGTGGTCAGACCAGATCTGGGGGGAGATGGAAGAAATGGAGACATTACAATTGTAGTCCACTACCCAGTCGAGTATTCTCCCTTGGTTGTGAGTAGGATGGAGTACTCTTTGGGAGATGCCTAATTTGGTGAGAATGTTGGCCACGCTAGTAGCACCAAGGTCTTTGGGGTCGTTGAAACCCAGGTTGAGATCCCCAAGGAGGACAACTTGAGTTTTAGGTTGTTGGACAGGATAGTTGAAATATCCTCCTCGAAGGTTCCGATAGGGCCTGGTGGCTTGTATATTAGGTGGATTGTTATGGTTTGAACATTGTTGATCAATAGTTTAGCTGTGAGACTTTCACAGGAGTTGATATCATTGGATGGAGCTAGTCTGATGGATAGACCCGATTTGACAATCGAGGCTAAGCCTCCTCCACGTGCATCACTCCTGTCCGCTCTCAGAATAGTGTATCCATTAGGGATTGCTAACATTAAGGCTGGGCCTGCAGCGGCATGTAGCCAAGACTCTGTGATGGCTAGGAAGTCTAGATTTTCTGTAAAGATAAGGTCTGAAATCTCTATGGCATGCGCCACCATGGATCTGGCGTTAATTAAGGCACCTTTTACGAGAGAGATGGATGTAGTATGTGTGCCTATGGATTGAGTCGGGGTCATTGCGTGAGTGGTATCTTTATGGGCCCTCTGAGGGAAGTTGTGTGGATTGCTAGCAATCTTATGCAGTGTAGCAGAAGAGGTGATTTTCCTGCGGTTGAAAGTAGTGAGAGTTTTGGCTAGAGGCTCGTAAAGTTAGGTAAATCTTGAGCGTAATCTAAGATTCCTAGCAGTAGTGTTACATGGATGGCTGTCGTAAGAGAGATGCTGTTGACGATCCATTTGAACATTAGGGTTGCGCAGTAAGCAGGTTTGTGCCTGTGTCATATTAACCTTGAGGTCTGCAAGATGGGCGCTGAACGATTTCCTGTTAGTCCAAGCTAGGGCTAAAATCAATAGGAGGAGGGGTAGACCGTCTCCTACGGAACACATCTTATGCTGAAGTAGGGCACTAAATGCAGCTAACAAGTTGGTAATAGTCCAAGTCGCATGCGTATCTGTATAAGGGGTCTAGATTTGACGACCTGGGCTCAGATATGTGGTATAGTAAGGTAGTAGATAAAGAAGTACAGTATGTGCTATGTACAGCTAGTATAAGAGATTTCATGCGGTATTAGGTGAGAAGGTTTGAATCCCGTACTAGCGAACATAGCTAGGTAGTGCATACTGGTGAACATAGTTAGGCCATGCACAGAAGACAGAAGATGAATGCGTTACCACTATTTGGTCCGTACGCGCTGAAGTTAGGGCAGGCTGTACAATTATTTCTGGTGGTTGCATAGAAAGCCAGTGGGCCGAACAGAGGGGAGCATACCGGAGTGGGCGGTTCAGTGGATTGCTACGGTAATACTAGCGTGACACATAATGCAGGACTGTAACAATGAGCAATTCAGGCAAGACTAGCAATTGAACAATGGCAACGTTTAGTTGGGTTCGGCAGTTAAGCACAGTGGTGTTAATGTCATGCACATATCGGCTGTAGAGATGTGAAAGGCTATTGGACATTAAGAGAAAAAACGAGTGAACGTACTTGGTGTACTCAGCAATTACATTACGAAAGTCACTGTGCAGAGCCTGGGAGGCTGTAATAATAGGTGGGATACAGAGTACAATGTAAGGCTGGTAAAGTAGCATATGGCAATGCGGGCCCGAGCTATATGCACTGTGGGTATGGAGGGTCCAGAGAGGCAGGGGGCAGTAGCCGAGCCTGACGTTAGTGTAGGTGATCCGGTAGTAAGGGGGTTGGTCGAGTGGATTAGTGTTTGGTGGCAATGTACTCACAGTTTTGGTGGCCGGCTGACGGCACAACCGGCATAGACAGGTGCCTTTTTCGGGGTGCCTTCGTCGGGTGGGCCGGCTCTCGCCTGCCGGTCCTCCCTATTGGATTAAGAAGGAGCGGGCGGCCAATCGCAGGGTGCTATGGTGATAGTGGATGCAGTAAGATTAGGCGCAGCAAGACGAACGAATCAGGCGGCCATCTTGAATTGTATAGACCGCATGTTGCTCAATTGAGATTATAGCAACAAAATGCTGCAAGCTTCTCATAAATGCTTTTCCCATTCACAGAGCGGATTAATGCACAATTGCATGTGCTTCTGCAAAATAGGTGTCGGCAGGGTTTCATAAAACAGGTAAAGACCCCACTCTCCCGGGCTCGTATCGCCCAAATGCCCTGATAAATCTGGACGCCAAGATCTATACCAGGGTACTGGCCACGAGACTATCGCCTCTCCTTCTGATCCTAATAAACACAGATCAATAAGGCTTCATTCCCGGCAGGCAACCACATGACAATTTAAGAAGAATAATTCACCTGGTAGAAAAGATTGGCATTACTCACACACCAGCAATATTGCTCTCACTAGACGCTGAAAAGGCCTTTGACCGGGTAGAATGGTTCATTTTATTCAAAACTCTGAAACACATGGGATTTGGAGACCAATTCATAAACCTGGTCAAAGCCAATTACAACTCCCCATCCATAAGAATAGCAATAAATGGAGAAGTCACGGACAGGGTGGAGATTTCAAGAGGTACGAAACAGGGATGTTCCCTATCCCCTCTCCTATATGCCATATTTTTGGAGCCTCTCCTAATTAAAATCAGGGAATCGATATGGGTCGAAGGGGATCGAGATGGCGGACAGGCAACATAAAGTTATAGCTTACGCGGACGATCTGCTTCTGGCCCTGGAGGACCCTGGGAAATCCCTACCACAAACCTTAAAAGAACTGGAGGAATTTGGGGCGATCTCTGGCTTGAAAATAAACAGGAAAAAATCAGAGATCCTGTTCCTAGCAGGTGATGAGGGGACACTGGAAAAAATGGCGGGCTTGTTAGGTCTCAAAACAGCAGAGGAGGGTATCCAGTACCTAGGGGTGACACTCGCACATAAGGTGGACAGGGTGTATAAGAGCAATCACCCACAGCTTTTGGCCAGAGTGAAGAAGGACCTAGATAGATGGTGCCCACGAAGGGTCTCATGGTGGGGCAGAATTCAATCAGTAAAAATGAACATACTCCCCTCCCCCCCCCGGGTGCTCTACTATTTCCACACCCTCCCAATAACAGTCCCAAACTCCTTCTTTAAAGCACTGTCAAAGGCCATCTCATCATACGTATGGAACAGGAAACCCCCCAGGGTCGCCAGAGCCATCCTCACGGCACCAACCAGGGCAGGGGGAATGTCACTGCCACATTTCAGGAAATACTATCAAGCAGCACAACTCTGGGTCCTGAAGGAGTGGCTGGGGGATGACCAACTAACAACCTGGGTAACACAAGATAGGGCGGTCACCAGGACCCCCCTGGAGGACCTACTGTAGAAACGCAAACAACATAGACACCTGAATCTCCGCATCAGCAAGGTCATGAAAACCACCCTAGACGCCTGGGACGACCAAACCAAGAGGGGTATTATGACCACCCCACTGGCCCCCTTCACACCCATATGCCGAAATCCAGTTTACACCGGGACAACAATCTGGGGGCTTTGAAAAATGGGAAGCCACAGGGTGTAGGAAAATTGGGGAAATGATCCAGGACAATGAAATACATTCCTTTGTGGAATGTAAAAAAATGTGTAACCTAACGAAGGTAGATAGGTATAAATATGAGCAGATCAAACATTGGCTTACCACACCAGAGGTCTTTCAGGCTGCCACAAGGGACCTATCACCATTCGAAAAAATTCCTAATAACCAATCCAGGCGACTAAAAACTGGTGTCAACACTATATCACTTTATCAATACACAAGAAGAAGAAATCAAATGGACATACATGAAGAGATGGGAAGGCACGCTGGGGGAAGAGATAACCAGACACCAATGGGAGGAATTATGGGCAGGAATCCCAAAACTCACCCGGCAATACAAACCAGAGAAATGTGGCTTAAAATAATCACTCAATGGCACTACACTCCAAAGAGGCTCAAATCAATGTATCCGGAAACGTCGGATCGCTGCTGGAGGCAGTGCCCGGAACCTGGCACGTGGAGGCATATCTGGTGGGACTGTCAGGGGGTAAAGAGCTTCTGGAGAGAAATGCAAACGGAAATAACGAGGAATATTTTCAGAGGCTGATCAAATGGGAGAGCGGGTGTGACTGTGTGGATTCAAAGACCCACTGGCCAAGAGACTTCACAAAGCACAATGGAGAAGCTTCATGGGCCTAATCATTGCGGCATGGGCAACGATAGCCCAAAACTGGAAAAAACAAGACCCAGCACTGGTATTCACCTGGCTACAAAAGGTGTGGTCACAAATGACCATGGAAAAGATTACGCACCACCTTCAGGACCAAAAGAACTCCTTCACGAAGGAATGGGGGTCAGTGTTGGAATATTTGAAGTCGGACTACATGGAACAATGGTGCCCGCACAACATCAAAGTATCAGACTTATACAGCACACTTTCCTGAAGCAAAACTGAATGAGACCCTAATCGTCCGCAGCGGGGTGGGGGGGAGTTATGCGGGATTAATGTATAGATGGTTTTGTACATGGAAAACAATAAATAATATGGTTTAAAAAAAAAACGTAACTGATTAGTAAACATTTGTTTTTTCTAATAAAACTTTTTTTCCAGTTACGTTATTGATTCTGAACGTTTGTTGTGATACTAGCGTGTGTTGTAAGAGCCTGTTTCATAAAAGTGGGTGGCTTAAATGGCAAGTTTATGTGTTGCAAGTGTGTGCGTCGTGAGATTGTGAGTAATAGCGCATGTCGTAGGTGCACACGGCATAGGATTATGTTCGCTTAGAGTGTACCATAGGTCTGTATGTTGTAAGACCACATGTGGTAGGAGCACATGTTGTAGGAGTGTGTGTTATAAGAGGGTACATAGTATGAATTTGTGTTATTAGTGTTCATATATACAATGTAATATCTCAAATGTACGTGCAGGGTTTTAATAGACAAGGTACCTCCATTCAGCTCATACATTTTATGCCTCGTAAATGTATGAAAGCTCAAATTAAAGTAAACTTTAACTATAATGTGGTGCATTTTTAATACATAGGTGTATATGACTTCTTTAGTTCGAACTATAACATTTCCATTTCATACTTTTATGCAATTTACAGCTCTTGAAAACCTCCATCAAAGTAAACCCTGAGTTTCCTGTCCATTTTCTAAAGATGTAATTGTGCAGTTTGCGAAAATCATATGCCCTTAGTACATTTCATATGAAAAATTTCCATTTATTACATCCCCTGAAAAGTAACATCAAAATCGGCCCTGACTGATGTTAGTTTTCAGATATAAACTGCGTCATGTACAAACTGAAAACCTGTGCTTCTCTTGGTACAGTTTGTGTGAAAAGCTTACATTTATTCCATCACCTTAAAACTGAAATCAAAGTCTGATGTGACTTGCCTTTCATGTGAGTTTTTAGATGTTCATTTTGTCATGTACCAACTGTAAATATAATATGCTCTGCCTACGTCATTGCAGCTCATGTTGTAGGCACCTGTGTCATAGGAGCGCATGTCATAGGAGCACGTGTCGTCGGAGCATGTGTGTAGTAGGAGCACGTGTTGTACCTGCATGTGTCGTGGGTGTGTGTGTCATACATCAACAGGTTTTGTGTAGTAGGTGCATGTATCATATGAAAATTATAGGAGTGTGTTTTTTAGGAGAGTATGTTATAGGAGCATGTGTCATATGAGTGTGTCATTAGACTGTGCCTTTTAACAGTGTGCCGTAAGTGTGGGTGTGTCAGAGTGTGTGTTATAATAAATGTTTTCTTCCTATGGAAAAACCACATGTTCAAAACACGTACAAAGTAAACATTTTTTAGTCTATAAAGCCGTTCATGTACAATTGTCAAATGTTGCATGCACAAGCGGCTGTCTCATTTTTGCAGTGGAATAGTTTCATATTTTTCTATGCAAGCATTTCAATGTTATTGAGAAAGTCATTTTCTGAAACACCATAGAGACTTTGTTTTAACCTTAACTATGTCTTGTGCAACTGACACAGGAGTGGTATATTGGTTGATATACATTTTTATTCGAATACACCTACCTTTTCCTTATACTAGGAGAAGTTTCCCTGCCTAAACTAAAACTCAGGATTCTGTCAGGATGTCTGTCCCAGCTAAATAGTCCACCATCCAAAATCTATTTCCGTCCCTTACACTTTAACTGAAGTTGGTACTACTGTTCTTGGTCTAGGAGAATGGCTCCCTTCTCATGGACAGTGATTTACAGTTCCTGTGGGTAAGGAAACCATTGGCTGAGAGAATGACTCCCTTCCGCAGTTTATAGTCCTTTTTCGAGATGTAAATTAAGGATTCAAATGGTGTAACAAAGGAAAGTTCCAAAGTGTGCAAACCAAAGTTCCAACGGATACAGATTTCTTAAAGAAAACAAAGTTCCAATTCGAGACCTTGGGATCCAGAAAATGAATGTCGTCTTTTGGTCTGGCTCAGGCTTCTTCGAGTGCCAAGAGAATGTCTCTCTTCCCTTGGCTTTCAACTACTTCGCAGGATACTGTGGATAGGTTAGGTAAGAAGAGGTATTGCGCTTCCCATTCACCACTGATGCCTCACTGGAGCTACTAATTCTCAGGATACGGTTATTCTGTCATGGCCTTCTGTTGTGGGGTGTGTGTCCCAGACTCATACTGGCTTCTTGCTGGGTTCTGTCCACCTTGTATACTCGCCTGCCAGGTGTTGGGACTCAGCTAATTCTCTTGAAGGCCTTGATGGTTTCTCTGTGCGTGGATCTTCCAGGTACTGGGACTATGAAGATCTCGTTGGAGGCCTACAGCTTCGCATGGTTCCCAGACTCGTCCTTCGTAATCCTCCCTCCTTTCAGCAGTCCCGCCAACTTACCCAGTCTCCCTGACCTCTCTGGAGAGCTTACCAGTGGTCTTCGGTTTTCTGTGGGTGCATCCTGCCGTCTCGGCTTCCCTCTGCTGCTTCTTGGGACTGCGACATCTCGCCACTGACTCCATGCTTTTGAGCGGCACATCTCAGCTTCTCCATGCGCTTCAGCCTTTCCATCTGCCTGAGTGCTCAGGCCTCTGCTTCTCTCGGGTGTCCATCTGCAACAGATGTTTTGGGAAAATTTCTGCCGCCAAGTGTCCCGCTTCTGAAACTCTTGACGTCCTGTCTCCTCTACTGCTGCTGGGATTTGAATCCCCCGGTTCCTTCTGGGAGTGTCTCTCCTTTTTATCAAGTCCTTCTTCCCTTTTTATTTCTCCTCCAGATTTGGTTGATACAAATTGACTAGTACATTTGTACTGGTTCTATGGAGTAATCACATAAGTCTACACTTCTTCCATATCATAGCATTACCGTCAACCCTGTACTCTATGTTTCTCCTCGTCTTCGAGGTTCACGAGGAAATAATGTTTTCTACTTTACAAGAATACATGGGAAGGTGTTTCTCTGGACTACCCTGTATGGGATAATAGGGTGGGGATGGTTGTTGTGTAGTCGGCCCAAACACCATTCTCTCTGACTTGTCTTCCCTCAGCCAACAGGGGGTTTCCCCACTCCCATGTGATCCTCCCACTGTGCACCGCCTCCTCGGGGACTATTGGACTGTGGCTGCACCGCCCTGGCCACATGAGAAGGGTTCGGCCCCACGGGAAAAGGAACGACATCTGTGAATGCGTCACAGCAGGGATCGAAATTAGGAGTAGATAAGCAGGAGCTAAAAGCAGCAATGGGTATCCAGCATTAACCAGTGACCAGGAGCTACCACTGGGTAACGAAGAGCAGCCAAGTAGCATTCCACAATTCCAACTTCCACATAAGATACAAGCCTCTCCTTTTCTCCATTATTTAGGGTCCCTTATGCTCTAAATGTCGTCTACATGTGTCCTAATGTTTATTCATAGATTGGCCCAAGTGTACAGACTAAAATTCACATAGGGGTTTGTTTAGCATTGGTTGGCCTGGGGAGCCAAAGGTAGCTCAAGGTAGGTGTTGGTGTCAAGCTAATCGGGCTCATCTTGGCTAGAAGAAGGGGCTACATGGGTCCCAGCTCCCCTCAATTTTCAACCCTGTATATGTCTTAAGAGCACTGAAGTATTTTAAACAATCATTTCAAAGAACACAATTTAAAGATCTCCTCTTTGTTGTATTACTTGCCTGTACATCATGGTAAATATCCAGTATTTCTAAGCTCGAAGTTGTGTAGCCTCTGGCCTAAACCTGGCCCAGCTAGATAGGGCTACATGTTGTCCTCTTTACGAATAAACTAGAAATAAATGTACAGACACCATGGTATGTCAATAAAATACTTTATTCAATTTAGTTGGTGTATTATGTTTGTGTTCGTCTTCAATCTACCTACAACCCCTCTCACAAACCGCGGGATAACACAGCAGATCCCTTTAGAAAGGACTCACACTGTCGGGAGTTTAGAAGGGTAGAAATAGTCATTGATAGAAGTGTAACTATTTGTTATGAATAAAGAGGGATCCCTGTTGGGATTCTTAACTAATCCACTTGGGTGCCTGTGTCTCATAATAGAGTAAGGTAAGAACTTCAGGCGTAGCTGATCTTCTGTTAACATGATTTTGTTTTGCAGGTGAAGTGCTCCTGTCGAGCTGGCTTACCTGGGGGTGGCAGTGGCCGTTTCCATGTGGTCTGCCCCTGATCTTGGGTGAGGGAGGTGCAAACTATTGCCCCGGAAATCGGGGGATATATATGGAGTTTATATTAATTTCCTATTTTGCCAAATAAGGAAACTGACACAACCGGACAGCACAAAATGCACTTGAGTCTGGAAACCAGAATTGGAACTCTGGTCTGTTGTGTCCACAGTCTCCAGTTGCCACGGGACAATATTCCTGTGCAAATGTTATAGCCCAGTAACACAAATTAATTTAACAATATTTGTGCCCCAGGGCCCCTGAGAAGTACATACATTCTTGGGCTGGTGAGATCAATAGATCTGGGGTTGCAGCTTTTATGACCTGTTCCATCATGTCTGGTGAATTTTAGAGAAATGTTATACGAAGTTTGGCATGAGGACCAACACAGCATGCCCAAACTCAAGTCTAAGTCTTTGGTCTTTAGGTGTACATTTTATCATACGACCTGATTCATTGAGTGTTTGATTTTGCTATCCAGAGAAGATTGATGTTTGGCCACCTTGGTGTGCGGTACAGTGCTTTATAACGAGCCCAACTCCTTGGTCGAAAATACTTAAGCTCCGTAGACTTAGTTGTACTGGTAGCCTACATTGGATTGTTCTTGAGACTGTTGAAGTAATGATCAACCATTCCCAACTCATACATTGGGCCGGCCAGCATTGTTTTCTTTATTTGACCAATTCATTTTCTGCCAAGGCCAGAAATAATCCTAATAAAAGTGGGAAGGGAAGATTACAACTTCCAAAGCTTATTTCTTTTTTTAAGGGTCGATGCCCCTTTCACCAACCTCCCGATGTTTTCATTGATAGCTAGTGTTCCCATCAGTAGTGCCGGAAAAAAAAAACTAATTTGAAAAGGCATGCATAACCCAACTGGAGCTTGCATTCTACTTTAAATCCAGTGTAGCAATACTGAAAGGTTGGCTTGGCAATAATGAGGCAATGTAAAGGTATCCTGTGATTTTAACGAAAAATATCATAACAATGTAGGTTTTACCAAAACCAAAATACTTTGGTTGACGGGGGTGGGGGTGGGAGGGTGCGGGTTGACAGGGGTGGGTGTGGGGGGCGGGTTGAGCACCCCCCCATACAAAAATTAGTTATTTTTTCTGTATTTTGTTTTCAGTAAAATTTACCCTGTTAAAATATTTTTCATTAAAATCACATACAAACTAATATAAACTGAGGCAGCAGCTCAACCTTGTTGGTAAGGGCCTCAGCAAAGTAAGGGGACCGCATAAAGGTGGGCATCAGTGCCATTACTGGAAGGGTTAACCCAAGGCAGAGATTAGTATCACCATTATTTAGTATGTTTTCAGCTATTCGTACCTGCAAATTTACAGTAATTAAAACAAATATGTCGATATACATGCATGTAGCATTAATCACACCACCAAATGAGGCACATGGTCTGCATATTTTTATGTTTAAGACACGTTCGTAACAGATGTGATATCTTTCCTTTATTGCATAAAGTAAATAAACAGAACGAGAGAAATCCCGTTTTTCTCTGCTTGACATAAAGACTCACTAAACGTACGCACACTAGATTCAACAAAAGAAAAAGCATGCAGTATCACACGCAGCTTATTTCACTGAGAAGAACAAGTTACTTGCTGTGGTAACGTTCTTTCGACTGGATTTTCCTCCCCACGTATTCCTCATCTTTGATATATCCAAGTCTGCTTGCAGTTTGCTTCAGATTTTTTTTTTCATAGTCGAGCACCTTGCAATGTTGAGTCTTGGTCATCAACGGCTTCCGTAGCACCCTTCGTGACGTCGACGCAAGTATATGAAGCATGCGCGCTGGCCATATCCTCAGATCTAGATTTTCCTCAATTAAATTTTGTGTCATAGGAAGAGATGATCTTGAAATTGCGAGAAAGTAAGGTGTAAAACACAGAAATTCTAGGCAAGCAAGAGGGGATGGATGGGGAAGGCGATGAGGAACACGTGGGAGGAACACCCAGTCGAAAGAACGTTACCGCGGGTAAGTAACTTGTTCTTTCATGGATTGTGTCCTCTTGCATATTCCTCATCCTTGATAGACCCCCAAAGAAGTTTGGAAGAAAGAATGATCGAACTCTCAAACTAGCTTGTCCTTGAAAAAGTTTTATGAAAGGTGCCTTAGAAGACTGGGCTTGTAGCTCACCCTGTGACGTGTGGGTTGATGAGAGGGCTACAAAAAAGGCTTTTTTCATAGTGAGCATAACAAAGAAAACATTAGACTTGACTACCCCAATCTCAATCCGCTGTATATCGGGCAGGCTTTCACAAAAAATGTTGGTTGCCCATTTAGTCCCAACACATTTATCATGTCCAAACATTTAACATACTTTTAAAACAAAATGTATTCACATACACATAAGGTATTTTATACAGAAACAATGTTTTGCTTTTAAGAGGAAATTGTGCACTTTCCACAAGGCACATATACTTATAACAAATTCAATGACTTTGTCAGTATGATCTTCTATCTCATTTTATATAAGTGTGAGGGAGTTAGTACGTGACATAGACATATATGTACGCAATTTTTGACATTTTGTATTTTTACATAATTTTATATTTTTGGTCAAATAGACTATTCTTTTCCAGGCATATGTCGAAAGTCGAGAGCAGATTTTTACTCCCTCTTATGTACTGGGATTTCTAATTTCATCCCGTGGATGTGTCTACATATGTTTCGGGCAAAAACCCATAAAATACTATACCTAGTGTCTTTTCTTTTTTGTTCTAGCCGTCTTCAGGACAGATATAGTTCTTTCAATACACAAATATGTCCAAAGGCTAGGTCGTCTTCTACGCTTCAGTGTTGCAGCCACAAATGGAGGTGATTCACGGTATGGTGCAGAGCCCAAAGGATCGTTGCTCTACAGGTTACAGCTCCACAACTTCTGCCATACCTGCTATCACTGGCCAAGTCGGGTCTTGCTCATGCATCCATCAAGGTATATTTGGCTGCCATTTCCCGATAATCACGGTCGCCAGGCAGAGCGTTGTTGTGGTAGCGCAGGCTAGTTAAGGAGTTCCTAAAGGGCCTCTTCAGAACATTTCTGCCCCAGCTTGGGAACTCAATGTGGTGCTTACGAGGCTCTTGGGGTCTCCTTTCGAACATTTGCACCAAGCTTCTCTGAAGATTCTCTCATGAAAGACCGCTTTCCTGGTGGCTATCACATCGGCCAAGCGGTTGAGGGAGATCCAGGCCTTATCCTGCAAACACCCATACCTATCCCTCCATGCTACAAAGGTGGTGCTGAGAAAACATCCATCCTTCATCCCAAAGGTCCCTTCTGAATGCCACCTTAACGAACCTTTGGTGCTGCCAGTCTTTTTTTTATTTATTTATACCGCGCCATAATCCGCAGGCTTCAGGACGCAACACTTAAAACATTTAAAAACTTTAAGATTTAATAGCCATTTTACTCACAGGGTTGTTTTCAGTTTTTTTCTGAAAACCTCGTGGTTTGCCTCTGTTCGCATTGATATGGGGAATTTATTCCAGTTTTTTGCAGCGAGAAAAGGAAAAGATCTGCCAGATCCTCTAGCTCTTTTGACCTGTGGTGATGTGTAGTGCTGGAGCCTGCTTGGTGAGTATTTTCTTACTGTTTGCTTCAGGTATTGTGAGGCCTCTCCATGCACACATTTATGGGTAAGGGTCAGTGTCTTAAATTGTCTTAAAGTGTCTTAAATTGAATTCTTTTTTCTATAGGTCGCCAATGAAGCTCCCTACGAAACAGTGAGATGTGATCCCTTCTTGTTGCATTGAAAACTATTCTGACAGCATCGTTCTGAATTGTCTGCAACTTTTGAATGTTCCGTTTGCCTGCACCGATCAATAAGCCGTTGCAGTAGTCCAACCTGGGCATAATCGTGGCTCGAACCAATGTCTTGCAATGTTTGCGAGATACCAGTGGGTTGATCTGTCTTAGGATTTTAAGATGGTAGCGTGTGTTTTTACTCACATATTTGACATGAGCATTCACATTTAAAGAGGCTTCAAATATTGTGCCCAGGGTTTTTACCCTTTCAACCACTTGTATGTCGCAGGAGTCGATCGTAAAGCTTGTGTAGGATGGGTCAAGTCGCTTTCTAGTCTGGGTGGATCTGAAGAACATAAGCTCAGTTTTAGAACTATTCAAACACACCCAGTTCTCTGTCATCCACTCCTGGATGATCGAGTAGTTGTGGTTAAGTGTTTTGGTGTCCTTAGTATAGTCCACACTGCGATCCATGACCAGTTGAAAATCGTTAGCGTAATTTGTGAAATGGAACCCCATCCTTTCCAGTTCATCACACAGGAGTCTTATATAGATATTAAATAAGATGGGAGCAATACAGGCCCCCTGTAGTACTCCATATTTGATATCAATAGGGTCTGAACATACAGTGCCCCAGCATATCTTGGATGTTCTTTCACCTAAGAAGGAGTCCATCTATTCCACGGCATGTTTTCAACAGTTCCCAACATTTGCTAGTGTTTCCAAAAGTCTGGCGTGATCAACATCAAATGCCGCCGAGAGATCCAGTAAGATGAGAAGGCCCGTTTTGCCCTCATCCAAGCGACATAACATTTGTGTTTGCAGATCTAATAGTGCACTTTCAGTTCCATAATTCCGGCGGAAGCCAAATTGTTTATTGTGAAACACTGAGGCAGATTCAAAGTGGGTCTGCAGTTGGTTAGTAGCTGCTTTATCTAGTATCTTTAGGAGAAAAGGAGTGTTTGTTATTGGGAGTAGGTTTGAAGGGCACTTCTCAGTAAGGCTTGTTTTTTTTTAAAATAGGGGTAACTGCCACTTCCTTGATGGAGGTTGGTACACTTTTATGCGCAAAAGAGGCATTTATAAAGCATGTAAAAAAATGGTGCAAAGATGTTATTATGCTTGGTATGATCTTAGAAGGAAGGGTGTCCCTGATACAAGTGGCGGGTCTGATATTTGCAAGAATGTGCAAAGTACCTGCTGTGGTTATCGCTTGAAAGCTAAACTTTGGCATAGTACTAGCTTTCTCTTTTATAAATCTCTCTCTCTTGTTTTAAGGTTGTCTTTGTGGCCCCTTGTGAGTTGTGAATTTTTTCTCGGGCTAGAAGGACTTTATTTTGGAAAGCCTTTTGTCACAGTCTTCATTATTGGGGTTGATATCTTGAGTAAGAGCACCAGGTTTCTCCCAAAATCTATATATAGTTCGAAGAGCTTTTTGGTGCAGTGTGCTGCCTGTTCGATTTGTGCATCACAATATGTACCTTTTTTGCCTCAATCTTTTTCTTATAGTCTCTTTCTATGATTTTCCATTTGTTTGTTTTTTCTATAGAGGGATCTTTGGCACATACTCGCTCTGCTTTTCTTTTTTCCTGTTTAAGAGTTTTTAAATCTTCCGTAAACCATTTTTGCTTGTTTGGCCGGTCCCTAATGATCCTTGTTTTGAGTGGCGCAACGTCTTCTATCAGTTGGGACGTTTGGAAATTGTACCTTTCTGCTAATCTATCTGGGGAATCGAAGTCGGAGGTTTCGGTCACGATAGCCTGCATGCATACTTCCAAAACCCCTGCCTTGATGTTATAGTTTCGGTTTGACATCTTTTTAGGTGGTTCACGAATCAGTCCTTTAGATGACGGCAGAAAGATGGTGCATTCTATTTTACTATGGTCGGACCAGATTCATGGTTTGGTGGTAAAATCGCATATTTTAATATTTTGAGTTGCCACCCAATCAAGTATGTGGCCTCCTGTATGGGTTGGTTTATCATTTTGAATAGTTAGTCGTGCATTAGTGATGTCTTCTTCCTGAATCCTTCCTCTGCCACTGAAAGGGTGCTGCATTCGCTGGACATTGCTTGTGCCTTAAAGTTCTATGTGGCACGCACAAAGGCTTTCCGGATGACGTCTCAACTTCTTGTTAATTTTGGTCCTGTGAATCATAGGAAGGCTCGATCGAAAGCCTCCATCTCTGGCTGCATCATGCACTGTCACTGTCTGGCCAACAGACACCTTCCAGGCAGGCCATGAACTCACTTCACAAGAGCCATCGCTGCTACGACACTGTTTTTCTCTTGGGTCCCCCTGCTGGGTATTTGCAGGGCTGATATGTGGAGGTAGACGCACACCTTCACGAGATTCTACTGTGTCGACAGGGATTCCAGGGCAGAGTCCAGAGTCGGCCAGGCAGTGCTTGTTTGAGGGGAGTCTGTTCCAGTGGTAAGTGTATTGCTTCTGTTGAGGCTTGCCACCTCCCATGGTTGTGTATATGTACTGCTGTGTAATTATATTCATGAGCATGTGAATCCAATCCAGACCCCATGCTGGAGAAGGGACAAGATTTCCTACCTGTAACTGTTGTTCTCCAGCATGAGTCTTTCATGAATTCACATGCAACCCTCCCTCCTTCCCTTCTGTGGCTCTTCTGGGTTCATACTGACCTCTCGCGTGCTTTGAATCTGAAGATGGCCTCCAGGGGAGGGGCTTAGGGAGACAATTGTCATTGGATGGATGCAGTATGACCCAGACTACAGGCATTGGTTATTGCTAGAAGCAGTTTTGATTTTTTTCTTAAAAGCAAGACTGCTTTCTTTTTTACTGAGGATTCCCAGTCTGACAACGGGGAATATTCATGAGCACGTGAATCCATGCCAAACCCATGCTGGAGAACAGCAGTTACAGGTAAGTAACTTGTCTCCTTGCATAGTGTAGGTCTTCACAGTATCTTTAATCCATGGGGGAATCCACTGTGCGCTGTAATACCTCCCGAGTGTGCATGTCGTTTTTGATTAATGGCTTTTCTGATCACATATTCGAATTGTTTGATCTTTTTCTGTGGGTCCGCGTTTTGTGTTGCCTGGCCTGTTTCTTTGGTCAAATTGAGAATTGCATGTGCTTCCTCAGTTGAAAAACAGAGTGTGGTAGTTCTATGTTGTGATAAATGTTCGATATAGTCATTTGATATTGTGGCGTTACACCAATCTGGAGCACGGAAGGTGGAGATTTACTTGTGTGATAGAATTAAGCAGCGGTGCCCACTCACCTAATTCATTCGAAGATGCTTGTTTCCAAATGTTTTCATTATTGTTAAAAATTATGTGTGTGGGGTGCAAACCCTCTAATTCGTGCTTCCATGCTGGGCACAATAATACAACTGCGAAAAAAAGACCAAGGCTAACTAGCCATTGGTGAGGGCTGCACTCCCTAAGAACCACACGTGGTTTTCTTGAAACTTTGAAAATGTCTGTTCCTATTCAATGATAGTAGTCAATTATTGATTGAATCCTATGTTTGCATAGCTTATCATAACAGACACATTTCTTTGGTTTTTCGATTTTACCTTGCAACCATCACGTTCCTTTTAACGTTTTTTCAATTTCATAGTTTTTGTTAGTCCAACTTAACCATCACGTCTCTTTTTAAAAATGTGTGTGTGTGTGTGTGTGTGTGTGTGTGTGTGTGTGTGTGTGTGTATATATATACACCATAAGCCACCTGTAAATGTTAGTGGAGCACATATCTTTCAGCTGTGGCATGGATACGCAGTGCCCTTTTGGAGTTAGGTGTGGATTGTTTCCTCAGCAGTCCGCTTTTCCAAAGCACTGCTGCTAATCAGCACACAGGGGCAATTGATCTACCAATAACTAGCCCAAACCCACTCCCAATAGAATATAAAAAGGGGGTCAAATGAGAGGTGAATGTGGATCTTTAATGGATGGAGAGCACAGAGAGAGTCAAGAAGAGGAGAGTAGTTCAGTAGAGGCACACAAGGCCCCGTGTTAGCAACTGGATTCCCAAGAAACCATATGTAACTTTTCAGCTTAAATGTTCACCAGGAGGGTGATGTCTGCTCTAAACCGTGGGACAGTTGGCAGGCATATTTTCCAAAACGAATGGGTTGCAACAAATATATCGCAAACTGCCTTGTCTGCAAACTCTATCACCACCAGAATTGTACAGTTAAAATGGATGGGTTGCATTTATTAATTATTAGGATGACTCTTATACGCATTTACCCTGATACTGGAATGACAATTGTGCTTCGTTGCTATTGGACGCCTTCCTTAATACAAACTTCTTTGCAAACGTTTCGTGTTGCAATCTTTTAATTTCGAACAATTACCTGCATACTTTCTTTCCTGCTTCAGCACTGATAGACCACTGCTGTTGGGCTCACTGCACTTTATATAAAACGGAACACAACACAGGATAAGACAATCCTGTACAGTGCAGATTGCGTAGCAATGCAATAGTCGGGAGCTGTCATTAAGGGTTGAGGTGCGTTGTGAGTGTGGTCTTATGCGCAAACGTGCACTGTTAGGGGGAATCATAGTTCGTGTGTCTTTCGAGGGCCGTGCAATGCCCATAAGTGGAAAAAGACCAGATTAAAGAGTCACTTCCCCTTTGAGGTTTGGCGTGCAGTCATATCCCAGTGACTTCCTGTATCTTGTGGTTTTCTGGCTGGGCATGTGGTCAGGAATATGTAGTTGCAGGATTTGATTCAGAGCTTTGCAATGATTTGCATTTATATGGCCCTGTACACGTGGCACAACAGACTTTTTTAATATTTCGTTTCCGAAGGAGCAGCCATACAGTGCCTTCCAACAGATCAGGAGGCATTTTAGTGTCGTTAAGGTCAGAGAGGCAGATAATGTAAAGAGTGCTTTAAAAATGTGTTAGTACTCCTGAGATGATTAGTAACCTGACTGATTGTGCTGCATCTGCTCCAGAAACATTGTTTATCACTATGAAGAAAAGTTTTTGAGGCTCAAAGAAATTAACTGGCCTTGACTCAAAAGTGCAAGGTTCTCCTTGTAAGCAACACACGTTTAATGATGCTGTTTAGTTATCAACCAGCAGTTCTTTCTCTGAATTTGGCTAGGCACTGACACCCCTTACAGAGTGCAGCATCACTCGATACCGAAGACCTGGACCTGCGTCAAAACCTGGTGAGTTGTAGCTGTTGGTAGCAGGGGTGGGGGTTTAATTTTGCACTGTTGGGAAGGGTTTGGGGCTTGTGGGAGACAGAAGGGTAGACCTCTAGGCGCAATGAGTAGGGATTCATTCTAGCCCTTGGCTGACCAATCACCTGACAAACGTCTTGCCCTGCTATCAACCGGCAAAAGACTGAGCAGGCCGCTGAAAATAGCACCTGAGCATGTAGAGTAAGGGTTGAGGCATTTCTCAGCCTGCTAACCAACATACTAAGGAAGGTGAAATGGGTGACTGTGGTCCTCACATTTTAAGCTGCCCTTCCAGTGAGCCTTGGTAATGCCAGAGTTTCCAAAGTGACCTTTTCCCACAACTGCCAACTTGCAGATGCCTGTTTTGTTTCTCTTCGGGTACAATGTATATGTGTGTATGTGTTCTATATTTCTGAGGCTTGTGGAATCTGCTTAGATCACATGCTATGCATAGGCCGACATCTACTGGAAGCTGCAGAGTATTACAGTTGTTGTTTTCGAATCTCGAAGGGATGTCGATGGGGCGTGCCAGTAATACTATCCCTAGTGTGACGTCCACTTTACCCATTGTCCTTCACGCGTTGAGGTCCTCCAGACTGTTTTTTTCCGGCATCATTGTCGGATGCTGAAAGCAGAGTACCTTTCCCGCCAATGCCATTTATTATGAGAAATTAGAGTTAGTTACTCTTTCTGTCCTGTTATAGCCATTCTTCGACAAACCACTTTGACATCGGTTTTGTGGACGAACTTCGTTGGCTGCACAACTTGCTTCAACCATCTTCCACGGCCTCAGAAGGCTGCATCGGTCCTCGGCCCAAACAGTAGGGAGAGTGGGGGGTGGTTACATATCTTAGTTACTAAGAGAATGCATATTTCCCTTACTCCCCTCTCTAAGCACCAATTAGACATGGAAAATGCACCTTTTAAATTTTGGCCAACTTGTAACAAAACATTTCCCTGGAAGGACTTGCACCAGGTGTGCAACCTCTGTCAATCCGGGGGCCACTGTAAAGCTTGCAAGCTTTTTAAGCCCAAAACCTTAAAGGACCGCAAGACAAAGGGCTGGGCCCACCAAGCCATGCAGGCCGAGGCCGCCATAGACATGGAAAGTGCTTCGAGCGACAGCAGCATCGGCGTCTTCAGTTGTGACGAAGGCGAAAGGGAACCATCGGATTCCCACGTGCAAGCCCCCGACCCCACCAGACAGGCCGGTGGCACTGTTACGGGGACGACACCCGGCGGCATCAGCACAGACAAATCACCCCACACAAAAGACACAGCCCAAGGCCATAAGTCGACAAAACCGACTACACAGCCACACACAGCGTCGAGGGGAAGGTCCACCAGTTTCCTGTCGTCTGGGCATTCACGATCCCGTTCGCCTCATGACAGGCCCCCGAAGTCGAGAGATCGATCAGATTCGGGCACTGTATCTAAAAATACAGCTGGTAACCGAACGTCAAAAGACGCTGTGCCAGCTCCATCATCTGCCAAAAAAAACGGCTGTCCACAAACACGTCGAAGTCGGCTAAATCCCTGCAGACTTCAAAACTACCTCATCTTGTAAGAAGCACGTCTCTGAGACACTGCTGAAAGGCCGGGCCTCGAAACACCACACTTCAAAGTCCCACCAACCACATTGGGAGAAAGAGTTACCCGGGGGAGGGAACTATATCTGGAACTATGAAGCACAAGAGACAGCCCACTCCTGAACTACCTCACACTCCTGCAGTTATTCCTCCTGCAGTTATCCAATGTTCTTCACAGTGGCCTGCTGAAGACATAGACTGTGTCATGAGACGTATGTCCTTTATTGGCGATTATTATTATTTTTTTAAAAATCTTCAGGCTCTTCACAACTTGCAGAATACACCACCAGCTAGTGGGGCAGCACTGCCACTACACCCCTCAAAAAAAGCACTAACAGAAACCCTTCAAGCAGACACCCCTCAACATGACCCAGACCATTTTCAACTGGATGACCCCAACCAAAGCCTCCAGGAAAATGGGGCGTTTTCGGAATCCGAGGGTCAAGAGGACTTAGAAGAGGTATGATGACGGTGAGGAAGACATTTGTCTTACTGTCTCCAGATCATGCAGACCCTCCAGAGGCGGACTCACTGGTTGATTACCAGCTACAATTCAATGACCTGCTCCTTAAGGCAGCTGATCATTTCCAAATCCAGACACGAGGAATACTAGTCGACAAGGACTTTGTCGAAGATATATTAGGTGACAAAAAGGCAGCAACCCAATTTATCGCCATATTGCAATCCGTGCAGAGAAGAATGCAACCCTCTCTGATGACGCCAAACCTAACGCAGGCCGTAAACTCCTGTTCCGTCCAGCACCCTCTGACCCCCTCTACATCACGGGCCAATTAAAGTCAGACTCTCTGGTGGTTACCACCACAAGGAAAAGGGCGGAACAGCTCTCGCATCATCAGAGGCACCCCTGGACAAAGAGCAAAAAAATATACACTTTCGGTAGGAAAGTGGCAACCTTGGCTGCATATCGGGCAAGAATTGCCAATAATACCACTCTGCTGGCAACCTACAACTGCGACAAGTGGGAGAAAATATCCACATGAATGGCCTCGGCTCCAGAACCACTAAAATCCCAATTCTCCCTTGCAGTAGCAGAAGGGAAGGCTGTGTCTAACTGCATCTTAAAGAATAATTTAGATGCAGCGGATAATGCTGGTAGAATTATCGCAGAGGGCAGACTTATAAAGCACCACGCATGGTTGCGCCAGTCAGGTTTTAAATTGGAGACACAAGCAACCCTCCTCAGTATGCCGATCGAGCCTAATGTTCTCTTCGGCAAAGCAGTAGAGGATGCTCTCAAAACGGCAAAGGAAGAATGACACCATAAAGTCGCTGGGTTAGCTTACAAACGAACCCTCAGGCCAAAGGGGAAGCCATAATTTTCATTGTTTCAGGGGAAAAACTCTGCAAAGAGGATATGTTTACAACCAGTTTCGGGGTTCAACTTTTGTTTTCTACTCAAGGCCAATCCTCTCAGGGCTTTAAAAGGGGCCAGCGAAGATTTCGCTGCCGGGGCAGATCGTCCTCCTCCAGAGGTGGATCCTCACCCCCAAAGCAATTACCACCCACTTCAGGTCCCCTCCCATGCCACTCCAGTAGGAGGACGTATAACGCACTTCACCCACGCATGGGAGGGAATCACCTCTGACAAGTGGGTGCTTTCTACTGTGGCGGGTGGTTATTGCATAGAGCTACTCCAAAGACCCTCCATCCACCCCCTGCCTGGCGCATTCCATGTTGCAGCTCTTTTTCCCCACTTAGCAAGCCCCGCCCACCTGGTGCCTTCCTGGGTGTCGCTCTTTTTCCCTACTTAAGAAGCCCCCCACCCTCTTTTCCTTTGCAGGTGGGGAGCAGATGCAATTCGATCCAGATCACCTGGCCTATGCCCTGCCCACCTGGCGAATTCCATGTTGCCAATCTTTTTGCCCACTTAGCAAGCCCTGCCAACCTGGTGCTTCCCTGGTTGCTGCTCTTTTTCCCTACTTAATTAATCCCCCAGACTCTCTTCCTTTGCAGATGGGGAGTAGGTGCAAGTCGATCTAGGTCACCTGGCCTAAGCACCACCCACCTTCTTAGCCCTGCCTCTCCCTTCCTGCTCTTAACTCTTAGATCAAGGGTAGCTCTCGCCCGGGCATCCGAAGCGAAGGTCAGACAAAGAAAAGGGCAATTCCTGGTTGAAACTGCTCGGACCAGGAGGACCCAGGGCCCAAACCCCTGCTCAGTCAGCAGGTAAGCATGCACTAACATGTGTTTACTCCCTCTGTCCCCACAGGCCATCCCCACCCCCTCTGGTCAACCCGTGATGTTCCCTTGTGTCCCCCACCATTCTCGAACACAGGTGTTGCCTGTTTTGCTTGATTCTTTTACCCTGCTCTCCCTCCAGCCTACTTCTGCAGGAGTCTGTCCTGATACATTCTGGTCGGACCATCACCGTCTTGTGGCCAATGCTGGACTTCATTGTTTCACGGTGCGTCATCCTTTCTCACCTCTCATGTTGGACTTTCTTTGCATCTTGTACTTATGGTGACCCTGAATCATGCTGTTCCCATCTTCATCTTGTATCCTGGCTTGCAACATTATGTGTTACTACTGACTTCTGCAGTTGTATTCGCTCTCCCCTCTCGCTTCTCCACTCTTTTTGACCGCTTACTCTTTGTTCTCTCCTCCTCTCCCTTTCCCTATCTCCTCCCCTCGTCCCCTTATTTTCTTCTATGTACTTACTCTATCAGAATTGTCCATGGACCTAGTATGATACCAACCTTGTCTGTCTCCGCCCCCTCCCCTCACCTGTCCACCGCCCCCCAACCCCCATCCAGCACTATCTGAAATGTCGTCGGGCCTATTACGATAGTGGCTTGTTTTGTTCCTCCCCTCTATTTCTGCACCCCACTCCCTCAACTTTTGTTTTTCTCCGGCTTTACCAGAAATGTCGTCAGGCCTAGTACGGTAGTCTCCTGTCTGTTTCCATTTCCTTCCCACTCTCCCCCTCCCTTCCTTATCTATGTTTTAGCACTTGCACTATCTGAAATGTCGTCATGTCGAGTACCATAGTTAATTTCACATCCTTACTGTTCATGGCCTGTAAGAATGTCATTGCATTTTCCCTTGTTCCCTCCCTTGCCTTGAAGCGCTTTGAAACACATTGTGTATAGGCGCTATATAAATAAACTATCATATCATATCAAAGAACCACCACGAAGGAGGAATAGCACATACTTCTGGAAGAGGTGGAATCGCTGCTGTTAAAGGACGCTGTCGAAATCGTCCTGGCGATTCAGGTAAACAAGGGTATCTATTCAACGTACTTCCTTGTGCCCAAAAAAAGATCTAACAATGCACCCAGTATTAGATCTGCACCACGCAAACACCTGTGTAAAGCCACAGAAATTCTGCATGACAACGCTACAAGAAGTAATCCCACTGCTTGGACTACATGGCAACATTGGATATGAAATATGCCTATTTTCATATTTCAATGTTCCCAGTGCACAGAAAATTCTTGCGTTTCAAGACAGCAAACCAGCACTACCAATTCAAGGTGCTAGCATTCGGTATAGCATCCTCTCCAGCGGTATTCACCAAGGTACTGGTGGTGGTGGCAGCACACCTGCGCAGGGAGACAATACCATTGTACCCCTGGGCGACTGGCTGATCACGACGGAAACACCCATAATTTGCAAGCGAAATACACAAAGAACGATCAACCTTATTTTCCAATTGAGCTTCTCAATAAATGAGAAAAAGTCAAGCCTTGTACCAAACAAGACCAAACAGTTCTTAGGAGCTGTTATAAAAACAGAGGAAGGGTTGGGTTTTTCCATCAAAGGAAAGAATCAAAAACACACTGCTGCAAATACCTCAGTATCAAGCCGGTCACCAGATAAGCGTACGCAAAGCAATGCGTTTGCTCGGTATGATGGCATCTTGCATTTACCTGGTCCCACGCGCACTTTTGCGCATGTGGCCAATGCAGGAGTGGTTGGCGAAACAGTGGTCTCAGGCAAGCGGTCAGTGGGACGATCTAGTGGTTGTTTCGCCAACACTAGTACAGGCTCTACGCTGGTGGACAAAAAACCCTTCCACGACCCGGCAGTACAAGCGGTAGTTATAACAGATGCATCCTTCTAAGGGTGGGGGGGGGACCCATCACCTTCATCTCACAGCACATGGCCTGTGGACTCATATCACAGCACAAAACCACGTACACCTGCTGGAATTTCTGGCATTATTCAAAGCGCTCCAAGCCTTCGAGTCTCACCTGACAAATCAGTCAGTACACATTCTCACAGACGCACCCCTGCAATGTTCTATATCAACAAGCGGGGGGGGGGCACACATTCTCCAAATATGTCTAGGCTAGCACAGAAAATATGGAAATGGGCATTCAAATGGGGGTATGTTCTTAACTTCACATGTACCAGGGGAACGCAACACCCTAGCGGACTCGGTAAACAGAGACCTGCTTCCAGAAGATGAGTGTCAACTCAACAAAGATGTCGTACATCACATTTTCTCACAGTGGGGCTTCCCCACGCTAGACTTGTTTGCTACAAGAGAAAACAAGCAATGCCCCAACTTTGTGTTCAGGTTTCCCCAACCAGACTCCAAGGGGAACGCCCTATGGATGAGTTGGTCAGGGAAATTTGCCTACGATTTTCCCCCAACGAATAGGGTGGTGAACAAGATTAACAGGGAACAAATGACACGAATCCTAGTTGCTCCCATGTGGGCGAGACAACCATGGTATCCACATCTGCGCAAACTGGCGATGTGCGATCAAATCAAGCTCCCGTTCCAGCCCAACTTGCTTTCCCAGCACGGGGGGCACAACATTGCACATTCAACCCCACTCACTGAACTTGGCAGCATGGCTCCTGAGGTCCTAGAGTTTGGACATCTTAACTTTCCTCAAAGGTGTATGGATATCCTCAAGGAGGCACGTAAACCAAACACCAGACACTGTTACTTTGACAAGTGGAGAAGATTTGTAATTTGGTGCCAGTCAAAACAAAACAAATAAACCCAATAGAATGTACACCAACTCGCATTCTTCACTACATACTACATTTATTAGACTCCAGGTTAGTAACTCAATCAAGGTTCACCTGGCGGTGCTATCCGCATACACCACCTCTCAGAGTAAAGTATCATGGTGGAAGGTACCTGTCATTAAGGCATTAGTAAAGAGACTCCACCCTCCTATATCAAACCCACCACCAGACTGGGATCTCAATGTAATACTTGCAAAACTCATGGGAGCCCCCTTTGATCCTATGCATAAGTCAAGCCTTAAACATCTTGTGTATAAAACGGCTTTCTTGGTGGCAATCACCTCAATAAGGAGAGTCAGTGAACTTCAAGCATTGTCAGTGCGCAAGACCCTTTCTTTGCTATCCACAAAGACAAATTGGTTTTAAGAACACACCCTAGGTTTTCACCTAAGTTTGTTTCAAAATTCCAGGTGAACCAATCCTTCGAGCTACTGGCCTTCTTTCAGAACCCAACCAGCTCAGCTGAGAAAAAACTCCATACACTAGATGTACGGAGGGCGGCATGACTAGACCGCTCAGGAAAACAGACCAACTGTTTGTCTCCGTAGCACCAGGCACACAAGGAGACTGCATTTCAAAAAAATGCCATCACCAGATGGATGGTCAGAAGCAAACAGCTCTGCTACTCTTTATCAAACACTGCCTTTCACACCGAGAGCTCACTCCGCAAGGGGTAAAAGAGATACTCTGGTCTACGTCCCGCTGGACGCCATTTGCAAAGCAGCTACATGGAGCTCAGTACACACTTTCACTCAGCACTACTGCATTGACACACACTCTTAAGCGGATACTCAGGTGGGACAAGCGGTTTTAAAACATCTATTCACCCCTGGACCTTCTCACAACCAATCACCTTCTCCTAACACTGCTCGCTAATCTATGCACAGCATGTGTTCTAAGACGGTTCTGTACTCCTCGGAAGGCATACATTACTCACTGTAATCGTATTTCTGATGCTTGTATCTGCTTAGATTCACATGCGCCGACCCTTCCTCCCCTCCAAGTAGAAGGTGCATAGATGTTTATATAGGCTTTATCTGAAACATATCTGCTTTAATACACCTGAACACACGCTACACTTCATGCCACCTCATGTCAGAAACAAAACAATCTGAGGGACCTCGACGCGTGTAGGACCATGGGTACAGTTGATGTTACACTAGGGATAGTGTAACTGGCACACCCTGTCGACGTCCTTTTTCGAGTTCCGAAAATAACAACTGTAATACTCTGCAGCTTCCACTATATGTCGGCCTATGCACAGCATGTGAATCTACGCAGATACAAGCATCAGAAATACAATTACTGTGAGTAATGTATCCCATATATCTAGAGAGAGATCCGTTAGCACGTCAACACTGAGCCGCAACAAAGCTGTGCTCTTTAGCCCCTGTTATACTCCCACATAAGCAGCTAACCAACCCCAAAGTGCTGCAGTCCATCAGATCGTTGGCTCTTCCCTATGGACAACATACTCACAAGTCTCTTCCACCAAAAACCCATAAAGAGCAGATTGGCCAGTGGTCGAAGTGTATGAAAAGAAGTAGTGTAACTATGTTCCCTACTAGCGTGCCCCCGCCTTCTCACAAACCCCAATGTCGCACCTCCTGCCACTCACAATACAAACCCCGAAACATGTGCCTGCTGAGGAGCACTGCTTCTGCTCACTTCGACCACTGAGGTTGGCACTCAGGAACCAGTATTTCTGACCTGCCCTCATCAACACCACAGGTTTTCCATCTGCTTTTCCCACTGTCCCTCTAATGAACCCCACCTCCTTTTGTGTTACAGAGCTAAGCGGAGCAAGGCCACCATTAGTGGTAGATAGGCTCTATACAAGATCACTTACATTACATTATGACAACAGGTATTTTTGGCTCCTTCGTTTTATGCCAAAGGGTGGCATTTTGCAAACAAGGTGGAACTCTTGGTGGATTTCTACCACCTGGCAAATAGCTTACTTATAGAAATGAAATGGGATATAGGCTGGATATCTTGCGCTTAAAGGGATACTATTCCAATGTGCGGTTTCCCGTGAATTTTGTGATCTTTAGTAGAGTGATGTGGGTGGTCAGCTGACACTTGTTTCGACCTCTCAAAGGTCTTTATCAAGACAATTGGATTGGTTCTGTGTGGCCAATTGGTGGACACTAGGGGGTTAGCATCCATCTGTTCCTTATTTCCAACCGGCAGACGATCGCCAAGCGCACAACAGGCCCACAGGCCAGATAACTGCGCCCATCTGGGCCCTTGTCTAACGTAGATAAAAGTAAATATAAGGAACACAGAACAGATGGATGCTAAACCCTGGTGTCCCCAATTGGCCATACAGGTTGTGATAGTATTTCTTTAAGCTCAGGACAGCAAGGAGTGGATGGGAGAGCAGGAAACTGGTATCACAGCTGTGGGATCAACCGCCAACTCAGGACTCCTAAAACAGGATGCAAGCAGATTTACTTTACAACACCAACAGACCCAGGGTTTGGGGTGGACTGAATGAGTGGTCAAAGAAATCCAAATGGGAGCCATTCCAGCTTGCTTGAGGTACGTAGTCTGTCAGTCCTTCCCTCACTTCCCTGTAGTTCAGCTTCTTGGTCATCAAATAAGTCACTCGAGCTCAGTGGAGTTTCAAGTGTCCCAGGCTTTTTGTCAGCTTGGTTGGTTTCTTTCACTGTTGTTGTTCTAGTCAGGACACTGAATTCTTCAGGAATTCCTCTCTACCTCTGGGCTCTTGTTTCAGGATTTGCCACACTTAGTCCAGGTTTTTCCAGATCTCATTGGGGTTGGGCAGCATTGGGCATGAGCCCCGAATTACGATGTACCAACTCTTCCACAGTGATTGCCAGCATGAGATGATTAGGTGGTTAGGCGTCCCTTCCACTGGCCCTCTAAACACTTTCTCCATCTCCTGGTCTCGTTGTCCACTCTCATCCCCATCTTATTATTCTGGACGGACCTGTCCTCTTCACCTCCCTCTTAAATTCTCTTCTCCGATGGGTGGATCTGGACTTTCACCCTTCTGCACTCCTTCTCTTGTTACTCTTAACTTCACTCCCCTCCACTGTTCCTCCTTCTCCTTCCTTCTTTTGTCTTTCCACTGTCTGCCTCATTTACTCTTGTGTCTCTTATGCAAACATGTACAACTCTCCATTTGCTTTTCACCACTTCATCCTCCTTTTCCCTGCTCCATGTCTTTCCTTTCGCAGCAACTACTCCATTTCCATTCTCCTGCTTGCACTCGCTGTTCACTCTTCCTCTCCAGATCACCGCCTCTTGCATCCTTTCAGCACCCACACCTGGCATTGATTGCATGCTGCTTATATAGCGGCGCAGAATCGACTCCCAGGGCCATGCACTCTGAACGATATTCTGTTCTGGTCCTCCAGAGATCAATTGCCTGATGTTAAAAAGATTTCTACAGATGCAGGAGTTTCTTCATGACCCCTCGACACAGCTATACGTCCCAAACCCATAAATGGGTTGTCTGTCATCTTGGACTCCATAAGTGTTCCGGCATTTGCTGGGACCGTCAACTTTCCCTGGCTGCTACTTGGGTGCTCCAACACTCGCTCTTCCCTGCGAGTTGTCATCCTGCCAGCCCTTGATTTGTCACAAGGTACTGCATGACAGTCTCTCTCATCAGTGGAGCAACCCCATGGTTGCAGATCCTCAAGCCGAAATCAAAATCTCTGGTTGCCTTTTTGTGAACTATGCTGATAAGTCCTGCTTGATAAGGGTTCTTTCTCTGTGTGAGTTTGCTGCATATCCCACATCCCTTCTTTAAATCAGTTCTGCAAGGCAGGAGGGCATTGATGTAGAGCCTTGCATGGGTAGTTGGTGATGATGTGGAAGAGTGTCTCCACAGGTGGATGGATACCAGTGTTTCTGATATAGGTCACTTGTTGCATTTCAATGTACTGCATAATTTTTCACCCCCACTGTATTTTTTAACTTGTAAAAATTGTACCCACCCCCAGGCACAGCTAACAGCTGCCAGATTTACAGCCAGTGACTCGCCTCTTCCCGAAGACCTTTTCCCCGTCCCACAGCTGCATGTGTACCCAGCTGCCCTCTTCCTGTGATCTCCTCCTCCCTTTTCCATCACATGGACTTTCCTGCTCCCCAACAGGGCCCATCTATGCTCTGCGATTTCCGCCCCTTCCTCCCTGGACTCATGAGAACAGCTGTGGTCACCACATGGGTGGGTGAGGGGAGCTCCTCTCTTTCCTTTGCTGTTGTCCCTGGATGTTTGCCCACCTTTCATGTCCCTGCCCCCTTCTTCCTTGGTCCCTTCAGCCCCCTTCCGGGGACAGCTGTGGAGGAGGGGCTGTGCATCCACCATTGTGTCCATCCTAGAATGTTTGCCCACCTGTTGTGTCCCTTCTTCCTTGGTCCCACCATCCCCTTCCTGGGACAGCTGCTTCTCTCTAGCTTGGACTATTGTAACAGCCTCTTTCTAAATCTACCTGCCTCTACTCTCCGCAACTAATCCAGAACAGGACTGCGAGACTTGTCCTCGGCCTCAAGCCCTGGGATCGTATCTGTCCAGCTCTGAAATCTCTCCACTGGCTCCCAGTGGATGCAAGGATTAAATTCAAAACCCTCTGCATTGTCCCCAAGGCTTTCTGGGGCCTGGGTCCAAAATACCTTCAGCTATCCCTCCGCAGATACCTCCCCTCTCGAGCTCTTCGCTCCTCTACCTCCAACTCTAAGAAATGAGCTGCGGGTAGATCTGTGTCTTCGGCTGGGGCATCCCTCTGGAACAGCCTCCCTGCCACTCTAAAACTTGAGAACCATCTCCGGTTCCGGAAGCACCTCAAGACTTTCCTCTGTTCTTCTGCCTTTGCTCCCCCTCTCCCCTGCTGATCTGTTCTCTTGGCACCGTGCACCTGGCCACCCTCTGTCCTTCAGGCCCAGGTATCTGCTCATCCTGCCACCCCTTGCACTGGGGTCTGTATCTGTACCCATAAAGTCCCCCCTTTTTCTTCCTGCACTTATCAGACCTACCCTGTCTGCTGCCTTAAACCTAGCACTTGCAAATTGCTGGCTGCATTACCACTGTTTGTTGCCTTTATTATTTATTTATTGTTATTTATCTGTTTCTCTTCTGCTTCGCACTTTCCACTTCTCCCCCCCTTCCATGCACTTTCCACTCCCCCCACCCATGCACTTGCGCATTCTCAATGTCGCTGGGCCTAGTAAGATCGCTGTTTTGTTCTCCCCTGTTCCCCCTCCCTTGTCTTCTCGCGCTCTGAAACACTTGTGTACGAGCGCGATAGAAATAAGATATCAATATCAATGTGTCAGCCCACCCGCAACACCCTATGAATCTCCTCCCCTTTTCTTGTCACCTGGACCCTGGGAATTATTTTGACCTCCTGATCAACTCTTCTCCTCCCGTAGGGAGGGGGGAAGTGACAGCTGTGGAGGGGGACCTGCACCTGAATGTGTCCTCCTACACCCTGTCATAATCCCTTCCCCTTCCTCCTTGGACCCTGTGGGCGGGCTCTGCAGGGGTGGAGCAACAGCCTTATAAGTGTACAGAGAACTAGGGCTGGGGCTCTTTCTTGACTGCAGTGCTGGAGGCGTGGGTGGGAGCAGGGGAGCTGCAGAGACCCAAGCAGGTACACTTTACACAATCTGGCTTACTCCCTTTCCTGCCCCTCTGCACCCCCTCTCTGTCTCTCTCTGTGCCCCTCACTCTTGTCTGTGCCCTGTGAGAAATTCGACCATCAAGATGGCAGATCAACCTCCGGAAAATGTGTGTGGCTAATCTACACACGTTTTCCTATGCTCACTGCATGACATACACATAGACCTGTAGACACAGCTTACAGGGGCTGTCCCCCTATCATATTTAGTTGGAATATGACAGCCAAGTGTACATTA
Source organism: Ambystoma mexicanum (assembly GCF_040938575.1). Taxonomy (NCBI): domain Eukaryota; kingdom Metazoa; phylum Chordata; class Amphibia; order Caudata; family Ambystomatidae; genus Ambystoma; species Ambystoma mexicanum. The sequence continues at coordinate 987,035,004 of NC_090925.1, forward strand.
ATCATCTCAGAAGGGGGAAGGCAAAACCCTCCTGCTGCCATGACCAGCCTAATTAACTAACAAAGGCTCCATGGATCTGCCCTTTCCTTTGTTAGCTGCTGGTGGCAGCCTCGCATACTAATCCGACTTAATTCCAACAGGCCCTCCGGAGGCCTGGTTGCAGGACTAACAAAGGACAGGAAAACCCCAACAACCTTTGCTATGCATCATGTCTACCTGAAGCCAGCTCCTGCCTCTCAGTATCAAGGGCAGTGACCTGTCATGTAGGGAACTATGTATTTACAGTAGTCGTCCCTGCAGGGGGACCACATTCAGAAGGTATGTGTATGTGGTTTGGTGGAGACCAAAAGTCTGGTCCCGTCGCAGCTTCAAGGGAGGCCGGTCGCTTTAATCACGAACCACAGAGAGATCAATTAACTAGAGACCCTTTCATCCACAACAGACAGGAAGATGGGTGGGACTTAGTATTGCCTGTTTTCACCCATTTACCTTTTCTGTTGCAAAGCACTCTGGTTATAACCTCATGCAAACAGAAGATTGTTGATGGGGACTCAGGATTGGTTAATTACGGTAGGCTTAGCCTACACCAATCACTGGGGCCCATTTGGCTTTAAAAGAGAGTCAAGCCCCTCTTTTGGGCAGATCAGAAGACTTCACAAGGAGTAACCAGAATAACTAATTTGGACCCTGGCGGAAGGTACAGTCTGCCTTACAGCTTCCGGGAGTGAAGGAAGGTCAGGATTTCCTAAGGGGGAAGCAAGATCCCTCCTCTAAAAATCTCCTAGGGAACAGAGGGGGATGAATCAGAGGACCTTCAAGCAGCTCCAGAACCGGTTTCCAGCCAGCACAAAGCGTGCCCTGCTAGGCTATGCAAGCAAGCTTCTTAGGTGCGAAGTGCCAGAGAGTCTCTGAACCAAACCAAGGGCAAGGCTGTTGCCTGCAACACTTGTCCGTAAAGGACGACACAAGCCCAGTGAAGAAGCTAGGAGGAGTGAATCAACCAGCATCTACCTTAAAGGATATTTTTGAGGCATTCAAGCCCCTCGAGCTGCAACTGACTGCACCGCCACTCTGCAGTCGCTAACGTCGTCTGAAATGCCTCAACCAGTGCTTCAGACCCACCAGCCAGTACTGAGACAATTATTCCTGACCCCGAGCTGCCATGTAGGCCAGCCTTGCTCGCCGTACTGCCTGCCGCCTGATACCAGCAGCGGTCTCCCGTCTTGAACTCTGTCGCAGGAGCTTCAAAGCGCCCTGAAACAGACTTGACCCTGTCGAGCACCAAGAACTTCTACAAGCACAAGGTACATTGTGGTACTGTCTCACTGGTCCTTCTCCGAAGGCCCCTAGTGACATTATATGACCCATTGCTCCCTTTGTGTTGAAACCAAGTATCCTTGAACTATTCTGATTAATTACTTTACTGACTAGTAAAGTAGTGCGTCCCTTTTCCTTCTTGAAACAGTCTGTCCTCTGCATTCCTAAACAGGGCGGGTTGTATTTTGTAGTGTGCTAGAACTGTCTGTTGAATAATAATAAAGTAGATATTTGTATACAACCTTGACTGGACAGTCCTTTTTATCATTGGGTAATAATTGTATTTTCACTTCATTGCAACTAACCAACTATCCATGACCTTGCGGAGATAAGCCTGCTGTTCCATCCACGTTACCAAAATTGGACGAAGTTTATATTTTGCTTGTATTTACAATCTGTTCGGATCACTTCTGGTGTACTAGAGGTGTGGGGCTGATTGATGGTTTAGAAACCGTTATTCGCCCCTGTACCACTGGTGCCCCAGAAGTTGATTTGTAAGATGCCCCTCACTGTCTGTCTGTGCCCCTCACTCTTGCGCTCACTCTCCTTATGGGTGTGCCTAGCCAGTATTCTTCTCATCCACGCCCCCCATTGTGCCTGCAGACCATCATCCTTGTCTAGTGCGCCTAACTTACTCTGCTGGCAATGAGCCTACTTCCCTGGTTGCAATACATTTTTGACATTTGTTTCCTGATTTCTGCAAAGACGTTGGTGCCTTCTTTTATGTTCTCACTTTCTTGGGTAGCCTGCCTGTTATTGCCAGAGGGGTGGGTGGAAACCCAGTCTGCATACACTACGCACACCTCATTAGGGTCCTTTAATTCCCTGACCCAAAACTGTGGCTCAGCCTGGGGTCTCGCCCACAGTCTTCCCCATGTTGGCCTCCTTTCCAGTTGCACAATGAGATAAAGGGCAGAGGTCAAGACAATAGGAGGCACATGAGTTTTGAGCTGAGCCTGGGGGGACACCCGGGCCACACATCATGTAGTGGTCGGTCGCAACAGGCCTCCATGGCTTCCCAGCGTCATCTGCTAACCCTAAACATGGGGCATTGCCACAGAGGGTATAAGAGATAGTGTAAAGAGAAGGGAAGAAGGTACATGATACTATGCCATGGTTTGTGTTTGTGTAGCCCGTTACGCTGCCTATTATTTGTAATTTGTGCAGGCACATATATTTAGTCAGTACACACCAGAACAGATTACTGTTTACGCCAACTCTGTGGCAGACATCCAGTAAGTAAACACCACTCTTAAAGCATCTTAAAGACTCTGAAACCACCTTAACCTTGTAATGTACATTTTACTGCATGCTCCTCTATGCAATAGACAAATGGCTTGAGTGAAGGTCTCATGCCGGAGTCAGTGGTTACTTATCCGTAAACTTCATTCACCGCAGTGCTAATGGTAATGTTTATTTATAAAGCGCCTATACACAAGGCAAGTGTTTCAAAGCACTCAAGGAGGTTGGGAACATGGGGGAAAAACTGTTGTTCAGAGCCCCTGAAAATCTGAGACGATGATGGTCTGCACAGGCACAGTAAGTGCATATAACACAGTTAACAGTTGAGACACAGCAAATAGGCCTGATGACGATTTTGCAGTTTTACCAAGTGCAATTAAGTGGTGAAGACAGGGAAGAACAGACAGACTATCTTCAGGCACAATGCATTCGGATCGTGCAAGTGCACAGACGGTAACGGGGGTCCAAGTGCACCCAATCGATGGAGACTGGGGTAAGTGCAGACAGCCGCTCTTTGGGTCATTTCTTATGTGCAGTGAGGGTGGGGGGCAATGCCGGGCCCTGAGGCAAGTGCGAGAGAGGACTGATGGGGGGTGCCAGGGACCTGTGAGACTCTGAGGTACACCAGACAGCCAATCGGCAAGCTGTAATAAAAAGCAGGGAGAGCGGAAACAGCAGAGAGCTAGGTTAGCAGAGTAGAGGTAGAGAGAAGGAAGAGGAGAAGAGGAAGGTCTTGAGGAGCTTCCTGAACTTAATTAGATCAGGCTCAAGACGCAGGGCGGCAGGTAGGCTATTCCAGAGGGAGGCCCCTGCTGAGGATAAGGATCTCCTTCCAAATCTGTGCTTAGCGAACCGGCTCAATCGTAGAAGAGTGGAGGTAGATGAGCGGAAGACTCTGGGGGGAACAATATTTAGTTAGGCAACGTTGTAGATGGGTAGGTCCCAGGCCCCAGAAAAGAAAAAAGTCTTGAACTTGATCCTTGCAGCCACGCGGAGCCAGTGAAGGGATTTGTGGCTCTTTTCTCTACAATGACCACCATAGGTTAGTAAAATAAAGTTCCTCTCTTACTCTCTCCCTTTAGCTTAGCAAGTTAAGTGCTTGATGGTGATAAGTGTGAACGACCTGGGAGGCAGTGTCCAAAAACTACAGAAAACCGCTCATGAGCCAGAATGACTTTTTTTTAAATTATGTTTCACAGTGATGTTGTAACAAACACTGTGCAAAACTTTTTTTTAAAAGATAATTCTAGCTTTGAAACTGTTTTCAGTATTGTTTTAGATGTCTGACCATTTGTGTATATACCCTGAATTCACATGTATGCAGGAATGGGTGACTTGTAAAGCCAGAATGAAATTGAGAAACCACAAGAACGGGATGACTCTGCATTGACTCTGTTCTGGGGGATGGAGGAGTAGGGCAAAGGCTTGTGTCCCAGCAAAGGAAATGGCAGAAACCCCACTGCAGCCCAGACCCCGGTGAGTGTTTGCATCGCACCCAAATTGCTGTGACACTCCATTTTGCCTAAATCTAGGTGCCCCCAGACCCGTGAGCATTCTGTGTAGTCCCTTGCCCAGAGGCCGCTTCCCCTTCCGAGGTTCCTCCCCTACTGCCCGCAGTCCCGCCCACGATCCCTGACTGGAGTAACTGACAGCTACTAGTGACAGTCCCTGGGCCGCCCTCTGCCCGGCAGCCCCTGCGATTAAGGGCCACAAGGCAAAGGGCGGCTCCAACAGAGGCAGCTCCAGCTCTTGTCTGCAGGTGTCAGCAGGGGAACCCAGTGGCCAACTGTCAACCAGCAACTGCTAGGACTAGTACGGTAGGTGTGGCCTGGGTGGGGAGTAGAGCAATTATTGTACCGTGGAATCCTAGCTGCTTAGCAAACTTATCTAAAACACTGATTATTTTCCACTGCCTCCCTCGCTCCCACACTGTCCATTCTAGCTGTGTTTAGTATTGTACTCAATTGCTCTGTTAGGTGTAGGCCTCTCTGCCACTATACAGGACGCTCGAATCTAGCTGTGCCAAGTATTGTAATCAACTGTTTCAATTGACTCTCAAATTTAGCTGTGTTTAAGGTTGTTCAGGGGTAGGCTTTAATCCCACCATACAGGACTCTCAAATCTAGCAGTGTTTAGGACTGTACTGAATTACTCAATTTCTCAAATCTAGCTGCATTTAGTCCTTTTACTCAATTATACAATTGACTCTCAGATCTAACTGCGTTTAGTAGTGTACTCAATTACTCAATTGACTCTCAATCCTAGCTGTGTTTGGTATTGTACTCAATTGCTAAATTGACTCCAGCTGTGTTTAGTATTGTACTCACTTGTTCTGTTAGGCGTAGACCTCTCTCCCACTATACAGGACCCTCAAATCAAGCTGGATTTTAGGATTGTATTGAATTATTCAATTGTTTCTCAAATCTAGCTGTATTTAGTCTTTACTCAATTGTTCAATTGACTTTCCGGTCTAACAGCGTTTGGTACTGTACTCAATTGTTCTGCTAGGCGTATGCCTCTCTCCCACTATACAGGACCACATATCCAGCTGTGCTCAGTCACTACCTGAAGCCAGGCATCTCCCGCTGTCCAGTCACCTCCAATCTGGGCGCTGTATTATTACTCCCTAAAAAACCCAGACCTTCCTCTAGCTACCAAGCGGTCCTGAAACCAGCTACTCAAACGACCGCCCGAAACAGGGCCCCCCTGCCCATCCAGGCCCCAATTGAACCGTTAAGCACTGCCTGCCATTATTGATTATCCACACCGGTGAAACCAAGCCCAACATCTCGCCAGTACCTGAGATCTATCACTACTTACCTTAACTGAGTCCTAAACCACCAGACAACCGAACGCCCACCACCCAAAAACCCTTGACAGTGCACCCATAGGAAACACACCCAACCCATCGACAGGAAGGACAGACTGAACCTGAAAGCAGTCAAGCATATCAAGACTAAAGAAGCATCAATACTGTGCTTGCACAATACATAACAGATGACCACTTACCCTGCTACCTCTGCACCGTGAACCAAAATGACCTGACCCAGAAATGGACGCAGAGAAAGAGCGCAAGATCGTGCAATAATGGCCACGGACACACAAAACCAACAGCACCCAACAAAAGCAGCCTTAAATGCAGGAAACACCCCGCCTAACATGGTTGTCACCAAAACAAACTATGTAAGAGAAAAATTCTTATATCTTACCCCTTACCTCGCGACAACCACGGAGCGTCAATACCTCAACAACACTGAAATCTTGACACATACAAAGAATCCCCCGGTAAAAAGACGGGAGCACCCAATAAGAGAGTGGAGTGATTCCAACCCCATTGCCCCATACATCACAAGAACAGAGGGGCACCATTGATACCCACAACATACCAGACAAGACGACGAAGACCGGGTAACCAACAACCCTACTATTAACCTAACAGACCGATTCAATGAAGAAGAAGCCATCGCTGTTCTTCATCCAATCAACATCAATACAGAAACACCACAACTGAACAACTACAAACTCGAACAAGGAACAACCAATAAACAAATCCACACCAAGAGAATCCACTGTAATATAATAAACGCAAGGTCAATGTCCAAACATTCAACCGAAATATATGACCTCTTATCTGACGGGAGGCATCGACATCCTATTTGTAACTGAAACATGGCTAGACGACAATTGCAAGATCACCCTCAACAACTGCCTGCGAGAAAACTTCAAATGCATCCAAGCAAATAGGAAAACTAAAAGGGGGGGGATACTGGCAATCATCCACGAGGAACACCTGGCTATCAAACTGGAAGATCCATTAAACCTTGATAAATGTAAATCCTTAATACTACGCCTATCAGTAAACCCCAAAACAAATCTGAAATTCAGACTGATATACAGACCACCAACCTACGATGCAACCTTCGTAGACGCCCTTCACGGAAGCAATCAACATCCTAGCCATCAAGCACAATCATCTGATCATCCTCAGAGATTTCAACATCTGGTTCAATGAGGAAACCACAACCACACAAATCTTTAACCGCCCAACTAGCAGCAATGAATCTACAACGACTAGTGAAAGGAGCAACACACTCGGCAGGGCATATCCATCTTCACCAATAAAGAACTCATTACCACGGTACCCCCAATTCAAATACTCTGAAGCTACCACCTCATCATTCCATTTATAATCACAATGGCCATTCCAATAAACAAGCAACAAGACAAACCACTGATCACCATGAAAAGAAACCGGAGAACCATCAAAAATTCCACCCTAACTGAACTCCTGGAACTCGGCAAACCATAAACAACAATTATGGAAGAAGCTGACCTGGACAAAAAAGTAGCTTTACTCCACAACTGGATCGTAACGACCCTAGATGACATTGCCAAAGAAAAACCTTTCACTCCTTCACGTAAAAAAAATAATGGCAAAATGGATCAACCCACTACTCAGCGCCATGAAAAGAAAAAAACAAACTAGAATCAGAATGGATGATCAACAACATTCCTGCAAACAAACTGAAATTTCTGCAACAGATCCGCTCATACAAAAAGGAAATACAAAAAGCGAAGGGGAAACACCAAGACAACCGAATCTTCAAAGCACCAAACAGTCAAAAAGAACTTCTCAAAATCATAAATGAAATAAAAAACCCACCGGGATGCAACAACACGCCAATTCCATTGATAACACTATGCAATGACCTAGGGGACCACTTCAAAAATAAAATCATTACCATCCAACAAAGCAGACCACGCGATCACACTACAGACACCACCTATCCTCACGAGGAACATTCAAACAAACTATGAAGCTTTCCCGAAATCAGTCGAGGCTTTGGTCAAATCATGCTCTCCCGAAGACCCCTATCCCCGGACATATACAAATCAATTCTCAAACAAGGAACTCTCATGGAATACCATAGGAATGTCCTCAACCGTTCGAGCTCAACAGGTAAAGTACCAGAGGCCTTCCAATCAGCGTACATCAGGCCGCTACTCAAAGACACAACAGGAAACGTAGAGGACTTATCCAACTACATACCCATCTCCAATATCCCGTACATAGCTAACTGCTAGAAACGTACGTTTACAAAACAACCCAAGAATTCATAGAAGAGCACTGCCTACTAGACCAGGAACAAGTTGGATTCAGGCCAATGACAGGAACGGAATCGGCTCTCCTCTCAATATGGGACGACCTAAAAGCAAATGCAGACTCGGACAACAGTACTGCCTTGATACTTCTAGACCTACCCGCAGCATTCAACACAGTCAACCACAACATCTTCATAACGAGATTAGAAGGACTGGGAATAACAGACGCTGCCCTACTAGGGATCAAATCTTTCCTAACATACAGAACGGAAACCGTATGGATGAAACCTTTCACGTCCAACCTGAGAGACTCCACATGTGGAGTACCACAAGGATAATCTTTCTCACCGCTTTTATTCAACATCTACCTATATCTACTAATCAAAATCATCAAAAGACACGGCCTCACCTGCTACAACTATGCTGATGACACACAAATAATCTTCGAAATACAAGACACCTGAGAAGAAAACCCAACACTAGAGAACTGCCTCTGTGATATATTCAATTGGATGAACTTGAACCACCTCAAAATTAACCCAGGCAAAACACAGATAATGATCATCACAAAAAACGGAAGAGACATCAACTACATCCCCTGGCCAAGAGAACTCGGTACGACCCCAGCGCAATCGTCAATTGTAAAAAACCTGGGGGTCCTGATGGACAACAAACTCACTCTAGAGCCACAAGTAAACGCTCTATTCAAGAAATGCTTCTTTCGAAGGGATTGTGTCCTCCGACGTATCCTTATCTTAGATATCTCCTTCCAGCTTTGCTGGCCTCAGAACATTTTTCTCTAGAGGGTGCTGCGCGTCGACGTCCGCCGAGTCGATGTCCCTCGACAGCAGCCGTATCGACGTCGACATCATCCTGCCTATAAAGGCTGCGCGCAGCGTCCGTTGCTCAGTTCCGTTTTTCCGCGCTTACTCAATGCCTTGGAATATCGTTGCTCAGTTTCGTAGAGAATTTATCCTATTTACCTCGAGATATTCGATCCATACTCTATGGCTTCCTCGTCGGCACCGACGACCCCTCGGTCCGGCTTCAAAAAAATGCAGAGACTGTGGGAAAAAGATGTCGCTGACTGACCCTCACAGAGTTTGTCTGTGGTGTTTGGGAGCTGAACACCATTGTTCGGAGTGCGAGGACTGTATGTCCATGACAGCTAAGGCCCTGAAGGTGCGTAGGGGGAAGCTGGAGAAAGGTAAGACTTCAAAAGCTTCTTCTTCCTCGACGAAGTCTAGACATTCGTCTCCTCGTCACCATTCGCGCTCCAGGTCTCGGAGTGGGTCCCATCACTCCTCGAGATCGAAGCACTCGAAGAGGAGACATCGAAGATCCCCTTCTCCGTCCTCCTCTTCCTCTGTTTCTCCTAAGAGAATCCCTTGCCCCACGAAACATAGTTCCCGGGCTGAATGGGAGGAATTCCGCAAAAATATGATGAGCGTCTTCGAGAAAGCGGCCTCGACCCCCTCGAAGACTGCCGAGAGCGATGCTCTGGTCGAAAGACCCGAAGGTCAAAAACGCCGCGAGTCGCAGTACCCGGCGAAGGAAGCTTCTCGAGCGTGTCACAAACCCTCGAGTAAAGCTATGACCTCAAAACCTTCTTCGAAGGTTCCGTCGACGCCGAGGTCGGTGTCTTCGACGGCGTTGCCGAAGGGACCTTCGACACACGAGTCTGTCGACTCGACGCCATCTTCGACACCGGCGTCGACGCCAAGGAAAGTCATGGTTGCGGCGCACCCAGTGGCTATCCCCAGGTCCTCGATGACGATGGCGTCGAGATTGTCGACTTCCTCGAGCAGAATCCCAATTTTATCGAGGACCTCGAGGCCTCCGCCTTTGTTTTCGACGCCACGCCCGAAGCCTTCGACGTCGACGACATCGATGTTTTTGAGGCCGATTACAAGTTTGGCACCCTCTGCTTGGAGATGGGTTTCACACCCTTTGTGAGTTCAGAACAATTGAGAACTGTCCTCAATTACGGAAGAGGGAGAACTATCTGACCAAGAAGAGACATTTGAGTTGCAGGGACCTGCAACCCCAGTTCAAGAGGAGTTATCCTCAGAAGAACGCAGGTTAAAGGATCTCCATGATTCCTTACATGAGGCAAGTGGGTTAGACACTCCCCCTGAGGTGGAGTTCGCTAGACCAGACCCGGGGGAGCATGCTGAAACCCCCTATAGAGCCTTAATGGCCAGGATCACAGAATTTATGGGGTGGTCAACACCTTCACAGGTTTTCCAACAAGATGACCTTACGGATATTCTTGATAAAGGTCCACAGGAGGATCCTGTAGTGCCTTTTCATAAAGCTCTTCAGAGGAAAATCATGACGAACTGGGAAACCCCAGATGTCGTCCCGGCAGTAAATAAAAAACTGTCTACTAAATACAGGGTATCTTCTGCAGACCCAGAGTTTTTGTCAAAACACCCATCCCCAGAAAGTCTGGTGGTACAGGCAGCATCTTCTACTGACGTCAAGACTGCTTACCCTACCGTCCCACAGGACAGGGACGATAAGAAATATGATGCTATGGCAAAGAAAGTTTTTTTCGGCATGTAGCATGGCGTTAAAATCTGTTAATGCTACTTTCACCCTTGCTAGATTCAGCCATACACTTTGGGAGTGTGCTTCTACAGCGGCTGACTGCATCCCGGAGGGAGAAGAAAGGGAGGCGTTCCTAAATATCATACATGACGGTAAAGACGCTATGTGCGAATCCCTCCAGACGGGCATTGATTCAGCTGACAGTATCAGCAGAGCAATGGCGGCAAGTACAACAACCAGGAGATTCGCTTGGTTGAGAAAGTCTGGTTTTGCCCCAGATGTGTAAGCCAGGCTCTTGAACATGCCATTCGATGGCTCTTCTTTGTTTGGGAAAAAGGCGGATGACAGTTTAGAAAAACTGCAAACATCAAAGGCAGCAGCAAAATCTCTAGGTGCTGCAATCCGTCAGACACCTTTTCGTCCCACAGGAACCTCTGCGAGGGGCAAGTCCTTTCGCTTCTACTCCGCATTCGGAAGAGGTAGAGTACGACCGGCTCAAAGGGGACAAAGAAGAACTACCCAAGGTGGACGGGGTAGATATTCAAAAGCCGCAGCAACAGCAGGTGCCCCTTTACCATCGGCATCTGCATCAGCCGCCCCAAAACCACTCTGAGGCCATCCCTCACAAGACACCTGTAGGAGGCAAGTTAACTCAACATCTGGCGGAATGGCAGGCTATCACGTCAGATGCTTGGGCATTGGAAACAGTTGCCCAAGGTTACTGCCTGCCTCTCCTATGCATACCTCAGGGTCATCCACCGGGGATCAGCTCTCAAAAAGCTCCAGATACGCTCCTTTTGCAGGAAATTTTAGACCTGCTAGAGAAAGGTGCCATAGAACCGGTACCTGTAGCAGAGAGGAACAAGGGCTGGTACTCCCCTTACTTTCTCATTCCGAAGAAAGACGGAGGACTGAGACCCATCTTGGACTTGCGAGAATTGAACAAATTCCTCAGGAAAGACAAATTCAAGATGGTAACTCTTTCTCAGATCCTTCAGGCCCTTCAGTTCCAGGACTGATTGGTATCTCTGGACCTTCAGGACGCTTATTTCCATGTGCCTATCCATCTCAAACACAGGAAATACCTGAGGTTCGCAATTGGCAACTCTCATTATCAATTTCGAGTGCTGCCATTTGGGCTGACCTCCGCCCCGAGGGTCTTCACCAAGTTAATGTCGGTAGTGGCTGCAAGTCTAAGGAGGGAAGGGATTCACGTCTACCCCTACCTGGATGATTGGTTGATCAGAGCTGTATCTTCGGAACAAGCTCAGATCCAGCTGAATCACGTTTGCCACTCCCTTCACAGACTGGGCTTCTCCCTCAATTTAAAGAAGTCAAAAATGATACCATCGCAGAGACTCCAGTTCATCGGAGCGATCCTGGACACTTCCCTGGGAAAAGCCTCGCCACCAGAGGTGAGAGCTCAAGATATTCTACAGATGGTTACCAAGTTCCAAAATGCCCGACGTCTCCCAGCCTTCGACTTTTTGAGGTTGCTAGGCCTCATGGCATCCTGCATTTTCCTAGTGCCAGAGGCTCGCCTGAGAATGAGATCCCTCCAGTGGGCACTGAGGACTCAGTGGTCACAATTCTCAGGAAGAATGACAGATCTTCTTCAGGTTCCCGACAGGGTGGCTCGAGACCTTCAGTGGTGGGCCTGTCAGGAGAACATTCTGAAAGGAGAACAGTTTTGGCAACCCTGGCCGGAGATAACAGTAGTCACGGATGCCTCACTCACGGGGTGGGGAGCCCAGGCCAACGACTTTACCATCAGCGGTCGTTGGTCTCCATCGGAGTCCAGACTACATATCAACCTGTTAGAGCTGAGGGCCATCAGACTTGCGCTGAAGGCGTTCCTGCCAGCTGTACAAGGGAAGAATGTCCTGATAATGACGGACAACACAGTGGCCATGCATTACCTCAACAAAAGAGGAGGCGTAGGATCACTACCTCTGTGCAGAGAGGCGATGCAGCTCTGGTTTTGGGCAATCCAAGAAGGAATCTCTCTATCGGCAGTTCACCTACCCGGAGAGAAGAACTTGACAGCGGACGCCTCGAGCAGGCAGAGCACAGTCTCCCACGAGTGGGAACTAGCTCAGGAAGTCCTTCAAGAGATCTTCGCCCTTTAGGGAACCCCTCAGGTGGATCTGTTCGCCACCAGTGTCAACAGGAAGTGCGATCTGTTCTGTTCAAGGGAATTTCCCCCGAGAGGAGCTCTGGGAGACGCGTTCATAGTGGACTGGGAGTTTCCGCTTCTGTACGCGTTCCCACCGGTCCCTGTCATTCCTCAAATGATAAGGAGGTTGAGAAGATTCCAGAAAACCATGATCCTAATTGCTCCGGATTGGGCCAGGAGAACGTGGTACCCGGACCTTCTAGACTTGTCCATCTGCCCTCCAATTCGACTTCCACTCAGAGAGAATCTGCTCTCACAGAAGGGAGGTCAGGTTCTCCATCCAGACATCAAAACCCTCAACCTTCACGCTTGGCTTCTGAAAAGCTGAGTTACAAGGATTGGGACCTCCCTGATGATGTTATGGAGGTGTTGCTTTCGGCAAGGAGACCAGCAATAAAGTCTTTATACCGCTGCCGTTGGAACAGATTTTGCAGCTGGTGTAGAGAAAAGAATATCGACCCCCTTTTCATGTGGTACACCAATGTTTTTGTCCTTCCTACTCTATTTGGCGAATTCAGGCCTTCAAGTTGGCACCATTAAGGGCTATCTCGCAGCGCTATCCATCTTTAAGCGCACTGCGGAAGAAGCATCCTATTTCAAGTTACCCTTGGTAATACAGTTTCTAAAGGGGTTAACTAACGTTTATCCCCCAAGACCATTCCAGGTTCCCCTATGGGATTTAAACTTAGTCCTAACTTTCCTGATGGGCACACCTTTCGAACTACTCCATTATTGTTCGTTAAGATTTCTTACCCTTAAAACTGTTTTATTAATAGCACTTACATCTGCTAGAAGGGTGAGCGAGTTACAAGCTCTTTCTTGTAAACCCCCTCATACAATCTTTCACAAAGACAAAGTTGTCCTGCAAGTGAAGCCTAATTTCCTCCCAAATGTGGTTTCTGAATTCCATATCACTCAGAAGATTACCCTGCCATCTTTCTATCCTCCTCCTCATCCAGGGAAAGAGGAAGAGAGGTTACACAGGCTGGACCCAAGAAGGGCTTTAAGTTTTTACATCAGTAGACTGGCTAGGATAAGACAAGCAGACCAGCTGTTTGTAGGCTATGCAGGCCACAAGCTGGGGTTACCGATAACTAAGCAGACCATTTCCAGATGGATCATTCTAGCCATTTTGGAATGTTATAAACTGGCAGGAAAAGAAGCCCCCTCAAAATCTTAGGGCTCATTCGACCAGAGGTATTGCAGCTTCATCGGCCCTCAAAGGAGGAGTGCCGGTTAAAGACATATGTGCGGCTGCCACATGGTCGTCCGTCCATACCTTTACACGGTTTTACAACTTGGATTCCTCCTCCAGTCAAGAGACTAGGTTTGGAAGGGCAGTATTGCACTCTATTCATCAATAAAAGGAAGCATGAAGTCAGTACTCCCACCTCCAATAACAGAATACTGCTATGGGAGCCTATCTAAGATCAGGAATACGTCGGAGGACACAATCCCTTCGAAGAACAAGTTACTTCTTACCTTGTAACGTTCTTTCGATGGGATGTTCCTCCGACGTATTCCTTATCGACCCTCCCATCCATCCCCGCAGTACTACTTCCCTTGTTGTTGCAGCTTACGCTCCTTCAGGGTGATTAGTCTAGTCCAGAAAGAAAAATTGTGGGCTACAAAACGGAACTGAGCAACGGACGCTGCGCGCGGCCTTTATAGGCAGGATGACGTCGATATGGCGGCTTTCGAGGGACATCGACTCGGCGGACGTCGACGCGCAGCGCCCTCTAGAGAAAAATTTTCCGAGGCCAGCAAAGCTGGAAGGAGATATCGAAGATAAGGAATACGTCGGAGAAACATCCCATCGAAAGAACGTTGCAAGGTAAGAAGTAACTTGTTCTTCTCCTGCAAGCGGCAAGAAGGATCCTACCGTTCCTGTCATTCGCCAACAAAACACTTACCATCATTGCTCTGGTCATGTTCAGAGTAGATTATGCCAATAGCCCATACCTGGGTATGCCGGAACGACTTGTAAAAGGAAACTACAACGCATAGAAAATGCGGTAGCCAGACTCCTTCTCAAACTACCCCGAAGAGAACACATCACACCCGTGCAAAAAATACTACATTGGCTACCAATAAAACAACAAATAAAATTGAAATCAATGTGCATCATGCAGAGAGCAATACACAACCAAGGCACAGAATTCCTGAGAGATAAATTACGCCTACACCAGCCGACAAGAATGCTCAGATCAAGCAACGACATCTGCCTGGAACCGAAACCGTACAACAGAAAAAAACTTGGAGGATCCTCTTTCTCTCACCAGGCCCTGAAAACTTGGAATGACTTACCAAAGAATATACGGAACACAAGAAACCACATAGTATTCAGGAAACTGCTCAAATCCTGGCTCTTCAGTGCATAACTAGAAGACCACACACAAGAACACCCACACCGCTAAAACAACGATTATGGAAGATACCGATCCCGGTTCCCACCAAGCAACCGAATATGAACAGAATCCCATGAGCGCACTCCACGACATACCATAAAACAGAATGAGAGATAGCCACAAGAGGAGGACACTAAAGACTGAACACATAGACAGAGAAAGGAGGAAGCACTTAGATGACTCATCCATAGCATCCTGACCCTGTACCATACCCAAAGCTCCAGCAGACAAACTCAGATAGTAGGTAAAGAGGGCACCACAACTCCTGCTCCGACACCCAAGGAGGATAATAGACACACCAATCTCACTATATATAGTTCATTAGAATACAACTGAGAGTGCGCCGCGCTAAAACCCTCTACAGCCAGACGGTCAAAGGATAGTAGCAACTAATCCCACTGGTAGTAAAATAATTCAAACGGAACAAGATGTGCCACAACCAGGATTCTCACCCCACTAAGCCACCTTCAAATCTCTGCATACCTAACTCGCCCGAAAATTCACACAACCTACTCTCATCCAGCAAACCGCACGCACTTCACCATACCGTACCAACAACAAACTAACAACACATAAACAATACGGACAGAACGTGGGGTCGCGCCGCGGTCCAATACTGACACCAAAGCGTAGCGCACAGTGTGCACCCAGCTGAGGCCGCCAACAGAACACCACCTCTCTCACTCTCCTACTCCCTCTTCTCCCAACTAACCAAACCCCCCTCCCCCATCTTGTTTACAGATCTGCCAGAGCGCCTGGGGACCAACTCCGTTGGTGGCGGTGCGCCATATAAATACCATTTAACATAACACTGCAAACGAACAGTGGAATTCCTGCTGACTCTGGACATAGTTCAGTACCGGTGACTTCCGTGGTCACGTGACCTAGTATGTTGCATCCCTTTGGCCCGGGCCCGCAACACTGCTGCGCCAGCTGCAAATAGGTTGAAGAGGTTGGAGAATTGCTCAGATTGGGCGATGGGCAGTCAGAGATATTTCCGGACAGACCTGTGTCTCTCAGGGCTCCATGAGGAGTATGGTTGTAAAGGTAAAACATTTTTGGAAGCTTAAATATCTTCCCACGTTTACAGTCAAGTCGGGCACTTATTGCCAGGGTTAAGAATTGATTTTTTCCTATCATGCAGTGCTTTCTATTTTTCTCATGCTATAAATATCCATGCAATCCCAACACATAATTATGTCGCATTTTAAAAACTGGAAGCATTTAAAGTACTACATGCTTTGCTTTTACCACCATACTTGGGGAAGGCGCTTGAAGTCGGATAGAGAAGGGACACACTGCACCTGGGCACTGGCAGCAGTAAAGTATATGGGGACGTGTTGTTACCTACCCCCTAGCCTGAAACTATCGACCTCGCCAGTCGCAGAGCTAGATACTTCCCCGGTGCTTCATGGTGAACGCGGCCTGCAGGCACATTTGTGGCAGTCTGGCAGATGATCTTTTGAACTGTGGGCGTGAAGTCGGGTTGCATTGGTGCATCCTCTGCGAGTCAAGCCATACAGTTGACGTTCTTTCCAGGCCATTTTGCGCATTGTCCGCCTTGGCCTGTCCCACCACATTTCAAAGATAAATACCACACAAGCTGATGGTGAAAACAATAACTTCCCTTTTAGCGTGGCTCAACCCTGTGGCTATCTAAGCATTGCAATTACAGATGGCGCGATTATTTGTGTGTACATAATGAAAACACTCGTCTGTCCTGTGGTTGGTGTCAAGGAGGAAGTTCGGACCTTAGTTTGATTAGCCGCCTTGATTGCCTGATTAGCCAATGGGTTAATTTGTCTTAAATGTTATCAGATTGATGCCCCCACCCCTGTCTTTAACTAAGAATAGCCGAAGAAAAAGCGATTCCTGAACGGAACAGTTCAGTTTAATCTTAGTCTTTAATACGCAACGGTATAATGTGAAGTTGAATTAAAAGCACGTTGCCACTAAGGCAGGACACAAATTCACCATGATTATCTGTGGCAATATCAGGAGAGAGAGTCCTTAGTGTCAGCTGAATACTCTGTAGGGACTTCCAATTTTGGCAGATGAGGCATATGAGGCATAGTGAGATAAAGCGATTTGCCTGGGAGTATACACTTTGGTTAAGTGGTGAAGCCATGATTTTTTGCATTTTATTTGTATCGCGCTTATACACAAGTGTGTCAGAGCGCGACGAGGCAAGGGAGGGGTACAAGGGAGGAACAAAAACAACAATCTTACTTGGCCCAGTGACATTGAGAACATGCAAGTGCAGGGCGAGTGAGGGAGGAAAGTGCAAGGGCCAGGGGAGGGGTGGAAAAGCGCTGAACATGTGATCAACAGGTAGTGCGGCCAGCATGTGGCAAGAGCAAGAAAAAGGTGCAGACAACGGGTGTCAATAAGTGCAGTAAAGGAACTGTAGGTTTGCAGATACAGACCCAAGTACAAGGGTTGACAGGAGGCAGTGTGGGTGTGCGGCTGGGTGGGCAGGGATCTGGGCCCGAAATCAGAGGGTCTCCAGGTGCCTGGTGCCGAAACAGACAGATCAGCAGGGGAGAGGGAGAGTGAAGGCAGAAGCAAAGAGGAAGCTCTTGAGGTGCTTCCGGAACCGAAGATGGTTCTCCTCAAATTTTAGAGAAGCAGGGAGGCTGTTCCAGAGGGAGGCCCCAGCCGAAGAAAGAGATCTACCCCCAACTTGTTGCTTGGAGAAGCGACTGACCCTGAGGCAGTTGGAGGAGCGAAGAGCTCGAGTGGGAAGGTATTTACGGAGCGAGAGTTGAAGGTATTTTGGACCCAGGCCCCAGAAAGCCATGTGGACAATGCAAAGGGTCTTGAATTTAATCCTTGCAGCCACTGGGAGCCAATGAAGAGATTTCTGGATGAAGCAGGAAGATTTAGAAAGAGGCTGTTGCAGTAGTCTAGCCTAGAGAGAACCAGAGCTCTAGGGACAGTAAGCTTCTGGGGGAAGGGGAGGAAAGGAAGAATACCTCTGAGGAGTTGCAGTTGGTAGTTTGACTTCTTAGAGATGTCAGAGATATGAGAAGAAAATGAGAGCGTAGAGTCGAAGATGACCCAGAGGTTCTTCTCCTCACAAGTGGGAGCAGGTAGAGGGCCAAGGGAAGCCGGCCAGAGAGTGACAGGAAAGGAGGGTGCAGGTGTGCCGATGAGGGGAATCTGTCTTACTGCCATTAAGGCAGAGATCATTGGCGGCAAACCACTCCTGGATAGCAGACAGTCTGAGATGAGAGAAGGAGAAGAGGTGGCAGATGGAAGCCCAAAAACAAGCGGAATGTCATCCGTATAGCGCTGAAAGTTGGAGCATAGAGCGGCAATGCAGTGGGCAAGGAGTGCCAGGTATTGGTTGAACAGCCCAGGAGAGAGGTTAGACCCCTGGGGAACACCACAGGTAGAGATACAGGTACAGCAGAGGTAGGACCCAAGTTGGACCTGGGAGGTTTGATTGGAGAGGAAGGAGGTCAGCCAAGCCAGGGCCTGATCGGTGATACCCAGGTTATCACAGAGACGTTTGAGCAGGATGGCATGGTTGACCGTGTCAAAGGCAGAAGAGAGATTGAGTAAGATGAGGACACGGGTGTTGGAATCAAGATTGGAGAGCAGGTCTTCACAGATGTTCAGGAGAACAGTTTCCATGCTTCTGGCAGCTCTGAAGCCAGACTGATGGTCACGGAGACCACCAACAGATTCATTGTGAAGATTAAGCAGGGAGATGGCCAGCTTTTCCAGGAGTAGCCCAGGAAAGGAGTGATGGAGATTGGACGATAGTTAGCTGGGCAGGACGGGTTGGCAGAGGGTTTCTTAAGGAGAGGGTGCACAAGGGAGTGCTTCGGAGGGGAGAGGAAGACTCCAATGGTGAAGGAGTGGTTGCAGAAATCAGCCAGAGCAGGAGCTAGGGTGTTGATGTGGTCCTTGATGGTTTTGGAGGAACAGGGGTGAACTTGTTTTGACAAGACTTTCATAAATCGGACTGGTCTAGAAACCCCCTCTGGGGAGAACGGGGAAAGGCAGAGAAGGAGAGAGGAGAGGTGGCCATAGAAGGGCCAGAGGAAGAGAGGGGAGTAGAAGGGGGAGGAGGAGAGGATGAGAGAGAGGACAGGATGTCCTGAGTTTGAGATGAAATGAGAAGCCAGGACCGTGCAGAGGGCCTGGGAGGGGACAGGAGAGGTAGAGACTGCAGCAGGATTGGCCAGCTCCTTGCAGATTTTAAAGAGTTTGGCCGAGTTGTTAGATGCAGCGGAGACGCTGGCTTTGGTGTGGGCTCTCTTCTTGGTGCAGACAGAGAGCCGGTATTGCCCTTAGCAGGCCAGTTTGTCATAGGATGTACGGCAGCACCCCATTTCCTCTCAGCCACCCTGCACTTGCGTTTAAGGTTGACGAGGTCTGTGTCGTACCAAGAGTTGCACTTAACTTTGGGCTTCAGGAGGATCCTCATGACAGGGGCAAGAACATCGAGAGTATCAGATATAGCAGAGTGGAGCATGGAAATGGCTTTGTCAGTGTGTGAGTCAGCCCATAAGAAATAAAATAAATAAATACATTGATTTTGCGATTGGAGTGACTATGAGGCAACATTACATTTTGTATCTCACGCTGAGAAGTGTGCTCAACATTTACCAATCTTTAACTCGTATGGTGCACTGAGCATAGTCACCCCACTCCAGTTCTCGGGCTGTTTACATGCAAGACTTTATTTATAATGGGTCAGACCTCAGTACTCCTGCTCTGCAACATATCCTTGTATATCCCGCAACGTTGCCCTCCTTGGACTGAGCTGCATGAAACATTCCAAAAATTGGCTGTGTAAAGTCTTTTTTTGAAAAGTTGTATACAGTCCCTTTCTGGGAGCAAAGTTATAAACGTCTAATTTGTATTTTCCTACAGTCCAACTTCAACGTTTTGTCAGTGGATGCAACAATGTGTTTATCCCCACCTTTTTCGCCCCACTGAGTCCATGAATTAGACAAGTACATTTCCTCTTTTATTACTTAGCTAAAATCAGCAAAGTTATGGTGGTTTTAGAAAGGCTTGAAAATAATAATTTTCACAATAATTATGGAACATCGGTGCTATAGCCAAGTGGTTGGAGCATTGGGGCATGTTTAGCAAACATCAGTAATGGTATGGTGGTTTAAAAAAGTTCGGGGAGAAAAATAACTACCCGAAATGTGAAAGTAAAATAAGCCATTTGAGCACAGTCGCAATGCCACAGCGCTGAACCAGCATCCATTGCTGGGAGATCAGAGCCATATGAACAAAGAATTGTGGGTATGAACATTAGCTTCCCAAAACTGTATTTGCCCTAGCGCCACATTTGAGATTATTTACATACCCACAATGTGTTGCTCTGGTGGAGGTGAACTTCTGTTGTCTACTGAGTTGGCTGTGGAATGAAGAACAGCACTTTCCAGGTGGCAGCAGCTCTTTGTTGGCTCCCATGGAGCACACTTGCCCTACAGGGAGAGAGATGTGATAGACTTGTGTGGGTCGCGAGGCTGGTAAGGGCGTTTTAAAGTCTCCTGTGCCTATGCATTCTGCTTCTCGGTGATCTGTGCCCTGGTTGCGAGTCAGTCCTTTAAATCCATGGAGCTGGTGCTGATGTTGTGTCTTGTGATTTTAGGAGAATGTCCCAGTGTTTGAATGCCTCTCTGGAGTGAGCAGCTCCCAGTTTATATCTGTTTTCTCCTGTAATTGCCGAATAAAAACACAACTATGAGATCTGTGCTAATGCAGTCATGGCTTTTTTTGTTCCTTGCTTTGGCTGCGAGTCCTGCCAGTAATAAGCAATTCGGCCTGTATTTTTCAATTGTTCAAGTATATTTCTCGCCAATAAACTCTTCTGTGCTAAGCATCTAAAATGTATTGACAATCAAAAAATAAATGGCGATAATCAGAAGGGTGGACACCTGGTGTAAAACGCAGACAAATTAAACTTGCCTTCAAAAGCGCCCTGCAATCGCATTTCATTTAAATAGCGCAGTCATTTCGTTCTTTATTCGTAATCCGGGTTGTGAGGCCATATTGTAGAAAGTTGGCACCGGTGCAAATAGAGCAATTGTTTCTCTAAAATGGAATGGATAAACTGTTTTGCTCCAATTCGTGCATATCGCACATAGATTTTTGGAACTAGGCAAAACGTTAAAATTGATTTGTGCCGTTTCATAGTTGATAATCAACAAATTGACTCATACACGGTTTCATCTTTTATGATGGAAACACGGAGTCGCAATCCCCCAACCCCTGGTAAAAAACTATATGTATTGAGAAGCAGTTCCATCGGAAGCAAGATTTGTTTGCTTTATTTTCTGACATGCAAGCATGACAAATCGCGTTGCTGCTTTTTTGCCTTAGTGCAGACCTTTCTGTGATGTCGCCCTGGCTTTGGTGGTGTAGTGACACTGTCGTGGTGTTGGCAGCTTGGAAGCCAGTCCTGGCTGTAGAAACAAAGACCTTTTATTTAGTTTCCTTGCTGACGGTCAAGCCTTGAACCCTGAGGGCGGTGGGGCAGGAAGCCAGCTTGCCTGACAGCTGTGCTTCTCTGGCAGACACTGCATTAGGCACTTTAAAGTGCTGCCTGGACGTTGTCGCAGCTGCAGTGCCAGTCGAGCTGTAGGCAGTTCAAATCTCCTGGGGGAAGGGCGAGGCGGGTGGGGGGGGGGGGGTGATTGGTGGGTATGCATTTGTTTGGACCGGAGGCGTTAAGAGCGGGCGAACAGCTAGTCCCTGCCTGAAGTGGGATGAAAAAGGGTTTAGGTCCCTAAAGTGCCATAAAAAGGGCATTGCCTAAGGAACAAGGGCACCACTTAGTAACTATGAGCGGCAATAACTCTGTGGCTTATTCAGAGTGCAGCATTAGTGTCCTTAAGCATTTTCTATAGACAAAGTTCGGATTTCAAATCCTACTCTGTAGAAGTGAACCTGCAAGTACATAAGGAACATAATGAGTGCTTATGTTTATTTCAGTTTAAATAAAGCATCAGAGGCGGTAGGTGAATTTTTTAATTGTAGGGGTGGACATATTTGCCACAAATTTGCTAGTGTGACCGTGCTTTGCTAGGGAGCATATACATCAACCAAGGTGGGTTCAGGGGGTTCTCCCCGTGAGAAAATATTTTGAATAATGTGTTAAAATGGTGCAAAAAACCTGACAGTTTGTTGTTTTGTAGGATAATATATGAAAAAATCCAATACATGCTAGCCACCAAAAGTGCACAATATATATGCCAGCATAAAAAACATTTACACGCTGGTTGTGCTCTTACATTTTCCATGCTGGCTGCACCAACATTTGCCAGTATTCCCATCTAAGAAAATACTCATGCTTGCTTTGCAATAATGCTATGAATGATACCATAATGAAGCATGTTCAAGCTGGCTCTGCCCATTGATGCCAGTACTTGCCCACAAGAACATACTGTTGCTTTGCCATTAAAAATGCCATGCCACAATAAGAACACCTATTCAAAATCTCAGCTCCAATGCAGGCCAGTTCAGCAATTTAACACTTATCATGCCTGCTTTAACACATATGCCCAGTAAAACTTGTCTTGCACAGTAAGAAATGGCTACAGCAAAATGACAGTCTGGCCACATAATGCACGTATCATGCTTGCTGATGCAACAAACATGATACGTGCATTATGTGGCCAGACTGACATTCAGTACAGCCAGCATGTGTGCATAGCTGGATATTTCAATTTACTTTAAAACATTTGTCAATGATCACTCTTGCACAATTTATTTCTTAAAATCGATTCAATCTGCTTTGCAATTGCCACTTCGTGAGTTACTGATGTATTATTACTCATTTACGTTCAATGTTTTGTGTAAAATTGGTAAATAGTTATTTGTATGGTACAGGATAGACAATGCTTGCTTTGCTGTACTCCACTCGTTCAGTGCACTTTGCACGTTCATGCACCTCATAAGTGGTGGGGGCAGAGTTAATGAAAGCGGAAAGTGGCATCATGGTTTAAATTATGGCTGACATCAGGAAATTGGGATGTGAGTCATCCCTTTTTATCGACTGACAATTGCCTCAACATTGTAAGGGCCATTATTGGCTCAAAATTGGACTACTGCAACACCCTCCATGGGGGCATCTTGGAGCTGAATGTAAGCAGACAGGACCATATCCCTGCAGCAAGGAGAGAAGCACACTGGCTCCCGGCCAGGGAACGGCTCAAGTCTAAAATCCTCCGCATTACTCACCGCTGCCTCAATAAAACTGCCCTGTATCAAGAATTAAGCATGCACTGAACTGTTCTTCGTTTGCAGTACAGGCTGGGTGTACTTGTAGCCCAGGAAACACGCAAGGTACTGGTAGGTACAGCAGCTCGAGGGAAACTCGTGATGCAGCTAAGGGAAAAACCCTTGTGGGGAAGACTACTGGATCCGATGTTTGAGGAATCAAAGGCATAATCCGGAGATGTCAGTTGCTACAGGGAATCAATATCTCGTACAATGAAGCCACAGTGTTTTGCCGTAAACTGGGCATTGCAGGTAAGCAGCGTGGAGAACAGCTGAGTGATATAGGTTATCAGCATGGTGACCGCAAGGTGATGCAGGTAAACGGAGCAGAGAATATATGGCAGCTCCGAGGAAACTAAGGTAGCAAAAGAGAATGAGAAAGAAGAAAGGAAGGGTGAAAAAGAACGCATCAATGCTCACAAGAAGGGACTGCATTTGCTTACCATGAGGCTGCTCCTCATCAGTGGCTTTCTGGAGTTCCGTGGTTTTGAGTTCCTACAGGAGCGCTATCTTGTGGGAAAATTAGTCGGTTGCTTGCTGATTGGAGTAATGGAGCTTCCAGGTGCCATCTTGGAGGTATCAATGTATTACAAATCTGATGTATTTTCCACCTCTGCCATAGGGACCAGGAGGTGGGAGTTTTCCTGACATCCTGGCTACTTGGCCCAGAGACTCTCCAAACCAGCCGCTTCCAGGCCCACACGGAGTGCTTATGCCAACCACCTATGCATTCCTACGTTCAAGCGTGGCAAAGCTGGTGGCGTCCATTTCCCTTTCTCTGCGGCCACTCTCTGGAACTCCCTTCCCCCTGCCTTGAGAGCCGAGCTTTCCTACACCTTGTTCTTCAAGAGACTGAAAACCCACCGGTTTCATTAGCAGTCCTCTGCCTGTTAACTGTTCTAACTAAGCTGTAACCAGCACATAGACGCTCACAGGCGCAATACAAATATATAAAGATGTACGATTCTCTGCTAAGCTCTATTTTAGTTGCTTAAATGATTTCAAATGTTTGACCTACTATTGTCTAGGGGGCATTGCTCTCAGAGGAGCACCAGTTCAAAGCTCACTCGTTTTAAGAGCCCTGTTGTTCAGCTTTTCTGCTTATAGAACCTGGCTGCGTTTGGTGCCTCGTGAGTGAGTAGAAGGGAATTCACTCTTTTCTCTTGTGCATTGTTCCAAAACAGCAGTGCTAGGGCTGATACCCAGCCGCCGAAGAAGGCCTTAAAGGGATGGTCTAGTAAAAATGTTTATTTCAAAAATAGATAGGCCACATTAAAAAAAAAATACTAGCATCCTCTGTTTTAAAACTTCCTATGTAAAATTTTGAGCTATTCAAGCTCAAAATTCGAAAAAGCAAGCACAGGAGCGCCGCCATTTTGTGAAATGGAGGCCCTCCTCTGCTGGCTTTTGCTTTTGCGGCACTAATGAAGGAAAAGCCAGCCAGCTGTAGTAAACAAAGTCTACCGCTGGGTGGCTTTCCCTTCATTAGTGCCGGGACTCGGAGGACCCGGACCGGAGACCAGAGCAGGAAAGCTGCAGCTGAATCTCGGTAAGTGCTATTTATTTTTTTTACAAAAAATAAGCACTAGCTGCGGTTTTTTTTCTAAGTTTTCCGGGCTGGAGGAGCCTGGAAAACTTAGAAATAAAATCGCAGCTTTAAAAACGTTGTATTTATGTTTGCAGTCGCTTTTGAAGCGACCGCAAACATAAATACAACGTTATTGTGTTGGAAAACGCTGCGGTTTTTCGTTCCAAGTTTCTCAGGCTCCTCTGGCTCGGAGGAGCCTGAGAAACTTGGAAAGAAAAACCGCAGCGTTTTCCAACACAACCGCGTGTGTTTCTGCCTGCTGTGGCTATCACTTTGGGTCTCCGGTGCTCCCAGGAGAGCACCGGAGACCAAAAGTGAAAGCCACAGCAGGCAGAAACACACGCGGTTGTGTTTACATGCCGCGTAGTGTTTCTACCTGCAGCTGATTTCCCATTTGGGGCTGTCGGGCTCCCCGTGGGGAGCCCGAGAGCCCCAAATGGGAAATCAGCTGCAGGTAGAAACACTACGCGGTTGTGTTTACATGCCGCGTAGTGTTTCTACCTGCAGCTGATTTCCCATTTGGGGCTCTCGAGCTCCCCGTGGGGAGCCCGAGAGCCCCAAATGGGAAATGCTACGTTGTCTGCCTGAATCTGCTTTTCCATTTGGGGCTCTCGGGCTCCCCGTGGGGAGCCCGAGAGCCCCAAATGGAAAAGCAGATTCAGGCAGACACAACGCGGTTGTTTTCCGCAACGCCGCGTTGTCTGCCTGAATCTGCTTTTCCATTTGGGGCTCTCGGGCTCCCCGAGCCCCAAATGGTAAAGCAGATTCAGGCAGACACAACACGGTTGTGTTGGAAAACGCTGCGGTTTTAAAACCGCAGCGTTTTCCAACACAATAACGTTGTATTTATGTTTGCGGTCGCTTCAAAAGCGACCGCAAACATAAATACAATGTTTTTAAAGCTGCGGTTTTATTTCTAAGTTTTCCGGGCTCCTCCAGCCCGGAAAACTTAGAAAAAAAACCGCAGCTAGTGCTTCTTTTTTGTAAAAAAAATAAATAGCACTTACCGAGATTCAGCTGCAGCTTTCCTGCTCTGGTCTCCGTTCCGCGTCCTCCGAGTCCCGGCACTAATGAAGGGAAAGCCACCCAGCGGTAGACTTTGTTTACTACAGCTGGCTGGCTTTTCCTTCATTAGTGCCGCAAAAGCCAGCACAGGAGGGCCTCCATTTCACAAAATGGCGGCGCCCTTGTGCTTGCTTTTGAGCTTGAATATCTCAAAATTTTACATAGGAAGTTTTAAAACGGAGGATGCTAGTATTTTTTTTTTTAATGTGGCCTATCTATTTTTGAAATAAAAATTTTTACTAGACCATGCCTTTAAACCCTGACCTCCTGTGAGCCAAAGGCATACACTATGGTGCCAGGAATGTAGCTCAGCTGAAAACCACACCAATCCCCAGGCAAAATCTTTCTGGGGGGAGGGGGGTGGAAGGCATTAGGATAACTTCCAAACGCCCAAATCACAGAAAAACGTCTCAATCAGGATCTTCCATTTTAACTTTTAAAAAAATGTGTGGAGTGTTTGATAGCGGCGAGGAATGCTATTGGAAACATTTACAGTTCTTTTAAAGTGTAATTGCCAGATATTATAGATTGTTGTTGTGGCTCTGGACATCATTACTATGTCCCTTCTCATCCTCTCAGTTCAACATCTGCAAGTTCCAGCCATTAGTCGAAAATAGCTAGGCAGATACTCCTTTTCAGATTCTTTTACAGGGTGTATACCCAAGGGGCTATGCCCTTGTATCGGCAACATGTCCGAGGGGGCACCTGCAACCAGCACTGCCGGTGATACTGCTGCGGGCGACATGCCTACCAGGCCTCGGCCTGAGGTGCAGGGTAGGTCTCATGCTCCAATGCCAAGAGTCCTGGAGGAGGCCGGTCCCACCGAGCCAAGCACCACAACTTCAGCACGCAGCTTGACAAGATGGCCGCCGCGGCAGACAAAATGGCCACTTGTCCGATACCGCCCTGAGGAACGGAGCAGGTGGGTGAACGAGTTACAAGGTGGGACTGGTGTCAACCAGGTACATGGCCTACAGCTTATCCATCAGCATTGTAGGACAGGTTTACCCCACAACCAGCTAGACAGAGTACCCACCATCCCCAGCAGCCGCCCGCTACCCTGTCAATATCACCTACCACCCCACCAGCCTGCGAGGACAGGTTCTTCGAAAAGTTCCTCACTCATGAGATCTCCTCAGATGGGGGGCCATCCTTACGGATGTCATCAGGGACATGTTCCCTCCAGCCCCTCCACCTGCGCCTGTAGTCATACCTCCTATGGCTCCAGTGCTGCAGACCCCGGTGCAGCCCCTGCTGCCTGTGCTGCCTCCTCCTGTTCCAGCTCCTCTGCCTCACACAGTTCAGGCGGTTCCTTACCAGCCTCCACTGCAGCCTCCAGCTCTGGTTTCCACACCTCAGCCCTCAGCACCCAGCACTCCTGCACCTGCTCCGGACCAGCCAGACGCCATGGTGGACACAGACGAGGAAGAAGACCCAGACACCCCATCGCCTGCCAAGGCTTTAAACAAACTACTTGCAGGTCTGACAGAGTATGTGGGCCTTCCTCAACCCGAGGTCGAGCAACTGGAGGCAGGGGTTCTTGCTGAGGTCCTCACTCTACATCCCACGGCTAGAACAGGGATCCTGATGCAGAAGGACGTTGTCGCCCTGGTTAAGAAGGGGTGGCTCAAACCCCACTCGGCCAAGCCTGTCAATTGGCGCCTGAACGCCACGTATAGCCAAATGGTGGAGGGATTCACTATTGCTGTCGGCCCATCCTCAACCACTCTCTTTGGTGATTGCTGCAGCGTCACTTTACTCAAAGCCACAGTTGTCCTCAGCCACCTCGTCCTCGACACTGCCAGGCAAGGAGGAGAAGATCTTGGAGGCGTACAGGAAGAAGCTGTATTCCAACGCTATGCTGCATCTTCGTCAATCCAACGCGAATGCCATGCTGGCAGCCGTTAATCAGAGGCTTTGGCGGGAAATAGTCGACTTCCTTCCTGAGCTTGCGATGCAGAGCCAGTCACGTTTCAAGGTGGAACTGGCAGAGGCTAAAATCTGGCGCAAGACCTCATGGATTCCACTATGGCCCACATTGACACCTCAGGCTGGGCCATATGCATCGCCACGGACATGGGAAGGACTGCCTGGCTTCAGGAATGGCATGACCGCGTATGCCTTTCCTTCCACACCCCTGGTCCACAGGGTGATCTGCAAGATAAAGGAATCATGTCACCTCAGCATCATTCTCATACCTCTGTGGTGGCCAGCGAGACCATGGTTCTCAGAGCTTCTCTGCCTCTCGGACAGGCCTCCCATTCAACTGCTGATGGGCCCAGCTCATCTCCTTGTGCAGCAGGGGGGCAGGGCCATTCATCCTGCTCCTCAGAAGTTAGCCCTTGCAGCGTGGTTCCTGCGCAGGTCTCGCTGAAGCATCTGGGTCTATCACAGGCTAACCCAGAAATCATTCAGGGCGCTAGGAGGAGGGCTACTAGGAGCCAGTACAAGATTAAGTGGTCTAGGTTCTGTCAATGGGCGGAGATCAGCCCCCCCCCATCCCCTATGTGCACGCTGGATGACATGCTCTCCTTCTCTGCACACCTTGCTCACACAGGCGTGCAGGTGGATACATGCTGCACCTATTTGGCAGCCATAGCGGCCTACAGAAACTCAGAGGAGGTCTTTTCCTCTTACAACCCGGTGGTCAAGCGACATTTGAGGGGCCTCGCCAGGCTCTTCCCGCCCATCAAAAAACCACACCCCGTGTGGGACCTCACTGTAGTGTTGGGTGCATTGACGCACAAACCATTCGAGCCAATGGCATCCTCAGACGTCAGACTGGTCACCATTAAAACAGCTCTGCTGGTCGGCCTCACCTCTGCTCGCAGTCAGCGAGATCCAGGCCCTGGTGGCTTCAGAACCCTATACTGCCTTTCACAAGGATAGTGTGGTCCTGAGAACACACCCTGCATTCCTACTTAAGGTAGCCTCTGCTTTGCATCTAAATGAGGAGATAGTCTTACATACGTTTTTTGCCGACCCTAAAGACGACGCTCAGAGTGTCTTGCACTTTCTGGATGTCGGATGCGCTCTGAAATTCTATCTGGACAGGTGCGCAAGGGCTTCCGCAAGTCGGACGCTCTGTCACCTTCGGGGGGGGTCAAGGCCAGGTTACCAGATATCCAAGGCCTCTATAGCAAGGTGGATGGTTGCAGCCATCAAGGAGGACTATGAGGGGCAGCAAAAACCACTTCCAGCTAACATGCATGCCTACACTGTCAGAGCCAAGGCCATGGCCATCGCATTCCAGCGGCAGGTGCCGTGGCAGGTCATCAGCAGGGTGGCCACCTGAGCCACCCCTTGGCTTTCTGTAAGCACAGCTGTTTGGACGCCGGCTCTAAGTCAGACGTGGTTTTCGGACAGGCGGTTCTAAGGAATCTGTTTTCTTAAGAAGGGTCTCCTCTCCACCCTGGGTCTACATTCAGTTGTAATCACCCATGCAGTATTGAAGAAAGGGGAACGGGATGTAAGGTTAATTAATAGTTACTCACGGTAATGACTAATGTAATTTTAGTCCTTAGTTCCCTTTCCTCCATACGTCCCACCATCCTCCCGCCTAATTCTGGTGTCATTAGACAATGTTAAATATTGTCGATACGTCAATGGGGACTGAGGAGTGGTGCTGGTGGGCGGAGTCAGGGGAGCGCATGCGCTCAGGGCCACGCCCCTGCATGCCTCTAAATTTAAAGGGGAAGAAGGTTTTGTCTGGTGAAAAAGGTTCTGTCTCCCGTCCCTAGCGAGGGAACGCTGCATGCAGTTTGAAGGAAAGGGTACTAGCGGTGTGTAACCATTAATGTATTACTGACATTCTGCTCTTTAGGAAAAGACTATAGACCTGGATTTATCTTGTTTGATCTTCCACTTGCAGCAGCATAGCACAAACAAATCTTAAGGTGTACATTAACTCAACAAAATTTCTTAAACATAAACTATATATTTTTTGTATGATGCCTATAACATCCAGTATGCTTTGCATACAGCCTACCCTGTTGATTTATTGTCTTCGCCGGTGACATGAGTTGTGGCCGTGGAGCCTCAGGTGATTCCATAGTGACTGGGGAATGTTAATGGGGAGATTCTGGATCTGAACCATTCAAGAAGATGGCCTCTGCCCTTTGCCCACAGAGCAGTTTGTCCGAATAAATCTATGCTTTAACTACTTGTGCCTTCTTCATTCTTCAAGCTTTGGCAAAGAGTGGGTAATTGAATTAAAGTTGCATCTACCCAAGAAGGGCGGACAACTAGGGGCAGTCAAGGGCCCAGTATTGACACCATCCAGATACTTGCTGGGCCGCAAAACGATCAATGCACCAACTCTGCTGTGACGTTGGAGATTTTTTTACTGGAGGGGTGTAAATGTTTGTGCTGAATATGCGGGAGAGACCGAGCACTGCGAGGGAACCCAAACCAAACAAGGGTAGTTCAGTGGGGTTCACCCCTGAGGAAATGTTTAAATAATGGGTTAAAGGTGCATAGCAAAGCACTTTGTGAAAAAATTGCGTGTAAAGTCAGTTTTCAATTGGTTTTGTATTGTAACACATGAAAAAAAACATTAGATGCAAGTCACCAATGGTGCACAGGAGCATTTTCCAACACATTTTCATGATGCCGTTGCCCACAACATATACCAGTATATAGCACATTTTCCTGCTGGCTGTGCCTTTTCATGTTCATGCAGGCTACACTGATATATGCCACTATTACCATAGGAGGACTTTCAGCCAGTGAAAAAATGCCATGCCACGGAATGTATATCCAGAGTGGCTGTACCAACATCGGCCAGTGTACCACATAATCACACGTTTGCTTTTACAGTGCCCAGTTAGTACAAAAATGCCATGACACATTAAGAATGTATGGGAAGACTGGAGCAACCATTGTAACCCAGTCTAGCCACATAACGTCCATTCATATTTGCTTTAGCCTTGATGGCGAGTAAAAATGCCATGCCACAGTAAAAGTAAATGCAGACTGACACCACCCCAAATGTAAGCCAGTCTAGCCACATAATAACACTTATCATGTTTGCTTTACCCTTGATGTACATTTTACTGAGTGGTGGCTACTGCGGGCATGGCAGGACCAACCCATACATTTGGCAGCCTTGCTCCCCCTTCACAAGCACACACATGCTCACATATAACACTTCCACCATTATTCATGCATCATTCAAATACCTCCTTGTGTACAGCATACATCCAAACACACCAACATACCTGTATACAAATATCCGTTACATAAAAAAAGCAACTTCTTTGCTCGCAGCTGGCCCTTCGTTCCTCCCTGCACAACGTGAACACGCTGACTGACTGGAGAAGACTCCTCTGCTGTCAGTCAGCATATATACGCTTTTAGCGCAATGAGAGGCGGTGGGACCAGACTTCCGCCGCCCGGCCACCTCTCTTTGTTACACGCTGCGTTTCTCTGCATACAAATAGAAGAAATTGCACAGCGGAGGATGCTCTGTGGCAGGTGTACTGTGCAGTCAGGCGCTCACGTGAGGGGGTTGTGCCCCCCTCACATTGTGGGCAGCCGCTGCTGCAGCTTTACCTGCCACAATAAAGCAGGGTGAATGTTAGAGTGCACAAGGTCCGCACAATGTGTTCCTGGGTGATGGCATCAAAGTTCCTTGGATTGACAGCGCTACCTGCTGATGCAATATGATACTGTACTTCAAAAAAAGATTGTAAGAAACGTAACCACTTAACTGCAGAAGTGGGCGCTGCCTACAATTATTCCGTATGGGAGTTCCAGATTGACATACTCGCCTTTAGCAGTTGAGGGGTTACGGGCTACCAAGAGTGGTCCTCTTCACATGCATAGTAGTCCTCCCTGACGCTGCTTTCCATGAACCATCCTACACATCTCCTGGCTTATTTAACAAGCGCATGCAGTCCGTTACAGTTCTGCTTCCGGAGTCCTCGCTATCTATTCGTGGAGAAGGGGCCATTTCCCCGGCGCAATAGCAAGACTATTTGAAAAACGATTAAAATGCAGTTTTGACAGACTTGATCCTTTAAAAAAGAAACACTTGTTGTTGCATGCTTTGGGTCCCAAGGGCCAAAGGAAGTTTTGTGAATTGCCTACCCTCGCCGCAAAATACTTTTGGAGGGAGGCCGTGGGAGGGGCAGGCACATGAATGCTTATGCTATTGCTATCAAACAGTTGGACAACTACTATTTACCAAAAGTTAATGTCCGCATCCACAGGTGTAATTTTACTCAAGGAAGCATAGGCTGGATGAAAGAGTACAAGATTACATTTCAGCTCTACGCTTGTTGGTCTTGTTGTTTAAGTGTGGAGCAGGCATCTCCCCCAGTGAGCTCCTAAGGGACCAGATACTTCACAAAATCATCACTAGCAAGAACGCTTGTAGAAGTGCAGAGATCACTCTTTAGAAGAAACACGAAGCTTGTTATTAGTGCTGAATTGCTCAAAACAAGGTGATTATTGACTGTTTTCCTGCCTTTTAAGTTGTCCATTAAAAATGGGAGCTGTACATTTGTTCACATTCATGAAGAAAATTTAGCAAACATACACGTTGAACTTACATTTTCCTTTTTTACAAATGATTTACATGCAAGTTAGTCAGTGAAATTGAGTTTTCTATAATAATGCTGTTTGAAAGTGACATGTCTATTGCGTAAGGCAGGGTGATATCTATTTTCAATAAAGGAAGTAGAGAGATTTAGATAGGCAGGGATGTTATGACTTAATTTGGTTTTTAGAAAATTAAAGCTTCATCCTGGGGTCCCATGCATTTTTCAAATTTAAATTGATATATGATGATGTTAGTGTGTTTCAAAAGTCCACATTCATGTACATGTAGCATAGATAACTGAGCTGACTAGAGTATTGATCAGTCTTCTCCATTTACATTGGAATTTCATGTGTTTAAATTTAAATGGATGAATGTATTTCTATTTGATTAATAAATAGTCCTTTTGCACAACCCTGTGTGTTCCTTGTCCCGGGAGGGGAGGGATGCTGTAGGAAAACAATATTGTTAAATTGGGGTTCCCAGGTTTATGAAAAAGAACAAACTTTATCAAATAAGTGAGTTTGGGGACTGGTGGAAAATTCCCCTGAATTAGATGTTGCCCGATTACAACATCTTACATTAGATAGATAAGGCACTGCCTTTAGGCATCACTTTGTGATAGGTCATGTTTAGACTGTAGGGATTGCCCATCTCTAGTGACCAATATGGGCTTTAGGGACCCATCCCTAGGTTAGAGAGGCACAGTCCTTATAACCCCTTTACTACAAAACAAAAATAAAAACCCTTGAATGATCTTTGGGAGTTGGTGTGTTCTTGAGGCCGTCTGTGACCAGGAATACTTAGCAGCATTTGTTCTCCTTTCCTATTACAGCCAGGACCTGGAAACGTTTGGGCATTGATGTTTTTGGTCCATACCGGGTAATTGACTGCAGAAGATGTCGCCTTATGATGGTGGACTATTGTTCCAAGTGACCCGAGGTGAAATGCATGGGTAGCACGAGTTAGAGGCATGTCATTGAAAGTTTAGAGGACATTTTCAGAGGGAAGAGTATCCTGAATAGGTTATTGGCTACAGCGGTCCGCAGTTAAGGTGTGCAGAGGAGAGTGAATATGCCTTGAAGGATGGTATTAAATGGAAATATACTGAAGTCTACCACGTGGAGAGCAAATGGCCTTGTGGAAAGATTTAACCAGGTTGTCACAGGGGCCATCACGATGTTCTGGAATGCCACATTATCTCCTAATGGGGTTACTGGGGTATCGCTATTCTGCCGAATGAGACAGCGGGAAGTTCAAACATTGCTCAACCCAGCTTGGTCAATGACCAGGTCTCTGGCCAAGAGGTGGATCATGCCATTGTCATGGAGTGTATGACCAAAGCACAAACCAAGTACAAATCTAGCTTTGATAGATGTCTTGTGTGTAGGAGTAAACCAGAATTATGTGTGGAGGAAATAGTGCCGCTCAAGAAAGGAGTTAAGTGAAAAACGGGATTTCCCATGTTTGGCGAGATTTGGAATGTGGATAGAGTTAAGTGGGACCACCCGCCCCCACCAGGAATAGGTCTGAGGGTGGCAAGCACCAGTGGGGGTGGAAGGCCTTAGGCCAGTGATGAAGAATTGTCAAAGGTCATGCAGAGTAGCGATCATAGTTGGTGCAGAAACCAATGACTTGTCCAGAGTGAGACGGCACACTCCCCCAGTGCGGCAGCTTTCCCAACACTTGGTCAGAGGCAGGTGCCTTCCCTACCATCATCGTGATTTCTGGTTGGGTGGTAATGCTTGATAGTTGGCTGCATGCCTCATCATGTTTCGAAACTTGCATTGTTAATATTCTTTGTCAATTTTGTTCTGATATGTTTTATAACTACTGTTTGGATATTCTGTTCCTATTGCCCTTGTCTTTCCCCTGCGAGGAATCTGAGGGCGTTCTCACTTCTTTCCCCCCCAACATATCCTCCTTCCATGTGGCTAGGGAAATGCAGTCACTATCAGATCCTGACCCTGCGGTTGGATATGCGAGGCAGGACTACCTGGGTGGAGGATACTTGGGGAGTGGAGGCGAGGCACCCTTGGGTGAGACATTGTATCCCCATTTCCCTTTTAAAATGAGTACGCCATTCCCCGTGCCTTTATAGGCTATTGCCAGTCCCTTCCCTTATATTTCCCGTAAATAATACCCCTATAGACACCAGTTAGATATTGGGATGAAGAGGAGACAACCCAGAGAAATACATCCTCTTTTTATTGACATGCACACATACAGACACACCAGATAAGTACCGGGACGACTAGGAGGAGGCAAGCAAGAGCAATGCAGAACTCCAAAGCTGCCAATGAGTGGTCTAGTCCTTTTTGGACCAATCAACCTGGCGTGAGGTTCAAAGGCAGCAACAACGATGAATAGGGAGTCGGCTGTGGAAACAGATCTACGAACTGCTGGAACAGCGCTGACCTCTCCTGGAAGGCGACGTGGCAGACACATTGCTTGAAGCCCAGGTTAGTTGCACAGTGAATGCAGCTAGAAGCAAGACTGAAGGAAGCTGGAGGCCTGTGGCAAGGTAAGGGAACCAGCCTGACCAGGCAAAGCTTCGTAGTGAGGCCCAAGCTGCGAGAGACTCATTGGCGGCAGGAGCTGCTTTGCAGACAGAGTGAGGCGCTGCATGATAGAGATAGAGCTTCTGGCAGCCCAAAGCCTTGCTGAAGTGTTTTAAGCACCGACCAGCGAGTCAACCTATGGGCAGGGGGTTCACCGGGGTGGCAGGTGAGCATGTCATACCCGTGAAAACTTTAATGAATGCCGATCCAAAGGAAAGCAAGCACTTTTGAATACCAATTTGAATGAAAGCAAGTACTGTTGAATACTGATCTGAATGAAAGCAGTTTTGTTGAATCTCACACGTTAAAGGAAGGTACAATCATTGGCAAGAGCCATATGAACCTATGAAAGGGCAAGCAAGTCAATAGTGGCAAAACAAGCAACAGTAAGGCATCATGAGGATATGAAATGAGAATTAACCAAGTACCACTGTAGAGCTGAAAAAGTGGCAACGTGCATACAGCGAAGAGGCAAGCCAGGCGAGTCGGTTTAGTGTCCTGTAATGGGTGGACCTTGTGGTCCGACCACTGCGCCTAAACCGAGGACACCTACCTATGGAAAAGCCATTTACCATACCTGCAAAGTAGCTTGTTATTGAATATAAAGGAAACTTGGTGTGAACTGAAATTAAGGAACTGTACTCTGTGAAATTGGTGATAGTTAAACAAACCAGA
Source organism: Ambystoma mexicanum (assembly GCF_040938575.1). Lineage (NCBI taxonomy): Eukaryota > Metazoa > Chordata > Amphibia > Caudata > Ambystomatidae > Ambystoma > Ambystoma mexicanum. The sequence continues at coordinate 987,070,486 of NC_090925.1, forward strand.
AGAGCTGGAAAGTATCACAAAGAATTGTGTTTTGGAAAAGTTGAAAGACTTGATACCTTGGGGAAGGGAACCCCTTTCCATTGTCAACTATCTCAACCTTGGAGAAGGGAAACCCTTTGCAAACCAAGAGCTGGAAAAAGCTCTGAACTTTTTTGGGAACACTTCTCATTTTGACGCTGATATCCCTACACATTGTATACAAATGGATGTGAGGGCAAGCATAGGTTTTGGACACAGACCGACTTTTACTTTGTACTTTCTGACACAGACTATCGTTAGTTTTTTTAGGTCGGGAATTCCCACCTTAGCATAGGGGGAGATAGGCCTTTTGTCAACCCTTTTTTCTGTTTAATAACGGTTTGTAGCCCATACTTCAGTTCAATTGTCTGTCTACTTTATGATGCCTTCACAAATGGTGTCAGAGTGGGATATGGCTCAACTGATAGTTGGGGAGGCCTAAAGTGTCCATGGAAGGCTCTGGTGGGTTCGATATTTGGAGCAGTAGGGAAGAAATGATTTCCCCCAGGTGACAGAACACTAATGCCCACTGATCTGGTCTTGATTCCACCTCCACACACACACACATCAGATTGGCTCCCAAGCCAGGGTTAGTGTGGAAGTTTGGAATTGGTGTGTTAGCAGGGGGCCATAGACCCAGATCTCAGGGGAGATATGAAGGTGTTACTACAAAACCATGAGAAAAATCTCTTCCAGATCCGTCCGGGGGATACAATTGTACAAGGGCTGCTTGAAAGAGCAATGTTTCCTAAGGTAAAGGAAGAGGCCAGGAAAGAAGTAACAGATTGGAGAACCTGAGGCTTCTGGGAAGCTGATGAAATATCTGACACCCCACTTAAACCTAGCCCAGAGGGTTCATGGAAGAAGAAGAACCAGAGACTCTTCCCGACCTCGCCTTTGCACAAAGGAAGGTCCCACTGTTATCTGAAGCCTACAGGAGTCTTCCCATTTGAATTACTATATGGACAGGAACCTCAAGATATCCTGGATATGTTGAGGGAAACCTGGGAAGAAAGGGAGGAAACCCCAATTCCACTCTCCGAGCCCGTCCACTGTGTTAAAGAGCATATGACCGTAGTACGATCTTTAGTCCAAACCTATATGACCAAAGCACAATAACAGTAGAAACCCTCATATAATAGAAAGGTCACCTTAAGATCTTTCTCGGTAGGACAAAAGGTGTTAGAGTTATTGCCAACCTCAGAGACTAAACTCATATCCAAATGGCATGGGCCTTATGAGGTGCTAGAAGAGACTGGACCCTGTAACTTCAAAATTTATCAACCTGACCCCTGATTTAAAAACCCAGGTATACCATTTCAACCTTTTAAAAGAATGGAAAGAAAAGCCCACAGAGGGCATTACCACTATTCTGTCATGTTTACTACCTGATGACTCTGTGAGAAGAACAAGTTACTTACCCCATGTAACGTTCTTTCGACTGGATGTTTCTCTCACGTATTTCTTATCTTCTTTGATATTCAATATCCAGCATCAACTGTTCTGCTTCAGAATTCTTTTTACGGCAGGGGGCTCTGTGTCGATGCAGTCGACTCGATGTCCCTCAAGGGCCTATGTCTCGAGGATGATGTAACTGAAGGCCTAAATAGCACGTGCAGCGCCCGTTGGCTTCAGTTCTGTTTTTCATTCTCAAGTAGAACTACCCGCATCAAAATGGGTTTGACAATACTAAGCTTTGAAGGAGCAAAAGCTATAATAGCATGGGAAATTCTACTGAGGGGTGGGGCTGGGAAGGTGATGAGGAATACGTGGAAGGAACATCCAGTCGAAAGAACGTTACCAGGGGTAAGTAACTTGTTGTTCGAATGGATTGTGTCCTCCCATGTATTCCTCATCTTCGATGGACTCCAAAAGCAGTGTTCGTTTTGGTGGTTGGAGTAAGAATTTTATTATTAATGGTTTCCATGAACAGAATGGCAGACAGCTTTTCCAAAGCTTCCATCCTGGCTTAGGGTAGAATCAAGGCAGTAATGCTTAAAGTGTGTATTGTGGACCACATAGCTGCCTCACAAATGATTTTAATAGGAACACCTCTTTGCAAAGAAGAGGAGGTAACCATGCCCCTAGTGGAATGGACCCTTAAGCCTTCTGGAGGATCCTTGCCCGCCAGCCTGTAACATTCTGAAATCGCTAGAATAATCCATCTGGATAAGGTTTGCTTTGTCACTACCTGACCCGGTTTATGAACCGTATAACCTATTAATAGTTGGTCGTCCAGATGAAGTTTTGATAACCTTGAACTATGAACTATAGAAGCTCTGAGCCCTACGTGGATCGCGTGTGTGCACCTCTCCTCCTCCTCCATGCCAGGATGAGGTGGAGGGTAGAAAGTGGGTAACACAATCTTTTGTCCTAAATGAAAGCCTGAAATGACCTTAGGTAAAAATGAGGGCTTAACCCTCAGGACGACCTTGTCCTTGTGAAACACCGTAAAATGAGGTTTTGAGGATAGTGCCTGCAAATCACTTACTCTACGGGCTAAAGGTAGTGCTACCAACAAGATGGTCTTGAAAGTTAGTGACCTTAAGGGACATGAATGTAGAGGTTCAAATGGTGGAAACATAATAAATTGTAGCACCAGATTGAGGTCCCAAACGAACCTGAAAGGTAGATGGAGTGAACACATTAGTGAACCCCTTCAGAAGCTATATTACCAAAGGTATCTGAAAATAAGAAGTTTCCTCAGACAAGCTCTTGACGATGGATAGCGCTGCCAAATAACCTTTAATGGTCCCAACCTGGAGTCCCAGATTGGCTAGTTACAGTAGAAAGGATAACACCTCCATTGTTTTGCAAAGCAAAGGATCCACATTCTTGTCCCTGCACCAGCTGCAGAATTTGTTCCAACGGCAGCGGTACAAAGACTTTGTTGCTGGCCTTCTGGCTGAAAGCAAAATCTCCATTACGTCATCTGGGAGGTAACAATCCTTGTATCTCAGCCTCTCAGAAACCATGCCTGAAGGCTAAGAGCCATGACCTCTTGATGGAGAACCAGACCCTCCCCTTGTGAGAAGAAGGTCCTCTCTTGTGGAAGATGTGTTGGAGGGCAGATTGACTTGTCCAGAAGGTGTGGGACCATGTCCTCCTGGCCCAATCCGGAGCAATTAGGATCATGGATTTTACCGATATTTCTCAACCTCCTGATCACGTGAAGAATGACGGGGACTGGAGGAAACGCGCACAGGAGTGGAAACTCCCAGACCACCACGAATGCTTCTCCTAGAGCTACTCTAGGGGGAAATTCCATGGAGCAGTACAGTTCGCACTTCCGGTTGACATTGGTCACAAACGGGTCCACTTGAGGGGTTCCCCAAAGGGTGAAGATCTGTTGGGCTTCCTAAGCTATTTCCCACTCTTGGGAGACTGTGCTCTGCCTGCTCAGAGGGTCCGCCGCCGTGTTCTCTTCTACGGCTAGGTGAACTGCCAATAGGGAGATTCCTTCTTGAATTGCCCAGTATCAGAGCTGCATTGCCTTTCTGCACAGTGATAGTGATGCTACACCTCCTTTCTTCTTGAGGTAGTACATGGCCACTGTGTTGTCTGTCATTATCAGGACATTCTTTCCCCGTACAGAGGGCAAAAAGGACTTCAGCACAAGTCGGATTGCCCTCCACTCCAAAAGATTGATGTGGTGTTTGGACTTGGATGGAGACCAACGACCACAGATTAACAGATCATTGGCGTGGGCTCCCCACCCCATGAGTGAGGCGTCTGTCACTAATGTTATCTCTGGCCAAGGTTGCCAAAAAGGTTCTCCCTTCATAGTATTGTCCTTGCAAACCCACCACAGAAGATCCTGTGTGACCCTGCTTGGAACCTGAAGTAGGTCTGACATGTTGCCCGAGAACTGAGACCATTGTTTCCTGAGAGCCCATTGAAAGGATCTCATTCTCAGGCGAGCCTCTGTCACCAGGAAAATACAGGACCATGAGTCCAAGCAGCCTCAAAAAGTCGAAGACCGGGAGATAGGGATGTAACGGTATAACGGTATACCGTGAACCCCTTAATTGAACAATAATAACCGTCACATTGTTTAAACCGTTCATACCGCTAAGTGTGCTTTTCAGTCTGATTTGGAAAGGCTGCAGTAAGCAATTGCTGCACAGTCTTGGTTTTGCACTGTTGGATGTGCCGTCTGCCAAGTAGTTTCAGTTGGAGCAGTTTTTAATGCCATTCCATAAACCACACGTGCCTTACACAAAATCAATATGTTAGCAATAGGAAGAATAGATACAGTGCCAAGAAGGAAAAGGGTTTACTTTGGGGCGGCGGCTTTGGGGTTTATATATTTATAATGGATAATGTTCTCTAAACATATGGCAATGGGGGATTTCCCTGGTTCTATCATTGAATTTACATATAATAAGTCACACTGCGAAATTCACTCATCTCTGTGGGTATTCCCTGCTGCCATACCAAAGGGTAACATGTCAGTGATTACTGAACACCTTTTGGCCCGCAAGTAAACTAAAGGCTGTAACGTAAAAAGAAAGTGCGTGCGTGTGTGTGTGTCTGTGTGTGTGTGTGTATGTGCACAAGCGTATACTACCATCAGCCTCCATTGATCTGTGGCATGCAGGTTATCAAGATGGCAACATGTTCATCTTCACCAGTAGCCAGTGGGGAAGCAAAAAGCCTAAATGACCACTTAAGAAAAGCTTTTCAGTTTGCTTTGCCAGTTGCAGCAGGCCTCCAGCCCACCCCCTCCTCTCCACACGTGCGTTTGTGTTTGGTGGAAGCAAGGCATTTCAGTGGAAAGTATGTTGAAAAGCCCAATTCTGGCCCTGGGTGCCTGGTTTTGTTTGTGATGATAAATCTGTCAATGTATGACCTTTTAGAAAATATTTGTTAAGATCAGTTAACTCCACCTGCTATACCGCGATAACCATGATATACCGTCATTTGGCAAGAAGGTTATCGTACCGTCATAAAACTAATACCGTGACACCCCTACCGGGAGACGCTGTACACTCCGAAATTTAGTTACCATCTGCAGAATGTCTTGAGCCCTCACCTTGGGTCGCAAGCTCTTTCCCAAGGATGCATCGAGTGCAGCTCCAGTGAACCAGAACTTTTGGGATGGTGTCATATGGGACTTCTTGTAATTGAGGGAGAAGCCCATTCTACGAAAGAGTAGGAGGTGACGTTGAGCTGATCCAGGACTTGTTCCGGAGACCGCGCCCCGATCAGCCATTCGTCCAGGTAGGGGTAGGCGTGAATCTGCCCTGTCCTGACCCACCGCCATCAGTTTGGTGAAAAGCCTTGGGCCTGAAGGATCTAAGGAAGTGTGACCATCTTGAACTTGTCCTTCCTGAGAAACTTGTTCAAGTATCTCAAGTCCAAGATGGTTCTCAGTCCTCTGTCCTTCTTGGGGATCAGGAAATATGGAGAATACCATCCTTTGTTCCTCTCAGCTACAGGGTCTATAGAACCGTTCTCTAGCAAGGTTAACATTTCGTGCAAGAGAAACAGATCTGGAATGGCTCCCCGGTGGATGGTTCTGAGGTCTCTGAATGAAGGGAAGGCAGTAACCTTCGGCTATGGTTTCTAATGCCCAAGCATTCGAAGTAATGTCTCGCCATTCTTTCAGATGCTGAGACCGCCTGCCTCCTACTGGGTTGTCGTGACTCAAGACCTCAGAGGTTTTGAGGTGGCTACAGCAGTGGCTGTTGATAAAGATACCCCTGCTTGAGCGGGCTTTGCACCTCTCCCTCATCTACCACGCAGAAATCTTCTTTGGCCTCTTTGACCAGCCATTCCTCTTGCTCTTCCAACTGAGGAGTAGTAGCAATAGGATCTACCCATCCCAGATGGTCCACTGGGCTGAAAAGGCTGAGTCTGCCTAATGGCAGCATCCAAAGATGTGACTGCCGCCTTCGAGGTCTGCAGCTTCTCAAGGTTTTCGTCAGCCTTGTTGCCAAAAAGGTGAGACACGTCAAAAGGCATGTCTGGTGCGAATCCAGACTTCCTTAACCACACAAATCTGCGAATTACGGTGCTTGCCGCCATGGCTCTGCTGATGCTGTCAGCAGAATCCAGACCGACTGAAGAGACTCTCACACATGGGTTTCCTTTCATCCTTAAAAATGGCTAATAAACAGTCTCTTTCCTCCCTTCGGGAATTTGCTCAAACGCCATAGAAATGCAGTCTCATAGAGTGTATGAAAACTTTGCCAAGGCACATGTGGAGTTGGCTGATTTAAGAGCCATGCTTCCAGCGGAAAATATCTTTCTCGACCAAGCATATACCCTTTTGTCATTCCTATCCCGCGGAATGGTTGGATAGGCTGCCTGTTCTGAGGTAGTGGTTGCAACCTGCACCACCAGACTTTCTGGGGTAGGGTGTTTCGATAAGTAGCTGGGGTCACTGCTTCATTGACATTATTTTTTTGTCATGTTCTTATTCACTGCCGGACTCGACTCCAGTGCTTCCCAATTGGCACTTTCTCTCTTCTGAAGAGCAATGTGGAAAGGTAAAATGGGATCCTTTTGAGGACCTTTATCAGGGATGTCTGTAAGGTCATCTTTTTTGAAAGGGCGCGGGGCAGGTTTGCTCCATTCCAGGTAATCCACTACCCTGGTCATCAACTACCTGTACAAGGTATCTGCACATCCATCTGACTCAAGCTTTCCAAATTCTAATTCTGGTGAAGTGTCCACCCCACTGACTGTCTGCAAATTCTCATATAGATATTTCAGTCTGGACTCCTCTGAAATTAAGCTATCCGGGACATTTGGTGTGCCATATTGCAAACCAAAGGGCACATCATTATCAGAGGGCTCATTCTCCTCATAAATAGAGGTCAGAGACGTAAAGAAATCCTTCTTTCTTAGTAAAGAAGTAAAGCTTTTTTCAGGTAATGCAGTCAAGGGTTTTGAAGATTTAAAACCCGAAGTCAGAGGAGTCGTTTTTGTCTTCGAGGACGAAGTTTTCGACTTGAGTGGCATTGATGGCGCCATTGGCATAGATGACGCAGCTGGCGTCGATGACCCTGACTGCTCTCAATGTGGATTTGACCTCCGTCCCAGGCTCAAGGGCGCGTGGGAATTGGCTTGAGCCCTTTTCTCACCACCTTTAGAAGTCGCGGTAGGAGCATGGCTTGTCGAAGGTTTTTGGCTCTCGAATTTTTTAAGCATTTCTTGTCCAAATGCTTCCCATTCGGCAGTAGTGGAGGCCTTTGTGGGACAGAATATAGCTCTCTCAGGAGAGGAGTCGGATGAGGACGGCAAAGTAGGCGACAACTTCCTCTGACGACGACGAGGAGTGGTGGGAGCCACTCCTTGACCTGGACCTTTTTGCCTTCTTTCTTCTAGGAGAGTCGCCTCTAGCATCGTCGGAAGAAGGTTTCTACGACGGGGTAGTCGATGGGGATTTCCTAGGGACTACCTACTGCTAATTTTCCCTTTCGCTCCTTCAGAGCTTTTCCGATTGTCGATTGAGATTTTGTACAGGCCGAGGTCTTGTGCTCCACGCCGAGACACCACAAGCCTACTCGATGCAGATCGGTCTTGACACTTTTTAAACCCAGTCTTCGGGGTAGTCAGTGTCAAAGATGTAGACATTTTTGTATATTTTGCAAGGAAATACTGAAGCGCGCCGTAGTTCTCAAAGCGTAAACTTACTTGGAAAAACAGAACTGAAGCCAATGGGAGCTGCACATGTTTTTATGCCTTCTATGACTTCATCCGCGAGACGTAGGCCTTTGAGGGACATTGAGTCAACTGCATCAACGCACTGCGCCCTCTGCCGAAACATTCAGAAGCAGAGCAGCTGAATCTGGATATTGAATATCAAAGATGAGGAATACGTGGGAGTGTTAGGCAGAATCCTGTGCAGTTCCCTTAGGAGCACTACAGAAGATTAAGACTACAGGTGAGAGCAATAAATCCCCTTTGGTATCAGTCTGTACCACAAAGATTTAATTGGTAACCGTGTCTGAGCAGTCATACTTATCTCAAGAGGGAGATGATCGGTATTCAGGGTTTACACGATATGCCTACAGTACTATGGCACAAGAAAACACTGACGAAAGCTTTGTATTCAAAAGTAGATATATATTTATTTTATACACTTCTAGTAAAACACATCTATCACAGTCATCAAGCAAGTTAAAATAAGTCAAAGGAAAAAATATACACACTCCCAAGTTAAATCGTAGACCAAGTGAACCAGAGTGAAAACTGAGCAAAACGGCACAGTGAAAACCACACACAAGGGATACTGTAACAATTTCTCACAAGGGAGGAAAAGCACAAGTTAGATAGAAATAGTTTCCTACACGCCCTAGCAACACGTCCCATAATTTTGGGAACCAGTTTAAGCAAGGCAGTGCATCAGTATAGGCAATACGTAAATGAAAACTGAGCAAAATGGCATTTCACAAGGTTTAAAAATGGGAAGGAAAGGGTAGTAGTAAGAAATAGGTGCACCACACAGTTCTAGATGAGAATCAATCTAAAGAAGGCAGGTCTAATAAATGTAGCCAGAGTCAGTAGGCCTGTGCCAGAGTCAGTGGTACAGGGCAAGGGCCCAGGAGCAAGATGTTCTTGCAGCTGCAGTCAAGTCTTTGGTTAACGAATTTGAAAAGGTGGATGCAGAAGTTGAAAAGACAATGTTAAGAGAGAGGGGCGGCCAACCCAACAGGTAGGTAAAGGGTTTAAAACACCTTTAGTGCTACCGCGAAGAAAGGGCGGCCTGGCAGAACAATGTACCTTTAAATGAAGACGTGGCTCCGGCGGTGGCGGTTGTTCCTGGTAGTTCCTGCAGTTCGGGTGATCCAGCAGAGGGAAGAGAGGCTCTTGTCGTGGAGGAAGGTTCGAGTTACTGCACTACCCAGGCGATGCTGCCCGACGAATAAAAGGTACGCTCTTTTAAATCGATGTCCGGGTGGACTGGTGCCTGGCTATCTGGCCTCCGAGTACAGGGTACGGGAGGTTTGACCAAGGCAGGTCCGGGAAGGCGATTGCAAACTGGTTGGCCCCACCAGCTCAAGGGAAGAAGGCTCTTGCAGAGGAAGGTCTTCTCTCGTCGTGTGGAGAAAAGTGGTGAGATGCTGCAGCAGGGCTTCACCGGTGGTTCAGTCGTTGCAGATGTCTTTGGCTTCTCTCCTCTTCGGCTTCTTAGTTCCGGTGGCGAAGCCTTGCCCTTCCAGTCCTCAGGACCCTGCTTTTATGCAAAAAGGTCCCCATTCATACAGCCTAGCTGTCACTCACACAGTGGAGTGGTCATCTTGGCGGGAGACCCTCCAGCCTATCAGGATAGAGTGCGACATGGGTTGCTGAGGCAACCCTGTCCAGGGGTCCTACTCCCCCTCTCACACAATGGACCCACCCCAGACTCAGTGGCGCCGAAAGGAGGGCTTCTCGGCAGAAGCTCACCAAAAGGACGAACAAAGGATCTCCGACCTGGGTTAGGAGTTTAGAGAAAGACACGAGAAAGAAGTTATATTAAAGTTCTGGCAAATAAAACCTACCGGAGTCAAATTAATATTAAAATGCACCGGCGGTATGTTAGAGGCTGTCAGAAAAAGTGGTAGCCTCGAACAATGGGAAAATCCCATTGGGAAATATTCGCGGTCGAATATTTATGGTAGTAACCACTGCCACCAGCCAGAAACTTTTGAGAGAGGGACTGTACGGTACCCTCTCGAAAATTAACATAAGGGGAAAACTATTAACCCTTTTCAGTACCTCCATAGTAAGATGGTTTGTACTGGTTTAGTTCATAAAAATTGACTAGTAAAGTCAATTGGGACTTTACATCCCCTGGGAGACAGTAGTATGGAGTCTATGGGGGTCGCTACGACACTCCTTTGTCACTGCACTGAGGGTGCTGTGTAACACATGTGAGTAAAGATGGTTTCTATGGGGGTGTGAAAATCCCATAGACATTAAACACAAAAATAGCCTAGAACACACATAGCTTTAAGGCCTAAGCGTGGGAAAAAGAGTCTCACTCTTAGCAGGAGAAAAGAAACAAACCCTTCAAATCCAGCAAAGCTGCTGGGGGACTCTATAGGTAAAGGAAATTAGCCATAGAATGAGAATTCTCCCTAACCGGGAGGTGTGAGAAACCCGAGGCGTTGCACCCCTACCCGAGATCCCAGCAGTCTGTATGGGATATTCCCACCAAAATCCAATTTTCCCCCAGTTCTTTCCCTTACGGAGAAGGAGAAAACAGGGGAACTCAAGATAATCTCTAAAACCCAATACAAATTTTGCCTCTGCAGAACACTACAACTCCCATAATCCCATTCCCCTATTGAAATCCACAAGGACTGGGACAAGGAAGAGACAGATGGGAGTCATAAGGATTACCCATAGGAATCAATGGGCAATAGATTCCTATGGGCCGGCTCCATGTTGTCCCTATAACTAGGTCAGGCAGAGTCGGCAGGGAGGGACAACTACTCACACTGATTCCAATCAACTCTAGCTGGCAGTATGAAAGCAGCAGCCAAACACAGCATTGTGAGCTAGTCGGGGAGGCTGGAAGGTACTGGAGAGCAGGAGAGAGCCCTGGTGAGCTGGAAAGACCCTGGAAGGCCTGGAGGAGGGGAGGAAAACCACCCACACACTGGCCCTGCTACCAGAGAGAAGATTGCAGGGTGGAGGAGGAAACTGTACCTCTAAAAGGCAAGACCAGGGGCAGCTGGAGGTTGCCTGACGGTATCAACAGTAACTCCTTACCTGGTCCAGGCAGGAGGGCGGACTCAGGTCTCTGAGGGGTAGAGGGAGAGACCCTGACCTCCTACAAACATACCCTTTTGGCTCCTGCAGCTCCCAAAGACAGAAAGTGTCATTTGGGGGAGCAATGAAGTCGGAGAAAAATCAACCCAATACATTCTGGGATTAGAAGTCCCAAAACCTTTTTCTTAAAATTGTGACTTTTGGAAGCAGGGTCCGTGCCCGGCCTTGGGAGATCCTTGAGGAACTTCAAGAAGGTTCTGAGCCTGATGGAGGGAGACTGTGAGAGACCTGAAGTTGTCTCCCTACCTAGTCCCTGGCGATCTGTCATCCAGGTGGCCAGGACATGGCCATCGCTATTGGATCCAGTTCCTGGGGGTGGACCAGTGAAGGAGGCTCCCCTGTATGGGTGGTCCTCGGGGAGTGGGGCACCGACGGGTGAGACGCAGTATCCCCCTTCCTTCAACACCTTTCCCCCATCCTACCACATAGGACATTCAAAACCAGTGCCCCCCTTTTCCGACACAAATACTTTCACACGACACACCAAAGAACGGACTAACACCAGAGCCGCTTACCTGACATGTCCCAATACAAGGGTCAGGCAAATTCAGGCAATTGATCAGAATCACACACACACACCTGACTGCCCTTTCCCAACAGGGATAAAAGGTGAAGCAAGAGAGCACAGTACGAGCACGGCAGACGGCACGACTAATCGGGCGCAGCAGTTCAAGAGAAGGAGAAAGGCAGCAGGAATCGTAAGGGTGGCGAGGAGAGAAGTGACCTTTCCATTTTCTTCCCAGGCTGCAGAACCTTTGTGGAAGAGAGCCTAAAACCATGCACTTGCATCAGATGTCAAAGGTACACAGGGCAAGCCTACGCCGATAAGCAGGAGCAAGGGAAGCCCCTGTGACCGTGGTGCTGTCCTTGACTTCAGTAAAGCCGAAAGCCAAGTGGTTCATCAAAGCTGGAGAGTCAAGGAGAGAACCGATTAGAATCTGGTTGTGTTGAACGAGAACCACAAAGTGGCAAGTCTGAACAAAGTTTCACTGAACTATGAAAGAACTGTAAAAAGTGTTAAGGGGAGACCAGCAGCAGAGGGAAACCAGCATCACGTGGGTGCTAACTCAAGAGACTCTGCTCGATCCCCATCTGAGCAAAACTACAAGTACCAGAAGGCCGTAGGAGAGCCGCCAAAAGAGGTCAAAGTGGTCATACAGGAGGTCTAGTAAAGTCCCTGTACAATTGAAAGACTTTGATCTCCAAACTGTGTGAATGAAAGGGATGTGAATCCCGCATTGAGAGAAAGTAAGGGGCGTGAAACCCGCAACACTTGAGAGTAAAGTGAATGTGACGTTAGAAAGAGTGAACGAGAAGAGAGCCGAGAGATGTCCACTGGAACTGTTGAAAAAGACATTAAGCTTTGTGAACTAAGGAAAAGCCGTAGTGAACCCAGAGAAGGGAGGCTGAAAGTAAAGAAGGGTCAGCACCCGGAATAGTGGGAGTCAGGGGTGAAGATACCTCACCCTAAGTAAAACCAGGAAACCGTTGAAGGAACTTTGGTTTGTTGTTTTTGTAAACCTATCCGGCCCTCGAGAGCAACAACCACCGAAGGCCCTGATACTGATAGGAACTGTTTTGGGGATCCAAACCCAGAAGAGGGAGATCCAGAGTGTGAAAGAGCTATCACCCAAAAACATGAGGAACAAGGATCAGCGCCTAGAAGAGGGGGACCCAGGGGTGCATCCATTCTCTAAAGAAGATGCAAAGAAAAGGAACTTTGCCTTTGTTTGTTATTTTAATAACCCTCGAAGGCAAGAGACTTTTTTTGAGAAAAGGGACTGGGCCGTCGAGGCTCCTGAGAAGTTAAAACCGGATCTGGCGTCTCGTGCTGGGAAAAGCTTGAGACTGAGACTGTGCTGTGCTCCCAGATCCCACCTTGCCCCGTGCTCGAAATGTGGGGAAGGAAGACCCAGGCTACCGCATCCTGACATATTATTTGAGAACACTTCTTTTCTTGAAAATGACCCCACACCCTTTTTGTCTTAGTTGTATGGTTTGGCAATAGGTTTCTTAGTATGGTCCCTTTTTTATTTGACACAACGCCACTAGGAATGCCGTATCTTTCACTTGATTGTCGACTCTTGCTCCCATTTTAGATTTAGCATGGGCGTTTCCAACCTGCATACCGCATCCATTGTTCAGTAAACACCCTTGAACTGTAATCACTTGTCTGTCTTACTTGTTGACACCATGAGTTCCTCACAAGACCCGGTGGTGGAGCAAGGCAGACCGCACGACGAGAGAGCTATCCAAACAAGGCAGTTCGAGAGGAGAAAGGTGGTGAGTATTGAAGGGTCGACAAGGAGAGAAGCGACCTTGCCCTCTCTGACCCAGATCTGCAGAAGGAAATGTACAACCGCGAACAATAGCCCTAGTGTGTTGCAGCAGATATCAATGGTACACAGAGCGTGCCTATGCTGATGAGCAGGACAGAGGGAGACGCCTGCTACAGTGGTACCGGCCTTGACTCCAGATAGCGAAAAGCCAAGTGGTTCATAACAGCCGGTGAGTCAAAGGGGAAACCATAAAGATACCAAACTGTGTTGAATGAAAGTCAGAGTGGCACGTTGAGGAAATGTTCAAAGAACTGTAAATTGTTAAGGGAAGACCGGCTGCAGAGGGGTTCGACACCACGTGGGTGCTCACTCGAGACACTCTGGTCGATCCCTTGTTTGAAAGAAACTACTGATACTAGAAGGCCGTAGGAGAGCCGCTAAAAAAGGTAAAACTGGTCATGAAGGGGGCTAGCAAAATCCCTGTACAGTCGAAAGTCTTGGACCGACAAACTATTGAAAACACAAGGGAAGTGGATTTTTCTATATCTATGAAAATCTCCACATTTTAGGTTCTAGCTACATTTGATTTTTAGGATGCATTTCACCCTAGCATGCTTCTAAATTGGTTAATTTGTGTAATGTTGCAGGCCCACACCTGTATGCAGCGTGATCCGCGAGCACCGGCCACTTAATGGCGCTCGTGAGTCACGTGTACTATAACACGAGCGGTCGTCCAGGCAACCGCATAAACACTGCTCAGTGGAATCTAAGCACGGCGGCTACACGCAGGAGCTTTTCTGTGCTCCAGATGCGTTAAGGTACGCAACTTTCTCGCTGCGATTTTCGCTAGCATTTCCATTTCACTCTGCCGTTATCACAGATCCTGTCAGACACGCTGACATTCTGAACCCGACCTTTGTTTCCAAACAGATTTCACTCTGAAACACGTACGTGTTAACATTACGGCTGCCTGCTGCATGCCGCACCGCTGCACCCTACTTGTGGGCAGCTTTAATGCTTGTCAGCTCCCACACAAATCTTCCAAGGTAAAACCAGTTCTTGTTCTGATTCTCATTTTGTATTTGGTTACCATTAATCCACTTACTATGTTACATTTTTGTTTTTCTCTATTTTTGTTTTTCTCTATTTTATGAACATGTGTGGACTTGCTACTGATCGGTATGTTTTCATTATTTATATCACTGTTTGTATTGTGTGTATTATAATCGGCATATTATTTTTTCAATGTTGAATTACATAGACTTGCCCTGATGAAGGAAAAATGTTCCGAAATGCATTGGCTTTAGTCTGAAATATATATGGGTTGCGGCAAATGCTCCCTCACTAAGGAAATATTAGTGACAGCTTTATTCTTCCGATAAAATACTATATGAAAATCAACTGACAACCTCATCTTTATTATTTACCAACCTTGAAGTACTTCTGTGATATCTTGATAAGAACTATATTTTTGAATGTCTTGACTGAATGCCCGGATATGGGCCCTTTTTGAGAGCAGCTGTGTGACCTTGTATTCTTACTTGGTCTTTAGCTGTTGGCTGTCTATCTCTCTACCATAAACCTTACAAAATGATGTTGGCAGGATCCACTATACAGCCCTAATAAAGATAAAACTGCCTTCTTCACACCCTTGGGTCTGTTCAACTTTAAAGTCCTGCTGTTTGGATTACATGGGGCTCCCATAACATTCCAACGATTGATGGATAAGATCTTAAAACCATACTCCAAATTCTGCAGGCCCTACATAAACGATATTGTAATCCACAGTAGGACCTAGGAATATTATGCTCATCACCTCTATACAGTCATGTGAGTCCTGCAAGCAGCGGGATTAAAAGCGAATCCTAGGAAGTGTAATTTGGCTCAATCTGCATTAAAGAACTTTGGATTCTGTGTGGGGAATGGCATGGTACAGCAACCAGCGAAGGTTTAAAGCAGTCCTAGACACCCCTACACACACAAAAAATTGTAGTTTTTTTTAGGGCTGATCAACTATTATTGTCAGTTCATCCCCAATGTTTCAAGTAAAACTACTAGACTCACTGAGAAGTTGAAAAATGCAGAACCCCAGAAGAGCAGGTGGAATGAAGATCAGAAATGTAACGCAGCATTAAAAGAAACCCTCTGTCAAAGCCCCATCCTAAAAGTGTCTGAGTTTGCAAAGGATTTAATCCTTCAAACGGATGCATCTCTAGTGGGACTAGCAGCTGTCCTTTCCTAAGACCACGACGCCTGGATTACACAATACTCTACATAAGTAGGAAACTCTCTTCCTGAGAGAGAATAACTACTCAGTTGTAGAATTAGAAGCCCTTGCCATTAAATGGGCCATTATCCTCCTAAAATACTATTTGTTGGGGTGAAAGTTCAGACCCATTGGCTAATCCACACTAAAGGTGAATGGCACATGATGAAAGGAGAACAATGCGAGAGTTATGCAGTGGTTCTTGGATCTCCAACTGTATTGTTTCACCGCGGAACACCAAAAAGGGTCAAGATCAAGGAAATGTCGACTTTCTTTCTCGGTTCCCCTGTGAAACATCAAGCTCCACACTGCATAGGGGAAGGCTTTGTGAGGAATCTGAGGGTGTTCTCACTTCTTTCCCCAACATATCCTCCTCCCAGGGAAAGGCTGTCGCTATAGGATCCTGATCCTGGCGGTGGATATGCAAGTGGAGACTACCTGGGTGGAGGAGATTTGGGGAATGGAGGTGAGGCACCCTTGGGTGAGACACAGTATTCCCCAGACCTTTATAGACTATTGCCAGTTCCTTATCTATGTTTCCAGTAAAACATTCCCCAATAGACACCAGTTAGGTACTGGGAGGAGGAAGAGGCAAACAAGAGAAATACATCCTCCTGTTTATTGACACACACCAGTAAAGCACTGCGACGAGAATGAGGCAAGCAAGAGCAATGCAGAACTCCCAAGCTGGCAGTGAGTGCTCTAGTCCTTTTTGGACCAATCAACCTGGCGGGAGGTTTAAAAGCAGCAATAAAGGTGAAAATGGAGTCTGCTGTGGAAGCTGATCTACGGACTGCTGGAGGAGCGCAGGCCTCTTCTGGAAGGCGGCATGGCAGGCTGAGTGCTCGAGAGCCCTGGTTAGATACAGAGTGTATGCAGCCAGAAGCAAGACTGAAGGAAGCTGGAGGCCTGTGGCGAACTACGGAAAGGGAACTGGCGTGACCAGGCAAAGCTTTGGAGTGAGGCGCGAGAGACGCATCGGTGGCTGGAACAAAGCCACAGAGAGTCACTGTGGAGACAGTGAGTCTGCATGAGAGAGAGGGAGCTTGTGGCAGCTGGAAGCCTCGCTGGAGCGCCGTAAGCACTGAACGGTGAGTCAACCTAGGCAGGGGGACTTTGGGGCGGCAGGTGAGCATGTCGGACCTGTGAGAACTTAAATGAATACCAATCCAAGGAAAGCAAGCACTTTTGAATACTGTTTTTGAATACCGATTTGAATGAAAGCAATCACTGTTGAATACTGATCTCAATAAAAGCAGTTTTGTGGAATCTCACGCTATAAAGGATCTGTGTACCTTGAGAGAACAAGCATTGGCAAGAGCCATAGGAACATATGAAAGTGCAACAAGTGAATAGTGGCAGAACAAGCAATGATAAAGCATCACGATGATATGACATTAGAATAAACCAAGCACCACTGTAGAGTTGAAACAGTGGCAACGTGCATACAATGAAGAAGAAGCAAGTCGGGTGTGTCGGTTGCGTGACCCGTGATGGGTGGACTGTGTGGTCCGACAACTGTGTGTAGACCGAGCACACCTACCTATGAAAAAGTCCCCTAAAATAGCCAGCTTCTGATTGAATTTAAAGGGAATTTGATGTGGACATAAATTAAGGTACTGTGTGAAATTGGTGAAAGATAAACCAAACCAGAAGACCTGGAAAGTATCACAAAGAATCGTGTTTTGCAAACAAGGAAAGATTTGAAAGCTGCGGGAAGGGAACTCTTTGGCATTGTGAACAATCTCGAACCTTAGGGAAAGGAACCCCTTTGCAAACCATGGTTGGGAGAAGCTCTGAACTTTTATTGAAACACTTCCCATTTTGACGCTGACATCCCTACAATTGTATACAAATAGATGTGTGGGCCAGCATAGGTTTTGGGCACACAATATGGCAAGATAGCTTTTTTATGTCCCCCTTTTCTGTTTAATAAAAGTTTGGAGCACAAACTTCAGTTCTGTTGTCTGTGTGTACTTCATGATGCCTTCACACCCCGTGCCCTTCCCCTTCTTTATCATTGGATGGCATGTGTGTGTAACATCTTGTATTTTACTGCTGCACCCTGCCTTGGTGATGCATCTGTCGTTGGCTGAGACATGTGCTGTGGTCATGTAGCCACATGAGTTCACAGGGCCCCATGGTGCCTGGGAAGGTTCACGGGGAGGATGCAACTGGAAGATGGACGAAATACAGAGGTTGTAAGGCGGGCATGATCACAAAGCGGATAGGCTGTCTTGCAAATGGTAGACCTATGTGATGAAAGGAGTAAAACGAAGGCCAAGAGGTCTGTAAAGGGTCAGAAGCCTAGGAGGTTGTGCAGGATAAAAGGATGAGGAGGAGGAATAGGAGGAGTAGAAGGAGTAGAAGGCAGAGAAGCTGTTTTTGCTGTGAAGTTATTCAGCGGTGGAGGGTGAGGATAGAAACTTGTATGCAAAAGTTATGAGTTGGGTATTTTCTACCGCAAAAGGCGTGATGCCAAGCGAGTATTTGCTAGTTATGTTAAAAGGATTTCATACTGCACCCATCACTACCATAGTGGTTTTACAGCGCCAAGGCTTGTATGGATAGTGGCATTTCGTGCCCCATCTCGGGTAAACCTGACTGGTCTGGCGTGGAAAGGAAATGGTGGGAGGGGAATAAGAGAAGTCGAGTGCGATTGAAACGCGGCAGACAAACCAATGGAAAGGTGCAAAGGTGTTGAAAGGGGTTGGGGACTGTATACCTCTTGCAGTTATGATTTGCTTCGGGATGATGCTGCCTTTGCCCAACCAGCTGCAAATCTGCTGGTACTTTCGAGATGTCGGTGCCAACGCTTTCTCTTTGTGCAGCAATTTAACCATTGAAGTCAAAGGTTATTAATACTCACTTGAAGCTGGAGGGCCTAGCGTTTTTGAGGTGACGATGGCAAGCCAGAGCGAGCTGTTTGAGATGTATTAAGTTTGAAGGTGAACTTGTGCGTTTGTCCTCATTGTTCTGCAGAGTGTGTTAACTGCCAAGTTTCTAAATAGCAAGTCCAAGCCCCCGCCCCCTCCCTTCCTTCCCAGTCCAGAAATGGGGCATTGAAATGGAAACCTTGCATTGTTACCTGATCTTTTAATAGACCAGCATCCTTGAGAAAGTTCCAGAAGCTGTATCGTGTGGATGTATATAAGAAGGATTGGGAGCCAAAGATTGTGGTGCACAGATGCTCGAAGCATCCTGCACCAGCAGGTGCGATGAGTCCGTAATGGTGACAACCGTCAAAAAATCATTTGCCTGCTCAATCATTTTCCAGTGTGCTGGATCCAGCTATTTGAATCCACGTTCAACTGACCCTTGGACCTGATTTTGAGAGGTAACCCATTTTTCTTAAGGCTCATATTGGGGAATGAGGGGGCCCTAGGTCCCACTGCAGGATCCTGCTATGACATGCTGGTTATTGATTTTCGTTGCACCCACGTCCGTTTATGGATAATAACCAGTGCCACAGGTCAGATCCTTGGGATTCAACGGAAATAATATTTTATTTTGGGTGGGAGAAGACTGGCCTTCATAGGGAAAACCCAGTTTAGCAGGTAGGCCTTGGGCGAAAAAAGTGCTTTAGGGGGCAGAGACGGGGTAACTTATTGATGTATTCTTTGCTGCGTAGTCTTCCGTTCCTTGGTACTACCATGGTATCCATGCATGCTGCGTGTAAATCAGTATTTACAAAAGTAGTGGGGTGTTTTTTTTTGCGAGGGCTCAAAAATTTCTGTAGCTAGTGAGTAAACCATGTTAAGTCAAGACCTTTGCAAGATCTTATCAACGCAGCTGGGTGTACATGCTTAGACATTTGTAAACACTGAAAGCTCTTCGTCTTTGGAACAAGTTGGAAATGTCCTGTAAGAAGTTGGTGGAGTATGTCAGACGTATTCGAAAGCGGTCCTTTCCGTCCTTGGTGGAATTGGATTGGCATTCCCACAGGAGCCCTGACATAGACTTGTGAAAGTGGAAAATCGGTATGGCGGCGCATTTCTGTGGAGAAGGGTGAGTTGTATGGTTGGGGGAAGGGATTGGTGTGCACAGGTGCAGAAAGCCATACTATTTACCTTCCCCTTTCACTCTGTTTCACACCACATCCTTGGCCTTTGTATGCATCTGGATTAAGATAATCTTTAGGCCTCCACATTCCCTTCCTAGTTCACTTTGTCCCCTGGTTTCTTCTGCTTTCTCAAATGCTTTGTGCCCTAGTCCCATTGTTGTCTGTCTCTCAATCGTGGCCTGCAAGGGCGAATGGAACAGAGACGGTCACTACTGTTTCTCTGTAATCTAGGTAGCATTGATGCAACGGACCTTTAGCTTGCAGGGAAGTAAGTTGAAGGCAAAGGTAAAATACGTATACGGCTATTCCATCAAACAAGTTATGCAGTGTATGTCCATGATGGGGGAATCAAAGGAATAGTCTCAACGTGAAATGTAAAAATAAAGTGATTTATTCATGGAATCTTACAGAGTGTGGACCAAATAATAAACGGGCTAGGCTTGAAATGTAACAAACGTTTAGGTTTCCTCTGGTGATCCCAATTAACTTAAACTTTCGAGGACAAAGTAAAAGTTCGAAATGGCCTTTAGTTTATCCTTAGGGTTCCCACTAAGAAAGATACTGCCACAAAAGAAACCCCTTCTGCCAATTCTAGGGGATACTGTACCAAAAGGGAGAGTTTTTGATAAAGTCTCTGAAAAAGGAAAAGTCAATTGAGAAGGACTTTAGGATTCCCATTGCCTGGGACTTGCCTGACCCCGGGTTCTTGGGCAACCTCTGCGGCAAAGGTGTCCTTCTCCTGCGAGACTTGGCTGTGGCCTGTTCTTGGTCGAGTTCCCCACCATTGATCCAAGATTGTTGATTACAGGAGAAATATTAGGGTGCCATGCTATGCAAAGCAGGTGCCTGAGTTGAAGTTGATGCAACCCCCAAAGTTTGGGTGTGGTAAAGGGGATCTGGGTAGTGTAAGAGGGCCACAAACTGCCCCATAATCTCCTTTGTGGCTAATCATGCCAACCCTGATTCTCAGTTATCTGGTCTCTGTCCTATGCCCCTCAATCTCCTTCTGCCAGTCTTAAATTCAGGCTTCTTCCTCACCCTTCCTCCCCTTTCAGTTCTTTCATTTCTGGGGTTTCCTCCCCTTTCTCGCACCCTACCTTTCCCACTGTCCACTAGTACACTCCACTATCGGGAGCTTGATGACCTTCCAATCCCACTCACCCAGGGTTCTCTCATTCTGTAGCCATCTCTTGGTCCGTGTACTCCCAGTATTCTTTCCTCTCCCCATCACACCTTCAGAGTGATCGCAGTTCTCACCTGCTCGCCTTTGGGTAAGGTTGTTACTGGATGCCACCCTCCTCGACACCATTTTCACTGACAAGAACCATGCCTATCTTTGAAAGTTCTTAGCGTCTTGCCCTCATCCACACGACTATACCCCTCAGATTCTTGACCCCTCTAGTCTCCATCTTCCTCTGCACTTCTATCACCTTCAGATTATTCACTCCTAGAAGACTGTTTGCTCCTCTGAGCACCACCTTCCTCTACACTACTAGTGTCCCCCCGATCCCCCCACTTGCCTCTTGCACCAGCTCTCTGGACTCTGGGGTCTGGTCTCCTGGGTTTTACCTCCAGGCCCCAAGGTCCTGTGTTGCCCAGCTCTCCATTATCCTAAATTCCTGTGGGCAATGAGTGGTCTCCTGTTCCCTTCTCCAAAAATTTCCAAATACGCTTTTATCTCCACTTTTCAGCTTCCGGCTCCAACCGTCAACACTGACAGACCGAGGCTGTGTGCTTTTATAGTGCTGTTTCCCACTTTCAAGCCTTTCTATGGTGAAAGGGAATTCAGGTGTGTTAGCTGGGGTGGGGTTTAGTTGTCCGGCCCTGCACTGTGGGATGCATTAGCCTCGATATGGGTCCCAGAATTGGCTCATCCCTCCTCTTGGTGGTTACCTCTCTGCTAGGCCCACACTAATCTCGCCTCTAGGATGGACTGGCTTAGTCTATCTGCTCTTAGATTTATGAGAATGGTGACAATGTATGATGGATGGATGGACGTATAGCATCCTATGTCAGATTTTTAGTGTATGGTTTTAGGATTGTGAGGTTTTGCAGTGCTAATTACATTATTGGACTGCCCTATTTGGGATCAAAATATTTGTCCTCTTTCTTTCCTGCCCATGTGATAGGTTGATTCAATCAACTTATCAATTAAATTCCCACATTCACATTTGTCCAGATGACCTGGCTTCTCCTGTTCGAGAGATTGTTTCTTCCCGATGGAGCATGTTGTCCTGGCAACTGAACATTTATATGAGGAATGATTGCTATTCTTTTCTTGTATTGTTACTTGGCAGTGAATTGTCTGCAGCCTCCTTTTGTGACTAGCACTTTTATCACATATCGCATTTCATTAGTGTTATATTTGTGTATGTTATTTTCTTTTGTGAATCTCAAACTATTTAATAACTTCTTAATGAAAAAATACATCTTTTAAGGTGTTTGCTGTGGTCTGTATGGGTTGATCTGCGGTGTTGACTGGGGGGGTTCCTGTTTTTACACTTTTGATGGGACCATATCTGTTTAAGTGAGCCTACTTCTTAATCAGTTGGCTTGACTATTGTGTATTATTGCTAGTTGCTTCCCCTTCTTGCCAGCGAAGTAGGGGACACCCATCTATTGCATTGCTGATGGATGGATGGATGTCTGATTGTCTGTCCGTCGAGTCTTGCATCCGGCTACACAGGCCTCCTCTGTATATTTAAATGGTATTCTGGTACGCACACTTATTGCACAGCCACTGCCGGTTCAGTGAGACTGCAGTTCCTCATTTTCCTTAAAGGGGCAATAGCTGCTGAGTCCTCAGCTTCACTGGAATCAAATGCTGTACTTTAGGGAATGCTTGGTCTATATTCCCACAGATAGTCTAAGTTCCCAGATGTATGCCTTCATGATCGATTCAAGATCAATGAGTAGCTTAGAGGCAACACGTTTGTCTTGGAAGCAAGACAATGCAGCCCAATTGAATCCCAGTTCTGCGCTTAGAAACCAATCTTTGGTATTAAGGGCGTTCTAAAACAACAATCATAATAATTGCAACAGGAACCCTGTGTGGACAGGGGACCCATAAGTTCCCTGATCCTGGGTCCTATTAAGTCCCTCTGAAAAGCAGCAGCCCTTCTCAAAGAGGAAGGTGATCTATCAGCCCTCCTGTGACTCACTCCTGCCTTCAAATTGCCTGGCCTAGGGAGGGTAAGAATGCGATGATTCTCCTCATAAAACCCCAGGACCCATCATCGAGCCTGGGGTGATACCCAGCCCGCTTGGCCAATCCCTTAAGGACTCCCAGAAATAGGCAGGGAACATTGTCAGAGCAACTAAACTGAAAACTTATTACAGAGTCCTAAAACGCGTCTATATATTCAGACATTTAATAGTTTCATAAGGACAAGTTATAGACCGTGCAGTACAAGGGAAAAGATAATAACAATAAGTAACAGCCAGCAAGTGGCAAGTGCAAGGGTAAGTGCAGACATCAGGTGTCACGGGCTGATAGGGGGACTGTAGGGATACAGAAACAGTCCCCAAGTGCAGGGGTTGCCAGGCGGGCAGTGCCGGAGTGTGACGCTGGCGGGGGAGGGACCTGGGCCAGAGATCAGAGGGTGTCCAGGTAGCCAGTGCAGTTCTGGTTACAGCCAGAAGGTCAGCAGAGAGGAGAAGGAGAAAAGGGGGAAGCAAAAAGAAAGGTTTTGAGGTGCTTCCGGAACCGGAGATGGTTCTCCTCAAGTTTAAGGGAGGCAGGGAGGCTGTTCCAGAGGGAGGCGCCAGCTGAAGAAAGAGATCTACCCCCAACTCGTTACTTGGACAAGCGACTGACCCTGAGGGAGTTGGAGGCGGATGAGAGAAGAGCTTGAGAAGGAAGATATTTAGGAAGAGTGAGTTGAAGGTATTGAGGCCCCAGAAGGCCTTGTGGACGATGCAGAGGATTTTGAACGTAATTCTTGCAGCCACTGGGAGCCAGTGCGGAGATTTCCGTCTTGGAGCGATACGATCCCTGGGCTTGAGGCCAAGGACAAGTCTCGCAGTCCTGTTCTGCATGAGTTGCAGAGGGCGGAGAGTAGAAGCAGGCAGATTTAGAAAGAGGCTGTTGCAATAGTCCAGCCTAGAGAGAACCAGAGCTCTGGAGACAGTGAGCTTCTGGGGGAAGGAGAGGAAAGAAGAATAGTTCCGAGGAGGTGCAGCTGGTAGTGTGACTTCTTGGAGACGTCAGAGATGTGAGGAGAGAAGGAGAGTGTGGAGTCGAAGATGACCCTGAGGTGATAGGTGAAAGCCTGGCGTCCAACTCCGCATGTAGTTGTGCAGTAAGCCGAGCCCCCTCATGCCCCCCGTCCATGGACTGTAAATCGTAACTAACAAAGCCAAAAACCGGGAGCCTTCTCCCAACACCACAGGGAAAGACCACCCACGGATTATTGTGGTGCCAGGCAGTGCAGAGCACTAGACATGGGATGCTCAAGGTGAGAAATAAGGATCCCTCCCCAAGAGGGGAGAGGATTGACAGAATAAGGAATATACAAGATGACCCAGGGAAGGTTCCAGGAGTTAAGAGAAATAACAAGGAAAAAAGGTATTCAAAATGAGACCAGGAGTTACAGTAGAGAGTCAAGAGATCAAGAGTAAGGAGCAAAAACAAAGGGGCTAGAGACAAGAGATCGGGAGCAAAGCAACTGGAATGGCAGTAAACAGATCCGAAAACTAGCATCACCTTCGGACAAGGTTGCGACACGAGGAGCCGAGGGCACAGCGATCTTTATGGGATCCAAAGCCCGGCGTCAAGAGATGCTGCCATGGGCAATGGACTGAGCCACGCGCCAATGAAGGCAGATGCAACTCAAGCGCACATGCGCGATGTGGCCAACATGGCAGCCCCATTGTCCTGGTCCACAACAACGGAGAGCGCTGCTGCAGTCCGCAAGGACATGGATCGTGCAGCAGTGGTCCCTGGGGATACATATCTTGCAACGCTAGCAGGCCCGCCAGGGGTGAAAGGAGCCACCCCACCGGTAAGACTGGGGCGTGACAGCGAGGGAATTCACATACGAATTAATCTAATATTTTGCATTCAATTTCACCACCAAAATATGCAAGGGGTGGGTAAGGCTAATGAAAAAGGTAGGGAGTAGAATGGGGGTGGCCGGGGATCACCCCCGCATATATAGTCGAGGAAATGGATTAAAGGAAAAAAGAAATCGATGAATTCGTATTCGACTAATTTTATTCGATGAAATCACATAGAACCCCCTCACCAAATGGGTGAATGGATTCATGCCACTCACCCCATGGACCCGAATCCAAATGAGGTATGCAATGGATTTTGGTGCCAAATAACAGAGTTCGTGCCGGCTGCCTGGTGGACTGGATGAAGCCTACGCTTCTACGGGATCTACGGCTATGTGAGATACTTCAAATCTGGCATTTTATTACATAATTCTGCCCATAGCTGCCAGTAAATATTCAAAGAGGAAGTCCCTTTTTTTATAGTTAAAATATTTCCATGGTACGCTGCAAATGACTTCAGTTATTTAAGAAAAAATGGAACTCAGTAGTTTGGTAAGGAGATGGGAAATGGTCGCTCTGCTCTTGTTTTTTTCCGAATGGGAGAAGAACTGAGAAGGCAAAGCAGCAAGTGTGTTTCTAAAAGTTCAAATCCGACCACAGGCAGTGGAGGGTGGGGCACTGAGAAACATCCAGGAAACTAAAAATAGCACCCGTATGTTTAATAATACTATTGGTGCTTCACAACAACCTATTTTTAACACAGCGCAGCCTAAAGAAGTCCCCAACTTCCTAGCCTCGTTTTCTGGACGGGTCGAAACCCAACAGCGCAGCGTCGGCACTTCACCCATGCCGTGGGCAAACGTGAATGAGTATCAATGATGTTTATTGGTCTGTATTAAACACTTTGTGTAAAAGCGCAGTAGAAGTACAATTATTATTTCATCTCCATGTCTTGTGCTACCGTGTAATATCCTCTCCTCGGGTAGCATGTGGAATCTGATTCATTGGGCTGAAAAGAATCGCTTCTTGGCGGTTCATCAGACCTTGGAATCTGGCATCATCTCTCAAGGCTTGTCCATTTTCTGAAACACTTTTCTGATCACAGGTTTATTTATTTAATTTATTGCGTTTTCTTTGATTTCAGGAACATTCTGATATGATTTTCAGTCTTTTATTTATTTTATTTTTTTACAAAAATAAGTCTGTGTATGAGTGGAGGGTTAGTTGACGTTCGTTTAGCAAACTACTTGTTACTCAGATATTTTTGGAAACGCATGATTTTCATGCCAACCCACAATCGACTCGCTGAAAGACAAGAACCTACGCAGCTCTTTCAGTTAAGATGAGATTGTATGCCTGATCTGTATTGTACACAACTTTACATCTGGGCCCTCTATTTTTCAGTTTCGACTCCATCTAGGATATATGGTGGGCTTGCTCCATTTTTGGTGTTTTTTTTTATCGTGTATTTCTGGCATTGGCCCTTCTTTATCCAGGCCAATGAACTAAAGCAATTTGCAAATGATCACACATTGTGGTCAAACGGGAAAGTCGTAAATGGGATCTAAGCCCATATGTAAATTAATGACTATGATCCCAGGCTGTTTAATATGAATGTAACATAAAGAACATGGACTATCCTACTATTTATGTTTTGTTCGCTTGTTAAGTGCTTATACAGCAAGTACATTCTGTTCCAAAGCACCCACAGGGCAACAGGGAGGGGAAAAGAGGATGAGACACATTAAAATACATAAAAATATAAATACAGTGGGAGGAAAAAAGGAGAAACCTACTATAACTGGTGAGTATTCAGAATGTGCAAGTGCAGAAGGGAGGGGGGTGTGGGGGTAGGTGCTGGAGTGCTCATCAGTGAGCAACAGATGAAGTGGAAGGTATAGTAAGTGCAAGCCTCCAGAATGCAAGGTGTGCCGAAAGGCAAGTGCTGAGGATAGACAGAAGCTGGGGGCGATTTGGTGTGAGAGGTCAGGGCTCTGAGGATGCATAAGGGCCCTGGACACCAATCAAAGCAACTGAGATTAGCAGATGAGAGAAAGCGGGGTGGAGGAGGTAAAGAGGAAAGTCTTGAGGAGCTTGCAGAATTTAAGGATATCCTGCTCAAGACGAAGAGGGAGGGGGCGACTGTTCCAAAGAAGGGAGCCAGCTGAGGAAAGTGATCGACCGCCTGCCCACTGTTCAGCGAAGTGCTTTACACACAAGAGTTGGTGCCAGAGGAACACAATGGTCTAGAGGGGGAATATTCCGTAAAAGAGCGTTGCAGATAGAGTGGTCCCTGGCCCCAGACAGCCTTGTGGATGATAAAGAGGGATTTAGAATTTAATCCGTGATGCTACCAGGAGCCAGTGAAGACTTTTTGATCCAGGAGAGATGCGGTCCCTGGGCCTGAGCCCAAGGATAAGTCTCGCTGAGTGGAAGACATGAAACTGATCTGGTTGGAATTCAAAGCAGCTTTTTTTCTCTTAATTGCAATTACTTATATACTGGTCATTACCCAGGTTTTAAATTATTCAAGTTGTTCCACATACAGGAACTTTGGTGTAGAACTGTAAAGGTAAGTGCACTGGGTCGCACTTCCGGTCGTGTGCGAGTGTCGGGAATGAAAGCCAGATCACCAGAGTACACATTTCCTGCAGGTAGGAAGTGGAGACCTCACATTTCCCAACAGATTGCGATCTACAATCCAGGCGCCATCACACTAAGTCAAGTGTTTGACATGGGCCCAAAAACGACCGAGCCCTCGTGGCCTTTTCATAAGGTAGGCCACCTCTACATAAAAGAATGAAAACCAGTTGGTAATGGCCAGTGTAACACTTTAAATTGGGTGTTTCGATGCGTCACTTAGGGTGTAGTGGAAGCGTGCATGAACAGGCATTATCGCATGAACGCCATGCTGATCATGGATATGCATAACACAACGCTGTGTGTGTCTGTGCTGTGAAGAAGTCCTAGTTCTAATATGACAACGCCCTGGTTCGATTCATTGAGCCTCATTACGAGTCAGCCGGTCCGGAAACAACGGTGGCGGTAAATCCGCCGCCACCGTTGTTTCCGGACCGGCTGATTCCGAGTCCTGCAGGCGAGAGGTGTCACTCCCACCAGGTCTGACCTGGCGGAAGTAACACCACCTGCCTGCAGGCGGACATGGAAACACCGGCTCTGTCATAGACTGAACCAGTCTTTCCATGGTCCCCATCCCCATAGAGTCCTGTCGGACTCCATGGGAATGGGGCTTAACTGAATTACGCCTCCAGAATTACCAGGTCACCTGGGTTGTAATGCCCCAGTGATTCCGGCAATCACGGAGACAGAATGCTATTATCGGTCCGGCGGCAGCCTGCCAGTTTTGCCGGCACAGCGAAGGCCGGATTCGTAATGAGGCACGTTGTCTTTTACATATTAATTTGATACAAGTATATAATGATGTTAAACTCATTTCTATGTGTTAAACTTTTTGGCAAATAAGTGAACTGGTATAAAGAGAGCTCATTTTTCCTGGGTCCCAGAATGGGGTCAAAGTAGGAGCCAGGATTATCACCAAGTCCAATTAAGAGCGAGACTACAGTCACAATCTTAATCTGAAAACCAGATCTCCCCCCAAGCAGGAGATGTTGTAACCCCCTGGTACCTATGAAAGGCCTGAGAATGTGGGGCTGAGCCAGTCTTGTGCTTGTCCAGCTGTGGCAGTAGAGCGGGTGAAGGAGTGCGGCATCCCTGCTCGGTATAGCTCCTAAAGTCTGTTGCCTCTGTTGTGAGATAAGGGGCAGCGCAGGAAGAACCTCTGCCTTTCCGCTCCATCAGTAGACTGAAGAGGTACGCCACATTCTTACTCTCCACCATGCTGTTAAGGACTATGCTCAAAACAAATGGTTTGAATAACTGGTGACTTGACAGTAACTGAAAAACGAGCATTGGCAATGCCAACAGTTAGAGCTTTTGTGTAGGCATGGGAAAGAAATGTGCCAGGCACTGCTGTAATGGTATTAACTGGCTATCAATGGTAACGGGTGCAAATTGGTGCAAGTACATGGGCATCTAATAGCAATGCCTAATACTTTTACACAAGTCAAAACTGTTGGCTTTGACAATGCTTGTTTTTAACAGGACTTCAGGGAAGGACACGCATAGTGCTTATAAATGGATTGTCGGAAGACACACCTGGTTAAGACATTTTGATTACACCAGTAGCGCATTTAACTCTCAGCAGTCTGCTTTGTAAAAACACTGGCAGGCACTTTGAGTGCAAAGTTTGCTGGTAAGGCTTAATTAAAGCGAGGTCAAAGAGTTCCCATGAGGAGGCGTTTTGGGAGGGGCAGGAACTGGGTAGGAGTGGCCATGGGATGGGCAAATAGCCAACCAACACGTACAAGCTTTGAGTTCCCGTCGCATGCCATTTCTCCCCATCTGTACTTTAGTTTCGGCTTATATGTTGTGATAAAGCACCACCTAAGAATTCAAACTAATTTTGTGAGCAACTGATGGCAATTCCTGGTACATGGTGCCGAGTGATTTGGGAAAAATCCGACTCCCGCACTCCTGTTTTGAAATAAGTGCAGATGGCGGCATGAATCTACTGCATAATAACAAGCACTTGCGCTGCGTTTCAGCACTAACACTAACAGTTTGCATGATAATGAGTCCAAAAAGCTTCTGCATGCACTCCGCACTTCCGCTGCTCTCTGTCCCAACTTTCAGTGCTATGCGGATGATACCTAGCTCATTTTCAGGCTACCCTCGGCCTCCTCCTCCTCTCCTTCCCTCATCTCTGACTGTCTGTCTGCCATCCAGGAATGGTGTGCCGCCAACGACCTCTGCCTTAATGCCAGTAAGACTGAGATTCTACTCATCGACACACCCACTCCCTCCTTCCCTGCAGCTCTCTGGCCGGCCTCTCTTGGCCCTACTCCCACTTGCAAGGCTAAAAACCTCAGGGTCATCTTCGACTCTGCACTCTCCTTCTCCCCTCACATCTCTGACGTCTCTAAGAAGTCACACTACCATGAGAGGAAAGGAATAAAACCTCCTTAGAGGTTTTATTCCTTTCCTCTCCTTCCCCCAGAAGCTCACTGTCTCTGGACTACTGTAACATCCTCTATCTAAATCTGCCTGCCTCCACTCTCCGCCCTCTGCAACTTATCCAGAACAGGACTGCGAGACTTGTTCTTGGCCTCAAGCCCAGGGATCGTATCTCTCCAGGCCTGAAATCTCTGCACTGGCTCCCAGTGGCTGCGAGGATTAAGTTCAAAACCCTCTGCATTGTACACAAGGCCTTCTGGGGTCTGGGGCCGTAATACCTTTACTCTCTTGCTAAATATCTTCCTTCTCGAGCTCTTCGCTCATATGCCTCCAACTCTCTCAGGGCCAGTCGCTTCTCCAAGCAACAAGTTGGTGGCAGATCACTCTCTTCGGCAGGGGCCTCTCTCTGGAACAGCCTTCCTGCCTCCCTGAAATACGAGGAGAACCATCGCCGGTTCCGGAAACACCTCAAAACCTTCCTCTTTGCTTCTGCTTTCTCTCCTCCCCTGCCTTGCTGAATTCCTGACTGAAATTGCACTGATTACCTGGCCACCCTTTCCGATCTCTGGCCCAGGCCCCGTCAATTGCCCACATGCACTGCCTCCCTGGCAACCCTGCACTTGGGGACCGATTTTCTGTATCCCTTCAGTCCCCCTACCAGCACTTATGTCTGCACTTCCTTGCACTTGCCACTAGCTAGCTGTATTATTTGTCTTATTTATCTTATTTATTCCACTTTCTCATGTACTGCACTTTGCCCTCTCCCTTCCCCGCGCACTTTTCCTTTCCCCCCTTCCCATACACTTGCGCGATCTGAATGACACCTGGCCTAGTAGGATCGTTGTCTGTTCTCCCTTTGTCCCCCCTCTCCCTTGCTTCATCGTGCCTTGAAACACTTGTGTATAGGCGCGCTATAAATGCCATATATCGTTTATGCCAATTTTAATGATATCTAAAATTCACAAAAGTTCCACAACCAATGAATGGCAACAATACATTATCAATGACATGTTTTGGACAGAGGTGCCCCTTTATCAAATGCTCTGAAAAGTAAAAACTGTATATTCGATATCAGAAACTGATAAAAAAAAAAAAAGAATATGCCTACCAAAAATACAGGACATGTAGTACTAAATGGAATTAATCCATACCGAAGTTGAAGCAGTAAGTGGGGCGTCTGTGTGTGAAATTGAATTCTTAACATGTGGCGCCAGGTATGGCATGAAAGTTCGCAGGCCCTGGGCTACCATGTTGAATGAATGCTTCTCCACGGGCGAGGTATTTGCCAGCACCTCTAGGTGATGTCACAAAGCAGTGTGATGCATACAGAAATGTAGGACTGCTGAAACGTAGTACATTGTTCGTTATCAAGCAGTACACCGTCCTGAGAACCGGCTCAGGAAGTCATGCTTTTGCCACTGTGGCTTCCACACTCTGGAACCTCTTTTCCCAATGTAGAAAGAACATTTCTGTGGAACTATCCTTCGGTTGTCCCCTGAAAACCTAACTTGATGGACACTGAGCTCGTCAGGTTTTTTAAATAAATACTTTTCCAATAGCTGACTAATTGTGACCTGCGCGCAGTTGAAGGTTGTGGGTAGCTGAGCATACAGTCGCAACACCTAGCATATGTTAGGAGTGCCTAGGCATATAGTGGTGATACTGGGTAAGTACCTGGGCATATGGTGGTGATACTTTGCAAACGTTGTGACCACCTGCTCATATAATGGCAGATACTGGTATATTGTACGAGTACCTGGGAATAAGACCATCCCTGGTAAATGGTGTAGTTGCCTGGTCATATGATTCTAATGCCAGAGCTACTGTTCACCGGAGCACAAGATAACAGGAGCTTGCAAAAAGTGGAATTATCTGGGTATATAGCAAATAGTGATGGTACTTGAGCATATAATGGAAACCTCAGGCAAGCAATAACTAAAATGTGATGCCAGTACACTGGGCAAAGATTGCCGTATGAGACAATGTGAGTGGTTCAGCAACTGCAAAACAGGGAGTCTTTAGCCCGCCTGTTGGAGGCCACTAAAAAAAAAAAAAAAAAAATACTTGTTAGGCCCCCTTGGAGCAGCCTCCAACACGCAGAATTCTGCTGCCATCGGGGTATTTCGCTCCAAACTCCCCATGGCCTATGTCTCCAGCCCACTCCCCCACCCTGGCCACGTCCACACCTAGTTGTCCTCTCCTTGAACTCCCTGTAAGCCCCTTCTCTAGCCTAGCAATTGCGCCCCTGCTCCCTGTCACTCTGCATGGACAAATAAGCTCCTCCCAATCTGCTCCTCTCCCACCAGAAGCGAACCGGGAGTCCTGCGGTCCGCCCCACCATGCACTTACCTGCTTACGCACCCTGCGCAACTTCTTGTTTCTGGCATGCAGTCTTTTTTTGGTGGGTGCTTCCAGGGCGGTCCCTTTGAGAGGTGTCACAGGAAACGTGTTATAAAGATTGCACACCGGAAAAACATCCATATGGTGGTCCTACAACCTTGATATATAATGGTGATAGCTGTCAGACCGTCCCACAGGTGGCAAAATAATAGCAATAGTTTGTAGTGATGCGGGTACCTTGACCTATCTATGAGGCAATAACTAATTAAGGATGGCATTGCTGCTCCTATGATGTAACTACATGGGCATATAATGGCAATTCGTAGCAAATGATTCGAGCGCCTAGGAATATGAGGTCTGTGCTTGGCTTTTGTACATTTGAAATGTTTGGCTTAATCAATACTCATTGAATCTCACGTTTTGCCACCGCTTGGCACTATGTATTCTGGTGCGACCAGCAATCACATTTTGTGCAAGGTAGTGTGTATGAAAGTTGTCCCTTAATTGAATTCACACAATAACGG
Source organism: Ambystoma mexicanum (assembly GCF_040938575.1). Classification (NCBI taxonomy): domain Eukaryota; kingdom Metazoa; phylum Chordata; class Amphibia; order Caudata; family Ambystomatidae; genus Ambystoma; species Ambystoma mexicanum. The sequence continues at coordinate 987,102,778 of NC_090925.1, forward strand.
GGACCGGGGGTAATATAGTTCTGTTAGTTGGGCTGATGCAGCTACATTTATTTTGCACTTTGATCAGGTTGCTGCATGGAACGCCACCTGAAAAGGGTTGAAAATTTGATGAGAAGAGAGAATGTACCCATCAATGTGGAAATCTATGGCACTTTCATAGGCCTCCACCTGCGTTTGGACAGTTCCTGAGCATGACCAATTTTGAAGGTTATGAGAACTGAGGCCTGCACTAATGCAGTAATTTGTCCAGGATTGTACATCGTGATAAATCGGGAGGTTGTGAATTGAAATCGGGTCTGCTTCATACAAGGCCGACCACTGAGCAACTAGACCACTCCTCTAGTCCTACTCTATTTGAATGCCAGCACATTTGGTATCGTGATTTAGTAAGTGGAAAGTGCTGCTTAATTGAGCTAGGATTGGATCTCTGTGTTTGAAGTATCAGTGCAAGTATAACATCTGTTTGCTTGCCTTATGCTGAAGTCACGTTTTCAGGGTAGGGCCAACCACTTGTGTGCTTCCACTCAATAAGATGTACTTTCATTCAGTTGCAAAGAAGCACGCAATATTATTGACTAGGTCTAAGGAGTCTCTCATTCTCTCCCTAATTAAATATAATTTGACTGTGCAATGCACACTCTCAGAAATCGCAGTGCATTACCTGGTAGATGGCTTTAGAGAGTTAGTAAGACAGAGTTGTTCTGAAACCGCAATAGACTTTGGATGATGGAGGGGCTCTCCCCTGAGGGCTCTCATCCACTTCATCTCTACGTACACTTGCATATGGCCTCAAGAGCACCCCAACTCTGGAAGAGTTCTCAAAAGGGTTTTGATATCAATATTTGAGGAGGAACCTATGGGCCATCCTCCCTCTTATTTCTGCTGTGCAATTCCGTCTCTAGCCCAGGTTGTCCCTAAACTCCTAGATTGTCACTTGAGATTGGTGACCCCTACTGACTATTAACTGACTGGCTGGTCATGGTGGCCTAAACGCAAAGAAATCATTTCTCGCTCTTCCTCTGAGAACAATCCAGGTGAGTCATAATCTGGGTTCCTCAATAAGAGTCTTCTAAAAGTGAGGTGCCTTCCAATTACCCACGTTTCAATCTGTCCTTTCCTTGCACTCTCTTGTACCCCTTGCCCTGTTGTTCTATCCTTCCTTTCACTTTTCTTCTACTCTCTCCCCTCTCTTCCTCCCAATCTACTTTACTCTCCATAACTCTTCCTCTTACTCTCCCACCCAATTAGATCAATGTCATCAATGGACTTTAATGGTATCCTCCCAGTGAACCCTTGTTATACAAGGTATTCATTCACCCCTTGACTTCAGTGGGATCACCCTCAAACATTTGGTGCCACCCTCCTTGGAGGCTCAACAGGTTGAAGTGTGCGAGGAAAGGGAGAATCGCTGCAATATGACAGTGTGCAGCAGTAAGAAGGTGGCTCCATCTGGTGATACCCACCACCCAGTACAAGCTCACTGTGGTGTCCCACAGTCTGGACACAACAAAGCCAGAAGAAAAAGCGCTGGTGCATTTGATAACGCTGGTTCTATGAGTGCATAGCCTTGCATGTGGTGTGCATCTCTGTTTTGCTTATTTCAGCTTGAAATGCATAGTTAAGTTCCTCTTGCAACCAATATTCAGCTTTTCTTCTTTTCACTGGATGTTTTTTTTAAACAAAGGCCTTTTAATTGTTTGTGTTCAGTGATCCAACTGAATATGCTCTTTTCAGTTTATCAAGTTTGTTCCTTCCTTTTTGTTCTAGTTGACATTCGTGAAATCAAAGAAATCCGCCAAGGAAAGAATTCTCGGGATTTTGACCGATACCAGGAGGATCCCTCATTTCGTCCAGATCCGGTGTACTGCTTCGTCATACTCTATGGCACAGACTTCAGGCTGAAGACACTCAGCCTTCAAGGTGAGTCCTCCTCTTACACCTCTTTCACTTTCCATCCCCCAAAACTCTCAAATCCTTGTCTGGTTTATCTTCCTTTCTATTACTGCCTTCACCTCTTTAACATTTTTTTTTTATTTACCTTTAGCCATATATTGCCTATTTAGCTCCTCACATTGCTTTACATTTGAATGCCACGTGTAGCCTACCACACAGTAAAGTAAAGTGAAGTCTCCTAATAGGGCACCTCATAGGAGTGTCCTCACCCCAGCTCATTCTCTTACTAGGGTAAGGAACACATGACATTTCAGATTTATTTGCCCAACTGGATGCCCCATGTGTGTGCCTTGGGTATGTTTCCTTGGCTCCTTATTACACTTGTCGATATAGCTCATATGCCACCTTTGCTTGTGGCCAAGGAACATAAGCCATCTCAAGTGTCAACAAGTCAGCCATCATGTAAACCAATGGTCACATCAAGGTTTATTCTACTTCATTAGTAATGTTTTTCTTTCAATATCCAACCTTTGCAGACCATCATCGAACTGAACATGTATACAATCTGGCACACCACATTTCAGTTTCCTTTAGGACTGATGGCTAATATTTCTCTAGATCTACTAGAGTCACCCTCCACCTCACCCCCACACACACACCTCCCAGCAGACGTGCAGCTACTTCAACCCGTCGGTTTTTGTGTAACAAGCAAGATTCCCAAAAACTCCAAGTCCCTTAGGTACACATATAGGGATCACACTGCTGCCACCTTTAAAGACTCACAGAAATGCCCTACTGTTTAGCATATGCAGTGTCTTCTCAAGTGGGACCACCAGAAAACTGGCAGGTTATGGAGGACTGTCAGTAGAGCCGCCACAGAGCATGTTGGCTTAACTGGGAACTTAGAAATCAAATCTCACCATCATTGGAGATTGTCCTCCACTCAACTGAGAACATTCCCCGAGTCTAGCTCTCGGGGTCACAGCTCAGTCTCGGTGCATTGATGCTTTCTCTTATTGGTGTTGCCGGATGTCGCTGTTGGAGACAATGGAGCATGCTGCAAATCCAATCAAAAACGCACCGTTCAGAGCTCAGAAGCAACCACACAGCAGCACTACACAAAATACCAAACATACATTTAAGTGTATTCAAAAGGACAGACATTAATCCATATTCACCCATAAGAGATCAAAGCCATGTTGGACTGGAGAACTCACCGGGAGTCTCTGACAATAATCCCTGGTCCCAGTCCGTCATCCTTCCACCACAAGGTTTCAGAGGAAGGTACTACCTGAGCTGATTTGGTATTTTAGACTGCATCCCCATTATGGAAAACTAAACTGTGAAGAAACCTACCCGGACCCCAGATAAATGGGAGTAAGTACTCCAGCAATTAGTATTCTTTCATCATTACCACCCCCTAGTTTTTGACCCTTACCTTTACAACCTTCGCAGCTCACCTCTACTCTAAAAGGGACAAAAGAACCCTAAATCTTTTGTTATTGGGATTTATACCAACGCTGATAATTTCTATCTGTAGTCGTGTGATAGAATGACGACATCTTAGAGGACGTGAAAGCCCTGTTTCTTTATTTTTATTATATAAAATGTTGCTGGTAATTCTGTGTTTTTTTTTTTTTGTAATTTTATTTTTTATATGCTTTTTTAATTTACATTGTAGCAAGAATATTTCAATAAAAATAAATCAACAAGATCAACTTATACATCAGCAAAAAGTACTCCCTCCCCTCAGACACTGCACCCTACCTAAGGTAACCTTCATTCCTCAACATCAACACAGCACTAGTAATCTTTCCCAGATGTCTTCCAACAGTTTAGACTTCTTCTGAATCCTTTAAAGTGCCCTCTCCTTGAAAGTCAACATGCTCATCTCCTGTATCCATACTTCCACCGTTGGATGAGTTGTAGACTTCCAGCCCCTAAGTATCCACTTCTTGGCCATTAGGGCTGCTTGGAACAACCATCTCATTTGGGGTCTGGAAAGAACCCCCAACAGAGAATATTCTCCAAAGATTTAAGTCCTAAAGGCAAAATAAAAAGTCAACCTCAAAACCCTGATAAAGATCACAAATAATTCACTCTAAAATGACCTCCCTCTAGTGCACTCCCATAACATGTGTCCCAAAGTACCAGTCATGATTCTGTTTCTGAAAAAGAGGTCTGCTGATCAGATCCTTTTTCATAAATGCTCCATGCCAAAATTATTGTGCACACACAGTGCTTCGATAGGATTTTGGCGGGAGTCTTTTACTCCTAGTTTTTTTAATTGGAGAGTAAATCCAATTTTAAGAGTAAAAATTAGTTTTCTCCTTCGCAAGAGAGTAAAAAAGTGTCCGACAACTATCCAATTTGCATGTAAATTTAAAACTATGTGATCTACTACATATAAGTCCCTCACTTCTCTGCCTCTTGGGCCTACTGTTTCATGGCACTACCTGCTTGACAGACACTGCGTGTTTTTGCTTCATCTTCCCTTTCCTTTGCTACACCGTTTTCCCCCGTCTCTCACTTTCTGATGCTCTGCCTTTTACCCTTAAGTGTTGCTATGCCACGTTTTGCAGTCTGTTGCTCTATCACTCTGTATCCCCCCTCCCTGCATTCTATTATTACTGTTCCCCTCCTACAATCCTGTGTATCGGCTGATACAGCTCCTCTTCTCTCATGTCATTACTCATTTTCTCTGCTGTGGTTGCTACTCCTCTTGATTATATTTCTTGCACTGCCTCTTATGTTGTTGGCCTGCCTATCTCTAGTCTGGATTTTCTATTTCTAGTTCTTCACATCTGCTGTTGATCTGTGTTTTCTTATTTTACTGTGTCTATGCGTCTCTTTTGATCTGCTTCAATCCCTCACTCCTATTGTCTGTGTGTGTCCTGTTATTTACCTCTTTCCCTTCTCACTTTCTTTGTTGCCATCTTATGTAGCTCATTGGTTTCACTCTTCCTGTTGCTTGAATTCCTGTTGTGGATTGTCTAATACATTCTCTTGGATCCCCCACCTTTGTTCTCCTGTATTGGTTAGGTTCAGAGTTGCTCTTCCTAACCTTTTGTCCTTTGTCATAGCATCAATAAATATTCAAAAAGCTAAAAATGCCTTCTCCATTTACAAACTAGTGCAGCTTTACCATTGGGTGCTTTTTACGAGAAAACACATTTTTACTGTGAGGGTGAAAACTCCTGCATATAAAACAATACATTTTCTGTATTTTTAATGCGGGGAGAGCCCTCCCCCGCTCCTCGCAGCCCTCCCAACTCCACCACATCCCCGAACTATATTAAATACCCCCTACCCCCATCTATTTTTTGGGAGAGATCATTGTTTTCCTTGTGTCATGGTTTTAGTACACTGCACGCTTCAGCCAGGGACTCCTTCCCCTGACAATGAATGCAGAGCACAATAAAAGTGCTTTCTATCTTTAATAAACCATAGATTCGTTTTGATTAGGCCTCCAACCCGTCTCGCACCCAACCTTCCCAAACACCCTGTGTCACAATGGACTAGGAACCAGGCCGGTGTGCATCAAGAATATGTTTATTAATTTATGATTTAATGAAAAAGGAAAAATCAAACAATTTTACACAGCACCAATGTTGTGGCAATATAAAAGCAATGGTTCCTACAGAATAATTGGTTAAAAATCCTAACGCAGTTCACATGGATCTTAAATGGCAAACAGGAAAAACAGCTTTAAAGTCAATGGATAGGACCAATGTTAAGCACTCCCCCTGCAACACTCACCCCCCAAACATCAGCTAACTTAATTTCCTTTGAATGGAAGGCAGTGGCAAGTAGTAAGTATAGAGGGAGAAAAATCGGATTTGGAATAGAGCCCATCACCCCAAGATGGGGAGCAAGAAAAGAAAGTGAAAACCTGTTTTCAGAGTAAAACGGCAGAATAGTTTTTTGCTTGTTACTCGCACAGCTACTCACAACTGCGGCGGACAGCTAAAAAGGAAATTCGTGTTGCTACACTGAAGATAGGGAAGCTTAGAGAGTACTAATCAGTACACAAAACAACGTGTATATGAGGTAGGAGAATCGATTTTGGGGAGGAAACAAATGCAAAAGAAAATACAGACGGCAAATGGAAATTCGTTTTACACAGGATTTACAATGACAGGTAGCTAAGGAAAGGGGCTTAGCTTTCGAAATCGGAAATCGGTTTTTAAGGACAAGGACAGAGGCACATGCAGGTAAGATTCTATACAAAAGGGGTTGCTCTCAATGGGACTATGGTTTGGGGTTTTCGACAGGACAATTTAGGAGTTTGTGGAGTAATGCACACAATATGCGAGCAAATTCGCTTTTCAGTTATAAGGAGACTAAATTCTTTTGAGGCTATACTTGAATTACTAGTTATTAAAGAAAGCTACTAGGCACAAGGGGGTTAATTTCGAATGTTAACCAACCTACATCGTGAAATTCCTTATAGGGGAATTAATTGATTTACTTAAAAATAATGCTAAGGATTTATACAGACAACTGAGAGATTTATCAAAGGAATACGCTAACATACACAGGCTAAGACAGATTCTACTAGGGGAAGGTGAATGAATTATGCTGGCAATTTGGGATTTTCAATGGTATTTTCAAGGGGGTTATGTTGCAAAAAGGAAAAGCTTATGCAATTTAGGGCTGGTGTTATTTGCTACTTACAAAGTAAGCCTTGGTTTGGGATTCTGGAAAGTCAGTTGGATCACAGGACCCTCTGGACAGCTAGGCAAGGGGTCTGGCCTCTGAACTCTCCTGGATGGGATCAGCTGGACAGCTAGGCAAGGGGTCTGGTCTCTGAACTCTCCTGGATGGGATCAGCTGGACAGCTAGGCAAGGGGTCTATTCTCTGCACTCTGCTGGATGGGATCAGCTGGACAGCTAGGCAAGTGGTCTGGTCTCTGCACTCCTGGATGGTAAGGTTCAGCTTTCCCTCCGTCCTCTTTCTCCTGTCGCCCTCGATTCTTGTGTGTGTCCCGCTGTGCCTCGTACAGTTCCCCCTTATATAGCCCAAATTACATCATTCACTTTTCAATCCAGGGGGAGTATTCTATAATTGCTCCTGGCATCATTGGTTCAAGGGGAGAGAGCGCATCACCAGTCTGTTTGCCATTTATTATAGTTCTTTGTTCCCAAGTCCACTTTTTATCAAAACTGAGTCATATATCATAACTTCCAACTTATCCTAGCCACCGCCATAAGAAATAGATATGTGGTTTCAGTGAATCGTAGGGAATTAGACAAGCCAATCGCCAACTCCGTGCGAGGCAGTATAGCCCTTTGGCACATTTTAGTCCTTTTCATGTAATACATAAGTTATAATTCTACAAATGATTAAGCAGGTTCACAATCTCATTTTCCATCTTTCCACCAAATCTCATGCTTTTCACATTTTTCTAATCATCCAGAAAAAGTCTTTACTGGCCATTTCAGTCCACAGAATCCTAGGAACATGCACTTAGTCTCTAAAATTCCACCTGGAAATTGCATGGAGAAATAGCATAAAACAATTTTATTTATTCTGAGTGCTGGGAAAAATGCCTAAAATGAATCACTACTTTAATGTCAATTTGGAGGATCTGTTACATATGAGGGGCAGTGCTTCAACCCCCGCAGCAAACTGTCTTCCCCTGGCTCTGCTTGCAACAAAATACTTTTATTACACCCTTTGAAGTTTGTCAGTTTGTCCTTGGTAGTGGGTGCTGGAAGGAACTCACACTTCTTGGTCAAGCACTAGCCAGAATTGTTTTCTTTGTCCACCCTGCTAGTACTTTCTTCTAGTCTGGCAAAGTAGACAATCATCATGCCCTCAGCCACATCACATGTCCTTGCTGAATGGTTCACTTATTGGTGTGACTTCCAGGGGGAGGCCAGGCTTTCAATTGAGTTTTGTCCTACCTGAGCCCAAACTGGTTTTACCAGTTTTCTGAGCCTCCTCCAAGTTGATTGAAGTCTTGTGGGGGAGAATATAATGTAAATTGCTTAGCCACTTCCCCACCCGCAACACTTTTCACAGAGGTTTCTGTGCGAGCAAAGCTGTCCTTTCATATTTTCTTTCACACATTTGCAAGCCGTATTTTTCATCTGATGTTAGAAATGAGGTTATGTAGGTCATGGGATTAATTTAATTTGTCCTTTTGAGCGGGTTTTGCATTGACTGTTGATCCATGGACACAGAGGGGAACTGCACATGGTTCTTTGATTTGACACGCAATAAAAAGGAAAAACCAAGCCGTTTTTTTCCTTTGCAGTGTTTTAAGCGCTGCGGTTCACATGAAAGGGAAAACAGCCTGGTCGGGTTGAAATGTAGAAATCCTTGCCCCTCATGTGAATTAACAATAAGACAATGACATTTTTTGGATGTAGTGCATACTTCTTGTTGTTCAGATGCAAGAAAAGCAAACGCAGAGCCGTCTGAATGCAGGTCATGACTTCTTATCATTCAGATGAAAGGAAAGTAAACGCCCAGCCATTTTTGGTGAAATGTTTACTTTTTGGTAATTCAAAATGGAATAAAAGCAATTGCGCAGGGCCATCTTTGGTGAAATGTTTTTTAACATTTGTCATTCAATGGAATAAAAGCAACCGCAGAGCCATTCTTTGGGTTGCAGGGTTCAATGTTTGCCACACATGTGCCATGGAAGCAGAGCACAGGCGTTTTTCGTGGCAATGTTTAAATGCACTTTTTAGGTGAAGGGGATTTCTGTTAGAACATGTAAATGCACCCCACACTTGTTTCCTTACAAGGTTTTCTACCTTGCAGCAATGGGATTCGATATTTTGTAGTGATACCGGTCGAAAGAGCTCAGAGACTGTTCTTGCTCAGTACTTAAGCTCGCTGCAGAAAATGCCAACAGATGTTAGTGCTTTGTCATTACAGCAGCTCTGTTAAGAAATTCAGGTACTGTCCCAAAATATAGCAGTCCTGCTAAGAAATGTGGGCAGATGCAATCAGCAGAGCTGCAAATAATTGTAATTGTGCCATGACGTGCATATAGCAGCTCTGCTGATAAATTAGGTACTTTGCCTGAACATACAGCAGTCCTGTTGAGAGGGACCGGTACAATCTGTGCCACTGAAAATATATACAGCACTGCTTCTACCTGCATCCATTATACTGGCTTACGGTGGGTGGGTTGGTTGTTTGGTTAGTCAGAAAGGGAGTTAAAGTAAAGTCCGGACCACACACTTATCACCACTGCACTGCCGATCCAAATACTTTGGAGCAACCATCTCATTCCATTTGTGATCATGCTACCAACCAAAGTTACCAACCAGCCCCTCAAGCTCCCAACCACCACAAAAAGAAACTGGAAAACTGTCAAAGCAAGCAACCTAATAGAACAACCGGAGCTGACCAAACTTTCCATGACAGAACTGGAGAAGGCAGACCTAGATGGGAAAAACACAAATGGATTTCGGATACAATCGAAAACTCCCTGGAAAAAACACTTAGCCCTTCAAGAAAAAGAGCAATGGCAAAATGGTTCACCCCACTACTAAGCACCATGAAAAAGAACAAGAAGAAGCTGGAACTAGAGAAGGAAAGAATATGACTAAGATAAGAAAACTCAATTCCAGAGACAAATCCGATCATACAAGAAGGAAATTCAAAAGTCAAAGAAAAGGCATTACGACAACATAAGCACCAAAGCCATCAAGACACAAAAAGAAATGTTCAACATCGTAAACAAAATGAGAAATCCACCATGTTGCGAAAATACTTTGATAACTTCACAGAAACGACATCCGGCAAATCATAAAAAACAGACCGACCAATCCTAACACAACCAACCGGATCCGACGAGGAGCCAGAGCACAAACTCCAAAACTTCCAGCAAATATCATTGGAGACAATTGCAAGCTGGTGAACGATGGCAACAAAGCAGGTTCGCCCATGTATCCCTGCCCCCCAGATATATACAAATCAATCCTCACACAAGGAACGCCATCTGAATACTACAGAAATCTCCTGAATCTGTCGTTGGCGACAGGGACAATACCACGATCCTTCAAATCAGCATATATTAAACCACTTCTTAAGAACACAAGCAGCGACGTGGAAGATCTCTCCAACTACAGACCGATTTCAAACGATCCCTACCGGCAAAACTCCTAGAAGCCTAAGTATACAAACTAACCCAAGAACACGTAGAAAAACACCAGTTGATTGAACAAGCACAAGTCTGCTTCAGACCCGCAAGAGAAACAGAGTTGGCACTCCTATCCATATGGAATGACCTAAAAACAAACGCCGACTCCAACACAACCTCAGCCCCGATTCTGCTTGACCTCTCGCCAGCTTTCGACACAGTAAGCCATGACACCCTGATCAAAAGATTGGAAGATATAGGTATAACGAACATGACACTACTCTGGATTAAATCATTCCTAGCATACACAACAGAAACTGTATGGATAAAACCCTTCAAATCTACTCCACGGGTTAAAGACCGTGATGTACCACAAGGATCCTCACTATCACCAGTGTACTTCAACATATACCCGGCTCCGCTAATCAAGATCTTCAAAAAATACAACCTTACGTGCTTCAACTATGCAGACGACACCCAAATCATATACAAAATCGAAGATACACAAGTAGACCACTCAACTCTAGGAGGATGTCTAAAAGAAATCTGACTGGTTGAAAGCCAACAACCTACAAATCAACCCAGAAATCATGATTATATCCAAAAACCAAGAGAACACCTACATAGCCTGGCCGATAGAATTGGGACTGTGCCCACACCATCAAAGGTAGTCAAAAACCTGAGAGTGCTAATGTACAACGCACTAACCTTAGAACCACAAGTAAACACGATAATTAAGAAATGCTTCTTCCTCCTTCACTCAACCAAAAGAATCCTACCTTTCCTGTCCTTCACCCACAAAACACTGACAATTGTCGCCCTCATCATGTCAAGCATCGACTACGCAAACAGCCTCTACCTCGAGATGACGGAACACCTCCTGAAGAAATTACAAGGCATCCAAAATGCAACAGCCAGACTCCTCTTCAAACTATCTAGAAGAGATCACATCTTTCCAGCGCTAAAGATGTTACATTGGCTTCCAATAAACCAATGTGTCATGTTCAAAACAATGTGCATAACCCTCAGGGCAATCAAGGGACAGGGAGCAGAATTCCTACAAAAGAAAATAACCATCTACAAGCCAACGAGACTCCTCAGATCGAGCAATGAAATCTGCCTTGAACCAAAATCATACGCCAGAAAAAAACTAGGGGGCCCCTTTTTCTCCCACCTGGCAGCAAAAAACTGAAACAACCTCCTGAAAAGAATAAGAAATACCGAAGACCACCTAAAATTTAGAAAGCTACTAACAACCTGACTCTTCAACACCTCGGAACCAGATGGAAACAACTGAAACAATAAAACAGGAAAAACAAAAGTACAGGCTTACAGAATCCCTGACGGCACAGACAACACCTAGAACCGACTGGCGAGCTACAACCCTATCAGGAGAGAACAATAGCAAATAAGCCTAACACAAACAGGCACAACTACCAACCTTACCCACTCAGTTAGGGCATTTCGTAAGGGCGTATGTCGTAAGGAGATTGATCCGAGAGTACCACTTTGCACCAACCACACACTTGGAAGTAGGGGCTGGCTGGGGGGGAAAAGGCAAAAAAAAATGAAAAAGAAAATGCAGAAACTGACTAAATTAACCCAATGACAGAGAGATTAGTTCCCCAATGACTCCGGGCTCTGGAGTCTATTCCAGATACTTTCTCGTCAGAAAGAAGACAGGGGGCGGGAGACCGATACTAGACCTGCGAAGTCGCAACAAATACTTACTCCCAAAAGTTCAGCATGGTCACATTGCAGCACGTGCTCGGCCAACTGGAGGAAGGAGACTTCTTGACGTTGCTGGAGCTGGAGGATGCTTATTTCCACATCCCCACTCACAAGACATATCAAATGTTTCTGCGTTCACGGCCAGCACTACCAGTTCAAGGCCTTACCATTCGGATTGAATTCAACCCCCAGAGTGTTCACGAAGTGCCTGGCACCGGTGGAGGCCCATCTACATCTACTGGGTATTGTCAAGACGTGAGCCTTCGCGTGAACAAAATACCTCTGTCCCCAAGCACCAGTCAGAGAAGCGTAACCCACTCCCTGACCAGTTATTAGGGCCACAGGTGGCTGGAACCGCAGTACAGGATCCACAGGTAGCTGTAAGGAAAAAAGGGGTCGTGTTAAGGCAGTAAGACGTGAATACATGAACAATTTAAGGAAAAAACCCATTGACAGGGAAACGCACCTGGTGGAACAGGGAGTGCAGCAGATGGAGGGTTCCAGGTGATGTTACAGAAGATACTTCCAGAAAACGCCACCAAGTCACTTAGTTGTTCCAAAGGAAGTCCGAAAGCAACAAAGCCAAAGGGTAATCCAGCAGCAGTCAATGAGGAGATAAAGCCAAGTTCAAAGAAATCTTGAGTTCAGTCAAATAATCCAGGTTGTTGAAGCAAAGGGTAATCCAAGAGCAGTTCAGGGTTGCAAGAGCCAAGGTCAATCACAGAAACAAGGAAAGCACAGATCCAGACGAAACTCCACTCAACACTGCAGCTGAGAAGCACACAGTCAATGAGACCTGCAGCTTTTATGGAGTACCTCTTGATGGATCTGTTTCACGTGACTCTGCGCTGGTCACGTGAACGGGGCTTGCTGTGCCTCAGTTGTTTCTCCAGGAGTCGCCATGGCAACTGCCAGCGACGGCGTAGCGGAAACCGAAGAAGCCGTTGTAAGGGACTGTGGCACCTCTGGGTTTACCGTGGACGGGTAAGCAGAGCAGTGGAGCGGCCCCGGAGTCGTCGCCGGAATGAGGACTTGCAAGGCCACTGACACTGAGGGTGTAATGGTGGAGGGTGTAATGATGAGTGTGTGACATGTATACCCGTACCTCAATGACTGGCTCATCCGGGCTCACTCGCGAGAGTTGGCCGTCGAACACAGAGGCAACGGTCCTGCTACTGATGGATCGGAGATTCTCCGACAACTATCTAAAGTCCTGCATGACACCATCGCAGAATGCACTATTCATATGAGCCAGGCCCAATATGGTGTCCTGCCGGGCATCGCTCTGGGAGGCGAGGGTAGCGGCCATTCAAGGGAATGTGCTGCGGCTGTTGTCGATTTAAGACCGCCACAGTGTGAACCATCAAGTTGTTGCTCGGCATGATGTCATCGTGTATCTACCTCATCCGGCTCTGCAGGTTACAGATATGACCTCTTCAGGAGTTCCTGGATGCTCGTTGGATACAGGTGTCTCGAAACTTTGTGGACAAGATGCCTCTCGACTAGGAGTTCCAAAGGGCAATAGGGTGGTGGGGCGTCCACTCCAACATCATTCGGGGCACAGGGTTTCAAAACCCTCCATACCAGGAGATGGTTGCCACAGATGCTTCCCTGGAAGTCTGGGGGGCCCACACCGGACATCTGCACGCCAGAGGCCTATGGCTGCCAGAGGATAAGGATCTCTATGCCAACATCCTGGAGCTACAGGCATTGTTCTGGTTCCTCAAGTCGTTACTTCCGTCTCTGGAGGCAAGGTGGTGAGGATCTTCACAGACCACACCACCAAGATATTCTACATCAGGAAATGGGGGGGGGGGCACTCGATCACCAGCACTCTCCAAGGAAGCGCAGGACTTGTGGCGCTGGGCTGTTGGGCAAGAGATGTACTTCTTCACCTAGCGGGAGTCAAGAACACCATTGCAGACTCCCTCAGCAGGGAGTTACGCTCCTGCCACGAGTGAGAACTTCGGTAGGATCAGGTGGACTGCATCTTCATCAAGTGGGGCAGTCCCCAGATCAATCTGTTTGCGATGGCGGCAAACTCCAAATGCCAGAAGTTTTCCAGCAGATTCCACCAACCGACGAGCATGGTGATGCGCTCTCTTTCCCGTGGGAAGGCCTGTTCATGTACGTGTTTCCTCAATTGCCCCTCTTGCAACGTGTCATCAACACACTCACACAGTGCCATTGCAGGATGATACTCATGGCCCAGCGTGGCTGAGGCAGATTTGGTATCCGGACCTTCTCAGTCTGCCAGAGCCACCCCCCCGTCCCACCCCAGTCAAGCTGCAGTTAGTTCTGGATCTTCTCACCAGAGAAGGAGGTGCAATCCTGCATCACAACCCAGGATAGCTGAACCTGAGGGCTTGGCTCCTGCAGCCCTATAGTTTGGTGGATACGAGTTGCCTGCAGACTGCAGAGAGGTCCTCGCCAAGGCTAAGGCATCATTGACTTTGATGTGCTCCTGGGCCAAGGCCGGCCTAGCACATGCTTCTATCAAGGTGCATCTGGCAGCCCTCTACCGCTACACCAGGTCACCAGGAAGATCTTCACTGTGGACTCACCGACTCATCAAGGAGTTCCTCATAGGACTTTTTTGATCTTTCCCGCCGTTGAAGGCTCCTGCCCTGGCATGGGAGCTCAACGTGGTTCTGACGAGGCTCATGGGACCCCCTTCCATCAGGCCACTCTCGTTCCTCTTGTGGAAAACGGCTTTCCTTGTGGTCATCACCTCTGCCAAGAGGTTTGGGTGAGATCCAGGCCCGATCCTGCAAGCAGCCATACCTGACTTTCCACGAATGAAGGGTGGTGCTGCGGACGCACCCCTCTTTCATGCCGAAGGTTCCATTAGAATTCCACCTCAACAAGCCTTTGGTGTTACCCCTCTGCGGCTCTTCTTGGTCATACTGCCACTTTACGTTCTTACTGATTCTGAAGATGGCTGCTAGAGGAGGGGCTTAGGGAGAGGGCTGTCATTGGATGGGGGCAGTATGACCCAGAGGACAGTGATTGGTTTAAATGAGAAATGCAGTTTGTAAGTGAAAGTGAAAGTTTTTTCTTTTACCGAGGATTCCCAGGTTGACGACTGGGAATATTCAGGAGTATGTGAATCCATACCAGACCCATGCTGGAGAACAATAGTTACAGGTAAATAACGTGTTCCTTCTACGTTGAATCCTTAATCTATGTTCAGCAATTCTGAAATGAGGTATCTGGCCTATGTATCGCAGGCCATAGAACATTCAATGCAATACATTGCTCTTGTAGATTTGCAGTTTGTCATTTGGCTGACACTGCAAGTATAGTCTCCCATTTGGAAACTAGTAATTGTTTTGGCGAATTTACAAACTTCAAACGTTCCACATTTCACAAAGGAAGTGGCCTAGGTTTCAAATTGTATCTTGTCTTCCTCTGTTATGATATGATAGTTTATTTATATAGCGCCTATACACAATGGGCCTCATTACGAGGTATGCCGGTAGCCATGCCGCTATTGGCGGCATGGCTGCCGGCAAAACCGTGTCCGTGTCCTCGGAATGAGGACTTACTGGACCATTCCGAGTTCGGATGGCCCAGTAATTCCTCACTCGAGGACACGGACACGGTTCATCCCCATTCCCATTTCAGCCCCCATAGGGCTGAATGGGAATGGGAGAGGGAGTAAACAACGGGCGATTACGAGATGGCCCGTTGTTTGCTCCCTCTTCCCCTCACTGGACCCGGTATGCACGCCTGGTTTTCCCAGGCGTGCTTAACGTGTCCCGCGAGGGGACCTCGTAATGTGGCGGAACGGGTTGAACGGCGCCGCAGCCTTTTACGGCGCCGTTTAACCCGTTCCGCCAAGGTCGTAATGAGGCCCAATGTGTTTCAAAGCGCTTCAAGGCAAGGGAGGGAACAAGAGAAAATAAAATGACATTCTTACAGGCCATGAACAGTAAGGATGTGAAATTAACCATCGTACTCGGCCTGATGACATTTCAGATAGTGGAAGAGCTCTAAGATAGTTAAGGAAGGGAGGGGGGAGAGTGGGAAGGAAATTGAAACAGACAGGCGACTACTGTACTAGGTCTGACGACGTTTCTGGTACAGCCGGAGAAAAACAAAAGGTGAGGGAGAGGGGTGCAGGAAGGGAGGGGAGGAACAAAACAAGTGACCATCGTGCTAGGCCTGATGACATTTCAGATAGTGCTGAGGTGGGGGGGGGGGGACAGACAAGGTTGCTGTCATACTAGGTCCATGGACAATTATGATAAAGTAAGTGCATCGAAGAAAATAAGGGGAGGAGATAGGAAAAGGGAGAGGAGGAGAGAACCGAGAGTAAGCAGTCAAAAAGAGTGGAGAAGCAAGAAGGGAGAGTGAATACAATTGCAAAAGTCAGTAGTAAGACATAATGTTGCAAGCCAGGATACAAGATGAAGATGGGAACTGCATGATTCAGGGCACCATGAGCATAAGATGCAAAGGAAGTCCAGCATGAGAGTTGAGAAAGGATGATGCACCATAAAAGTCTAATCCAGCATTGGCAACAAGACGGTGATGGTGAAACCAGAATGTATCAGGACAGACTCCTGCAGAAGTAGGCTGGGGGTGGGGGGGCATTGGGGAGGGGGAGCAGGGTAGAAAAATGAAGCAAAACAGGCAACACCTGTGTGCGAGAAGGGTGGGGGGCACAAGGGAACATCACGGGGGGACCAGAGACCATGGGGATGGCCTGTGGGGACAGAGGGGGTAACGCATGTTGCTGCATGCTTACCTGCTGTCTGAGCAGGGGGTCGGGCCCTGGGTCCTCCTGGTCCGAACAGGAAAGTCCCTTTCTTCGTCAGCCCTTCGCCTCGGACACTGAGAGAGGACCTTGATCTTAGAGTTGGGAGCAGGAAGGAAGAGGCAGGGCTACGAAGGTGGGTGGTGCTTCGGCCAGGAAAACAGCGGCAACCAGGAAGGCACCAGGTGGGCGGGGCTTGCTAAATGGGGAAAAAGAGCTGCAACCTAGAAGGTGCCACGTGGGCGGGGCTTAGGCCAGGTGACCTAGATCCACTTGCACCTGCTCCCCATCTGCAAAGGAAAAGAGGCTGGAGGGCTCCTTAAGTTGGGAAAAGAGCGGCAACCAGGAAGGCACTTTAGTTTCTGCCTCTTTTTAAAACTAAAATGGGTTCCTGTTATTGAGGGAGTTCTAACTGAATCATTGACCTATGTTTTTTAGATATCTTTTTAATTTGTGTGGAATTAGGCCTGTAAGTGGCAGCTCAAGCCAATTTATCCACGCTTGTGGGTTTCCTATAGAAGACAATGCCATTTGCCACATAGCGGAGCCCTCAACTGTAGACAGTTGCCTTTGGGGTTGGTGAACTAATTTATAATGGCTTGTTCCCCTTTAGTGCTGCGACCCACAAACAATTCGTTCCAGCTAGTCACAGACCTAGCAATCTTCTGTGCGCCTGAACATTCTGCATGACTGTTATCCTTGAACTAGCCATTCCTGCTAGTAATTAATCACTCCCCTAAATTCTGTTTATTATTCACATGCAAGGTAAGGCTTTTTTATTTTCAGGTTTGTTTAGACTACGGTCTGGCGAATGGCAATTCTCTCCCCAGCGCTTCAAAGTCCTAAAAATGCCAGTAGGCACTATACAAATAGTAAGTAAAGTACCATAAAATAATGATGGGTAGGTAGTATTGCAAGAGAATTAATGGGATACTCATCTTGAAAGTGCTGGCCCAATATCATGTCCATTCATACTAATCCTCAACATACCCTTTGTATCATACCAAAGATTGGTCTGATATTCAAGGATCTATGGACTATTGAATATTACAATATCACAGGCCAGGAACAGGAGGGTGTACAGCAAGGTTGGGGAGAGAATGTTTTTGTATTGCAGCTGGCTTTATTTCCACTACTTACTGCTTCTTTTTGCTCCACACTATGCCATATTTCAGAAGGGGCGTAGAGTATTAAAGACGCTGTAACCAAATTTCATCCTTTATTGGAGTCCTTTTGTAGGTGGCCTGGACTGGTAGCAATACGTAAGCTGCACGGAAGTGTGTTCAATAAGAGTTACTCCAGTGGCTTTGGAGCATGACTCACCTGTGGCACCCATGTAAGGGTGAAACGTTCTGAGAGGGAGGTTTCTGCGTAATGCTGGTTGATTTTGAGGGGCTGGTCTTGCCCGGAGGGTCTGTGAGTGCTTGACTGTCACTGGACACAGTGATCGATGCAGTAAGGGTTGGATGGTATATGTGGGATGGGGGAACTGAGACAATCAAATAATTGAGCCAGACAGACGATCTGGGGGAGATAGAGGAGTAGAGGGTAGAGCTGGACAAAGAGCTCTCCCTCCTGTCATACTGGTTAGGTAAACCCAGGCTGGAGAACTGCCCCAAAGAAGTTGCACAATGCAGGCAGATCTTTGGAATGTGAAGGCCCTGATACATAAATGACCCATTACGTGTCCAGGCATCATGCTGCCCTATATATCATTCCCATCTTGCCAGTTCATATTTTTCTACCTAGTGATTAATGACCTAGTCCTCTCATTCGTCATTTCAGTAATCTCTTTTCTGCTCTGTCTGTTCCCTTGTGAGACCAGGATCCCAGAATGTTCTCCCCTTCCTTCTTTTTGAAGGACAACACTAAGTGGAAGACTGGTTGTAGCAGAATAGGACAAATGCCCCCTTTATTTGAGGGAGCTTGCCCCGTTCCCTCCCCCAAATCTGGTCTTTTGCAGACGAGGTGTACTAGAGAGAGCCCCAGTAATCAGAGCTGCATGGACAAAAGGATGCCTCATTGGTGTTGGGGAAGAGGGAGGATTTCTGGGGTTCTTTAGATTAAGGTAACCGGGTGCTAAAGCGAAAGTGATGGACACAAATTCTGAAGTCTGAACTAGAGTTCACAGTGAGGGGCCAAAAAAGTATTATCAAGCTAAGCAAGGACTAAAGAAAAAGACCATAGGCATGTGCTTTTCTGTAACCACTTCTTTGAAATTCGCTCCTTCAGCACTGCCACGCCTTTTCATATTCTCCTCAATCAGACCTTTCTCCTGTTCTTCCCTTTCCAACAACCAGTTCTGCACTAATGCCACCATCTTCTCTCCTTCCCTGGTGGAAATCAGTGCAGCCGGTGGCCCACACCCGCAGAGTTGTCGCAGCTTCCCTCTATGGATCTTTTTCTCTGTGCTGCAGTCTGCATAGGTGGGTGTGTAGTCTCTGGGCTTCAGCTTTCATATCAGGAATGTGGGACACTGTATCTTGTTTTGCTGCTTTATGTTTCTTCTTGGCTTCTGGACTGGATTAGGTGTCACTAAAAGAAAGACACTGGGATGTATCTTGCAATGGAGGCAGGCTAACACAATGGAGGTATCGGGTATTAGGGCCTTCTCAGTTGCCACCGTCCCCCTCAGGGGTATGGTATGATATGATATGGCATTTATAATGCGCCTATACACAGGTGTTTCAAGGCGCGACGAGGCAAGGGGGGGGGAAACATAGGGAAGACGGACAACAATCTTACTAGGCCATGTGTCATTCAGATCGCGCAAGTGCAAGGGAGGGGGAAGAAAAGTGCAGGAGGGAGGGGCAGCGGGAGGGGGAGAGGAAAGTTCAGTAAATGAGATAATAATAATAATAAACCAAATAAATAAAAGAACCGAAAGTGCAGTACATTGGATAATACATAAACCAGATAAATAAGAGAGCGGCCAGCAGGTGTCAAGTGCAGGGTGCGTGCTGAAGTAAGTGCTGGTGGGGGGACTGTATGGATACAGAAAACAGTCCCCAAGTGCAGGGGTTGCCAGGGAGGCAGTGCAGGCGTGCTAGGGCTCGAGATCAGAAGGGGCCAGGTAACCAGTGCAATCTCAGTATCAGCCAGGTATTCAGCAGGGGAGAGGGGAGAGAAAGCAGAAGCAAAGAGGAAGGTTTTAAGGTGCTTCTGGAACCGAAGGTGGTTCTCCTCAAGTTTCAGGGAGGCAGGGAGGCTGTTCCAGAGGGGGGCCCTTGCCAACGAGCGAGATCTACCACCAACTCGTTGCTTGGAAAAGCGACTGACCCTGAGGGAGTTGGAGGCGGAAGAGCAAAGAGGAAGATATTTAGGAAGAGCGAGTTGAAAGTATTGAGGCCCCAGAAGGCCTTGTGCATGATGCAGAGTGTTTTGAACTTAATCCTTGCAGGCACTGGGAGCCAGTGCCCAGATTTCAGTCCTGGAGAGATACCATCCCTGGGCTTGAGGCCAAGGACAAGTCTCGCAGTCCTGTTCTGGATGAGTCGCAGAGGGCGGAGGGTAGAAGCAGGCAGATTTAGAAAGAGGCTGTTGCAGTAGTCCAGTCTAGAGAGAACCAGAGCTCTGGAGACTGTGTGCTTCTGGGGGAAGGAGAGGAAAGGAAGAATACCTCTGAGGAGGTGCAGCTGGTAGTGTGACTTTTTAGAGACATCAGAAATGTGAGGAGAGCAAGAGTGTGGAGTCAAAGATGACGCTGAGGTTTTTGGCCTTGCGGGTGGGAGCAGGAAGAGGGACAAGAGAGGCCGGCCAGAGAGTTACAGGAAAGGAGGGAGTGGGTGTGCAGATGAGGAGACTCTCAGTTTTACTGGCATTAAGGCAGAGGTAGTTGGCGGCACACCACTCCTGGATAGCAGACAGGCAGTCAGAGATGAGGGACAGAGAAGAGGTGGCCGAAGGAAGCCTTAAAATGAGCGGAGTGTCTGCATAGCACTGAAAGTTGGGGCAGAGAGCGGCAATGCGGTGGACAAGGAGGGCCGGGTGTTGGTTGAACAGCCAAGGAGAGAGGTTAGACCCCTGGGGGACACCACAGGTAGAGAAAAAGATAGCAGAGATGAAGGACCCAAGTTGGACCTGGGTAGGTCGGTCAGAGAGAAAGGAAGTCAGACACGCCAGGGCCTGACCGGTGATATCCAGGTAGCACTGGCTCTGGATTCCTCCCTGGTAGGCATCCTACCCACGGCTGAGAGGGGTTTCCTGTCCCATCTTACAAGGCCATGGTATTGGGTTTGTCACAGCAGCCTATTTCTTAATAGCTCAGACTGCAGGCTCACTGTCCCAATCCGAGGTCTGATTTCCCCCCCATGGGACCTTAAATGTTCCTTGCAATGCTTTGTGCCTTGGTCATTCATCTATCTGTGATGACATGAAGTGACCCTTTCTTTTCTAGAACAGCCAACAAGGGAAACTGAGTCCCATTTTCCCCCTACAGTTTTAGATTTGAAATAGTCCATCATGGACACACTGTAGAAAAAATAATTTGTTTTGGTTGCTTGCACTGCTGATTTGAGTAACAATTATTCACACAATATGTGCATGATATATAAACCATATAAACCATAAGCCCATGCGCACATGCCCGTTTTCATTTCAGTAGCACAATAGTTTGGCATCTGCTGTTTGAAAGTTTGTTTTCCCCTCCGCAATAGAACTATACTCCTCAAAGACTCCGACCAAGCTTGCGCACACCCCAACATCATCAAATGCGGTGTCCCACAAGGCTCCTGCATTTCCCCCACCCTGTACAACATATTCAGCAGGCCATTATTCCTCATCCTTGATGAACTAGGCATCACCTACACAAATTACGCTGACGACATGCAGGTCCTTATCCCACTCTCGGTCGATTACGAGTCCAACACCAAAACCCTCAACTCAATCTACTCCACCATCCAAACATGGATGGCAGAAAACTGGCTTTGTCTAAATGGGGACACAACTGAGGTTCTTCTAATTGGCTCCCCTGAAACCCTAAGGAAACTCGATGACCATTACAACGCCTTCACCATCGACAATGTTAAAATCTCTGTCTTCCAAGCCGTCAAAACACTTCGAGTCTACCTTGACTCCAACCTATCCATGTCAAGACAGGTCAATGCCATAGCATCGGGAGCGGCCTACCACTCCAAACTACTAACTGCAGCCAGACCTTGCCTATCTGAGCAAAATTGCCTCACCATAGCCAGAGCAATAATTGGATCCCGCCTTGATTATTGTAACGCCCTCCTTGCCGGCACTTCCGCTAAAAACATCGAAAAACTCCAGGTTGTCCAAAACAATGTTAGCTCTCACACACAAATGCCTACACAACACAGCCCCCTGTATCTCTCTCAATGAATCTCAAGAGCACACACTACCAAACCCACGAGAACCCCCTACACCAACCGAATCATTGTACCTAAAGTCATGAGAACATGCGCCGGAGGCTCCAGCTTCCCCTTCATTGCTTCCTCCCACTGGAATTTGCTACCACCTCACCTCAGAGGAATAACCTCCCACCTAACCTTCTGCAAAGCTATCAAGACCATGCTGTTCATATGAACCTGCCATCAACCACTATGACTGGTTGCTCAGTGTTTGCTAATTGTACCCTCAAATTACTCGGGTAACTAAAAGAACATTTTGTACTGTCTGCTCTTAAATGCTACGTTTATTGTAACCAGTAGCAATCTTTGTACCATGTTACCAAGGCCTATCCTTGTATCAGTGCCTTGATGCCTCTGGGCTGCTAATGCGCTTTATACATATATATGCCCAGTCTATCGACAGTGGCATCAATAATCATTTATTTAAGATTTTATAAAGCGCTCATCGCAGAATAAATCATTGGTAGGCCCTTAGCAGATCAAGAAGAACAAAGGCTGGATGAGGTAGGCAGAAAGGTGGGGTAGTTTAGGCTTGAAAAAATAGCCACGTCTTTAGGAGTTTCCTGAAAGGTTTCCAGGAGGTTGTTTGGTGGATGTAGTGTGACACAGAGTGGGGGAAGCTAAAGAGAATCTTCTGTCACCTTTTGCCTTCTGTTTCTTGGGGGCCATTTGATGTTTAAATTTTCTGCAGAACAGACTTCTCTGAAAGGGTTGTAGTATTGGATACTGCTTTCTAGGTAAACTGCCTGTAACCTGAAAGGGAACAAGTTGAAAACTCGATACACCAGAGTAGCAAATACAACAAGAAATCAAATAAAGACATCCCATGGCCCACAGAACTGGAAACCCCACCTGAACCACCAAAGCAGTCAGAAACCTTGGAATCCTAAAGGACAACAGCTACCACTAGAGCCACAAGTCAACGTGATAATTGAAAAGTCCTTCCATAGATACTGTCAAAAAGATACTACCCTTCTTTTCCTTCACGCACAAAACACTTGTCATGATCGCCCTCATCATGTCCAGGATAGACTATGCCAACAGCATATACCTTGGAATGCCAGAGTGCTTGCTGAGTTAATTGCAACAAATACAGAATACAGCTGCCAGACTTCTCCTCAGACTCTCCCGAAAACACCACATCACACCAGCGCTAAGGATGCTACATTGGCTCCCAATCAAAAAACGAATTGCCTTCAAAACAATGTGCATAACACACAGAGGAATCCATGGCCAAGGAGCAGAATTCATACAAAAGAAAATCAACATCTACAAACCAACATGAACACTTACATCCAGCAACGACACCCGCCTAGAACCTAAAATCTACACGAGAAAAAAACATTGAGGATCAGCCTTGTCTTGCATATCCGTAACACTCTGGAACTCCCTCCCAAGAGAAATACAAACTACAGACGACCATCTAAATTTCAGAAAACTTCTAAAAACCTTCAGCTCTGAAGGGCATTAAAACGACTGAACAACATATACGCACAACAAAATGAATATATACATGGAAAGGAGTCCCACAAAACCAGAGACTGAAGGAAGACACCTGACATGAACACAGAGCGACCATAGGGACCTACCCCCATCAATGCAATCAAACGTGCTGAACCGGACAAAATCCAGCAAGAGAACCCTACTAGAAAAGCAAGGAGCACAACCGCTAAAGTATTCCAGGAAAACCACCTTTTAAAATTACCTGATAGCTTATACTGACCCACATTTAGCCTACTCGCATAGGCCGGTCTTGATATATTTTATATATATTTATTTTGCTCCCATACACTAGTGTTTCAGGGTGCGACAACCTGCAGGTCCTATCCTGCATGTAACCTAATTGTGTAACTTGGCCCCTTTCACACTTAGCCTGTATGTGTAGGTCAGCTGCATTCGACACCTAGTCTAATAGTATAGCTAAGCCTTATGCTCCCTGCCGTGCCCAGAGATGGGCCCTATATAACTTCTGCATCAGGCTGGGTCGATCGAGACGGATTGTGTGGGGTGGGAAATGCATCAACCCCCAATGAACTATTGGGAGCAGGAAATGTACCACATTTGGATGAATTGATTGGGGGTGGGGAGTGGGACAGGCATGGTATCAAGAGATGACACCGACAACAGTTGTAAAATTCAATATTAAAATCTTTATTAAGGATCATCAGGATGGTGTAATGCCTAACTTGCCCTATAACTGTGATGGGAATGTCCCTTCCTAAAGAAACCGAAGGGAATTCTGTGTCTGTAAATTGTAAGGAAGGCATGGTATCAATAGTAAGATGGACACAAGTGACCACAGTTCAAGGGTGTTTATTGAACTTCAATATGGTTTTGAAAAATGTAATCCTAAATCTACAGATGGGAGCAAGCTACGACCATCAAATAATAATGCAGTCCTAGTGGTGTCTTGTCAAAATAAAAGGGCCTATACTAATAAACCTATTGTCAATCCTTACCTCTAAATACCAATAGTGTTGGAAACAGTGCTACATAAAAGAAACAAATGTTCAAGAAATGATATGTTGGGATGTTCAGGCCGTTGGCCTCCCATCCCCACGTTTTCAGCATTGGATAAGGCGGTGCTCTCGGCTTAGCACAGTCTCTGGCTTCTC
Organism: Ambystoma mexicanum; assembly: GCF_040938575.1. NCBI lineage: Eukaryota > Metazoa > Chordata > Amphibia > Caudata > Ambystomatidae > Ambystoma > Ambystoma mexicanum. The sequence continues at coordinate 987,127,256 of NC_090925.1, forward strand.
TAGCACAGGGTGCAATTCAAACATTCGCATCATGGCCTTCTGTGCCCAAGTCTCCTTGCCTTTCAAAGTGTCTTCTTTCATAGGTCCTGATGCAACAAACAAACAAGAAGTTCCTTTCCTCTTAGGTTTTCACACATACTCAATTTCTCAGGTGATTACTATCCACCCCGGAATCCTCCTCAACCAGGTTCAGATCCCCTTCAATACAATGCTTGTTGGATTTCCATGTATCCAATTTCTCGGGTGATTCATGGTTCACCCCGGATCCCCCCTCAGCTGGGCTCAGATACGTTTCAACACAATGTTCAATCAGTCTCCCTGTGCCGGGCTCCAACCAATTTTATTTCACTTTAACACAAACTTGCTTTTATCCCAAAAGCTTTCAATTGATCTCCCTCGTTCGGGCTCAGACCAACTTTCTCTATTTTGTCATCAACTTGCTTGGCAGTATCAACATCAAACTTTTGATTGTGCACAGGATTTTGCTTGACCCGTGGCAGGATCACTTCGATGTACAGTTCATTGCCAATCTTTCACCTTTCGCAACTCTCAGCTGGATACTTTTCAGAGACTTTCGAATGAGCATGCACTCGGTGCCAGACCGCTCTGTAAAGGGTATCTTATATTGGTTTTACATTTCAATCATTCATCTGTTGTTCAATATTTACTTGCGTTGGTTATCACATGCGTTTCATACACTGTTCGCTTCAGCGCTCACCATACAATGTTGCCTCTTGCAACCTTGGCTTCAACTTGGACTGGTCTGGTATTAGTCTCCCCAACTCACTGGGCTGTGTTGAGTTCACTAGCACTGATTTGTTGTTAGAGCCAAGGACAGTACCATGGCAGCAAGTGATTCTCCCCACCTTGATTATCGTCGTGGATACCTCCGACACACAATGCAGGATTCTTCAGCCTGGTTTCCTGACCTTGCGCTTTCTATTTTTGAGGGTTTGTGAAAGTCACGGTTCTTTGTCGAAAAGGTCAAGGGCACTTCCTTCCTTGCAATCCCCTTCTGTTTTGCTGTCTTTCGCCTAGTGTTAAACTGCCATCTTGGAACTGCTGCTTCCTCGTGTGCTTTAACTTGCTCAGTGTGCTCTTGTGTTCCGCCTTTTTTTTCGTGTGGGGAAGTGTAATGTAGGTCAGGTCCGTGTGGTGGTCAGTAATTGCCTGACCCTGCTTGGCCATTGCATTGGGACATGTCAGGTATACTGCTTGGGTGTTAGTCCGTTTTCTGTCATAGCAAGCTGTCTGTGAGAAAGTGTTTTGTGTTGCTGGGGGGAGAGGTGGTTGAGTTCTTAAATATCATCCTTCCTGGTAGGATGGGTTAAAGTTGTTACAGGGAAGGGGATACCGCGTATCGCCATCCGGTTCCCCCTTCCACTCCCTAAAAACCCCTCACCCAGGAGATCCCCCCCCCGCACTGGTCCACCCCCAGGAACTCGATCAAAATGTGATAGGCGTGTGCTGGCCACCTGGATGACGGATTCCTGGTGACTAGCGGGTGAGACACCTTCAGGTTTCTCACAAAGTAAAAACCAAAAGTCTGTCTGTGTCAAAACCTATGCTTGCCCTCTCATCTAGGAATAAACATGATCTCGGGTTCTTAGTCAACAGAATAGTGTTCAAAAGTAAAGTCTCAGCTGTTTTTAGTGTACGTGCTTTCACACATTCAATACACTTACAATGCTGCTCGTCTTACCAATGTTCTGCCAAGTCTTGATGCCCCTTTCCCCAAGTTCAATCTAGCACAGCTCACACAAAAAGGGGGTCTTGAGGTTCCCTTCCCCAAGACAGTGTTTCTCAGTTTTTTAAGTTCTCAGGATTTCCTGCCTCAAGATTGCACTGTACTATTCATATGACTTGTATTTGCGTAATGTTTCTTGTAAGAAAATAATGGGTCCACTTGACCTGCCTTCTAGCTTGCATTGGCATTCAATTGTCACTTCTCTGTGGTTCCTTCACAAAGTCTCTTGCTTGTCACCATTTAGGGCTCTCTGGTCTAGGCGCTGTTGTCGGACCACACGGTCCACCCAGACCAGGTCAGGCAACCAGGAGCCCTGTACTTCTCCTTGACTCGATTTGCAATGTCTATGAACTTCACAGTAGGGAACTCCCAGGTCTAGGCACAGTTGTCAGACCGCACGGTCCACCCATCACAGCTGCGCAACCATATTTTCCCCTTTGGCCCCGTTTAACTTCTTCAGACTTTTCTGCTTAAGGCTTCTGACTTTCCACACTTAGTCTCTTAAATTGCTGCAACACTTGTGTGCATCAGTCTTTTGCTTTTCCCATAAACTTACAAGTCTTCTCCTCATTGGTTTATCAACCTATTTGCTTGTGGTCTGTTAACAGTGCTCCTTTCACCCAGTCTGGCTTTCCTTGTCAGTTAATTATCCACTGTCTGTTTGGTATTTCATATGCTTTGGTTCTAATTCCAATAGCACTTTCCATTCCGTTCGGTATTAAATATTGCATCACTACACTCGAACAGTACTTTCAGTTCTGTGTTTCATATGCCTTTATTTTATTCAAACACTACTTTTCATTCAGTTCTATATTCAATATATTGTTTGCAGGCTTTTACTTTTGCTAATACAGGTTTCACTTCTTTTGGCATTAGCTAATGCTTACTTTCGCTTCTCTTGCATTTCCTCCTTTAATACCAATTCAAATCAGTATTCAAAACTAACAATAATAAAGTTTCAATGTTCACTTGGGTTTACACGCCATGTCCCAGATCCCTCTCTCTCCGAGTCGGACTCACTGGTTTCTCACACAGAATGGGGACTGAAAGAAGGTACCTAACCGCCACGCTCCTTCTCTTGCAGGCGGTATCCATTCACTCTCGGCAGCTCACCGTGGCTTTGCTGTCGCATCCACAGTGCCTCTCGCAGACTGCGTCTCGGTACGTGGCATCGTGGAGCTGCTTCCTCTCTGCAGCTCCCGTTTTTCGCCAACCACGTTCTCTGCTATGCATCCTTTGCACTCCTCGTGGGCTTCCCAGCATCTTTCTCATCACTCCGCCATCCTGCAGTCGACACTGCTTCTGCAGTCCCCTTCCTCTCTGCAGTGGCTTCTCCTGCAATCCTCTCCTTCTTCCTCCGTTTCCCACCCTTTAAACTTCCCACCAGCCTGATTGGTCGGAAAGAGACTAGACCGCTTAGTTCTGTATCCTCTTAGTTGCCTCCTCCTCGTCCCAGTACCGAAGTGATGTTCATAGGTATGTTTATCAGAAAGGAGAGACTGGGTGTTTCTAAAGGATCTTTTCCTCGTCCCAGTATATAACTGATGGGTATTAGGGACTGATTTACAGGAAAAGGGGCTCATTGGATCAGGAAAATGGGAAATATTGTGCCTCACCCGAGGTTGCTTTGTTCCCACTCCCCAAGTCTCCTCTACCCGGGTGCTCTTTGTCCGCACATCCGCCCCCAGGGTCCCAATCCGCCAACAATGGCCTTTCCCTCACTACCTGGGAGGGTTCAAGGTCAAAGATTCGAATACAAAGTTTCGAAATGCAATATTTCGAAACAAAAGGACCGGAAAAAAAAAATCGAATGCATTTTTTTGTTTTTCTTGTTGGGGGGGGGGGGGGGGAAGGGGGAGTCTCCCCAAAACCCCTGTTTTTTGGCCAAAAACCACTAATGTTACCTATATCAAAACCAAAAAAAAAATACATTTAAAAAAAAAAGGGCATTTGTTTTTTTTTTTGTTCAGTCCTTTTGATTCGCATGTATTGCATTTGATCCTTTTGAATTCGAAATGATGACCGGACACCACCTGGGAGGAGTGTAAAAAGGGGAAAGAAGTGAGGACGCCCTCAGAGTTCTCACAGCAGTGTGTCGCACAGGGATAGAGTACGGGGGATGGGAGAGGCATCACACTTGGAATGGCAGCTGGAGACCAGAAGTGTATCCCACTTTGATCGAGTGTTGGGGGTATAAAGTGTGCCTCACTGGGATGGATGGACACTTAGGGCCTCAGCACGAGTCTGGCTATTACTGCCGCATTTAAGGGTCTGCCAGATCATGGCCTTGCCGGATTTCCCCCCAAATCTGAGCTAGGGGAAATCTGCGGTAAATTTGCTGATTTTCAGCGCTATTACCGCCGGCGGGAAATCCGCCGGCGGTAATTGTGCAAATTTTCACCATTGGGCCCAATGGGGAATGAGGAATTCCCAAATGGGCCCAATAGGGAATGGTCACTAACCGTTCCGCCAAACCCGTGATCCGGTGCTAATAGCGCCGGGGGTTGGCGGTAGGGCTAATAGTGCCACGGTAATAGCGGAGGCGTTACCGCCCAACTCATGATGAGGCCCTTAGATTGACTGCTGAGGGTGTGATATGCATCACACTTGGAGGAATTGGTGCGGGGGTAGAAATTGTGCCGCACAGGGTACAGGGAATGCATCGCACTTGGATGAATTTCTGGTAATGGCAACTGCCCAGCACAATAATTAATGGTAGGGGTTGGGAATTGGGTTGCTCTTAGCCAGAATGTTGGGTGCAAGAAATGTATTGCCACTAACCCACCATACTAAAAACGGATCCCTCTGCATACTCACTCTCAAACTCTGAACTAAGCACAACCATGCCTCTACAGCACCAGAAAGTGTGCACACTTCAACAACCTACATGAAAATAAACCATGCACAAACACACCTCAACACCACATGACGGCTACCAACCGAAAACGCACTTACGCTCAGTGACTCTTTTCTCCAAACTGAAGCTGCCAACAGCACATCACAGCTCTCTTGCTCTTCTCCCGCTCAATCCCACTAACAAACCACGCAATCCTCCGTGCATTGCAGATCCGACAGAGCGCCAAGAGATCACGCAAATGGCAACAGTGTGCAGTACAAGACCCTTTAACATTTGTGAACAAAAAGTCTGAAGAGGGGAGTGAAAGTGCAAACTTAAATGTGGGATGCTACTATGCAAAAGTGTGGTAGGCAAAAAAAACTATCAGTAGATGTAAGTTTTCAATGTTTCTCGTTCAGCGTCTTGTAGGGTCTTCTCAAGTTCAAACAAAGGTATTTTTGGCAAAGTTCCAAGCTCCAAAGTCACTGACCATTCTGGGACAGCTCTTCACTCGTGAGAGCTTGGGTCTGTGAAGCAACATGAAATGCCTACAAAATATCTCCTCCATAGTTTGTGGGTGGATTGTCAGTACAAGTCCCCCGCCACCTGCATGATTTTGGTGTTTGCACTGTCAGCTGGCCCCACGTGGGCAGAACCGTAGGAATGTTTGTTGGTCATGAGCACAATTGGTAGCCACAAGGCAGCAGTTATTGACTGTTGGGCAAGTTTATCCATTACTGCTTGGTTGACTCTCGGCCCCCACAAGGTCTGGGTGGGTTGCTACTAACAAGTTTGTCTTTGCCTTATGGGTTCCCCCTATTTGATGCACAGGGGTGTGTGAACCTAGACCTCACCAACCTCTGGCCCCAGGTCAAACAGGCTCTCCAACACACTTGTCTGGTAGCCCTAGCCTGGCTTCCACCTATGCTCACCTTGCACCACTTACCAACTCTGCAACAGATGGCTTGGTTTTACCATTCCGCCTCTTCCTTGAACTACAACTAATGTTCAAACTCTATATATCTTGTTTTTGTCATTATCTGTCCCTTTTGCAAACTTTGCCTCTTCCTTACTCTTCTCACTTTCTTCCACATGTCTTCCCACTCCTCCCTGCTCCATCTCGTTCCACTCCCTGCTTCTGCTCCCTCGATGTCTCCACTTAGCTGCACATCATCTGCCAAGAGCTTCCCACACTTGCGGTCCGTTCCTCTCTATTTTGTACCCATCCCAGTGTTGTTAATAGGGCTGCGAGGGAAAGACTATGGACACCAGTACAGCAAGGAGGATCAGCCCCTCTAATTGACTATGTCCCTTTCAAACTAATGATTTCTCATGCATGCATGATTGACTTGTAGGCCGGGCCTCCGCTTTGCTGCCCGAGTTCATTGCAGGGCGGGCCCAATCTTGGAGTCAGGCAGGTTTGTATTGCTGGCGGCCTGATTCCAGCAAGATGCCACTGCAGACCAGCACAGTGGGGTACCCATGCTCTGCTGTTCTGAGTTTCCACTTCTTATTGGTCCCATGGATAAGTGTTGTGATTTAACCCTCAGGCTGCCCCTGCATATTTATCTGCTTGTGCCACTCTGTTCTCTTCCAACATGCATGTGCTTCATGGGCTCCCACAACTCTGGGCTCACAGGAAATTTGAAGGGCTCACAGGAAATGTCAAAGGCTCCCAGTATTTCTATCTTCACCATAACTATGCTGCTGCAAATGTTTTGGGGGCACAGGTAGAGGAATGATCCCCTGCATGTTGAATCCACCATATACTGCCTCTTGATGGAATCATAACTGGCCTCCACATTCCACTGAGCCCCCCTGCCTGGTAAAATGCTAGTGGCTCCATTACAGGGTGCAGAAGTTTTAAGAAATGCGAAGATTGGGGGGGCGCTGTTGCGCAAGGGAGAAAATGGCAGCTCCTGTGTGAGCTCCGGCAGTTTCCAGTGTCGTATGCCGAAATAACTGCTTCTGTACGATCCGGTTTTCTCTGAAAATCGCGTGGAACGCACAACAGTGACCATAGAAGGCCCACAAGAAATTTGGATACTTTTGGTGCGGGGCTTCCTGTGCTACGAGCCCAGCTGGACCCCGAGACCGACTGCGGCGCGGCGGCCGTGGTCTGTGGGGAGGAGCCTGGCGTTGGGCTGCCGCCGGCGACGCGGGAGGAGAAACAGCCGATCTGGCATCGAGGGGAGTGGGGCCGCGGGCGCTCCGTGCAACGTTTGGTGCCTGCGGACCCTCCCGTGGACAGACTTGTGGCGCCGGGAGAGGAGCGGTCTATGTCCCGGAGTGGGGAAGGTAAGGGGGGCCCTCCCTCCCGGCCGAAGTACGCGCCCTACCCTGCCGCGTGGCGGGCAGACTGCGCGGTTCCCTCGCGCCGTGGGGAGGGCACAGACTCTGGCCACGGAGCCCCGGGGAAATAAATAATTGAGCTCGGCTGATCCGGCCCGCGGCTCTCTCCCTCCGCGTGCGGCCCCCGGCCCGTGGACGCAACATATCCCGGTCGCCCCAGCCGGACCCCCTGACCACACTGAAGTACTTTGCACCAGCTATACCGGCTAATCCCTTGCTCCCTCTCCTGTCCCCCTCCCCGCTCCGCACGCTGACCACAGCTGGCTAACATAGGTGCCCCCCCAGCTACGCAGTCCAAGAAGAGACCAAGGCAGCAGCTTCCTCCTCGATACTTACATTGCACATTGAGGGGAAGCCTGGGAGCTGGTACCTCACCACTCTGCTCCCGCCCCTGTCAAAGGAGAAGGGGGGCGCAGTACAACGGCAGCCTGGCGCGGATGGGACATTGGAGGCAATAAACCAGGGAGGACAAGCCCCTCTCCCTCTCCCAGGGGAACTTGGGCCAGGACCACAAATCAGAGTACCGGCAGGCTGCGGTCGTCCGAGACTGCAGATCATCTCTCTAGCAGCTGCAACAACGAGGTGAGAGGACGATATCCATAGCCATTAACCATCCCCTATACCACATCGCAATAGGCTGGTCTGGATGCTCGGAATAGTGCAACGACAGCGCAGGATACACTTAAACTTGGTCACGAGACAGGCAGTGGCTTCACTTGCTGAGTACCACGACGACCTCAACATCCTACCCAAACTATAGCTGGTGGGGGCTCCTTTGCAGCAACTTCTACAGAGAACCCAGTTGATCTGTACGATGCCCAAGAACTTTGGCCACAAAAAAAGCAGAGGCACTATAGACAAATTTACGACCACAATGCAGAAGGACGTGGCTGATGAGGCCAGTGCGGAAATGGCCCCACAGGAACAACAAACTCCTCCAGCCACGATGATGGACCCCCAGGCGGTCTTGGAGGCCATGCAACAGGGTTTTGCGGCACTCACAGACAAATTAGATGGGATCACAGTGAGTGTGGCCACCATAAAGACGCAACTGGACAAGACTACCTCCAGCATGACGGAGGCTGAAACGCGGATATCTGGAACAGAAGATTCTTTGGAAGCTCTGAAAAGCACAGTCTCTACTATGGCAATAGAACTGGGGACTGTGAAATCCAAATGTGAAGACTTAGAAGCGAGGTCCTGCAGAAATAATATTTGCATTATTGGGGTCCCAGAAGACGCAATCAAAGGGACGATGGAGAAAGTGGTCGAGGACCTTCTGCGCATGCTACTGGGTGATCCGGGATGGTCCCCGATGTTCCTGGTGGAGAGGGCACACAGATCATTGGCCCCAAAGCCCAAGCCGGGGGGCATATCCTAGACCGATAATTGCACGCATACTAAATTACAGAGACGGAGATCTGATCCTACGTACTTCCAGAGAGAAACAGGAGTTAAGATGGGAGGCTAATGTCATACGTATCTACCCAGACTTTACATTAGCGGTCCAACAGGAAAGAAAGCTCTTCACTGGGGTCAAGAAGTTGCTATGTGATATGCAATGCTCTATCCTGCTAGGCTGAAAATCCAACATCAGAATAAGTCATATTTCTTCACATTCCCCGAGGAAGCTGCGAACTTTGTAGAAACACATATCCCACCAAACAATGGACAATCCTAGAAGATGGCTACTAAGTGAATTGTGGGCCACATCATTTCCAACGAGCTAATGTTACGAGATGAATAGCAACGGGAAAGGCTCCCTATAGAATCCTAAGTCTGGGAGCAACGGGATGCAGTCTCCGAACGCATAGACACCAATTTTCCAGACAGCAAAATGAGCGAGAGGAACGAGAAAGAACCGGAAATGACACTTAGACTTGATATCGGCGTGCGCGCTGGAGACGCCGCAGCCCCCCCCTGTAGCAGGAGCTTAGGACATTGATGGGAGGGGAGGGATGGTCATTTAAATGCACAGTTGAAGTTTGGGGAACTGTGAGGGAGGGGGCAGGGGGGGACATGGGGGTTGTTGGGGAGTTTGTTATGCAATGGAAATAGATAAAAGTAAAAGCACACAGGTGGTAAGCACGAACGCGCTACAGCACACAATGGATGAATATTGGGACACAGACATAAACAACTACCTCTTAGATAATGGGTAACAAAGGTAGGGATGACATCAATTTGTTCAGCTGGAATGTAAGGGGCCTTGGTTCCAAGATAAAGAAAAGAAAGATAATGGCATACCTCAATAGGCAATCTGCATCTTCCTGCAGGAAACGCATATGGGCCCCAATCAGACTGCACAATTGATACCCAACTGGGGGGCCTTTCAATATTTCACAACAAACTCCAGGCGCGCTAGGGGTGTCGCGATATTGCTACACAAAACATTACCCTTTCAATTTATAAAAGTTGAATGCGTTCCAGAAGGGATTTATGTGCTGCTTCATGGTAACCTCTATGATAAAGAAATGGTCTTCCTTAATATCTATGGTCCAAATACTGATCAGCCAGATTTGTACACCTCGATCTTTGAGAAATTGGCATGCTTTCCAATGGCCCAAGTGATTTGCGAGGGGGGACTTCAAGAGCATCTTGAATGTACAACTTGATCGCACCTCGACACAATTCAGAACATTAACAAAAGCAGCGCAGTCAATACTGACGCACATGTCAGACCTGAATCTGAGTGATGCTTGGAGGGCATTGCACCCGGGCAAGAGAGAATATACATACTAATCCTCGGTTCACGATATGCATTCCAGAATAGACCTATGGCTGATAGACGCAGGGAGCATGGCGTGGGTCATTGACTCCCGCATCCACCCTAGGACGTACTCGGACCACTCCCCGATACAACTAACATGGAGAATCCCTGATAGGCCACATGGCCGTCCCCTATGGCGATTTAAGCCTACCGCACTAAGAGACCTGGTTTACAAAAACTCAATGGAACAATACATACAAGAATATTATGATATAAACGAAAACTCGGTCTCAACCCAAGCTATATTATGGCAGGTGTTTAAAGTATGCGTCAGGGGTCACTCGATATCCATAGAAGGAGGAATCTTGACAGATATTAGGGGCAGACTGACCCGTTTAGAGACACTAATAGCAGCTCTACAATCCCAGTATGCACTCACATCGTCACCCCAACTCAGCTTGAAAATCAAGACCAAGCTTGAGGAATACATGGAAGCGGCAGACCAGGAGGTCAGATACTTTGACAGACCTGTGGCGGCGCAGAGATACGGGGAGGGGGAACATGCCGGGAGATTATTGGCCAGAACGGTGCGTGGTGAAAGGGGCCCTATGACCATCCCCTGCATACTCACAGCAGATGGTACAGTAACCACAGACCAGGCGAAATTGAAAGATACATTCTACACATTCTACGAAAACGTATACTCCCCAAAGAGCGCAGTTACAGAATCCGAAATAGAAAATTATCTCTCCTGATTCCCACAACCCTTATCGCAGAAGCCACCAGAGAAATGTTAGAGGAACCCATCACTGAAGCAGAGATTATTGAAGCAATAAAGGCACGCCCCAATGGGAAATCCCTGGGCACGGATGGGCTGGGAGCTGAGTTTTATAAAGAATTTAGTCACCCACTAGCACCTAGATTATACGCAGTGTGGATGTAGGCAATACAAAAATGGGAGCTCCCAGAGACCACAAGAGAAGCAATAATTACGCTTCTGCTTAAATCAGGGAAACCCCCTGAGGACTGCGGGTCATATCGACCGCTATCCTTAATAAACACAGATGCTAAGATCCTAGCGAAGATCCTAGCTCTTAGGCTTACACCGTTGATGCCATACATGGTTCACGAGGATCAAGCAGGGTTTATAATGGGCAGGTCCACAGCAACTAATATAAGGCGATGCCATCAAATCATTGCCACAATACCCCCTGAGACCCAAGGAATAGCGGTCTCCCTAGACACGCGGAAAGCATTCGACAGTCTCCTGGCCCTTTCTCATCGGGGTACTGCGCAATTATGGGTTTGGCCCACAATTTATTAAATGGATAAAAATCTTATACACACGACCCCAAGCAAGGATTAGAGTCAACGGATCATTTACAGATATATTAGAATTGTTGGGAGGCACAAGGCAGGGCTGCCTGCTATCTCCGCTCCTCTTTGCTTTAGTCATAGAACCACTCGCGGACATTCTTAGATCACACTACAGCACATTCGGCATCCGGGTCGATGGTAAACCACAAATAATAACTTTGTATGCAGACGACATCCCAGTATACCTAAAAAAAAAAAAAAAAAAAAAAAAAAAACCCAGACCACACGCTCGGTAAGGTGCTGGCAGTAGTGGAGGAGTTTGGCGAATACTCGGGCTTACGCCATAACCCCAATAAGTCGGAACTATTCCCCCTGACTGACAGCACAGTACAGCACCGGAACCTACATGGCCTCATATGGAGCCCGGTTCATATCACATATCTTGACGCTCACATAGCTAGCACTGCCCTACTGTCCCGCTCCCTGAATTACAGTACTCTGATAGAAACACTATGCATCAAAATGAAGCGATGGAGCGCTCTACCCATATCATTGATGAGGAGGATAACGCTGATTAAAATGATAATACTACCGAAACTCTTCTACCTGTTTAGTACATTGCCAGTGTGGCCGGGACGTGCAGTGTTTTCCAAAATCAATCGTGCCTGCATAGCTTTCGTCTGGGGTGGACATCCAAGGTTAAGCTGGAGGGTCCTGACCGACACGTATCCCAGGGGTGGGCTGATGGCACCGGACATGGAATTATACTATCTCGCGGTGCAGGCGCACTACGCAACAGGTTGGGCCACATCCTTCATCAACCCGGCCCCCCCACACCTCCCTGCAGGGGATCGCGAGTCGGTGTTGGCACTGCAGAAGCTGACTAGACCTACTCCCAAGCTCTGCAACACAATACACCCCACCAAGGTTACGATCACAGCATGGTCAAAAATCGCAGACATCTTCGATGCCAGTAAGTTATACCATCAAGCATGCCTATTTCAGGTGACCCACATACATCTCTATCCATTGATAGTGATGTGGCAAAGCACTGGACCACGAGAGGTGTTACACAATGGGGACAGCTATTCCAGGACAAAAACTTTATACCCTGCGGAGACATCAGAAACATAGTGGGAAACACGAATGCGTATAAGCAACAATATGACCAAGTGGCAAACATGGCACGCCTCATGTTTCCATCATTCCCGAATGAACCCGAAGCCAATATGGCGCTAGGCTACATATATACTGGGGAGACTCAGAAAATAACAACCTCTGTTTTGTATAAAATTATAATACAGACACGGCCGAAGGTGGCCCATGCAGCCAAGAGCGGGTGGGAGCAAGATTTAGGGCAACTGATAGAAGATAAGGAATGGTCATGTAATTCGAGATTTACATATCATGTAATTCGAGATTTAAGCTGATTCACTATAAGATAACACATAGGACACATTACTCTCCGGCAAATCTCAAGAAAATATATCCCATCATGCCCGGCACCTGCCCTAGATGCCACGGTGAAAATGCTAACCTATTTCATATGCTATGGGACTGTACAGAACTGAAACAATATTGGTCTGAGGTCTGCGGAGCGCTGGATATGATGGCAGATCAACCAGTAGTATTGTCCCCGCGACTATGCATGCTGGGGGCGGTGGGGAAAATGAACCCTAAGTGGCGCAGATTGTTAAACTTGAGCTTATTGATAGCCAAAAGGGCCATATTGATGAGGTGGAAAAATGCTCAACCGCCGACCAAAGAAAACTGGAACAAAGACATGATGTGGGCTTGACTCAGTGCTGCCCCCCTCCAAACCCAAGAACATATGGGCGAGGTATAAACAATACTTGACAGAACTAACAGAACGGGAATGCCCGACTACAGGAGACAGCCAATTGGTGTAAGTTGTATGACCACTTAAAAGATTGTTACAAATGTATGTGTATAACCTGTGTGCAAACATAAATAAAGTTGTTAATTAGCTGGAAAAAAAAAAATGCGAAGGTTAGCCATAGTAATTTGAATTAAATGTAATGCTTTAGTTTGGAGCCAGTGGAGTTTTCTCAAAAATGTGTTGAATGTTAGAACGTTATCTATGCCAGCGATGAAGAGGGCTGCTGCACTTTGAGCCAGTTATAACCATTTAATTTGATAGGTGGGAAAGTTGGTGTAAATGGTATTTGCATAGTCTAGCCCGAGAGTTGGCAAGCGATTGAAACCATGACCGCATGATTCTCTTGTGTAGTATCATAATGACTTGGGTAGAAGAAACTTGATTCCACCACAGCTATAATTTGGGAGTTCATTCTTAGGTCAGCATCCCATATAACTCAGTGGTTATTTACTTTAGAAGGTTTGGCTACAAGGCGGCTGAAGAAGCCGAGATGAGGATGGTAGTTCAGAAGTTGTTTGGCAGGTGTTTGGAGCCATGTAGTAGGATTTCATTGTTGTCGTCCTTGCGCTACCGCCTGTTTGTGGATTCATGCCTCAAGAGGCGACAGACTATGAGACCGATTCTGGACTGTTTTAGCATCAGAAGTCACTCTTCATTGCTTCAAATTCATGTAGGCGAGGAATTGGATATTGTGGCTGTAAAGAAGGTCCATTAGAGGCTTGCTTGACATAATATATGTTAGAGGTGTGGGGCAGAGAGGGGTTCTCTGGGGGAACACTGTGAGTCACCGAGAGCTGGAAGAAGTGAAGATTCCGAGTGACTTGGTGGTGATGGTTGCTCAGAACATCTCTCCAGACACACCAGCCACCAGCTCAACCATTTAAGCACATGCTAGTGGTTCACTGTGTCAAATGCAACTGGACCGATCATGGAGTATGGTCAGAAAGAGGGATCCTTCATCAGCCGCTGCAAGAAGAACATCCCAAGCATTAATCAAAGCCATATTTGGGTGTGAAGACTGATTAAAATTGAGCACACTATATTGCCAAATAAAAGGAGTGCTTGTGCTTCATAAAAAAATATACTTGTTCACATCACAAAAGCCTTTTTTCTGATCCCATTCCTACTATAGTGTGCTCCTTTCCTCAAAAACTGTCTTTGGCGCAGTATTTTTCATATACTATGATGCAAATAAAACCACATGAACAAGCAGAATCGTTATCCGTTAGTCAGATGGGGAATGCCTGCTGAACCGATAGAATGAAACCTTTCTTCAGGTGTATGCCTTCCTTTAAAATGGTTTCGTCACATACACAACAAACATTTTAGCATTGCTTCTAATTGCAATATGTTTGTTTAAGAACTTGTACCACACTATAGCCCCAAAGGCAAATGGGTGCACGTAAAAACAAGAACAAACAGCACAATATCGACCCTAAAAAGGAGCAGGAGAAAACAATAAAACATAATCTACAATAAAAGTAATAACAATGAAAACAACAAGCAACAAAATAAAATCAGTAATAGCAAGTCAAAACCCAACGATAAATCAGCAGGATAAAACCTGGCCCAAACCAGGCTAAAAGACTTAAGGTATTAAGTATTTGGACCATAGATATTAGATATTAAGGAAGACCATTTCTTTATCATAGAGGTTACCATGAAGCAGGTAAAAAATGTCTTGAATAATTAGAGCAAGGAATTCAATCTTCATTTTTGGCATTGTCTTTGTGGAAAATCAAAGCATCATTAAACACAATATAACATTTTTGAACAACAGAAGTAACTGAAACCAAAACAAATGGAAATCCTTCAAATTAGAAAGTCCCTTCCATTGAACTGATTGTTGACCTTTGGAAATGCGGCACAATAATACTCAGGGATATTTCAATTTGAGATCCAGCCTGTTGGAAATAGTTGCTCATTCAAAGTGGTACCATCAACTGAACTTTCAAAAGGAGAAAGTGCTGAACAACATTCAGGCTTCTTAAATCCACGCATAATCTTACATTTTCCCTTCTTATTTGTGAGAACTGTGTATAAAAATGCCACCTGACAACCGGATTTATTTGATCAATGTTGTCCCTTACTTTTCTCTTCAGCTTTTTCTCCTTCTCCACTCTTGCTACCAGAGGCCCCTTCTAATCTTATTCCTAACTGGAACAGATGCTTCACATTGATCCTCATTGGGGAAACCATCACATTCACGGAATGCTGATCTTGGGGGCGGGGGGTGGAAACAGGAGCTTATTGAATTCCCTGTTACTCCTTATCCTTAATTTGTTGTCTGTGGTAGGTCAGAAGGAGGAGACAGACAATTATGTGCCATGTTCACAAGGATTTTCTTTAAATATTAAAGACAATGCCTAACTTTCCTTATGCTAAGAGTTTCCCTACCTTATATAACTAAATTGAGGTGCTAATCATACGTCGTAAAGTCCAGAATCTAAGCTGCTTTAGCCCTACCACTAAAACAAAAACACCAAAAGACCAGGAGAATGACTTCCTTCTCCTGGTATGCTTTTCAGCACAGTTCCTTTTAAAAAGGGATTGTGAGGGGTCAGTAATATAACACGGATAACTGCTTGCAGTTTTCTCAAAATATGACAATTTATTAAAGTAAATTTCAAATAAAGCCTTGCTTGCCCTACTCTACAGAGGAATGTCCTACTTATTCTAAAAGCTAAGAGAGCAGTCTCAAACTGGCCCAAAAAATATACAGTTCTGAATCAAGGCAAAAGCTCATCAAACAAAAATCCACTGGTAACAACTGTGTTTCTGATGAAAAGATCCCCTTCCAATTCCCAGAAAAGAAAATGGGACCAATGGTAATCCTGGTTATTGCGATTAATTGTCTCTCCTTCAAGATCATTTGTCACAGTTCAAAGAAAGGGCAATATTTGCTCAATGACAATAATGCACCATTCTTTAGAACTTCTTCAGGTATAACTTTACATTTAATTAAGGCTTCTTCAGTACATTTGGTATATTTGTCAGGATGCTTTTCTTTGGGTTGCTGCTTCTTTCTTAGCAACTACCCTTCTACTGGTGTAACCATGAGAACAGTCACCTTTGTCCTACAGGACGTTGCTACTTCAACCACTTCAAAGTGACATCCGCTGACAGCTTAATATGCTACCACCCTCCAGATAAGGAGCGTATGGTGCTTTTTACGCAGTAAAATAATGTAAATACGCCACATTTTATTTTTATTTACGTACCATTTACACAGGCTGGCCACAGTACTTTTATTGAGAATTCCCCTATTCTTTCATTCCAGTAGATGGCACTGGAACACATATTTAGCAAATGCTAGCTTTCATTTCCTCCTTCTACAGCGACCAGAGCGGCTGGAACAATGCGTTCCTCTTCACATCCTGAGGCCCTGCATTAATATCTGTAGGTAAGCCCCCTCCTGGGCTCTATGTTCCGGTGCACGATGGCACCACAGTTGACTTTGTGACTCTGGCTAAATTGAACTCTGAGGTGTGTCATCTGCTTCATGTTATGATTCTGTACTTTTTGAGCATTTTGGCAGTCGTGTGTCTGCCGATGTGCTTTTTTGTGTGCTGGCCTCACTGACCACACGAGGCATGGCCATTCCAAGATGGCAGTTTCCTTCCATCAGTGCTGGTGTGCTTTTGTTTTCAACGCTGGGTGCCTGTGATTGGGCATGGCCTCTTACAACCGGGCCAATGAGGAGGTCGGCAGGCTTGGCCTGCCCTCCTCACAAGGCCCACTCGGACACTCCTGGCCCTGTCTACCCCTGTCCACCAAGGTACGCCGCTGTGCCGCCCCCATAAATGTCTGTGTGCCCCTACTGCCCCTTGAATGTGCCTGTGTGCCCCCACTGCCCCTCGAATATGTGTCTGTGTTCCCCCTCTGCCCCCATAAGTGTGTGTGTGCCCCGCTGCCCCTCAAATGTGTCTGTTCCCCCTCTTCCCCCGTAAGTGTCTGTGTGCCCCCACTGCACCTCGAATGTGCTTGTGTGCCCCCACCGCCCCTCGAATGTGTCTGTGTGCCCCCACTGCCCCTTGAATGTCTGTGTGCCCCCACTGCCCCTCGAATATGTCTGTGCCCCCTCTGCCCCCGCAGTGTGCCTGTGTGCCCCCACTTCCCCCCTAGTGTGCCTGTGTGCCCCCTCTGCCCCCCCCAGTGTGCCTGTGCTCCCCCTCTGCCCCTCGAATGTGTCTGTATTCACCCTCTGCTCCCGTAAGCATCTGTGTGCCCCCACTGCCCCTTGAATGTGCCTGTGTGCCCCCACTGCCCCTTGAATGTGTCTGTGTTCCCCCTCTGCCCCTGTAAGTGTGTGTGTGCCCCCACTGCCCCTTGAATGTGCCTGTGTGCCTCCTCTGCCCACCCCCAGTTTGCCTGTGTGCCCCCAATGCCCCTCGAATGTGTCTGTGAGCCCCCACTGCCCCTTGAATATGTCTGTGTTCCCCCTCTGCCCCCCCAGTGTGCCTGTGTTTGCCCTCTGCCCCCGAATTGTGTCTGTGTGCCCCCTCTGCCCCTCTAGTGTGCCTGTGTGCCCCCACTGCCCCTCTGTGTCTGTGTTCCCCCTCTGCCCCTGAATGGGTCTGTGTGCCCCCTCTGCCCTCAGTGTGCCTCTGTGCACCCACTCTCCCCAGTGTGCCTGTGTGCCCCCACTGCCCCCCAGTGTGTCTGTGTTCCCCCTCTGCCCCCGAATCTGCCTGTGTGCCCCCTCTGCACCCCCCCCCCAGTGTGTCTGTGTGCCCCCACTGCACCCCCAGTGTGTCGGTGTGCCCCTACTGCCCCATGAGTGTGTCTGTGTTCCCCCTCTGCCCCCCGAGTGTGTCTGTGTTCCCCCTCTGCCCCCCGGGTGTGTCTGTGTGCCCCCTCTGCCCCCTGGTATGCCTGTCTTCCCCCACTGCCCCCCTAGTGTGTCTGTGTGCCCCCTCTGGCCCCTATTTCCCTCAGGACACCCTCCTCTCCACCCTTCCCTTCTTACAGTCCCCTCCTCTCCCCTTCCCCCCTTTCTCTTAAAGTCCACCTCTCACCCCCCCTTGCCCTCCGTGATGTTTCCCTTTCCCCCTCACCCCCTTCCTGCCTTGCATCCTTTCCCCTCTCCCCCCCTCGTCTCTCCTCCCCTCTCTACACCGCCTTCCCTCCCTTCTGTAAGCTAGGCACTACCCCAATTGCTGTCAGGCATAGTAAAGTGTAGTCGCCTGTCTTTTTGCAGCCTCTCTCCCCACCCCTCCTCTCCTCTCCCTCCCATGCCCTGTGTAAGCTAGGCACTACCCCAATTGCCGTGAGGCATAATAATTTGTAGCCGCCTGTCTTTTGCAGCCTCTTCCCCTCCCCTCCTTCCACTCCCTCCCCTGTCCTGTGTAGCTAGGCACTACGCCAATTGCCATCTGGCGTATTGATTGTAGCTGCCTGCCTCCTTCAGCCTCTCGCCCTTCCTCTCTTCTCCTCTTTCATCTTTCTTTCATCTTATCACTTACTCTCATCACAGCCCCTTGACTTCTGATAAAAGCTTGTCTGTCCTCCCCCCTCCCTCCTTGTTTTCTCCTCCCACTCCCTCCCCAGCACTATCTTGGTAAGTCGCTGACCCTTTTAAAGATAGTCAAATGTTTTGTTCCTCTCCTCTTCCCTTCTCCCTTCCACCTCCCCTCTTCCCCCTCCTCTTGTCACTCTTGCACTGCAACAATTGCCGCCAGGCATAGTAATGTTACTGCTTGTATTGTTTCTCCTTTTTTTCTTTTTTCCTTCCCTCTCCTCTCCCTTTTTTGTTCCATGCACTTGTACTATATGTTATGATTTGATAGTTATTTTTCACATTCTGATTTGTTTCAAGGACCTGTAAGAATGTTACTGTATTTTCCCATGCTCCCTCCCTCCTTGAAGCGCTTTGAAGCACATTGATTGATTATTTGTATAGCGCCTATGCACAATCAACTGCTGTGCCATATTACTGCAATCGGAGTAGGACTCACGCTTTTGGGCATGGTGGAAAGTGCATGTGCTTAGCACAAGAATCGCTGCAAGCGGTTGCTTTTTAAATCAATTCTTCAAAACACACAGGTTCTGTCTGGTGAGTTTGATTGGGGACGGGGACCGGCCTTAAATGGAAGTACCAACAATGTCATGCATGGCCCTTGATTTATTTGGCTGAATCTGAACAGGGTTAATTGCTACCACTCATGTTCGATCCATGGAGAAAGGACATACCATGTTTTTATTTTGGATATGGTACGTTCATTTTGCCTCGACAAAAGCCCAATCTTTCGGGTACTCTTTAACGGGATCATCCCCTAAGCAGACATAACTCTCTAAAAAGTGTTCTTCATGGACTCCCTTCTGTTTAAGGAGAACACTAAGCATGTTTGGAGCTATGGAATAAATTACAGGGCTCTGCAGCGGCTAATGTAGCTTGCGCAAATGTCCATGTCCCTCACATATTAGTGCTGTCTCTAGCAGACTGTGGAAATACAGCTTCTGGGTGGTGGGACCTGTGTGATGTCTACAGCATAGTGCGTCAAATGACTAAAATCGTGTTCAATGGAACGTGTCAAATGCAGCAATTTGCATGTGACTGGCAAAATAGTTGATTAGCAATACACATTGTGTAGTACACACCTTTTGTTTATAGTTTGTGTCATTATTTTTTACAATGACTTCATATTTCCGTTTGTAAACAGCATTTGGACCAGTCTACCATTAAAAGCAGATTAAGTATCTCCTCTAAAGGGCCCATTGACCTGGAAAAGCATCCGCCACTCATCGGATTACTGCAATGAGATAATCCTGCTAGCCTATGAGGATTACACTATCAGAAATAACAAAACACATATAGAGCCCAGAAATTTAAAATGTGTATGACATAATTGATATAAAAAACATGAATGCCATGTACCATCCTCCCTTAATGTAAGACAATGTTAATGTGGATTAATTCCAAAGTACTGGGAAGAGGAAGTGGTGCAGGTGTAATTTAGGGAGATTACTAGCAACAAAACATTGCATGTATAACTATAACACTCTTAATAACTTGCCTTCATACACAGAGTTTACTCCCAGAATGTACACAGTTTCGTAGCTGTAAATACATTCTTACTGTCAACCAAGCATGCATCACATATAGATAGAATTGTGAAGATTAAAGGCATGGTCTAGTAAAAATGTTTATTTCAAAAATAGATAGACCACATTAAAAAAAAAATACTAGCATCCTCCGTTTTAAAACTTCCTATGTAAAATTTTGAGATATTCAAGCTCAAAAGCAAGCACAAGGGCGCCGCCATTTTGTGAAATGGAGGCCCTCCTGCGCTTTTTTTGCGGCACTAATGAAGGAAAAGCCAGCCAGCTGTAGTAAACAGTCTACCGCTGGGTGGCTTTCCCTTCATTAGTGCCGGGACTCGGAGGACGCGGACCGGAGACCAGAGCAGGAAAGCTGCAGCTGAATCTCGGTAAGTGCTATTTATTTTTTTAACTTGGAACGAAAAACCGCAGCGTTTTCCAACACAATAACGTTGTATTTATGTTTGCGGTCGCTTCAAAAGCGACCGCAAACATAAATACGTTTTTAAAGCTGTGGCTTTATTTCTAAGTTTTCCGGGCTCCTCCAGCCCGGAAAACTTAGAAAAAAAACCGCAGCTAGTGCTTATTTTTTGTAAAAAAAATAAATAGCACTTACCGAGATTCAGCTGCAGCTTTCCTGCTCTGGTCTCTGGTCCGTGTCCTCCGAGTCCCGGCACTAATGAAGGGAAAGCCACCCAGCGGTAGACTTTGTTTACTATAGCTGGCTGGCCTTTCCTTCATTAGTGCCGCAAAAGCAAAAGCCAGCACAGGAGGGCCTTCAGTTCACAAAATGGCGGCGCCCCTGTGCTTGCTTTTTCGAATTTTGAGCTTGAATAGCTCAAAATTTTACATAGGAAGTTTTAAAACAGAGGATGCTAGTATTTTTTTTTTAATGTGGCCTATCTATTTTTGAAATAAACATTTTTACTAGACCATCCCTTTAACTTGCGTCACATCTAGACAGAACTGTGATGATTAGCTTGCATCACATCTAGTCAGAATTGTGGAGATTAGCATGCGTCACATCTAGATAGAACTGTGAAAATTAGCCTTGCGTCACATGTAGATAGAATTGTGAATATTAGCTTGCATCACATCTAGTCAGAATTGTGGAAATTAGACTTGTGTCACATCTAGATAGAACTGTGTAAATTAGCCCTGCGTCACATCTAAATAGAACTGTGAAGATTAGCATGCATCACATCTAGATAGAATTGTGGAGATTAGCATGCGTCACATCTAGATAGTGATACCGCTAACCAACCCTACTAAAAAAACTCACTCGCCACTCTGCATACACCTCTCAAACTCTGACTAAACACAATCCTACCTCGAAGCACAACGAACCGCACGCATTTCACTACTCTGCAACAACAAAACAGACCACACATAGTCTTCGCACAACAGCACATGACGGCTACCAAAAAAAAAGCACACCTAAGCACAGCGAACGGTATTAACCGAACTGAAGCTCCCAACAGCACATCACAGCTCTCTTGCACTTTTCACACTCAAGTCTACTAACCCATCCTACCCTTTTTCCATTCAGATCCGCCAGAGTGCGAGGGGACCACTCCAGTGGTGATACTGCACAGTATAAATAGCCTTTAACATTAACATTGAGTTGAATATGATTTATCCATCTTCAGTGATAGAAGCAGGGCCTTTAACCAGACCGCCAAGTGTGACCCTAGCAAACCCATTCATAGCTCTGCAACACTGCGCAGCACAATTAGTCACACAATCCTGTGCATTTACAGCTGACTTTAACAGTGCAGTAAATCTCTTCAAAGATCGGGCAATTACAAAGAGTCTGACCTAGCAGCCTCTCAAGTGGAATCTGCAAATCGTCTAGGTGATGCAGACGTTTGAACATCAATAACAGGTGGACTCAGCCACTGTGTGACAGTGTCCCCCTGAGCCCCTCCTTCCTATAGGAATAGCCAATCTTCCAGTAAACGTGTGTGTGCAGTTAACTGTTAAACACAGGCATATCACAGTGCAGCAATAATGCAATTCTATATGGGGCGTATAGAATTGCATTATTGCTGCACTGGCCCTCCCCCAGTCTCATAACACTGGATTTGACAGGCAGACAGTCTCACCAGCCAGTCAGTGCACCAGAGATTCTAGTATAGCGGACTGTGGTAGAACCAACATTACATTTTCTCCCCGGTTGCTCCCAGCCACTGAAGTTGCTTGGGCCGTCCAGAGAACTTCCCCACACTCTGCAATGTCCTGTTATGCTACGATATTGAATCTTTCATTGCACTCCATCTGCCATTTTCACACTTTCTAGGACCTTCAGGATCTGCAAGAAGTGGGTGTTTCAGACTTAAATTGAGAGAGTTAACTGATTGTAACATTGAAGCTGCACTGGAATAGTCACATTACAATGAGTAATGTAGTTTGATGCCCCTACACAAGTAAGTTTGCCACTTCTCCACCGTCTCTGAAGTTGGTGCCCCTCCCAACATTTGAAGGGTTAGCCCCGCCTAAATTTTAGCCTAGGTGCACCCCTGGATGTGCACACTTGCATTTTGTTAGGCAGAGAGGCGAGGGAAGCCTTTCCCCGAAACTGGCAGTGTTAACGTTTTACTGTATTTGTTCAGAAAAATGTACTTGGAACAAACGCAGTAAAACTTTAAAGCTGTTACTTTCAAGAAAGACTTCCATCACCTCTCTGCATATTGCGCTTTAAAATATACTATTCGATAGTATGTGTTGGATACATTTTTACTCTCTTGCAGAGGACAAAACTAATTTTTAATCTCTTGATATTGCATTTACTCTCTAATTTGAAAAAGCATGCGTAAAATACTCCCACCTCAAAATCTTATCTGGAGCACTGACCACAGTTCAAGTATAACTACTGCTTCATACTTTTAGGTTTTTAGGCAAAGTCTCACACTTCAACCTCTCCAGGTAGGCATGTCACGCTTTAATGACTTCCTAAAAAGGGGTAGCCTCTTCCGTCTGTCTGACTGCTACAAGAACAACCTGATTCTACCAGCAAGACTGACTTCTCTCTCTATCCAGTAATCTTTGTTACCATAGGTTGTAATGTATTGCTGCATATTCTTTACAAGCATTTAGCTCCCCTTTCTCAGCTTTACTCGCACATTTTCTGCTCAAGTAATTACACAGAATCCCTTGCCACTTCAGGTAACGATGCCAACTTGTATCTTAGGCCACTTGACAGTTGACAACTTCACAGTATAGGTTGATAGCTCTTTATCTGTTAGCAAGACTGTTAGCAAGACTGGTTTCACTATGAAAACGGGTGTATCTTTGCTTGGGTAATGCATGTTCTTCTCTTCCGTATTTTAGCCTCTTTACTTCTTGGAATTCTAAAGAATGTCAATTCTGGATACAGTATAGGCTTAAGTAGTTGTAGTGAAAACACAATTGGGCACATTCAACCACTCATAAAAGTAGATCTTTAAGTTTAAAGTTGTGATTCCTGTGTAATGTTAAAGGATGCAACTTTGATTTTGTTTGGCAACATAATTGGGCACATGCAATCTTTCTTTAATGTAGTTTTCACTCAGAGTTGCTTGTAACTTTTGTAATGTCAATATTGGGTATGTGGGAATGGTCTAACAAATGTTCCTTCTCTTCAATTATGGACACGCAACCACTCTTAGTCTGACGAAGAGTTCAACAATGGATTGAATTGGCTTTCGCTTCTCATGCAAATGTGAACGCTTTTATAATAAGCACAAGTGCTACATTGCCATTGTAAAGCAACCTCAAGTATGTTGAATGGATGTTACTCGCTTCTGGCAGTACAAAAGTGAATTATGAGCTGGCTACAGTTACCGGCAAGGCTTGTGAAGTGTGTCTGAACGCTGTGCTTCACTCACTGGCTTCAGGAACACTGCAGTGCATGTTTCTCTCCTTTCCCGGCTTCCTCGGCGACTGCTGCTACTTCTGGCTACTTCTGGCTCACTTGAGACCCACATGCTTTTCCAACAAGGTCTGGCAACTTCAACTGGGAGTTTCCTTTTCTCCAGAGACCCTCGCTTGCTTTCTGATTCTTGCCTTAGGGCTCTGGCACAGTCATGGCTCTGCGATCACAGCAACTCATGTCACATGGGGTAAACTCCATTTCCAGCACGTCTTCCTCTGCGCAGCCTCTGCAATTCAGGTTTTGGGAGAACAGGACCCTCTCGGAACTTGCAGGTGAAATCTGCTGTTTCCACATTCCGGCATCCCTTCTGTGCTCCCACATCCTCGTGACTTTCAGCCTCGTGCCTCTCCTCTGCCACTACTACTGCTCAACCCTCCAGCTCCTGTTCCAGCTCCTTCTTCTACTGCTTTCCTGCTGAGGCCTTTTATACCTCACAGGTTTGCCAATAGGTTTCTGGTGCAGGCTGTTAGCCTTAATTGCCTGACTCTTACAATGGCTACTCGGCTTAATTGCTACATGCCTTTTCAGCCTTCTTCCTCACCTCAGTACCTCTAGGATTCTGGGACATGTAGTTCTTTTCAACAAGGTTAGGCCTTTCTACTTTCATAGTTGGGCAAAAAGCCATCAACAGGGTGGGATTACGGGAAAAGTTGAATAGAGGGTTATCCCACTCTTCCTGGTCTGTACCCGTCAACCCCATGGGATCTTCCCGCAGTACACCATCCCGTGGGATGGGATCAGGAAGCATCTGCCTTTCCCTGGCCACATGGGGAGGGTCCCAGACCAGGTTTCTGGGGAGAATCTTCTCAGATTCTTCACAGGATCTTCCTTGTAATAGCCCTTTGAGTTCCTTCAAGGGTCTCTTCCCAGGCCCTTGTGGACTTGTCCTCGGCACCCTTCAGACTCTTTCTCTTCACACTGAAAAGTGTAGACAGTCTGTTTGACTCTTGCTTATTCTGTACTCTTTGTCTTCACTAGGACAACTATGATGAGCTTCTGTATGAATCCCACACTTTCGGTACTCTTGCCAACTACTAGAACGAGTATGCAGGGCCCCTGAGTGATCTTCCCTCTTCTTATATCTTTTCCAATCACTGGGACAGGTATACAGGGTCCCTGAGTGATCTTCCCTCTTCTTAAATCTTTGCCTCTCACTGGGACGAGAATGCAGGTTCCCTGAGTGATTCGCTACACATCGGTCAGACACTCTCACGCTCTCCCCTTTACCTATATTGTCAAGGGTGTGTCACTGGATCAGTGTTCTTTTCTTCTTTTCCATACTCGGTCAGGATGGTTCTCTGGTTTCTCTTTCTCTCTGTTTCCAACACGCTATGGTATGTCTCGGCGGTATCGGTGACAAAATGGGATTCTCCTGGTTTCCCTTTTACCCCGCCACCTCCTTCCTTTGGTTCTCCGATTGTGGTCCTCTACCTTGTAGAGACCACCTAAGGTCTGTCCGGGTGTGCGGCTTCTCTGGCACACCGAGAGGAGGGCTCTCCAGGGACTTTTACCAACTCTGTCCTCTTGGTTGGTCGGGCAGCCTACCGCTGTCACTTCTTCTCTATAGCTGCTTTCAAGCGAATGAAGCAGTCTCTCCCTTGCTTTCCGAGCCTTCTTGATATGGCGAGTTTGAAACTCTGAGGCTTCACTTTGTTTCTTTGAGGCCACCTCTTTTTATGACACACTGCTGTGACTTCCCCGGCTTCTCAGGAAAGTCCTTCCTTTATGTTTGTGACACATTCACCCTACCTCTTGTCAGCTTCTTCATCTCAGTATTTAATAATCACTCCTTATTCCTCCTATGTTCTTGCTCGTCACAGTACCAGGTTTCTTTTCTGTTTATAACATTACAGTAGTGTATGTGAGAGGAGTCTGAATATTTATTAGTCAGTAATGCAGTATTGGACTGTGGGGGATAATATAAAGGGAATTTCTCATGGGAAAGGGAGTCCTTAGCCCCAAAGGGGGAATCTCTCCCTGTGTGGTCCTGCCTATCTCCATCCCTAGTGGTATTATTGCAAGCCCTTCCTGGGCCTGGGCACACATTTTGAGCATCGTTCATTTGACGGTGTGCATGATCTGTTTTTCTATATCGACCACTTCCACGCGGCTATGGGCTGAAGCAAAGTTCTGTAGCCTTGCAATTGAAAAACAATTGTGCGCACTGGCAGCCCAAGACTCCAGTCACAACAACATGGCCACCCTCTTCTTCATCAGCACCAGAGTGCCTCCGAGGGTTTCCATGGCAACCATGTCGCCTTCATGCTTATTGGCCCCCAACTCCCTACATCTTGCCAATCGGTAGCCGCCTGGGCCTAAGAGGGCTCGGAGGGCCCACTCCTCCATGCGCCCCTGCAGCAAACCATGGCACAGGTCAGGGGCAGGCAGCCTACTACCCCACGAACTTGGGCCTCTGCATCTCTACGCACCCTGCAGAATGCCAGGGAGTGATGGCTGTAAATTGTCATTGCCTCCCCACTAATCCTAACAGCTGTTGAACCAAGGTGTGCCTACAGCATTCCACCTGCCTTTACCTACTTAATCTCACTTATTCCTTCTATCATCACTTTTGTGTCTCCTTCGGCCAATTCAAAGCCTGGTGTGTGTTTTTAACTTCTCTGCACTGTAAGGAAGACATGGTATCAAAGTAAGACCGACACAAGTGATCACAGTTCAAGGGTGTTTATTAAACTGTAAAATGGGCGTGATAAACGCCTAATCTAAACCTAAATCCAAGATGGGAGCAAGCTACAAACATCAAATCATAATAATACAGTCCTAGTGGAGTCTAGTCAAATCAAAAGGGCCTATACTAAAAAAGAACTATTGCCAATCCTGACCGCTATGCTACAAAATAGTGTCGGGTAATGTTCACAGGAAAAGAAACAAGTGTCCCCAAATTGATAAGTCAGGATGTTAAGGCTAGGGTCTCCTTTCTCCATGTTTTTAACAGTGGACAAAGCGGGACTCTTGAGCACAGCACACTCCTGGGCTTCTCAGGCATGAGGTTACAGTTTCTTTTCTCAATATCAGGGCCTTCTGTGCCCATGTCTCTTTCATGCAAAGTCTCTTGCTTCAGAGGGCCTGATATGCCTGATATGCCATTACCAACAAAACAAAAGTTCCTTTTGCTAACCTTCACGTCGGGTGATCCTTCTTTCAATGTTAGCCTCCCTCAGTCGGGCTCAGACCAACCACTCACTATAGACATCCCTCAGTCGGATTCACACTTGTCGTCACAATGTTCATGGGTGTATTACTGTTCACCCTAATTCGCAGGCATCCCTCAACCGGGTTCACATTTGCCATAATACACAGTTCACTTTGCTTAGCTTTCT
This sequence comes from Ambystoma mexicanum, assembly GCF_040938575.1. NCBI lineage: Eukaryota > Metazoa > Chordata > Amphibia > Caudata > Ambystomatidae > Ambystoma > Ambystoma mexicanum. Next base: position 987,154,410 of record NC_090925.1, read on the forward strand.
CTTGGCCTCCCTCAGTCGGGTTCACATTGCCATTTTAACACAGGTCAAAAGAAAGTCATTCTAGACCCCTTAGGTTCTTCCCTTACCCAAGTCAAGGTCTCAGCCCCCAGTCATGGTTTCTATTAAGCCTCCAGTCAGGCTTCACACAGTTCTAATATCACATAAGGTTCCCCTCTGTCTGGCTCAAACCTTTCTCAGTGGCTCTTACGTCATGGCTTCCCTCTGTCTGGCTCGAGCTGCTTGGCCTTGGCCTTCCACTAGGTCTCCCCCTCTCCCATTGATGGTGGCACCCGTTGGGATGTTCTCACGGCTTCCTTCGACTCCTCTAGAGTCATCATTAATGTCTACCTAAATGGCACTGTCATGGTTCAAGGCCCTCAGGCCAATCTCCTCTTCTTTGATAGGCGCTTCCCTCACCTCACCAACTTCCTTTCAACTCCTGCTTCCCCTCTTCTCCTCCATTGGCTGCCCTGCCCTCTCTTCCCTCCTCTTCTGCCCCAGCTCGGGCTCCCGCCTCACCTCCGCAGAGCGTACCTCTGATTTGTACCCACCCACTGAAGGCCTTTAAGGCTGGCAACATTCTTCATCTTGCCACTCTCAACTCTCGCTCTGCTGTCAAACACTCCTCTGACATCTGCCAGCTCTTGGAAGAACTTGAACTTGATGTCCTCGGTCTTACTGAGACATGGTTCACAGCCAGCTCTGTCACAAGCTTTGACACTCTCCTCCCTGATGGCTACAAGATCCACTCCACGCCCAGATCCATCCGGCCCGGAGGGGGTGTAGCCCTGATCTTTCTTCGGTGGATTCCTGCCTCTATCATTCCCATGCAGACTTACTCCTCTTTCGAATGCCTTGTCTGCAGTCTCTCTCTCTCTCTCTCTCTCTCTCTCTCTCTCTCTCTCTCTCTCTCTCGTTCTCTCTCTCTCGTTCTCTCTCTCTCTCGTTCTCTCTCTCTCTCGTTCTCTCCCTTTCTCTCTCTTTCTCTCTCCATGCCACTCTTGGTGTTGCTACTCTCTACCGGCCCCCTGTTCAAATGGCCTCATTTCTTTCTGAGAAGGCGGACCTCTCCTCCTCTCTCCTGGCCTCAACCACTCCACTCCTCCTTGGTGACCTCACTAGCCATCTCGATTCTCCCTGTTCCTCTTCTGTGCTCTTTCGTGACCTATGCGATTCCCTTTCCCTTTCCATCTTCCCCTCTTGCCCGACTCACTCTGCAGGACACACACTTGATGTTTTGATCTCCTCTGACCTCGCCCTCTCCATCCCTCTGACCACTCCTCTCTCCTGGAGCGATCACTCCCTCCTCTCATCTTTCCCTCTCTTCCCCCCAGGCTAAGCCTACCCCAACACTGCTACCTACCTTCTCAGACATCCGTCCCATGAAGTGTGTGTCAGTTGAAGCTTTTGCCGCCACCTTCTCTCCCCTCCTCCCCCCCTCCACCTCTGGCTGACTCGCATCCTGACACAGCCCTGTCTAGGCTCTACTCCTCTATCTCCGATGCTCTTGCCCCTGTCATGAGGATTTACTTGAAGCCCAAAGACAAATGCAATTCTTGGTATGACGCTGACCTTGTTGCACTCAAACATAAGGCTAGGGGGGCCGAGAGGAAATGGAGGGCCTCTTTTTCATCCTCTGACAAACTGGCCTGTCGCCTGCTCCAAAGGCAATATCGACTCTGTCCACACTAGGAAGAGAGCCCACATCCAAGCCTGTGTATCTGCGGCAGCTAACAACTCGGCTGAACTCTTTCAAATCTGCAAGGTGCTGGCCAACCCTGCTGCAGTCTTTACCTCTCCTGTCGCTTCCCAGGCCCTTTACAGAGCCCTTGCCTCCCACTTGATCTCTAAAACTAAGGATATCCTGTCCACCCTCTCATACCCTCCCTCTCCACCCCCCTCTCTTCTGTGGACTCTGGTGCTCCTACAGCCACCACCCACCTTCCTTCTCATCCTTTCCTCTTTTCTTCCCCAGCGAGGTCTCTAGACAAGTGCGATCTGTGAAAGCCTTGTGAAAGCAGATTTTTCTTTGCTCTTCCAAATCCATCTAGGACCATAGTGACCCCATTGCTCCTGTCCTGGCTGATTTCTGCAACCTCACCTTTGCCTCAGGAGTCTTCCCCTCTTCCCTGAAGCACTCTCTTGTGCACCCTCTTCTCAAAAAAACACAGCCGACTCTTCTTGCCCACCTAACTATCGCTCAATCTCCATCACTGCCTTTTTGGGCAAACTCCTTGAAAAGCTGGCCATTTCGCAGCTTAACCTTCACTCTGATTCTGTTGGTTGTCTCCACAACCATCAATCTGGCTTCAGAGCTGCCAGCAGCAGGGAAACTGCTCTCCTGAACATTTGTGAAGATCTGCTCTCCAACCTTGACTGTAATATCCCCTCTGTCCTCATCCTACTTGATCTCTCTTCTGCCTTCGACATGGTCAACCATACCATCCTTCTCAACCGTCTCTGCAACAACCTGGGTATTGGCTCTGGCCTGGCTGACCTCTTTCCTCTCTGATCAACCCTCCCAGGTTCAACTTGGGTCCTTCCTTTCATCTATCTCACTGTCTACCTGTGGTGTTCCCCAGAGATCTAACCCCTCACCCTGGCTTTTTAACCAATACCTGGCAACTCTTGCTCATCACATCGCTATTTTCTGCTCCCACTTTCAGTGCTATGCTGACAACACTCAACACATTTTCTGGCTTCCCTCGGCCACCTCCTCTCCTTCTCTCATCTCTGATTGCCTATCTTCCATTCAGGATTGGTGTGCCGCCAATGATCTCTGCCTGAATGCCAGCAAGATGGAGATCCTCCTTTCCTCTCACTCTCTGGCCGGCCTCCTTTGGCCCTCCTCCTACCCCTACCTGTGAGGCTAAGTACCTCAGTCCTCTTTGAATCCACGCTTTCCTTCTCTGCCCACATCTCTGACGTCTCTAAAAAGTCAAACTTCCTACTGAACCTCCTCAGAGGTATTTTGCCTTTCCTCTCCTTTCCCCAGAAGCTCACTGTCTCTCAAGCCCTGGTTCTCTCTAGGTTGGACTATTGTAACAGCCTCTTTCTAAATCTACCTGCTTGTACTCTCCTTCCTTTGCAACTTATCCAGAACGGGACTTGCATTCAAAATCCTTTGCATTGTCCACAAGGCTTTCTGGGGCCTCTGTCCAAAATACCTTCAGCTGTCCCTTCGTAAATACCTTCCCTCTCGAGCTCTTTGCTCGTCTACCTCTAGCTCCCTTAGGGTCAATTGCTTCTCAAAGAAACGAGCTGGGGGTAGATCTTTGTCCTCGGCTGGGGCCTTCCTCTGGAACAGCCTCCTTGCCACTCTGAAACTTGAGGAAAACCATCTCCGGTTCCGGAAGCACCTCAAGACCTTCCTTTTTGCTTCTGCCTTCGCCCCCTCCTCTCCCCTGCTGATCTGCTCTCTTGGCACTGTGCACCTGGCCTACCATCTGACTTCCGGGCCCAGGTACCCGCTCACCTTGCCACCCACCCACACTGCCTCCTGGCAAACCCTTGCACTGGGGCTTGTATCTGTAACCATACAGCCCCCCCCTTGTTTTTCTCTCTGCACTTACCAGACTCACTCTGTCTGTAGCCTCAAAACTAGCACTTGCCACCTGTACTCCTACTGTTTGTTGCTTGTTAGTATTTATTTATTTAATGATTTATCTGTATTCCTTTGCTCTGCACTTCCCAATTCTGCTCCCTTCCATGCACATTTCCCCTTTTTCCCTTTCCCATGCACTTGCGTGTCCTCCATGTCACTGGGCCTAGTAAGCTTGTTGTTTTTGTTCTCCCTTGTTACCCTCCCTTGCCTTGTCACGCTCTGAAACACTTGTGTACGAGCGCAATATAACTAAACTATCAAACTATTTGTTGGGTCAGAGACTTTCGAGTGGACGAGGACTTTTACGGGAATCCCAGCCTGACCACTCTGACCATTATTCTGCTCTTATCATTACTTTTGTACGCTTCCCTCTGACGGGTTCGAGGTCTACTGGTTTTCACGTTCACACCAATGCCTCTTGGGACTTGTAGTTGCTTTATATTTACTCGGGGCTTCCTTTCTCGCACTCGAGTACCCCTTCTGCTGCACTATCCCTGTTCCAGCCACCCATACTTACTCGGCTAGCATGGCACTGGTGTGAGAGTCCCGGTAGGATGGCAGGGTCTCACCACCTGCCCCTCCTGCACCTGGACTTCGTTCCAAATGCTCTGGGGAAGCAGCCTTTGCAGTAAACACGACCAGAAGGCTACAGTCTGCCTTCTTTAGCCCTAGGGAGGTATGGCTACTTAGCTGTGTTGTAGCCCCACACAGGTACTGGCCCAGCACCTCACTCTTCTTCCTCCTCTGGGCACGCCACGGCTTTCTCCTTCCCCCTCCTGCTTCTTGGTGTTCTTGGGTCTGTGGTAGGGATCATCTGCTGGACACAGCCTTGCAGCCTCCCTCCTCTGTTCCCACGAGCAACCGCCTTCTCTCTCTTTGCAGGCCCCTTTTAATCACCTGTGTGATATTAACATGCTGCAAGTGTGTGGTTAGGGTTGGGCCTGCCTGACTCTGCCTGGCCTTGTTACTGTGACAAAATGGCAGTCGTCCATACGCATCAATGGCCCAGGAATTCCCATGGGTAATCCTCATTCCTCCTTGTTGCTTCTTCACAGTATTTGGAGGACAGATTGAATGAAGGGGATTCTGGGAAATGCATTCAGTTGTAGATTGTGGGAGAAAGTCAAGTGAATAATTATAAAAAGGTTTGCCAACAAAAAACAGGGATTATGGGGCTTGTAGTGTTTCACTGAATAGGAGGGCATGTTATTATCAGAAAGGGGTGAACAGGTGTCTCGTTGTGGATGAATGTGTTTTCTCCTTTTTTTAAAGGAAAGTACTGGGGTAGGATGGGACTGTGGTGGCAACATCCCATAAAGACTGAGGGGTTGTCGGGTAGGGGTGTATCGCCTCTTGCCCAGGTGATCCTCCCTCGCTTGTTTGCCCCCAAGGTTCGGATCCAAGCGCGATGGCCCTCCCCTGGCCACATAAACAAAGGATTGCGGGTCTACCAATGAGAACACCCTCAGGTTTTTCACAGCACCTCATTTTGCATTGCATTTTGTGTCTCTTTTTGCAAATTCGAAGGTGTGTGTGTGTGTGTGTGTGTGTGTGTGTGTGATTTATTTATTTATTTATTTATTTTAACATCTCTGCACCCATCTGTGGTACTAAAGTATTCCCAGTGCATCTGTTGTCTTGTTTGCCTTGACTACTAGGCCGCCTGGTGAGTTTGTGATCAAAGTATGCTATGCAGCCCCTCCTCTTTCTTCCAACTATCCTCCGCCACTTAAAAAAAGATATCCTTACCACTAACCCTGGCCTACCTATCGAAGACACCTTTGTCAGCGCAACGTCAGACAGATCTTCACTGATATTCTCTTTTCTGTCACCTCAGCAGATCTATGGACTCCACATCTCATCTCTACTTTCTCTCTTCTCACATCCTCACCCATGAACAGTGGCAATAAATGGGAAGTCCTCCTGGCTGGCTTTGCATCATCCAGGTTTGTCATTAAACCCACCACACTGGAACTATCTTGGTTCAGGGTCCTCAACACAACCTCCTTCTCTTTGACTAGCGCTTGCTATCCCTCATTAACTTCCTTCCCACACATGCTACTCCTTCTTCCACTCCCTCTGCCCCCCCCCCGCTTTGACGGGTGTACAACGCCCCTGTGCCCGTCCTTGGAAAACCTTCAAGGGTGGAGACCTCTTGCATCTAGCCACGCTTAATGCTTGTTCTGCCATCAAACACTCTGCTGACATCTGCCTCCTCCTTCAAGACTTGACCTCGATATCCTCGCTCTTATGTAGACGTGGTTCAATGCCAGCCCAGTCACTGCTGTTGACTGCCTTCTCCCTGATGGCTATAAGGCCCTCTCCAAGCCTTGCCCTAACCATGCTGGCAGTGGGGTTGCTCTGATTTTCCCTGATTGCGTCCCTTCCTCTCTCATACCCACCCAGTCTTACTCTTCCTTCGAGAGCCTGGTTTGCAAACGGATCATCTCTCCCATCTCCTCTCTGACCATTGCCACTGTCTACAGGCCACCTGGCTCCATCACCCTGCTCCTCTCTGAATGGGCTCCTCCTCTCTCCTCACAACCACCTCTAAACTCCTTTTCGTGGGCGATTTCAACATCCACCTTGACTCCAATCACGGCATCCACTCTTTTCCGTGACCTCTGCACCTTGCACTCCCTCTCCATTCTCCCTTCTGTTCCTACCCACTCCACTGGACACACTCTGGATGCCTTCATCCACACTGATCTTTAACTCTCCTTCCCCCCTGATCACCCTACTCTCCTGGTCAGACCACTCTCTCCTCTCCTCCCACCTGGGTCCTCTCAGCCCTCTGACCGCACCTCCCCCAGCACTGGCAACCTCGTTCACAAACATCCGTCGCATGAAACGAGTGTCAGCTGCTCCTTCGCTTCTACCTTCATCCCCCCTCTCCCCACTATAGACTACATCTTACTCTGCTCTCAGCAACCTTCATCTTGCCATTACTAATACCCTTGACATTCGTGCCCCAGTGATGAGGATCCGCCTGAAACATGCCTTCAAGCGCAACACCTTGTACGACTCCTAACTTGCAGCCCTGAAATGCAAGTGCAGAGCTGCGGAACAGAGGAGGCAGACCTCAGGCTCACCCTCTGTCAAACTAGCCTGTTGCCTGCTCCAAAGTCAATACAGACTCTCCATCTGTGCCAAGAAAAAGGCCCACATCCAGGCTTTCGTCTCTGGTGCATCTAACAACATGGCTGAACTCTTTATAATCTGCATGGAACTAGCCAAGTCTTCCGCAGTCTCCTCATCACCTCTTCCCTTCTAGGCCCTCTGCAACGCACTGGCCTCACACTTCACTGCAAAAACTCAGGCCATCGCACCTGATGAGGTCACCAGAGTTGTTGTCTCTTCCAAACAGGTTTCCCCCTGGTCCTCCAGAACCATTAAGGGCAATATTGTCTCTCCTGCCCCTGCACTTGCTGATATCTGCAACCACTCTTTTGCTACTGGATCTTTCCCCTCCTTCCTCAAGTACTCCCTTGTGCGCGCCTTCTTAAAAAACCTTCTGCACACCTGTCTTGTCCAGCCAACTACTGCCCCATATCCATCACCCTTTTCCTTGGGGAAACTCTTGGAGAAGCTGGTCTTTTCCCAACTGACCCAGCACACTGAACTTGTTGGCTGCCTTCATAACCATCAGTCTGTATTCCGAGCATCCAGAGGCACGGAAACTGCCTGAACACCTGTGAGGAACTGCTTGCATCTCTTGGTTTCAACTCTCCAGCTGTTCTAATTCTACTTGATCTCTTCTCTGCATTTGATACGGTCAACCACTCCTAAAACGGCTCCACGATACCCTAGGTATCTCGGAGCAGGCACTGGACTGGCTGACATCCTTCCTCAATGACTGTCCATCTCAGGTTATTCTGGGCTCTTTCTCCTCCCCCCACCTCTATTTCCAGCTGCGGTGTCGCCCAGGGCTTCAACCTTTCTCCCTAGCTCTTCAACATCTATCTTGCTCTGCTTGCACACCTCATTTTCACTTTCTCCCCTAATGTCCAGTGTTACGCAGATGACACACAACTCTTCTTCTAATTTCCCTCTGACACTCTCCTTACCTCCTCGATCATTCCTGAATTCCTATCTGCCATCGAGTCCTGGTGTACTTCTAATGATCTCTGCATCAACGCTGGCAGGACTGAGATCCTTCCTATTCGGACTCATGCTCCCTTTTTCATCCCCTCACTCTGGCCATCTTCTATGGGCTCTCCCCCTTCTCCTTCAGCTGAAGCCAGAAACCTTGGAGTCCTTGTTGACTCCTCCCATTCCTTCCTCCCTCACATTGAGGACCCCTGCCAAGAAGTCCCACTTTCAACTCCACCTCCTCCAAAGGAATTCTTCCTTTTCCTTTTCTCACTTTCCTCCAGCTAATCCGGAATAGGACTGTGAGACTTACTCTTGGCCTCAAGCCCAGGGACTGAATCGCTCCAGCCCTCAAAAAGTCTCCACTGGCTGCCGGTTGCTGCAAGGATCAAATTCAAATCCCTCTGCATCATCTACAAGGCTGTCTGGGGCCGGTGACCACACTATTTACAACTTGCTATTACTAAATACTCTCCCTCCAGCTCTTTACGTTCCTCTTGCACCAACTCTCTGTGTCTTAAGCGATTCGCTAAGCAGTGAGCTGGTGGCCGATCTCTTTACTCAGCAGGCTTCCTCCTATGGTACAGCCCCCCCCACCCTCACCCTGACACCCTTCCTCTTTGTCTTGAGCCGGACCGCCTCAAATTCCAAAAGCTCACGAGTTTATCCTTTTCACCTCCTCCTTTCCTTCCTCCCTCCTCTGCTAAACGCCACAGTTGCTGAGATTGGGGACAGGCGCCCTTATGTTTCCTCATGGGTCCTGGCCTCCCACACCCAATATCCTACAGCCTCTGCATCCTCCAAGCTCTTGCCTAGGCACCCACTGGCCTATGCCACCACAAGCCTGCACTTAATTATTTGTCAGCTGACCACTCCACCTAGGCACTTACAGCTGCTGACTCCCTAGTACTTCCCTCTTGATACACCTAGTGTTAAGCAAGATTGTTTGCAATACCCTTTGGGTGCACTACGACAACCCTGACCTCCTGGCAATAGGAACCCAACCTTTGGTATAAGTCTGTGCTACACAGATTGGTAGCGTGTTGAGCAGCCAGGTTTATCTCAAGAGGGGTCAATGTGAGCTGTAGGGGAGTTACACAGAGATTCACAGTGACAAGTATTCAAATAAACACTTACACACAAGGTTTCTTGAATAAACAATTATTAATGTATTTATCAGTCAGAGTAAGCCTTCTTCAGAAGTGAGCAATTTAAAAAACACAAATATACTTCCAAATACACACTCTTAAGTTCCTAAATCAGTAAGTACACTTTTGGGATGGCCCACGGACACAACATACACCCTCAGGTGACTTCATTAGTTAGGGTGCTGGGGACATTAATATATCACTGTTGCATTTAGAATAGCTTAGGAATAGGTCAAAGGAAAAGGTTATAAGAACACACAACATATCACAAATATTCTTAAGCAGGCAAATACTTTCAGATCCCCCAATAAGAGTCATTCAGTGGAGCAGGCTAAACCAATGTCAATGGGCAAAAGTCTATATGAGCTGAAGCACTTCTGAATCTGAAGACTCTATGTAGGGCCACAAGCTGTTACACTTGTGAGTAGTAGAAGATGCAAGCAACTCTACAATAAGAGGTAAGTTCTCTCAGACTTTACAGTGCCTTTGGATTGTAGAAAAAGTGCAGCAGATGACTTATGTTCCTGTGCAGCTCTGCAGATCTCACTCTTCCTGGGCCTCAGTCGTGGGGAGAAGAGGGAGGACTTCCGAGGACTCCTGCAATGGAACGGCCACCGCTCGCAACCGGCAAACTTCAAACAAGTGGCACTTCGGTGTTTTAGCTCCTCATGACTACCGCAAATAGCATCAGGGTGGTTTCTGGCTGTCGAGATGGACTTTCTTTGCATCTGGGGTCTTGCACTCTGTTGAGGGGGCTCATGCTCGGTCAGTCCTGCTTCTTGAGGGTCCATGAATCTTCCTGGAGCTCTTGGCCAGCTTAAAAGCAACGCACACAAACGGGTGTTCCTCTCCCTGGCTATTCGGTTTCCAGCAGCAACTCTGTGGAAATTCAACCAGCTCCGAGAGGATGTTCAGGTGGCTTACTTTGGAGTTGATTGGTCCCACCAACTCAAAGGGAGAAGTCATCCTTGCAGGGGCTTCTCTGTCGATACTAATTTGGAGTTTAAGCACAGCAGCAGGGCTTCACCGGGAAAACCAACAGTCCAGGAGTTGCAGCAGGCGTCTTCTTCAAGTTCTCTTCGGATTCCTTCGTCCAATGGTCGACTCTGCCTTCAAAGCCAAAAAGCCTCATCTTTCATTCCAGCCTGGCTGTCAGTCACCGAGCAGGGTGGCTGTACTTGCGGGACAGTCAGCCGGCCAATCACCACAGAGTGCATTTGGGTCTCCTAGGCGACTAAGCACAGGGAGTTTCGGGCACCTCCCTCTCCTGCCCCCACCAGACACCCTGGAGCCAGAGGCGGGCTTCACTCGTGAATCCCGCCAAAGGCAAAGTGAACAACGAGACCAGACCTGGTTTGGCGCACAGAGTAAATCTCAAGAAGGACCTTCCCACAAAGAAATGGTGAAAAAAGGCCAGGGCCATTTTGACTAAAATGGCACCCTTGGGTGCTTTATCGTGGCTGCGAACGGAGCCCGCTGTAAAATCCCATCATGGTAGTAACAAAATAAACCACTGCCACCAGCCATTCAGCGAGGCAAGGATAACATTAATATCTTACATGAGTAACTAGACAACAGAGATACTAGGTAACCCCTCCAGCACCCTATTGTAAGATAGTGTGTGGTGGGTCTAGAAAGTTACAAATGTAAGTAAAGTAAATTTCACTTTACTGGTCTGGGAAACAGTAGTTTATCCCAGAGACGGTATTTAAACATTTGGGAAAGACTTTACTGTGTCACTGCACTGAACGTGCTGTGTGACACAATGTAAAAGATTATGCCTATGGAGTTTGTCAGACTCCACAAACAAAAGAAACAAACACAGAAAACACATGGAATTTAAAAGTTCAAAGTCCCAAAGTTCAGCAAAATAGCTGGGGGGCTCTTAGGTGGGAGGAATTTAGCACTAAACTGAAAATTCTCACTAACACCTAGCACTTACTCCGCCACTCCCTCATCCCTTCTCTCTCTGCACTTGCAGCTTCTGAATGCTCACAAGTCCTAGTAGGTTCGCCTCCATCTTTCATTGTTCCATTTGATTTGAATTCCCATATTCCCTCCCTGTTGCCCTGTGGGTGTTTTGAAACACAATTTACTTGATGTATAAGCGCCTTACAAATGCACAATAAAATAAATGAATAGCAGGCTCACCTCCCTCGCCTCACAGGAAGGGGTTCCCCACTTGGGGAAAGTGACTGAATACCTTGATTATTTGTTACCAAGATTACCATTGATTATTATGTGCCACTTTGCACATCTCTAATGCTATATACACCTACCACTAATGTGTCTATCTGAAAATGAATGCAGCATGCCATGCTAACTAAATCTACCTTTGCACAGGCTACTATTTGAAGTTAATTTACCATGGCAGTATCCCAATAACTCCATCTTTTCTTCACTATATGCCCTAGTGCCCCTATCCTCTCACCATTAATGCAAATCGACTCTTGTTTGTCCAATTAGGCAAACTGGGAAGTGAGATCCCATTGTCTCAACATTACCTTGCGATAGGTTTGCTGTACCCCTGTTCTGCTTATTCCTTTATTCTTTCCCCCCAAAAGTAGTATGGATCTCTCAATTTCTCTCTGCGGTCTTCTACTTTCACATCCTCATTGTATTCTCTATTCCTGGCCATACACTGGGGACCGCAAGCACAATGTCCCCTTACAACACAAATTCTACACTAATTATCATGTGCTTCCAAACCCTTTAAGAAGTTGTATCATCTGCAGAATGTATGCGATTTTTAGGTCAAATCGTAAAACCAAAACCTCTGTGTCGTGGCATTTCACCTCAGATCCTCCATGCTGTGAATCATTTTACTATGCTCATTCCCAACTGCGTTTCCTTCCTTCTCAAAGTGTGTTAATAGTTAAACAGCCTTGCCCCTCAGACCCCTCTGAGTGTACCAGCACAGATTTTCATGTAATTGTATGTAATAGTAAGACATTGTGCCCCACTATCCTATTTATAGGATATCCAGGCCTCTGTAAAAAGAAGGGAGGAGGTGCAACACACTGTGTTATAAAGCATGTCTACAGTACCTTCGAAAAACTAAGCATGGAAGTGACCACAAATATTAATATCCCACAATCTATGCTTTCTTGAAGCTTCTATCTAAACCTTCTTTTGGCAAAACCCTGGCTAGCCTTACCTTGGTGTATATGGAGGGCAGGGAATCATTGCATTGCAACTTTAGATGTGTCTTCCCTTTTAAGGAAATTGAGGAGAGCCAGCAGTGCCCATACGTGCATCTCCCAGTGAATGGGTGCAGAAACCTCTCCCAAATCTTCTCGGAAAAAGGGTGGGAACTGAGCCTGGAGGCATGACACTTTGCAGGTCATTCAGACAAGGGACATGAACCTGGTTGCCTGCAGCTGCTTCTCTCCAGCGTGAAAAATGTCTATCCTGGAGTCTGAGTGCTATCCCCTGCAAGATGGGACACTGTGACAGTGATTGGGGTTATCCTGTGCCAACTACCCATGCCTGCAGTGTCCTGGGGTCGTCCATCGTCTTTGGAGTCTCAGTGCTCGTCTTTCTAGCTTGTGGATTCCTGGAGCCGTGTCTTCTTCGAGAGATCGGTACAGAAACTAGCCAGAACCAAACCAGACAGCGAAATCGACCAGTGGACCACCTACAACTGGACCAAAGGGGTGTGTGATTGGCCCCAGCCATCCCTAGTTACCTGGTGTTGTTTTTTCCGGGAATCTGAGTCTCGGGACTGAGACTGCTTACCACTTTTGGTGCCCTCATAGGGATTCAATGGCATATTGTCCAATCCCTTTTAATTACCATTACCTGACCATGCGCTGGTGAGTTCTGGTCAAAGATTCCTTTTTGAGGACCACTCAATAATTTGGGATTTGGAATTACTCCTTCCCTTTTGGGAAACACATTTGACCTAATAAGTGTCTTTTACTCTTTAAAACATATATTGAGTCTAACTATGTCTTGCATTGGGTGAACCTTTAGACTTGCATAACCTCTATCCATGTACTTACCGGTCAGCTGGTTCCAATGATGAACACTGGACCGATTTACTGTGTGGGGGAAGGAGTTCCTCAGCTTTTCGGTAATACCTTATAATTCAATGGCTTTTATTGTTGTACAATTTTTATTTTCTCCGCTTTGTCTTGAATTGCTTCTGCTTTGCATTGGTGTAATTAGAACTGTGTGAATTTTAAATAGTTCTCTAGACCCCTTTTAGAGTTACTTAGTGTGTAGATATATGTACATCGGATTGCTTATATGGTGTGTGGTAGTCTTTACCTTAATTTGATGCATTTTAATAAATTGTATGTTCTCATGTTCAGCTGTGTGGACCTTCTAGTACGTAACCGTCTTTAAGTGTTGTTAATTGTACCTCTATACCAAACCCTCTAATCTCTTATGTCTAAGCCTTGCTGCTCAGTCTATGCAATCTAGTGATAGTTTGATCAGACCAAAGAGTGAAGAGCGCTTGCAGGCCCACTAGGTTCGCCTCTCTGAAACACACACCAGTGTTGTTTCTGAAAATCACGCTTAATCCCACTTACCAGCTAAATAAATAATGTCTAGATTGTATATTCTCTCCTATGTGGAAAACAAAATGCAGCCAAGCCTTTTTTGCCGTCCTACAGCAAACTCTTCTGACCTGCAATGAAAATGGTGCTCTTCGTACGTAAAGTGTGCAGCTTCAGAGGATGTTTCCTCTGTTGGGCAGCTCTTTTCAGAGCTCAGCTGTTTGCTCCTTTTTTCTCTTATGACATACATGTTAATGTTAAAGGTATTTGTAGCGCGCACCGTCACCAACAGAATTGGTCCCGAGGCGCTTTGGTGGATATGCAAATAAAAAAGGACGGTGGGGGTGTTAGTAAGGTGAAGTGGGAGTAGGCAAGTGAGAACGGTGGTGTCCTGTTGGCAGCTTCAGTTTGGTTTTCACCTTGCGCTGAGCTTGGGTGTGATTATCGGATCAATGTGGGTCCTCATGTGCTGTTGGTGCGAGTTATGTATTGTTTGTTGTTGCGGTGTGGTGAAGTACGTGTGGTTTGCTGTGCAGAAAAGTGGTTGTGTGGGTTTTTGTGTGAGATGTATGCGAAAGTTGAGTTTTGGGTTTAGTGTTTTTTTTGCCTCTTTGCATTTCTTTGTTCCACGTATGGAATTGTTATTGTAGTTTGTCAATCCAGTTGTTAGGTGTGATGGGGTGTCAAGTTTCCATCTGAGCTATTTAAGAGGTTTGTGTACCAGGTTGAGGCACGCATTTTCCCCGCTCTGGTATTGGTGCTGAGTATTTTACATTCATCAGCTCCCTTCCTATCCATTTCCCTGTCGTTGATCCTTATCTGACTATGTTTGTTCTGTTGACTAAAGGTGTGTTGACATGTCATCCTTACCCTTCCTTCCCGATCTCTCCATATTCAGTCCTTAATGTGATCCTGATATATCTATGTTTCATTATGGGATAGTGATATGCCGTAAAGTGTTCCTCCCCCTCCCTCTGGTATGGAAGCTAGTTTAGGGAGATGGGGAGGATCGGTTCCCTCTCTTAGTATTGTTTCCACTGCATATGTGCCCCCATAGGCATTGCTTCTAGTTATGGGGAGAAGACCCAGGTTTTGAGTAGTTTTCTAAATAGAAGGTGATCTCTCGTGTTACGTATGTTTTTTGGTAGCTCATTCCAGGTTTTTGGTGCAAGATAAGAGAATGAGGATCCTCTGAATTTTCTTTTGTTGTATGTTTTTGGTTCCAAAAGGATGTTGCCTCTAGATCTGAGTGGTCTTGTTGGGAGGTAGACGTTTATTTTATCTCTTAGGAACTCTGCCCCTTTGGTGTGGGTTGCTCTGGATGAAATGCACATTGATTTGAAATGTATTCCCTGTTTTATTGGTAGCCAGTGTAGCGTCTTCAGAGCTGGTGTGATGTGTTCTCTTCGAGGTAGTTTGAGCAGGAGTCTGGCCGAGGCATTCTGTATGCATTGGAGTTTTTTTTAAAGTCGCTCTGGCATTCCTAAATATAGGCTGTTGGCGTAGTCTACGCTGGACATGAGAGCGATGATTTTGAGCGTTTTACGGGCGAATTATGGGAATGGTAGCATCCTTTTTACTGCTCGTAGGAGGAAGAAGCATTTCTTGATTAGAGTGTTTACTTGTGGCTCTAAGAGTTGGTTCATTGTCCATCAAGGCTCCCAGGATTTTTACTATCGTCTGTGGGGCTGGCGATGTACCAAGTTCCGTTGGCCAAGGGATGTAGTGATTGTTTTCTCTGTTTTTAGAGATGATCATTATTTCTGTTTGCCTGGGTTGAGTTTGAGGTAGTTCGAGTTCATCCAGCTGTAGATTTCATGACGGCAGCTCTCTAGTGTTGTATTTTCTTCTTGTGTGTCTTGTATTTTGTAGACTATTTGCGTGTCGTCAGCATAGTTGTAGCATGTGAGGCCGTGTCTTTTAATGATCTTGATTAGTTGAGGCAGGCAAATGTTGAATAATAAGGGGGAGAAGGATGATCCTTGTGATACTCCACAGATAGATTCTCTTGAATTGGATTTGAAAGGTTTGATCCATATAGCTTCTGTTCGGTTTGTTAGGAAGGATTTAATCCATAGAAAGGCTAGGTTGGTGATTCCTATTTCTTCCAATCACCCGATGAGGATGTCGTGGTTAACTGTGTCGAATTCTGCAGAGAGATCTAGAAGTATGGCGATTACTTTGTTTTTGAAGTGGTCTGCAAGGTCGTTGCATAGTCTCTTTGATGGTATTGGAGCGTTGTTGCAGCCAGGGTTTTTAAGAAATATTTGATTTTAAACCGTTCTTTTTGGGTGGTTGGTGCTTTGATGATTCTGTTGTTGGAAGTATTTCCTTTTGGCTTTTTCGATTTCATTTTTGTATGAGCGGATTTGTTGTTGCAATTGGAATTTCTTGGCATGGTCGTTTTTAAATCCTCCATTCTAGTTCAAGTTTTCGGTTTTTCCTTTTCATGGCTCTGAGTAGCAAGGTAAACCATTTTGCTGTTGCTCTTTTGCGTGATGGGGTAAAAGGTTTTTCTTTGGCGATCTCTTCTATTGTTGTTGTGAAGTAGTTCTGTGTTTTTGTCCAGGTCAGCTTCGTCCATAGTTGTTGCTTGTGGTTCGTAGATTTCCAGTAGTTCCGTTACGTTGCAATTTTTAATGGTCCTCCAGTTTCTTTTTATGATAGTTGGCATATTGTCCTGTTGCTTGATTATTGGTGTGGCCAGCGTGATCACGAACGGGATGATGAGGTTGTCGCTTCAGACGATCTGAATTGGTGGTGCCGTGGTAATGAGACTTTTGTTGGCGAACATTGCATCTAGTGTCTGTCCTGCCGTGTGGGTTGCTCCTTTGACTAGTTGATGTAATTTCATTGTTTCCAGTTGTTTGGCTAATGATTTTTGTGTGGTTGTGATTTCTTAGTCGAACCAGATGAAGTTACACAGGATAATCAGGTGATCCTGCTCGATGGCTAGGTTGGTGATGGCTTCCATGAAGGAGTCTACGAAGGCCGCATCGTAAGTCAGTGGTCTGTATACCAGTATGGATTTGGGGTTTGTTTTGGGGTTTGATGATAGGCGAAGGATTAGAGATTCGCAGTTTTCGATGTTCAGAGGGTCGTCCAGTTTAATTTCCAGGTGTTCCTTGTGGGCTATTGCCAGTCCCCCACCTATTTTGTTTTTCCTGTTAGCTTGGGCGCACTTGAAGTTTTGAGGCATGCAGTTGTGGAGTGATTTTGTAGTTGTCATCTAGCCGTGTTTCAGTTATGAATAGGATGTCGATACCTCTGTGGCACAAGAGGTCGTAGAATTCGATGGTATGTTTGGCCATAGATCTAGCGTTGATTAGGTTGCAGTGGATTTTGGTGTGCTTAGGTTTGTTTATTGATCTCTGTTATGATATTTTGGTGTTCTGTTGGGGTGTTTCTGTGTTTTTGTGCCTGACTGGTTGGGGTTTGATGGAGGTTGCTTCTCCGTTGAGTAGGTCTGTTAGATTGGTAACTGGGTTGCTGTATTTTTCGTCTTCATCATCTTTCTTGTTTTGATTCAGTTGTTGGCATTGCCCTTGTGTTCTTGTGATATATGGAGTGAAGGTGTTGGTATCATGCCATTTCGTTCTTAGATCCTCTCCTTTTATTTTGGGACTCCAGATGGTTCTTAGCTTGTATGGGCATGTCAGTGGTGTTTAAGGTTTGTGGCTTTGTGCTTGTAGGTAGGTATGGGGTATGGTATAGTGATTTTTCTCTTGTGATGGTTGTTCTGTTGATTGTATTGTTTACTGGGGTGTGGTCTGTGGTTGTGGTGACTTCTATTTGCTGCGGTTGAAGGTGTGGATCAGTTGGGATTGGTCCTTGTTCAGATTCTCTTTGGCGGCCTCCAGTTCTTCATCGGGGCATTTTGTCTCTTTGGTAGTAGGATTAGAGTGGGTATTTCTTAGGCAGAATCCTGTGCAGTTCCCTTGGGGACCACTGCAAGAAGATTAAGACTACAGGAGTAAGCAGTAAACCCAATTGGTAGCAGTCTGCAGCACCCAGATTTACCTGGTAGCTGTGGCTAAGCAGTCAGACTTCTCTCAGGAAGAGTAGGGCAGTATATAGAGGATACAAAATAGGGCTAAAAACACAGTAGAGCAAGCAAACACTGACCAGAGCTTGGTATCAAAAGTATATAATTATTTATTTAACACACACTTAAGGAAATACACTAGCACTATAAGTCAAAGCAAGTTCAAACACAATCAGAATAGTATACACACCTCCCTTAATTATTAGACATGTCTAAGTCAAAACACTAATATTTGTCAAAACAGATGCGAGCGCGTAACTTAGTTGGCACTACAATAATTAAGTTCAAGGGAGAGAAAAAGGCAGGTCATGAAAATAAAACAGTTCCCAACACTTTTCTAAGACCAAAACAAGTTAGTGAAGGCAGAGTCTACTGTAGAGCCAAAGTTCATAGGCCAGGCCCACTTTAAATGGAGCAAGGTGAAATGTGCCCAAGATCACACAGTTTAGAAATGCATTCAAGTCTTTGTAAAAAATGTTCAAAAGAGGTTGGGTTGATTCAGAAGGTAAAGTTAAAAGGTCTGGGGGCCAACCCAGTTGGAAAGCCAAGGATCTAAGGGTCACCTTTAGCAAACCGTAGAAAGGGAGGCCAGGTGGAACACAGTAACTTTAAAGTTGAGGAAGCTCCAGCGGTGGCAGTTGTTCCTGGCAGCGGGTGCAGTTCGTGGTTTCGACCAGGGGAAGAGAAGATCTCGTTGAGGAGGAAACTTGGAGTCGTTGCACTGCCCAGGGAAGAGACCAGCCGCAGAGTTTGTCGGTTAAAAGGTGCGTTCCTTTTATTCGCAGTCACAGTGGTGAAGCTTGGCACGGGTGATTCGACCAAGAGACGTCCTGGAAGGCGAAATGGCGAACTGGTTGATCCCACCAGCTCAGAGGAAGAAGACTCAGCAGAAGATCTTCTCTTGTCGTCGGGAAAGTGGTGAGGTCGTTGCAGCAGGGCTCCACCGGTGGTGTCGCCGTTGGCTCTGCTTCTCCCCTCTTCGGATTTCTTAGGTCCTGTGGCGACTTCTGAAGTTCCAGTCCCAAAAGCCCTGCTTTTATGCAGAAAAACCCCCATTCAACAGCCTACCTTTCACTCATACATGCTAAGTGGTGAGCGGGCGGCTCACCACTGGGCCAATCAGAACAGAGTGTGACTTGAGTTGCTAAGGCAACGCAGTCCAGGGTGCCAATTCCTCCACCCACACATCCTGTGGAACCCAGACAGAGTGACACCAGTTGGAGGGCTTCTGTGGAGAAGCCCGCCAAAAAGTGGAACAAAGGGACCGACCTTGGTTGGAGTTAGAGACGGACACGAATGCCATTTTAGAAAAGAGTTCTGGCGAAAAGACACAACCGGTGATTTTATTTTAAATAAGCCAGCGGTATCTTTAACATTGCCCCATAAAGTGGTGCGTTTAAAATCAATGGGAACATCCCATAGGAAATATTCTGGTGGAATATTTTGCGTGGTAACCACTGCCACCAGCCAGAAACTCGACAAGGGGGGACTGGACAGTGCCCCTTTGGAAACAGACCCAGGGGCAATCTAATTAACCCCTTCCAGCACTTCCACAATATGATGGTTTGTACTGGTTCTGTTCACAATTTTGGACTAGTAAAGTCAATGGTGACTTTACATGCCCTAGGAGACAGTAGTCAATCCCAGGGTATGGAGTCTGTTTGGGGGTCACTATGACACCCCTGTGTTACTGCACTGAGGGTGCTGTGTAACACATACACTAAAACAGATGATACCCTATGGAGTAAAAAGACCCCATAGCCCATAAGCACACAATAAGTCAAAGACATACCTCAAATCAGAGTGGGAGGAAAAGAGTCTCACTCTTAGCAGGAGAAAAAAACAAACCCCAAAAATCCAGCAAAGCTGCTGGGGGACTCACTAGGTTTGGGAAATTAGCCTTATAAGATAATTTTCCCTAACAGTATTGCGTTCACAGTGGCAGTAGCTCGCTTGCTTGGCTTTCAGTTTGGTTAGTGTTTTGTTTTATCTTCTTATGTTGAGCTCTCTGGGGACCCTTTGATAGTGTCTGTCTGATTGGTAGGTTGCATTCCAGTGTAAATCTATCTGGGGTGAACGGTCTAGGCGGGGTAGTAAGCGTAAGAGGGGATTGCGCTGATGGGTGGGGTTGACCGAGGGTTCCTGTGTCACTTGGATAGATATCTATTTATGGTTCCTGGGTTTGGTGGTCTTGGTGACGGTAGAGTCCTAGGTTTGAAGGATGGAACTCAGTGGCGATATTCACCTAGCTTGAGATTCCTAGATGTGTGGGAAAGCTAAGTTTCACTGAGTTGTTGACTGTGACAAGATTCCCTTAGGAGTTTGGGATCTTTGATAGTGTGAGGGAGGTCTAGGTTTGACAGATTGCGGGCAGAAAGTCAGATGGACAACTAGTTTTGGCAGGAAGTCAGCTAGTCAGTAATATATAGTGGGAGAGAGGCTTAAGTAACACCGATGGCAGGCAGTAAATGAGAGGAGCACCTCGTTTGAAGTTTCCTAGGTGGAGGGAGTAGGTATCCCAGAATGGCAGGCACTAAATCGGGACACCTAGAGCTGACTTTCCTAGATAGTGGTGGATGGGCCTAGGTATCACAAAATGTTAGGTACTAGATTAGAAACATAATGGGAGAAAGGCCTAGGTATTACAAAAGTTGGGATCTTTGATAGTGTGAGGGAGGTCTAGGTTTCACAGATCGTGGGTAGTAAATCGGAGGGATCCTAGATTTGGCAGAAAGGCATGCAGTCAATAATAGTGGGAGAAAGGGCTAAGTGTAACACAAATGGCAGGCAGCAAATAAGAGGAACACCTCGCTTGAGATTTCCTAGGGGATGGGGGTAAGGACTAGGTATCACAGAATGGCAGGCATTACGTCAAAACACCTAGGGCTGTATAGTGGTAGAAAGGGCTAGGTATCACAAAATGGTGGCCAGTAAATCAAAGACACATAGAGTTGACGGAGAGGCAGGCAGTTAATAAAACAACTAGAATTGAGTTTTGTGGATAGTTGTAGAAAGGCCTAGGTTTCCCAAAATGGCAGGCACTAGATTAGAAACACCTAGAATTTAATTTCCTTAATAGTGGGAGAAAGGCCTGGTATCACCGAATGGCAGACAATAAATGGTTCCATGTGTTCATATCCCAGCAAAAATACCACGATACAAAAATATCGCCATATCTTTGCGGCGATATTGAGCAATGGACCGTGCGAGGGACACCCCTGCAACCCCTGCATTATTTTTAAATGTGCGGGGGACACCCCCGCAACACCCGCTCCCACAAATTATCCCCCCCCCCCAAAATTGTCGCCTATGGCGAGACAGACCATATGTACAGCGATATTTTTGGTGGGGATAATATGTAGGGATACCCAATAAATCAGACACCTAGAGTTGACGAGGAGGAAGGCAATTAATAAAACACCTAGAACTGAGTTTCTAGGATAGTGGTAGAAGGCCTGGGGATCACAAAAGGGCAGGCAGTAAAGTTGAAACTCCTAGAATTGAATTTCCTGTGTAAGGCATAGGGCTCACAAAATAGCAGGCAGTAAATCAAAGACACATAGAGTTGACAGAGAGGCAGGCCGTTAATAAAATCACCTAGACCTGCAATGTCTAGATGCAATGTACTTAAAAAAACAACAATTTGTCAAAATAAAACTAAAATGGGAGTGCGTATGCTCCTTCTCCTGCATACCTCCCAATAGACAGAGGTAAAAGAAGTTGACCAAACTCCTCAGAAGTTTAGCACATGCATGCTTCATGTGAGGCGCTTATGGTATGTCTCTGACCTTCCATTATGCCTGTTGCTACTTGTACCTTTTTGAAAGACACCTTTTGGAGTAGGGTTCTGGAACCTGTTGATCTACAGATGTTTTGGACTACAGTTCCCAGGATTCCTCCTTTGACTATGCATGCTAAGGCAGATGCGATTTGTAGTCCAAAATATTTGTGAATGCAAAGGTTGCAGAACCCTGTGCTAGGCTATCGGTATATGATATGATATGGCATTTATAACGCGCCTATAACGCGCCTATACACAAGTGTATCACACATTAACCCCAACCAATCCAACCCACAGTCCCTGTATTTGTATTTGAGTATGTGGTGTAGAACCAGGCTTGTTCCCAAACAAGTTGCTTGAGTTGACGATACAACATACCCATTTTGATGATGTCACATGGGCTGCCACTGCGTTATCAAGTTGTAAGACAAATCTTGGTTGTTAAACTTTTATTTTATTGTTTTAAGGAACACTTGTGCGTCTCCCAATAGGGTCTCTTTCAGCTGGGTAGAAGGAATAAGAGGGGACATCTTTATGTAATTCAAGGAAAAACAATAAGGGGAGAAGTGGCAAGACCATAGTGAAAAGGATGGGAAAATAAAATGGCAGCTGGACATAAGTCCACTAACACAGTCCATGTACTATAACATCATGAAACCACAACCAGGGGTTGGAGGACAAAGAAAATGTGAAGGTCATTACTTATCCAAGTATAATCTCTGCCAGAACGTCTTCGTCTGGCTTGGTCTGGCCAAGTACCACCAGTAAGGTACAGCAGCAAAGGGCCATTACTGAAGACAATTCATGCAGTAGCTGACTAATATTTTGAGAGGCGTCCATAGTAGAACCATGTTCCCAGCTTGCTCCAACACCAACGGACTACTGTAGAGCATCCATTCGCCCAAGCTTTTGCTTCCACTGCACCTACACCATTTTGAATCCAATCCCCAGAAAATGTAACACATCTACTGAATTTACCTATTCCTCTTACATTTTCTGCCTATTTGTTTTATTAATAACGTGTGCCTACAATATCAGACGGGCCAATGTGCTAGCCTGCCAGTACGCAGATTAGTTTCTCTGAAGTCTGATGTATCGTGGTTAGTTTTGGGTGCATCTAAAAAAAAAATTGTCAAGGCACTATTTTATTTTGCCAAATTATTTGTCAACATCGCCCAAAGTGACAATCGTGCATTCATCCATCACTGCATAACAGTAGTCAACTGATGTTTTTAGTCACAAATTCGAAAACTGTGTTTAACACAATTTATTTACTTTGGGTATGCCACTCAAGTTATCAATGTATCACTCTGGCACAGAAAATGCCCGACATGTTTCATTCCACAATCTGTAGAAGGACAAAGTCATGGTAATTCTTCAGGGGAAGCGCTGTGTGCAGGAAATTCCGCCAACGCTTTTTTGGGAAATGTAGATCTGTTAAAAACAAGTAATCTGACACTGCAATCCCTTCAAGAAAACCACAATTACCAATTGTAAATGACATCAGTGTTCCCTATTACTACTGACGTTACCAATATATTTAAATTTCTTTAAAAACTGACACCAAGAAGAATTTAATGTAAAACACCCAGTGTGTGCAAATCTAGTCGACCAGCACATAACCACTTCTGTGTACATGCCAATATTCTCAAAAGATATAAGCTAGGGGAGGAAAGGTAAACCAAAAGGGGGAACCCTGGACGTTGAAACTTTGATCCGGGCAGACTACAGAGGGGGTGGAGAGGGAAGGAAGAACTGAAATGTTGAAATGATGCATAACCATATTTGTTTTGTTACCACCCTGCCTTGGTTTTAAAATAAACATATGTAAAAAATAAGATATAAGCTAAACCTGAACAAGGACAAGATAGAAATTTTAGTATTTAGCAATGGTAAGAAAAAAGTCAACTATTCTTGGCCCTTTAATGGGGAAGAAATTGAGGTTGTGGACTAATTCTGCTACCTTAGTGCTGAATTTCCAGAGTAATGGGAAGTTGGAGAAGCATTTGGGGTGTGTTAGCTCGAAAGCCAGGACCAGGTCGAATGGGTTATTAAGATTCTGTCATAGATTTGGTGGGTGTATGCTGAGTAAAGCCATAGAGGTTTACAAGTGTAAGGTGGGTAGCCTGCTACTGTATGGTAGTGAATTATGGGGGAAGCACCAAGTGTAATAGGCTGGAGGTCATCTAAAATATGGTAATGAAATGGTTGACTGGTCTTCTGCCGGGAATCCCAAACTGTGCTTTGCGCCTGAAGTTGGGGATCACCAAGTTTGCTACACAGGCTAGGATAGGACATGGTGCTTTCTTTCTGAAGGTGTTGCAGGCAAAACCAAAGAATCATAATATGCAGTACATCTTAGCAGAAATGGTACACTCAAGTTTCTGTCCCAAGTTCAAGTGGTTTCAGGATGGCCTTACATTACTGCGGATAGGTGGGATTACGTCAATGAATATGTTAAGAGATCTCAGTAAAGCAGATCTGAAATCAAGGGTTAAAAGGGGGTTACTAAGTAAGGATCAGGCCGAGGAGTGGAGTGCGGTACATGCCTTGAATTCTCTTAGCCTGTTCTCTTCTCTGAGAAGTAGCTGTGAGCTTGGGGCGGTGTGTGCATTATCCTCTCTCCCAATTTTAGGCGTTGTATCCTACTGACACGTTTAAATGTGTGTTATGGCTCGTCCCTACAGCGCCTTGCTCACCTTTCATGGAGGGTTCCTTGGTGCATACGGGACCGTCCCCTTTGAGGTCCGTCCATGGCGACCCGTGTTTCCTCCCTGCCTCCGTCCTCTGGGGGCGAGTACGGGCAGGAGACCAGCAGCTGGTTTCCGTGCATGCGC
The DNA here is from genome assembly GCF_040938575.1 of Ambystoma mexicanum. Taxonomy (NCBI): domain Eukaryota; kingdom Metazoa; phylum Chordata; class Amphibia; order Caudata; family Ambystomatidae; genus Ambystoma; species Ambystoma mexicanum. Next base: position 987,178,422 of record NC_090925.1, read on the forward strand.
TGTCCATGCTGTTTGTTGCGTTTGCCATGGCAGCCAAGGGGAAGTTCCTAAGCCTCGTTATGATATCAAAGCAATATAAGGGTACTCAACGCTGTAATCCACGTGTCACGACTTTCCCTGCTTTGTGGAATACTGACGCTCCGTTCTCTGTTCACCTGCTTCCTAGAGGCGTCCATCTGCTTCCCTGTCGCCAGCCTGTGCTCTTGGTCTGGCTCTGTTCCTTGTTTTTTCTCTTGTTTCTTTCAGCCTTCATTCTTTGTACCTTTCTGGGGCACCCACGCTGGCACCACATTAATATCGTGGGTGGTCCTTCCTGTAGTGCTGGAAGAGGAATCCTGGCTTCTAGCTGCGTCTTCATCCTCGGACCCGGGGTCGGGGGTTAACTTCCGAACCATACTGCATCAGGACCATGGAGCGCTGGAGCCCAGGGTAACCTGGATCACAGACGACCAAGACACACAGGCATTCCGGATTCCATAGCATATAGGTCTTGGACATATATATATATATATAATTTTCCGGGGCAATGGATTCTTCAACCATTTTTGCAGAATCCAGGTTGCTGAATCCACGGGCAGGGCCAGCCTTAGCTGTGCAGCACTGAGGTGAGGGAAAACCATTTGGCACAGGTGAAGGCTCGGGGGATGGTGCCCCTAGCAGCTGCTCTCTATTTAGTGTTTAACTCCCTGCTCCACCATGGCAGCGGGGAGTTAATCACTTCAATAGAGCACCGCTGCTAAAGCAGCATGGGGCAGCCTTTCAAAGGCTGCCCCATGCTCGTTTAGCATTGGTGCCCTATTCAGATGAAAAGCACCTGCTCCGGTGCCGTAGTGCCCGGTGCCAGCACGAAAGCGGAATGCATTTCCTTTCAATATGGCACCTTCCCCCGCCATGCCAGCTCGGGGGAGCCTTTGATGGAACCCCCTGAGCTGGCGCAGCATGGGGGCTAATATGGCGCCCCGGGCGACCGCCCAGGGCTCATAGGCTTAAAACCGGCCCTGCCACGGGCCACCAATTGACTGCACAGCAAACACTGAGTCAGTGACAGCGTTGGTCATTCTATATCCTTTGTTCGCTGTGCTGAGCCAGGAAGTAGAGTACGCTGCGGTGAGGAATTTCATGTAAGTAGGTAATGGGGGGGTGGGGAGGTCTATGGCAGAGTGTGGGTTTGGGGTCAGGGCATTTGGGGTGTGGTGGAGGTAGATAGTCAGGGGCCTCAGACTGGTTTGGCCTTGGGGCGGGTACATAAGGTGGCAGAGCTCTCCATTTAGTGTACAGACAGAAAGGAACTGGGTTGCTTATATCGGGTAAACACCACTTTAGTGAGTAGAGCCAGGAACTGGCGGTGGGGGAGGGTCGATGTAAAGAAATTCGATGGGTGGGACCATGGGAGAGGGATTTGGTGAGCAGGATTCAATGGGTGGGGGATTCGCTTAACTGTGAATTGATTGAATCGCATAGAACCAAGGAAACTGTTAGTGATACTGTCAATGCTATTTTCCAATAAAAGAATAAAGAGGCGGGGGAGTGAAATTACAGACTTTTTAATGTAGCACTTGTCTCCTCTACGCAGCTCTTGTTGCAGTGGAGATGCTTACATTGCGATGCGTTTCTCCACTTCCACAGCATGCTTCACAAAATGCGATTTATTAAGAAGAGTAAACACTCCCCACCCATACCGGGTTATGCAGAAGAATTTAAGAAGGTTTTATCCACTTCTCACTGTTTAGAGTCTCACCTTAAAAGTGCTTAACAAATAAAATTCCAGAAATATGAACATGGTTTCAAAAGGTAGTGGAATTAATAATGTATTAGTTTCCACTCACCTTGTCCACCTCTGCTTTTCTGCTGCATTTGATCTTGGGGAATTAGGCTCATGGTGCTTTGTTTGTGGTTAGAGCACTTGAAAAGCAGTCTTAGGGGCTAGCTGATGCTCATTGAGTAGTTTCACATACATTTAAATCTGTTTTAGCCCTGTTTTAGGTGCTTTTGTGGCGGGCATAAAGTGTTTTTTGCAATTGTTTTCTGCCTAGCTGGTGGTTTTCTGTGGGGTTTATTTTGTGTTTTTGTTGGCTCCCACCAGTTTAGTGAGCTGGTCTGCATCTAGGTTGTGCAGCCTTTGTGGTGTAGTCCTTTGTTTCTGGATGTTTTACTCTCCCCACCCTAACCCTTACAATTGGCTGAAGCAGTTGGGTATCTATTTGTCCGTTTGATTCTCCATGGTCCGTGCCACACCTGTGACTGGAACAGCTGTTTTTCAGAGGCCCTTCCACTGCAACCCCTTCAGCTAAGGGCCCGATGCAAAGGGCATGTCCAGGCCGTGTTTGCCCGTGTTTGCCTAGGAAGCCTGCATCCGTCAACCAGCAGCGACTGATAAGGTAAACGGGGTGTAGGTAGGGGGTACAGCCATTACTGTACTCCATTAACTACCCCACCGTCTCATTACCCAATACCCTACTCCCCAGGCACTCAGACTAATTGTTGTTTATCAGCCATAATGAGCATCTACCCCACTTGTATAAGGTAGCCTTCTTATTCTAGCCTCAATGTGTAAGATTACCATACTTTGCATCAAGTTAATTGGATTAGTCAGCCACAGTTTACATTTTTGGCAGTTATGGATGGGGTAGAATTGTGAATATTGGCTTGCATCACATCTAGACAGAACTGTGAGGATTAGCCCGTGTCACATCTAGACAGAATTGTGAATATTGGCTTGTGTCACATCAAGACAGAACTGTGAAGATTAGCCTGTGTCACTTCTTGAGAGAATTGTGAATATTAGCTTGCGTCGCAGTATTACACTACAGGCAGTCTTCCCGCAAACAAATCATTTGCGAGCAGACAACACACATCCTGCGTCACATCTAGATAGAACTGTGAATATTAGCTTGGGTCACATCTAGACAGAATTGTGAAGATTAGCTCGTGTCGCATCTAGACAGAATTGTGAACATTCGCTTGTGTCACATCTGGAAGGAATTGTGAAGATTAGCTTGTGTCACATATAGACAGAATTGTGAAGATTAGCTTGTGTCACATATAGACAGAATTGTGAAGATTAGCATGCATCACATCTAGATTGATTTGCGGATATCAGCATGCATCCCATCTAGATAGTGATGCCTCTAACCAACCCTTCTAATACAAAAACGCCCCCCACTGCGTACACCTCTCAAACTCTGAACTAAACACAACCTTAACTCTAAAGCACAACAAACCACACGCAGTTCGCTACACCGCAACAACAAAACAAACCACACATAGCCTTGCACAACAGCACATGAAGTCTACCAACTGAAAACATACCTAAGCTCAGCGAACGGTGTAAACCAAACTGAAGCTGCCAACAGCACATCACAGGTCTCTTGCTCCTTCTCCCGCTCAGTCCTATGAACTTAACCTACCCTCTTGCTTTTCTGATCTGCCAGAGCGCCAGGGGACCTTTTTGGTGGTGACAGTGCGCAGTATAAATATCCTTTAACATAAAATAACAGTGGGTGATGTTTGAGCGCAGATCCTCTTTTTCGAATAGCTGCTTTTAACCATGTGACCTGGAGCCGCTTGGGTCTAGGAACCGAAACTCCCTGGCTATTGATGTTAAAAACCTGTACAGAAATAGATAAATGACAATGCAGGAAAAGACGGCTCTGACGTACTTGAAACCCTTGTTGGATATCAAATGTCAACACCCCCTGAACCTTTCCACTGAAATCTAGTAGTGCTTGCAACGCTGGTTCTAGGAAGGCGAGTGTCTGCTGCGAGGCTGGTTTAGCAAGTTGCAGTGTGTGCCGGAAACAGAATGCCTCGCCATTTGTTACACGGACCCCAGGTGCACACCACAAGGTGCATTCATTGCAGTTGTTCATATTTTTTTTCATACGCTGTTCTGATACTGCAGAGTTTGTAGTACTGTTTGTGTCTTCTTGACATGTTGGATCATAAACATGCCCAATGAAATCTGAAAAAGGAAATCGAGTTTAATCATGATTAATTTAGCATTTATATATAGTGTTGAGTACACAGGGTATTGGCTATTGGCACTTAATTAAATCTACTCTTGCTACTGTTCTCAAGCGCCTGTAAGCATAAGCTCACAACTCCCATCAGTTCTAGCCCAAAAACCTGGCGAGCTACGTTGCAAAATCCTGCCTTGCTCAATGGGGCAGATTTTCTTTTCTTTTTTTTTTTTTTTTTACTTCAGAAGAACCAAGGGCTGAGTCAGCCTTGCTGGGATTGATGGTTGTAGGTTAGGTACAGATGTTTGCTGAAGGTGCTTTCCCCGCTGAGCTATCTTCGTAGCTTTTAATCAAATAAGAGATATCAAGTGGAACTTTTTAATTTGAACTAGACCAAAGGCTTGCCAAGCCTTTCTGCTCTTACAATTACAGTACCCCTGATGGGAACGGCTGATGCTATCAGTTCACATGTTATGTTATGTTATGTTAAAGGTACTTATATAGCGCACCGTCACCAACGGAGTTGGTCCCCAGGCCCTCTGGCGGATCTGTAAACAGGAAGGACGGGTAGGGTTAGTCGGGAGGAGGGGAGCAGGAGAGTGGGAGAAGTGATGTGCTGTTGGCAGCTTCAGCTCGGTATACACCGAGTGCTGGGCGTTGGTGCTAGTATCGGATCGGGCGAGACCTCGAGTGCTGTATGTGATGTTGATGCGGTGTGGTAAAGTGCGTGCTGATTGCTGGGAGAGAGATGGTTGTGTGGCTTTGTGTGGTCTAAGTATGCAGAAGACTGAGGGTTGGGTTAGTGGGGTCTGTATCCTGATTCAGGTACTTCTGATTCCGTTAGAGTTGTATCCCTGTGAGTTGGGTTGATGCTGGTTCCTTGTGGGCGGACTCGCTTTGTTGGTGCTGCGCTGACCCCGCTGTATCATAGTGAGTATTGTTTGGATTGATAGGTGCGTCTGAACCTTTTGTTCGGGTGTGGGACTGGGTTGGTAATATCTATTCTCTTGTTATCTAGTGTGACACATCTAATGTGCGTGTACTACCCATTTACAGTATAGAAGCCAGTCCGACAAGGTCACTCGATTTGCTGTGCATGTCCTTCACTGAAGTCCTGTCAAAAACAAACATTGGCAAAGCCAACAGTTTTGTTTTGTGTTTAAGTATTAGGGCTTTGCCAAGCCCTGCTATTAGATGCCCAGGTACTCGCACCATTTTGCACCTGCTACCTTCAATGGCTAGTAAATACCACTACGGCAGTGCCTGGCAAGTGCTTTTCCCATGCCTACACAAACGCCAAAACTGTTGGGAGTTCCAATGCTTGTTAATTATTCGAAATTGGTTATCGTTGCTGTATCAAATTATGCACTTTGCTTTAGTTGTGTTAGCCTCTTACCCTATTCTTTTTGCATGAATGTTGTTTTAAATGGCATTATGTAGAGTGTGCCCCCCAAATGCGTTCTGTTCTTCAATGGCCGCTACCATGACCCTCTTTTGTCCCTTGTACTCTTCCTCTTGTAGGGCGGTTTATTCGAAACAATGCAGTAGTAAGAAGTATGGGGCCTTCTCTGGGGTCATTGTGATGCCCATGTTCTCAGATGCCTACATGCCTGGCATATCATACGATCATCTGGTGCAGCAGGAACAGCCACTTGTGCCATTTTAGTGTTGATGGTAACCCGCTTTGTTCTTTTTTGCTCACAGCCATGTCTGAGGATGAAGTCAGCATGTGGATCAAAGGGCTGAACTGGCTTGTGGCCGATACCCTGAAGGCAACAACCCCGCTGCAGATTGAGAGGTAAGGCAAACGTGCTTCCAGGGATTTTCCAAGCCTCCTAACTGCTTTCGGATTACCCCTTCCCTGCAGAAACAAGGAAATCCTACATATTTTCTGAAGCTTTTACAGTCCCTTTGTATTCATGATCTGTTTGCATTGAAAGTGCAACAAAATATGTTTTTTGCATAGGGTTTTTTTATAGACTCGCCACCAATGCATGCTTTTGCAAGCATATTTCCAAATTGTCTGGTTTCTTTTTTGGCGTTCCTTATTTGAGGTACACACTGCTAAAAAAAAAAAGTGAAAATTGAATCTGGTAAACTCAACATATTCACTTTCTGAAACGGGATAAACGTATCGATGACTTTGGTGTGTGCATTATAGGTGAATGCTGAAAACCCTGGGCCGATCTGGAGAAGGCATTAACATACACACACGCTTGCACCACTCATGTTCTCCTGGATACTTCTGGTCATGCCCCTGACATACAGTCTGATTAATAAAGCACATTACATTCTTGGGAGAAAAAACGTAAGAACTTTTTGATACAGGGAGATAAGGTTTCTACTGTGAGGTCAAAAGTCCTAGCCTGCAACTCTGGCAAAGGGACCCTTGTGATTTATGCATTGTCCCTGACTGGTTTCTCACCTTTTCCATGATTGGTGCTAATCTGAGGATTCATAGAGGGTGCACATCCTGTTCATGTGCCCTGAGAGAGCCTCTCTGGCTCCAGCAACGACATTGTCCCATCGGCTCCCATCTGTGTCTCAGAATGTCGGAGTGATGGCGAGTGCATGAGCCGCTGAATGATGTCATGTTGAATGTTATGCCTGGAGCAGGGTGAACTTTCTGCTAGTGTCAGTAAGACTTGCGCTGGATGAGTTGAGGATGTACCCTTGTCTTTCCTGTGTACTTCCCTGTAACTCTGACCTTGTAACTGCAGACTTGTAACAGAGGACCTGTACCTGTATTACTTGGAAGGGACCTCAATAACGAAGCACCCTTCCCGCCGGCAATCCGTCTCCATCATCTTCCTGACCTCCATCTTCATAGAGTTGACATGTTACCTTTGTTGCACTGTTTTACATGACTGGCTAGGAGTGCCACACCTGTTGGCGGGAGATTACATAATTCTAGTTAGGTTACTGTATGTAGTGCAAGAAAAGCACTACAGAGCACCTTATAAAGTCCAGTACAGTGTAGTACACCCAGAACCGGTTGCCTATGTGTATGTGGATGCAAAACAAATGGTGACTTGCTCAGTGCTTTCCTTACCTGACTTGATTGTTGCCAGATAGTCAAGCAAGCCACTCCTGCATGGACATGGATGAAACTTGGGTAACCACATACGCATGTTTCTTGTCTGAGCCCCTTTTGCTGGGTCAGGGTTGCGTATGCTTGGACGAAGCCAGCATGAAAGAGAGTCTAGAGATTTGACCAGGAATACACTTCCCAACACAAAGGATGGGAGAATGCATGCGAAGTGTGAATATCACAGTCCCAAGTGATTGGCTGGCTACCAAAAGTTTGAATGGCTGTACCTCTAAGATTGAAGGCAGAGTTTCCCACATCTTCCAAACTCCCGTAAGGAGAGCGTGTCCGCCATTATGTTGTTGCTGGCTGAGACAAATCCTTGTGCTTAAAGAGGATGTCTCGACCGAAGGATCATTTTCTACCCCTGCAAGACCATTCTTGCCAGTGAACGCCTTCCAGTGCCAGACAAGAATCATGCAACAGTGCCTTGTTGCCTTGACCTGATGGGTCCAACTGAGTCATTCACTCTGCCAAATCCCATCCTCCAAAAGCCTGTATCGTGAGACCACCATATGCGTAAACTGAGGCACCGAGGCAGGGACACTCAAGCAAGGGAGCAGCAGTAACGAGACAGACCGACACATATGGGATTGCTACGCTTGTGGGTTACACACTTTGCACATAAACATGATCCCTGGCAATACAAACTAAACTTCTGCTCACACGGCAATCCTACTTCACAGCACTTACTTTAAATATTTACTGGGTTAGATCAGTATTATAGTTAAATTGAGGGCTGTGAAGTAGTGGGAGTTAAAGGTATGGTGGGGGTGTTGTGCAGGAGAAAAAGTGTGAGTAGCAGAAAGAGTGAGGATTAAAAGCACCTATTAGGGCATTGACTTCCCACCTTAATGTCGAATAACATTTTATCATCACAGGCAAATAGATTGACAGTTCAGCATGATGGTGGCAGAAGAACCTTTGGTTCTTCTTCAGAATTGTGGTGCTTGAAAAATGATAATTTGTAACAATTGTCCAGAGGCTCTGTTGGCAAGAGTGTGTGACTCCAAATAATATGTCTTCTCTCTAGATGGCTGCGGAAGCAATTCTACTCACTGGACCGGAACAGGGAAGACAAGTAAGTCCAATCTGGCGTGTGAGTCTGCTCTGTGTGCGTGGCTATCGATTTGGAACAGAGGTGGAATCATTTGGTGTGTGCTCCAAGTTAGGGTGGAGAATGCAATAGTTGTTTAGCGCTGGGTGGCCTGCAGAAATGTAATGATGCCTTAATTGAGTCCGGTGTGCTTCTTGGCGCTCGTTGTAGCAGGGGTCATAATTTTGGTTTCCAACCGACAGCCTTTAGTGATCCCTTCGCTTCAATCACAAATTCCATTTAGCACAGGTCTTCTTTCAACAAACTAATGTAACCCTCTTGCTGCCTTTTGTGTGAAATCTGTTTGTGAGCCTGGTCCATAATGCATTTGTAACAATCGGAGGCTTGAAAGCCAGTAAAATGCTTAAGGTCTGAGATGGTCACCCTACTTGGAGTAGTTATGTCTTTTACAGTTCTTTGTGTATGAGGTCCGTTGTTTTCATTTATGTAGCCACTAAATACTATTTTCACATATTGACTGCCTGCCTTATCCCATCTTGCAGACTAGGAGCTTTAGAGTTTGTTTACTTTAGCTGGCATTTAAGGAGGGAGGGGCACGGTCTCAAAGCACCCTTGATTCAGCTGACTCAGTAGCTTTTCTGTGATCCGTTTGAATGCAGCCCCCTTATGCTCCGCTAGCCACCCCATTGTTTCCTTGGAGCAGCGCTGTCACCACCTAGTATCTGCTTCTACATCTCGTGATGTCTGCTCTGCTGACTTCTGGGAGCTCATCCCAGCTACCTTGTTATACCCACGCTGTTCCCCGCTGCCTGGGCCATCTTTGACCCGCTGTCTGGGCCATCTTGGCCCCCTCTACCCCATTTCCCGGCAGAAGCTCACCCATCTCCTTGCGGCAACCACATCATCTCTACATTTGCTCCGCCACCTCCAGCCGGTTTCGCCATCGGATCGGATCCCAGCAGTAACCCAGCTAAATTCTATTTTAGAATCGGTAATAGGAAGTGAGCAATGCTCTCACACCCAGAAACATCCCAGTGTTTCATCTCTCTGCACAGCCTGTTCAGTGATTCATAGAGATATGGTCCCTTCACAGCAGCCTCTTGTGCAGCATCCCATGACAGCGCATTTCTTTTCCATCTGGTAAAAAGCCCCTGCACTATGATGACCAGATGACTTCATGTCACAGGACACCACTTTCCAGGTCTAACCTTCCTTCCCTTTTACAGGTCCTTGTTAAAGGCTGCTTAGCTGCTGTTTGTTTAATTAAGCAACACTACTAAATCAGAATATATCATGTGCATATAAGACCAGATGATGCAGGGGTGGTAGAAACATGGACCAGGACAGTAAGGCATGATCTAGGAATGGGATAGTGGAGAAAGTTCTACGTTTTAGATTGAAGGGGTGAGGGATTACTGCTGTGGAGATGTCGTAGAGAGGTTGGGGGAGAGGAGACCCGGGACATGTGGTGGCATTGAATGCTATGCGAGTGGTTCTTCATAAAGGAGGAGAGCTGGAGGGTTGGAATTAAATAGAGATGGAGTGCCGAGAGGAAGAGCATTCCAGAGAAAGGGAGCGAGAAGAGCAGAAATGAGTGAGTGCAAGGCGTACAAGAGGTGACAAGGACATGAGCCGAGGGGGAGAGTAGAAATTGATATGGGCTGATGGGTACGGTGGGGCAACTCTGCATTTAGTTTTGAAGATGATGAGAATGAGTTTATACTTTGCCCTCTGTCTCATAGATAGCCAGCCTAACTGAGGACAGGCTGGCGAGGTGAAGGTGAAGCAGAGGTGGTTGAATAGTGTACGCACAGCAAGTTGAGGATTTATTCGAGAAATAAAAAAGCATAGTTGGGAAGGCAATAGAGTAGACTCGTACAGTAATCAGATCGAGAGTGTACCAAAGAGGAGATTAGTTCTTTGCAGTGTTGAAGAGAAGATGTCTTATTTTTCTGATGTTGAGGAAATTAACTGGGCTGCAGTGACAGGTTTGGAATTGTAGAGCAAGAAGTTGTGACATGGGTTAAAGACGACACCAAGGTTGTGAACAGAAGCTTAATAGGGAAGTGGGGGAGAGGGAGAGATAGCCTGTTCAGCTGGAAAGTAGAGCACTTCAGTCCTAGTGGAGTTGAGCATAAGCGAGTGAGATGCCATCCAGTATATGATGCCAAAGAGACCGTTAGACATTTTTTACCATACCATAGAATAGATAAGGAGGGAGAGGAGAAGATCTGACTGTCATAAGCGAAGAGTTGATAGCCGAAGCCATATATCAAGGTGTCGAGAGCAGCGGTATAATGAGTGAAGAGAAGTGGACCCAGGATTGACCCTTCGGAACACCAGCAGTAAGGGGGGGTGATTGGACAGGTAAGGCTGTTCCAGGGCACCCCGATGTGTCTCGGAGCAAGATATGAAGCAAATCAAGCTCCCTTTCCTTCAAAATTCCTTCATTATTATGGGATGACGCCCCCTTTCTGAAGGTGATACCCTAACTGTTAAGGAAAAGTCAGTCAAGTAGCTTTTATTCGACTTAGTCATTTTCCGCAAACATGTTAAGGAAGGGGATGGGATGCAAAGGTTTAGAACTTGAAAAAGTGGTGTCCCTTTACATATAGGTCCATCCACTTTAGCACAGGCTTATGATTGTGTTCCCTCAATTTTCTGCTCCTACCCATGCAGGACTTGGAATCATTTGATGATAACGTTATACTGAAGGCATGTTGTGGGGATGGAGAGGTAGTTCTCTCCATCTCGCTGTCCGAGCATGTTTGTAATTATTGCCACTGTCAGTGTCAGCCCGAGGCATGAAGGCAACGTAGTATTGCAATTGCTAAATTTATATGACATGTTAGTAATCTGATCTTAACGCAAGGTGCTGATGCTTTGGGGTTTAGGTCAGTACTTCTGCTTATGGATGGTGATAAAGCAACTGTCTAGAGTGCATTGGTCTACCTAGCAGCCATGTGGCTTTGTGGCATAAACCCCTTCTGTGTTGACCTGTCCAAAACCCATGGAGGTAGTGTGGTGAGGTATGAGACATAATCGCAAATGATGGCAGCTGTCTGCAGCTGAAACACTTTACACATCATTGATCTTGGCCATGCATCTATTGTCAGCTGTGGCCCAGTTAAGGACAAGTTCATTATGAAGGGGGATAAGGTCATGAGAAAGGAGTGAAGCAGGCACAGAATGACCCTTGGGCAGGGGAATTAGATTCCCTGAAATTCTGGGCTATGTTGACTTGACTTCGCTTACCTAGGAAACGGATGATAAATTGGGCCTTTTGTATTTTCTTGGGGTGTTGCAGACATCCTGTATTCCGGCAAGTTAAACATAAAGACCTGTCTGTGTTTTCTGCTGATGTGGCTAGAATGCTGCTATGTGAGTCACCACATTCCTGGGAATTCCACAAGCCTTGTCGTAGATAAAACCCCCAGAAAAGCTGTTTCACAGCTGTTTGTTGGGTCACTGAGCGGCAGAGGGACACATGCAGGTTGCCAGAGTGGTGCTGTAAATTCCCAAAACAATATTTTGACTTTTGTGCAGGGTCTGGGAAACACACTTTAATTATAAAGCAAACTGCTTTTCATTATTTACTGTTTCAAAACCAGTTCATATGATATTGATATTAATTTTTACATCAAATTGATATTAAAAAAAAGTTGGGTGGGGGGGAAGTGTGTATATATATGAATTAATTTATATATCAAAAAAGATTTTTTGTATTGACTTTTATATAGATTTTTATATTAAAAATATTACTTATGTTAATTTTACAAGCATGTTTATATTAAAACGATATCATCATTGTTTGATATAATTTTCTGCTTCCTATCACCTCAGGGCAGAACCCCTCTGTTACATCATCACTGCATCACTTTGCAAAACCCTAGATTCACAGTCCCTGTCTTCAGAGCTCACTTCGCTCTGTGCTCAACCAAGCAACACGGTTGCCCGCTGGTCCAATCTTTATATAGATTTTATATAAAATGTATATTCACTTATAGCAAATAATATAGAATGTATACCCACTTTATATAAAATATACATTTGATATAAAAACTATATAAAAAAGTATATCCTTTTTATATCAAATTTATATTAAGTTTATATCAAAGCCTATCAAAAGAGGGAGGGACTAAGAATGTAAACAGGGGGCGTGCCTACCTGTCAACATTTTAAATGAAAGAAAAGGGGGCTCTCTCTACTACTTATCGCATGCAAAAAGAAATGACCCATCCATCAGGACCTTTGCATAGCATCAGTAACTATTTGGAATAAGCAAAAACTCAATTTTATTTTCCTGAAAGATTCAAGAAATCAAGCTCACAGATGAGCCAGAAGAGGACAGAAGCATACTAAAAACGCACCTACCTCTCCAACTGCTGTGAAGCGCAGTGTTGATGCTTCATTTTGGGATAGGACGCCAAGCCCAACACGTTTTTTTCAGTTTTGGCTTTTAGCTGGTGCTAAAGTACCCACTAATAATCCAAATCTATTGTATTGGAGTACAGCTAGGGAGAAATGGCATATGAGAAGGGACACAAAGCTTGTAGGCGTTGTTTAGTTCTTTACCAACCCATTGACTGCCTGCGGCCATGCTAATACCTATGGCCATTTTCACCCATTTCCAGCCCCTGTCCGCCCATAATACATCCTCCTGGGATCTCTTTGAGCTAGCTTTAATAAGCCTTACCATCAAACTTTGTGCTCGGAGTGCCTGCCAGTGTTTTCTCAAAGCAGTCTTCGGAGAGCTAATGACTTAATTAGCACTGTAAACGCAATACTGGTGTAATTAAAAAGTTTTAACCAGGTCTACTTTCATCCACTCCATTTATCAGAACTATGCATGTCTTTCACTGAAGTCCTCTTAATAACAAGTATTTTTCGTTTTTATTTTGTATTTATTAAGCGCTTTACGTCAAAGGGCTGTACAAATCCTCACGTCACAGTACATCTAATGAGAATTCAATAACAAATAACCAAGGAAACGAAAGGAGATGAGTTTTGAGAGCAGCACAAACAAGATAATATGAAGAAATAGAGCGTAGACAGAGTGGGAGCTCGTTCCAATGAAAGGAGGCCAGTAAGAATAATGAACAAAATTGGGACCAGGCACTGGGTGGAAGAGGGACAGCTAAAAGAAAAAGGGACTGGGAACGAAGAGAGCGAGAGGGAGAATAGAAGGAGATCAAGGAAGAAAAAGATAGAGGGGAGAGGTTGTGAAGGGATTTAAAGTCCATACAGAAAAAATGTAATTTGGATGGGAGTGAAAGGATAGCCAGCCTAGCGAAGATGGCCAGGGAGCGATGAAGTGAAAGGGCGAAAGAGAAAAAAGACCAGTAGAAGAATTGAAAATAGACTTGAGAGGTAAGAGGTGAGGCTGGGATGCCAAACCGAATACAGGAACTAGAATAGACGAGAAAAGATGAGGGAAGAAATTAATAGCTTGGCAGAACTGAAAGTAAGAAAGGGCTGGGCCTTTACAAATGTTAAAAAGCTGGGCTCAACAAGAGCGTGAAAGTAGGGAGATATGAAGAGAAAAGGAAAAGTCTAAGTGAAGACAAAGATTGTGAGCAGAAGAAGATGGGGAGAAGGGGGAAAGGAATTGGATGGGGGTGGTACGGTTGGGGGAATAGTGACATCAGGAAAGAAAATAACTTCAGTCTTGGAAGGATTAAGAACAAGGTAATGATCAGACATCCAAGACTTATGGCCAAGAGACATGAAGTTAAGATAAAGTGAATGGAGGAAGAGGATAAAAGTTGGGCGTCATTAGCATAGAAACGGTGAAACAACCCAAAGGAAGAAATAATTGAGGCGAGATTAGAAGTGTAAAAAGAAATGGACCCAAGACCGAACCTTGAGGAACAGGTTCACCATGTTAAAGTGGAATGGTAGGAGAGAATTTACCATCCCAGGGAACAGCATAAGTGCGATTTAGACAAATAAGATTGAAACCAGAGAGGAACAGAGCCAGAAAACCTAATGGAAGAAAGAAGACAGAAGCAGAGAGTGATCAACTGTGTCAAAGACAGCAGATAAATCGAGAAGAATTAATAGAGGTGTGCTTCGACTAACATATGGAAAGAAGAGAATCACAGCCATAAAAAAGTAGTGTGGTTACAGTAGAATGGTAGAACGGAAATGAGAAAGAATAGAATTAGAAGAGATAAAAGGAGAAACTTGGGAATAAACCAGGCACTCCAGAAGCTTTGAAAGATAAGGAAGAGGATAAGGAAGAAGAGATATAAGTCGAGCAAAATACTTTCTTAGGATAGGAAGAATAGTAGCATTTTTATATGACGATGGACAAGTTGAGGAAAGAAGGGGAATATTAGAAAGAGAAGTGCGATAAGCCAGCAAAGAAGGAGAAACCTTTGGTCTTGGAGAAGAAGATATAGGATCAGAGGGAACAGCAGTAGGATGGGCTATAGCCAAAAGGAACGCAGTATCAGAAGTAGAGAGTGGAACAAAAGAGGATAAGACAGTGGGTTGAGGATGGACGGAGGAAGTAGGGTAAGAGGAGGAAGGAACATTAGCGGAACATAGAAGAGTGACCTTCGAAGAAAAATAAGAGGCAAGATCAGTGGCCGAAAGGGGAGAGATGAGGGTGAAATCAGGAAAAAAGAGGAGAAAGTCTGTGAGACAAAGTTTGAAAAAGTCATTGGGGGTGAGAGTGAAGAAGGTCTGAATAGTAGGAGCACTTGAAGAGAAAGGCTTCATCATAGACAGAGTGAGAAGAAGACTGTGAATGGGAATCTGAGTCCAGGTGCGACTTACACCAGCGATGCACCAGGCGGCGAAAATAATTTGCCACCTGAAGCGAAGCTGCAGCGCAAGTTTCAAGAGTAAGATTTCTCCTTCGGAGCTATATGAATGGCCTACAGGACACAGGTCGCATCCCATGACCCATAAAGGACCAATGCTACTATTATAGCAGAATACACCTTCCTGAGTGGGCCAATCCACATTCAGCCAAAGCAATAATATAAGTGGAAAAGTCTCCATTGTTCCCATCCTAGCCGTGCCCCTTTTCTGATTTTGGTGGACATTCCAGCTAAGGTTTGAAGTGTACCTTGAGCCCATTCAGACCGGTGTGCACGAGTACCTTCCTCGGCTTATGTTGAAGGCTGGCTGGAGTCGGTCAGAACCCACATTACTCTATTGTCCACATATAAAAGTAGAGCATGACGTAGCCTTCTCACCTGTGGAGAAAAGACAATGACTTCTTTGAGCCACACTGGGAGATGTGCCTGATCGAATAGCTGCACAAAAAGGGCTCCGCCAGGGCTGCATATCCGCACCATTTTTATGTCCTTGATATCTGTACAAATATTCTGTCGACCAAGTCTTGGGCTTGAGCACAAGTTCCTTTAAAGCAGGGGCATGAACATTGCTACCAACTTTGCACTCTGGCTCATGTGGGTGCAGTTAAGCGCAGGGTGGTATGCTATCTACCCTGTCGCCTGTGGCACAGAAGTACACGAAATAGCCCCAAAAAATACTGCCTCAGAACAATGGGCTTTCTGTCCACATGGAGCAAGTTGGAGCACAAAACCTCGGTTTCATGCCACATGATAAGGATTAGATGTAAAGGTTGATCACAGCTTTCCAAACAGTCCAAAAGGGCCCCACAACAAAAGTATCTAGAAGTGCCATAAGATTGTAATATTCAGGTTTACAGAGGGGATAATTTTCATATATAGTCACTCCCATCAAGCCTTTTCCGCGAGGAGGGAGCGTACAATTTGACAAAAAACTCCCATAGTCCTGAATTTTGCACATCCCATAGTTGCTAGCCAGCTAGCTTTGGGCTACATAAGCAGTGAAAGTTTAGAAACACTGTACACATGACGTAATATAGAAGATGGAGGCATTTCAATTGTGCGGTTACTTTACAATAGTGGGCAGATGTCAGAGACTGTAACAGTCATGAAGGGTTGATATAGCGGGATGTGTTAACTCTTCTTCTCCTCTGCTCTTACTGCCACTCGCTCCGACTTCCTCATCCCATCCGTTGTCCTTACCTCAGATGTTTCACTTCACCTACATCTCACCTCCACTCTTTGATGTTACCACTCATCCCACTCAACTACTCCCTCCTCCTGCACTAGTCTCCTTTTCTTTCCCATTATTCTCGTCTTTCCCCTGCCCTACTACTTTCCTCCTCCCCTACTATTCTCCTCCTCTCCCTAATACTCTTCTCCTCCTGCTACTCTCCTCCTACCCCTACTACTCTCCTTCTACCCCTACTACCCTCCTCATACCCCTACTATACATCTTCCCACTACTACTCCATGCTGCAGACAACGCAATCGCCCTTCTTTCACCCAATGCAATTCTCGTCATTTTCATTCCTTACACTATCTTCTACTCACTCGCCACACAAACATGCACACTAAAACTGCAGAAGCACTTTTACTCCTAAGCCAACACCTCACCTGCTCCAACAATGCCCTTCACAAGCTGCTGCCCCTTCCTCACACTGGTCTCTTGGTCATCCTCCACCTCTGACCTCATCTGAAAAACCCACACTTCCTGCGTCCTCTTCATCCCTCCCTTGGGATTAGTCACTTTCCCTATCCAATCTTTAGTCCTATTCCCACCCCTGGATGTGCATGTGCAAGAGAAAGCTTTGAAAAGGGGGCAAAGCGCCACCCACTGTCTCTGCGCGGGCTTGCTGCATAATGTTCATGGCAGCGTAACAAGGGTACTCCAACCGTTCTTGGTTTTGGGTCCATTCACCCAGACCATTCGGGTAGGGTTTGGACAATGTCCCCGGTGGTTTAGTCGGTCTTTCAGTCAGTTCGGGTTTGTAGACAAACTTTGGCAGTCTTGTAACTCACAGTGCTGTAGTGCTCGGGGAACAGCTGTAGTGTGTAGGTCTGTTGTGGCGCTTCTCCATTATTTTCGGCTACTTGAAGCATGTAGTGCTGCAGCTGATTCTTTCATTGGACATCATCTGTTTGTCTGTCTTTGTTGTCTGTCTTCGTTCTCACCTTGGTGTTTTCTGTAAATAAATACAAATACTGGTGGGCATATGTGTTTAGAGAAAAGGCTGGTGCACACAGGGTTGGGGTAAACAAATTTGGTCTCCATTTCTGTGGTCCCAAAGGTTAGAACCGGCTCTGGATTTCTCCACACCTCTCTTACCCACACTTGAGAGTGGCTCTTGCCCCCTCTTCGCAAGGCTAGGATACTGGTCTTGTCAAACATGTGATTTTATAATAAGAATATTTTTCATTAGCATACCACTTTGGTTTATTTTCTAAGGGGTAGCTATTGGGAATAACTGTTTCACTGTCATACTTCCTCATCCCTTGAGTTAAGCCTGACTGCTCTGGTGTCATAGCTACCACTTCAGAGAGTTTGGCCTTTCTTTTAGTTGGAAACCCTGTCTTGCCTTTAGCTTAGATGGTTTTACACCCTTCACCAGAGGACTGTGGAAAGATCTCTCAAATGCTCTGTATTCAATAAACCCTGTTTTCTTTCTCCATTATGGCCTTATGCTAAATCCTGAACCACCTGTGATTTCTTGAGGCCATCTTCTGCATTTGTTCACATATTATTTTGGCCCTGTATCTTCATACATTCTTCGCACTTTGTTTGCTTTTCTCCCAAGCTTCTGGCTGTCAAGTTGGGACAATCTATTTGCATTTTTGCTTGCTTTCCCCACCACCTCTCTACCATATGAACCTTTAAATCATATCTTGTTCATAAGCCTCTATCTCCACCTGCACCGTCCCCCAGCGCTCCAACCTTTCTCCTTGGCTGTTTAACAACTATTCTGCCCCTCTTGCACACCTCATTTCGACCTTCCTTTTTCTCTCCCTCACTCTGGCCATCTTATATGGGCTCTCCCCCTTTTCCGTCATATAAAACCAGAAACCTTGGAGTCATCTTCGACTTCTCTCTCTCCTTCATCCCTCACATTCAGGACTTTGCCAAGAAGTCCCACTTTCAGCTCCACCTCCTCAAAGGAATTATTCCTTTCCTCACTTTCCCCCAGACGATCAATGTCTCTAGAGCGCTGGTTCTCTCTAGGCTAGACTGCTGCAATAGCATTTTCCTTAATATTCCCTCTTCCTCTCTATGACCCGTCCATCTAATCCAGAATAGGGCTGCAAGACTTATCCTTGGCCTCAAGCCCAGGGACTGTATGTCTTCAATAGCTCCCGGTTGCTGCACGGATCAAATTCAAATCCCTCTGCATCATCCACAAGGCGAGCTGGGAATGGGGACCATGCTACCTGCAACTTGCTCTCGCTAAATACTCTCCCTCCAGATCTTCCGGAACCAACTCTGTTTTAAACGCTTTGCTAAACAGCAAGCTGTTAGCCGATCTTTTTCCTCAGCAGTTTCCCTCTTATGGGACAGCCTCCCCCTTCCTCTGCCTTAAACCAGATCTCCTCAAATTCCGTTAGCTCCAGACTCTCATTTTCACCTCCTCCTTCCCATCCTCCCTCCTCTGCTAACCTCAGAGCTGCTGAGATTGGTCACCAGGGCCCTTATATGTGCTCCTGGGTCCTGCCCCCCCCCCATCCAATCACCCAAAGCCTTTGCATGTCCCAGCACTTTGCCCTGGCACCCACTGGCCTGTGCCACCACAGGCTTGCACTTGACTATTTATTGGTGGTTGACCCCTCCCCCTAGGCACTTACAGCTGCTCACTCCTACTTCCCACTTGATACACCTAGCACTGACCCTGACACCCCTACTTTCGCTCTCTGCACTCGCTCTCTGCACTCGCATGTTCTGAATGCTCACAAGGCCAGTGGGTTCGCCTTTATCTTACAATATAAAATCTAATTTTACTCTCATGTTCCCTCCCTGTTAGCCTACGGGTGCTTTGAAACACAATTTACTTGTTCTATGCGCCTTGCAAATGTACAATAAAATAAATGACTGAATCTGTATTACCCCAGGCCCTTCATAATCTCCTCTGCACGAAACGTGACAGTCCAACTTTCAGGTGTATTCATCATGATTCTGCTCCACTCTCAAGCAATGCCCACCTTTGAACCCTGTGGTAAGTGAGAATCGGGAGACGGTCAAGGTGGCATCTTGGATAATGTATTCATTTATTTGATCACCAAAACAACCTATCTTTCCCTACGTTTCTTGGTCCAAACCTTAAGAAAAGTATGCCTAAAAGGGTACCCATCTAGATGTTCTACCAAAATAACCTCAGTCCGATGTCCAGAAATCTAATCTAGCCCGATTCCTGTCCCTACCACTATAAATGGAAAATTGCTTAACTTAAACAAATATACTATGAGGGCCTTTTGCCCAAAAATATCATGGTGGCTGGTTTCTGATTCCACCGTTAAGTTTCAGCATCAAAAGGGGTCACTAGCCCTGTTGTAGAGTCCAAATAAGCAGGCCCCAAAATGTCTCTTCCACCTTTCCCTCCTTAGGTTGTGAATTGGTTTTTGGGCCTGTTTCTGCTTTCAGGCGGTGCTCCTGTGATTGGGTGATTTGGTGGGCTGACGCAGTCTCCTCCAGTCTGCTTCCCCTGTGATTGCTGGCGATGGCACTCCCATTTCCTTGCACGGGATTGTCAGCGTTTCCATGTCTCGCTACCACTTGGCGGTGCCCAGCATTTACCGGGCCTCTCTGCTCTGTGCTTTGGCCAGTTTTCCAAGTGCTCTGCTGACTCCACGGTGGGTTGAAGCACCACCACGCCAAGCGCAGGCTCACCTCTCTCGGCCACACCTTCCAGGAGGAGGTTCCTCTTGAGTAGCTCTGCAGGCCTCTCTCTTCCCTTCCACCAATGCTGATGGGCTCACCCCCTTTTATGCTATGACGGGGTGGGCTTATCTCCCATTCTCCGATCCAGGTTAAGGATAGGGTCAGAGCCTTGAAACACCTGTGTATAGGCGCGTTACAAATACCGTATCATATCAATCCATACCAACCATTGGTCAATATAGTTGTATTATACAAGTCCATTCCCATGTAACCAACAAATGAATTGGGATTCTTGAGACAAGGGAGAATAACACATGTCCCTATTTAGGGATTGCCTGTCCTCTAAGGGGGGAGGCGTCGCCCTCAGTGGGATCCCACTTGCCTTGTCCGCTAGGGGATGTTAAGCTTAGCAGTCTCATCTCCCTAGTCCCAAAGGTCGTGGCTCCACCTTGTGGCGAGGGGTCGAATTCGCTGCATTTGTCACAACCCTCACATAATTAATATCCATGGACTCTCCTGTGTGGGCTAAAACCAAGAAGCTCTTCAGAATGACGGTTATAATTGGTGTCATTCTTCCACTGCTGATAATCATTAATTGCTTTCTTGTTATGGCCTTTATAGGCAAGAAAAAACAATGAATGTTCCAATCATATGAACACCCATTAATCATTCTATTTAATTTATAGAATGTTGCAGAACTCCCCTTCCCTGCTGGCATTAACTCCACCTCTTTGCCTTCATCTTCAAGGGCTTGCTTCATTATTAATTGTGGCAGCAGGGATTTGCCAAAAACTTAACCTTTGCTAACTGAGGAATATATGGCTGCCCTTCAGAGGACACTAAAAGTAACAGTAGCTGCAGATTGCTGCATGAACAATTGGGTTGCAGCAAATAATCTTATCTCCCTAGGATTTTGTGCAAAGATAAAGACCCTTTAGTATCTGAAAACGATTTAAATAATCTACATTCCGCAAGGTTGCTATGTCTATTAAATCTTATGGGATTAAATGTTCTTGGAACTGGTGATAAACCTTGGTGTCGAGTTAGCTCTCCAGATGACAAACTGTGATCGTGAAATTGGCAGAACTGATGACTGACCAGCTCAGTAACTTGACCTTTTCAAATGGGGATTGCTCTCTCTCTGGGGTGGGGGAGGCCTACAAGGGTGGAAACTAAATTCAATCCTAACCCAGTTGGCAAGGCTCCAATCTTTGTCCCTTTTGTAGTGCCAACCTAATTGCCTACAGTACCACTGACATTCACATCATACCTTTATCGCAAAATGTTGCCCAGTCTTTCTTTTCTTTCAGAATGCAGCATTCCTTACGAGAAGTAGCTTTACAGGCAGAACAGACGTTTCCCTGAGTGACCTGTTTTAGAGCCCAAGAACCGTTATTAACAGTATGGGGAGCAGGAAATGATCGGTGATCTGACAATCAGTCACTCAGCAGGAGAGAGGCTCTGCGAAGACCAGAGGCAGTGGAGGGTTACACGCATAAAGAGCGTTCCTTGGACAATGCGCATGAATGGGAGAGAGCCGCGAGACACCTCCTGAGTCATACAACCTATCTAACAAGCCCACATGAGAATACAATCTTACTGGACACTGTACCTCTCTGGGAGAGAGTCACAGAAAGACTCTCCAGCAGACTGACGGCCCCTCACATGAACTGAGCCTTGAGCCCCATACACCAGCAACGCGGCGTGTCATTACTGAAACATGGAAGACCGGCACAAGGAAAAGAGACTGGGCTTAAACCCCCTTATGTATCTTCTGTTTGCAACAATCCCTGAGCAGAGAGAACATCGCAGGATTGGCTCGGGTAAACAGTGGAAAGAGATGACCAATAGTGAGAAAGAGGGAAGTATAAAGGGAGAGATGGGAGGCAGGGAGTTGTAGGTTTTTCAGGTGAGGTTAGTTTAGGTGGACCAGGTGGCCAGGCTGAAGATGGATGGTGCAGAGGAGCTCTCAGGTGGATGTAACGGGAGGTATGCAAAGTAAGGTATTGGTAAGTGAGAAGAAGTTGTAATGCATGTGAATGTGTGTGTGTGTATGAATGGTGTGGCAAGAAAGAGTAGGGAGTAAATGAGAAGGTGTGTGGGAAGTGGACGGAGAGTGATTGAGGGAAAGAATGTGGTATGTGGAAAGATAATAGTGTGAGGAAAGTAGTGAGGTCGAGAAGGGAGAGAGTAGCGGTGTAGAACGGGGAGAGATAGTGGTGTGGAGAGGGGAGAGTGGTAGAATGAAGAGGAAAGGAGTAGAAGTTTAACGAGAGAGAAGTGGTAAGAGGGAGTGGGATTGGCGGGTCGGTGTAGACCTTTGTGTTAGGAACATCATAGAGGCAGTAGAAACAGTAGCGCAGGACATTCGGAGGAACAGTAGAAGGAGCTTGAGGAAAAGTGAGATGTGATGGTGGATAGAAAAGAAGGAAGCAGAGTAGAGTAGAGGGCGATCAGTAGAGCGAATCAAGGAAAGGAACAATAGGCCGTGGAAGGAACAGCGAGGGTGAAGCCCAGGGTGTCTGCCAGTCGCAAATCATTCCCGGTGGAACCAGTGGGGAGGAACCCGTAAATTGTTCCCTGAGAACGCTCAGATAGAAAAGCCTTTTCTTTTTAGGCCACTACCGATATTAATGTAGCACTTTAGATAGTAGGGGTTGTCGATCGCTAGTAGCAGCCTGGGATTGAGCGACCCCTGGGTTAGGGTGGGACCTCCCCTTCTCAGGTTAGAGCGATGGGGATAGCCATTTAGACCGCTGCCCAAAAAATAAGAGCCACTGAACCGTCTCTGCAAGTTGGTGCTTCATTCAGGCCATCTGTGGCATGGCTTATCAGATTTTATGTTTTGACGTAAATGTTATTTTAAAGAAAAGTTTCATCAAACTGCCTTTACGCAGACTTGGAAAAAGGAAGCACTAAATGTGATTCTGAGTGCATTTGGTATGCAGCTAAAGTACGGCGTGGTGCCTGATGTTCTTGAGGGAATTTTATTGACGATTAGATTGATTTTAACTTGTTTACACTCAAAGTTGTGGCACTTAACATATGGTTATGTTTTTATGTGTGTGAATATACTGTCATGATTATATGCTTGTTTTTAATGGTGGAAGTCGAACATTTTTTAACTTGAAGTTGATTGGCAAAGTAGACGAGATTCAGATATTCTAGTTTTCTATTGCAAAGAGACCGGCATTAGTGAGCTCATGCTTTTCACTTTAGCTAGCTTATTACACCATCCCATTCTGCATAAATATGATTGAAATTACAGCTATGCTCTCTAGCTCCTTTTTCCTCATCGGGTCATTATTCCTATATTGGGGTTTGGTCAGGGCCACTTTGGGATGGAGTGAATGTTCAGATTGTTGACATTGAAGGAATTTCTGCCCACATTG
The DNA here is from genome assembly GCF_040938575.1 of Ambystoma mexicanum. Classification (NCBI taxonomy): domain Eukaryota; kingdom Metazoa; phylum Chordata; class Amphibia; order Caudata; family Ambystomatidae; genus Ambystoma; species Ambystoma mexicanum. The sequence continues at coordinate 987,201,612 of NC_090925.1, forward strand.
CTTATGATGGTGGCACACCAATCTATGTCTGGATCTGGCAATTGGAATCTTTGACTGCATCTCTAATGGAACCACTCACACCTCTTTAATCAGTCGCTAGAATCCTAGTTGGGCGTGCATTACCCCCTAACCCCCCGCTACCAAGGCAGGCTTAGCTTGGCTTTCCCAAGCCTCCAAAATCTATCTTTAAGCCATTTTCTAAAAAGACAGAGGCTCTTGGAGCTTTATTTACAGAATTTTGACCTGCCCGGTCCCACTATTTTGTTTTTAGAGCCTTCTCTGATTTCAAATGGTGACATTTCCAGAAGTCCCAAGTTTCTTCTGCCCAAACACCAACAAAGACTTTGTAAACAAAGGGAAACCTTCACCCCAGCTCCTTAACCAAAGGTTTTTTTCCTGACTCCTGACATGAGATGCCTTCTATTTTTTTCTAACGGTTGTAACGGGACAAAAGGAAATTTGGGACTGTATTGATTACACCTGCATTAGGCACCCACTGCTCAGAATTATTGGCTGCTAAATGTGGCCTGCACTGCTACGCTCCTCTGAATTTTCCCCCTGTTCAGAAGACCTGATGATTAATTGCAGGATTTGTTTCTGAAATGTCATTGATTGGTGTTTCTACAAATAGTAGATACAATGCCCCAGCTGGCACTGCCACAAAGGTCTCTCCACTGTTTCACAGTATGAAAATGAATTGGAAATCACTTTTTCGACAAAGATCTCTTGTGACACTGTACCAGGTGATGAGCATCCATCAGAAAGGATGCTAGATGTGCATAATGGACACACAAGAAGACGATCATTGCATTCCTTTGCTGCAAGTTAACTTGAAGATCCTGCAGATTCTTTATTACGAATCTTAGTCGTACATTTGCCATGACTGTGGCTCTGGTGTTCTGTCTGGTGTCAGAAGAGCTCTGGTGATGATTTCATAATTTGCACAATGGCAACGTGCCACTTTCAATTCACTTCGTAGCACTAAGTCTGCAGGGTAGTAGAAAAGAAGAAATAAGTTGGTTTTGTTGATGGTACAGCAGGATTCTGTGAGATGTTAGTCTCCCACAGATGGGAGAAATGGACACTGTGAGATCTGTGTCTTGGTTCCGGTCAATCAAATTTTAGGGGTGGGGATATTTGTTCCACCAGTGAGTGTTAGGGTTTCTAGTCCTGGCGTGCAGGGTCTTTCCAAACAGATTTTTCTACGAAGGCCTCCTTTAGGGTTTTTGTTGAAATGCGAGAGACTGGGCATACCACTCATGCTAATGCACATGGAGTTTTTTAGGATTGAATTTACTCGGATCAGATTGGGAGGGCTTTACCATGGGGCAAGTGTGCGAAAATTATCAAGTACGTTGAGCTGCAGGACTTATGCACAGTTTAAATGATCCGGGCCTCTGCTCCATCTGCAGACAGTGGACAAAGTTCAGTGCAGGGTTTGAAAATATCCCCAACAAAAAATAGGAAACAGACACGTAGGAACTTGTGCTCCTGCTTTCACCCACACAGCTCCATGGATATATTTGGACCAGTAGTGCACGCACTACCACAGGAAGAAACTACTGTTAATGCCTGACTGGAAATAGTAAACATGTATCTTTTAATGTGTATTGCCTATGTGCAAAGGAATCATTATTTAAAAACCCTTTCTGTTTTCTCGTTAAAACATGTTTACCCGCTTGTAAAATAATACCATTTGGAATTGGGCTTACATTTCTACTCCCTAAAAAATCATTTTACTACCAACTTTAAAAAATAGGGAGTAAAACACTTCAACTTAAAAATCTTATATGGAGCTCTGCTTCTTGGCATAGTTAAGTTTCCCTCATTCAACTCGCTGATCAAAGCCAGCTCAACTTCTCAGGCATTCCACTGCATACAGTCCTATCTGCCCAGCTTTATCCTTCAGAGATTTTCTGCAAACCTTTCTGAGCAGATCAAAAAAGGCTATAAAAGCTGTCTCCCTGCAACAAAAAAATATCTCAACCTCCAAAACAGCAGGCGTCGGTATAGTGCTTGTTGCGCAATATTGAGTACTTAAGGTATACCCACACCTTAAATACAAAAATAATCAATATTAAAATGTACTCATGGGTTTGCGTCAAGCTACAGATAGTCACAAGATGAATTAATAATTCTTGTTTGGGTTTTATCTGTTTAATTGATTCATAGTCATTAATCGGTAGGTCTCTTCAGACCAATTACAAATACATGTGTGTGCGCGCGCCCATCTTGGTTTGACAAGTGATTCGTCCACCAAGGCCTTTCTCAAAAATCGGGCTAGGTGAAAGTCCCAACGGGTCAAGCAGACTCTTTTCAAAACAACATCTCACATACCGAAACAAATACATATAACAGAGACATATATATCCCATGCCCTGAGGTCTTTGTGGGCCTGGTCTAAGCTGCTCCTGAAACTAGATCTGTGGGTACCAAAGTGAAGTCGTTAACACCCCAAGCTCTGTTTCAATGGCCACTAGTAGTAGGTCCATGGCCTATACGCAATCGGGCTGTGGCCTCAGCCTACGTTTCACTGAGTGGGAACCAGCTACTTAAATGCCTGTCTTAGCTAAGAGCACCTTTACATAAGGAGGATGCCAATATGTTGGGTACAATAGGTTATGATATGGTAAATCATTTATAACGTGCCTGTACACAAGTGTTTCTAGGCGCATCAAAGATTTTTCACGGAAGTGTGCCCAACACTATGCCTCTTTGGATGTGATTTCAAGTTATTTATATTTCAATTGATTAACAATAAGTGTTCTGGAACTCTATATACTTTGACCAATTTACCAGCTTTATCTTTGATTCTTCACTTGTTTCAAGTTTCCTATACTTGTAACTTAGCATTGATGCTTTTCTGGCATCATTTTGTCCATCGACATGTTACATGACTAAAGCATTGTATATGTCATTTTGAACAGATTTAGTTTACTCTTTTTTTCTTAAATATATAAAACAAATTCAACATCTATTGGTCGAGCACCACATTTCATAGATACATTAGTTATAACAAATTAAACCAGAGCAGAGGAACTGTTCCTCCACTCCCACCACGTGTTGCGATTCCCACTAATCACCCAAGTGCACATGTATTCCTGTTATATTTCCAAAATAGGGGCTACGTTTTCAAAGCTATATTGATGTATTTTCTCATATGTTGACTGCTTGCAGTGAGGGCTGCTTGTCCCTCTCTGCAAGCTTGATGTTTCGGCGGTGTTGAGATCTACCGGCCTTCCTCTGGACCTCTAATTATAGTTTGTAATGTAATTGTCATTGTAATGGATTATTTATAACCCGTTTAATACCGAGAGGTTTCTAAGTGCGGACCTGGGGATCGGACCTGTGTTGCACTGTGTCATCTTGCTTCCAAGGCAAGCGTGTTGCCCCTGAGCTATCCTCCCGAGACCTGATCCTGCAAAACAACATCAGGGTGTGTGTAAACTATTATTCTAAAATGATGTGAGGCTAAAAACAAGATTAAAAAGAATAAATTCACTATGGTTCCAAACCAAAGAACTGTGTTTGGGTTTTACAATTTACTAACTTCGCATCTCACTTAGGGTCGCCCCGCTCTTCCATAGATGATGTATAATGCATCCGCTACTGTCTTGCACTAAATAAAATAATCAAATATGACTATTAGATTGCTGTGAAGATCGCCTAGGAGATTTGAAGGTTTTATTTGCCACAGTAATCTGTATAAGAGGCAGGGGTATTGGTTTACGGTCCTCTAGTTAATCCTGGTTCTGCAGTGCAGTATTGTTCCAATGTAGGAGTATGTGGCAGCTGGGGCTCTTATTCCATGTACCTTCTAAAGGTGTAGAGGCTTACTTTGGTCTGCCTGGATCTGTACCCTCTGAGACCTGTAAGACACATGTATTGTTTGTAAAGCCACCAGCAGGGTGTGTGTAGGTTCCGACTTTTAAAATGCAATCCTGGTTCTAGGACAGAGGGAATAGATTGAATTGGAGAGCAGCTCGTGTTAGTGGTTGTGTAGCCTGGGGCTTGCTGGAGGCATTAGTCCTCTCCTATTGCCAAACATTAGGCTGCCAGGCTTCCCATTGTTTGTAAGCTGCGGGCACTCTGCATTAATTTTATTATAGTTGGGCATGCATAGTATCCAGGCCCGGCTCCAGAATGTATCAACTCGGTGGGCCAGAGGTGTTATTGGGGGGGGGGCAATTTCCAGTTGGTGTGAGAGTAGCCTAACCCAACCAGGAGCTACTTTATATAGCCTTGCAAGCCTCTGGCACAAACAATAAACAGGTTAGATTCTGTTTCCATACGGACACTATGGACAGTTACCCAAACTGCATGAGCTAATGAAGATCAGTACTTTATAAACAGTCCCAGCCATGAAATCCTCTGGCTGGGCAGTCTTCCACACTTGTTTGGTCAGAAACCGCCAGTAAGTCGTATGACAGGAAGCACTGAAACACGGCCCATACTCGCCATCTTGCCTTAGGGGTGTGTGCATGCATGCGAGGGACGTAAGCGCACGCATGTTTTGTGCATCCATGGCATATCGTATGTCGCGACCCAGCAGTAAACTAGTCTGGTTCTCTCCCTGTTCTCTGCCTCTCTTCTGCTTTCTTCCTGCCTCCTTCATCCTTTTCTTGCTGCCTATTTACCTCTGCCTGCCCCCTTCTTCCTGCCTTTCCTGCACCATCTGTCGCTTTCTACTTGTCCCTTCCCCTGTCTTCCTGACTGTTCCTTCTGTTTTTGACTGCCCATTTCCTCCCATCCTTCTCTTCCTTCATATTAATTTCACTGCGCTCTAACCCTCACGTCTTGCCTATCCCTTCTGCTTTCTCCGTCTGCCCTGCTCCTCTCCTTCCATCCTTTGCATCCTCAGTGCCTATTCGCTCTACTCTACCCCACCCCTCTATTGCTGCTTGTTACTTCTGTTATCTTCCTGCCCCTCTCTTAATCTGCCCCCTCATCCTCGTACTCGCCATTGCCTGGCTCATCCTTGTACTCGCACATCTCTCCCACTCATGCCTCCTTCCTGCCCATTCTCTTGGTGGCCTCTTTGAAGATAGGCTGTGACAGCCCTGATGCCCCACAATGCAGGAGCACTGAAGTGCATGGGCCTAGGGGTGAGGAGAGGGCAGGAGTGGGCTTGGGGCACACTGAAGTGTGTTCCTATAATAGAAGGGATGCCCCTCTGCGCCCCTCGTATTTTACGGCCTTATGCCTCTTCTCACATTGATTGTGTATCGCATCTGCTGCTAGTGTGACCCCAGGACTTCTGCCCCACCCCTGGATATGCATGCAACCCCCTCCACCTACATGAATAATGGGAGAAAGTGGCACAGGCAAGGTGCAAGGGGGGGGGGGCATGAGAGGGTGAACAAGAGTCCAGACAACACATGGATAATAGGGGTAGGAAGAAGAAAGAGCAGTGTAGAGTGGCTGGTAAGGCGACAGTAAGAAGTCACAAACATGGGTATATGTGGGGATGAGTAGGGTAGAGCAGGGAGAGACAAGCTGCAGTTGCTAAGTGTATGAAGAGTTTGGGGAAATATCTTCCAGCCTAAAGAGAGACTAAAGGAGAGGCAGGGAAGAAAAAGTGAATGAGGCTGGAAGAGAGGGGGGACTGAGGGAGCTGAGGAGACTGAACAGGGTGAAAATGCGATTATCGGAGAGAGCGCGAGTAAGGGAGAAAGTCTGAGTCCATTCCATTGCAGTGTTGCAGGGGGTTCTCGCACCTCCCCTCCCAGAGTTGCAGGATGTGCCCTCGCCCCCCCCCATTGTTGCAGAAAGTGCCTATGCCCTACTCCCAGTATCGCAGACGGTGCCAGCTCCTCTGCTCGCGTTGTGGGGTGGTGACTGTGCCCCCAACTTTGCCAGCAGTGGGTAATTTAACCTCCGCTGACATAATCAGCCTGGGTCAGTAGTCACTACCATAGATACAGTGGATGCAGTATGGGATTTCTTCAAAACCCATGCAACAAGATGGAGGCCTTCATGGCTCACTCAGTGAGCGAGGGATTAATCAATTTCAGTACAGCTGTGTGGACATTAGCCACAGCGCCGCTGACAATTACTTAAATGTTTCCATAATCCCAGGACTTTTCCAGCAACTAGCATATATTTTATGACACTGCGCGGAGCGCGGGAGACGGAGTGCAGTTTTCTCTGCAGTTCGCTGTGGGAGAAACGGAGAGAAGCTGGTAAGCCTCTCTTATATTCAACTACTCAAATCACAGTTATCGGACATTGTGCCGCAGGCATCCAGAGCCAATGGCCTGAAACTACACATTCTACCTGTCACTTCGAGTGTGCTTTCAATCAAGCGAAATTAGCAACGTGGATAAGCAAAATGCTTCTCTTGCCATGTCGCAGATAATCCAAATTTCAATGAGAACATATAAGAACAAAATACTTTTTTCCACTGCTCCCATGCCATGTGGGAGCAGTGGAAAAGAGTATTTTGTTCTTATGTGATCTCATTCGAATTTAGATTATCTGTGACATTGCAACCATTTTCTCAATATTCAGAGAAGTGCCAGCCAATTAAAAAAAAGTAAGCAAAACATCAAACGTCCGTCTGACCACCCCGGGGCTAGGGCCGACTGGCCTCTGCCTCCTCCACCTACCTACCTGCAAACTCCTACCTGGACCAAGTTCCAAAGTAAAGTGTAGGCACTGCAGCTGGCCTTGTGACTGCATGCAGTGCGATATTGTGCCAGCAAAGATGTTTAGACTTGGCCGCTGCCACTTGGCCCACGTCTGCACATAGTGAGGGCACATGCAGAAATTACAGAATGTCACTGCTTAATCAATGCGCAGGCACGGTCCAAGGCTGTGCGATCCAGCAGCCTTGCTGTATGTGTTGCTCTGCGTTGTCTTACTTCCATGACAAAAGCATTGCACCTGAGCTATCCTATTAGTGCTTCTTAAAGACGTCCGTAAGCTCCAAAATTGTGCTTTCCTCTGTGCCAAAAATCTGATATGCTTATTCTCATTGCAAATGCATACCCGGGGGGGCGCTGTTGCGCGCATCAAAGATGGCCGCTTGAAGGGAGAGCTCCGGCTCATACGAACATCCTGATTTCAAAATATCCTTTCTGCGCCGCTCTACATAACAACAACACGGAGATTCCTGTGCCGTAAGACCTGCTGAATGTCCCCTGCAAAATTTGAGGACATCCGTGCCCGGGCTGCTGAGTAATCACGCCCGAGGAAGAGAGACGGCTGCGTGGCGTGGACGTCGCCGCTCCGCGGCTCCACAGAATTCCTACTGGAATCCGGAGGCTGGCGCAGAAGATCAGGCCGCGGAGGGGGAGGGGCATGGCACTACGCGTGACGGTGCCGAACCCTCATAGCGAAGCTGCGGAGACCCGACGTCCTCGATCTACTACGCCTGGATGCGGCCACCGCATTGGCTTGGGTGAGGCGGCGCCGCAGTGTTCGGAGGGGAGGCCGGCTTGGCCAGCTACTCCGGTGTCGGACGAGGTTGGAAGTAGCCTCGGTGGGCGTGAAGCGGGTGAAGTGGCACCGGCTGTCCTGGGGCTGGGGCCCGCTTCATGACACCACCGGTGCGGGGGCACCTGGGACGCTGCGCGAGGGCTCTACTCTTACGGCCAGACCCGGCAAAACAAGTAAGTGCAGCTGGATCGGAGGGGGCCCATGCTGTGAAGTTACCAAGGGCTCCTAGAACGACCGAGGTGATACTCCTGGATAGTGCGAAATGTGGGTGACCCTGGCTTCACTTTTAGTACAAGGCCCTGCGAACACAGCAGATGTTTAGAAGCGGAGGTTGCGGCCTGCATTGTTGGTGTGAGCCCGAGCGGCCACTGGCAGAGGGAAACTGAGATCTGCGCCCCGCGCTGAGAGGAGTGGTTCCATGTCCGCCCCTGCTGTGTGACGGAGGGGCCCCTAACATCCTGAGAGGCCACAGTAGCAGGGTTGGCCGAAAATCCCTTTGCATCTTCTGAAGTGGGCAAGTGGAACACCCCCCTAAGAACTGTAAACTTCAAATATCCTGAACAGCCGGGGGGTGTGGGGGGAACACATGGTGGCAATACCGGTCTGTATGATCTAGAGCAAGTGTGGGAGAGCAAACACTTGGCGCAGGCAGTGAGCGAGAGAGACACTGGGCTCGTATACTATTGGGTCTCTATCAACGACAAGATACGTGGGAGGACATAACCCATTCTCAGACTACACACTAATCCACATGGGCCGCCTCGAGAAAAAAGGCACGGGAGGGAAAAAGATGGGCCCAATGGATTCCTTTGCCAGCTCCCAACCAAGCAAGGCGCCTGATGAGGCGCAACAGCCGCCTGACAGGCAGAATGAAGACCCCCTAGAGCGCCTGGCAACGCTGGTACAAAACGGCTTCATGGCAGTAAACGTCAAACTTGACGACATTGTGGCTACGATCGGATCCTTTAAGGCCAGGGTTGAGAAAGAAAGCTTGCGCATCACAGAAACAGAGAATAGGATCAGCGCAAATGAGGACACCATCACGCAACACGGCCGCGACATAGCCCTAATCAAAACAGAACTTCGTAAAACCCAGGTTAAATGCGAGGATTTAGAGTCAAGGTCCCGCAGAAATAGCATTCGGATTGTTGGTGTGGCTGAATCCTTTGGCAAGGGCGACATGGAGAGGCAAGTGGAACGTCTTTTGAAAGATATCCTGGGGGCTGAATCTTTCTCGGAACATTTTCTGGTGGAGAGAGCCCACCGCGTTCTGGCACCTCCGCCGAGACCCTGGGCGCCGCCCGCACCATAATAACACGTATCCTTAACTATAGGGACAGAGATGCTATCCTTCGACTCTCCAGGGAGATAGGTACTTTGCACTTTGATGACCACAGAATTCACATATATACGGATTTCTCAGCTGGGGTACAGGTGCAACGTCGATTTTATGAGCCCATAAAAAGACAACTGCGAATGCGGAATATACCCTATGCCCTGATCTTTCCCGCTAAAATCAGAATTCAACATGGCGGCAGAGCCCATTTTTTTGAAAATCCGGCAGAAGCCATAGTCCTACGTGGAGGCGTCTATCCCACTGCCTCCCAGAGATGGGACAAACATTCCAAACGGCAGAGTCCAGCCTGGAGCAGATAGACTTGATGTGGCAGACTGATGGGTCTGCACTATCCGATTCCCAACACGGGAAACCATGGGGGGGGGGGGAATGGCTTAGAGCGGCCTAGATGAAGATTCAAGGTAGTCCTGAGCCGTGAGCCCCCGAAAGGGCGGCCAGATGGATGCAGCAGGCACCCTTAGGATAGTTCCAAGTTATTTGGGTGAAAATGCCCATCGGGGTAGACCCGAGCGTTATGGGGCAGCATCGTCATGTTGGGGGTGATGATGTGGGTGGGGGGACGAGTTGTGATGTTACAATGTTGGTTGTTGAGATATATGTGATTCATGATGGAGGGGAGGGCATTGGAGACCCAGTTGAAAGGGTTCTACAGGTTGAAAATGTTGGTGGCGTCGTTGCACATGACATTCATCCGGTTCAATCCGTTACAAGTGAAATGATATTAAGGCACAGTCATGGCATACACCGGAACAAGGGCTAGCGGAATGAAGTTAAAGCTCCTCACATGGAATGTCCGCGGTTTAAATAACCGGGCTAAGTCTAGAAAGGTGGGGGCTTACGTTACTGGACATCACCCGCAGAAGATTATATTGCAAGAGACCCATGCACTCCGAAAGGTAAACATGGACTTTCTGAAAAACTGGGGACAACATAGATTCTATACTGACTACTCCACAGAGGCGAGGGGTGTTCTCACTCTCATACACCCTTCTGTGGGTTTTCGATTCAGTAGGAATAAGGTGGACTCTCATGGGCGTTATGCCATAGTATGGGGTAGTGTTGCGGGGAGGGAAATGATACTGCTGAACACCTATGGACCGAACGTTGATGATCCTGAGTTCTATGTAAATGTTGTACAGGAATTGGAGTATATGGGCTCTGAACAGATCCTCTGGGGAGGAGATTTTAACACAATCCTTGATGTCACACTGGATCAGTCCAATGCAAATGCATACCCGTAGCCAACTGCGATTTTCAAAAGAAAGACTACTCATTTAAAATAGAACGCAAGACTCTCTTCAGCTCACTGCTACCCTGCATCACAAGCCTCAGAGCCTTGGAAAATCACGAGTTCCTCTAGAGCGGCCGGGATGTCGCAGTGTTCCGGCGTCGCTGTGCGTGTGGGGCAAAATAAAATATGGTGACCATGTGCGTGTGGGGCTAAATAAAAATAACTTCTGTGTGAGTAACTACGTGGCCGCGTGGCTGTAAAGCACCCAAGGACATTAACAGGTATGATTACACCAATATTCGGACTTGCGCAATTGACTTGTCCATAGATAGAAACACTGTAGAGCGTCATTCCACATGGCACTATGCCAGCTCTGCACCACAAGGTGCCTTGTCAATCAATCGAAAGACAAAAAAAGAAATGCGATTAGCGAATCCCCTGAGCGATGGAAAGCGGGTCCAAAGCAAAACAATCACTGGCAATACGAACAGTTTGGGCTTTTTTGCAGGCATGGAAAAGCATTTGCGAGGGACTGCTGTAGAGGTATTAACTGGTTATCAGGTGCAAAATGATATGAGTACATTGGTATCTAATAGCACGCCTGTATGCCTCCTAATTAACCCTATACTAAGCTGGTGGCCACCGTGTGCGCTGTCTGCAGTGTGTGTACCGTTTTCTTTACGTTCATAAACGGAACGAAAGGAAAACTGTACACAAGCATTTCTTGGTCCGAGCATAGGCCTCCTTTCTGGGGGGGGGCAGAGCAGTTTCTTGGGGGTGGGGGCTTGGCCCCCCTGCTGGAGCTGTGCCTGATAGTATCCTCTTGGAACCCTAAATGACCTGTTAGCTTTGTTCGTTTTTTTGTAGCCGGGTGATGGTTGTCAAGTCAGGAGGGGAGGCTTCTTATCTCTGCATTTGCGCTCGTAACAGGTGCTGCCTCCCTGCAAGAATGACAATGAGTCCATGTATCCATTAGGGTGTCTGCTGACTGGGGACTACATTTTCTACCCACGCCTATTCATATAGGAGCTGTCTTTGGTGGACGCTTATCTTTTTGTCAGTTCAGGCATCCTCACGCTGGGTTGTAGATGCGGCAGTGGTAGCAGCCCGGATGACATTGCTCTCGGCTAAGAGGTCTAGGTTTACATGGGAAAGCTAAAAGCATCTCCATTGTTTCCCTGTGGAGTAGGCTGGATTTATATCCTTGTAAAGTGTGCTATGTTGGAAACTCATCCCATTATGCTGGCCATCACCTGTGATCATAGGAGAACAGTAGATGTCTTTACTTTTAGCAATGGTATTCGATGAAGGAATGTTTGTGCATGAGAATTTTCAGACAGAGAATACCTCTGGATTGTAGTTATTGAGACTTTCCAGGCTGGGAAATTAGTAGGAGGGTTGGATTTACTTGCAGATTTCAACAATGAGAAGTGTTGATCACAGATGTACACTCAAATCAGGCGCCCATTTTCCCCTCTGAGTCCTTATAAGAGCAGGACTTTCGTATCAAATGCTCCATCTTGGATATACACAAAATAGACAAAAATATCAGTTAAGACAGGCCAACAAGCATTAATGGTGCCAGTGCACTTTTTGTACCCCTTTGCAGATATTGTTTAACAGAAATTGAAGAACTTGTGATAATTTCACGTAGAGATTTACATCAGGCAAAGAGCAACTTGGGTGTGCCCTCTTTTTGTAATAGGTGTAATAGGAAAGAGAGATACCTAGTCATAATTTCGAAGCATCAAAAATGATGGAAAATCAACTTTGTTTTACTCATTGCAAATTTGAGGCAAAAAGTGGTGTAAAATGGATTTACACATTTCTGGCTGCCCAGGGAAAAACTTTACAGATTAGGGCCTAGTAGGTCTGTGCAAAAGAGTTTCTGTCTGAAGTTCAGATGTGTGGGTAAATAGGAAATGTACCTTTTTGTGCCTTGGCTAGATGCAGTGATACTAATCGCTGCTCAGAGATGGCAGCCAAGTCGTTCCTAGTCTTGCCGGCAAAGATCAGATGTATTCAGGTTTCAGATTTTCATTGTTTGCTACAGGTGCCATCTCAGGACAATCCTTTCTCAAAAAAGGCTTGGTACGTCTTCTTTTAATCTCCTCCATTGTTTGCCTGATGCTATAGTCTGCACGCTTCGAAGAATGCCTTCTTGTCTCTGCCCTTTCTAGGATTTCAGCAAAGGATTTGAAGAACATGCTGTCCCAGGTCAACTACCGGGTGCCGAATATGAGATTCTTGAGGGAGAAGCTAACAGTGAGTCCTTCGCAGAAGCTCTGACATCTTGTGAGACAGGGAACAGCAGGATACTTGCCCTCTTTCTGTGCCCTCTTTTTCTGCCTCCATTGATAGCAGTAGTTTCATGTTCTTTTGTCTCTTAACTTCTCTTCTTGTTCTTTCCATCCATATAATTTTCTCCCCATACTCTTCCTTTCCTCTTATCGCCTCTATGTGGTTATTCTGTGCCTCTTGGCACTTTCCCTACATTCCTTCTGACCTTCTCCCCAACCTTTTCCTCCCACCGCTTCCTTTTATTTAATGTTCTGTTTCTTACATAGCGCTCATGATATCATTTCGTGGTGCTAGGGCTGATATCAGTAGGCAAGGCAATATCAATTTGGGAAAGCATAAAGAGTGGGGGATGTAAATGTGGCTAGGAAAAAGATGGAGGAATAATGGGGAATAAACAAAAGGCAGAGGCATTTCTTCCTTCCGTCTTCCCCGTCCTTTACTTCCTTCTTTAACTCTTTCTATCTTCATTACATATTTACCCCATTTCTTTCCTTCATTCACGCATTCCTTACTACACTGCATTTTCCTTACCTCTTTTCGTGTTTCACCATGGTTTACTTCTTTCTTCCTTCCACTTCTCCTTATTGCATTCACCATGCTCCTTTCCTACCATTCTATCTGTCCCATTATTTTAACCCGCCCACTTTTCTATTTTCTTTTTTACGTATTTGGAAAAGGTGGCTTTCGTTCCTTGCATCTTTCCACTTATAACCTTCTCCTTGACTTTTTGATTTGTTGCGCTACATGCCTTCCTTCTCTTGTTTGCCGACCTTCCCTCTTTTGTTTCCACATCGCCCTCTTGTTCGCACTGCTATCATGTTCGTGGTCTTGCTGTGATCGCCTCATCCCATGATGTTTTTTTGCCCCTAGGACGTGGAGCAGAGGAATGGTGACATTACGTATGGACAATTTGCTCAGCTTTACAGAAGCCTCATGTACAGCGCGCAGAGGACGGTAAATTGATTTTGTTAAATATATTCTGCAACGCCTAATTGCCGGCAGCTAGAGTGAGGCCAACCTTATACATTCCTTGTTTTAGCAGGAGGTGAAACAGAGATACGTATGACCTAATTATTTATAGCTCTGCCATGCTTTGCCATACAGAAGAGCTGGCAGAATCTCAAATGCGGTGCAAGTCTGGCACGTGTTCACATGGGCGTGAAGATGCATTTATCTCAGATGAACCCCTCAATTCTTGCTATTAGACATCACTTCTCAGTGCGCTGTTTGTAAAGGACGAATCTGGGTTCATGGTTGGAGTCTAAGAAAAATATGATTGGGCCTTCTGCTCTCATCTGGATTGCATTCCAAGCAATGGAGAAGTGGAATGCTGCGTGGGTTCTGTAAAGAACAGTAGTTTTGCTGGGGACTAAAATGGACTGAACGTGGTAGGAGGTGCAGGGAGGATCTGCTGTGTGGCATAAGAGGTACAGAGAAGAGGTTGTGTCATAAAAGGTGTAGTGAAGATGTGTGGTATAGCAGAGAAGAGGAGTTGCATGTGGTAAGTGGTGTGGAGATGATGTGTTGTGCGGTGTGGGCGTTGCAGAGAAGTGGTGTCCAGTGGTGTACGAGGTGCACAGAGGTTCTATGGCTTTAGCTCTGCATAGAGTGTTGTGCTTTATGTCAGGGGTTACCTTGTATCAATTGTACAGTTCCTTGACAGAGGGGATGCACAGACCCTTCACATAACATGGATGAGATCAAATAAATGCTCTATTCCTTTCGTCCCACCTGAATACTTGGACTCTTTCCTGCAAGCTACATCTTTTATTATTGCCCCACATGTGTGTGTGTACCCATAGTTTCTGAATAATGAACATAACTCTGTGCAATTGAATTGCATATTCCATAAACTAACAGTCCCAAATAAAATATTGCAACGTTGCTGGGAAAGCAGGGAAACAGTACAATACAACTGCGGCTTGGTCCTCCACAAGCGATTTAAATCTCTTTTCTCAAGGGGGAGCAAGGTCAGTGGTAGGGACCAAAGCACTGGGATTTCTGCCATTTGTGATTTCTCCCAGTTACATAGATAAGAAATCTGAGGCACAGACAAGTGGCCTGGTTTGGCCTGGCTCACACAGCTTGGGGTCACTGGCTTAAGATCTCCTTCGCTGTCCTCATTTAATAACTTGGTTTCATATCCGCATTATCCACACGTCTGTATTTCTAACCACAATGCATTAAGGTTGCAGTTAACAATTATAGGATTATTTTTATTTAGTGTGTCATGATAGATTTATCCTGATCATAACCACTGTAATAAAATGGGTTAATATTACCCAATTTTTATGGAACTCAATTTGTCAATCTCAGAAGGATGAAGGTCTGTAGGATCCTGCAGGATGAACTTGGATATCAACATAAACACCACAAGTTCTAATATAACCAATATGGTTTCCAATTGAACTCACCTCTAACAAAAGGCATACAGCGCTCCCATGTTCGTCTGGCGATGTTGCTTGTTGCCTGTTCTTTGATAAAGTTCAGGAAAAGGAGAACATACCCCACTCGTTGTGTGGCAGCATGTTATGTTTTTATACGTGGAAAGTAATTAATTGGGAACATATGCATTTATTTTTAAATCACAAAAATACTTTCCCGACAGACAGGTACTATCTATTTATTGATATTAGAGATTGGATGATGGCTACGCACTTGTCTCAACGTTTGGTGTGTCTGCCATAATATGCACAACTTCTGATCTTTGTTTTTCACTTTACAGATGGAGGTTCCCTTTCTTGAGAGGTATGTACTCTAACATGTCTTTTCTAGTACAGTGGTAATCCCTGCCCCATCACGTGTAACAATAGGTCTTAATCACGGTGTTAGCATTTTTCCCAAAAGAAGATAACATGATTAGGGATACATAAGTGCAGATACCCTGCTGTGACCTGAAAGTGGAGATTCCTTGGCTGAAGTGGCGCACTCTGCCAACCCCTGCTGTCCATATTCGCTTGCACTGCTCGCACATCTGATCCTTTGGCGGAAGGTTGGTGGGTCAGAGGACAGGCCCCACTCTGTGCATTGTTTCAGGATTTGACATATCCTGGGGCTGGAATTGCTTTTTCCTCTTCTCGGATTACCAAGTTCAACCAAAGGAAGTGGTTTCTTGAGGGATGAGTGTATCCGGTGTCATGATTTTCACCATACCCCGCTTACCAGAGCCTTACCTCTGCTCTGGAGGCAGTCTGTGTGCCCTGCTCAGGCTGCAGCAGGTTATACGGCAGAGAATAGCACTACACCCGGTAAAAGGCTCTGAAAGAGAGTGGATCTATGTGCCTTATGACGAGAGAACACTCAAACCCTGAGCAGAGGACAGATTGACTTTTGGCAAAATTGTTTTGGACCTACACTCTCAGACCCAATTGGTATCACTACTATGTAAATTATTTTCATCAGATGTTATTAAAACCTGCGTACAGTTTTGATACTAAAACAGGCGTTTACACTTGCCTGGTGCTGCCTTTTTACACCCGTAAAATAGAAACACATAAAGAATGCTCTGACAGTTGTATTTAGCATTTATTTGTATTTAAGCAATAGGCAATCCGTAACCTGTGCTTAGAGACTTGTCTCTGGTTTGAAGGGCATCATCTCCTGTTCCCTTCTAGTGATCTTAAACCCTATAGCAATCATAAATGTGTATGGCATCTAAAACATTAAACAGTCAAACTAAAGTTATTCTCACAATAGTATAATCAGGTTAGGTAAGCCAGTAGTTCTGGCTTTGTTTTTTCAGCCACTATAAAACCAATAAATGTTAAGCGCGTAAATCAAACCATCAAAAGTACATGGCTACCAAGGGCAATGACCTAAGCGCGATCTAAAGCCTTGAATAAACATACAGACCGGCTCTTCCATCCACCTGTTAAAGGAAGGGTCCTTCCTGGCCAGTAAGTAGTACCAGGAGGAGCAAAGGATTTATAATGCACTGTGCCCAGATCTGTACCACACCTCAGTGGAAGGCTGCTCCAAACACCAGTGAAAATGTAAAAGGTAACACCACAAAAGGTCATCATGGCCTCTCATAGTTTTCACCTTGGAAAAGGAACAATTGTATTAAAAGCAACATTCATACTTCAAAAGCATAGATTCTGCTCATGTATGCCCTCGTCAGAACCTACTCAGCTAGACCTTGTGTTTGTGTCATCCAGTTCCGACTGAATATGGTTCTAATAGACATCCCAATCCACATTCCTGACTGAATGCCCAATGAAAGTGAAGTTTGGCTGGCCTGTTCTGATAGGGTGACAACCAAAACCTTGTCCGATGTATGGTAGTTGGACGGCTGGGGTGACTCCCAAGATTTATGTGATGTGTATAGATCTGTGGGGGATACCAATCTATTTCTAAAGATCCTTCCTGAAACCACATTTTCAAAGTTGAAAGATGTTGTCCTGAAGATGCTTTCATTGTGCCTGTGTTGGTTCCTCCAAATCTTCTAAAGGTGTAGCTCTCCTTTCGCACTTCCCTTAAATCCCTCCTCCTCCATTCTCCTCCTTGAAAACACCCCCTCTGCCCTCTCTATTTCCCCTCCCCCCTCTCCACTCCCTCTGATTTTCTCCCTCCCCTCTTCTCTGCTCCTCCTCTCTCTCACTTCCATTTCCCTCATCCAACTCATCTCTGCCCCCAACATCTATTTCCACTCCCCTTTCCCCCCCACCTTCAGTTAATTGCTCTTTGCACTGTTTTGTCGAATGATTCATGATGTCATTTTGCTCCCACTGTTATTTTGTTGTTATTTTGTATTATGTTGTTCCACTGTATAGCGCCTTGGTGTAAAGCGCTCTATAAATAAATAAATCAATCAATCAATCAGCTCCATTGTGGGATCAAGGAAGCACGTCCTCTCTCTGATTCAGGGAGAACAGCTGGATCATCCTTCAGTGCAGCCCTGTGTGCCATGCTTTTGCTTTAAACTCTTGCCTACTTTGCCTGTGATGAGATCAGAAGTGGGTACCCGGTGGCTGTACTGAAACAGTGGATTGTGCTGCTGTTACACCCATCCATGGGCACCTCTTCTTGGTATGTCTGGACTTGGCATGCCTGCAGCTGTTACTTGTCATGGGAGGGCCCCTCTGCCTGTGCGGAGTCCTTTGTGACTCCCGAGCCACCTCTCTCATACTTGCATTCTCTTCAGTGTACTCCATTGTTGCTGCTGTGGCCCCCCTATTGTGGCTCGCCTGGAAGAGGTCCTCCTTTGTCTTTGGTCCTGTGGTTCTAGCCTTTGCACCATCTGGGAATCTGAACCGAAACTGGGCACCGCGCCCAGTCCTGGCTTCAAAAGTGACCTCTACACTCCCACTTCCTGGATCTTCCTTGGTACAGTCTTCAGCCTGGAAATCATTTCCTAGATCCTGTGACCCACATTTTGTCACTGGTCCTCTACTTCAGAGGCTTTGGCTATAGTGTGTTTTCTCTGAGCACAGTGCCCCGCCCCGCCCCACCCTACCATTTGTGGTGTAACCCAAGCCCCCCCTGGTAGGGTCCTACAGACTTCCCTTCTGTTTGATTGCCATCATCGCTGCACCTGTGGACTGTAAGTGACATATACTAACCTTTTCATCATAACCATGGGAGACCTATTTGTTTTGTCCTTTTAAACCCTATAGACGAGCTTTATGGAACTCCCTAAACGTGATAGTAACCTGCACTCACTTATAAACTGCCCTTGTCGCTTTATCTCACCTGGAGTCCTCGATTTTTCACAGCAATCCCTCTATTTGCAAAGAACTTGTGTGAATTCTTCTATGTGTTTATTTGTTATTAAATCACTCCTTTTCACTTTTTTTTCTAACCCCTTGTAAAGTAGTTGAAAATGTACTAAAACGTGTTATCTTTTCCAATTAGCTGCAAACGTTATTTGGATATGTTAGAGATCCAGTACTATTAATTGAATTAGATATTTGATTTATTTCTCCTAATTACCCTCCCTACCCCTCGAACTCCCCTTTTAAGGGCACATCTGTGTAGAAATCACTGTTCTCCCCTCTTACACGTCCTGTAAAGCAGATAGTGCTTCACTGTTGTCATCATCAGTTGTTCTACAGTCGTTAGATGTGTTTTGAGGATGTGTGTAGACCCTCTTTACTGTTTTCATACTACATATACCTACAACCTTGGCACTTACATGTAAATGTATATGTCACTTATATGCCTTACTTTTACTAAAGGGTATATTTTGCAGTATGTGTATTGTGTGGACAATCCTACGTTTTGTGTTGATGAACTGTACCTTGTGACAACCCAGCTCCCAAGACAAGAGACACTTGAACATCTTCCTAACACATTGCAGTGAAGGAGGGAGGAGGAATTAAGGAAGGTAGTGTAGGTCCTCCTCCAAAATTACCCTTTGACCCAAGTCTGTTTCCTAAAATAAATCACAAGATCCTGGGGTGCACACCCAGAATTTCTTATTCTGAACACTCAATCTCAGTTCGTTTTGTGTCCCACGCACTTCTTTGTCTTGGTCTGTTAGGGAGAATGCTCAGAAATATGCGAATTCCCTCCACCTTAGAGACCCCCAGCAACTTTGCTGGATTTTGAGGACTTGATTTTTTTTACCCGGAGAGAGTGAGAACCTTTTTTACCACTTTTTTACCACTCTCATGTATTTCAATGTGATTTCTGAACTTTGCGTTTCTTTTGGTTATGGAGCCTGACAAACTCCATAGGCATCATCTTTTACATTGTGTCACACAGCACCTTCAGTGCAGTGGCACAGGGAAGTCTTTCAGATTTCCCAAGGTTTAAATACATTCTCTGGGATAAACTACTGTCTCCCAAAGCAGTAAAGTGAAATTGACTTTACTTGCATTTGTAACTTTCTAGACCCAGAACACACTATCTTACAATAGGGTGCTGGAGGGGTTACCTAGTATCCCCTTGTCTAGCTTCTCATGTAACATTTTTAATGTTACCCTTTCCTCACTGAATGGCTGGTGGCGGTGGTTTATTTTTGTCAAAATGGCTGGTCTTCTTTTTACCCCATTCCTTTGTGAAAAGGTCCTTCTTGAGATTTACTCTGCGTGCCAAACCAGGTCTGGTCCCTTTGTTCACTTTGCCTTTGGCGTGATTCACGAGTGAAGCCTGCCTCTGGCTGCAGGCTGTCTTGGTGGGCAGGAAGTGATGGAGGTGCCCGAAACTCCCTGTGCTTGGTCTCCTAGCAGACCCATATGCACTCTGTAGTGATTGGCCGGCAGACTGTCCAGCAAGGACAGCCACCCTGCTGGGTGACTGACAGCTAGGCTGGAATGAATGGGAGAGAACTGAATAAAAGGTGAGGCTTTTGGCTTGGAAGGCAGAGTCGACCACTGGACGAAGGAAACGAAGAGGAACTTGAAGAGAAACCCTGCTGCAACTCCTGGACCGTTGGTTTGCCCGGTGAAGCCCTGCTGCTGTGCTGAAACTCCAAATTCGTATCGACAGAGAAGCCCCTGCAAGGATGACGTCTCCCCTTGAGTTGGTGTGACCAGTGAACTCCAAAGTAAGCCACCTGGACATTCTCTCGGATTTGGTTGACTTTCCACAGAGTTGCTACTGGAAACCGAAACGCCAGGGAGAGGAACACCAGATTGTGTGTGTTGCTTTTAAGCTAGCCAAGAGCTCCAGGAAGATCCTCCGGACTCCCAGGAAGTAGGACTGACCGAGCCTGAGCCCCCTCAACAGAGTGTGGGACCCCAGAAGCAAGGAAAGCCCATCTCGACAGCCAGGAACCGCAGTGTTGCTATTTGCGGTAGACGCGAGGAGCTGAAACACCGAACAGCCACTTGTTTGAAGATTGCCGGTTGCGAGCGCTGACCGTCCCATTGCAGTACAGGAGTCCCCAGAAGTCCTCCCTCTTGTCCCTATGACTGAGGCCCAGGAACAGCGAGATCTGCAGAACTGCTCAGGAACAGAAGTCATCTGCTGCACTTTTCCTTCAATCCAAAGGTACTGTAAAAGTCTAAGAGAACTTACCTCTTGCTGTAGAGTTGCTTGCATCTACTACTACTCACAAGTCTAACAGCTTATGGCCCTACATTGATTCTACTTTTTCTTCAAAGAATTCTAAAACATTGTGCAAAGACTTTTCTTACTTACCTGCAAAGAAGTGCTTCAGCTCATATAGACTTTTGCCCATTGACTTTGGCTTAGTCTGTTCCACTGAATGACTCTAATTAGGGTATCTGAAAGTATTTGCCTGCTTAAGAATATTTGTGGTCTTGTGTATGTTCTAATAACCTTGTTCTTTGATTTATTCTTAAATGACTCTAAATGCAACAGGAGAAAATACTGGTTAAATCCCAATTTTTTGTTTCAGGGGGATTGAGCTGTATAGGGACCACTTATGCAGTATTTACAACAGAACTGCTCAATTACCCCTCTCCTAGTCTACCCTTTGGAGTGGTCAGAAGAAAGAAAAAGGGATAAATTATCTAATTCATCTATCCAAATTTCATATGAACCCTAAGGATTATTGTGCCAAACAAGTAAACAATTATGTTAAAAACACATTTTAATCAAATCATTCAATACATAGTCATGTTGTGTATGCTTTCCAGAAGGCATCACATACATTCAAATTAATGTTAAACAATTGGAGACAGAAAACCAGCCCAGAGTTATCACGTTTTTGTGCCAGTGATGGATATGGTTAGTAAGTGACATTCATGGTTTATCACAATGACAAGATGTTTTTACCAAATTGTATTTTGGCAGGGGAACATACTATAAATGTTCAGCACAAGCTGCAAGTTCTTTTGCAGAAGAGACAATGTTGTTTAAATGTCTGTGGGATGTCTACATATGTTTTGGCTAAACAAGTGACGTCAACACCTTCCCTGATGTTCCGCTGTTTGTATTATAGCCCTCTTCAGGACAGTACGTTGCTTTGACGAGTTGACAAAAAGTTCAGTACAAATCCCCGATATGTCATAGTTTAATTGAAAGCTATAGAATAGAGAGATAAATGAAAGCTATTTTAGTAAATTAACTGGAGAAAAAGGTAGTCTCTTAAAACATTAGAGTGTTAAAAAACTTATTTTGGCAGAGTTGATATATTGTGGGGCTATTTTCATGTCCCACACAGACGCTTTCCACTGACCTTTTTAGTCTTATTGCGGTTGGACTAGAGCATTGTAGTTTGAAACCAGGAGGTTACTTCCTTTTTGTAGTTTGCGTTCTGCAATACAATTTATTTGTGTGTCCTGTTTCTCTTTTCATTGAGAATGGTTGATTTTCAGAGTTTATTGATTAATTGAGTGAGCGGGGCCTGTTGTAAAACGAACCCGCATCAACTATTAAAAGAAATATTGCTTTCTATATTGCGTATTTATACAGTTTTTTAATTGCTCGTGTACTGACCTTAATCCGTTCTGTTGTCTTTCGAAATGCTGTTGCACCGTTATTTAAATGTTGGTAGAGATTGCTTGTCGACAACGTTTGGTCATCGTTTACTTTATATTGCCATCGTATCGTCTATCTTCTTCCTGTATTAAAAGGCAGAGTGGCAAAATTCAGACCATTTCATGGTATTGCGTAAAAGTTTTTACATTGTTATGCGAATATAAAAGGTTTGCAGCGTGTTGCGGCAACGTCTTTGTATTACATGCCTAATTCCGTACTGTGGATTTTTTTCAGATACGAAAAAAAAACAGGACCTTATCTTTACCTTCTTATTGCATGTTGCTTGTGTGCAGCATCCTCCCGGCATCCGCGCTTGCAAATCTCCGGTGTAAAGTGGTTATTTCCGTGATTGTTTGGTCCATATACAAGTTGGCATTTTCCAGTGCCAACTTGTATATGGACTCAGTGGAAAACAATTCCATCCATCACACCAACAACCTTTATAAACCAAACATCAGAGCCTGGCACAGGTATATAGATGACTGTTTTATGTTTTGGAGAGGTACAGTCGCCCACCTGGAAGAATTCCATCAATGGCTAAACCAATGTAACAGCAACATCAACTCCTCGATGTCTCAAGATACTCGCACAATCCCTTTCCTAGATTTGGAAATTAAGACACAGGATGATGGGACGTTAACAACTAATCTCTTCAGGAAAAAAACAGACTGAAACACCCTTCTGGAGTACCAAAGTTACCATCCAGCCAGCCTAAAAGCGAACCTCCCAATAGGCCAATTTTTAAGAGTCCAGAGAAATTGCACCCGCTTAGAAGACTATGAAACATATGGGAAACAACTGAACCAACGTCTAAAACAAAGAGGATACCCCAAAAAACAAATCAATATGGCTTACAAAAGAGCCAAAAGTAGAAATCGAGAAACATGCTTAAATCCGACGAAGAGAACAGCGGAAAAAATGACATGTGTTACCACCTTCAGTCCCATAAATCATAACCTACGTAAATTGGTCTTGAAAAATTGGCACATTATAAAAACAGAAGATTTCGCCTCTGCACCACCAAGATTCGCCTTCAAAAGACAAAATAATCTGAGACAATCTAGTACACACGTACCCTAAAGAAACAAAAAAAGTCGACACACAGAGAACACTTTGGGAACTGCCACCTGTCATTGGACATTTTAAATGCGGCAATTGTTCTGTCTGCCCCTTAACAAAAAATTTGAAAAACATCATGTTAAAAGGAAAAATGTGGCAATTAAAAACCTTCACCAACTGAGCTTCACAATGGGTTGTGTATGCCATCCAGTGCCCATGCCAACTCTTGTATATTGGAAAAACCAAAAGACACATCAAAACTCGGATCGGTGAGCATAGATGTAACATCAGAAACCAAACTCCAAACAAACCTCTGGTAGCCCACTAGACACCTTTAAAGCCTAAACCATGTGAAATGTTTTGGTTTGTAATTCAAACAGTTCAAATATCAAAAAGAGGCGGGGACAGAGATCTGGCACTTCGCAAATGCGAACAGAAATGGATTTTCGACCTAGATACTGTAAAAAATGGCTTGAACTCTGCAGTGGGATGGGGGATTTTCTTCTAAAAGAACTACAAGGTACCAAGATGTGATTGCCAATGGTGCAACTCCACATGAAAGAAAATGGCGGCATAAAACTGGCAGCCCACTAAATGAATTATAAAGATCTGGTATTATGGGCGTGCCAAGTAAGCAGCACAATATATGCGACTGGAAAAAGAAACAAAATGAACTGAGTAATTGAGCAACCGTTTCAGTGAATTTATGCGTGAAAATAAAAATAAAAAGCATTTTTTTGATACTTAAAATTTTTTTTAAATTGGAAATATTCGACAGATCGGGCTCGAAGGGAATAACTGATGAAACTACCCGACAAAAACGTATTGGGAGTGCATCACCCTCGGCCATAGTCTGGAAATGCATCGATTCAAAGATACAAGCTCGTTCACTCACTCAATATGGCGGACGGAAGGAAACTATCTCGCTAGTAGATCAAGCATGCCAACACGTGACCATGCGACGGCCGGAAGACAAAAGAACACAAACAATCACGGAAATAACCACTTTACACTGGAGATTTGCAAGCACGGATGCCGGGCGGATGCTGCACACAAGCAACATGCAATAAGAAGGTAAAGATATGGTCCTGCTTTTTCGTATCTGAAAAAAATCCACAGTACGGAATTAGGCATTTAATACAAAGACGTTGCCGCAACACGCTGCAAACCTTTTATGTTCGCATAACAATGTAAAAACTTGTACGCAGTACCATGAAATGGTCTGAATTTTGCCACTTTGCCTTTGAATACAGGAAGAAGGTAGACGATACGATTGCAATATGAAGTAAACGATGACCAAACGTTGTCGACAAGCAATCTCTACCTACATTTAAATAACGGTGCAACAGCATTTCAAAAGACAACAGAACGGATTAAGGTCAGTACACGAGCAATTAAAAAAACGTATAAATACGCTATATAGAAAGCAATATTTATTTTAATAGTTGATGCGGGTTCGTTTTACAACAGGTCCCGCTCACTCAATCAATAAACTCTGAAAATCAACCATTCTCAATGAAAAGGGAAACAGAGGACACACAAATAAAGTGTATAGCAGAATACAAACTACAAAAAGGAAGTAACCTCCTGGTTTCAAACTACAATGCTCTAGTCCAACCGCAACAAGACTAAAAAGGTCAGTGGAAAGCGTCTGTGTGGGACATGAAAATAGCCCCACAATATATGAACTCTGCCAAAATAAGTTTTTTAACACTTTAATGATTTAAGAGACTACCTTTTTCTCCAGATAAATGAAAGCTATTTTAGTAAATTATCTCTCTATTCTATAGCTTTCAATTAAACTCCGACATATCAGGGATTTGTATTGAACTTTTTGTCAACTTGTCAAAGCAACGTACTGTCCTGAAGAGAGCTATAATACAAACAGTGGAACATCAGGGAAGGTGTTGACGTCACTTGTTTAGCCGAAACATATGTAGACATCCCACAGATATTTAAACAACTTTGTCTCTCCTGCAAAAGAACTTGCAGCTTGTGCTGTACATTTATAGTATGTTCCCCTGCCAAAATACAATTTGGTAAAAACATCTTGTCATTGTGATAAACCATGAATGTCACTTACTAACCATAGCCATCACTGGCACGAAAACGTAATAACTCTGGACTGGTTTTTCTGTCTCCAATTTAACATTAATTTGAATGTATGTGATGCCTTGTGGAAAGCATACACAACATGACTATGTATTGAATGATTTGATTTAAATGTGTTTTTAACATAATTGTTTACTTGTTTGGCACAATAATTTCATATGAAATTTGGATAGATGAATTAGATCATTTATCCCTTTTTCTTTCTTCTGACCACTCCAAAGGGTATACTAGGAGAGGGGTAATTGAGCAGTTTTGTTCTGTTCTAAATATCTAAATGCAACAGTGATATATTAATGGCCCCAGCACCCTAGCTATTGAAGTCACCTCAGAGAGTAGGTTGTATCTGTGGGCCATCCCAAAAGGGTACTTACTAATTTAGAAATATTAAGAGTGTGTAGTTTGTGAAGTATATTTGAGTGTTAATGTTATATTGCTCCCTTCTGAAGAAGGCTTACTCTGACTGATAAATAAACAAAGTGTTTATGCGAGAAAGCTTGGTTGTAAGTGTTTAATTGAATACCTGTCACTGTGACTCTCTGTGTAACTCCGCTACAGCTCACATTGACCGCTCTTGCGATAAGCCTGGCTGCTCAACACGCTACCAAAACTGTGTAGTACAAGCTTATACCAAAGGTTGGGTTTCGTATTACCTGTAGTCAGCGTTGTTGTAGTGTTCCCAAGGGGTACTGCATACAATCATGCCTAACACGGTCTGCAGGTTATTACAATGTCTTGCGGTCTGTACTCTTGACTCTTGAAGCGCCTTGTGAAGCAAGCCCTGCCTCATACCAATCTTGCTTCACAGGGATTCCTTGGATGCTTCACTGGGGCAAACATTTTAGCTTCTCCTCTTACCCTAGGAGTATTTCTAACTCACCTAACTGGGAACTTCGGGGTAGGGTTTCTAAAATGATGAAACCTCTTTAGTTGGACTGCTAGCATTGCTGCCAACAACCATATGTGGTGTGTGCAAGCGCCCCCAGCAGGCTGTTCTCTAACTTCTTTCGGCCTTTGGGGCATGCTCCTGGCAGTGTCTCTAGGCTGACCTTTCCTTTCAGCTATGCCTTATCACTCTGGCTTGTCACCCCAAACCAGCTCCAACTATCAGTGGATTGTAGATTAGGCTTGCCATTTCCCTGTGCAAAATTCATTAAATTGTACTGGACCTTTGTCAGTTAAATTGAATGACCGTTGCACATTCCCCCCCCCTCCCGCCCCCTGTATACTGCTTTTCTTGTCATTGTTTTCAAGCAGAAGCTCTACTTAATATCATCATGTCATGCACTATTGTACCAGCTGCATTCGTTTTTTTGTGGCGTTTTACAGTAAAAAGCTCTATAGAATCACTTTACAATAAATGCATAAACTGTGTAGTCCACTTGACATAACCACCTCCTTTTTAGGATCATTCTAACTGGATCGAGGTCACCATTCCTCAGGCTACCTTGCATAGAATTCTATTGAACAGATCGGCTTCTTATTGGAGTGTTCCTTACTTACATCACCCAGCTCTGTAATCCATGCTCTCATTCTCTGCCCGACTACATTAGCTGTGTTCCCTCCTACCTGTGCCTTCTATGCTCAACGCCGCTCCCACCTGTGGCTTTTATCTTCCAACCTCTTTGAGGCAGAAGTAGCACAGAGGTGTTTCTGGGCCCCTGGGTGCTGGCCAATTAGTCTTGCTACTACCGTGGACCCCATGACACCTCTCTTCTTTGCTTTTTTCTTTTGTGGAACATCGTGTCATGGTCTGGGGACCCGCAGACTAACGACCCATTCCCTTCCAAGTAGTTGGCGCCTTTGGTTTGGCCAACGCAGTTTTGGACACTCTTGCTTCCCTCCCCGTCCTCTTACTGTAACACAACTCGTACTCTTAATTTTCAAACACTATCAATAAAACTCAGTAAAACACACATACTCACTCTGGTGTATCACTTATCATCATCCGACAACACCCAATGCTCACCGTCCATGAGCCACGAATGAGGCCCACGTTGCCTGTCCCATCACCTGAAAATAATAGATGTGTGTCACACTGCTCCTGGGGCTTATTTTCTCTTGGTTCTTTCCCTGGGGAAGGGTGCTGATCCTTGAAAAAGAGCTCTTTCCCTGGTTTCATGAGGCTCGTTTTCTCACCTGACATAAGGTTTCTTATCTTACCTGGACATTGGATGCTTGGGGTCATCCAACAAAGGACTGGGAAATCTCTGGGGGATCCTCCATATACAGTCTCCAGGGGTCCCAGCAGCGTGTGGCTTCCAATTGGCCACAGAGTTACCCACAATCCCACAGTGGGCAACATGCAGGTGAGTTTGTCGCAGCGCCTCTAAACCTCTTAAATAGACAGTGTGACACAATGGCATGTTTTAAAAGCACACATACTGAGGGATAGCTGATGCTCTCAAATTTCAACACCTCGGTGTATGGACATTTTGTGAGTGTATTGTCCTTTACGTCAAAAAATAAACTTGTCCTAAAACAAAGAACTGTGAGAGCTAATGGTTTGATGAATGCTGCATCCACTTAAAAAAAGAGTAAATCAATGTTTGCATTTAACCGAAAGATTGGTAAGATCCACAAATAACTTTCTGGAAATTAAGGACTTAAAAAGAACCAAGGCGAGCTTAAGAAACCTAGCACCTGGAAAAAGAAAATCATGAACAGGTAGCTGAAACAGTATTTGGAAAACCACTCATGCAAATTTTGAGAAACAGTGATGCAAACCAAAGGAAAATCTTATAATCAATTGATCAAGGAAAATGAGTGAGCCAATTTATCAAGACTATTTCAGCAAGAATCCAAAGGAAGAACACATTTACAATTTAAAGAAACTTGGGGAGGTGGTAAAGCGCAGGAAGTATTAAGTGGACGGAGTAGTAGAAGCTTTATTAATGTCTTATGTGGCTGGACCTAATCATTTAGCAAAGACAACATTAAATTAGATATATCGTACTCGTCCAACAACCTTTTACCTCTTCATTATGCAGTGGAAGAAATGACCACTGACTAGTCTGGTAGATTGGTGAACAATGTATTACTAGAAAGCAAGTAACAGGACAAAACAAACCAACGGCAGTACGAGACTGACGCAAGTGAGAAGCCCCCCTCTCCCTCCAAGCACTGTTCTTATACCTAAAGGAACACATGCGTTTCAAGGGAAGGGGAGGTCCATACAAGGCAATAGATCACACTGAAAGAATTTTACGAGCAGGGTATAAAGTCCCTCTATCCAAGTTGTTGGCACCAGCTGCGTTTTTACATGTAAGACAGTGTTTTCAGAAAAGACAGCATAAAGTGTTTGTTTTAGTGGAGATGCATATACTCGTCAAATGTTCACACATTGTCTGCTGCAGGCGAGCATGCTTACAGTATAAGAACTTCCTTCTACTGAAGCGAAGCAGGAGCCTAAAACATGCTTACTATTGCCAAAAAGGAAACCTTTCACAAGCAAGAGATGCAAAGGCAAGTATAGCCACACACTAGGCGAAGAACCTTCATCACAAAAGCATGCATAGTAAAGCCTAAAGCCTCACCTCGCACAAGTATGAAACATTTGTTTACCCAGCAGTTTGCAGTACCTACTGAATATTATAATGCAACAGCAGAATTATTCTGAAAGCATGGCGAGAATGTATGATGGCATCCATGTTAAGAAAGGCAAACCCAATCTTCCCGAATTTAATATCCCTAATTGACATTTGCAGGGAAAAAGAATT
The DNA here is from genome assembly GCF_040938575.1 of Ambystoma mexicanum. Classification (NCBI taxonomy): domain Eukaryota; kingdom Metazoa; phylum Chordata; class Amphibia; order Caudata; family Ambystomatidae; genus Ambystoma; species Ambystoma mexicanum. Next base: position 987,230,218 of record NC_090925.1, read on the forward strand.
CCAGACTACTTTCAACACTGAGAACTGATGGGTTGAACAGGAAAATGTAATAACACATTTTCAAGTAGGCTGTATAAGGACAAATATCAATTCATTGCTGTGATTGTGTTCTTTTCTATTTGGATAACTTTGTCTCTAAAAATCAATGACAACAGCTTTGCGTTACACTTGAGCATTATATGTGCTGCATCAATCCTATTAATAGAAACCTCCTATGAGAAAAATGGACAAATATGAGACTAGAACAAACAATCATAGGGTTATTGTTCGAACTGCACATCAATAACTGGATGGGTCATTGGGGGTTGTACGGGTAACATAACAAGAAAAATGCAGAGACAAGGCTGTGCGCTTGCCCTAATATTATTCAGTTTGTACACAGCTGACCTCGGAGAGGCAAGGCAGCAGGCTGCCTAAATGAATTTCCAACAGAAGTCAGAAGTGGAAATGTCTGCCCTATATTTATGCAGAATGACTATAAGACCATAATGTCACAAACGCCAATCGGGTTACAAAGATGACTCGAAAGGGTTGAAATATATTTCCATTCAAATGATCTTTAAGTTGAAGTGTTTAGGATAGAAATCTCATGGTCTCCTTACGCTATGGGTGGATTTTTTTCAGTAGATTACAACCTGAACTAATTGCCATTACCGCCAGTGGTAATCCTCAAAGTTTGCCCAATTACAGGAATACCACTATATCCGCAGTAACAGTAGTGTATTTCCTGAAATACTTCCAGTGGTATTTTAGAATATCCACTTTTCTTTTTTTTTTTTTTTTTGTATTCAATGCATTTCAACTCTTTTATTGATGGTGGGGATAAATAGTGTGCAGTAATGGTTGATACCACAACTGTACTCCTTTTTTAAGGCATATAAAAGTCAGTTCTGACCCTTTTTTGCATCTCATGGGAAAGGTGCTGGGAAGGATGGCATCAGAGATGCCGACTATGTGCTAGTGCGAAAGGTTTTATTTCAGTACTGTAGGGAGGTGCTTCCCGTACAGATAAATAACTCGGGTGGGGGGGAGACTCTTTATAATGATTATGGTGGGTCTGGGGTAGAGGTAAACCTGATATTACAACTTGTAGTACAGTGGTATTTTGCCCCAGCAGTATATACCACTATACCTGTTATATGACGGATGGTAAAACAGGGCTATTTTGCATGTAGTACATATTTATTTATTAGAATTCTTGTTTGTTTAGTGTGCCACATGCCCGCAGGCCTCAGGGCGCACAATCAAAACACAAAACAACAAGACAAGACGGGGTCATTTTTCACAGGAGAAGGTAGGTCATGTGGTCAAGGGAGGGTCAGCTGGAGTGGCACCGACAGACTAATCAGCGGATTGATTGAAAAGCATGGTTTCTGATGCTTGTTACTCTGCTTAGAATCACATGCTGTACATATAGTCCGACATCCAGTGGTCACCGCAGAGTATTGCATCTTGTCTTTCGAGAATCGAAAGAGGACGTCGACATGGGCGTGCCTGTAACACTATCCCTAATGTGACGTTTAGTGTACCCAAAATCTCTCGTGCGTCGAGGTCCCTCAGATTGCTTTTTTCCACCCAGCATACTGGTCGCCTTATGCGGAGCTCGTCCAGAGAAATTGCTTTTGTTCTCTTCGAACTTTGGTCGCAATATATATTAAAGTTATCGATATTACCTTACTGTCCCTTCGATCGACGGCTGTTCCAGTTCTCTGCCGAAGACGGACCACATATCTTTGACGGACGGGGTCCGGTCGGCGTTGCCGACGACATGGTCGGGCCTTCTGGCCGGCCTACAGAGTAGGGAGAGTGGGGTTGGGGTGGACATTTCCCTTTCTGAAAATGCCTTTCCCTTTCCTCTCTTTGTTCCCTGGGTCTATTCGTCAGTTTTTCTTCAGTTATGGAGAGGACTCCATTTAGGTTTTTTCCTGTTTTCAGGGCCAAATTCCCTTGGAAGGATAAACACTGTGTGTAACCAGTGTTTACCCCTCAATCATGACGAGTCAGTTTGTGCGGCTTACAAGCTCCTGCGCCTGAAAACTTTGAAGGAATGCTGTGTTAAGCGGTGGGTGGCCTACGGAATGTTGCTGGCCGAGTCTGGTTCTCCCGCTGCCACAACCACAGATTGTGACAAGGGGTTGAGTGACCAACTAGCGTCCGATTTGGAGGTGATTGACCTCTTGGCAGAGCACTCTCGCTCTGCATCATCTGTCCCCAGCCCTGCTAGGCAAGACCTAGGTCCTGCTATGTGGAATGTACACCCCGGCGACATAGACGCACATGTACCCCACACTAAAAACGCAACCCCAGGGACGTCTTCGACTAAACAGTCGAAGCAGTCCATAGCGCTAACGTGCACAACGAAAGCTTCGGCCCTGCCCGCCTGCCGTCAGGGTCGGCAGCCCTCCCTGCAACCGCAGGTGTGCCTTACGACTGGGCCTACTAAATCAAAGGGTGCTGACCCCAATATCCACCCTCCCGTCGAGACGCATCGGAAGAAGGCGTCCACGGCCGAAAAGGCCCCAGTTCCGCCGAAAGTAGTCGCACAGCCAGAGGCCCGTACTTCAGAACTTCCCAATGATGAAGTGATTACCGAGAGCATCACTAGGATCATTTCAGCGGATTCTCACAAACAAAGGTCCAAGGATTCATCAAAACCCAAGGACAAGCACAATGATTCGTTGAAATGCAAGGATAGGCTGAAGAATTTACCGGACCCTTGGAAAGGCCTACACGCAAACAAAAGGACACGCGTCAACCGTCGGAACCCCGAAAAGATGTTTCGGAAGCTCCTGAAGGGATTTCTTTGGTGTTGAAGAAGAAATTTCGTTGCTTGCAAACAGAGGATCCACTAGATGAGCTCTTTCCACCCCTTGACCGCTCTGGTTCATCTGTTTGGACCAGAGAAAAATTTGAAGGATGTATGGACAGGCTACAGAGATTTGTGGAGCTCTCTGAGAAGTCCACACCCAAGAGGTCTAGGGAGGAAACCCCCCGCAACCCTCTCTCCCTGTGGCTAAGCTGCAAAGGGTCTTTGACCCTACTCAAGATGAGGAGGAGGAGGAATACATTTATGACCTCACTGAGGAGGAGGCTCAAAATGAAGATCCCTTTATTGACTCTGAGGAGGTCCATTTAGCCCCCACTGAGGGTTGGGGGGGTAGACCCGGACTCCATTGATCCTCGCCCTTGGCAGTCACCTACTCCAGAACCTGATGCCTTGTGCCTGGACTCTCCTCCAACCACCCCCACTAGACAGTCATCCCCGGTGGACGATCAAATGGCTTTCAATGCCATATTGAGGAAAGCACCTCAATATTGAGGAAAACATTGCTACTCAGGAAGCTGTTCCAGAGACTGATTTTGTGGAGGGCATTTTGAAAGAAAAACCTCCTGCCAGCCAAGCTATTCCTCTACTAAATTCAATTAAAAGGAGGTTGGCCCCTTATTTTTTAACACCTGCACTTACTAGAGCAGTGAATCCGAGGGTAGAGAAGCTTTTTCGACCCTCCCCCTCTGATCCCCTCTATATCAGGGGTCATTCTACTCCAGATTCATTGGTTGTTACAACTACCAGGAAAAGAGGAATGTAAGAGACGTTACGCTTTGGGGAAAAGGATCACTGCGGCAGTGGCTTACTCCATTTGCATCGCCAACAATACAACGTTGTTAGTCAGCTATGCTGATGCGCAATGGGCTAAGCTAGAGGAAGGCCTTCAAGAAGTCCTTGAGCTACTGCGAGCCCGTCTGCACTCAACAGTGATAGAGGGCAGGCAAGTTAACCAAAGTATGCTACAAAATACTTTGGATGCAGCAGAAGCGGCCGGAAGGTCTTTAGCTCAAGGTACCCTCCTGAAAAGGCATGCATGGCTAAGAAACTCTGGGTTCAAGCCAGAGACACAAGCTTCACTAATAAACCAGTGGAGGATACTAATTTATTCAGAAAGGCAGTGGATGAAGCCCTCGAAACTGCAAAGAAGGATCATGACACCCTTAAGACTTTGGATCTGATCACCCAGAGACATTCACAAAGAAGGGGGAGCAGGAATAGACTTTCTTTCGTGGGCAATGATTCCCTCAAAATCAATACAGCTTGGGGAATAACTGGTCCTCTCCCCAAGGAACCAGCAGCTACAACACCCCATACCCCACAAGGGGGCAACAACGTGGTGAAGGAAGGGGTCGAAACTCTACCCCTCAAGGCTCCCTGGCCTCAGGCCAGAAATGACCTGCAGTTCTGGGTCCCCTCCCATGCATCCCCGGTCAGAGGCCGGCTAACTTTGGGAATAACTACAGACCAGTGGGTGCTAAAGACCGTCGCCCACGGGTACTGTATAGAATTCAGCCGCACCCCACAGTTCAGACCACCACGAGCAAGACGCCTGACACCAGAATATCTGAGAATCCTGCTACAAGAAGTCGAGACCCTACAGGAAAAGGGCGCCATAGAGGTCGTACCTCTTCTACAGGTAAACGGGCGTATTTATTCAGTATACTTCCTTGTACCCAAAAAGGATCTTGCCATGCGCCCTGTACTAGATCTGCGCACAGCAAACAAATTTGTGAAGCCCCAAAAGTTTTGTATGGTCACTATACAAGAGGTAATTCCCCTGCTCACACAGGGGGATTACATGGCAACATTGTACTTGAAAGATGCATACTTTCCTATTTCAAGGATGCCGGCACACAGAAAATACCTCAGATTCATGATTCAAGACAAGCACTATCAGTTCAAAGTACTACCCTTCGGCATAGCTTCTGCACCAAGGGTATTTACAAAGGTACTGGCAGCAGCACACCTGCGCAGGCAATCCATCCCAGTTTATCCTTACCTCTATGACTGGCTCATAACAGGGGATTCCTACGAAAACTGACTGTCAAATACCCAAAGAACTATAGATCTTTTATTCAGTCTAGGATACTCGATCAACGAGAAGAAATCCAGCCTAGACCCCAGCCAGGTCAAACAGTTCCTAGGGGCTCTAATTCGAACAAAGGACGGCCTCATCTTACCCTCCAACCAGAGGGTCCAAAACATGCTGTTTCAAATCCCTCAATATGTAGCCAGTCGAGAGTTGACGGTACGCAAAGCTATGTGCCTGTTGGGAATTATCATGCATTTATTTGGTTCCTCAGGCGCGCTTGCGCATGCGTCCAATGCAGGAGTGGCTCAACAGCCAGTGGTGTCAGGCCAGCGGACAATGGGACGATCTAGTGGTTGTCTCGGCAGCCCTCGTTCTCTCGCTATGGTGGTGGTCGAGGAAGAACCGCTTGAAGGGAAAATCCTTCACCACCCCAGCAGTGGAGGCCACTCTAACTACAGACGCATCTCTCACAGGGTGGGGAGCTCACTTGCTTCAACAGACAGTGCATAGTTTGGTCGTCATACATGGCATCCAAGCACATAAACCTGTTGGAACTATTAGCAGTATTCAAACCACTAAAAGCTTTCCAGACACAACTGCAGGGAAAGACGGTCCTGAGCCTCACAGACAGCACCACGCCCATGCACTATCTGAACAAACAAGGTGACACTCACTCTCCAGGGCTGTCCAAACTGTCCCAGAACATTTGGAAGTGGGCTCTCAAACACATGTTCTTGTTGTCACATGTTCCAGAGGAACTCAATCTTCTGGCAGACGTACAGCAGAGATTTCCCACTACCCATGGAGTACGAATGGCAATTACACGAAAACATTGTCTCCAACGTTTTCGCAGAATGGGGCTTTCCAGAGATCGACTTGTTCGCAACTCTGGAGAACGCTCAATGCCAAGATTACGCCTCCAGGTACCCCCAGAACAGTTCTAAGGGGAACAGTCTCTGGATAACATGGTCAGGGAAATTTGTTTACACTAACCCCCCTCCCACCTCTGAGTCCCCTATTCAACAAGATAGTGCACAAGATGCACCAGGAACCAGTCACAATGATTTTGGTGGCTCCCATGTGGGCAAGCCAACCCTGGTTCGCTGATCTGATGGAGATGTCCCTATCTCCTACAATGAAACTGCCTTGCTCGTACAATATGTTGTCGCAAGACAAGGGGGAGACACTTCACCCGTGCCCGCAAGCATTGAATTTAGCAGCCTGGCTCCTGAGGTCATAGAGTTTGGGCACCTGCCACTCCCCCAGAGATGTATGGACATACTCAGGGAGGCAGGAAAACCTAATACACGATATTGCTATTCCATTAAGTGGAAACGTTTTGTTATCTGGTTCAACTCTAAGAGCATCAACCCCATTGACTGCTCTCCTGCTGATATCGTTTTGTACCCGACTCATTTACTTGACTCAGGCCTAGTTTTTAACCCGCTAAAAGTTCACTTAGCTGGTGTTTCAGCCTACTCTACATCACAACAAAAGGTGTTGTGGTGGAAGATACCAGTTATTAAGGCTTTCATGGAGGGAGTAAAAATAATTCACCCTCCCATTTCTAACCCAGCTCCCGGATGGGACCTAAACGTGCTGTTGACTAGACTTTTGGGGTCTCCTTTCGAGCCCATGCATAAAGCAAGTCTCAAAGATCTCACCTACAAAACTGCCTTTTTAATAGCCATTACTTCCATTAGGAGAGTCAGTGAACTACAAGCGCTCTCAGTTCTAGACCCCTTTGTAACAGTTCACAAAGATGAGGTGGTTCTGCGCACTCACCCTAGGTTTGCGCCTAAATTCATTTCAAAGTTGATGTGAACCAATCCATAGAACTACCAACGTTCTTTCAGAACCCCTCAAACATGGGAGAAAGAAGCCTGCACACACTGGATGTACACAGAGCAGTCATGTTTTGCATGGAAAGAACTCGACCACTAAGAAAAACAAATCGGTTTTTCGTTTCAGTGGCAGCAGGTAGAGGGGGAGACCCTGTCTCCAAATCTACTATCTCTAAATGGATTGTCAAATGCATCACACTCTGTTATACTCTTGCTAAGAGAGAACTGCCCTTCAAGCCTAGAGCACATTCTACTCGAGGCACTGGGGCTTCCATAGCATTCATTGCAAATGTTCCTATAGAGTCCATTTGCAAAGCGGCAACCTGGAGTTCTGTACACACCTTTACAAAACACTATTGCCTACACACTCATTCTAGGTCTGATACGCGGGTGGGACAAGCAGTACTAAGACATCTTTTCTCTTCTGTTCCATCTCACATCGCACCTCCAACTCCGTGTACTGCTAGCTAGTCTATGCAAAGCATTCAATTCGAAGCAGATTAACAAGCATCAGAAGACGTGCATTACTTACCGTAAAAGCATTTCTGATGATTTTATCTGCTTAGATTCACATGTGCCCGCCCTTCCTCCCAGCTTGGATGGAAGGAACATAGACATCTTACTACTTTCTTTCTTTTCTGTACTCACTCATGATACTCATAAGCTCCCTCGCGGCAGAAAAAATACAATTAGAGGGACCTCGACGTGTGAGGGATTTTGGGTACACTACACGTCACGTTCGGGATAGTGTTACAGGCACGCCCATGTCGACATCCCCTTTCGATTCTCGAAAGACAAGATGCACTACTCCGTGGTGACAACTGGATGTCGAACTATATGCACAGCATGTGAATCTAAGCAGATAAAATCGTCAGAAATGCTTTTACGGTCAGTAATGCTTGTCTTTTAGACCCTTTTTGAAGTCCAAGGTAGAAGCAATAGACCAAAGGGTCAACAGAAGGGAGTGCCATGCAGTCGGGCCACGCACATCAAAGCTCAGACCACCTGCCGTCGCCAGACTACACCTTGGCTGAACAAGCTTGAGCTGATTCTCGGATCTGAGAGAGCGAGTAGGAAGATACTGCTTGATGCAAACTGAGAGATTTTTGGGAGCGGTATTTAAAAGACACGTATGGGTTAACGTAAGGATCTCGTGAATCACTCTGTGTTTTACCGGCAACCAGTGTTGTTTTCGCCTTGCTTGTTTGATATGTGCGCGTTTAGCCAAACCTGTAATGGCGCGCACTGCACCATTCTGGGTGACTTGAAGAGAAGACAGGGCAGACTGAGTACAGCCACTCAAAAGGCTATTAAAGTAATCAAGTCTTGAATTTATGAGGACTGTGCCCATAATGGCTACATTTTCGGTTAACACACTGTCGGATGTTACTCAGTAATTTATTCACACAGCCACAAGAACTACGTATCTTAGCCACATGATATCTTATAGTTTGTTCAGAATCGAATGTGACGCCCAGGGTTTTGACTTTCTTAGCCACTGGAATAACGGTGTTTAAAATGGTGAAGCTACAATACCCCAAGGGGAGAGTTTTGAGTTTGGGCGCAGACAACACAATAAGCAGCTCTGTTTTAGTGGCATTAAGGGCCAATGAGTTAACGGCCATCCACTCGTGGATGGCAGCATGAATCTGATTCAATCTGGCGGAATCAGTGGCATAATGTCTTGAGAGTTTAATGACAACCTGAGTGTCATCCACATAATTTGCGTACTGAACACCCAGGTTGTCCAACAATAACAAAAAAGGAAGAATGTAAACATTAAAAAAGAGATGGGGAGAACAAGAGCCCTGTGGCACCCCACAGGTGATGAAAGAGAGAGTGGAGTGGGAATCCCTGCTAACATCTCTGGCCTGTCATGGCCCAAGAAAAGAAGAGATCCAAGCGGTAGCTATGCTGGAACAACCAACAATAGATTGGAGCCGTTCAACTAGAAGGGCATGGTCCATGAGATCGAAAGCTGACGAAAGATCGAGAAGCATCAGCACGGCAGAATGGCCTTGATCCACTATATTCAGGAGATTAGCTTTAAGATTAAGAAGGGCCATCTTCGTACTGTGGCAGCCTCGGAAGCCGGACTGATGAGTGCCCAGAATATTACTTTGTTCGAGAAAGTCCTGGAATTGTACATATGCCGCTTTGTCCAGTATCTTTAAGATAAGCGTGACGTTGGTTGTTAGGGAGAATTCTCAAAAGGTGCTAATTCCTCTCAACCTTAGAGACCCCTAGCTCTTTTGCTGAACTTTGGGACTCTGTACTTGTGAATTCAGTTTTTTTCTGTGTTTATTTCTTTTGGTTATAGAGTTTTAGATCACTCCATAGGCATCATCTTTTCATGTGTGTTACACAGCACCCTCAGTGCAGTGACACAGGGATGTCTTTTGGACTTCCCAGAGGTTTAAATACCTTCTCTGGGATAAACTACTGTTTCCCAGAGAATGTAAAGTGAAATTGACTTTACTAGTCTTTCCAAATTCCTAGACCCATCACACACCATCTTACAATGGAGTGCTGGAGGGGTTACATAGTATCCCCTGTGTCTAAATACTCATGTAGCAGTCAACTGCTACTCTTTCCTATTGAAAAGGCTGGTGGCAGTGGTTTTACAACAGACCAGGGACGTCATTTGGGGGTCGCCAGAGGTCGCAACTGCGACCTCTGAGCTTTCCCTTGCGACCTTTGTGGTCTCCCTTGCGACCTCTGTTAAAGAGAAAAAAAAAATTTAAACAAAAATATATATATATATTTTTTCGTTTTTTGTAATGCAAGCTCCTAGAGTGGCTGGCTTTCATGTTCAGGCCCTTTAAAAAAAAATAAGAACAGGAGTGCCACAAGTCTAACACTTTCAGCACTGACCCTAAATAAGAAAGAATATGAAACCAAATAATGTGTCTTTCTGGAATTCTGTACAATAATTGCTAGACTCATTAAAGGTTTATTTCAGGTACACTTCAGGGGGGCTAGTCACTGATTTAGTTTGTTCTTAAACGCCTCAACTCGGCCTTTCATCCTTCTGAGGTAGATAAATGAGTACCGACACAGGTTGGATGATATTGGGGGTGTATATTTTTTCTATATAAAGCACTTAAGCGTAAGTGCTATATAATAACACATCATTATCATTTGGTCATGGACGTCTGCTTGCATTCACAGTAATTTGATAATATGGGCCTATACACACTGATCTTAATGCTACATATGGCGATCCATTCTTGCATGAAATGTACATCACATTATAGTGATATAACCATATTTTTCATAGTGTACAATGCTATGTGATGTCACTTCCTGTTTTGTCAATGGGTGAAAGGTCGTGTTCCATCGCTTCTCGCGATATCACTTCGGAGTGGGGTCAAATGACATTGCTTCCTGTGATGTCATCAGGGGGTCAAGGGTCGTTTGATGTCACTTCCGCTACCCCTGGCATTTTGGTGAAATGACGTCCCTGCAACAAACTACCATGATTCTTCCTGACTGCGAACACCGGTTGCAAAAAATCACGGGAGCCATGTTTCTCAAGATGGCGCCTAAGCTCCTTTGTTTAAACAGGTCCCAGTCTTCTTTTTTCGCCATTTCTTTTTGGAAAGCTACTTCTAGTGTTTGTCTCGGCGTGCCAATCCAGGTTTGGCCCCTTTGTTCGTATGCCTTTGGCAGCCTTCAGGACTGAAGACTGCCTCTGGCATCTGAGTGTCTGGGGTGCGCAGGAAGTATGGGAGGTGCCTGAAACTCCCTCTACTTTGTCTCCTAGGAGACCCAAATGCACTCTAGCATGATTGGCTGGCTGACTGACCGGCAAGGACAGCCACCCTGCTGGGTGAGTGACAGCTAGTCTGGAATGAAAGGGAGAGAACGGTTTAAAAGGCGAGTCTCTTGGACTGGGAAGTAGAGTCGACCACTGGAACAAAAGAACCGAAGACGAGCAGGAAGAGGAGGACTTCTGCAACTCCTGGCTCGTTAGTTTGCCCGGTGAAGCCCTCCTGCAGGTCCGAATTGCCAGGTTCATCTTGACAGAAAAGCCCCTTCAAGGTCGACTTCTTCCTTTGAGTTGGTGGGACCAGTCAACTCGTAAGCCACCTGGATACCTTTCTCGAAGCTGGTTAGGATTAACCAGGGGGAAGGACACCAGCTTGTGTGCTTGAAGAACAGCTACTCGAACTGAAGTGACTCCATTTTGTTTGCGTTTTCCGACGATCCCGTGCAGTGCAGGAGTCCCACGACGTCCTCCCTCTTGTCCCCAAGACTGAGGCTCAGGAACAGTGAGACCTGCAGGAACTGCCAGGAACCAATGATTTCAGCTGCATTTGTTTCTTCATACTAAGGTACTGTGCCAACTCGATTGAGAAAATACCACTCTCGCAGTGAAAGTTTGTTAAACTTTCCCAACTTGCAGGCCTAATCAGCTTGTGACCCAACAAATTATTCTTTTTCACCTAAACTACTTCTGAGAACTTTCGCAAAGACTTTACTGTTTGATAACAGAACTGCTCTTTCCTATTTAGAACACTAGCCCATTGACTTTGGCCTAGGCCTATTAACTTGAATGGAACTCTTCTGGTGAACTGAAACTATTTGCAGTCTAACAAATAGATGTGATCTATGTTACTTACCTTGTGCCTTTTTGCTTAATTCTAAGTAACTGAACTGCCATTTTGCTCCTACTTCAGGGGAGCTCAAACTGTCTCAAAATCTTAGTTTTGTATTGAAGTGTATTGGTGTATAATAAGTTGCCTCCTTCTAGTGAAATGATTTCTAAATTATTGTGTAATAAATTAATTTGTGTTTTTACCAAGAAACCTTGCGTATAAGTGCCTACTTGAACCACTGTGATTGAAAGACCTCTGTAACTTCTTGTACTGCTCACATTCACTCTTGAGATAAGCCTGGCTGCTCAGCTCGCTACCAAAAACTGTGTGGTACAGACTTATATCAAAGGTTGGTTTGGCTTACACCTGTAGTCCTAATTGTGTGTGTTGGTCCCAGAGGGTACTGCATGCAATTCTGCATAACATTGGTGATCGGGCGATAACTAACTGTTGGTTGCAAAGGGGTCCAAGTTCTCCTTTTTAAGAAGGTGGGAGAACCATGCCTCCTTGAGGAGACTGGGGACAGAGCCTTCTGAAAAAGATAAATTGACAAGGTTTGTAACCCATCGGCACAATACATTGAAGCATTTAATAAAGAGGCTAGATGGACAGACCTCTCCCTGACACAAAGTTGGTTTCATTTGCACTACCAACTGAGCAATTATGAGTTCAGTGCAGGGAGAAAATGAGAAAATGGGTTGTGTAGTAGTGGGCAGGGGGGGTGATTCACCAGAAGATTGGAATGCATTGCTGGCTTTAAGGGAATTTCTTAGCACAAGAGTGACATTTTGATGCACAGCTACCCCTCTTAATAAAGGCGCTGTGAATCGCTTGACACCAATCGCTGTTTCTGATAGGGCCAGGCGCCTGACAAGGATTTGTTTTAAATTAGTTGAGTATCGCAAAGAGCTCTTTGAGCGGCACTTGGCTATATTAATCCTTCCATTGTAGTTTGCAGATTTGGCTTTTATAATGGCTGTCTTGTATTGAAGAATAAGGCTTTTATAGCTGGCCAAGGTAGTTGGGGAGGGTTTGGAGCACCAGATCCGTTCAACCGACTGTTTTTCCTTGCGGAGTAGGAGGATGCTATTCTTAAACCAGTTTTTCTTTTAACTAATCGGGATCTTATGGGAGCGAGAATATTAATGGCGTCTTCAAGCGTGGAGAGAATATGGTTAGCAAGGTCGTCTGCCTTCTCAAAATTATCTGGTGATCCCAAACGAGCAGTAAGAAGGGAGGATAATTTTGTGGGTGAAACATTCTTCCAGTTCCTAGACTGAATTGTAAGTCTAGGATTTGTGTCAAGCCTAGCCAGTGGCTTGGGAATATTTACGTTAAAGGAAATGAAATAATGGTATGACAAGAAGCACAGAGAGATTGTCAAATCAGCAACGGTCAAAGCGTGAGATAAAACCCAGTCAAGAGTTTGGCCAGCGGAGTGTGTGGGTCCAGAAGAATGTTGAATGTAACCAATGTCTCCAAGGGATCCCAGTAATGAAGCAGTACAAGAGTCAGACAACATATCAGCAAAATTATTTAAATCACCTAGCACCAGCACTGGGGTATTGCTCCTAGTCAGCCCATTAAGGATAGAAAAAAAACTGCTCTTCAAAGAGGGAGAAGTTCCCTAGCAGGATGATAAATATAGACAATGGTGACAGAAGTATTGTCGGAAACCTTGAGCCTAACAGTCAAGCATTCACAGTTGTCAGGAGCCTCGTTTTGCACTTGGTGACAGTGTAGGGTATCTCTGACGAAAAGAGCCGCACCACCTCCAGGGCCAACATCACGATAGGCAGAAAACAGATGGTAACCTTCTGAGATACAGAGAATGGCATCCAAGGAAATGGCACTATTAAGCCAAGACATGTGATTGCCAGAAAATCTAGGGAAGAAGCCCCAGTAAGATCTTCTACCTCCATTCCATGAGCGTGGAAAGAGCACATATTCAGGAGACCAAACTTTAGTGAGGACGCAGGAGAAAGTTTCATGGCATTAGCGAGATTGCTAGTGTATAAAAAAGGAATGGACAGGGAAGAAATGTTAAAATTGTGACTCGTGGGCAAAATGTAGTCTGCATTCTTGATTAAAGGTATGATATTAAGATCAGTGGCAGACAGGGTGAAACATGAGGTGGAATGGGACTGGACATAAGTGTGTTGGGGCAACATGCCTTGCAGGAGGCAATCACCAGCTACATGGTGAAATGAGGCATCAGCCTGCGTTAATCAGGGCAATCTGAACGCAGTTCCTGTAATCTGATTTTAGGCCTATTGTGAATGCGTAGAACCAAGTCGGCACGCGGCATGCTGGCAAAAGAGAAAAAAAGGCAGGAAGACTTACTTCAAGTAGGAGAGCATTGAGATCAGCGCTGCACCTTCCTACACTGTTCCCAAACTGGCACAAAACCAGCCTTTTCGCCCCAGGCACAGTCACGCCGGTGGGCTTGTTATATGCCAGAGGGGAAAACTACAGAGCCTGCTGGGAACTGTAGTTCCCAATGTACTCAGTGCGTGTAGAGACTCGCAGGAGCTCTGATTCAAGTCAGATTTGAATATTTAAGCATTACCATCAAACTGATAACATTCCTTTCAAATAGATTGCTAGCGGAACACAATTGGAGGAAGTAAAAGTGTATTTGGGAAAAACAGTCACAAGATTAAGGAAACTCGAAAAACCATATTGAGGGGGAAATAAAGTCGTCGAGTGGTTTGTGCTGGCAACCGATCAAACAAAAACCATTGTTTTTAGTAGGGGGATCGATTAAAATGTTGCTGTTGTTGAAACAAATTTATGAAGCCAACATTGCTTCTGTAGCTCTAATTAGAACTCTATTTAGATATGGTTCATAATGGACATTGTTAATCTTGATAAGGTAGTTGGTAAATATTGACGCAAAGTCATACTTCACTATACTGTATGGTATTTATATTGCGCACCAAAAGACCTGCAGGCGTACGGGTGCACAACCAACACAGACAATAACATAACACCAGACAGACATATGCATACATTAACACATTTGATCAGGATCTTGCTACTTTAAGAAAATGCAATAGTGCATATAACGGAGTAGAGTAGGAAAGGCCAGAGCTAGGCGGTTCATGGTAAAGATTGTGGCCTTAAGCAATAGGATTCACAATCAGCTTCAGCTCCAAAGGGACACTAACCAAGTTATTACAATGTGATATAAACAGTGAAAGGTTGCTACTAATGCAGCCAACTAATATACACTCTCTATTCACAAATCAACACCATTGATCAAATTTAATTCTCCTTAGTCTAAGCCAAGACGTGACCTTGTTCCTCAAGGATTGTCTGGATTTAAACCCTATTGCTACTTTGAAATCTGAGATAATACAATTTCTCCAGTCAGAAACAAATTCTCTTAAAGACTCGTCCTGAATAAGAGGCATCTGATATTTGGCAATTTCTGGGCTCATTTTAGGCAACCCTTTGGTTTTGTTTATCCTACACTGGGACCCTAACAACATAGTCTGACTCGACACCTCAGCCACAATGTGAGGCCTAGCTGAAGAGGATTGTTTGTCCTTCTAATAAAGTAATGGCGGGAGCCTTACTTTGGTTATACCTCTGCCCATCATTGGTCAAATTCAGTTATCAAGCCACATCCGTTGCATCCAGCTCCATCTGACAGTTTTTATCCTTGTTCTCTTTCCACTGCTTATTAGGGTCCCCTATATACGGTTCATCTTTGGGTGTACAGACCAACAGGCCACAATTGATCTGCAATGATTGGCAACTTTTATCCTCCATTTCACACCTCTGTTTGACAAGAGCTAGCTATCTTAATGAGCATCAGAAATTGTGCCGATTTGTCTAGTAGGTTGAGCCAAATGCCAAAATCGTGAACACTGTGACACTTCTGAAAGTTAGCCATAAAGATAATCTTTATGTACTATGTTGGTTAAATGTTTTCAGGGTCCACAATATACCCCTCCAAAGAATCCACCACAGGTTTTAAAAGTAGTAACCAACAGAGTGTCCTCTTCTTACTCCTCGCTTTCCCCACTCGGCTGTGAGAGCAAATCGAGGCCCAGCCGCACCGGGACCAGATGATTAGGGCTATCACAGTGCAAAGCACTATCCCCATCCTGTTTACAATACTGAGATTCATGCATAGATTGACCCTCTTTTACTGAATCAGTATCAACATCGAAGCAGGAGTGTGATTCTACAGGCGTTCACAGCCAGGACCTCCAATACCCTGTTCCCGCTAGGAGTAGCAGATTCGCCTCTCTTGCATCCTGCCATTACCTACGGGTGTAGTCACACTAATTCCCCTAATCACTAAGAACAATTCTGGATGCCGGCCCCTGTAGGGTTAATATACCTCCAGTGTTAAGTTACAGAGGCACAGTATATCAGCAGGCAGTATTGGTGGGAATAGGGAAAACCCGAAAAACATGATATCCTGTACACGTGGAAGTAAAGGTGATGGATCCGAAGGGATGATCAGAGGATACGACAGACAGATAAATATTCTGTGCCTTGATGTACTTGCCAAACACCACTTTGTCTCCTTATGGGTGGGCCGCCTCCATCTCACTGCTCCCAGCTTCCACATAAACTCAGCCGGCAAGATGCGCTCTACTTCCTGGCGTTCTGATGGATCAGAGGACAGTCCCTAGAGACAACATGACGTCTCGCAAACGTCCTGCGATTGACCCAGCAATCAAGCTGCACCTCTCATAGGGCCGCTTCCAACTGCGCTTACAAATCTTGAATCACACAGGGGAGCTAAATCAATACTAACCAATTCAAACTGCAACTGTTGTAGAATATGGCGAAATCAATGAGCTTGATCTTTCATTATAAACTGATGAACAGCGGGTGGGACCGCTTTAGTTGGGCAGGTATTAAGAGTTAAAGGTGGTTGGGCTCTTCCATTTTGAACTACTTGGCAAAAGTAGCATTGAGTGCAAACGATCCTGACAAGTCCTCAAGGTTAATCAGAATACAAAGCTTAATAATGTGGTCAATGGGCAATCTATTTTAGATAAAAGCAAAGAAGTTCTTTGCTAAAAAGAACTACTCTGGTGTAGGTTTATTAAAATGCTTGCTACTGTAGAGAAGCCCCTCAAAGCTCACACCAGAAAAAATGCAAGGAAAACGTTTTTATTCCACAAAAATAGAAATGCGCCAGCAAAGGACTCTACTGCCACAGAAAGTACTGCCGAAATCAGTACGAACAATACTTAATGAAGGCATACATCATTATCAGTGACGTAAATTATAAAGTGTACAAATCAGAATGATTGGTTGGTGCGACCCTATACATGGGCTATCTGCTCCATAGGGGATGCCAGGCCTTTGGTCCCAGCCCCGACTATCCAGATTCTTCCACGTGGGCTCCTCCTTGCGAGTCATATGGCTTCAAATAATTGCCAATTATGTGTACGTCTCTCTCTGACCTATTGTGCACCCGGTACTGCAGACCTGGGCTAAGAGGATACTTCGAGGCCATCGCTTTCAACATGATAAAGCTCGATTCCAGACACGTTGGCACCCAACCATAGTTCCCAACCATCGTTTTAGCTATGTTTTATCCCTGCCGGCACCTCGCACCACTAATAACGCAACCAATGGTGAAGGCAACTGGTCCCTATTTTCAGATCTTTTCTGATCGATTGGGAATCGAACAGATTTATGGTTGGTGGTCTGAGACTGATTGGTACCTTGGAAGGCTGGGGATCTTGGGACTGGGGCTTTTGGGTGCTATTAGAGCTGGAACAGGAAAAGTTGGAGACTCGTGCCCTCCTTCTCGTGGGATCTCTTTTCACAGAAAGCTCTCAACCCCCTTGTGGCCTTGGAGGGTGCATTCCTTCTGGGATACGAAATGTTGGCAACATGAGACAATGAAGGGTCTATGAATTGCTACAGCTATGCCCGGCCTCACCGGTGCCCAAGCTACAACCTATTCCAACATGCATATGCTTTATTTCTATGTGTGTGGCTCGGCTGCAGCACAAAGTTAAGCCTCAATTCCAATATGGCTGCTACTATGTAAGATGACATTTGGTTCACCATGTTTGCTGGACCAAAAGAAACATCCCTGACCTCCCTGCGCTATGGTCATTGCCACCACCCCCCTACCTCCTGTCCCCTCCCCGAGTCCCTACTGCACACTTCCAGCCCTCTGCCTCACCTGAAAGCGCTGGTGGGCCTGGGATGATCAACCCTCTTTCACAACACTACATGAGCAGAATACATTGTTATTATTAAGATGAAGAATTAGCAAGATATTTAACAAAGCAATCCTGGTTTGAGTCTAGAAATAATTGTTTGTTTTGTTTGAATATTCTAGAATTGCAATGTATCTTGGGTAACTGGTGTCACAGGTTGGGTGCAACAGAACACTAAATGCTTAGGGATGTTTCAATACTGATAAAGATATTTAGTGGGAGAGGTTTAGAGGACTATCTACTGAACAGGAACCATTCCAAAAGGGTAGATTGTAAGACAATTTTAACACAACAATTGCTGGAAGTAGAGATGAATAAAGTCCTGTGAAGGGGCCTATTGTCAGAGGACCTAGTTTCCTGAGACCAACATCCAGAGCCCCATGCTACTTCAAAAAGGTTCTGGGGTGTCCATTCCCCAAAAAGTGTTTTTCAAAACACTCAATCTCATGATGTTTTCTGTGCCCCAGTACACTTCTTGGTGAATGATCCTGATCTTCTGCCTTCCTTTGGATTTTTTTTTTGGAAGTTACTTTTTTCAGGTGGCGTAGAGGCATAGAAGCAGTTCGGCAATCAGGACCCGTATACTTCGGACTTGCCCCCAACAACACCACATTTTTGCACTTGCCTCTCCCACTATCCCTCTAACAACCTCTTCCCTCTTTTCTTACAGAGCTTCACATCAGCAGACCAAAAAATGCTAAAGGGAACTATATAAAACCCCTTTACATTCCCCTCCTTTTCTGTATCTCCCTCACTATGGGTCTTATTTGGCTTGGCCAACTCAGATTCTGTCCGCCTCATCTGCTTCTGCTCTGCCTCATAACTGACACTCTGCAACGCGGCCCTAAAGCCCTCAATGTCAAGACTCTTCTGCCTCGTATTATAGTGAGACTCTGGGCAGTAACTGCTCATGTTGGTAGGTCCATCTCCCCATTAAGTTTGGTGTTCGTGATTGGTGTGGCCCTAATTGCTCCACCTCCTCCCCATCTGTAAACCTGTAGGTTACACTTAAGCTGAAGTGTGATGTATGTTCTATTGAGCTAATTCGGCACAAAGACTGGTCCCCATGTTCTGAGGTGGGATAGGCAGTACTGTCTTGGCGATGTAGCAGTCAGAGTTCCTTCAAAGCGCATATGCTCTTCTTGAGTGTAGTGCGCATTGGACCCCGTTCCGTGGTAAATGCCCGTCTTAGCTCATCCGAGGTGCGATCGTCACGAAGCCTGTACCATTAGTGAATTAGTGATGGGGCATAGTGCTTTGTTTATGTGCCTCACCTGTTTTTTGCATGACACCGAAAATGAGCAGAACTCCCTATTGTACTGGCATTTAATTAAATGCTATGTTTCTAAGTCATTTTGGCTAAGCGGTTCTTTCAAAACAAAAAAGTTCTTAAATGTGAAAGTGCAACGTAATGTTTTATATTATTACAAGATGTTTGTGTTTGTCAGAGCAATAAAGGAAATATAGCAACTTAAGAGTACTGAGTGCACACTATGTGAATCTACAGCAGTCGTATTAGTTTAGCCGTAAAAAATAGTTACGGATAGAAATGTATTAAAGATTCATATGCGAGTTACAGATTCACATGTGATTTCACAGATTCTCTGCGAGGAAAAGGGTATATTCGTACCCGTGGAAGGGCGCTCAGCCAATCAGGTGGCTGGAACAGTGGGTGAGAATACACAATCCCCACCCGCTGTCCCAGCCACCTGAGGTGCGGACTTTTTTTCATCCTTTCAATGCAGGGAGCCTTCCCCAAATTGACCCGATTTCCCTCCCCACCCACTCCACTTACCTGCGGGATCAGAGCATTGTGCTCTGGGCCCTGCTCTCCTCCAGTCTGAGCGCCACCATAGACCTGGAAAAGGGACTTTTTTTCTGTCATTTTTCATCGGGAGATCAGCTGCGCAGGCTGTGCGGATCTCCCGATGAAAAATTGTGAAAGCCATTCGCACCCCGAACTAACCCCGGGGTGCTTTCATGCTCTACCAGTCGGGCAGACATTGCCTTTAACAGCCCACAGCACGGGCTGGTGGACTGTTAAAAGACATTCCCGCCCTCCTGGCAGGGCATGAAAGACATATTTTTAAATTGAAGCAAAGCTACATAATAAGACTTGAGGTAATGACAATACCAAATTGGCCCAAATGCATGTGGGTATTAAAACTGTCAAATCCGTTTCACACGGTTACAGACTCGATGCCTAGATGGCCCAACTAAGCACAGCATATAAAGCCATAAAAAAAATATTAAGCTGAAAAACTGTTGTTAGAGGCAAGTCATTTCTTCTGCTCCTACTCTGACCTCAGTGGGAAGACGGTGAGCTGTTATCGTTTTGAGCTGTCATTTTTTTATATGGCCCCCATTCAACCACTCATGGTGACATAGTAGTCGCCCAGCAACCCCACTCGTGTACGTAAGCATGAAGGCATTTCTATTGACTTTTGTCCATTTTTCATGGCTGGCTCTCTCGTCTAAGACTTTGTTAATGGGATGCTGTTTGCTTAACTATTTATGCATATGAATTTACCATGCCTTTATCTATAATATCCGTGCCATCATAACATTTATAAAATGTTACTTTAACGTCCTTTTCTTCTGCACTGAACCTGGTCTTGATTCAGTGACAAAAATACATTTATATGATTAGAGAAATATTAGCTTCCTGTATTCTAGATAACAAGTGGTTGTCGGGTTCCATTTTGATATGAAGCCAAAGGAAGTGGTTCCATGGATTATCATAAACCAATCCAGGTATTGTGCACATGGCCTGCAGATTTTTATTTCGTTTTTTGAAGTTTCAACAGGATATAGGACTTTTCGATGATCTTTTCCACTAAAATGCGATAAGAATATCAAAAATGGAACATGGCAGAAAGACATTTCGTTCATCACTTTAGAATTGTTCTTGTTTTATTAAAGTGGCTGCATGCCCGCAATACGCACCACATTGCACTCCTCCAGAAACCCACCCATACAACATAGCCTTTGCACTATTCTACCTACGGACAACCTAGTGTCAAGTATAAGAGCGTTTCTATTTTGGAACAAAGCAAAATGTGTTTAAGGGATGGCGTCTAACTTATTGTCAGGGTTCTCTCTAATAGGTGTACAGGTTGTCCTCTAGAGTATTCTGAATAGTCTTGTATTATTTCCTCCAATATTCGCTGCAATTATAATAGTCATTATTTGTAATCTGTTGACGATGGTGCCTGACCCAATTCTTAGAGTTCATGGTGCCTAGTTCAATCTTCAGGGGTATAGGGCACAGCCCACTCTTCAGCAGTAACATGCCTTCAAGGGGCCTTTAGCTTTCCGGCTTCTCATGTTGCTGAGTTACTCAAGGACTAGATCTTTGTTGCGCTTCCACACTTTCTTGGTACACCTCTTGCTATTGTCTGCTGTGTCGCTGATGTATGCTCTGAATCTTGTGATGAATCCTGTGGAGTCATCACCAAACCCCAGCCTAATGTCTCCTCCCATGTTGCTAGGGGAAGGCCGCTGTTGCTTGATCCTAACCCTCGGGGTGGTATTAGGGGGAAGGAACAAGGGGAAGTGGTGACTCCAAGAGGAGAGATGCAGTATTCATATTCTGAGGATGAAGATGAAATAATTCCCAGATATGTAATGGCATACCATCAATGTACCAATCTCTCTAATATCTATGTGAAAAGAACCTGTTATAAAAAGTAATTTAAACAGAACAAAGTTGGTGCCTTAGAGACTCTGGAATTAAAAATGAAATCCTTGAATTGTCCTAATTCTGTCTTAATAGGCAGTCGTCCCTCAATTGTGAAATTGCATACTCTTTCCACAAGCACCCCTTACTCTTGTAACTGTTTATAGAACCATCTGACTTAGTTTCCAGGCAGCATCTGGTGAGTGTATGTGATCCAGCTCTCATAATGGATTGTATATGCATTTCTTTTAGCATCCGATAACTCAGTTTCTTCTCACCCCTTTGTTGTTATATTGGCAAGAGGAGCCCTTTTGCAACCTCTGGAAATGCACATTGAACTAAGCAGCTGAAGCTGTAATTTGTTGTACTTATCACATGTTGAAATTAAACATTGTAAGTACATGATTCTCGAAACATTTGGTTTTGAAATTACATAGGGCAGCCTGTTATTGCTGGTATTGTAGACACAGTAGCTGCTCCGAAGCTCGTTTCCGGTACAGCTCAGGCTCTGGAATGCTTGCAGACGCAGTAACTGCTGTGCAGCTACTGCACAGACCGTGGTCTGTTGTAAGTGACGATCTGTTAGCCGCATGGGTATTCTAATACCTGTGCCGGCTAATGATTGCAGACGTGCACTGTCTCCAGTTCCAGTACCTACTCTGAAAGTAATGATTCCCTGGGGCTAATGACCCTTTTGTGGCTAATAACTGCAGGCAAAGTATCTGTTCTAGATCTAATGGCTGAAGACACATAAACAATACCCCGATGAATAGTAGCAGACACTACCTTCTCTAGCGCTAATGGTAAATGCCCATCACATCCTCTGGCTGGAGCGGATGAGTGCAGACACAATACCTGCTCTAATGTCTTCCGGTACTGTATGTACATGCTCATCAGCTACATCTGACAATACCTGCCCTGGGGCAAATACTTATAGAAAAACAGCAGTGGTCCACACTTTTGTGGAACCCTACCATCCCTTGCACACCCTTTGTGTTGTAAATACAACCAAGTTGTTAGTGACAATGTGCTTATTTGCAAAAATACTATTAAATATGAGATTTGTAAAAAGTAGATGTTACTATTATCATACATCCAATTTCGTGTGTACAATTATGAATCATATTCATACTCATATAATTCAATCACTTTGTCAAGAAGAAAACAAACTTTAAAACATAGTTTGTCCAATTCTGTTTCAACATTTGTTCAATCTCCAGAGTCTATTGCACAACTACCATTACAGTTATTCATAAATGAGGCCTAAAATGTTTTCATATTGTTGGGTTCATAATACTAGTAGTGTTTAGAAATTCCTGGGTATTTGCTCAACGCGTTTCGGGGATTGATCCCCTTCTTCAGGAGCTTCCTTTTCTTATCTACAACATATGACATATAATAATCATATATTGGACTCAAATTATTTTCAATAACATGTAACAAAAATATGTATAAATGATTGCATCTGTCATGTTTCCTGCTCAGATAATCACCTGGATGATATTGCCATGTACAGGATCTCTTCTAATTTTCTTATATCCAAATTACTTGGGCACGGCAAGGTTCCTCCTGTAAAAAGGAGAAGTGTTGTGAGTCAATGCCCGGACTCCATGTTGAAAAGTAGCACACTTTTGTCTTTATAGCTAAAAATGAATATGTTTAACCCTATTTTACGCAATCACTATGAAGCGAGGATTTAATAAGAGATATTGGATATTGCGCAAGGAAACTAAAAAGTAATTCAATTTAGTGAAGTTGGGAAGTTTACCTGTCAGGCGAGGGTCCCAGCATCAAAATGCTGAATATGAAGGAATCATCCACTTGCCCACTATCTGTTTCTTTTAGCCTAATCGTTTTATTCTTTTCAACCAGATGCAACTGTAAATAGGAAGGATGGGTTGAGTCCATATAGGTTCCTCTGCTGATGATGAAACCAATTGTAGTGTTAAACTATTTCACACACAAAAAATTAATCACAAATGCTTACCCTTGTGGGGTACCATTTCCCAATCTTATTTAATGGTGGACACTTTGTTGTTTTTGTCAATGTTGATGAAGGTATGTCGCTATAAGGTATCACCCTGTGAATGTAAGTTAATAAAAGGATAATAATAATAATAATAATAATTTCGAATTTATATAGCGCTACGAACCCTCAGGTATTTGAGCACTGCTTATTATTACCCACAGTATGTGGTGCTCATTTATCGACCTCGGAAGGATGAAAGGCTGAGTTTGGCCCTGCCGGGATTCGAACCTGCGTTAGCAAGCTCTGCACTGATGTCAAAGCGAGCGCTCTACTCGCTGTGCCACTTGACCGGCTCATTGACCGGATCATTGTTGCTTCCATTTTATGGTATATACCAAATTTGTAACCAGCCCAAAAGTCCTTCTACATGTATTTAAGGGAATCTACTGCTTACCAAGGGTGCCAAGGGTGAATCTTTCCTGCAAGGAGCCCTGCTGTCAGTATGAACAGCGAGGAATCTGCAATTCAAAATGGCGGCTATTTGTTTTGAAATTTCATCACGCCTGAGCGTGATGTCACACCTTTGTTTATGAACGCGCGATCGCATTCATCCTTTCCACTGTGTCCGCAACTTCTAAAATTGTAAAAAAAATTATGTGGCAATGTGTATATGCATCATATTCACATGAAAGTATGTATGAATCTGTTTCAATAATAAAATAACTAAAACAAGGCCACTGTGTAACGGGTGAAAGTCCATTTGGATATTGAACCTATCTGCTTCTAGAGCAGGTGATACTGAAATTCTGGGCAAGTCATATGTTTGCCAATGTGTTAATGGATAAGAGAGATCTTTTGGATGGAGACACTGAATAGTTTAGACCCGGATGGGATGAACGAAGAATATAGTCTAGGTATACTCTGTGAGGTTTAACGTAAGGAGGAGAGCTGGTTCAACTACCTTTTTTATTATTTTGAACACTGATTTTTCCTTTGTATACATTTTTCCTTTTTACACTTTTTGTACAAGAGATAGAGCAGGCATTAGGCTTTTGTTAGCATAGGCCATTTTGATTTGACGGACTCCACTAGGACTGTTTTGTTTATCGTTTGATGGTCAAGACTACTCCCATCTTAGTTATAGGGCAAAATAGGAGTTTCTCCGACCCCAACATTTTTAATAAAGGTTTTACTAATGTTATCCATTATGTCAGTGTCATACTTGTGATACCATTCCTTCCCTACACTACCAAAAAACCCAACCCCATACATGCTGCTTAAGACATGCACACTCTTAACCCCGCCATACCCCACACTTAACCCCACACTCCAAAATAAACAAGTCATCAGGAAATTCACGTTCAAGGAACTGCCTTCATTCATTCCTACCAAAAACAACTCAACATCAAACATTGTTCATACTACTTAAGCTCAAACATTGCACGCAACATTCAATACTACACTCAAACTGCCCTGCACACAATGAATCCTCAAGTAGTTTTTATGCACCCAAATCTCACATAGACCACAATTATGTAACTCTAAATACTGTCAAAAGGTAGTCTTAACCTCAAGAGTCATATGGTTCAAGGGTTTATTAATCACACTTTACAACTGACTTTACAATGCTTTGACTGCAGCTAGACTTGACTAATGGGGTATTTCTAACTGGGCCCCTCGACCTTCCAGAGGATCCCTCCACCCTAACCCAAGCCTCCATAACCCCCAGAGTTGCATGAATCCAGGAGATAGGTAACCCCTACTGCCTAGCCTGTACTCTCTGTGATCAGAGGGCCTAAAGGCGAAGGCCTTATCTAACTAACTACCTCCGGGGCTTCTAAGGGTGTCAGGTACTAAGAATCCCATGAGAATGGGATCACTGGTGTTATGAATGGTGCCTCCTAGACAACCTTTGTTTCTCTCACCCTCTCACTGCCTTTTGCTCCTTTCCATGATTTTGTCTCTGCACTCACTGCTCCCTTTCTCCTCCTCACTCTCCTACCTCACCTTCCTACTCTCTCACCGACTCCTCCCTCTCTCTACCTGCCTACTCCCTCCATTCTTCTCACTACGGTCTTCTCACTCCCGCTTCTCGCTTCCTTCTCATTCTCATCTCATCTCTGTTCCATCACCTCTTCTCTCTGTCCTCTTCTATTGCTCCATTCTTTTATCACAGCTATCTCTACAACTTTGCTCCTTCGCTGACTACGTCCTCCTATCTCCAACCTTCCCCCTTTACAACTCCTTCCTCTCACGCACTCCTCTTTCTTGCGCCTTCTCTCACAGTCTTGCTCACCCTCTGCTCACCCTCTACGCCCTCACACTACACTACACTACACCATCTTCTTCCAACCTCTTCATTCCCTCACATACATCCTCACAATCACAGATACCCTCTTTCCACTTGGTATCAATCTCTCTCTCTCTCACACACACAATATCTCACCTCCATCTTTATCCAACTCCTCCACAGACTCTTCAGCACTCTCGTTCCACATCCTGTCCTTCGCTGGTCTCTCGGTCCACCACCACAACACCTTGCCTCACGAGCACCATTTTACTACGTCTTGTTCCTATTGTATTTTTAAATGTTTTTATTGGCACTTTTCAATACAACCAAGCATTAGTCAAGTGTTTTGCATCAAGTTGAAGCTTCTTTGCTTGCAGCGTTATGACAGTAATAACATAAGAGTGTCAATAAAAACAACAAAACCGAACAAAAACCAACAACTTTCTTCACTCGTCAAGCATTATATTCTTTCAAGTCTCTTAGTGTACACGTGCTTTGATCAGGGTCTCGGTTTGGCTGTACACTTCCCTTTTCCCAATATCCGTAGCCGAACTGGTCTGGTTCCATCTCAACTCTCATTGAATTTGAGTCAGGCTTAATACAGAGAGATCGTCGGTCCTCATGGGGGTTTGTCATCTGACGGGTGGAACAAATCCCAAACCAGCGCCTTCCAGGCCACAAATCTATCGCTCACGTCAGAGCCGGATCTATTTGCCCCATCGATACATTAGTTTCTGCTTCCACCCATCTTTCAAATTCCCTGTGCTATTGCATATACTGCGGGCCCCCAGCAGATTTCCAAGCCATAGCAATCGATCTCTTAGCCAAAACACATGCCATGTCCATGAACTTGAGCACTTGCTTATATTTGCTAACTCTAGGATATGCCCCCAGCAGGCATTCTTTCGGGGACCATTCGTATCTCACTATTCCAGCCTTTCTGCAGGCCCGTTCAATTTGTTCCCAGAAACTCTGCACCCGCACACACATCCAAAGCATGTGTATCAGATCTGCGTCCCCCATCCCGCACCATGGACACAGTTGCTGCGTATTTTTTTTTAACGTGGCTACCCTATGTGGTGTCATGTATGTGCGGTATAGTAGATTCAGTTGTGTCAGTCTGATAAGGAAATCAATACTTCTCTGGGGTACGCTAGTATCCTTTCCCACTCTTTCTCTGTTATGTCTGTGCCCAAATCTTTCTCCCATAATTCTTTCAGTACAGGGCTTTTGGGGTTGGGTTTATCTATCAGTAAGCTGTACAGCCTGCACACCGGCCTCCATCCACGTCTTGTTCCTATGGGTCTTTTATACCAGTGACTTCATGTTTCAACTTTTCCCTCCTCCTCCCATTGGTTCTACTTTCCACCTGAATCAGGGCCTCAATCTCCATCTATCGTTTTCCCCGAGGTTGGGTTTATCGTAGCGATGTTACATAAGCGCCCCTTTTGGTGCATGCAATTTTAAATATCGCTGTTATTTCCTCTGTTTAACATGGTTTTGGTGTACCTCTCGCTTTGGGCTGTGGGGAGTAATGCTTCTCTCTTTTGATCTGCACCTAAATGTTAGAATCTGTGTGGAAGTCGTCGGCTTTGTCCAGCTTTCCAATGGGATTACGCAGTACTGTATGGCATTATGGCCTGTGCAGTTCTAAAATAAAGCAAAACAAACTCTGGTCGGAATTGAGGGTGCAATAATTGGGTGATTGACAGTGGTACTCAAGTCAACAATCTAGGCACATATATGGGTTTCTGGGACTGGGGCCCTCTCAACTCCCTCACCCCCCTTCTGATGTAGTATCGGCTCTGTTATGAGCCTTGACGGCAGCCTTCTCCAGGTCGGGAGAGATCCCTCAATATCCACCAGACAGCACTTCCTAGTGAAACCCACTCCAATGGGGGACTACAGCCTACACTGATTTCATATACCTGGGTGTAGGAAATGACCAGACTTCCCCCCCTCACCCCAAGCCCCCAGCCTCAGCAAGCAGTCCCGAGAGCATCACATATCACGCAGAGCAAATTCTTCCACCATTTCCAGTAAGGCCTATGCTGCTCACCCCGGACTGTACTTGGCAGCAAGAACCCATGCACAAAGCATATGTGGCACTTGACGAAAGCTGTGTAACACAAGCATAAGGAGAGCAACCAGAATCCATATGTGATGTTTAAGCAGGAGTATGTTACTTCTTATTTTTTTAGAAGTTGGGTGTAAAACGATTTTTAGGGAGTAAAAAAGTAATACTCATTCATAATGGAGGTATTTCTATGAGTAAACTATATGTACACTAAATCAGTTATGTTTTTATAAATCTAAGTTAAAAGATGTATTGTTACCTTAAGGTTTCTCTTTACATCCGGCAGTAATGATGGTAGGCATCCTTCCTGTGACTGCTCTGCTGGTAGCACTAATCAATGGAGCTGTTTGGGAGGGACGAGGGGGGAGCCTCCTGTATTAGGAGTATTTGTACGCCCTATTTATTTTTGTTGAGAGCATTTGCTTGCGTTTAGGGGTGAAATGTCGGCATGCTGCTTACTGTTGGGCTCAGAGCACCTAAACGTATGTGGCTTATGGAGGCATTCTTGAATGTATCGCAGTAGGAGAGACGCTTGCCCAAAAACATAGAACAGATGCTGGGCCCTCAATATAGGGAAACAAATGGCTGCAGAGCACACATGTTGCATTGCAGGCCCTTTGCAGCCCTGGGGTCCCTTTATGCTAGAGCATGGGTTTAGAGGAATTTTGGTGACTAAGATGGCAATTCTTTTGTTATGGTAGGGTCTTCAGGTGGTGCCACATGCAAGAGTCCTTTAATTTTTGGTAGTCCCTCATGCATAGACACTATTACAAGAGTCTAGACACAAAAGGATTAGCACTTTAGTGATTCCCACGCGTTGACCAGTTGAGTGAGATAACATTCCTGAAAATCATTATTTTCAAGATTGTGTTTTTATTGACTGTTGATCTATGGTGAGTAGAAAATGAAGCCTGGGTGTTTTACTTTCTTTGCAAATATAGGTGTTGATCCTTAGGTTTGTGCCATTCGACCGGTATTCCTTTTTTTGTGTGAGCCCAAAACTCTAAGATTTTGAACCAGTATATCCTGTAATTCTAGGATGTTTCTGTGGTTGGCCTGTCACTTTTCCAATACTTACAGAACTGTTGGAGAAGGGTGCCAACCTCATAAGAGTTGTGTTAATCTATTCAAGTCTAATTGCAATCTAGCATGTACTGTATGTTACATTTTGAACTCTCAATTCTGTACCAGGACAATAGCCTCAATAAATAATTAAACACAGTCCTTGTTTGAGTCCACACAAAGTGATCTTACTTTTTCCATTTTATGATCCCTTTAGTTTGAAAATTCTGGTTGTCAGTAGTACTGAAGCATGTCTGTGCAGATTTGAGGAGTGAACATGGAGCATTGGAGTCAGTCATAACTGGTGCATTGAATCAGCCGTATCTCCTGCCGGGCGTTGGCCTGCTGCATCATGTCATAGAGCAGACCCTAATTCATTTTATTGTCACTTCTCAACAACGCTCCCTAACCTGATGTGCCCTTCTTCCCCACGCCCATTCAAAGAGGTATCAATCCACGCAGTGTTCTAGGTCCTTGGCACCACCATTCAATGAATGTAGCTTCATCAAGCCCTGCCTTCATTAGCCTCCCCTTAACGCACCACCCTTCCCCTTTCTTCAGACACAATCTTCTCCTATCTGTTGTTATTCATCTTATTCATGTTACCTCACCTCAGTCTTTAATGTCCCAACTTTACAATGCATTTCATCCCAATATTTGCTCTTCCTCCTCGCTGCCTGATACCCATCACTCCTTGTCTCTGTCCTCTGTGTCCACTGCTGCCTCACCACCACATTAGCAGATTTTCAGTGACTGTGGGCAAAGGGGTAGGATTAGAGATGTATAGGAACTCAAGCTGATGGGCAGATGGATGCATCAGATGGAGGTTTACTGGGAAACAGCAACACATGCAATACTGCCATTAATCATATGTATCTTAATGATGCATGTCTGGGTGCTGATTGGGGACAATGTGGGGATTAAAGTATATGTGCTGCGTTTGAGCTATATCCTCTCCGACAAAGTCCCATGCCTTTTTTGGAAACATCTCGTGGGGTGCCTAAGGGGGCCAGGCGCCTCCCAGATCAAATGGATGATGGGCTAGAGGTTTATGCTGAGAACCCCTAGCCACCCCCACTTAGTCCCCGGCAGCTGACTGGGAGAACCATAGGTTTACAGAAAAAGACCACTGGCCCTTTAAGAAAAAGGCAGTGAGCGGAGGGTCTGAGATCCCACAACAAAGTTTACCAATGGCCCATGAAGCGACATCCGTGGGTGAAGAAAGACAGTTTGTGATCATATTAATTGTGCAGTTACTGCTCCATGAACATTCACTCAGCAGAGAGGCACATGCATCACCTTTTGCAGAGTTATAAAAAAAGGCTGATGTGCAGAATCCTGTGCTTTTCAATTTCAAGATAGTGGACTGAGCTTTAAAGCCGTGGTCAGTCTGCATCTCCAACAAACGTTTGAAACACCTGTAGAAAATAATTTATTTTGCGAAAACCAATCGGCCCCCGTGAATCATAATTAAACCCACGTGAAAGCATTTGAGCAAAGCTCATTTCTGGGGAAGGAGTAGTGGGATATAGAATCCTTCAAGGGAAACAGCAAATGGTGGGTGCTTGGAGTAAGTCCGGAGAGAAGTTTGAAGCGAATTGGTGATCAAGGAGAGAGCTTATTGAAGGAGATTTGAAAAAAGAGATGAAAGCGGTGAAGACTGGAGACTAGAGGGAAAAGAAGAACGGATGGTGGCAGGAGAACATGAGCTGGTGGTATGAGCAGAATCTGGTGGTATGACCAAAATCTGAGCTGGTGGTTTGAGCAGACTCTGAGCTGGTGTCACAAGGAGAGTCTAAGGTGGTGGCAGGAGGAAAACATTGGGTAGTTGCAGAAAAGCATTGTGAGGTGGTGGCAGAAGAGCATTGTGAGGTGGTGGCAGAAGAGCATTGTGAGGTGGTGGCAGAAGAGCATTGTGAGGTGGTGGCAGAAGAATAGTGCGAGGTGGTGGCAGAAAAGCATTTGTGAGGTGGTGGCAGAAGAAGCACAGGAGGTGGTGGCAGAAGAACAGAAGGTGGTGGTAGAAGAACACGACATGGTGGCTGAATCACGCAATGTGGTGGCAGAAGGCCCCGACGTGGATCAGTGGTAAGAGAAGAACATAAGGCAATGTTGAGAAACAAACGTCAGGTGAGAGTATGAGAATATAAATTGGTGTTGGGAGGAGAGTTTCAGAAGGTGGGAGGAGGGAACTAGCAGAAGGGGGCTAGCAAGCATAAAGAGTTCATGACTAGTGTAAGGGAGGCATGGTATTACAAGTATGACACTGAGACAAAAGGTTCAATTTTTAAAACTTAATTCACGGGGTTTGCACTCCTATGTTGCCCTATAGCTAAGATGAGAGTAGTCTCCACCATCAAATAATAAAGAAAACACAGTCCTAGTCAGTCTCTGTCAAATCAAAATGGTCTATACTAACAAAACCTAATGTCTGCCCTATCTCTTATACAAAAAGTGTTTAACAGGGAATGTGTATGCAAAGAAAAATCAGTGTTAGAATACAAAGAATCAAAGTGGCTGAGTCAGCTCTCCTCCCCACATTGGACAGCATGGAGTAAGGCGGTCCCTGTAGACAGGATGACACACTCTGGCTCAGGTTCTCAAAACAAATCAGTTCAAAACATGGATCAAGGCCTCTCTGGTCTTCCACGTTGAAGTCACTTTTCCAGCATTCCAAAAGTTCTTTCACAGTTCAACAAAAGGGGTCACAGTTAAACCAAAAGTTCACGCAGGTCTGCCTCGAACCTCTCAATCACAGCATTTGTAGGGGTACCCACCCCCCAGCTTAATTCACATTCATTCCCTTTCCCTAATTTATCTCGCTTCCGGTCTCCCTCAGTTGGGCTCTAACCTTTTCCTGATGTCGAAGGCTTTCGAATGTGCAAGGCTTTTACTATAGACATCTGCAGGACCACTTTAACTTTCCTTTCAGCTCGCACTCTTGTGTTATTTGCCCCAGTGTTTCTTGGTCTATGTAGTTCAATATCATAAGCACAAAAGTTCAATATTCACTTTCCAATTCCCCCTTTGCCAGGGTCAATCTTGATTATCACGCTTTTTAAAGTTCTTTCACTTCGTTGCTTTATAACAAAAACATTTCACCTTTCGCTGAAACTTTCGAGTGGGCTACTTCCTTTCGCCGGACCTCTCCACTACCCTGTATCACTGGCTTCACAGTTATCTGTTCTTTAAAGTTCACCACAGATCTGCCTTTCTTTGTGTCTCTTTTACACACGTGCAGCCTTCAATTGTAAGATCTATTGTTACCACTTCAACACTGGCGTTGCTAGGGGGTGGGGTTAGGGGGCTATAGCCCCTGATCTTTTGGTTGTAGCCCCGGATAGAATGTCAGGAGCTACAGCCAAAAGACTAGCTAGCCCCCAGTCCCAACAGTTCCGACATCAGCATAGCCCCGGGTCTTTTCCAGACCTAGCAACTCCCCTGCACTTCAATCTTTCCTTAACACATACCAGTCTTTCATCTTGCTCGCCAACTCACCGGCTGTGTGCATTCCTTTCTTGTCTTTGCCGTTTTAATTTACGAGTCAAGATTAATACCACAGGCTTGGCCTTGCCTCCCAAACTCTGTTTTTCACCCGGGAGGGTCGTGGGTGCCTTTGAAACACAATGCAGTCTTCTTGTCTGGGATTTTGACTTCTCCACATATCTCTTACAGTTCTTTGGAGGCAACAATCTCCTTCAGGGAACCTCTGGGTTCCTTTACCCTTTGTTCGCGTCCCTCTATCCGTCGCTCTGCTTCAGTAGGTTTGCTTTCACCCCGCTGTTCTGCTGCTTCTAGTGTTCTACCTTGCTCAGAGTGTGTCTCTATGTTCCGCCTTTTAGCTGTGTGGTGAGAGCTAATAGGTATCAGATGTATGTGATTAGAGTCAAATGCCTGACTTTGCCTGACCCTATTAGGGGACATGTCCAATGCGATGTCTATGGGTTAGCCTTGTTACTCTGCCGCCCTCTTCTTCGGCCCATTGTTTGTGTAGAAAAGCTTGGGGAATTGGGACATTGAAGAATCCTACAAAATAGGAGGGGGCATGGGTACGGGAAAGGGGGGTACCCCATCTCACCATTGGTCGCCTCACCACCGCTCCCTGAACACCCCTCACCCAGGTGATCCTCCCGCACTGGTCCACACCCAGGAACTGGATCCAAAAGAGATGGCCGTGTCCTGGCCACCATGATAAGTCCCTGAGGACTCACATTAGGCAATTCAGAATCAGTGCAAATAGGATGGAATTGGAGGGCATGTATTGCCCACGGCAAGAGTGTTGGGGTAAGGCCACAATCTGAAGGCGTCAAACCCAGTAGTGGATGGAGGAACAAGCATGTGGCATAGTGTCAAGAAGGGCTCGGCATGAAAGAGAGTTAGAAAGGGGAGGCAGAGATTATAAATCGGGGCCCCAGGGAAAGCGGGTGACAAAAGATCACCCTGGTGGAAGCTAGACTCAAAGCCCAGCTGGTTCTCACTACCCCTTTCAGCCAAACCTCAGCTGCTGTGAAGGTTTATGGCAGGGATGCAGATATGATTACAGATCCTTCACGAGCAACTGCAGGTGACCGGACTCCAACATGAGACCAGCGAGAGGACAATACTTTTAGAACTCTTAAGTGAGGATACTGAGTGCCAGCAAATTACCCTAAACCTGTGTGAACTTTGCTGGGGTTAGAAAATATCATCCTTTGAGCTTTGAAAGGTGATATTTTGAACTGATAATTGTGGAAATAGAGACTAAGTTGAAACTTTGCGTTATGACTTCTCGAAATCATGCATACGTTGAAAGATGATCCATGGAAGGGTCACAGAATGTTTTTTTGTATTCTGAGAGAAGGAAGGGGCTTGGCCATATGAATCGTGTGGCAACCTAAGAGGATCTCCAGAGAAGGGAACATGCTGGAGTGCCACTCAAGTCCTGTGTTCATGTTTGTTGTTCTAAATATGATAAACAATGAAAGGCGAGAATTAAAATTGTGAAACCTCAAAAACCAGGGTGGTCTAGTCTCTTGACCCATGTCCATGGTATGACATGTTGCTAGGTTTGTAAAAGATCTGGGGCTATGCTAATGTCTGGGGCTATGCTAAAGCCTTTTGGTTGTAGTACCTGAGATTCCATCTGGGGCTACAACCAAAAGGCCCAGGGCTATAACCCCCCACCCCCCTCAACTCCCAGAGTACCCCCTAGCGACACCTATGATGACATGTCTTGATGTAGGCTGCAAAATATCTGTGCAATATGATTTCTCCAGCTTTACTTACCAATGGCAGAGGGGCTTATCTGGGAGAATTTGATTTGATAACCTGTATGAAACCAATTTATTCCTAGTGATGTATCTAGTTTCAATATCTTCATTCATTCTTTAATTTGCCTGAATGTTAAGTGCCTCCAGTTTTTCCTTTGCCACAGACATTGGTGGAGTCAATATTGAAAGTGTGTGTGTGGTTTGTTATTATGATTAGTTGCAAAGCTACATAATTGTCTTTTCTATACAGAAGACGCAACAATTTCCAATTTCTGAGCTAATCAGCTGTTTCCACTCAATGCATTCATTCTTACAGTAGTTTTGATCGATACGGTAAACACATGGTATTGTACTTTATCCATGAAGATTTACTTGAGTTCATGAGTCCTTCAATTGCATGAAGATGGAAGGGCGTGGTTAGCCCATTGTTTTCTCCCTGTTGGCACACAGAATTTATTTATGTTTATAAATCACAGGGAAAGCAATACATTTTTGTCACAAACATGCTTCCGGAGTTTCCCATTGATAACAGAGCAGAGGACATGACATGGGTCCATTACAATGGGGTGAGAGAATGTGACTTGAAGACCAGATGTTGCAGGGGAAGGTGGAAACCTAAACCAGGGATGAGGACAAGACAGAATGACATAGGAACGAGCTGGTGGAGAAAGTGCTGAATTGAGGATAGAGGGGTGACGGAAAATTGCTGTAGGGGTTGTCCATGAAGGGCAGGGATAGGAGAAAACAGGGTCATGCAGTAGCATAGAGTGCTAGGACAGAGGTTCTTCAGAAAGGAGAGCTTTGAGGTTGGATTTAAATAGTAGTAGAGTTGTAGTACTGAGGTAGAGTGAGGGAAGAGCATACCGAATAGGGGAGTGAAAGAGAGCGGAAACTAGAGATTTGAGTGGTGGCAAGGAGGTGAGCTAAGGTTGATCTTAAGGATTGAGGAGGAGAGTAGGGAGTGAGATGCGCAGATGGGTAGGGTGAGGCTGAGTCCATGGATAGTTTCGAAGATAATGAGACATAGTTTATACTTGGCCCTTTGTTTCATGGACGGACAGCAAATCTGGCAACCTGCAGAGGAGCTAGAGGTCAAGCGAGAAAGGTTGAAAATTGTTTGGACCATGAAGTTGAGGACCTTTTTTAGTTGAGAAAGCATAGTTGGGAAGCCCATATAGGAGACTGGCACAGTAGTCCGATCTAGAAAGCACTAAGGAGGAGATTATCTGTTTGGTAGTAGTGAAGCGAAGAAGATGTCGGATTCTTCTGATATTGAGGAGGTTAAGTCTGGCTGGAGTGGAAGATTTGGAGATGAATAGTAGTGTGTGATGGGTCGAAGGTGACACCAAGGTTACGAGTGGAAGCTGAGTAAAGAAGTAGTCAGGAGAGAAGAGGAGCAGAGGAAGATAGCCTATTTGGCTGGGAAGTAGCGAACTTCAGTCTTGGAGGAGTTGAGCATGAGCGAGTGGTACGCCATCCAACATTTGATGGCGGTGAAACAAATTTAAATTTTTGACAACAGCTCATCGGATAACGAGTGAAAGGAAGAAGATCTGAGTGTCGTCAGTAGAGGTCAGGGCACAGAGAGCTGAAGTATAGAGAGTGAAGAGAAGTGGACCAAGGACAGACCTTTGGGAAACTCCAACAGTAAGGGGGTTGAGTGGGGAGGCATGCTGTTCAGGATTCCTGACAGTATCTGGGGGCAAGGTATGAAGCATATCAAGCGAGTACCTTATCTCTGATGCCAAGGAGGGATAATGCAGAAAGAAGGTCAGAATGGTCGACAGTATCAAAGGCAGTTGAGAAGAATAATAGATGAAAGGTCTCCATGCCGAGTACAAGAGATGAAGTTGCTGACATTGAGGATTGCTGTGTCTGTAAAATGCACAGGTCGCAAGCCAGATTGAAGAGGGTCCTGTGGGTTGTGAGTATCAAGGAACTTAGTGAGTTGATTGAATACTACACGCTCTAGGATTTTGAAATGGTGTGGCAGAAGAGAGACGGGGCGAAAGTGGCAGGACAGTTGGGGTCTAGACCAGGTTTCGTAAGGAGAGGGATGACAGTAGCTGTCCTATAGGATGAAGGAAAAGTGGTATTGTCAAGATATACGTTTAAGAGGGAAGTGAGATGTGGGGCAACACTGGAAGCTATGTGCTTCACAATGTGCAGGGACAGTGGTGGCACAGGAAAGGTTAGCCGCAAGGAGTAGGGCAATCATCTCATCAGGGTTGGTGAGGGCAAAGGAAAACATAGTAGCGGGAGAGGAAGGTACGAGTGGTGGAGAAAAGTGAGCAGGAGGGGACGGATGATAGAAGGTAATTGGCAAGGTTATTGGGAATGGTAGACATTTTGGACGCAAAGTAGAGAGCAAGATCATTTGCAGAAAGAGTAGAGGAGATGAAGGTGGATTTAAGAGGTGAGCGAAATGAGTTGAGAGATTTTTGGAGGCGCTTAGGTTGGGCGAATTGAGATGAAATGAGAGAGATATAGATGCCATGTTTGCCAGAGTCAAGAGTAGGGGAATAGTTTTGAAGAGCAGTGAGATAGAGTTGGAGAACAGAGGAGTGTCTTGACCTTTGCCAAGTGTGAAGCTTTTTCTGGATTGTTGTTTTCAGTGTGCAGAAGAGAGGTGTAATCAAGGGCCATGGAGGGGAGGATTTAGGAGTGAGTGTAGTAAGAGGCAAGTGAGAGGAAAAGGGAGCATAAAGAGATGTGTTGAAGTTAGTGAAGGCTTCTTATGTGGATGAAAGGTGAGTTCATTGTGGGAGTAGAGTAGAGGGTCTGGTGTAGGCCTGAGACGTAGTCTGGGAGTTTGGAGGAGGGAAATTGCACTTAGTTGTAGTAGATGGAGAGGGTGAGGAAGAAGCAGGAGCGGAGATTGGGGCAAATAACAGTGATAATATGTAGAAGATGTAGTGGAGATAATAGAGGCAGAGAGAGGAGATGAGAATAAAGTCAGGGGAGTTTCTATTTGAATGGGTGGACAGAGAGTGGACAGAAGAGAGTGAGTGGTTAAGGAGAAGAGACTTAGTGGATAGAGCAGCAGAGAGAGAGAGGAGAGGAGAGGAGAGGAGTTTGA
Source organism: Ambystoma mexicanum (assembly GCF_040938575.1). Classification (NCBI taxonomy): domain Eukaryota; kingdom Metazoa; phylum Chordata; class Amphibia; order Caudata; family Ambystomatidae; genus Ambystoma; species Ambystoma mexicanum. The sequence continues at coordinate 987,267,136 of NC_090925.1, forward strand.
AGTCACCAATGACAATGAGATGATATTCAGGTGGGAGAGAGTCAATTAGTTGGGAGAGGTGGTAGAAGAATTGACCTACCAGACCAGGTTGCCGATGAGATTTGATGTATACCATAGGGGGCAATGATTGTGGAGATAGTGTATTTGAGTGAGGGAGAATAAGCAGGAGATAAGGGAACACTCCTTCGCCACCACCCTGCCAGTGGGTCGGGGAGAGCGAGTGATGGTGTAAGCACGGTCATGAAGGCCAACAAGGGTTGCAGAGCCATAGGGCGAGATTCAGGTTTCAGTAAGGGTAATGAAGTCCAGAGAAGGAGAAAGGAAGAAGTTGGAGGTAAAGATGGTTTTGTTGAAGACATTCCAAAGAGCAGTAGAAAGAGAGTGAGATGTAGAGGCATAGCAACATTTAGTCTGGGAAATGGAGAGGCACTGGCTATAGGTGCGAGAAGTGGATGTGTTATGGGAGTTAGGGTTGGAGTAGGTTTTGTTAATAAACAGGGTAGTGGAGCGAGAAGAGAGGTGGCGTTGAGGAGAAGAGATGATGGGGATGGGGAGAATTTAGATGTTTCCGAGCAGAGGAGTGTATCTCGGCATCTTCCCTTGAATTTGCCAACTGCAATTCCTGTGATTTCTTTTGGGATGGACCCTTCTGGGAAACCTTTTCAGTGTGGTATGGGCTGCACCAGTTCCCCTCTTTGCAAATGCACACCATTCTCTGTGGGTGCCCGCTGGAACTGTTACGCAACTGCAGTGGTCTGTGACTGTAGTTTCTTTGCCATAGCAGCTGTGCTCTTTTTCTGGATGGCTCTTAGGCTCTTGTAGCGTTCCTTTTATGACCAGGTACATGTCTGGGGCCCTAAGTGACAGGATATTGTAGCCCACCCCTAAAGGTAATGGGCATTCTCCAGCATGGGGTCTGGCATGGATTCACATGCTCATGAATATTCCCCGTCGTCAGGCTGGGAATCCTCGGTAAAGAAAAAATCAGTATCAGTTTTGTTTCTGATCTGTCTTTCGTAGTAGTAACCAATCACTGATCTCTGCGTCATACTGACCACAGCCAATGACTGCCCTCTACCTAAGCCCTGCCGCTGGCAGCCATCTTCAGATTTTTACTGCACGTTCAAGTGTTGGGATCCTCGTGCTATTGCTCTCGAGCGTTGGTGCTATTTTTCACGTTTTTTCTCAGAAAAATTTCTCTTTTTTCGGTCAAAAGAGCCTCAAGCTCCACCGTTTCTTCATCCGATCAACGGAGACCCATGTCGGAGTCGTCTACGCCCCTCAAGGGTGAAGATTTCGTCGAGCCACGCTTTTGGAGGACTCCAGAAGTTTCTGAGGCCCATCTCGAACATGGCCCAGGAGAAGGGAAGCTCGACGCCCGGAAAGCTGTTCAGGGTCTGCCCTGGATGCCAGCTTCAGAATGTCTTTAAGGAGGACGAACACTCCCTTTGCCTTTACTGCCTACATGAGGACAAGACGCACGTGGAGAAGGACTGTGCGTTTTGCGGCAATATGTCGGAGGGGACCATGAAGGACAGCCATCAACGTCTCGCCAACTGGCTGGAAGGAAAGAGCCCGTCAGGCGAGAAGAAGAAGAAGAAGTCCGAGCGGTCTTCTAAGACCTTTGAGGGCGCCCCGGCGACGGGGGTCCAACAGAAGGCCAAGCACCGCGAGTCCGCTGGCACCGGGAGCGCCGAACGGTCGGGCTCTACGGGCGCCAGGCATGGCGCATCCTTCCCGGCGCCATCAACCACGAGCCAACGCTCTGGCTCGGGTAAGAGGAAGGCCGAGCACCCGGCGAAACTCCTGGAGAGACCCCGGTCGTGCCCTAAGGCCCCATCGGAGGGGGAGCGAGGTGGTGACCCTCCCCCCAAGGCGGTGAGCGCACCTAAGGTGGTGAAAGCCTTGATCCATCCGGCCAAGGCCTCTATCGAGACAGTCGCGGTGGCCCTGGCTCAGCCTGTGGAGGCTACACCAGTGGTGGCGACCCCGGGGCCCAGAATCTCCCTGCCACCGCGGAGGGAGTCCTCTTTCGTGCCCATCGACAGGACCCCCGTGAAACCTCCGACGGAGAAGAAAAAGGGGGGGCAGGAGGTCGTCATGGACTCGGCCTCAGCCTCTGAGGAGGAGCTGATCGAAGTCTTAGGCCACGGCTCTGGCGTGGAAGAAGGCCATCCTGTCGGGAGGGACCCCGACGTGGAAGACGACGAGGGCGTCGAGGATGCCGACGGGGCTCCTGATCGCCCGTCGGATCTCCTTCAACCAGTGCCGCAAGACAACTCAGCGGCCATTTTGTTGGCTATACAGTCCTTATGCTCGGAGATGAGGACGAGACTGCCGTTACCACCAACGGAGGAACCGCTCCCGACTGGGGACCCGGAGCCAGGCCCTTCTGGGAGCCCTCCCCCTAAGAGAAGAAGGATTCACCCTCCACCTCCTTTTCAGCCATTGTGCCCTGTTCAGCCCTCCTCCCCGTCCGCGACACGTGGGGATGATACGGGGACTGACACGGCCGCGACGGGTACAGACGACTAGGTTTACGACGAGGATCTCCTGTCGTCACCTCCCACCCGGGCTTCCCCGCCCGACGAGATTGGATCGTTTCACTCCATGATCGCCAGGGCATCCGAGGTTTTCCAGCTCTGCCCAGAAGAGAAGAAGAAGGAAGGTTTCCTTTATCAACGGCGCGAGACCAAGAGGAAGACGGTCCTCGCTGTACCTCTACTAGACGATATTTGGGATGAGGGCCTCGCCCTCCTCAACCCATCCACGACGCCGGCTAGAAGGGATCGGTACGAGAAGAAGTACCGGGTCCCGGACGCGACCCCCTTGTGCCTTCGGGCACAGCCGACCCCGGACTCGGTCGTCTCCGCGGCGGCCAGGAAGAAAGCGGGGGGGGCGCGGCTTCTACATCAACCTCCCCGCCGGACGGCGAGGGAAAGAAATTAGACACGATGGGACGCAGAGTCATCTCGTCGGCAGCGACGACGATTAAGGCGGCCAACGCCTTGGCTATCGTAGCCCGCTATGACAGGGAGTTGTGGTACAAACTGGCCCCCCTGCTGGACTTCCTACCAGACGACAAGAGGGCGGAAGCCCTAGAGATCTTGCAGGAAGGAGAGGTGGTGTCGGACCATGCCATTACGATTGCGACAGACATCGCTGACACTGGATTTCGCCATTTGGGCAACGGCGTGTGCCTTAGGCGGCATGGATGGATCAAGGCTACTGACTTCCGTCAGGACGTGCAGACCAGAGTGCAGACATGCAGTTCGACGGAAACAACCTGTTTGGGAAAACAGTGGACGATTACCTTCAAGCCATCAAGACGGACACGGAGGCGGCCCAGGCTCTTGGGGTTCTCCAGCAATGGCGGCCGCCCTTTCGGAGCGGCGGAGGCAAACAGGGTGCCTCCAAAGGTTCCAGCGGCGGATTTTCCACCTACCGTCAAGCGGCCCGTTCGTCGTCACAGGAAGCTTACAGGGGACGAGGCAAGTAAGGCGGACCCCGCCGTCGTCGCCAAGGAGGACAAGGCGGCAAAGCCTCGTCGAAGCAGGACTGAACCGGCCGTGGGGTCGGGCCCCCACCGAAGCACCCCGGTGGGAGGCCGGCTGGCGAGCTTCGTCAGCGTGTGGGAGTCCATCTCCACCGACCGTTGGGTGCTGGACGCCCTAGCTCAGGGTCACGCGCTCGAGTTTCTAAAGCGGTGCCCGCGCATCCCCCCTGTGGCCAGGAAAGAACATCACATCCCTCAACTTCTCTTGGAGGTAAAGGCGATGCTCAAGAAGGGCGCCATCGAGCTCGTTCCAAAGAGGCTTCGGGGCTCCGGATTTTACTCAAGATACTTCCTTGTGAAGAAGAAGACGGGCGGATGGCGTCCCATCCTGGACCTACGACGACTGAACAAATTAATCAAGGCACAGAAGTTCCGGATGGTCACCCTCCAACACGTCCTGGGTCAACAGGAGGAGGGCGATTTCCTGTCGTCGTTGGATTTGGAGGATGCCTACTTCCATATTCCCATCCTAAAGGGACACCGAAAGTTTCTCAGGTTCGTGGCCCAAGGGCGTCACTACCAGTTCAGAGCCCTTCCCTTCGGATTGAGGTCGGCACCCAGGGTGTTCACCAAGTGCCTCGCACCGGTGGCGCCGCAGCTGCGCCGAGAGGGGATCCACGTCTACCCCTACCTGGATGACTGGCTCATCCGAGCAAAGACGAAGGAGCTCGCCGTGGAGCACACGGCAAGGACCGTCCAACTACTCACGGACCTGGGATTCTCCATAAACTACGCCAAGTCCCACCTGGTGCCCGCGCAAAACGCTCTGTTTCTGGGAGCTAAGCTCAACACAGTGTCGCTTCTGGCCTCTCCGTCGGAGGAAAGGACGAGGGCCATCTTGGGCAAGGTGCAGCGGATGCTGGTTGCGGACGCGGCCAGGGTGAGGTCCATCAAGTCCCTCCTCGGAATTATGTCTTCTTGCATTTATCTCATCCGCCTGTGCAGGCTCCGGATGCGCCTGTTGCAGGAATTCCTGGACGCACGCTGGATCCAGACGACGGGCAGCTTCGAGGAGAGGATCACACTCGGCGAGAGTTTCCGACGAGTGAGCCGGTGGTGGGGCACCCGCGCGCATCTGACGGCGGTCATGGACTTCCAGACCCCTAGCCACCAGGAGACAGTGACCACGGATGCCTCCCTGGAAGGGTGGGGAGCGCACACCGAAAATCTGCACGCGAGAGGCCTTTGGCGTCCGACGGAGAAGTCCCTCCATATCAACGTTCTGGAGCTCCGTGCAGTGTTTTGGGCCCTCAGGTCCTTTCTTCCATCCCTCAAGGGCAAGGTGGTGAGGATCTTCACCGACAACACCACCACCATGTTCTACATCAGGAAGCAAGGCGGTACCAGATCCCCAGCCCTGTCCAAGGAGGCGCAGGATCTGTGGCATTGGGCCGTCGCCCAAGGGATGTTTCTGGTGCCGTTTCATCTGGCAGGGATAAAAAACACCATCGCCGACTCGCTCAGCAGAGAGCTGCGCTCGTGCCACGAGTGGGAACTACGACAGGATCTAGTGGACCGCCTCTTCTGACGGTGGGGCACTCCCCAGATCGATCTGTTCGCGACGGCGACGAACTCCAAGTGCCGGAGGTTCGCCAGCAGGCTTCCCCAGCCGAGGAGCATGGGCGATGCTTTCTCGTTCCCCCGGGAGGGCCTGTTTCTATACGCGTTCCCTCCATTGCCATTGCTGATCCGGCTCATCAACCAGCTCAAGAGGTCATGGTGCAGGATGATCCTCGTCGCACCTGCGTGGCCGAGGCAGATATGGTTCCCGGACCTTCTGGACTTGTCAGCGTCCCCGTCAATCAAGCTGCCAGCGGACGCGGATCTTCTCTCCAGGGAAGGAGGCGCCATCCTCCATCACGACCCGAAGTCGCTGAATTTGCAGGCCTGGCTCCTGCAGCATTAGAGTTTGGAGGATACGACATACCGGCCGACTGCAGAGAGGTTCTTGCAAAGGCCAGGGCGTCCTCAACTCTTAAATGCTATGGACACAAATGGAAGAGGTTCTCTGTCTGGTGCCACGCACAGAAGATTAACCCTCTACGGATTACGGCTCCCCAGGTACTGCCGTACCTTCTGACGCAGGCCAAGGCTGGGCTGGCGCACGCGTCCATCAAGATTCATCTTGCTGCGATCTCCCGATAAACCAGAACCACGGGGCGGACATCTTTGTGGTCTCATCGTCTGGTGAAAGAATTCATGAAGGGACTGTTCAGATCATTCCCGCCGGTGAAGGCTCCGGCCCCGGCGTGGGAGCTCAACGTGGTGCTGACCAAGCTCATGGGACCTCCGTTCGAGCCTCTGCACTCGGCTCCGTTGAAGTTCTTGTCGTGGAAAACAGCGTTTCTTGTGGCCATCACCTCCGCACGAAGAGTGGGAGAGATCCAGGCCCTTTCCTGCAAGCCCCCGTACTTGACTTTTCAAAACACGAGGGTAGTGCTCAGGACGCACCCGTCCTTCATGCCCAAGGTGCCGTCGACTTCCACCTCAACGAACCCTTGGTGTTGCCTGTTTTCTTCCCGTCGCCTTCGTCGCCGGCCGACAGGACTTTGCACTCGCTGGATGTGGCTAGAGCGGTGAAGTTTTACATGGACCGCACGAAGTGTTTTCGGAAGACGTCGCAACTTTTTGTGAACTTTGGACCTGTCAATCAGGGGAAGGCTCTCTCAAAGGCCTCCATTTCCAGATGGCTCTCCGGCTGTATCATGTACTGTCATCGGTTGGCAAACCGACCGCTGCCTGGCCGTCCGAGAGCCCATTCCACCAGAGCGATCGCAGCTACCACGGCGTTCCTATCTGGGGTGCCCTTGCTGGACATCTGCAGGGCTGCTACGTGGAGGTCGACGCACACCTTCACGGAATTCTACTGCGTCGATCGGGATTCCAGGGAGGAGTCCAGGGTCGGCCAAGCAGTGCTGCGCAATCTGTTCGCCTAAGGTGAGCCTGGTGAGGAGGTAAGAATTGCTTAATGTTGAGTTTGATGTTCTGCTTAATGTTGAGCCTTTGCCACCTCCCGTGGTTGTGCATGTGTGTACTGCTATGTATTCTTTATTCATGAGCATGTGAATCCATGCCAGACCCCATGCTGGAGAAGGAACAAGGTACTTACCTGTAACTGTTGTTCTCCAGCATGGGTCATGCATGGATTCACATGCGAACCCTCCCGCCTACCCCTCTGCGGCTCTTCACTTGGTCATACTGCCACTTCACGTGCTACCAAATCTAAAGATGGCTGCCAGAGGCGGGGTTTAGGTAGAGGGCAGTCATTGGCTGTGGTCAGTATGACGCAGAGATCAGTGATTGGTTACTACTACGAAAGACAGATCAGAAACGAAACTGATACTGATTTTTTCTTTACCGAGGATTCCCAGCCTGACGACGGGGAATATTCATGAGCATGTGAATCCATGCCAGACCCATGCTGGAGAACAACAGTTACAGGTAAGTAACTTGTTCCTTACCCACTTTCAACAAAAGAATTTCCCAGACTGGCCACATCCACCGAACCGCGGCCTGCCGGGGAATAACTCATGGGCTTACTGCGCATTTGTTGACGGATCAGAAAGTGGCGGATGTTGAGGGAGTTGAACGGGGATGGTCATATGTATTATGTATGTTTATATGTATGGGTGTATTTTCTATATGTGAGGGCAGTTGGGATGTTCAGGTGTGTCCCCCACGGAACACAGGACAGTGCTTGGTGGGAGGAGAGCGCACGGAGAGAAAGAAGGTTGCAGGGTTATTTCCCACATTGGGAGAGGCCAGGGGTGCTTGGAGGGAATGTTTCCCCAGCGCGCCGAAACCGGGCTCAGGTAACTAGGCTTCGGTGCAATCAGCCTGTAGCGAAACACCATAGATCCAAATAACGTGTTTTTTCATATTCAAATATGTTTCATGAGCCACATACATAATTGCCGGCAAGATATAAAGTGCTAGTTGTAAGACTGAAAGGGTCCATCAAAACCTTTCAAAGAGGCATTTCCGGGGGAAATAATAGGAAGGTGTATTTATTAAATAGTGTTTTGTATTGTGCTAATTAGTTGCCGAGTGCAAGGTCTGCATTGGTATGCATTTAGCACAGCTGCTTTTTATGTTATGTTAGGAAAGTTTATAAAGCGGTTCTACCACCCAAAGGAATCTTGGTGCTGGGAGCCAACGCAGCTAGGGGAAACTGTAGCCTAGTATCGAAAGGTCTTCAGGGATTTCCGGAAATGTATGGCTAGAGATGCTGCGAAGTGTGAACGGTAGGTCATTCCACAACTGGGCTGCCACCACCAAGAAAGCCTCCCACCCTAAGCGAGAGTGGCGGAAAGAGGGTACACAGAGCAGGCCGGCAGACCCAGACCGCAAAAGCCGACTGGGAACATAGTGCCTGAATTTGTCACAAAGGTATTCTGCTCCCTGACCAGCCAGAGCCCGGTGGACCAGACACAGTGACTTTGCGCACTGAGCCACAGGAAGCCAGTGATGTCTACACAGGACTGGAGTAATGTGCACGCCATACGGGAAGCCAGTAGCCACCCTGGCAGCTAGATTGTGAAGACCTGAAGTCTTTGAACAAGACCTTTAGGCTGCACAAGATAAAGAGTTTAGAAGGAATGAGGGGGAGAACTTTCCTCAGGACCCTCAGATGAAAATGTCCTGCCTTGCAGACTGCCGAGACCTGGTAATCCATTGAGAGGGTTGAGGAGATCACCATCCCCAGATTCCTGACTGTAGTGACAGGGATAGGGAGGGAGCCAAGGGAGGATGGCCAAAAAGAGGACACCCAGAGTGATGGATCGTGGGGGGGGGGGTGGAGCACCCACCACCAGCACCTCGGTCTTGTCACCAATAAGTTTCAGCCAGTTGTGGTTCATCCAATCTCCCACGGCAAAGAGACAGCGAAAAAGGCATGATGACATCTCAACCTGCTGAAGATCTAACCGGATCAGGAGTTTGGTGTCGTCTGCATACGAATAGCATCTAATGCTGAAGGAGCGGATGAGACAAACAAGTGGCTTAATGTAAATATTTAAAAGTATGTGGGACAAGGCGGAGCCCTGGGGAACGCCACAAGGGAGAGAGACAAGGGAATGGAAAGGAACGAGGATAAGGAGAGGGTTTGACCTCTCCTCCAGAAATGAAGCAAACCAAGCCAATACTTGGCCAGCCATCCCGGCATGGGCTATTTTTAGGATTACCCCATTTCTCTAGGAGCCAACGAGGCATTTCACAGCGCCTTAATTTGAAAACTCTGTCTAACACAGAGGCAGTGGTTTCACTGCGAATATGCCCTTTTATTGGGAGCCAATTTAGTGTTTCATGATGCCTTATTAAGCATTATTACTGACAGCAGCACTGCAGCCTCTTATGTGCCATGAGGCCGACTTATGGGCCAGAGCGAAGTGAGGGCTTATGAGGAGGGATGAGGGACACATAAGAAGCCTTATTGACCACAGCTGTGAGCCATAAGGCTATTATCATCACACGCCCTATGGCCAGGCACTTGGAGCAGTGCTGGTCTACAACAGGGGAGCCCAAATAAAACGCATGGGCCATTGAGTCACGAATGCTCGCAGTCTAGCTGGCTTAATCTTTTGTTTCTCCAGGACAGGTCAAGTGCACAGAGGAAAAGGAAGTCATCATGTGGATGGTGCCGTGATGACCCTGGGCGGCCATGGGAAGAAGCGTGTAGGTGCGGGAGGAAGAAGCGGGCCACGGGAGGTGGAAGGGAATGGGTGGTAGCACAACATTGGAGTCCTGACAGGCATCGAGATATTTCGCTATACTGGTGAATAGTGTCTGGAATCCTGGGATCCTGATTGGCTATCATGATTTCAATGTTTTGACCCAGGTGCTAATTAGGAATTATGCGCACTAATTTGGAGCCAATAAAGCGTTTCAGACCCACCGAAGTGAGATCGCTGGGTTTGTTAATGCTGGTCTTGCAATATTGTTCAAAAGGCTACAAATAGCTTGTATTAGTCTTATTGTTGTCCCTATATGGAGAGTATTGGAACAGTCATAAGTGCGGTGGGTAAATTTTTGAGTGTATCTTTAGGCGATTAGTATCTTTTGTGATTTCTGGTCCAGCGGAGTGCACAGCTGTAGTACTCTACCATTAATGTGGAATGTACACGTTCCTACTGTGATTGTTAGCCTTGTAAACTGTATGTTGTGACGACATTTGTTATTTTATTTGTTCCTTTATTGTAGTGTTTGACATTTGTGTTTTACCCTTTTCTTTTAACCAGTTATGTCCAGTTTGCTTCAATCTTAATCTTGTACTATTTTTAAAATATGAAATTAAAAATAAAATTAATACCAGTAGTGGTGCCACATAGACACAGATGAAAGTTGAGCTAGAAAGGCAATTAGTTTGCAAATATCTGACAGGTTTGTTTAGACAATTATGGACAATTCATATTTAACTGTAAACAAAAGTCAAACATGAGCTCTTATTCCATAATATGTATTTCACATTTGCTGGTTTAATATTTCAAAACGATTGTTTTTTAAAAAATTAGTATTATTATTGGTTTTTTTTTATTGCCACTTAGTATAGATAGCGGGGTTACTCCAACGGTATTACCCCATGTAACGAGCAAGCTACTCATGCCCCCATCAAATGCCTGCTTCCCCCGCCTGCTCCTATCTTGTTTCTTACAAGAAAAGCCTTACATTTTTAGGTTGACGCACCACAGCCTTTTACGCCACATCGCAGCCTCTGCCCTCGGCTGCTGGTCACTGAAATAGAGAGTGGCTCGCATTTTGAGCTTCTGTTTTACTTGTGGTGGCAGCCATCGTCCTTTGGGTTTTCATTTCTTCCCTGAAAACAGCTTCACCCATGAGTGTGTTTTCCTGTAAGCCAATGCCCATAAAAAGGCATGCGACCACAGCCCCTGCGTACTAATAGCGATACACCAAATGGTAGGTGGCTGTACCCGGTGGTAACGCCCCGGCCTTAGCCTATGTTAACTTGGGATGCTGTCTGTTACAACCCAGTGCAGCCCGCCGCCCTTCAGTATATCACTTACGTTTCTTACAGTTTCACCCACGTCAGCATGTTTTCGTGTAGCTAGTTTTTGCCAATTGGGAACATTCCTTTTCTGTTCACGCTATGGATCCCATAGAAGGGGATACATTGAAATGAAGCTTAAAATGATTTCCACGTGGAAGGTGTCATGCCTTGTTGCGCCTGAATTCTACACAATCTGACAACCTGTAAATCAACTTCCATCTAAAATGCTTGAATCAGTGATACTGTGTATTTACCAATAAGAACTATGCCTTACCACTGAAGTTGAACCTTTCCCTTTCCCCAAATACTCCATGCACCTTACTTAACCAGTGCTTAAAATTATACACAGCAATAGATGTTGACCTTTAAGCTATGCAGTGATTTTAACGAATAAAAGATAACAAAAGGAATTTTTTACGAACCAACAACAAAAAATACCGATTCGTAAAAAACGATATATATGCCATTGGGATTGGGAATAGTAGTTTTGGGGGTGTGGGAAAAGTATGAATACAAAAGGGGTGGGGGTATGGGAGGGGTGCCCAAAAACAAAATAAACAAATTCGTTATTTTTCTTTAGGTATTTTTGGTTCATTAAAAATGAATTAGTAGTTTTGTGATTCGTTAAAATCACATGTAACCAACCTTTATACATAGGCACACAGACTGTTAACACATTGTGGCAGGGTTAAGCACACTGTACTCCCCAGATGTTTAACATACAGCATCCATAAGCCATACCCAATATATTCCACGGTTGGGGATCAAGGGAGGTATTGCCAAAACATTTATAGAGCTTCTGCTTGTTTTCTCCTGCATTATGTCAAGTGAACAGTAGGAGAACAAACAGCCTTGGTATTACAGCAGGGAAAAGCTAATGTTGACTAAAAACCTGTCAGCTGCCGTTAGTAATTATAGTGTTGTACACTTTGTTTCAGAAGGACTCTAATTGTATAACATTGACCATTTGTACTTATATTTATTGAATATTAATAGAATAGAAACCAAGAACCACAAATATGTTCCTGGAAGATTATGCATCCCCACAAACAGTCGGCAGCTCTTTTCCTCCCTCCTCCTTGATGAATAGCATTTATGGGGGAGCATTCAGTAAACTGGCCATCTTGTCATAGATTTACTTGTTTACTTGTTTTGTCTCCAATTTTTTAGATTTTGAAGCAAACTTTTTGAAAATAAGAATCTTTTCATTTTTGCCACAAATAGTATTTTTTCAAATCAATGTATTCTTTTTCCTGAATTTTAGTTTTGTATTAAATCAATTATTTTTTGGTTAATACTTGTTTTTGTTTGTTGTAGAATCGATTTGTATTTCCTTTTCTCCAAGGTCACATTTTTAGATGAAATTGCAGTGAACGCCAATTCGTCAACAGAGACAAAAGTTTGACTTTAATTTGACCAGTTTGCTTTTGGAAAATTACATTTACTCAGTTCTTGTCCTTGTCCTTCGCTCCCTCGCTAGTCTCTTTTTTGACAGCAAACCCACTGGGCCAAACTTTTTATATCTGGCATATAGGTATGTTCTTTAGCTTACAGAGGTAGAGTCGCTGCATAGAGCATCACAACTGCTGTGTGGGGATGACCTAAAACGTCCTTCCCCATGGTCCTCGTTTGAAGAAATTGCTAAAATCAGAAAACCTAAAAAAAGAGGATGGAGTTTGGTCATGACAAATGTGCAAAAACAATGCTGTTTAAGAGTACATTCTGGTACTGAGAACTGCCCCTTAAAGGAAGAATCACATTAGAGCCGGTGTACAAACCTAGCCACCAGGGTCCAGGCAAGTCTCAATGCAATGAGAGAATGCAAAGAATCTCAGCTTAAAATGGGTTAGTACCAGACCAGATCACCTGTGTGTAGGAGGTTTTGCCCAGTGGCGACATCATCAGTACCAGAGACCAGAGTTTGAATCCTAGTTTTGCTGGCTAGTGAAACTGGATTAATAAACAGTTGTAAGGGTGCAGAAAGAAGGCTCGGACACAATGGTGACATGTTTTTGGATATTGGGGGTTATTACGAGGTTGGAGGTAGCCATGCCGCAATTTGCGGCATGGGTACCTCCTTACTGGGTACCGGGTCCAGGTTCCTCAAATGAGGACTTACCGGGCCATTCCAACCTTGGAGGACCCGATAATTCCTCATTCGAGGAACCCGGACCCAGTACTTCCCCATTCCCATTCGAGTCACCATAGGGCTCAATGGGAATGGGGAGGGAGCTAACAACGGCACGTTAATAACGGTGCCCGTTGTTAGCTCCCTGGTCTGCTAGCGGGACCCGCTAAGGGCACCTTGTTTTACCAGGCCCCCTTTCCGGGTTCCGCGAGCAGACTCGTAATAGAGCGGTAAGGAGTTAACGGCGCCGGCACCATTACCGGCACCGTTCACCCCTTACAGCCCAGCTCGTAATGACCCCCATAGACTTTTATTAATAGTAAGGGGGTTGGAAGAAAGCCTCTGTATCCCTAAAGCGAAGAGGGCTTTCCCTGCCTCAAAGGAACGAATGAAATTGTCAAAGTCCGAAACTAAAAAGTCTGTCACTGTCCTGTCCCAAACCTACTTCTGTCCCTAACACTAATAATCTAAGATAACTGTGCAAGGATGGTTTCTTCTTAAAGCAAAAAGTGTTTGTTGTGCTTTCAAACAACAGAAAAGTTCCCAGTTTTGCTGGTAGAAAAAGAGATACTAAATAATGTTCCAAAAGGCAAGATTCCAGATACTAGGGTTGGGCTCCTTTCCTCTAGACTTTTCTCATCCTAAGTTACTGGATATCTCAGTCTCCCATGTGGGTGCGGGTCCCAAACTTGCAAAACATTACACGAAGTTGGCTGCTTCCCTGCCAAGAAAGTGTTTCCTCTTGATATGTCCCTATTCCTCTCTCATAGTCACAGGCCCTTTTTGAATTTAAACCTCGGCTTCACATATGGGTGTGAGTCCCGTACTCGCAATGTTGTGTTGTCTCCACTTGGTTCGCTCTCCTGCCAAGTATACAGTTCTCTCTCATTTACTTCAGGGTCCCAGACCCTCTTTCCCTTGGGTGCAGGTCTCAGATTCGTACATTTGAGTTGTAGCCACTTGGTGCACTTTCCTGACAAGTATACAACTGTTTCCCGTTCGATTCAAGGTCCCAGACCCTATCTCTTCAGTTCCTGAGCTCACCCTGGTGCTTCTCTTTACCTCCCACAGTTCCCTGGCAACCTGCGTACCGGTTTGCTTCCCTCTTGGAGGTACTAGCAGTTCCCAGGCAGCGGTGACCTCCCTGGAAGGTCCGGCGGTGGTCGTGCGTCCAGCAGGATCTGCAGCGTTCCCGGCGACTGAGGCTTCCTTCCGGCTGCTCATTCTGCTTTCTCTGCACTTTGTCTCGAACCGGTGCCTGGCTCCCGCTATTGCTCTTCGGAAGACGGCTCTCCCTCTCTCGCATCTTTCCGGCGATTGTGGTTGAGCCTGAGTGTGAACCTGTCCAACTTTGGATCTCGTGCATCCGACTGATGTATCCCTCGTAGCTAATCACTGGCCTTGTAAAACAAGACCGCTCATTCGACTTCTTGCGATTGATCCTTGTTCTCCTGGCCATCTTCTTGGTCACAGTATCAGCCATAAAGCTACACGTATCATATTTTGTATTATCTTGCCATTCAGAGTTAGCAAATCAGTGAGTTTGGCTATATGTATAACACTTTGTATTATCTGTTTTTTTCCAGGTTATCATGTAGATTAGTTTGGATAACTTGACAGCAATGTATATTAGCTGTATCCCCGGAGGGGACAGAATGGTTTTAAAGAGGGTTTAGACATGGTAAAGCGGGGGTGATAATGTGTTCTCTGGTGATGATCGTACCTAATCCCATAGGGGATTCCTTCCCCATGTGTTCCTCCCTCGGTGCATCACCTCCATCTCCTCCCCTTCCCTCCTTCCCTCCCCTCCCCTCCCCTTCCCTCCCTCCCAGGGGGGGGGGGCTGTTGTACAGTGGATGCACCACCCATGCTCCATTGGAAAGGTCCCGTCCCACCCCCTAGGGAAGAGGGGACGACATCCTCTCGTCAGATTCGTCACACTGTATAAAACATTCGGCAGACTTTGCAATCCTATTTTGTTCAAAAGAAAAGGGGATCGGTTACGTTTCTGTAGCAATCACACTTTTGCCACAGTCCCACCATGTTGACCATAGAAAATGTGATTGTCATAATTAAATGCACCATGTATGTTTTCCTGTTAATGGACAAGCTGGGACAAAGTTGTATATATCCATATGTGGTCTGATTATTATATTTATAAACATTCCGCTAAAAATCATTGTGTCTTTCGCGTGGTAGATTTCACAAATACATTTTGCTTACAGGATGCGGTTGGAGCTGTGACGGCCATTATTTTCTTTCAATAATCCAGTTTGGGTATTGGCAGCGGGTGTTTTGTCTACAGAATGCAGCACAGGCGTCACAAACTGAATTTGATTTCTCAGTCTTTGCATTGACTGGAGTTCCAGCGCGTGATTGGAGACGCATTATACTGGCAAATCAATAACAATATTGCATTCAAGGAATTTACGGACGATGCTACCCTCTGACATTGGGTGGTTGATTATAGTGGAAAGTAGGCCTTTAACAGATTTGAGTCCGTCACTGCCTTGTATGTTTATGACCCTGCCCAAGCACGTATTTTTTTTTTTTTTAGAAACATTCTTCTCTGGTCTCGCTATCAAAGGGTTTTTAGCAGAACCTATATGAAAAATCCATGATTTTCATGCACATTTAAAAACAGTTTAAAAAATTGAATAAAGTGCTAAAGATCCATTTTCTGGAATGTGCTGCCAGGCAATAGCAGGGAAATGTAAGAATGGAATTTACCTTGTGATCGCTGCCAGATCGCCTCCATTCCTCATTGAAATGTGAAGACTATAAGAAAATCCATATGAATGTGAGGTGGCAGGAAGATGATTTGGGATGATCCAACCAAACCTGTGTTTTGTCAGGAGTATGTTAGTGTGCCAGAATGACCACCTATGTAGACTCCTACAGAATTTGAGGGGCATGGGATCCTTGCGAAAGGATGCTACTGCCTAACGTGCAATTGGGGGAGATTGGGAGAATTTGTCATTGCACCATTAAAAGGAGGTGCAAAATCTGTCTTTGCTTTCCATTGGTATATGAAGCCACCTTATCTCAGGTGTGACTATGCATAACCCCGACCATGTACACGGCGTGGTTGGTAACCAACTAAAACCGATAGAGCTGTTGTTTTGGCAGAACCCTTTCTAGGGGCCGAAAGGAATCTGCTGCAGCCCTTTTTAAACGGCCCACAATCCCTCATGCGTCCGACTAAATAAGAGAGGAAAAGAAGGCTGTTGGCAAAGAAAACCGTTCATAACTGCATTGTGGCCTGTGGTATCAGATGCATTGTGTTATGGAAAATAACTTGCAAACAGCGCACCATTTCGTGGCCCACCGCCAAGCCTTTTTATTAATTTTGACCCAGTTAGTCCAAGCGTTGCTTTTGCTCTAGGTGTTCTATGTTGAGCCATAATTATGCCTTTGAGGTTCCAGTGATTTCACAGAAGCATTTATTTCACCGCACACATTAGTTACCCTCCCTTTTATCACAAACGAATTGTTGCAAAATGTTGCAAATGTTGGTGACCAGACCAGCATGCAGTCCCTTTGTTTTTAGCAATGAGTCTCAATTAGTGAGCCCAGCCAAGATATTGTTTACTTCAGGGGAACCCCACAGGGGTACCCCAAAGCAAAATCTTGGATTTTCTCGAGGCACCACAAATTTAAAGACTCAGCACCACATCTCCACCACTGTATCTGCACTGAAGCAAAAACTGGCAAAAAGATGGACATTCAGCGGTGACCCGCATAGTCCAGAGTCTTTCCTGCAAGGCAAACCTTTGCAGGATTTGCAGATGGACACTCCATAGGCCACCTCTGCTACCCAAGGCATAAAATAGCCCATCGGCTGAGTAGGCCAAAACTATTGCTGCTTGTTCTTCAATTTCTATCGTCCTTGTGCGGTCTTTGAAGAGGGGGGCACGATCAGGGTTGGTTCTAGGTTTCAGAATTTTGCTGGGTAGCTCTTGTGGAACCGTACTGTAGCTCAGTATGGGTTTCACTGTTTGCTGAGCATTCTACTGATGATCACAGTGGTTTGTGTTTTACTTGCGATCACTATGGGGCATTGCACTGGTAATCACTAGTGGGAATTTCCTTTTTAGTGCATCTTTGGGCATTTAAAAAAAATAAGATTGCTACATGCCATTTGCCTAATGATCCTTTAGGGCCCTTGCATTACATTTATGCTTATTATGGGTCATTTTACTATTGATCGTAATACTTAATTAAAATAGTGGTCATCTTAGGGCACCATACCAGTTGCAAATGTGGGGCAATTCAATGGGTCTCTGTTGGGAGGATTTACATTTGGCGCCGTTTCCAGGGCCCAGGATCATCCGTCTCACTTCGTTCAGTTTCCTTTTCAGTATGCCAAGCTCTTCTCTAGATGCGGGCAGGGTGATAAGAAGAAACAACAAACACTTCGGCAGACAAACAATTATGTTATGGTATGTTATGTTATAGGTACTTATATAGTGCACCGTCACCAACAGAATTGGTCCCCAGGCGCTCTAGTGGCTCTGTAAACGAGAAGGTGGGATGCGTTAGTAAGGTGAAGAGGGAGTAGGATAGTGAGAGGACTGGTGTACTGTTGGCAGCTTCAACTCGGTAGACACTGGGTGCTGAACTTTGGTGCAAGTATTGGATTGGTGTCAGTCCACGTGTGCTGTTGGTGCAGCTTATGTGTTGTTGCAGTGTGGTGGAGTGCGTGCAGCTTGTTTGTGCGAGAGATGGTTGTGAGTTTTTGTAGTGCAATAAGTATGCAGAGAGTTTGAGCTTATATTGGTTAGTGGGTTATGTGACCTTTAACATGCTAACATTCACAGATCTGTCTAAGTGTAGTATTTGCTGATCTACACAATTCCGTCTAAGTGTGGCACTCGTTAACCTTCACAAGGATTATCTAGATACGGCGCAGGCTAAAGTTCTCAGTTCTAAGTGTGGCACATGCTAACATTCAAGTTCGATTTAGGTGTGACAGATGCTAACAGTCACAGTCCTATCTAGATACGGCGCAGAAATGTCCACACAATATATTCTTGGCAAATGGAAGGTTTATGTTTATTATTTGATAATGCGCTCCAAACCCAGGGGTAGCCGGGCGCAGCAGGTACAAGATTACTTAAGCTTAGGTTACATACAGAGGATACAAACAGCTGATGCAATACATGTCATGTTACCATATTTACAGTACATATATGCAAAGGTACAAGATAAGGGTACCTCACAACCCACAGAGGGCAGTGAGATGGTCTGTAGTCCAAGTTTCAGAAATATCAAGGCAGTTGTATGCAGTGATCCAGGGCCTAGTGCAAGGGTTCAGTTTGTTGTCGTTGGTCCAGATCCAACTTTTCACCTTGCATCTAAATCTGGAGTAGGGTAGATTAGCTCTCAATGCAATAGGAAGTGCATTCCAGGATTGGGCAGCTCTAACAGGGAAGCTTGCTCCACCCGCTTTTGTTCACCTTAATCTAGGAGTTTCTAGTAGGAAATGGTTGGAGGCTCTGGTGTGGTGACTGGAAGATTTTCTGGTCAGTCTGGCCGAGATGTAAGGAGGTGCAGTATTGTTCAGTCCTTTATGGGTGAGAGATAGCGTCTTGAGAAGAACTCTGTTACTGATTTTTAACCAATGGTGGTCTTTCCTAATATTAGAGATGTACGCTCTGCGGGTATGTCCAAGGCTGCTCTAAGAGCATTATTTTGCAATATTTGCATTTTGTTTATGACAGTTTTATTGGCGCCCGCGTAAAGAGTGTTACAGTAGTCCAGCTTAGACATTACTAATGCGTTAGCTAGTGTGATGAAATTGGTTTTAGAGAGGTAGGGTCTGCAGGTCCTAATTAATTTGCAGGTGTGCGCTGTAGAGGAAGCCAAGGTGTTAACTTGTTTTTTGAGAGATAAAGTGGAATCAAGGTAGAAACCAAGTGTTTTTACCTCAGTTGCCACCTTAATTATATTGCCATCTATATTGAAGGCGAGATAGTTGGGGCTGAGTTTTTTAAGGTTACAGTCGTAACACAGGATCAGTATCTCTGATTTGTCGTCATTTAGGCAGAAGTCGTGGGAGGCCATCCATGCCTGAATGAGGAGGTAAATCTTGTTTACTGTAGCTGTGTCTTCGACAAATTTGCCAGATAGTGGTATGAGGATCTGCGTATCATCCGCGTAATTAGTATGTTACCCCCAGTCTGTCAAGTTTTCGAAGAGTGGCTTAGTGAAGATATTGTACATTGTGGGGGAGACACATGAAGGTTAAGTAGATAAGGGAAAAACACTACAATTCCAGGTAGTAAAACCTTCTAAGATAAATTGTAAATGAAGCATCAATGGTTTACAGTCTGCAAAACTTTGTTGCAGTTCTGGAAAGTCTTTTCCAGAGGGTGGAGAGAACTTTTACAGGGTGTGTTATGGCTTGTCTGTCTTTTCAGAAAGCGAGGGGGGGGGGGGGGTTTAGCAAAAGTGTGCTGGAACAGAGGGTACCAGCAGAAAACTTGGAGGACGGATAAGGATTATTCAAGATTGTTCACCAATTTAGCATACGGGCTGAGCTAGTAGGGCAGGAAGTAGCCATCTATTCTTCATAAAGGAGCTTGGTATTCAACTGTGATGATAGGTTTGTAGGACATGCATGGGCTCAGGAGCAGGAGTCCAACGATAGGTGGGGTTTGAGCCTGAGGAAGAAGGCAAAAGGCAACGGCTAAAACAAAGTCAGAAGACCCTAGGGAAGATGGTTATTAAAGTGTTGTCCTCATGGCCCACTGGAGAGCAGCCAGTGACTTCAGTCTTGAAGTTGCAGGTTCGGCAATACAGCCATGCAGCACACGCCCCTAGAGCTCCCCAGTTGGAGGAGATGGAACCAGGGTGCTTTTCAGGTGTCTCCTGATGGAGAAAATCGGGTCCAGCACTGACAGAGAAACACCGGTTCATTTGCAGCAAAGAAGCTTCCGCTTCTGGGACAGGTGATGAAGGCACGGTTAGGAGTTTCAGGGAAACGGAGCCTGTAGTCACGAGAGATGATTCAGCTGTCCCAACCGGATAGGAGTGAAGGAGCGTTGCAATCCGTTCCTTCTTGGTCGCTGGAGAGGCAGAGCTTTGCGGTCTGATTTGTAATTGCACTTCAGATGCTTGTGCAGAGCTTCAGCTCTCTTCCTCGAGCAGCAAGGATTCACGTTATGCAGGTTTGTGACCAAATAGCAAGCCATAGTGAGTGTGTCCTATTTTATTTTATTTTATTTTTTAAAATCAAACACACTACAACTGTTTCAAAACATAGAAAGCATCATATTCCAGCACAGTTTCATCAAAACTCCCCAACTCACCCCTCCCCTCTCAAACTAGAGCCGATTCTCACATGTCGTTTACGGGAGCATCATTGGGTAGCACAATACTTAGGCAGTCATCATCCGGGTCCTCTGTTTTGCTGTCACCCTGGTGAGGGTTTGCCAACGAGGCCACCAGTTGCCGCCAGGCCAGCAAGGGCCCTACTTCCTCCTCGCCCCCCCTGGTGACCGCTTCAAACCAGACTACAGATTCAGCTTCCGCCCACCTCAAGAGGTCCGTCCACCATAACTCCACCCTAGGTCTGTGGGCCGCCTTCCAGCCCATGGCAATCCTACGTTTGGCCAGAACATAAGCCAGGTCCTTCATCTTGCTTATGTGTTTCAAATGCCGGGGTCTAGGAAAAAGCCCAAGCATGCATGACCAGGCCGATTCCACATCCAGCACCACCCCCCCCCCCACCTGCCAGTTTCGTCTTGACCTCGTCCCAAAATCTATGCACCTCCGGGCAAGCCCAAAACATGTGTAGCAGTTCCGCATTCACCTCCCCACACCTGGGGCATTGCTGCGTAGTTGGTCCCCCAAACTTTGCAATCTTCCCGGGGGTTAAATAAGCCCTGTGGGTAACGTACAATTGAAGCTGTTGGAATCTCGCGTTTCGGAACACCTTTTTGTGGTACCTCTGGGCCCGTTGCCATTGCACATCCGTCATGGGTCCTCCCACCTGATCCTCCCAATCTTGTCTCAATTGAAGCAACTCCCTCCCTGCCCTTACTCGCAGGAGCTCATGTATCCTCGATATTTCGTGCCCGCCCTCTGATACATCATACATGGTTTCCAGGGAGGCGTCTGGGTCTTCCGCTAGCAGTGTCTCAGGCCATCTTTCTCTAGTCTTTTTCACAAGCCTAGTGTAGGTTATATATTGGCCACCATGTACTCCCGTCTCTTCCTGCAACCTCTGAAAGTCCACTGCCTCCCCTTCCTGCCATATGTCCCTGAGGGTGGCTAAGCCTACCTGTTCCCAGTATCTGCGGACCGATTCAAGTAGTTGAGTCACTCCCGCACAGCGCCGCCAAAGAGGCCTGCTGGGAGTACGGCTCCAAGTCCCCCCCAATCTTCCATGTCCTGTGCAGATCTCCCAGCCCAGCCTCAGTAGCCGCCCCTTGCCCACCAGTTTGGCTCTGCACAACCACACCACTTCCATCAGAAAGTATGGGTCTGTATCTCCACGCAGGAGCCTGGCTTCCGCCGAGTCTTCAGCCGAGAGCCACCTGGCCACGTACTGCAGCTGCCCCGCCAGGTAATAGAGTTCAAAATTGGGCAGGCCTATCCCCCCCCTGTCACATGGGTTCTGGAGCTTCCACAGAGCAACCCTATTCCTAGAGCTGCCCCACACGAAACCTCTGCACACGCTACAAAGTTTCGCGAATAGGCTCCTAGGTATCAGAAACGGGACGTTTACGAAGAAGTGCAAAAGTCTAGGCAGGACCACCATCTTGAGCAAGGCCGCCCTCCCCATCATGGTCAGGGGCAATCTGGACTAAAATACCATGCTGTTCTTGATCCCCTCTATCGCCTTTTCCGTGTTGTGCTTGTGTTCTGCCTCGACCTTGTGGTAAATGTTTATTCCCAAATACCTAAATGTCACGGGCTGCCATGGTATTGGCAGGACAGGCAGCCTCTGCACCGGGACATTCCTATATCTGCCCAAAGGGAACAGACTGGACTTTCCAGGGTTCACCGATATGCCCGAGAGGATAGTGTACCGTTCTATTACCTCTAGCATGTACTGTAGGTTTTCCTCTGGGTAACGCAAATAAAGGAGTATATCATCCGCATATAATGATATCAGATGCTCGCCACTGGCAGTGCTTATACCCACCTCCCCATATTGTTGTCGCAGGCATATTGCCAGCGGCTCTAATGCCAGTATATATAGCATGGGTGACCAGGGGCATCCTTGTCTGGTCCCCCTGCAAAGTTGCCAAGAATCTGAGACTGTGGACCCTGTCTTGACCCTCGCCTTCGGGGTGCTATAAAACAACTGGACCCATCTGAGGTATCCAGGTCCCATTCCGTACCCCTTCAGGACCACTTTCAGCTAGGGCCATCGTACCGTGTCGAAGGCCTTGACCGCGTCTAATGACACTATAGCCAGCTCGCCCGTGTCTTCCTCAGTTTGGTCTATGACATGGTGTAGCCTCCTGTGGTTATCGGTGATGTTCCTACCTGGAACATATCCCGTCTGATCCGGATGTATCAGTTTCTTAATCACCCTCTTCAGTCTATTAGCCAGCACCGCCGTGAGTATTTTGCTGTCCTGGTTAAGCGTAGACAGCGGTCTTTAAGACCCGCACTCCACGGCCGGCTTGCCTGGTTTCAGGAGTGGGATGATTACAGCCTCACGGAGGGACAATGGGAGTTCTCCCTACTCATAGGCCACGTTGAAAGTGGCAAGCAGTGGCTGAAGCAACTCTTGCTGGTATGTATTGTAGAACTCGCTGGACAGCCCATCCGAACCCGGCGCCTTGCAAGTGGGCAAGTTCCGAATTACCACCTCCAGCTCATCCGAGGTGACGGGTGCGTCTAACTCAGTGCGTTCTAGATCATCCAAGGTGGTCAGCTCAATGTCCTCCAATGTGTCCAGTATGTCTTGACACATATCCTCCCCCGTGTCCTCATACAAGTGTCTGTAAAACTTAAGGAATTCCTCATTTACCTCTTTCTGGGTGTTGCATATGCATCCTCTCTCGTCCTGAATCTCACTAATCACCGAGCGGGGGGTCTCACTCTTATACAGCCAGGCCAGCAGTCTGCCTGGCTTGTCGCCCCCTGCGTGTATCCTCTCCGTATATTTCCTGTAGTTGAGCCTGCAGAGTCTATCCCAGAGTGTGCTGCAGGACAACTGTAGCTCCTCTACTTTGGTTCTATTACCATGAGCGGTGCTCTCGCAACGCGTGAGATCCTCTAGCTCCCTTTCCACCTCCTGGAGTTCCCTTTCGACCCCCCCTGTAGCCCCTTAGCTTGGGAAATAGCTAACCCACGCACCACCACCTTAAATGCTTCCCACAGTGTGCCCACAGAGCTTACGCTTCCCGTATTTATATCAAAGTACTCTTCGATGGCATCCCTCAGGCCCTCCCGAAACCCCTCGTCCTGCAGAGCTTCGGTCCTAAGTCTCCATGTAGGGATCCGCGGTCGTGGGGGCTGGTGTCGCCAGTCTACCACCAAGGGCGAGTGGTCCGATAGTACTCGGGCCTTGTATTCCGCCCCTTCTATGTCTCTCACCGTCTCGGCTGTTACAAACATGTAATCTAATCTTGTGTGCAAATCATGTGGCGCTGCGTAGTGTGAGTACTGTCTATCCGTGGGATGCAGCCTTCGCCACGCATCCTCTAGGCCAAGGTCTTTCAGTAAGGTACTCAGCGCTTTAGCCGCCGGTGCCGTTTTTCCTGCCCTGTCCTTGGACCTGTCCATTCTGGGATCTACGGTACAGTTAAAGTCCCCCCCGCCCCCACACTACCGTACTCCCTGCCAGGGAGCCAAGTTTACCGTAGAGGGTCCTAAAGTAAGCCGCTGTATCATTATTGGGGGCGTACAAATTTATGATGTGTACTTCTCTGTTTTCCAAGAAACCCGTTACCACCACCATTCTACCCTCCGGGTCCACCGTAGAATCAAGCACCCGAAACGGCACATGGGGCGCCACCCAAGTAATAACCCCTCTAGCATACGCCGAGTACGCCGCCCCCACAACAGTGCCCTTCCATTTCCTCCTGACCACCTCCAGCCTTTCCCTAGTGAGGTGGGTCTCTTGCAGCAGGGCTATGTCTACGCGCATCCTCTTTAAATACAACATCACTTTGTTACGTTTAAGGTAGCTGTTGAGGCCCCGTACATTCCAGGTCACAATTCTGAGATTACCCGATGCCATCCGGTCGGTCTATATCCATCCCATCCCTTCCCATAATGCTCCCTACATAGGGTCGTTCCCTGGCTCTTTCCCTTCTATTCATGAACAGTGCCCTCCTCCCCCCTTCCCCAACTTCACACCACTGCACACAACTCCCCCCACCCCCCTGCCAACCTCCAACAATAGCCCAGCTCCATCCCTGGATCTCAGGCCTACCCACGTCTGGACCCGTCTCGTGTCTGAGAACGAGGACCCTGCGGCGTGTCACCACTCTAACAGTGACCAACTAAATATACTACTATTGGGTGCAGAGGTTGCTCCCCAGGAGCTCCCAGTCGTCTAATTAGGAGAAGTGAATTCAACGGGACCCGTCGGCAGATACGGTAACTCCCCCCCCACAAGCACAATATCATACTATATTCCAGTCCCAATGTCATAACTATGGCCTCACGGGCGCCTCTGCAGCGTTCTACTTATCTCCAGCCCCTTCTGTCTGGGCATCCGATTCCTGAGGTCGACCTTGCATATCCAACCATTCCATCGCTTCAGTCGGCGTCTCAAAGAAGAGGGATCTGTTCTTATGAAACACCTTTAACCTGGCGGGGTAGAGCAACATGTAGCAGTGGGCTGCTTCTCTAAACCTCCTCTTCACCGTTCCAAAGTTCATTCGACTCCGCTGTACGAGCAGCGTATAATCCGGATACGCCGTTATATTCGCTGACCCCCTTTCTATCGTGCCTCCTTTCCGGAAAAATTCGAGAATCTTCTCGCGGTCACGATAGTTCAGGATCTTCGCGATCAACGGCCGCGGGGGGGCCCCTGGGGCCGGTCTCCTGGTCAGGGCCCTATGCGCCCTTTCGACCGCGAACCCCTGGGTCAGCTCCCCGCCTGTAATCTCCTGCAAGAGCATAGTTTCAATGAAATCCGTGGGGTTCGATCCTTCCATTCCCTCCGGAACCCCCACTATTGGAATGTTGTTGCGCCTGGCGCGCCCCTCTGCCTGCTCTGCTCTGTCCTCCAAATTGCCCACTCGTTGCACGAGGACATGGAGCTCCTTGGCGTGAGTATTGCACGCCTCCGTGGTCGGGGCCAACTCTTTCTCCAAGGTTTAGGCCCTCTTGCAGCTCTTTCATGGCCAGGCCCAGCTTCGTCTCCCTGCTGGATAGTACCCGTTGGGTCCATCGCCGCCGCGGGGGTGTCTTTGCTCTTGCCCCCTTCCGCGCCCGAGGGCGACCTAGCATAGGCCTCCATCGTGGGCTGTTTGATCCGGGGTCGCACCACCTTGGAGGACATCCTGCTGCGTCGGTTGGGCCCGCGCGCCCAGCTGTATCTTCGGCGCTGCCCGCCACGATCCAGGGCCTCCTCCATGGGGGCTCGCCCTTATGTTCTTGCCTTCAGCCAGAGGCGCATGCGACACGTCTATCTGGTTGGGCTCGCCCACGTTCCGACCAACTTTGTCTTCCTCAGCTCCACGGACCATTTATGGCCCTTTGTCCGCAGGCGGCCATCTTGGGTGCTGCCCTTCCATTGCACGACCATCACCTTCCTCGAAGTCTAGTTCCGTGGATATGCAGTCTCGCTAGTGGGGAGGGCACTCACCATGTGCCCCCTACTTTCATGCGCCCTTGGATGCACCGTGGGCTCGAAAGTCCGCCAATAACCATCACTTCTTCCCAGGATCAAGATCGGATCATCGGGAGCTCCTCCAAGGAACGTCCTCTCACGTAGGCATCAAGCCACGCCCCCCCGAGTGTGTCCTATTTTATCCTCACATGGGAGGCTGGCGGTGATCACAGTGCCCTAACACACACCAGGCTACATTCAAGCATTTTCAACTCTGGCATCCGCAAGCACTCAGGGAGAGCTTTCACACAAAGGATCCAAATCCATGCTCTTCCCAGACTGGCATCTGCATATGCCAATAAGATCTGCCTTAGGCTGCTGCAGCCCCAGCTCATGAAGACATGCATCCTGTGAACATATAGGCCTGCTACCATGACACTCGCAAAGGGACAATGCATGGTCATGTCACCTCTCAGGAGGACATAGATCATCTCAATTTTAGGTGCCTGGAGGAGTGAATGAAAAAGGATTCCAGCTAGACAAAATGGTTTCACATGATGGCGATTTGGCATAAAGCAAAGCTGCCACCAGCCGAGCCACATGAGCAGCAGGGAGGGCAAATCTACCCCTACCTTAGGAATCTAAGGTACCTTTAAGGCAGGGCACAAAAAGTACAGTATTGCTCTCTCCGATGGAGGCTTGAGACTAAGCCTTGCCTGGCTGGGAGGAAAAAGGAAGCTGGAAACCAAAGAATCGAGCAAAAAGTGGTGGAAACCAAACAATCCAGCAAAAAGTGGGATAGGACCCTCAAATCAGGTAAAAGAACCCCAAAATGGAATTCTGCCACATCTGTCTCCTGGCCACATATATGGACCATATGGATGGACCTTATTCTCATGGTTTCTTGCAGCACACTGGCATTCAGAATAATGCTGAAAAACATGTTTCGACCAGGCATCTGTTCTAGATCAATTGCAATATGTTAATAGTTTTATATATCACAGAACACATCTCCTTGCTGATGCTTTCTCGTATGGTCATGCATTGAATTAATGAATACATGGTGGATCACTGTCTTCTCCGATCTCTGCGGAGCTCTGACATGGGTGTCAGCCCCAGCTTTGAAAAGGTTTGTTTCTTAACTCCCTGATTGAGAAGAGCTCAAGCTGCTCAATTGCCTAACCTCATCTGTGGCATTTGGATGTGGTGTGCCATTAATAGTGCCTCTACCTTTTAGTTTTGGCTATTAGATGCACTGTAACCACTGCCTAGAAGCCAAAACTATTGGTATGGGATTGGAACAAAGAAGAGAGATACTCGATGCTGGTGGGCGTTTTACTCACCCACTGACCACCCATAACGATACTGGTCCATAGGGCCAATCCTACTGACTGCCTCTACCTCCCGACCAAAAATAGACCCTGGTTCTCTTTGAGATGGCTATATGCTGTTGAAGGGATGCATTTTTATTTCTAAGCCGTCTTCTGAAAGGGAATGGCTTAAATGCAATTGAAATGCCCAATATAATAAACATGTCTCAACCAAGTGTTCCTTCAGCCTCTTGATTTATAAGCAATGTGTGTACATGCACCGAATTTCTGTTAATAATAAGCATTGGCAAAGCTAGCCGTTTTGGATTTTGGATTTTGTTATAGGCATTTACCAGGCACTGACATTATGCGCCTAATCTGGTAAACCAGAATTTGGAGACGGACACGAAGATGGACCTTTCAGAAACTTAACAAATAACCTTCTCTACTCCCTATCACTACAATGAATTCCCTATTCTATAAAACAAAAAAGGGTGCTTGTTGAGATGTTACAACATAGTAAAGCCTTCAGTCCAAAACCTAACCTAACCTGACCTATGTGATGAATCCGATGGAGCCACCACTGATTCCCAAGCAGTGACCTCCTCTGGTGTGGCCGGGGGACAGTAGCTGCTACCTGATCATGACCCTGGGCAGCAGCTATATGAGGGAGGATCACATGTGGGAGATACCTGCGGGGAGATGTCATGACTTCATCGGGTGAGACATGGTATCCCCCATTTTCTCTTGAAAACCCTCCCATATCCAACACCCTCTTGTCCTATTGTGATACATCCACTCCTTGTCCCATGAGGAATAGGTAAATTACCCTGTCCAATTCCACTTAACAATCATCCAGAACTAATTCATTTAAGACTACCGGAAATGTTTATTTAAGTTTTCGGAATCCATTTTCTTCTTCTCCCAGAATGACACCAATATTGGGACAAGGAAGAATAATGAGCAGTACAGAGCAAAAGAGGACGCAAGTCTAGCGGTCTAGTGGTTCCTCGCATACACCTGTGCCCGGGAGGTTTAAAAGGCAACTGAAGCAGGGAATCGAGGTCTGCAGCTTTCAGGAGAAACCAGTGTCTCTTCGTGAAGGTGAAGGAACTGAAAGGCAACTACCGGCGTGGTGGAGCCAGGCGGCTCATCTATGAAGAAAGAGCAGGAGCTGGTGATAGACTCCTGGGCCTTTCGTGGTAACCAAGAGCAGCACTTTACCCCCCGGAACCCGGAAAGAAGCAGATGTGTGAAGTGGAAGCTGCGAGAGATGCTGGAACCAAGAGGAATCGTCCATGAGAGAAGCAGACGTAGACACTTCTCAGATTGACCGTGGGAGAAACGAAAGACTGCAACAAGAGCCGGTGAGTCCACCGAGTGGCAGCGGGGCCCCCGGACTGAGTATAAACAATTAATTTACAACTAAGTTACAACTAACCGAAAGAGAAAGAACAAATTAACCTGATGTAGGAAGTGGAGTTAAGCAACAAACCAACCCCTTGCAAGAAAAATGATATATGTCATACATACATAGGGGAAACCCAGACCAGATAAAATATCCAGAGAACAGATTGACAAACGAACTGTATATGCAACTTTGGGAAGGGCAGAAGCCCCATGTGAATATATAAGAAGTCCTGGCAGGACAGTGTACCAGGCAACTACAACTGTGTGAACAGCGAAAGTCCTGGCAGTAGAGTATACCAGGCAATCACAAGTGTGTGAGAAAACAAGAAGCCTTAGCCAGAGAATAAACCAGGCAAATAATCATGTGTGTAATAGAGATGCCCTGACAAGAAACATCAGGACTAGAACAGGTATTGTGGTGTCCAGGCGAAGTATAAGCCTAGCCGAGAAGCATACCAGGTATTGGGGAAAATACAATTGCCTAGTCAAACATGTTTATACGTCACTTGTTGTGAGCCTAGGAAGGCACACAAAACTATTGTATGTGAAACCTCGGAAAACAAAGAAGAATCCAGGGGAAGGAAACCATCTTCTAGAACAAGGACACTTATCCTGGAAGTTTAACGAACTCATGGTGGCAACAAGAAAGACAGACACAAGTGATCACAGTTCAAGGGTGTTTATTAAACTGAAATGCGGGTTGGAAAAACACTGAACCAAAATCTAAGATGGGAACAAGCTTCGACCATTAAATGAAAATAAGGCAGTCCTTGTGGCGTCTTTGTCAAAGTAAAAAGGCCTATACCAAAAAAACCTATTGCCAATTCCTTACAACTAATTACAGAAAGAGTGTGGGATCGGGTTTTCAATAGAGAAAGAAGTGTTCACAAATAATAAGTCAGGTTGTGAGTGCCAGGAGTCCCACTTACCCATGTTTTGAGTACGGGACAAGGTGGATCTCCTGAGCACAGCACACACTCAAGCTTTCCCAACACGAGTCAACAGTTCCATTCCAGCTATCATGTTCTTCGATGGTTAAGTCTCTTTTAACAAAGGTCTCTTGCATTCGAGGGCCTGATATTTTCAACAGAGTTCTGTTCCACGAATGGCTTAAGGTGATTGCTTCACCCCTGGGTACCCCTCTTCCGGGCGCAGACCCCTCACAAGTTTCATTCAACAAAATCAGTTGCACAGTTCTTTTCTCAATGAACTTTGGGAGAAGACTTTCCACCCCTGGATCTCCCTCCTTTGGGCTCGGACACATTTTTGACGTTACCCTTCCTCCTTCGGGTTCACTCCTGTCAAAACAATGCTGATGGGACTTCAGACTTCGTCCCTTCTTGTTAGCATCCCTCCTTCAGGTTCACTCTCGCCAACCTTTGTAACACACTCTTCATGCGCTAATTTCACCAAGCAGGATTAATTTCCCTTTCTTGCATAATCATCTGCCGGTCAAAGAGTTTCAACGGTACATAGGATTTTACAAGACCCCTGCATGACCACTTTGAACCCTCTTTGCCGCTTCCCAAGGCCTTCTGGTTACGGTAGCCTTTACCATCTGGTATTTGCCCACAGTTTCCTGCGTGAGCATCCTTGTGGTGCCGGACCTCTCTGTTGCTGTGGCTTTACCCCTCTTTCATCAATAGTCTCTTTAAACCTTTCAATGTTCAAATGAGCCATTTACTTTTTTTGTCAACACAGTTTGGCTTCTTATCGGCTCTCCCCTCGACTCACTGTGATGAACTGCTTGGCTTTCCTCCTCTCCAGAGTCAAGGTTGGTACCACGGAGACCAGCGTCTCTCCTTGGCTTGGTTATCAGCGAAGGAGGGTCTTGTGTACTGTAGACATCTGCTGCAACACACGCTGGCTATTGTTTGCAGCCTTAAAATGCCTTCTGCGGAGGTTTCACAGGCCTTGGTCGGAAAGGGCAAGGTTGCTTCTATCCTTGTCACCCCCTCCGTATGCGCTGTCTTTCTCCTCCTCTTGGACTGCTGTGCTGAGTTAGCTTGCACGTCTTGCGGTCTGCCTTGCTCATCCTGTGCTGTCATGCTCCACCTTTTATCCCTGTGGGCAAGGGAAAGGGCCGTCAGGTGTGTGTGATTCTGGTCAGTTGCCTGACTTTGCCTGTCACTTGTATTGGGACATGTCAGGTAAATGGCTCCGGTATTAGTCCGTTGTCTTTCGTGTTGTGTCGAAAGTGTTTGTGTCGTAAAAGGAGGGGGGCAGTGTTTTGGAATATCCTACATGGTAGGATGGGGAAAAAGTTGTTGAAAGAAGGGAGATACCGCGTCTCACCCATCAGTCTCCCACTCCCCAAGGACCCCCATCCAGGTTATCCTCTCCCACTGTTCCACCCCTAGGAACTGGATCCAATATCGATGGCCGTCTACTGGCAACCTGTATGACAGATCCCCAGGAACTAGCTAGGGAGACACCTTCAGGTTTCTCACAGAAGAACATTTGTGTTGGAGCCATTTATTCTTCTTTTGTAAACACTTTTCGAAAACCTCCCAATGTTAAAGACCTTTTCTGTTTCACCTTGGAGTTTAGTTTTAGGTCAGAGTAGAACTTTGGGCACAGGACAATATTGATTTTGACATCCTGACACAGAATGACCCTTAGTTTTGGTTTAAGTTGGGAAATTCCTCTTGGAGCAGGGTCAGAGAGGCCTTTTTTCAACCCCTTAATTTTCGATAAAGGTCTTTAACCAAAAACATGGCTAACTTGTGTCCGAGCTTCATTCCTGACTCCTCGCCCCTATCACTAACCTAATCTAGAAATGAGGAAGATGGAGAAGATTTCCAAGCAGATATTTTTCTCAGGGTTGCTTCACATAGGAATTGTATGCTTTTCTTGTGGATACTCCACCAATGGACTTTAGTGGAGGCTTAGATTCCGATTCCCACCCACTTGTGCATGAAGTCTCTGAAGACTCACAACAAAAGTAGTCTCTTAAATTTCATAGGAAACAGTCTTTTCAAATGAACAAAATGTCCCAAACAAGTCGCTCAACAAGGCTTCTGTACCTTCATTTATCCCATTTCAGGGGATATTGGAGTATGTCCTTGTTGGGAAAGTTTTCTCTTTTAGGCAACTTTCCCTACATATTCTATGGAACCCCAAACGCGTGCTTTTGTTTTTGAATCTGTCCTGACTTTTTACAGGGAAGTAAAGCTTTTGCTCATTTGTCATGTGGAAACTGATCAGTTCTCCAGACTATCTGTACTGGGAAGCAGTTTCCCTTTTGTCTTTTTACCTGTTTGGGTAACTTTATAACAGTGCACACAGCATCTTACAATGCAGTGCATTGGAGATACTTTTGTATCACCCTAGCCTTTTACACTGAGGATTTGTGGTTACTTTTATATGTGCCAAAAGATAAGCTGGTAGCACTAGATGCATTATTACAATTTTTGCAGTATTCTTAGTGTACACATTCATGTTTACCGCGTCTGCCACTAAATGTGGCTAGTGATCTAAAATGGCAGCGCCACGAGAGTTTTCGCTTGTTCTTTGGCCATATTGATTCTTGGTCGCCTTCCTGCCTTCTCAGGTCAGGAAATACCTAATATGGTCATACACTTGCCCAGGAAATGGCACATGCCATTTGTGTGTGGACCCAGGAAGTAGGTGGGACTGCCTGGTCCCACTCCACACCTGGGGTGCGGGTGAATCTGGGTGTGTGTGCATGAGTGAAACCCACAGTGGTCCCTGATTGGACCACTGCTGGCTGTTTGAATGGTGCAGACCCTTATCATTGCTAGGCTTGTAATTGCTTCAAGCCATGATTTTAGATAGGAATAGGACTCCTGCAGCCATTTCTTCAGATCAGCGTTGGAGCCAAGTATCCTGTGTAGAAGAGCAGATGCGTTATGATTCGTGGTCGACCCCCTTAGAGGACTTGCATTCCTTACTGCGTTTTGCTCGGTGAAGCCCTGCTGAATTACCTGACCTGCTAAGGCCCCCTGCAGTGCTTCAAACCTTAGACTGGTGGGACGAGCCAGGCTCAATGCCTTCTCGAGAACCAGCTGTCCTGACCCCATGGAATCACCGCTGGACCACCCGATGGACTGACGAGCTCTGCAGTGGGCTACCTCGCCAGAAACATTGCCGTTCTGGGTTTTTTCAGCCGAGCCTCCGGTGGCCGTGCCACAACTCACCTTCTTGCAAACTTTCAGCTCCCCGACTTTGTAGGAAGTATCCTGTCCTGGAAGGTCGTCTTGGATCGCGAGTTATGGTTGCCTCTGGAGGGATCCACTTGGCCTGCACGCTATATGCTGAGTAAGCACTGCAGAGCCCCAAACATGTGACATTAATGCTGGGATATTTTCAACCTGCAGTCTCTGTTCTGTATTGTACAGTGCTCCGTACTGTATCCTGAGCCTCCAATGTGATCAGTAATCAGGGATGTTATCAGGCTCAATCTGCCCAGCCCTCATTAAACCAACCCCGACTCACTGGCTTTTATCAGAAGTCGATACATGGAGGTTTCTCATCCATCATTCTAGTGACCCGGCCCTATTTATCTCCACCATCACTATTGGAGCCGCCACACTTCCGTCTGCCTATATGGGGGTGCCCTCCGGTCGAGGAATGGAGTTTAGACCAGCACCGTCCAGGACCTTCCTCCTCCGGTGAGGCATTTCACATTGCCCCATGCATGTTCACCGCTGACAATTCACCTGGCATGCTGGATTACTTGCAGGTCACTGTTTCCCTACTATCACTCTGTTTTGCTGGCTACAAGTGGGAGCTGTGCTTGGTGGCAGTTGCCATCTTGAGAGGTTCTGGAGCATTTGTTTTCAGTTTGATTGACGTCCTGGTTCCCTCTCCTACCACCCCACTCTGCCTCATTGGTCTCTGGAGGAGCACTAGGGGCACCCCGATCATTGCATGTCTCCACTTGGTGTTTAACAGTTTAAGTGGCCGATAATGTCTTTGCTCTGGGGTGCAATGACCCACCATCTTGTCAGGACAGCTGCTGGTAACTCAACGGATGACAAAATTGTGAGTGTCAAAGGAACACAAGTAAATGTTATCTTGCTATTGGAACGCCTTTCCGAAGTGTGGTTTTGGAAATGAAACAGTGGGCTCAAATGTAATGCATCAAAGGCATAGTTAATACTGTTTGGCCATCACGATTTACTGAACAATGACAATACTGCTCTCCCACACTCTATAATTCGCGGACTAAGCATCTAATATTCGACTACGGTCAAACATTTTGGTGGTTACCAGACCTGCACATCCCAGAACTAAGTCCTAGACCGGTGCAGTTCTAAAACTTGCTTATTTTAGATTTTGACAGAATCAACAAACCTTCCCTATTCACTCTATAGAAGATCATGCCTGAGTAGTGGGAGCGTTAAAAACATTTCCAAGCTATGATATGATGGAATTCCTACTTATCAGGTGAAAAAGCTTCAGTTGGTAAGAAACAAAGGAATCTCACTTGTTTGTGAACTGTCAAGAAGAGTGCCTGTCCCTCTATCTTGACATTGTCTCCCCATGAACCAGCGGAATGTTTTTAAGATACTTTGTTTCACGTTCAAATGTGTTCTCGGCCTTTGGCCAACTTAAAACAATCCTCTCTGTGTTCCATCTTGAGATATCCACTCAGCCAATCAGTGGATGCTTCATATCTCGTCCTCAAAATGTCACACCAGGGGGTTGAGGTGAAGAAGGGGGGCAGAAGATTGTAGTGCAGGGACCTTTTTTCTGGAATTCTTTCTCAAGGAGATGTTGCGGGATGACCTCACTTATGGCTTTCTGGAGGACAGTAAAAAGTCACTGCTTTTATCGAGGTCCCACTTCTCAAATCTCATTCTCTTCAAACCTCATTCAGGGTGTTTGCATCTTGCCGTACTTAAATACCTTTTATTTATTTATTTGTTATTAGTGCACAAGCACCTTTACAAATATTTCATTACATGGCTATAAAACACAATATATTAATTTTATTATTTAGTGTGCAGATTATAAGTATATATATATATAACGTATTGGTGAGATCGGAGGTGTGCTGGGTTGTATTTGGAGAGGATCCAAGTTCTGATCCATGGGGCAATAGGAGTAGTTGGCGGGAACTTTGAGTAAGCACATATGGCATGGGGCAAATGCAAATAGTTTGGTCAAGTTATGAGGTGGGTCAATGTTTGGCGTTACCCAGCTGCTGTATCTCATGGTAAAAGTCAACAGTCAAAGGATTCTTTGAACAGATTGGTTCTCAGGAGTGTTCTCTCAATCGTTTTTATTGTGCTCCCAAGGATAGAATAAGCGCACTCCAGAGACTGAGGGACCTGGCACCAGGAACTTGCTGTTGGTACGTCAGTTAGCAGTTGTCAAATAATTGTGAAGTCGGAGAGTCATAGTTTGTCTATATTGGGGGAAAACCTGAGCAGTTGTCCTGGGTTGCTCCAGGATGGAGGCGGGGTATTGCTTTTAAAGAAAGCACATTTTGTATACTCTTGTTTTTCCAAGTTAAGTCCCGTACTGTCTTTTTTTTTAAAGAAAATGTATGTTGCTGGTTGTTAATGAGATTTTGGGTGAGGCTGGAGTTGATGTGCTTGCAATAGTGCATGTATGCTCTGGTCGGGGCGTTTGGTGAGCTCCACTCAGTGTTCAGTCTTCCTCGAGAGCATGGATAGTTGACCGCTAAGACCCCTGATCAATGAATTTCTTTGCTGTGTGAAGGTCAAGACTCAAATATTAAAGCTGCGTTCTTAGGGTGTTTTTGTGTGTGCTGGCGCTGTTCCTGGCTTATTTGGACCACATTAATGGTGTCTTGTCCCGAGTGCCTCCTCGTAGCATAATTACCACTTTGGTGCTGGCAAGGAAGAGGTAATATTTCCTTATCCTAGTAGTGACTTGGTTCTGGCAGTTTCTGATTTTAACCTTCTGTCCTGTTTCATTATTGAAGTTGAGATGGGTCAGAGTGTCCACTGCCTGAATTTAGAATTGCAATTGGTAGCGTTCAATTTTCTGTAGCAACAAGTTAATCTTAAATTTCAAGGATTAGAGGGAGGATCCCTGGGGTGGTGACAAAAAAGTACTACTTTGCCCCATTAAAAAGTGGAACCATATTGACTTCCAAGATGGCCGCCGGCACTGAGTAGCTGTGCCGACGGCGCTCCCTGGACCCGTCCGTTTGTAAGGTGCCCACCACCCACTTCACGGACTTCGTTAAAGCATCGAGTGGACCCCTGTGGTCCTTAAGGAGGGAGGAGATTGCTGGCGGCGAATTTTGCCCCAGAGAGACTGAGGCAAGAAAGTGGTGCCGGGACCTGCAAGACGAGGAGGAGCTGCGGAGCTGGTGGCAGCGAGCCAGTGAGCCCGTCCGTGAACGACGGGCGGTGTGCAGAGAGGCGCGAGTCTGGGAGGTGCCTCGTCACTCCGGAGATGGTAGCCACCGTCCCGTCCTGCGTTGGCAGCATTGTGGGGGGCGAATAGAGGAGGAGAACTGCCGGCGCTCGGCAGAGTGGGACGCCGCAGCGGGGGACGGCCTCCTCCGTTGGCGGATCCCCGGGCGGCTGGACCCGGCACCCCCTGGAGGGAGCGGCCCGTGATTGGAGGCGGTATGTGGCGGGCCCCTGGCAGCTGGGGCTCTGAGGCTGGGAGCCGCGAAGCGGTGCAGAGGCGGATAGCCTGGAGGTGGGTGCCTGGACGCAGCGAGGACAGGAGCCTTATCCTTGGGGCTCTCCCGCCCTTGTGGGCCGCGACTTGGGAGGCGGCCGGCGGTGGAGGACTGGACCTCGCCGGCATCATGGGAGAGTTGGAGGCTTGCTTCCCCCTGCCCCTCGGAGGTGGGGAGAGAGGCCCGGGGGGATTCGGCCTTCCCGGGGGATGGGAGAGACAACAGAAGGACCACGTACGTTAGACGCGTTCAACGCGGAGTGGACGCCATCCCTCCATCAAGAGACGCTGTGCCAGGCCTGGGCGGCGTGTGAGGAGGCAAGCGGGCAAAGCCCCCGGGATAGCTTTGGAGGTCCCCCAGGAACTAGGGGGCGGACTCTACCTGCACAGAAGGCCGTTAAAACCTGCTCCTTGCCCGCGGATCCTGCTTCAGCAAGAGGTCAGTGAAGCGCAGCTGGGCTGGAGCTGGCCAGTGTGGGGGAGGTGGCCGGCATGTCCACGAAATCTAAGGGAAGAGTGGGAAAGCACCTACAGGCCTCTGGGGACAACTCGGGTACCCTCCAAGCCATGTGGTTGGCACAGAACTCGAAGGAGGGGACCGAGGCCCTGGGGGGCTCGACAAGGGAGGAATCTGCGCCAAGGCGAGCAGAGGATATGGCAAATCTGCCCACACATGAGTTCATTGGAGAGCTACATACCTTGCAAGCCAATCTAGCTAAGACCTTCCAAGAACAGTTCCAGTTAATGCGCACAGACCTGAATGAAGCGGTGGGGGAGTTGAAGCAAGCGATGCGACAACTGGGGGAGAGGACCGATATCCTGGAGAAAGTTCTCCAAGAAGTGGATAAAGACAATGCAGCAAATAGTGAAGCTATAGAGAGGCTGGATGTTGCCACCAGGAATCTCGAACTCCAAGTGGAAGACATAGAAAACAGGTCCCGTAGGTTCAACATACGGATTAAAATGTTGCCTGAATCTATGCCCGGTAAGAGACTGAAGGCGACACTCCAGGGTATCTTTGCGGACATCTTGGATGAGGCCAGTCCAGAGGTGGTGGAGTTGGATTGTGTGCATAGAACTGGACGGTTGGCCAGGGGCCAGGCGGCGAGGCCAAGGGATGTACTGGCCGTGTTTACATGTATGCCCAGAAGGAGGCAGTTCTCAGAGCAGCGAGATTGCAAGAACCAATTATGTTTGAGGGCCAGCAGATCGCTCTCTTCCAGGACCTGGCGAGCAGTACACTCCTAAAGAGGCGACAGATGGGCCCGGTGGTGAAGGTTCTTAATGAGAAAGCGATTCGATACAGGTGGACCTTTCCTTTTGGCTTGCTTTTTGAATGGGAGGGATCCCAGAGACGAATCACATCCCTCCAAGAAGGGGCTGCTCTTCTACACGTTGAGCTGGAAGATCCCCCCCCCCCGGTGCAAGCCTCCCGGGCCCGAGTAGTCGCTCGGGATCCAAGCCCTGGGATTGGATGACGGTACAAGAGAAGAGGAAAAGGGGACCCAGAGGAAGCGGTCGGCGGAGTGATCAAGTGAAGCTAGAAGCGGCTCTCCGGGGCAGTCTTGATCTGACACGGAGTGCTAGAGGTGGTGGGCCTCTTTAAGGTGTCTAAATTCTCAGGGGTCGTAGGGTGTGCAACCATGTTGGGAGCAGAAAGGGCGAAGATGCCTGAGATTAGCGGGTGGTGTCGACAGGAAGGTGTCAGCCTTCAGGGGGGAAGGGGGGGCAAAGGGGGGGACTCATGGGAGTTTGGGGGGGCGGCAACGAGCAAAAGTTGGAAGGGTGATGTGGAGAGGCATTCTCACTCAACGGCGATTCTACTTTACTGGGGGTTCCCTTAAGTGGCTAACACATAATGTAAGGGGGTTGAATACCCCTCTCAAAAGGAAAAAGCTGGAGCACTTCACACAAAAGGAGAAGCCAGACATTATGGGTCCCCAGGAGACACACTTGCTCCATAAGGACCAGGGCAGGTTGAAATTGCGAGGCTTCGATCAGATCTTGCACGCCTCGGCCCCCTGTAAGGCAAGGGGGGTGGCCCTGGCAATTAGGAACACGGTAGAGTTCAAGTCCTGCGAGGTGCTTAGGGATAAGGAAGGGAGGTATATTGTAGTAAAGGGGAAGTGTCAGGGGGTCCCTTGGACGATAGCAGTAGTGTATGCTCCCAATATGGGCCAGGAACCCTTTCTGCAACAGGTTTTGAATTTGTTGGAAGAGCACTCGTGGGTCAAATTGTCCTTTTGGGGGATCTTAACTCTGCTTGGGATAAGAGAAAGGATAGGACAGGAGGCAGTGGGGAAGGGGGAGGAGCTGTAATGTCAGCGGACTTGAAGGAAAGAGTCAGCAGGTTGGGGCTAAGGGATGCCTGGAGGGAGCTAACGGGGACGAGGAGGGTCACACTTTCCTGTCGGGCGTTCAAGGTTCCCAATCAAGAATCGGTTACATATGGGTCTTGGTTACTTTAGTTGGAGCCATTCGGGAGGTATGCACGGGGCCGATAGGGATTGCAGATCACAAAATAGTCTCTTTGGAGTTGGATGTGGGTCGGAGGAGAAGGGGGATTTTGGGCTGGAAACTCCCAGGGGCCATCTTGAGGGATCCAGTAATCAGAAAAGGCGTTGAAGAGAAGATCAAGTTCTTTTTTGACACCAACAAGAAGGAGGATACGGGGGAGGACATGAGGTGGGATGCCTTTAAAGCCACCCTTAGGGGGGAATTGATAGCGATATCCACCCACCGAGAGAAGCAACTGCAAATGTTGCAATCACAATTAGAAGCAGAAGTGGAGGTAGCTAGACAGGCGGCGGGGAGCACCCCCTCTAGGAGGGCAATGCGGGCCTATAGGAAGGTGGTTGGGCAGTTGGAACTCCTATGTACTAAGAGGGCGGAGGGGGCTCTATTATCTGTGCGACAACAATATTACTCAAAGGCCAATAGAACTGGCTCCCTGCTGGCGCGATTGCTCAGAGGAAAAAGGGTGAGGAATGCGATAACAGCTTTGAGGTCGGCCACGGGGGAATGGGTCACGGACCCTGAGGCCTTTGCTGAGTACTATGAGTCGCTCTACACCTCCCAACATCCTCCAGCCGACAGGCAGGAGGACTTCCTCCAAAAAATCCAGTTGGCGAAAATTAGCAGAGAGACGAGTGAAGTCCTAAATCAAGCGAT
Source organism: Ambystoma mexicanum (assembly GCF_040938575.1). Classification (NCBI taxonomy): domain Eukaryota; kingdom Metazoa; phylum Chordata; class Amphibia; order Caudata; family Ambystomatidae; genus Ambystoma; species Ambystoma mexicanum. Next base: position 987,306,094 of record NC_090925.1, read on the forward strand.
CACTGAGGAGGAGGTGTGGGGGTGATAAGAGCTCTTCCACCACGCAAGGCCCCAGGCCCGGACGGCTATACAGCTGCCTTTTACAAGCTGTTCAGCGTGCAGTTGATCCCGCATCTCACGTCGTTGTTTAACTCATTTCGTCTCACGGGCAGGATTTCGCTTTCCATGGAAGAGGCTAAGCTCACCCTAATCCTGAAACCAAATAAAAATCCAGAGGAGAGAGCCTCTTACCGCCCTATAGCGTTGATTAACCTTGACGCTAAGATTTACACCAAGATATTGACCAACAGGCTTGATTCTATCCTCCCGGATCTGATGCATCCCGACCAGGCCGGGTTTATTAGGGGCCGACAAACCGCAGACAACATCCGTCGAGATGCCCACATAATTGAAAAAGTGCAGAAAACGCACACTCCCGCGATCTTGGTGGCCTTAGATGCGGAAAAGGCTTTTGACCGCGTGGAGTGGTCCTTCCTTTTCAGGGTAATGGAGAAGATGGTCTTTGGGGGGGGGGGGGCTTTCTGTCGATGGTCAAGGCTAATTATCAGGCGCCCTCTATTAGAGTGATGGTAAACGGGGTCGCCTCCAGAAAGACACCCTTGCAGAGGGGGACAAAGCAGGGCTGCCCACTTTCCCCGATATTGAATGCGATCTACTTGGAGCCGCTGCTTCAGGCTTTCCGGGAGACGGGGGAGATTCGGGGTGTCCCATTCGAAGGAGAGCAACATAAGGTAGCAGCTTTTGCTGATGATATGCTGCTCATGCTCACGGCTCCACGGGAATCATTACAGGCGAGTGTGGCCCTCTTATAGACCTTTGGGGCGGCTTCAGGACTAAAAATCAACGCCAATAAATCTGAGGTTTTGAACTTAACGCTTGGAGTAGCAGAGAGGGTGAGCCTGAGAGCGAATACTAGCTTCCTGTGGAGCTCGAGTCAGATTTGGTACCTGGGAGTGAGAAGTACGGCGACATTGGCAGGTTGGTTCTCGGTCCTTAAAGCAATCAAGAGGGATTTTCAAAGGTAGAGAGATCTAAGGGTGTCCTGGCTAGGGCGGATAGCCGCGGTTAAAATGGTCACACTCCTGCAGCTTTTGTATCTTTTCCAGGCAGTCCCGCAGCCAATCCCGGCGAGCCACTTCAGGGAGTTGGGAACGCTGACTAAGGGATTCATTTGGGGGGGGGGGGATGGGGAGACCTAGGGTAGGTGCCAGACTTTTGATGGCTTCGAAGGGCGAGGGAGGTCTTGCATTGCCGAATTTCCGGCGGTATTACGAGGCAACACAGCTTCAAATTATATGGGAATGGCTGAAGGGGGAGGAAGGGACGCAGGACAAATTATGGGTGCGGATGGACAGGGCCGTTGCGCATCGCAACCTGGCAGAAGTACTGTGGCTCCCGAAATCGCATAGGCCTCGGCACCTGTACGAGAGTTCCATAACTAAACTAATGACTGATGTCTGGGACAGGCTGGCGGGCTCCGAGGGGATTACCACATTCCAGTCTCCCTTCACCCCCATCTTTGGTAATGGGGATTTCTCAACGGGTTTGGAGAGGGGGGCCTTCACGGAGTGACAAGAGGGCGGATGTCGGAAATTATGCGATATGTTTGCTGGGGGGGAATTGTTATCATTTAACGACTGTAAGAGGCACTTTGCGATTCAGGAAGGAGAGAGGTTAAGGTATGCCCAGATACGCCATTGGGGACTGCATCCTGCATCCAGGAGTCAAGAAGGCGGCCACAAGGGACCCAACATCCTTTGAAAAATGTCTGCTTACTAATGATGGGGCGAGGGGCCTCATCGCCAACATCTATAAGATTCTGGAGGGCTCTCGGGCGGGGGTCCAATGGGCCTACATGCGGGAGTGGGAGCGGATCCTGGGATGTGAGGTCAGTAGGACGGACTGGGAAAAGCTGTGGAGGAGGATTCCTAAACTGGTCAAGGCTTCCCACCTGCAAGAGGCATGGTGTAAGATTATGTTTGGGTGGCATTATACCCCTGCCCGGCTTCATAGCATTTACCCTACAGTGTTGGGGGTTTGTTGGAGGGGCTGTGGGATGGCGGGCTCCGCGGAACATATCTGATGGAAATGCCCAGAAATTGCGTTGTTTTGGGGGGGAAGTACGGGAGGCTCAGGGGCAGGCCTTCGGGATGGAAGACAAAAGGGCTCCAGCGCAAATCCTTCTAGGCGTCCGGGGGGGATTGGAGGCAGGAGAACCTAGAGGAAGGGAGAAAGCTAAAGTTATAATGACTCTTGCCGCAATGCTGTTAATAGCCCAGAGATGGAAGGGTCCAGAGGTCCCTATGATTCAAGACTGGTTCCGAAAGATGTGGTCTTGGATTGGGTGACTTACGCCAAGGACAATAAGATCTAGCGCTTTGCGGCAGATTGGGGGGAATTACTGAACGTTCTCAAAGACGGTTTTAAGGTGATGTGGTGCCCACAGCGATTGAGACTGTTGGATTTGCACTGACTGTAGAATTTTAGCCCGTGTGGACGGTGGTTGTAGGGGTCAAGCTTGTTGCCGGTGGGGAAGGGGTGGGGGAGGGGAGAAGGGAATTTTTACTTGTTGTTCTGTGAAAATCAATAAAGAGTTTTCAACAAAAAAAAAAGTGGAACCATATAGGCCTCTGCTGAACCACACTTGCAAAGTGTGTGTGTGTAGCTTTATAAAAGGAGTGAGTGTGGTTCTGCTTCTGGCCTAGGGTGGGGTCTGAGATTGGGGTGGAAGCAAAAGGCAACGGTTCCAGCGAAGTCATGAAAAACCAAAAGGAAAGCTTGTCATAGATTTTTAGAAATTGGATGCAAACCAATTCTGTCTTTCAGTTTGAGGATTGCTTGCGGTTTTGTATGGTGCCGTATACCGGGGGGCGCAAGAGGGGTAGTGGTTTCAGCGCAATTTGGTAAATCGGTGTTAACATTTCTGATTATCTATATGCTAGGTATGTACATAGCAGATAGTATAATGAAAACCTGGTGTGATTGTTGCTCCTCCAGAGTTGTAGATCCCAGTAGATCTACTTAATCTAATATTCTTCTATTAATAAATGTGTACATGTCATTTGGAGGCCTGGTCAGTGGTATGCCTATATTTTGTCAACTACAGCGCCTGTCTTCCTCAGCGGCATCCTGCGTGCTCACCAGTTCCCCAAGATTGATGAGACTAAAACCAAAACATATGATGGGTAGAAGGTATTGAATTGATCTTAAATGCCAGCATTCCTCGGGGCAACCTTCCAATCCAACATTTCTTAGCCACTGTATGCCACCGCAGAAGGGTACCAGCCATATGCCAATCGTTCTAATACTACAATCAGTGGGATTTGTCCACATCCATGGAGGCCATCTTGAGACAGTATTTTCATTCAATGAATGGGACGCGCATAGCGACCCGTACATTGACTGAAAATACAATTTTCCTAGCACCCCTGGTTTCTGGATTTGAAACCTATGAGTGTTACTAGCGTTAAGCACCTGTTCCAACCACTGGAACAGGTGTTAACGTCTCGGGCTGTTAACACCTGTTCCAGCCCTTGGAACGCGTGCTTAATGCTATAGTACACTCTGTGACTAATCCATTTGAGACAACAGCCCTACCCGTGCACTTGCTCGTTCTCAATGTCACTGGGCTTAGTAAGATTGTTGTTTTTGTTCTCCCTTGTGCCCCTCCCCTGCCTTGTTGCGCTCTGAAATACTTGTTTACAAGCACGATATAAATAAAATTGCATATATCGTATCATACTACCATATACTCAATTTCCATCAGTTTCACATTTAGCTCTCTTTCTCAACTTGATTTGCTTAGAGATATCAATGGAAGTGATAGCATGTGTCCTTGTTCGGCAAGGCATTCGCCTAATAATCTACCCAGTGTCCGTAATGGAACAATACAGTGGGTTCTTCCTAACTTGTAATGTCCAAACTAAGGCACATCCTATTCTCACTTCCTAGCAGTATCTTCTGGCCATTTGTGCATGTATTTGACTGTTTTATATTCCTTGGCTGTAAGAGCTCTTCCGTGTTAACGCAGTTCATAACTAGCTGCTCCTGCCTGTCTTCTCTTGGATGTGCATCGCTGCCAGCTCATTAGGTTCTCACTTAACTCTTGTGTAACAAATCTTCCTAAGGCTCCTGTATGCAGCCGAACTTTAAACGTCTCCTATAGTGTAGCGGTGCGATCCAAACATAAGCCCAACTCCTTAGCATCTCTGTCATATACCCATTCTAAAACATCATGTGTGAATATTTAATAGCCCTTTATCCTATGAATCGGGTGCCTGCAACCATTGGCTCTCCAGATGTTTTGGACAGTAACTCCCATGATCCCTCACCATTGGTTATGTTTACTAGGACTGATGGGGATTGTAGTCCAAAGCATCTGGAGAGCCAAAGATTGCAGACCCCTGCTATAGAAGATGTTTGATGAGTAGGTCCCTAGACATTATCATTAGCATCCTTCTACCTCCAATGCAAAAGCCCCTTGCATATAGAAGTATATAAAAAATAAGAATACAAATACATATAGAAGGGACTTTCCCCCAGTGAACTGGCTTCTCTCCCTTCTCGAACACCATCCAAACTACACCCAGCAGCTTGTCACATAATGATCCAGCAACTCTCATGCCATCCTGGACTGCAGGGCAGATCTCATTAGTAGCAAACCAGGTAGGCTTACCTACTCGTAGAGCTTTCCTCCTGGTACACAAACTCAGAAGTGCCCTAGCAGCAGTCCCAGCCGCGGTCCTTGCCATCTGCACACATCAACACAACAGCAAAGCAGTCTTGCACTGTTCCTACTGCTCCCCATAACCAAAGGAAAACCATGTGCAGAGCCCGAAGTGCCAAGAGATCATGAAAATGGCAACAGTGTGCTATGAAAACCCTGATAACATACGGCCAGAGGGGCTGAATGATCCTAGCTTCTGGGACCTGTGTGAGGATAAAATCCCCACAAGGAATTCCCTCAACCTACTTTGGTGCAGGGAAGATGCGTGTTCACTGAGCATTAGCCATGCTTCACTGGTAGAAAGAAGCATATTCTACTGTTCTAGCTTCGCTTTACTGTGGAAGAAGGATTGCTAGAGGTGGCATTTGGGCAGACAGTCTAGCTTCCTAGCCGTCTTGGGCATCTATCAGCCAGATCCCACTCTGTGTGGTATAAAAAGCTTGCAATTGACCGGCTCCCCATGTCTTGGTGTTCGGCGCATGAGGTCTGTTTTCAGCAGTAGGATATGGGGCAGGTGGGGGTTGATTTGGCAAGCACGTGGCTCAGAGGTATCACAATGTATTGCCATTTTGTGTTCAGAGCTGATTGGGAATGCCAAAGAATTAGTTCTAACCTGGCTTTGGGATCCTACATTTTCTTTTGATTTTCCTTTCTCCTCGAAAACAATTCTGATGATTGATGCCATAGTATTCACCTTGTCCTGTGCAGTATTGATTTGATTTTTAGACTCGGAACAGGGCCCATCAACTTCATGACTGAAACCATTCTGTTCAGCAGCATTAGATCTTTTGTCTTTGATATCAGCAAATCAAAGGGGATTCTCTGGGTTGATCCAGATGGTTTAAAACAAACTCCCTAGGCAACCCTGTGTGCGTATGATAAGCGCAGGGAAATGGTTTCGCGCCTAGCTTTCTTGTTCAACCAGGAGTTGCATTCCTGATTTAAAAAACAGCCATAAACGGGGACGGTGTATTTTTAAAACTTACATTATTTATGTTATGGCACCTCATCATGCTGGGGTTCTACATTGCCTCTACCTGGGTCAGAGAGGATGAGGGTGGTATTAATATGTATGGGATTTATTAAGTGCAAACCCAGCTGAGACGCAGTAAGGAGTTGTAAATAGGGGATGTACTCAGGGGTTACAACGAAGTGTGTATAAGTGGCAGAGGAGCTGGGATGGATAGAGAGAGGTGGAGGGTGCGATGGGCGGAAGAGAGTGAAATCTAAGGTTAAGTGGAATGACCAGCAATTGATGAGATGTTCTTTGAAGAGTAGGCTCTCCAGGTCCTTCCTGATGGTGGTGGGGGCAGGCTTATCTGCCTTGGTATTTTTTTTTCCACCAGACATGATCCTTTTCACCATAATTATCATGGGGAAATTTAGAATTTCTTCATCCTGTACAATCTTTATTATTCCAGGTTAGGTGTGGCTTTGGAATATACTGAGATTCAGGACCTGTTAACATTTTTTAAAGAGCTACACGCAGCACATAAATGCATCTCTGGCTCTAAGTCAAGGACGGGGGTTCTGGACATCGAACTAAGATGAACGAAGCCTTGAAAACCCAAAGTCTGCCTTTTTCTCTAGTTCTGCCGGTACCGACTTGGTGATGTGTCATTGCTCTTATATTCTGCCTTTTTCTCTTTTGCTTTGTAGGGGAGCAGGGAGACCTGATGTGGGCAAGGTGTCCCTGCTGGACTTCCAGGCATTTTTACTGGACTACCAGAAGGTAAAGGAAAAGTTCACTGCATTTCTGTTGTTCTAGACACACTCGCCAGCCTATTCATTGTGTGACGTGATGCGTTCTTGCATTGGTGTTACTACTCTCTCTACTTGGACTGCTGATTTGTATGCAGGTACACACATAACACAGTCCTACTGCTTTATAGGGAGTCACTGTACAGGTACACTGTATGGAGAGAAACGTATGGCACAGTGACACTGCTGTTATACATGGTTATGCATGCCTAAGTGTCACTGCCATGGATGTAACCTCATTGCAAAGTGGCACTGCTGCGTAGAGACACCCGCAGTGGCAGTAGCAAGTGGAGCACACATTACACACTGGCACTACTATACCCAGATGCACAATTCAAAGAAACACTCTGGGAATGTACCTGCAGTACACAGTGGCATTGATGTATGGAGGCACACCGGCTTGACGGTAGCATGCTTTACATAAGGACACTGCTGCCTCTAAATGCATATTGCATAGTGGCACTAGCATTCCATCGGCCCGATGGACAATCCTTTTTAAGTGGCTGCAAGATCACATTTAGCACTTTAAATACACATTATAGGTACAAATATTGGGCAACACTCAGGAGTGAAACGTCTGTGCCTATTATGTTTTGCTCTGTATGGTTCACATGTGCTCATTCTCGTCATTCACCTATGTCACTTTCCACCAGCCTTTGGTGTGCTTTTAAGTTGTCTCACTCTTTGTAGGAACTCTGGGCCACCGATGTCCTCCGTGTGCAAGAGTTCATGTTCAACTTTCTCCGTGACCCTTTAAGAGAAATTGAGGAGCCTTACTTCTCTCTGGATGAGGTAAGTCCCTACCATTGGCTACAAAAGAATGCGACTCCGAGAACTTAAAGACATGAGCATTCAACCCCTACACTCATTTGCGTCCCCACAAAAGGATCTGTGTCAAAATGTCTCTCCCAGAGTGCAGAGATGTCAGATAAGCAGGATAAAGCTAGAAACTAAGCGTGGTCCTAAGTGTTGCGCTAGGTAAGAACATGGGCAGGTGAGAGATGTGACTGATGCTCATTCACTAACCCCATTGCCCATTCCCATAGAGGAGCAACCCCTGGATGTGGAGCTGGAGGGTGAGAATTGGTCAATGGCATGATTTTAAAGACACTGATTGGTGCTACCACATAGGTTGTTAAACCTCACACACACTTGACCATGTCTAGAGATATGCATTACATGCAAAGATATACAGGTATTTCCTGTTGTCTTCTAGGAAAAGTAGGTCCCAGAGGGCTCCCGCACATGACAGTTTAAGACCCAGTTTAAAGGGCTGCTAATAAAGCAATGTCCAAGATCTGACCTCAGACTGGGCAGTGTCCAAGGAATTAGAACATGGAGGAGAAAGGCAGTCTACACTGCCGCATTTGTGGCAGTACCGGGTCTCCCAATGCACCCGAAATTAGCTTTTTTGTTTCTTTTTGGGACAAATAGAGACTAGCCTGTTTAGCTCCTTCGATTGCCTGGAAGGGCCAGGTGCATTGTACTTCCTTATGGGCTAGGACATATGACGTTTCTCTCATGCTTGTAAATGCAGGGCTTCCCAGCAGCTTCAGCTGGCATTGGTCCCATTATTGGGTCACCTAAGAGGTTCTGAGGGGACAATCCACAAAACATTTTCAGGAATTAGAATTGCCAATCGCAGTCAAAATTCTAGAAAAAAATCTTGATTTGCTGGTAGCATGATTTTGAAAAAACATAATCTGTCCACAGAGATGGCTTGATTCCTGCCACCATTAAGGTTTCCCGGCTGGGCTGCATTAGTTGAATTTCCACCCGTTTTATGTGCACACACAGAAACCTGCAATACATTTTTGGTAATGAATTTACTGATGTTTGGTTTTTTTTGTTGAGAAAATATAATGTGGGCCCAAATCTTCTTGTTTGGTCCTTTTTTGGCCGTAGGAGCTCACCCAGGTATTTGGATTTAAACTTGGACTAGTGTAATGCTCCACATACATTCATGTATGAGGCGATGGCTAATCCTTGGATCGCAACAGTTTAGGATAACACTAATCATGTAAATAACTCACATTTATTTTCAAAGTGTTCACAATATTGTGTGTGGATAGTGTTAAAAAGTGTATTTGAATTGCCTCTTGGACACTAGATTTGGAGACCCCCTAATAATTGTTGACTGCTTCTTTTGCTGGTAAATTGCTAAATGTTGGTGTAAAGGATGGTCTGTTGTGGTGTTCCTTCTATTGTAGGTTGATACCTTTCATTGGGGCAAGATCCCTTTCAATTCATCCCTGTAGGCCATTGCAGGATGAGATCTCAGCTAAGATCTGTTTAGCAACACATTCTAATAAGCTTTTATCTATTAGTCTGGAGCTCGGTTCTGCCTTTTTATGCCTTGGCTTATTATAAAACGTTGACTGTAATAACGCCAACATCAGCCATAACCTCGGGCAAGGCAGTGTGGCATGATTATGTTGGCGGGCACGCTCAGGACTCAGGCAGCGATAATCAAGGCTGACATTTACAGTTGCAAAGCCTGCATTCAAGTCTGGATGCCATGCATAGTTGGAAGAGCAGGGCAGAAACATACTTTTGTGATAATCCCCTGAAGTACAGGTCTAAAAAATATTACGTAAACCAGTCTGAACTTGAAAGATGCATTTGCACTTTTTACTTTGTCTACTGCATGAACTCCTGGAATGGGGGTGAGGGCGGAGGGAGGAGTCATTATACCCTGGTCCTCGCCACCTAAATGTCTTCTATCCATTGTTTACTCATCTGATAGGGCTGCACACTGGTTTCACCCTGGTTAGATGGTGGCGTTCATTCCTCCTTTGCCCCATTTTCTTTTTTTTCTTCAATTGGTTCAATGTTCTGCCTTTAGGTGGGCACCCATTAATGTGACCTTCCTTGCCCCGCATGCACCTGCCTCAATTTCAATTCACCTTAGTCGTGTGGCTTCAGCAATGATGACCACAGCCACAACTTTGAGTTCCGTTGAATGTCATTTGCCATGGGGTGGCCCAGTACTAACTCCTCTGTGAGGGCCACCGGCAAGCATGTTGGTCACTTCTGGTCAAAGTGAAAAGTCTCCTGTCGTGAATCAGTTTATAGACTGTAGGTTTAATTTTAAGTAGCTCTACTCTGATATCCTTATGTAAAATGAGTCAGCCTAACATATTGGTGCATGATTTCATTGTGTTTGTGTACCTTTATAGTAGGGGGGGGATCATGCTCAATATTTAAGAGGGCTGTCATTTTTCACTTTTGGAGGGCTCTGAACATACTTTTGCAGATTGCAAAGGCCCTTTTGGTGGTCAAACGCACAGAGTGTAACACTGAACTTAATAGGGCAGAGCTTACATTTTAATGGTAGGGTGCAGCACCCTTCATCAGAATTATAGGTAGATCAGGGAGTAATGTGGCTTTTTTTCAAAGCTGCCCATCTTGGGTCTGTTCCCAAATCCCGACCTGCATGACACTGATGTGCAGAATCCCAACTTTTTGCTTTTGGTATTTGTTGGGCAAAGAGTTTGTATCTAGTACCCTCTGGGAACATTACAAACAACTCTGACTACACGTATAGGAAACCCAACCTTTGGTATAAGCTTGTACAACATAGTTTTGGTAGTGTGTTGAGCAGCCAGGCTTACCTCAAGAGGGGTCAATGTGTGCTGTAGGGGAGTTACACAGAGATTTCCAGTGACAAGTGCAGTGACACGTGCTACCACTGTAAAATGCAGAAAGACCATTTCTCATAAAAAGAAAAAAGCCTACTTTTCTCTGTATCAATGTGTTGGGTGTGCTTGGGGAGAACTGTGGGCTCTCCCAGTTGGGGAGGAGCCATACCAGTATTATGCTGCAGTCGCTCACAAGTGATGTGGTCGGAGTACTCGATGTACTTGGGGGAACAGGTGCAGGTAGAAACCTGCCGGATAGGGGTATGCAACCCATGTTATAAAGCATCGTCCTGTTCCCAAGGCGCACTTGAGCTATCCGCATCAGTCATTGGGCCTGCTTTGGTCATTAGAATGGTACACTAGGGCTGACAGAACCACTAAATGATCGGCACATGGACAGAGACGTCCTTCAGGTGTAATTGCTTCGTGTGATAGCGTGAAAGAATACTCTCATGGCTTTCCGTTGTATAATGAAGGGTTAACCTGAATAATTAGTCTTCTGTCTGGTCTAAATACACAAAAAAGCGAGGAAGTGTGACTCACTTAAATGTCCTTGTGCTAATTCTCTGAAGTACAGGGCTAACAGAACAACATATAAACTGAAGTAAACCAGAAACGCAGCTTTCTGTTTACTTTCTGTACTCCCATGACCTACCTTTTCACTTCAGGGTGGGAGCAAAATCTAAGTTTGTCGCTGCAAGAAACGAGAGGCATTGAAATGCCACTCTCTAGACTTTAATCCTCTGCAGTCATTGGTGCACTATTTCATTGCATTGCTGGACATCGAATTGGGCCCCTTGATGTTAGGAGGGGGTTGAGGGGCTAAGCTTTCCATGCCAGTTGATTTGGCCGTTGTAAATGTTTGTGGGTTTATAGCAGATTATGTTCCTGGGTACTTTCAAATGCACACAAGCAAGTACCAGTTAATGCAAATATATTTGACATAGTGCTTTGTAACGAATTCCTCTGGCTTCTAAGCATTTGATAGGTCCTTTTACCCCAATTCATGGTACCCAATTTCTCGATCCTGGGAAGACAAAGGGCCGAGTTGCCCTTCCTGGTATACCGGCCTGTGTGTGTCCTGCAGGTTGAACCCAAGCTCCGACAGCACTAAGTGGGTGGTTAGAGGCGGTACCTAAGAAGATGAAAAGGTCCTCTTTTTGCAGGGCATCTTGCTCTTCAGGTGGGTGATTAAGGAAGGGTCAACTAAATAACAGCTATGGTCTTCGGCTTTAACGCCTCACACAACACCACTACAGTCTAGTGCAAGGGGTCTACAACCTTTGGCTCGCCCAATGTTTTGGACTACAAATCCCATCAGCCCTACCCAGCATAGCAAATGGTGAAGGATCACGGGAGTCATAGTCCAAAACATCAAGCCACCACTCATCGCAGAGGCTACCTGGCGCAAGGGCTAAAACTTCACAGCCTCACAGTGAGTGACAGTAGCTTCCCACTATTCTTAACAGATGTTCCAATTACCCAACGCAATGGAACTCCACAACAAGGATGAAAAGATATTGCCCTGTCAGAATGCGAACATGTGCCACTAGGTAAATCAAAGATGTTATGTTAAAGGTACTTATATAGCGCACCGTCACCAATGGAATTGGTCCCCAGGCGCTCTGACGGATCTGTAAACAGGAAGGACGGGTAGGGTTAGTCGGGAGGAGGGGAGCAGGAGAGTGTGAGAAGGGATGTGCTGTTGGCAGCTTCAGCTCGGTATACACCGAGCGCTGGGCTTTGGTGCTAGTATCGGATCGGGCGAGATCTCGAGTGCTCTAGGTGATGTTTATGTGTTGTTGATGCGGTGTGGTAAAGTGCGTGCGGATTGCTGGGAGAGAGATGGTTGTGTGGCTTTGTGTGGTTTAAGTATGCAGAAGACTGAGGGTTGGGTTAGTGGGGTCTGTATCCTGATTCAGGTACTTCTGATTCCGTTAGAGTTGTATCCATGTGAGTTGGGTTGATGCTGGTTCCTCGTGGGCCGACTCGCTTTGTTGGTGCTGCGCTGACCCTGCTGTATCATAGTCAGTATTGTTTGGATTGATAGGTGCGTCTGAACCTTTTCTCCGGGTGTGGGACTGGGTTGGTGATATCTATTCTCTTGTTATCTAGTGTGACACTGGTCAGTTGAGGTTTTGAATGGTTATGGGTCGGAGTGGTGTTGATGTGGCATTCTAGTGCTTCCGGCTTGGTGAGCCTGTGTATTCAGTCGTTCAATTCCTCCTGTCATGACTGTCTTTCCATTGGTTCTTTGGTTTCTGTGGGGTGAACATCCTTGGGGTTGTTTAGTTGTAGTTTTTGTGTGATGGGGCATTGTGCTTCCCGCTGTGTAGTAGGTGGACAGTGGGTAGTGATGAAACATTCTGTTTCTCACCCACTGGCTTCCTTTCCCTCTCTCTGTGTTGTCCTTAGGTCTGTTGGGAATGGTTATAGTTTAAGGTCATGGTCCTCTTGATGATTCGTCCTAGTGTTTCTGTCTTTGTCTTGCTAAGTCTACGGTCTTTGGTCGTATTGCAGCTGTCTCCCGGTTAGTCGTTTAGCATGTTGTGGGATATTTTCCTCAGGATCTCAGGAGAACTAGGTTTATTGTACCTGGCCCCATGGGATGGACGCACTTAGGTCACGTAATTACGTTTTCTCTTCTGCCGCAGCTTGCACGAAACTGCTGACAATGTAAAAGCTAGTAATGTAGACAAACCTCTGTTGACTTTTCTAAAAATAAAAACGTTGCTCCTTCATTCACACTCATGTTTCCTACAAGAATATGCTGAAGCCAAGTCCTGCTGTGCAAGTGCTGGCGTTTCAACGCATCCCATTTTTGCATGCATACGCACATTATAACTCCCTGATTAGAAGTACCGGGACGCAGGACAGTTTGGAGAGACCGCAAGTTGTCCTATGGCTTGCACTACGTTGAAATGTTAGACACAGCCCAGGAGAGCCTGTGCGATATAGTGAGCTGTATGTATACCTGCCTAGCCTCCAGTTTTTCCACGGAGCCTCTGGGTTTTTAGCCTCTTCTTCGGGGAAGATCCTGGAGTCTCCGGGTTTTCGCTGCAGGCCCCGTCCAATCCTCCATCTGATTGGCTGCAAAAAGCTGCTGCCGGTAGCCAATCGGGTGGAGGTGTGGGCGAGACCAAAAAGAATGCAGACTGGAGCTAAACGTAGAATACTGCTTTCAATCCATTGAGAAAGCAGTATTACCGCGTGTATTTTGCTTAAGCTTTCATTATTTTTGGCCAGTTTGCCTTATGTTTTAGTCGCCCTAAATTGAAGGGCGGCTAAAACATAAGTCACACTGGCCAAAAAGAATGAAAGCTTAAGCAAAATGTGGTCCCTGTTTAACACAGACATGCAACTTGTTCTTACGGATGATGTGCATAACATTTGCATTTCCAGTATTTTTTGCATGAAATTAACAACACAGATCGGATTTATGACGTGTTTACTGGTAATTCGGTTTTCTTGGGAGTAAACTGAGTGAGAAGACAACTGGGGGGCTTTGACATGAAGAACTCTCATCCTCATGCAAATCGACTAATGGCCCTTAAACCTCTGCAAGGAAATGTCACGTCTATCAACCTTGTTTTGTTTGCAGCAGCCATTAATACAATTGCTGCCTTTTAGGAATACTTGTTTAAAACACATGTGGAAAAAATGGATTTGCAGGTTAGTGGCCAAAATAGGCAGGTTCTCTTCAGTCTGCCCTACAATTATTATGCCGCTGTAGACCCATGAGGTCTTCGTCCACCTGCATAACTTGATTAGATCATGAAAGTTACCAGAACAGGATTTAGAAGACAAATCAGATGTATACAGATATGCACTGAGGCAACAGGCCAACTCCCCCCCCCCCCCGCTTCGCTTGACCCTTTAACTTGGGTGGTAGGCCGTTAACAGCAGGGCCGATTTGCTGCCTCGGTATATATCGCCCAATGTTACTGGATCTGGCAGCCTCAGGCCCTGGTTGCTGACCAGGGAAGGAACCTCCCGTTGTCTTCCTCAGCTCGATCGCTTTAGGTGGACAATCAAGCTGTCTTGGGGCACTCTGTCTGCGGAGGTGGGCTCCTCCCTACGTTGCTGCGCTGCATTTAAACTAATGCCTTGACATGCTTCCTTGTACTTTTCTATGTAGAGAAGACAGAAATGGAAGGAATGGAGGGGATTGGAAAGTGGGAATGCAGTGCAGTATCCTTAGGCAACCGTAATGAAGATTACCCAGGCTTACAGCACAGGGACTATTGATTATTTTATTAGTATTTATTGGGTATTTATAATGCACCTATAGAGCAAAAGGTGTTTCAAAGCGCAACAAGGGTGGGGGGATGTGTGTAGGGTGACCCGACGTCCTGGTTTTGCTAGGACTGTCCCGAAATTTGGAGCGCTGTCCCCCTTTGTCAAGATTATGTTTCAATTGGAAACTGCAGTGGTCCTGGTTTTTGGTAGTAGATCTTCATAGCTGCCAGGCAGGAATGCACAATCTCGCACAGAAGAAATGCAAAATTTTACAATTCAAGATAATGTTAGTTTGTGATAAATTAGTGATACGTTAATGATGTGTTTATTTGACCAGTAACACTTAAACCCCCTTCTCCTCCAAGCGCTACTGAAGTGTATTGCCTTGACAGCCACTTTCAAGAGTTAGTCCTACTTTTAAGTTAGTTGCCCTGTCCCAGTTTTTTACTTTTTAAATCTGGTCACCCCACAGGGGTGAGGAGAGGGGGGGGATGAAGAAAACAAAACGGTCCTACTAGGCCTTGTGTCATTCAGACTGTGCAAGTGCAGTAACAAGAAGTGCGGGGGGAGGGCAAAGGGGGAAGTGCCGGTCAGACCAGAATGCGCTAATGCTAAGGAGGGCAAGGAAGTGCAGCTCGGAGTGGAGGGCACGCAAATGCTGGGTGGGGGGGGGTAGGAAAGAGGGACCATGGGTTAGGTGAATTCTAAGGGGAGTCCAGGTTGACAAGTGCCAGGGGAATGGCAGAGAGTGCAGGGGAAAGAAGGTCCACGTGCTAAGTGCGAGGACGAGGCTGGATGGGCTCAATAGGGGTACAAGCTCATCCAGGCTAGTGCAGAGGGAGGGAGCCCGGAAGGGCAAGTGCAGTTTGGGGGTGTGGGGTGGTCAGGGAAGACCAAGTGCTGGGGTAGACTAGTCGAGGAGGGCCTGGTGCCCTGTATGAATCGGAAGGAACTAGGCAGCCAGTCGAAAGAGGCAGAGGGGGACATTAGCTGGGGAGGGGGAAGGGAAGGAGGAAGAGAAGAGGAGGGTCTTGAGAATCTTCTGGAACTTAGGGAGATCCAGCTCAAGTCTGAGAGGGGCAGGGAGGCCATTCCACAGGGAGACACCTGCGGAAGAGGGAGACCTACCTGCCACTCTGCTTGGAAAAGCGACTGATCTGCAGAGACTTGCAGCTAGAAGACCAGAAGGGTTCTAGCGGAGAGGTATTTGGGGGGAGAGAGTTGGATGTAGCTGGGTCCCACGCCTCCAGAAAGCCTTAGCCTTGTGGATGATGCAGAGGGTATTGAACTTGATCCTCGCCGTAAACCGGGAACCAGTGGAGAGATTTTAGTGCTGGAGAGATGCCGTCCCTGACTTGAGGCCAAGGATAAGTGTTGCAGTCCTATTCTGGATTAGTTGAAGGGAGCAAAGGGAGGATTTAGGCAGATTAAGGAAGAGGCTGTTGCAGTAGTCCAGCCTAGAGAGAACCAGAGTTCTGGAGATGTTGAGTTTCTGGGGGGAGGTGAGGAAAGGGAGAATGGCTCTGAGGAGGTGCGGGTGGAAGTGGGCCTTTTTGTCAATGTCCCTGATGTGAGGAAAGAGGAGTCGAAGATGACACCTATGTTTTTTGCCTCACAAGAGGGTGAGGCCAGGGGGCCCATGGAGGGCGGCCAGAGAGTAGGAGGGAAGGAGGTTGCTTGGGTCCCAATGAGAAGGATCTCAGTCTTACTGGCATTAAGGCAGCGTTCCATGCCTGAATAGCAGTCAGTCGGAATGAGAGAGGAAGACGAGGCAGTAGAGGGAAGCTTGAAGGAGAGGTGCGTGTCATCTGCATAACACTGGAAGTGAGGAGAGAAGGCGGAGATCAAATGACACGGAGGAGAGATTTATGCTTGACTTCTGTATTGCCACCCTTCAGCAGCTCTTCCAAACATCTATATTTAAATGAAAATGTTTTACATTTGTATTCCAAAAGAAAATTTGGAAACTTCGAGATGGAACTACCCATCCCCATGAGTCCCCGTTCTAGAGTAGTTTTCCTCTCTCTTCAGTCTTAAGCAATCCAGGCTCCTTCTTCCCCTGCATGTCACATCTTGCCCAAGTCCTTCTCTTCTTTTGATACCCTAAAACTGACACCCTTCTCTCTTAGCTTTTATGAACAGAAACTGTCCATGAGAACTACTACCATTCTTCCTGCATGACAGCCCTCGACCGGACTGTTCACCACCACACGCAACTCACTCCAAAGGTGGTTCTCCACTTCAGATCTGTACCCCTCAACCGTTTTTCTGTACCTCATCTGCGGGGCAGGAAACCAGAGTAACGGAGGGTAAATACAGAGTCACACTTCGTCATAAACATTTTCACATTCCGTCAGAGACCCCCGCTTCTCCCATATCTATAGCCTGCGTCACATCTAGATGGGATAATTAATGTTGGCATATGCCACACTTAGATGGAATTCTTAACCTTAGCCAATGTCGCATCTAGATAGGATTATCAATGTTAGCATGCGCCACACTAAAATGAAACTGTAAATCTTAGCATGTTCCACACTTGGATGGAATTCTTAACTTTGGCCTGCGTCACATCTGGATAGGATTATGAATGTTGGCATGTGCCACACCTAAATGAAACTGTGAATGTTAACAAGTGCCACACTTAGATGGAATCGTGATCACTAGCCTGCCTCACATCCAGATAGGACATTAAAGATTAACAAGTGTCACACTAAGATGAAATAGAGAATGATGGCAAGCATCACAGCTAGACATAGTTGCAAGGACAGCAATGGCAATTAACCAATCCACTAACAATTTCGCCCCTCTGCATACATCTCTCAAACTCCAACCAAACTCAACCACAAGCCTAAAACACAACAATCCACACAAACATCACTACACTGCATCAACGAAACAAACCGCACATAGACTCGCACAACAGTACACGACTACCGACCGTAAAACACCTCAAGCCCAGCCAACGGACCCACCGGGCTGAGGCTGCCAACAGCACATCACTGCTCTCTTGCACTTGTCCAGCTTATTCCCACTAACTCACCCTCCACCCTTCTCTTTTCAGAGCCACCAGAGTGCCAGGGGATCACTCCGGTGGTGATAGTGCGCGGTACAAATATCCTTTAACATTAACATATCTGTGTATTTTGGGAGGGATAATGCTTGCCTCTGTGTCTTTAATAGAATCAATACTCCCTGTGCTGTAAGCCTGGGTAATCTTCCTTTTATGTCAAGAGCCCAGGTGAGTATTATCCTTATTCAAAGCTCTCCATTACGT
Source organism: Ambystoma mexicanum (assembly GCF_040938575.1). Classification (NCBI taxonomy): domain Eukaryota; kingdom Metazoa; phylum Chordata; class Amphibia; order Caudata; family Ambystomatidae; genus Ambystoma; species Ambystoma mexicanum. The sequence goes on from NC_090925.1 coordinate 987,323,735, forward strand.
TTGCTACCACTGCTGATATTGGCTTAAAATAAAACGTCTCGAAGGTTGTATTGTTGGACCAGTCCGCTGACTTTAAAATGTCTTGCAATGAAACACCTGTCGCAAATGCCTTGGAAGCCATGGCTCCCCTGACTGAATGCGCACCAAATACTGATAAATCAATGCCGGCTAGCACCATTATCTCTCTTGCCCACCTAGCTAATGTCTCTGTTGCATGAAAAGGTTTCCTATGCACGATCATTGGCTGAGACACACCCTGTGTTCTAATGTCTGCCATTATCTTTTCATACTCCTTGGTACATCGCGCCACACACAATCTAACGTCTTCTGGAAAATACGGTAAGATATCACTGATGAGTTATGGAGCGCTTTGCTATGTTAAATGCTACTCCTTCTGGGTAAAACAACTTCCTGTCTCCCTCCAGTACCCTCACGTCTGACACTTCCCTGTAGGATACCAAACGGGAGTAACATCGCCAGTTTGCCTGACAGTTGTTGCACCAGAAAATGCTGGTTACTCGGCCCCTGAGTGAACAGCTTTAGTACATTGTTGACATCCAATAATGATTACTTCGCAGTGGGAGGCTTACATAGCTACACTCCTCGGAGTAAACACACCAATGCTGGATGCTTGCCGACTGGTGACCCATCCACATGTTCATGCCCTGCTGAAATGGCTGATCTGTACACGCCTTCCTCTGACAGTAAAGCTAAGAAATTAAGTACTTGCACTACAGGGGTAGGAACAGGATGAACACTCTGTGCTCACACCAGGTTTCCCAGCGCTGCCATGCGGTGCCCTTAGCTCCTAAAATTAGAGGGGCTAGGGGCATGATTCCTTGATGAACTTAGCAGCTTGGCCCGATATTCCTGGCATGCACCATCTCTGCCCGAAACTCCCTGTTCCACCACAGGTTGACTGATCCCTCCTGGATTCATTAGCATATTCTTCTGTGATAGAACCATTCACGAAAAATCCTCAAAGTTCCATCAGAACTGGAGACCACGCTTGCGATTTACAGGCGGGCGCCACTATCACTGCTTGCGCTCTCTTCCTGCATATCTTCGCTAGCACCCAGGGTAACATTACGAATGGGAGAAATGCATATTGAACTGCTCACCCTGATTCTGTAGGCTCGCGTCTGTTCCTAGAGAACCCGGATCTAATCAGTGCCAGATTAAACCCTGTGAAGGCTCCTAGGCAGTCAAAATGTTGGGCTCCCCCCTCGCAAACTATCTCCCAATACGTTTTTAATTTTCTGCACCGCTTTATTTTGATCCATTGTCACGGGGTCCCTAAAAGGAGTGGGGCCCTTAGGCCGGTGCCTACTTGGCCTAATGGATAATCTGGCACTAGGTCTAATCTCCAACTGAAGTATTTAGGAGTCTGTGTATTCTATCTGGATGCCAACAGGTCCATATCAAGCGGACCCCACACTTCCTGTAACCGCGCAAATATTTCTCTGTTCAAGATCCAATTGCTGGAGCCACTCAGAAAATGGAAACTTCAGTCCGCACCTACATTTTGCTCTCCTGGGAGATACGTCGCTGAGATCGAGATCTTCCTCTCCAGACAGTAGTGCCTGAAATCTTTCGCCAAATCCACCTGCATCTTGGACGTGTGTGCCGCCTAAGCGGTTGATGTACCATACCACCAATATGTTGTCTATCCTGTGTGCAGGTCCAGTTCCGACTGCAACCATTTGCCACTTGTCTCCAGCTATCCGCATCTTGCTCTCAAACCAGATCTACCTGCGTCTGACTCTATCACTAACTCTGGGACATCTCCAAAAATAGCTCACCGCTTTGACGCTTCCAAGTTGTGCAGCCAATGCTGCAATTCCTTCCTTCCTTCCTTGTCTAGGGGTACTAGCTAATAGTATTTCACTCCTCCATTTAGGTGTCTGATCTTCAACCTCTGTAGTGCAGCGATTCCATGAAAATGCCCTGTATTGAGGACACTAAAAGACCCACTACTCTGGCTGGACTTCGAAGCATTATATTCATTTTCTGGAGTACTACCCTCAATTGCTTCTATATCGCTCTCATCGTCTGAGTTGGTAGTTCCAGAGTCACCTTCCTGGTGTCTATTAGGAAACCTAAGAATTCCATATGCCTCCCCGGAGTAAGTTTCAATTTCTCTGTTACTAGGAATTCTACGAATGTCAGAAGTGCACTCACCCACTGTATCTGCTCCTGGAGCGCCAGCCTGCCCTGAACGAGGAAGAGAATATCATCTAGGTAGACTATAATTCCCACTCCTCTCTCCCTTATGGCTGCCACTATTGGTTTGGTGAAGCCCCAGGGCACTGATGGCGCTCCGAAAGGCAGGCTGTTGAACTGCCAAGATTGCCCTTTCCAGATGAACTTCAAGGAAGGATGGTGGGCGGTCGCTGCAGGAATAGTAAGATGAGCGTAATTCCGGTCCAGCCTCGCTAACCAATCCCCTTTTTCTAAGGATATCTCTGAGGAGGTGTATCCCCTTCATCTTAAAGTTTATGTACACTAACCACCTGTTGAGATGCTTCAAGTAGATTATTGGCCTTATTTTGCCTTTCATGTGCACTAGGAACATATTGCTGTAGTATCCTAGCGACTGTGAGGCCCCCGCCCCTTTTCTATCACCCTGTTTGCTCTTAGTAGCTCCAATTCTGTGCTTAACTGCAGCTCCCCCGCCAGCGAGGATCTCAGGCGGCGAGGTATCCGCTCTTGTAAGGACGTACTCAAAACTTTCAGTCTGAAACCTGACACTGTAACACCCAAACGTTGCTTGATAGCGCTTTCCACTTTGCTAGGAATTGCTCTGTGCTGCCTCCCACTGGGGGATAACTCTCGCACTGGGCTCTCACCTGTATTGGCTCTCTGCTGTCTGTAGTATACTCGTCCTCTGGCCTCTTGAACTCCTGCCGCAGCTCAGAAAGAAAGCGTCTTACTGCCTGGTTTCCCAGTATTGTGCTCTAGCTCCCTGATGTCTTCTCTGTGAATTATACCGAGCAACCTCTGTTTTGGCCAGTCCCAGCAAAACCTCTATTGGGGAATATCTTCCGTTTGGAGGTTCTGCTGTAGCCAGTGCCGTAAATGTCCACACAAATGTGTTAATTTCTTTAGCAAACACATCGCCAAAGAGTAGGTTCATGTGTTTCTTCTCCTGCCTCATAGGAGGCCAGGTCTCCTAATTTGTCATAGATCTTCAACAAAAGACTTCTTCTCCTCTCTGAGGACAATACACAATTTGCATTACCAAGCACGCACACTGGCCGTTGAGCCCAGTTGCCCAGTGTCTGTTGTGAGAAACCGGACGGTGTCTCCCTGGCTAGTCCCCGGGGATCTGCCATCCGGGTGGCCAGGACACGGCCATCGCTATTGAATCCAATTCCTGGGGGTGGACCAGTGAGGGAGGATCACCTGGATGGGTGGTCGAGGGTCCTTGGGGAGTGGGACACCGGGCGAGATGCAGTATCCCCCTTCTGTTGACACCTTATCCCCATCCTACCACGTAGGATATTCCAAAACACTAACCCCCCCTTTCTCCACACAAACAATTTTGCACAACACGAAAGACAATGGACTAACACCAGAGCCATTTAACTGACCTGTCTGAATTCAAGGGTCAGGCAAAGGCAGGCAATTGAACAGAATCGCACACAGCTGATGGCCCTTTTCCTTCCGAACAGGCATAAAAGGTGGAGCACAAGAGCACAGGACGAGCAAGGCAGACCGCACAATGTAAGCGCTAACTCAACAAGAGGAGGAGAAAGACTGTGCAGACCGAAAGGGAGACGAGGATAGAGTCAAACTTGCCCTTTCCGACCAAGGCCCGTAGAACCTCTGCTGAGGGAATGATGTTTGTTTATTTATTTGTGTTGAGCACCAGACCCAGGGGTACTCGGGCGCGAAGGCAAAAAGAGGGTTGTTCAACTTATGTTACAGTTACATATTAAACAAGGAGGTACAGCTACAGTTACAAGGCTGTAGACATGTATAGTCAAAGAATCGCAGATGTATATACAGTAAATTTACAAGAATACACGTGTGACACATAAATAAAGCAAAACAGATATACAAAATATACATAATATCCCAGGTGTCAGTGGATGGAGGTTAGGCATCATGTTCTTTTAGCCGTTGAATCAGATTGGATCTAAATTGCCGGTAGGGGAGATCTTCCCTTAGAGCAGGGAGAAGGGAGTTCCAATATTGTGCTGCTTTAACAGCGAAGCTGCTCCCACCAGATTTACTGAGTTTGAATCTTGGTACTAACAAAAGATCGGAATTAGCTTTTCTTAGGGGGCGATAGGCTGTTTGTCTGGTGAATCTGTCTATAAGGTATCGCGGGGCTGCGTGGTTAAAACATTTGTGTGTGAGAGATGCTGTTTTAAGGAGGATTTTGTCTTTTGTGGAGAGCCAGTTGGTGGATCTCCTAAGGTCTGATATATGGGCGTTTTTAGGGAAGTTTAGGACGGCTCTCAAGGCATTATTTTGAAGTGTCTGTATTTTGGCGGTGATGTGTTTGTTACTACCTATGTAGAGGGCGTTGCAGTAATCTAGCTTCTCCAGCATGGGGTCTGGCATGGATTCACATGCTCATGAATATTCCCCGTCGTCAGGCTGGGAATCCTCGGTAAAGAAAAAACCAGTATCAGTTTCGTTTCTGATCTGTCTTTCGTAGTAATAACCAATCACTGGTCTCTGCGTCATACTGACCACAGCCAATGACTGCCCTCTACCTAAGCACCGCCTCTGGCAGCCATCTTCAGATTTTTACCGCACGTTCATGTGTTGGGATCCTCGTGCTATTGCTCTCGAGCGTTAGTGCTATTTTTTGCGCTTTTTTCACAAAAAACTTCGATTCTTTCGGTCAAAGAGCCTCAAGCTCCACCGATCCTACATCCGATCAACGGGGACCCGTGTCGGATTCATCTGTGCCCCTCAAGGGTGAAGATTTCGTCGAGCTACACTTCGGAGGAATCCAGAAGCTTCTCAGGCCCGGTCTCGGAGATGGCCCAGGAGAAGGGAAGCTCGACGCCCGGAAAGCTGTTCAGGGTCTGCCCTGGATGCCAGCTGCAGAACGTCTTCAAGGAGGACGAACACTCTTTCTGCCTTTACTGCCTTCATGAGGACAAGACGCACGTGGAGTAGGACTGTGCGTTTTGCGGCAACATGTCGGAACGGACCATGAAGGACCGCCATCAGCGTCTCGCCAACTGGCTGGAGGGTAAGAGCCCGTCTGGCGAGAAGAAGAAGAAATCCGAGCGGTCTTCTAAGACCTTTGAGGGCGCCCCGGCGACGGGGGCCCAACATAAGGCCAAGCACCGCGAGTCCGCTGGCACCGGGAGCGCCGAACGGTCGGGCTCTACGGGCGCCAGGCAGGGCGCCCCCTCCCCGGCACCATCAACCACGAGCCAACGCTCTGGGTCGGGTAAGAGGAAGGCCGAGCACCCGGCGAAGCTCCTGGAGAGGCCCCGGTCGAGCTCTAAGGCAGAGGAGGAGCGTGGCAGTGCCCCCTCCCTCAAGGATAAGGCGGTGAGCGCACCTAAGGTGGTGAAGGCCTTGATCCATCCGACCAAGCCCTCTATCGAAACGGTCGCGGCGGCCCTGGCTCAGCCTGTGGTGGCTGCACCAGTGGTGGCGACCTCAGGGCCCAGAATCTCCCTGCCTCCTCGGAGGGAGTCTTCCTTTGTGCCCATCGATAGGACCCCCGTGAAACCCTCCGTGGGGAAGAAGAAGGGGGGTCAGGGCGTCGTCGGAGATTCGGCCTCAACCTCAGAAGAGTAGCTGATCGAGGTCTTAAGCCACGGCCTAGGCGTGGAAGAAGGCCAGCCCGTCGGAATGGACCCCGACGCAGGTGACGACGACGACATCGTCGAGGATACCGACGGGGCCCCTGCTCGCCCGTCGGATTCCCCTCTGCCAGCGCCGCAAGACAACTCGGCGGCCATTTTGTTGGCCATACAGTCCTTATGCTCCGAGATAAGGACGAGGCTACCGTTACCGACGGAGGAACCTCTCCCGTCGGGGGATCCAGAACCGGGACCTTCTGGTGTTCCCCCTACCAAGAAAAGAAGGATCCATCCACCACCTCCTTTTCAACCGTCGCGCCCCTTCCAGCCCTCCTCCCCGTCCACCCGAGGGGATGATACGGGGACTGACACGGCAGCGACGGGTACGGACGACGAGGCATACGACGAGGATTTTCCGTCGTCGCCTCCCACCAGGGCTTCTCCGCCCGACGAGATCGGATCTTTCCACTCCATGATCTCCAGGGCTTCCGAGCTTTTCCAACTCTGCCCTGAGGAGAAGAAAAAGGAAGGCTTCCTTTATCAGCGGCGCGAGGCCAAGAGGAAGACGGTCCTCTCAGTGCCTCTGTTGGACGACATTTGGGATGAGGGCCTTTCCCTCCTCAAGAACCCTTCCACGACGCCAGCTAGAAGAGACCGGTACGAGAAAAAGTACCGGGTCCCGGACACGGCCCCCCTGTGCCTCCGGGCGCAGCCTACCCCGGACTCCGTCGTCTCCGCGGCAGCCAGGAAGAAAGCGGGGGGGGTGCGGCCTCCACATCGACTTCCCCGCCGGACGGCGAGGGAAAGAAATTGGATGCTATGGGACGTAGAGTCATCTCGTCGGCAGCGACGACGATTAAAGCGGCCAACGCCTTGGCTATCGTGGCCCGCTATGACAGGGAGCTCTGGTACAAGATAGCTCCCCTGCTGGATTTTCTGCCGGACGACAAGAGGGCGGAGGCCCTTGAGATCCTGCAGGAAGGTGAGGTGGCCTCGGACCACGCCATCACCGTGGCGACGGACATCGCCGACACCGGGTTCCGCCAGCTGGGCAACGGCGTTTGCCTTCGACGTCGTGGATGGCTCAAAGCTACGGATTTCCGGCAGGACGTCCAGACCAGAGTCCTGGACATGCCCTTCGACGGGAACAACCTGTTTGGGAAGACAGTGGACGATTCCCTTCAGGCCATCAAGGCGGATACTGAGACGGCCCGGGCCCTTGGAGTCCTGCAACGACGGACGCCCTTTCGGAGCGGCGGAGGCAAGGGCGCCTCCAAAGGTTCCGGCGGCGGTTTCGCTTCCTACCGTCAAGCGGCCCGCTCGTCGTCGCAAGAGGCCTACAGAGGACGAGGCAAGTCTAGCGGACCCCGCCGTCATCGCCAAGGAGGTCAAGGCGGCAAGGCCGCGCCCAAGCAGGATTGAACCGGCCGTGGGGTCGGGCCCCCACCGAAGCACCCCGGTGGGAGGCCGGCTGGCGGGCTTCGTCAGCGTGTGGCAGTCCATCTCCACCGACCGTTGGGTGCTGGACGCCCTGGCCCGGGGCCACGCGCTCGAGTTTCAAAGAAGGTGCCCGCGCGTCCCCCCCCGTGGCCAGGAAAGAACTTCACGTCCCTCAACTTCTCCTGGAGGTAAAGGCGATGCTCAGAAACGGCGCCATCGAACTCGTCCCAAAGAGGCTTCGGGGCTCCGGAGTCTACTCGAGATACTTCCTCGTGAAGAAGAAGACGGGAGGATGGCGCCCCATCCTGGACCTGCGACGTCTGAACAAGTTCATCAAGGCGCAGAAGTTCCGGATGGTCACCCTCCAGCACGTCCTGGGTCAGCTGGAGGAAGGAGACTTCCTATCGTCGTTGGATTTGGAGGATGCCTACTTCCACATTCCCATCCTAAAGGGGCACCGCAAATTCCTCAGATTCGTGGTCCAAGGGCGTCATTACCAGTTCAAAGCCCTTCCCTTCGGACTACGGTCGGCACCCAGGGTATTCACCAAGTGCCTCGCACCGGTGGCGGCGCAGCTGCGCCGCGAGGGGATTCACGTCTACCCCTACCTGGACGACTGGCTCATCCGCGCCAAGACGAGGGAGCTCGCCGTGGTCCACACGGCAAGGACCGTCCAACTCCTCACGGACCTGGGATTCTCCGTGAACTACGCCACATCCCACCTGGTGCCCGCGCAAGTCGCACTGTTTCTGGGAGCCAGGCTCGACACAGTGTCCCTTCTGGCCTCCCCGTCGGAGGAGAGGACCAGGACCATCTTGGGCAAGGTGCAACGGATGTTGGTGGCCGACGCGGCCAAAGTGAGGTCCATCAAGTCCCTCCTCGGGATGATGTCTTCCTGCATCTACCTCATTCCCATGTGCAGGCTCCGGATGCGCCCGTTGCAAGAATTCCTGGATGCGCGCTGGATCCAGACGACGGGCAGCTTCGAGGAAAGGATCAAGCTCGACGAGAGTTTCCGACGAGCGATACGGTGGTGGGGCACCCGCGCGCATTTGACGGCGGACATGGACTTCCAGACCCCAGCCCACCAGGAGACCGTGACCACGGATGCCTCCCTGGAAGGGTGGGGAGCGCACACCGAAAATCTGCACGCAAGGGGACTCTGGCTCCCGACGGAGAAGTCCCTGCATATCAACGTCCTGGAGCTCCGTGCAGTGTTTTGGGCCCTCAGGTCCTTCCTTCCGTCCCTCAAGGGCAAGGTGGTGAGGATCTTCGCCGACAACACCACCACCATGTTTTACATCAGGAAACAGGGCGGAACCAGGTCCCCAGCGCTGTCCAAGGAGGCGCAGGACCTGTGGCATTGGGCCGTTGCCCAAGGGATTTTTCTGGTGCCGTTTCATCTGGCAGGGATAAAAAACACCATCGCCGACTCACTCAGCAGGGAGCTGCGCTCGTGCCACGAGTGGGAACTACGGCAGGATCTGGTGGATCGCCTCTTCCGACGGTGGGGCACACCCCAGATCGACCTGTTCGCGACGGCGACGAACACCAAGTGCCGGAGGTTCGCCAGCAGGTTTCCCCAGACGAGGAGCATGGGCGATGCTTTCTCGTTCCCCTGGGAGGGCCTGTTCCTCTACGCGTTCCCTCCCTTGCCTCTGCTAATCCGGCTCGTCAACCAGCTCAAGAGGTCACGGTGCAGGATGATCCTCGTCACACCTGCGTGGCCGAGGCAGATATGGTTCCCGGACCTTCTGGACTTGTCAGCGTCCCCGCCGATCAAGCTGCCGGCGGACGCGGATCTACTCTCCAGGGAAGGAGGCGCCATCCTCCACCACGACCCGAAGTCGCTGAACTTGCAGGCCTGGCTCCTGCAGCGCTAGAGTTTGGAGGATACGACATACCGGCCGATTGCAGAGAGGTTCTTGCAAAGGCCAGGGCGTCCTCGACTCTTAAATGCTACGGACACAAATGGAAGAGGTTCTCTGTCTGGTGCCACGCACAGAAGATTAACCCTCTACGGATTACGGCCCCCCAAGTACTGCCGTACCTGCTGACGCTGGCCAAAGCTGGTCTGGCACACGCGTCCATCAAGATTCATCTTGCTGCGATCTCCCAATACACCAGAACCACGGGGCGGACGTCCTTGTGGTCTCATCGTCTGGTGAAAGAGTTCATGAAGGGACTGTTCAGATCGTTCCCGCCGGTGAAGGCTCCGGCCCCGGCATGGGAGCTCAACGTGGTGAAGCTCATGGGACCTCCGTTCGAGCCTCTGCACTCGGCCCCGTTGAAGTTTCTATCGTGGAAAACAGCTTTTCTTGTGGCCATCACCTCCGCACGACGAGTGGGAGAGATCCAGGCCCTTTCCTGCAAGGCCCCGTACTTGACTTTCCACGACACGAGGGTAGTGCTCAGGACGCACCCCTCCTTCATGCCCAAGGTACCGTCGGACTTCCATCTCAACGAACCCTTGGTGTTACCTGTGTTCTTCCCGTCGCCTTCGTCGCCGGCTGAGAGGACTTTGCACTCGCTGGATGTAGCTAGAGCGCTGAAGTTCTACGTGGACCGCACGAAGGGTTTTCGGAAGACGTCACAACTCTTTGTGAACTTTGGACCTGTCAATCAGGGGAAGGCTCTCTCGAAGGCTTCCATTTCCAGATGGCTCTCCGGCTGTATCATGTACTGTCATCGGTTGGCAAACCGACCGCTGCCTGGCCGTCCGAGAGCCCATTCCACCAGAGCGATCGCAGCTACCACAGCGTTCCTTTCTGGTGTGCCCCTGCTGGACATATGCAGGGCTGCTACGTGGAGGTCGACGCACACCTTCACAAAGTTCTACTGCGTCGATCGGGATTCCAGGGAGGAGTCCAGGGTCGGCCAAGCAGTGCTGCGCAACCTGTTCGCCTGAGGTGAGCCTGGTGAGGAGGTAAGATGCTTAATGTTGAGTTTGATGTAATGCTTAATGTTGAGCCTTTGCCACCTCCCGTGGTTGTGCATGTGTGTACTGCTATGTATTCTTTATTCATGAGCATGTGAATCCATGCCAGACCCCATGCTGGAGAAGGAACAAGTTACTTACCTGTAACTGTTGTTCTCCAGCATGGGTCTGGCATGGATTCACATGCGAACCCTCCCGCCTACCCCTCTGCGGCTCTTCACTTGGTCATACTGCCACTTCACGTGCTTCCAAATCTGATGATGGCTGCCAGAGGCGGTGCTTAGGTAGAGGGCAGTCATTGGCTGTGGTCAGTATGACGCAGAGACCAGTGATTGGTTATTACTACGAAAGACAGATCAGAAACGAAACTGATACTGGTTTTTTCTTTACCGAGGATTCCCAGCCTGCCGACGGGGAATATTCATGAGCATGTGAATCCATGCCAGACCCATGCTGGAGAACAACAGTTACAGGTAAGTAACTTGTTCCTTCGACAGGATTAGTGCCCTTGCTAGGGTGACACAATTATTGGGTGAGAGGTAAGGCTTGGCTGCTCTAATTAACTTGCAGGTGTAGGAGGTGGCTGAGACCATGGCACTCACTTGTTTACCAAAAGCCAGCGTAGAGTCTATGTAGAAGCCGAGTGTTTTGACTACTTTGGCCACAGTAATGATATTATTGTCAATTATGAAGGAGTCATAGTTGGGACCTAGTTTTTTGATGTTGGATGAGGTGCCTAGAATGAGGAGTTTGGTTTTGTCATCATTCAGGCATAGTCCGTGGGAGGCCATCCATACCTGGATGATGAGGTAGATGCTATTCACAAAGGCCAAATCCTTTTCATCATCTCCTGTCAATGGGATGAGGATCTGTGTATCGTCTGCATAATTAGTGTAGGTGATACCTAGACCGTCTAGATCATCGAAAAGGAGCTTTGTGAAAATATTGTAAAGTGTAGGAGATACACATGATCTTTGGGGTACGCGCCGGAAATAGGTGCAGGGTCTGCAGCTGGTAGAGGAGAGAAAACTTGCATTGTCCTGTTATTTAGGAAGGACTGGATCCATGCGACTGCTTCATGGGAGAAGCAGGCTGCAGTGACCAGATGTTTGCAGAGTATTGCATGGTCTACCAGATCGAATGCGGCAGAGAGGTCAAGGAGTAGTAGGAGTGAAGTCGTACCTTTGTCTCGTAGTGTGTCTATTTGTGCCTTAGGGTCTAGGAGTGATAAGTCTGCCAACAATAGCCAGCGTGCATTGCACCAGATGTTAATGTTACATGAGACCCTCCTCCACTGATTGCCAAGCCGGGGAGGGACGCTTGTCTCTGTGGTACCAACCTTGACTCCGAGGCGAAAGAAAGCCAAACAGTTCATCAAAGCGGTGAGTCTAGGGGAGTGTCAATAAGAAACCGAACTGTATTGAATGAAAAGTAGCCGAAGGCTCATTTGAACTGTGTTCACGCAGGAAACTTTGGGCGATTACCCAACGATTAAGACTACCGTAACCAGAAGACCTTGGGAAGAGGCGAAGAATGGTCAAAGTATCATACAGGGTCTCGTTAAATCCTCTGTACCGTCGAAAGTCTTTGACTGACAGAGAACTGTGAAAGCTAAGGGAAGTGAATCCTGCATGTTGAAAAATAGCACATGAACTGTGTTTCATGTGTTTCATGGAGATTAGCAAGAGAGAACCTGGACGAGGGATGCTAATGAAAAGGTGCAGAGTCTAAAAGTCCCATGAGGAATTGTTGGTAATGGCTGGCAAGAGGGAGCCTGGCAGAGGGAAGCCGACAATCCAAAATAATGTGTAAAACAAAGTGAGCCCGACAAAAGGGTGTACATGAACAGTGTGTTACAAAAGTCGACGAGACTGAACCTGGCAGAGGGAAGCCGCCAACCAAAAGTCGGCGAGAGTGAACCCGGCGGATGGAAGCAGACAACAAGGGGCAAAGGCCGAAAACCTGTGTAAAAAGACATTTAGATTTGTGAAAGCGTGAGTATTGCAAGACCAGGAGAAAGGGAAGTGTCCCCCCTTGTCTTCTGAGTTCCGAGCCCGGCCGAGGGAGATCCAGGTGTGGGAAGTTACCACCCAAAGGTTGCTGGAAAAGGAACTGTCTTGTTAAATTGTTGAATACGTCTGCAGGGTCAGCATCCAGAAGAGGGGGACCCAGGGGTGAAGCTATCACACAAAGCGTTTGTAGAACCGAACTTTGTGTTTGTTTGTTGAGAGTATCTGGGCTCGAAGGCAGGAGATTTTTCATTATAAAGAGACTTAACCATCTAAGAACCTGATAGCTCATAAGGAACTGTTAGCTCGTGGTGGGCAGGCTCGAGTGTGTGCTGTGCTCCAAAGTCCCACCTTGTCCTGTGCTAAAAACATGGAAATGGGAAACCCAGAGGCAATCACATCCTGACTTATTATTTGTGAACACTTTCTTCCTTATTTTGAATACCCTATCCCACACACGTTCTATAATTAGTTGTAAGGAATAGGTTTTTCTTAGTCGGGGCATTTTACTTTGACAAGACACCACAAGGACTGCCTCATTTTTCATTTGATGGTCGATGCTAGCTCCCATCTTAGATTTAGGTTTAGGTTAGGCGTTTTTCAACCTTGCACTTAGTTTAATAAACACCCTTAAACTGTGATCACTTGTGTCTGTCTTTACTGTTGTCACCATGAGTTACTCCTTACACTGTGCATCTACAGGTCCATGATTTTTGCAATGGGCCCGGGTAAATTTAGCAGCTTATCTTTTCATCCCTTCCATGCCCGTCCATGCCGTTACTCACATCTTTGGAAGCCTTGGTCACGAAAGTGAGTATTCTTGGGTCTAGTTCCGGCTTCACTGCTACTTTGCCCAGTAGCTCAGGTCTTGGGAACTCCACTTTCATGGCCAATTTCGTCTCCTTCCCCTTGCGCCATGTACAGCGTCCCTCTGGGAGAGGGAAGCCAGTCGGTGGACCTAGGATGCTAGATACTCCCTGGTTCGAACATGGCAGAAATCTCCTAGTTACTCTCTTGTTCTTTATCATTTTTCTTACTTCTCTCGAACTGTTTGGTGTAGCGTCCATCTGACTTGTCCCTGTCAGATAAAATATCTGTATCCCCTGTATTTTGCACCCCTGGGGAAGTGGGGAGGAGGCTGGGCATTGCCGATTTCAAGAGAAATTTGATTTTGAGTTCATCAAACGCGTCGGCCGCCTTTTGAGGCTATCTTTTTGCCCCATTACTCTGACCCGGGGGTTTAGAAGAGACCTTCTGCTCACTTCCCTGTGTATCAACCCCTCTAAGGGGGTGTCTAGTAGATGGCCTCTTCTAAATCCATCTCCTCAGCTATGCTACCGTTCCGGTGCTTTTGGAATGTCCCTAACCTGACCTCAGCAGGTTGCGATCTTTGGCTCCGTATCTTTTACCATTATCACTTTGGACAATCAGGGGTATTGAGTATGGTGTGTCCGCCCAAGCGTTGTTAGAATCATACAAAATGTTCCCCATGTGCTTTTTAATTCTTCCTTTCTCTGATACGAGATCTCGCGACCTCGAAGGAGAGACTCGCTGTGAATGCGACTCGCTTTACTTTGTGGGAACGCTCCTCTAATCGAGGCGTCTCTTAAGATATGTTATTGTGCGATGCTGGTAGAACAGGGGGCAAGCCTGTCTCTTGCAGTGGGATACTTCGCTCATGGACCCGGCTCACACTTTCACTGCTATACAGCCCTTGTCTTTCTGCGCAGCCCCACATGCGTGCTTTCAGTTTTGAAACTACTAGATTGAGGAGCAGTCCTGACCCGGCTCTCATCCGTTCTGTGTATTCTGGCGCGTACTAGTCTATTGCTTTATCAACTTTGTACACATCAACAGTGTTAGAGAGAATTCTCAGAAATGTGCCAATTCCCTCTACTTTAGAGACCCCCAGCAACTATGCTGGATTTTGTGGACTTGATTTTTTTAACCTGGAGAGTGAGATCCTTTTTCCCACTCTCTCATGTATTTTAATGTGATTTTTTTTGTACTCTGTGTTTCTTTTGGTTGTGGAGTCTGACAAACTCCATAGGCATCATCTTTTACATTGTGTCACACAGCACCTTTAGTGCAGTGACACGGGGAAGTCTCTTAAGATTTCCCAAGGTTCAAAAACCTTCTCTGGGATAAACTACTGTTTCCCAGAGCAGTAAAGTTAAATTGACTTTACTTACATTTGTAACTTTCTAGACCCACCACACACTATCTTACAGTAGGGTGCTGGAGGGGTTACCTAGTATCCCCTTTGTCTAGCTTCTCTAGAAACATTTATTATGTTACCCTTTCCTCACTGAATGGCTGGTGGCAGTAGTTTCGTTTTTACTACCGTGGTGTGCATTTATCGCGGGCTGCATTTGCAGCTGCAGTAAAGCGCCCAAGGGTGCCATTTTTGTCAAAAAGGCGCCCGTCTTCTTTTTTCGCCATTTCTTTGTGGAAAGATCCTTCTTGAGATTTGCTCTGCGCGCCAAACCAGGTTTGGTCCCTTTGTTCGTTTTGCCTTTGGCGGGATTCACGAGTGAAGTCCGCCTCTGACTCCAGGGTGTCTGGGGTAGGCAGGAAGTGAGGGAGGTGCCCGAAACTCCCTGTGCTTATTCTCCTAGGAGACCCAAATGCACTCTGTGATAATTGGCTAGCTGACTGTCCAGCAAGGACAGCTACCCTGCTGGGTGAGTGACAACTAGGCTGGAATGAAAGGGAGAGAACTGTATAAAAGGCGAGTCTTTTGGCTTGGAAGGCAGAGTCGACCACTGGACGAAGGAACCGAAGAAGAACTTGCACCTGCTGCAACTCCTGGACCGTTGGTTTGCCCGGTGAAGCCCTGCTGCATTGCCGAAATGCCAAGTTCGCATTGACAGAGAATCCCCTGCAAGGACGACTTCTCCCCTTGAGTTGGTGGGACCAATCAACTCCAAAGTAAGCCACCTGGACATCGGAGCTGGTTGAATTTCCACAGAGTTGCTGCTGGAAACCGTAGAGCCGGGGAGAGAAACACCAGTTTGTGTGCGTTGCTTTTAAGTTGGCAGGGAGCTCCATGAAGATCATCCGGATTCCCAGGAAGCAGGATTGACTGAGCCTGTGTCAAGGAGTTCCCCCCTTCTCACCTGAATCCGTTCTTTACCGGTGTTCTTGGAGGCCGCCTTCTTTCGGATGGATCGGGGTTTGAAGAAAGCGGCCCGTGTCTCTGCCGAATCCAGAATGCGTTCAGTTTTCCAGGAGGTCGAATCCAGGAATCCAGGAGGCAAGGTAAGTTTGCTATAACTAGAATCCAGGAGGAAGAAGGAGAGGGACGGGGGGGGTTCGAGGAAGGGCTAGCGGAGTGGAAAGGAGAAGAACCGCGAGCTACGGAGCACATGTCTGGTCGCTAATCGCTATAGCATTGAGACGCACGGAGCTGCGGAAGGCGTGGTCTAGAAATAGAGAAGGGTTACGTCCAACGCATGGAGCGAGAAGGGAATGCGTTGGACGGCCATATTGGAGGTATTAGTTTGTTTAAGTCCGTTGTGACAAGGACCATGAGGCCCAAAAGGGGCGCACCCTGCAATTCATGACAGCCTGAGCCCCTCAACAGAGTGTGGGACCCCAGAAGCAATGAAAGTCCATCTCGACAGCCAGGAAACGCAGTGTTGCTATTTGTGGTAGACGCGAGGAGCTGAAACACTGAACAGACACTGAAAGTGTAGTTTGCTGGTTGCGAATTTTAAAGGTACTGTACAAAGTCTGAGAGAACTTACCTCTTGCTGTAGAGTTGCTTGCATCTTCTACTACTCACAAGTCTAACAGTTTGTGGCCCTACATTGATTCATCTTTTTCTTCAAAGACTTCTGAAACATTGTGCAAAGACTTTTCTACCCATCTTGAAAGAAGTACTTCAGCCCATATAGACGCCTGCCTATTGACTTTGGCTTAGCCTGTTTTAACTGAATGACTCTTATTGGGGGATCTGAAAGTAATATTTCTGCTTAAGAAATATTTGTGGTATCTTGTTTGCTATAATATTTCCCTTTTTACTTGCTGTTAACTAATTCTAAATGCCAACAGTAATACATTAATGTCAACAGCACCCTAGCAATTGAACTCACCTGAGGGTGTAGGTTTCTGTTGTATGCCATCCCAAACGGGTATTTACTGATTCTGAACTAAGAAGTTGTGTAATTCTAAAGTATATATGTGTGTGGTGTTTTAGAGTGCTCCCTTCTGAAGAAGGCTTATATTAACTGACTGGTAATAAATTAAAAATTGTTTTATCAGGAAAACCTGTGTGTAAGTGTCTGATTGAATACTTGTCACTGTGAACCTCTGTGTAACTCCTCCCCTACAGCTCACATTGCCCCTCTTGAGATAAGCCTGGCTACTCGTCCACACTACCAACCTGTGTAGTACAGACTAATACCAAAGGTTGGGTTACTACTGCCAGGAGGTCAGGGTTGTTGTAGTGCACCCTAAGGGTACTGCATACAATCTTGCCTAACAAACACACTACTATTAACCTTACAGTCTTCATGTTTATAAACTATCTCTGCTAATAGAGAGTGTACTTATCTGCTGGAAGAGCAGCAAAAGGAGGGAAGGACTCAGGCAGGATGTGACGTGCAGGGGAAGAAGGAGCCCAGATTGGTTAAGACTGAAGAAAGAGGGAAACTAGTCAAGACAGGGGACTTTTGGGGATGGGAAGTTACATCTCTTGAAGTGTTATATTTTATTAAATACAGTTGTAAAAACAAAATAATATAGACGTTTTGAAGAGCTGCTCAAGGATGGCAATAAAGAAGTTAATCATAATGCTTGCCACCGGTCTTGACATAGAATGTGTATATTAACAGCTGTGTGCAACATTCATTGAATTGCAGATCCGCATACAATATTTTGACTGCCTTCTTGTGTCGGTGTGTTTGAGTCTTTGCGGTATAACTTTGTGCATTAAATCCCATGCCCTTCGCCAGTCTTTGATTTTTTTCATTATTTTCCTGCAGTTTCTCACCTTCCTGTTTTCTCAAGAGAACAGCATCTGGGATTCTGAGCTCGATGTGGTGATTCCAGACAACCTCAACAATCCCCTGTCGCATTACTGGATCTCGTCCTCCCACAACACGTATGTTTCTCCCTGGTTCCCCTGCCCCTCTGGAAAATAATTGTAACTGGGCTGCCCCTTATAATCATTTTAATTGTATGCATAATTATGTTTTTTTTAATGCTGTGAAGGTTATAAGTAAAGTGGACTTTGCTAAAGACACCATATATCCCACCTAATACCTGCTCCTCTACTTGGATATAAGAAGCAAAATGGAGGGTATCTTAAGGCATCGCTGAACACAAGATATTCAGGAATGAGGGCTATGGAAAAGGTTATTTTTAAACAAGTGACTGCTTCACTAACACCCAACTAAAACATAGTTGTATGTAATGCAAAGCGTTTCTTATCAGACTGCTAATTGGCTGATAGGAAGATGAATTTGCTTTTTAACTTACAATCGTCCTTTATGTTTAGTTATTGACCACAATCACACAGATTGTAACCTTCACTTTAGACGCATGGGGGAAAATAGAGCTGCTTGAACAAGAAAGTACACTTTGATGAATGTTGATACTTAAAGGATTTAAATATCCCCGTTTCATAATGAACCTGTCATAATAGTGAACTAGCAATAAAGAGTCAGTACACAGCTGAGAGGTAAACCAAGTTATTAGAGAAAGACAAACAGCAGTATACAGTAATACAGACTGGCAAGGGCCAGGTGTCGGAGAGCACTTCCGTTGTTTGGTCAGAGCGCATCATATATACCCTGGCAAGTTTCCATGACGTTTGTAGACATTTGGTAATACTAGGAAGCAGACATTTGTGAAGAAACCTGGCGGTTACACAGTACATTGTGTCACAAGATCAGTACGCAACTTTGGCGTAAACACCGGAATATTCCTTATAAGGTGGTATTTGTACACATCTAGGGAAAGGTACGGGCAGCTGGTGTCTAGTGGTCCCGGGGCAGCATTAGGGTGTGGCCAGCTGAGCCAAGGCGGGGTGAGGGCATGCCAGGAGAGCTGTGTGTAGCACGATGTCTCTGGCTAAGCCATGGTGAAGGATCTATTGCTAGGAGGTATAGTATCAGGACATTCCTGCCACATCAATAGTAATCGAGAGGGCGAAGAACATAAAATCCTTAGCTGCCGTACCTGTCCAACAACGTTTCAAATAGTGCAGTGCGTGACAGATGGTAAGGTGATAAGGGCAAAGGGGGAGAAGGACATACAGAAATTAAAAACAAACGTACTAAGTCTGGTGGACCAGGCCAATGCATTCTAGATAACGTAAGTGTCAGACATGGAATGAAAGGGAGGGGGAGGAATGTAACAAGTGCGCCCAGTCCAAGGCACTGGGCTAAGTGTCGAGAGGTTGCCATTCTCAAGGAATGAATAAGGAAGTGCAGGAGTGGTGAGTGGAGTGCAGAGGCCTAGGGGCAAATGCAAGGACTGGTAGGGAAGCCTGAGACCTGTGTGGCTCTGAAGGTGCAACAGTCGACCAGTTAGCAAACAGAGCTGAGTTAGGGAGAGACGGGGAGGAGGGCAGTAGGCAAGAGTAGAGAGGGGGTTAACAAGGGAGAGGGAGAGAGAAGGAGGAAGAGAAGAGGAAGGTCTTGAGGAGTTTCCGGAACTTAAGGTGATCATGCTTAAGACAGAGAGAGGCAGGGAGGCTGTTCCAGAGGGAAGCACCTGCAGAGGAAAGAGATCTACCCCCAAATCTCTGTTTTTAGAATCGGCCCATCCGAAGAGAGTTGGAGGAGGACGAGCGGAGGGCTCTAGAGGTAGAGTATTTAGGGATAGCGAGTTGTAGATAGTGCAGGGCCTTGCCCCACAAAGCCTTGTGGATTATGCAGAGGATCTTGAACTTGATCCTTGCAGCCACGGGGAGCCAGTGGAGGGATTTCCGCACCAGAGAGATGCAGTCCCTCGGCTTGAGGCCAAGGATAAGTCTTGCGGTTCTCTTCTGGATGAGTTGTAGATGTCGGAGAGTGGAAGCAGGAAGATTGAGAAAGAGTATGTTGAAATAGTCTAGTCTAGAAAGAAGCAGGGCTCTGGAGATGGTAAGCCTTTGGGGGAAGGTGAGAAAACGTCAAATACCTCTGAGGAGGTGCAGCCGATAGTGGGATTTTTTTAGAGATATCCGAGATGTGAGAGGAGAAGGAGAGAGTGGAGTCGAAGATGACCCCTAGACTTTTAGCCTCAATAGTGGGTGAGGACGCCATACCAAGGGAGGCCGGCCATAGTGAGCATGGGAAAGTGGGAGCATTGGTCCCAATGAGGACGATCTCTGTCCTGCTGGCTGTTAGGCAAGATTGTATGCAGTACCCTGTGGGAGACTGCACCAGCCTTGTCCGCTTGGCAATGATATGATATAGCATTTATAACGAGCCTATACACAAGTGTTTCAAGGCACGACACAAGTGTTGAATAGGTAACCCAACCTTTGGTGTAAGTCTGTAGGTTGGTAGTGTGGCTGAGCAGCCAGGCTCATCTCTCCTCACCTGCTAGTAACTAGGCACGATCTACTTCCATCTTTGTAGGCCATGTAATTACACCCTTAAGGTGACACAATGTGTAACAAAAGCCTGTGCCATGTATCTCCTGGAACTAAATACTTAAGCATGCATTGTTTGTTTGTTTTGCATAACCTGTAACCAAACTCTTAAGCTTGTTGTACATGTAATCAAATTCTTAAGCTCGCCGACCATGTAACCAATCTCGTATGCCTGCTTATCTTGTAAGCAATCTCTTAAGCCTGCTTTACTTGTAACCATATTCTTAAGCCAATGCGCCCAGATGCCTGAGGGTTAGGCGTGCAATACAAATGTAATAATAAATAAATAAATAATGTGAGCAGTAAGGTTGTTGCACAGAGATTCACAGTGACAAGTATCCAAATAAACACTTAGGCCCTCATTACAAGTCAGGCGTTAAGGGTTTAACGGCGCCGTCTGCGCCGTTAACCCTTAACGCCTGATTCACACTTTAACGCCTGCTTTTTGCAGGCGTTAAAGTCCAAGGCGCTAAGCGACCTTGGTGCTAATTACGGCACCGTAATTTACGGTGCCGTAATTAGCGCCTTCCCCATCCCCATTATGCCCTATGGGGCAAAAATGGGAATGGGGAAGGGCAAACGGTGAATGGGGAATTACCGCCGCACTCACCTTGGAATGGGGCGGTAATTCCGCCATCCACCATGGCGGAATCCGGCATGGAGCATGGTGCTAATAGCACCATTGTCCACCGCCTGACTTGTAATGAGGGCCTTAGACTCAAGGTTTCTTGATTAAAATGATTAATTTATTTAACAGTCAGTTGAATAAGCCTTCTTTAGAAGGGAGCTAAATATATGTAACAAAAAAAATACTTCAAAATACACACTGTTAGTTTCTCTAAATCAGCAAATACCCATTTTGGATGCCACACAGATTCTTCCTACACCCTGAGGTGACTTAAATAACTAGGACACTGTGGACATTAATATTTCACGGGTACATTTAGAGCAATAGTGAGGATAGGGTCAAAAGAAGACGTTGAGGGAATAAAACAATGGTTAACAAATAATCTTAAGCCGGAAAGTACTTGTTGAACCCTGCAATGCAAAGTAAATTAACCCTCTCCTGGGGGGAAAGACAAAGCACAATGTCAGAGATAAGAAGAGTCTTTCAGGGAGCCAGGACAGCCAGTGTTAGTTGAGCAAAAGTCTAGGTGAGCTGAAACACTTCTTTAAGGTAGGTAAAACGTCTTGCACAGTGTTTTAGATGTTTTTGTATAAAAAGGAAATCACTGTAGGGGCCACAAGCTGGGAGGCTTGTGAGGGGCAATACTGCAAGCAACTCAGCAAAGGCAACCAAGACAAGTTTCAACTGAGAACTAGCAAGGCTACATAACACAAGGTAAGCCCCTTTAGTTTTACAGTACCTTTGGTTAGAAGAAATTGGTTCCAGCTGGCTTCTGTTCCTATGTAGGTCTGCAGATCCTGTTGTTCCTGGGCCTCAGTTGTGGGGACAAGAGGGAGGCCATCTGGGGACTCCTGTACTATGAATGGAAGGTCGGTGCAGCAATGGGCAAACTTCAGATCAGCAGCACTTCCCGCTTTCAGCTCCTCATGACTCGCAAATAGCACCACTATGGTTCTCGGATACCACTATGAACTTTCCTTGCATCTCTGGTCCAGCACTTTGTTGAGGTGGCTCAGGCCTGGTCAATGCTGCTTCCTGGGAATCCGGAGGATCTTCCTGGAGCTTGGGTCCGAACTAAAGACACTCACTAGTTTCTGGTGTTCCTCTCCCTGGCACTCGGTTCCTGCAGCAGCAGTGGAAGTACAGCCAGCTCAGAGAGGATTTCCAGATGAGCTTGTCTTGGGGTCGATTGGTCCCACCAACCCAAGGAGAGGAGTCGTCCTTTGCAGGTCTTCTCTAGTCAAGGCAAATTCGGAGCTTCAGCAATGCAGCAGGGCTTCACCGGGCCAACCAAAGGTCCAGGAATCGCAGCAAGCGTCTCTTCCAAGTTCTTCTCCAGATTCCTTCATCCAGTGGTCGACTCTGCCTTCCAAGCAAAAAGCCTCGCCTTTTATGCAGGTTTCTCCTATTTATTCATAGCCTAGCTGTCAATTCCACAGCAGGATGGCTGTCCTCCGAGGACAGCCCTCCAGCCATTCACCTTTGGGTGCATTCCTGTAACCAAGGAGGCTAAGCATAGGGAGTTTCAGGCTTCCTGTCCTGACAGACACGCTTGAGCCAGAGGCGGGCTTCATTCGTGAATCCCGCCAAAAACAAAATGAACAAAGGGACCAAACCTGGTTTGGCATGCAGAGTAAATCTCAAGAAGGACCTTTCCAACAAGAAATGACAAAAAAGAATACCGGGTCCATTTTGACGAAATGGGCACCTATGGGTGCCTTATTGCAGCTGCAATTGCAGCCCGCTATAAAAACACACAATGGTAGGGAAATGTAAACCACTGTCACCAGCCATTAATTGTAGAAAGGGTAACATAAAAATGTTAAATGAGAAACTAGACAAAGGGGACTAAGTAACCCGCCCCCCCTTCCCACCCTATTGTGAGTTGTCTTATGCAATGCACCCTGATACCCACAGGTCTGGTGCACAATACAAATAATAAAAACAAACACACATTGTGAGATAGTGTGTGCTGGGTCTAGAATTTCACTTCACGGATCATGGAAACAGTAGTTTCGCCAAGAGAAGGTATTTAAACCTTTGGGAATTTTAAGAGACTTCCCTGTGTCACTGCACTGAAGGTGCTTTGTGTCACAATGTAAAGATGAAGCATATGGAGTTTGCGTTTCTCTTGACTTAGGAATCTGACAGAGTCCAAAATCACAGAAAAATACATGAGAGAGTGGGGAAAAGGTCTCTCACTCCAGGTTAGAAATTCCAGCAAAAAGAGCTGGGGGTCTCTACGGTAGAAGGGAATGAGCACATTTCTGAGAATTCTCCCTAACACTGGAATTGAGGCAGAGATCGTTCTCAGCACACCAGAACTGAATTGCAGCCAGTCAGTCAGTGATGAGCGTAGAAGAGGAGGCAGAGGGTAGTCTGAAAGAGAGCTTTGTGTCATCTCCATAACACTGAAAGTTGGAGGTGAAGGCAGAGATCATGTGGGCCAGAGGGGCCATTTAGACATTGAAGAACCTGGGGGATAGGTTAGATCCCTGGGGGACACCACAAGTAGAGATTGTGGTAGTGGAGAGAAAAGACCCAAGTTCCACCTGGGAAGGACAGTCCGAGAGAAAGGAGGCAAGCTATGCCAGGGCCTGATCTGTGATCCCCAGGGTGTCATGGAGATGAGATATCAGGATGTTGTGGTTTACTGTGTGGAAAGCGGAGGAGAGGTGAAGAAGAATGAGGACAGAGGGAGAGTTAGAGTCAAGATTTGAGAGCAGGTTTTCACAGGTGTTCAGAGGAGCAGTTTCTGTGCCTCTGGTTGCTCTGAAGCCAGACTGATAGTCATGGAGACCACCAACAGATTCTGTGTGGAGGGTAAACTGAGAGATAGCCAACTTCTCAAGGAGTTTTCCCAGGAAGCTAGTGATAGAGATCGGTTGGTAGTTTGAATGGAAGGGCTGGCAGAAGGTTTTTTGAGCATAGGGTGCACAAGAGAGTGTTTGAGATAAGTGGGGAAAACTCTGCTCATGAAGGAGAGGTTACAGAGGTCTGCCAGGCCTGGAGCGAGAGTGCCAATGTTGTCCTTGATGGTTTTGGAAGGGCAGGGGGCCACCTGTTTGGAAGAGGCTTTCATAGACCGGATTTGCCTCGAGACCTCCTCATGTGTGACTGGGGAGAGGGAGAAGAGAAGAGGGAGAAGGGAGAGGGAGACTGATGGGAGCCTAAGAGATGTTGCAAGAATGGATGCAGAGACAGGAGAAGTCAGAATGTCATGTGTTCTTGCAGTGATGTGAGCAGCCAGGGCCGAGCAAAGGTCCTGTGTGGGTGCAGTAGAGGATGACGCTGCAGTAGGGTTGGCCAGTTCCTTGGAGACTTTGAAAAGTTTGGCTGTGCTGTTAGATGCTGCTGAGATGCAGACTTGAATATGGACTCTCTTTTTGGATCTGATTAGGAGTCGTTATTGCCTTTGAAGAAGGCTACAGGCCAGTTTGTCAGAGAGTACACATGAGGATCTCCATTTCTCCAGCATGGGGTCTGGCATGGATTCACATGCTCATGAATATTCCCCGTCGTCAGGCTGGGAATCCTCGGTAAAGAAAAAACCAGTATCAGTTTCGTTTCTGATCTGTCTTTCGTAGTAATAACCAATCACTGGTCTCTGCGTCATACTGACCACAGCCAATGACTGCCCTCTACCTAAGCACCGCCTCTGGCAGCCATCTTCAGATTTTTACCGCACGTTCATGTGTTGGGATCCTCGTGCTATTGCTCTCGAGCGTTAGTGCTATTTTGTCACGTTTTTTCTCAAAAACTTCGTTTTTTCGGTCAAAAGAGCCTCAAGCTCCACCGACTCTCCATCCGATCAACGGGGACCCGTGTCGGATTCGTCTGCGCCCCTCAAGGGTGAAGATTTAGTCGAGCTACGCTTTTGGAGGACTCCAGAAGCTTCTCAGGCCCGGACATGGCCCAGGAGAAGGGAAGCTCGACGCCCGGAAAGCGGTTCAGGATCTGCCCTGGATGCCAGCTGCAGAACGTCTTTAAGGAGGACGAACACTCCTTTTGTCTCTACTGCTTACATGAGGACAAGACGCACGTGGAGAAGGACTGTGCGTTTTGCGGCAATATGTCGGAGCGGACCATGAAGGACCGCCATCAACGTCTCGCCAACTGGCTGGAAGGGAAGAGCCCGTCAGGCGAGAAGAAGAGGAAGAAATCCGAGCGGTCTTCTAAGACCTTTGAGGACGCCCCGGCGACGGGGGTCCAACACAAGGCCAAGCACCGCGAGTCCGCTGGCACCGGGAGCGCCGAACGGTCGGGCTCTACGGGCGCCAGGCAGGGCGAACCCTCCCCGGCACCTTCAGCCACGAGCCAACGCTCTGGGTCGAGTAAGAGGAAGGGCGAGCACCCGGCGAAGCTCCTGGAGAGGCCCCGGTCGAGCTCGAAGGCCCCATCGGAGGGGGAGCGAGGCAGTGTCCCCCCCCCCTCAAGGATAAGGCAGTGAGCGCACCTAAGGTGGTGAAGGCCTTAATCCATCCGGCCAAGCCCTCTATCGATACTGTCGCGGCGGCCCTGGCTCAGCCTGTGGAGGCTACACCAGTGGTGGCGACCTCGGGGCTCAGAGTCTCCCTGCCACCTCGGAGGGAGTCCTCTTTTGTGCCCATCGATAGGACCCCCGTGAAATCCCCGGCGGGGAAGAAAAAGGGGGGGCAGGGTGTCGTCGTAGATTCGGCCTCAACCTCGGAGGAAGAGCTGATTGAGGTCTTAAGCCACGGCCTTGGCGTGGAAGAAGACCGGCCCGTCGGGATGGATCCCGTCGAGGGTGCCGACGGGGCCCCTGATCGCCCGTCGGATTCCCCTCTGCCAGCGCCGCAAGACAACTCGGCGGCCATTTTGTTGGCTATACAGTCCTTATGTTCAGAGATAAGGACGAGACTACAGTTGCCGACGGAGGAACCTCTCCCGTCGGGGGATCCTGAACCGGGACCTTCTGGTGTCCCCCCGCCCAAGAAAAGAAGGATTCACCCTCCACCTCCTTTTCAGCCGTCGCGCCCCGTCCAGCCCTCCTCCCCGTCCACCCGAGGGGATGATACGGGGACTGACACGGCAGCGACGGGTACGGACGACGAGGTGTACGACGAGGATCTACCGTCGTCACCTCCCACCAGGGCTTCTCCGCCCGACGAGATTGGATCGTTCCACTCCATGATCGCCAGGGCATCCGAGCTTTTCCAACTCTGCCCTGAGGAGAAGAAAAAGGAAGGATTCCTTTATCAACGGCGCGAGGCCAAGAGGAAGACGGTCCTCGCGGTGCCTCTACTGGACGACATTTGGGATGAGGGCCTCGCCCTCCTCAAGAACCCTTCCACGACGCCAGCTAGAAGAGACCGGTACGAGAAGAAGTACCGGGTCCCGGACGCGGCCCCCCTGTGCCTCCGGGCGCAGCCTACCCCGGACTCCGTCGTCTCCGCGGCGGCCAGGAAGAAAGCGGGGGGGGTGCGGCCTCCACATCGACTTCCCCACCAGACGGCGAGGGAAAGAAATTGGATGCTATGGGACGCAGGGTCATCTCGTCTGCAGCGACGACGATTAAAGCGGCCAACGCCTTGGCTATCGTGGCCCGCTACGACAGGGAGCTATGGTACAAACTGGCTCCCCTGCTGGACTTCCTACCGGACGACAAGAGGGCGGATGCCCTGGAGATCCTACAGGAAGGTGAGGTGGCGTCGGACCACGCCATCACTATTGCGACGGACATCGCCGACACTGGGTTTCGCCAGTTGGGCAACGGCGTTTGCCTTAGGCGGCGTGGATGGCTCAAGGCTACAGACTTCCGTCAAGACGTACAG
This sequence comes from Ambystoma mexicanum, assembly GCF_040938575.1. Classification (NCBI taxonomy): domain Eukaryota; kingdom Metazoa; phylum Chordata; class Amphibia; order Caudata; family Ambystomatidae; genus Ambystoma; species Ambystoma mexicanum. The sequence goes on from NC_090925.1 coordinate 987,349,913, forward strand.
ACCAGAGTCCTGGACATGCCGTTCGATGGGAACAACCTGTTTGGGAAAACAGTGGACGATTCCCTTCAGGCCATTAAAGCGGACACTGAGACGGCCCGGGCCCTTGGGGTTCTGCAGCAACGACGGACGCCCTTTCGGAGCAGCGGAGGCAAGGGTGCCTCCAAAGGTTCCGGCGGCGGTTTCTCCACCTACCGTCAAGCGGCCCGCTCGTCGTCTCAGGAGGCCTACAGAGGACGAGGCAAGTCTGGCGGACCCCGCCGTCGTCGCCAAGGAGGTCAAGGCGGCAAAGCCTCGTCGAAACAGGATTGAACCGGCCGTGGGGTCGGGCCCCCACCGAAGCACCCCGGTGGGAGGCCGGCTGGCGAGCTTCGTCAGCGTGTGGGAGTCCATCTCCACCGACCGTTGGGTGCTGGATGCCTTAGCCCGGGGCCACGCGCTCGAGTTTCAAAGAAGGTGCCCGCGCGTCCCCCCCGTGGCCAGGAAAGAGCTTCACGTCCCTCAGCTTCTCCTGGAGGTAAAGGCGATGCTCAGGAAGGGTGCCATCGAACTCGTCCCAAAGAGGCTTCGGGGCTCCGGAGTTTACTCGAGATACTTCCTTGTGAAGAAGAAGACGGGAGGATGGCGCCCCATCCTAGACCTGCGACGTCTGAACAAGTTCATCAAGGCGCAGAAGTTCCGGATGGTCACCCTCCAGCACGTCCTGGGGCAGCTGGAGGAAGGAGACTTCCTGTCGTCGTTGGATTTGGAGGATGCCTACTTCCATATTCCCATCCTAAAGGGGCACCGAAAATTCCTCAGGTTTGTGGTCCAAGGGCGTCACTACCAGTTCAAAGCCCTCCCCTTCGGACTACGGTCGGCACCCAGGGTATTCACCAAGTGCCTTGCACCGGTGGCGGCGCAGCTGCGCCGCGAGGGGATCCACGTCTACCCCTACCTGGACGACTGGCTCATCCGAGCCAAGACGAGGGAGCTCGCTGTGGAGCACACGGCAAGGACCGTCCAACTTCTCACGGACCTGGGATTCTCCGTGAACTATGCCAAGTCCCACCTGGTACCCGCGCAAAACGCACTGTTTCTGGGAGCGAAGCTCGACACAGTGTCCCTTCTGGCCTCCCCGTCGGAGGAAAGGACCAGGTCCATCCTGGGCAAGGTACAGCGGATGTTGGTTTCCGACGCGGCCAAGGTGAGGTCCATCAAGTCCCTCCTCGGAATGATGTCTTCTTGCATCTACCTCATTCCCATGTGCAGGCTCCGGATGCGTCCGTTGTAGGAGTTCCTGGACGCGCGCTGGATCCAAACGACGGGCGGCTTCGAGGAGAGGATCACACTCGACGAGAGTTTCCCCCGAGCGGTCCGGTGGTGGGGCAACCGCGCGCACCTGACGGCGGGCATGAACTTCCAGACCCCAGACCACCAGGAGACAGTGACCACGGGTGCCTCCCTGGAAGGGTGGGGAGCGCACAACGAAAATCTGCACGCGAGAGGCCTTTGGCTCCTGATGGAGAAGTCCCTCCATATCAACGTCCTGGAGCTCCGTGCAGTGTTCTGGGCCCTCAGGTCCTTCCTTCCGTCCCTCAAGGGCAAGGTGGTGAGGATCTTCACCGACAACACCACCACCATGTTTTACATCAGGAAACAGGGCGGAACCAGGTCCCCAGCGCTGTCCAAGGAGGCGCAGGACCTGTGGCATTGGGCCGTCGTCCAAAGGATGTTTCTGGTGCCGTTTCATCTGGCAGGGATAAAAAACACCATCGCCGACTCACTCAGCAGGGAGCTGCGCTCGTGCCACGAGTGGGAACTACGGCAGGATCTAGTGGATCGCCTCTTCCGACGGTGGGGCACACCCCAGATCGACCTGTTCGCGACGGCGACGAACTCCAAGTGCCGGAGGTTCGCCAGCAGGTTTCCCCAGGCGAGGAGCATGGGCGATGCTTTCTCGTTCCCCTGGGAGGGCCTGTTCCTCTACGTGTTCCCTCCTTTGCCACTGCTAATCCGGCTCGTCAACCAGCTCAAGAGGTCACGGTGCAGGATGATCCTCGTCGCACCTGCGTGGCCGAGGCAGATATGGTTCCCGGACCTTCTGGACTTGTCAGCGTCCCCGCCAATCAAGCTGCCGGTGGACGCGGATCTACTCTCCAGGGAAGGAGGCGCCATCCTCCACCACGACCCGAAATCGCTGAACTTGCAGGCCTGGCTCCTGCAGCGCTAGAGTTTGGAGGATACGACCTACCGGCCGACTGCAGAGAGGTTCTTGCAAAGGCCAGGGCGTCCTCGACTCTTAAATGCTACGGACACAAATGGAAGAGGTTCTCTCTCTGGTGCCACGCACAGAAGATTAACCCTCTACGGATTAAGGCTCCCCAGGTACTGCCGTACCTGCTGACGCTGGCCAAAGCTGGACTGGCACACGCGTCCATCAAGATTCATCTTGCTGCGATCTCCCGATACACCAGAACCACGGGCCGGACGTCCTTGTGGTCTCATCGTCTGGTGAAAGAGTTCATGAAGGGACTGTTCAGATCGTTCCCGCCGGTGAAGGCTCCGGCCCCGGCGTGGGAGCTCAACGTGGTGCTGACCAAGCTCATGGGACCTCCGTTCGAGCCTCTGCACTCGGCCCCGTTGAAGTTTCTGTCGTGGAAAACAGCGTTTCTTGTGGCCATCACCTCCGCACGACGGGTGGGAGAGATCCAGGCCCTTTCCTGCAAGGCCCCGTACTTGACTTTTCACGACACGAGGGTAGTGCTCAGGACGCACCCCTCCTTCATGCCCAAGGTACCGTCGGACTTCCATCTCAACGAACCCTTGGTGTTGCCTGTGTTCTTCCCATCGCCTTCGTCGCCGGCTGAGAGGACTTTGCACTCGCTGGATGTGGCTAGAGCGCTGAAGTTCTACGTGGACCGCACGAAGTGTTTTCGGAAGACGTCACAACTCTTTGTGAACTTTGGACCTGTCAATCAGGGGAAGGCTCTCTCGAAGGCTTCCATTTCCAGATGGCTCTCCGGCTGTATCATGTACTGTCATCGGTTGGCAAACCGACCGCTGCCTGGCCGTCCGAGAGCCCATTCCACCAGAGCGATCGCAGCTACCAGGGCGTTCCTTTCTGGTGTGCCCCTGCTGGACATATGCAGGGCTGCTACGTGGAGGTCGACGCACACCTTCACGAAATTCTACTGCGTCGATCGGGATTCCAGGGAGGAGTCCAGGGTCGGCCAAGCAGTGCTGCGCAACCTGTTCGCCTGAGGTGAGCCTGGTGAGGAGGTAAGATGCTTAATGTTGAGTTTGATGTACTGCTTAATGTTGAGCCTTTGCCACCTCCCGTGGTTGTGTATGTGTGTACTGCTATGTATTCTTTATTCATGAGCATGTGAATCCATGCCAGACCCATGCTGGAGAACAACAGTTACAGGTAAGTAACTTGTTCCTTCCGTTCTGCTGCTCTGCACTTGCATTTAAGGGCAGCCAGATCGGAGTTGTACAAGAGTTGCACTTTTTGGCAGGCTTCAGTCGGACCCTCATGACAGCGGCAAGAATGTTGAGTGTATTGGCGATGGAAAGGTGTAGGTTAGTGAGGGCTGTGTCAGGGTGGGAGTCAGCCGCAGGAGTCGAAAGAGGACAGTAGGTGGAGGCAAAGGCAGCCACTGACACTCTTTTCATGGGTCTAAAGACTTTGAAGGTGGTCGGTGGTGCAGGTTGTGCCGGTGCTAAAGGAGAAGGGAGCTTCAGGTGTGAAGAGAGTGATCGGTCCAGGAGAGTGAGGTAGTGAGAGGGATACAGAGAGGGATGTCTGAGGAGATGAGAGCATCCAAGGTATGGTTAAGTGTGTTAACCATGTAATGATGTTTTGTAGTATCTCATAACGTATCTGTCTTGCTAGAAACAAGAAGACCGGTCTATAGGCGACCATTCTGAGACGCTCTCCTCTTTTTCATGACTAACCATTTCGAGTAACCCTGTGATTTGCAGGGTGAATGTGTTATAGTCTCAAGCTGTGGTTGGATGTGTAATAGTTTGTGGTACTATTTAAAATTGTATTCGAAATGTATGTAATGGCCTTCGTCTTCCATACATATATTTTGTGAGTTATATTAGTTATTGAGATGAGGCCTCTTTAAACTAGACCTTGGAAATCACCAGTAACCAATAACATATTGAAAGGGAGAAAAAAGAAAAATCGGTCATCAGTGTTGAAATGTATATGTGGTGGTGAGGTTTCTTCATGGCCTTAAAATTACAGATGGTTTTGCTGATTAAATAATTTACAATGATTTTTAGATGTTTAATGAACTGATTTCCTATCCATGTAGCAACAACTCTGGCTCATAGTAGAATAAATGATGCAAACAATGTCATTCAAGCACAATTTGTGAGAGAAAGTATAGCAAGTCAAAAATATGCAGCTTCTAGCAAGGGTACTGGCGTTGTTTTCTTCTTTAAAGTAGTTATTGCTCGAAGTCTCTTCAGTTATATACATGAGGCTGGGAGTGGAACACACCCTCCAATCATCTCGTCTCCTCGCGATCGGTGGAGGCCCTCCTCACTGCTGTTTCGTGGCCACACTAAAAGAGATGTGGATTGAGGTATCTGGCAGACTCTCGGTGAGCCCAAACTGGATTCTCTTCAAATCAGTCAAATACGACTTTGTGAGCTCTCACCCAGAGCCCATGAAGGGAAAGTGACAAAATGCCAAATCCCCACTGTGAATCACAAACAAGAAAACCCACAAAGACAACGGCTATGTTACAGGTCTAAATTTCTGCCTTTATCTCCTCGCAGTCTGACCTTCATTGCACGTACGCTACAGGGAATTGGCATTGTACCCTAGCATCAGGCCACCTGGTCTCCGGCCCAGCAGCATCTCTGATACTCCAAGGGTTACCTGCGTGTGTGGAAGTCTTCTTTTTCATCACTGGAACTGTGAATGCCAAACAAAGAGGCTATGCTGCTGTTGAAGTGTGACCTTTAAAACCATTGACACATCTTTTACTGTTTCGCACACCTGTAAAGGCAGACCTATTGACATTACCCACTAGCATTGAACCCTATGGAAGATTGTTATTCTCTTTAGAATAAACTTATTTTCAGGATCTTTCTAACCCTAAGCTGGTCACCCTTGGTGTCTGGTGAGTCCGGTTAACTCTGAACACTGTAGGAACACACAATAAAAATGCTATTGAACGTTGGCCCAACAGATAGAGTCTATCGGCCACTTTTGCTCTCTCAAAATAGGCAAATAATCCCCAAAAATAAAAATACAGTGTCAAAATACTGCCTAAAATGGAAAACCTTGGACCCGAGTTCACAAACTTAGCTCTATTGATATATTTGGACTAGTGGTGCACATAGTACTAAACGAAGAAACTACTATTATTACTGTCTGATTGGAAGAAGTAAACCTGTAAAATTACACACAAAAAATCGTTTTTCCAGTTAAAACTTATTTTTACTCACTTATAAAATACTCGCACTGGGAATTGGACTAACATTTTTACTCCCTAAAAATCATTTTACTCCCAACTTTAAAAAATAGGGATCAAAATACTCCAATTTACAAATCTTATCCAACCACTGATAAAACTATTTTACAGTTACTTCCATGTAAGCACTGTCACGTAAACGGCTCCCCTCTGCCAAATATTTGTCATTTGCACACAGCCGAGTGCAAAAGTGATGAGCAAAAGGTGGCGTACACGTGTGTACGATGCCGTGTGTCCTGCACTTTTGCACTCCACCGGGCAAAATGAGTAAACACGCATGCCACGCCGCATTTACTTTTAATTGTGAGCGGCGCTGACAATTGTACGTTGCCGACAGGCTCGCATGTCGGGAAGAGTTTAATTTTCATTGTGAACACAGAAGCAGTGTTGACAATTACAAATACACTCTGCCCAAATCCTGCTTTACTTCCTTCTTTCGTGGAGCCTCTCGGTCTCAAACCTTTAACAGGAACTCTTTGGGAGGGTCTCCTCTGGTGTCTCTTAGGATTGGATGCTGCATTTTCTGCACTCTTCAGGTAGAACATAGACTTGCCTATCCTTACTCCATAACCGTGTCTATGCCAATTGAATTTTTCCCAATATTTCTTACGCAGAACTCTTACTATCCAAACTCCTTGAAAAAGACTTTGGAAGGTACTCACCTGAAAACTGACATTTTTGCTGGGCCCAAGAGACTGAAATTCGGTCTCCTACCTATGTATAAATAGCTATGTATTTTCAAATCATTGCATTACACTTCTGCCTACTGAAATGTACTGAGTTTGTATTTGTATTTATTATGTTTATATAGCACTTTACACCAAAGCGCTTTATATTATTATCATGTTTCTCCCGACCTGTTAGGCCACTTACCTGGGGGACGGCGAGACGCTGCCGGTCTTGGCGGGTCTATACGAGGTTTCGGCTAGTCGGGAGAGGAGCCTCCCGACGTCCGAAACCTCAGATTGTTTTCGGCGCGCGCATACGCTGCAATACGCGGAGGCCGGCGGCTTGCGTGTCAAGCCTAGTTTTCGCTCCTGGCAAGGGCGGCTGCACATGCGCGGTCGAGCCTGCGCTTCAGGCCTCGGCTTCATGCCGAGGGCCGTAAATAGCGGCTGAGTCAGAGAACGAATCGCGTCTTAACGCGGTTCTTTCCTGACCACCCCTAGCAGCGCCAGCATCCTGTTTCTGCTTTCTTCACCTCCTTCTGCCCTTCCCTGCTGGTTCCCTGGTTCCTGCTCTGCCTGCCTTACCTATTTCCAGACTTCTCCAGCCGGTTCTCTAGCCCTAGTCTTCCTTGGTTCCCTTGGGGGGCCCCTCCTGTGCTGACTGCCCTGGAATCAGCCAGCCTATAGCCACTTTGGTTGGTTCTGACCTTTTGCCTCGCCAATCGGATTCCCTCTCCTGTTCCCCTTGGTTTCTCAAGTTTGCTTGCTCCTCCATATCTCCAGACTCCTGAACACCACGCTTCTGGTTCTCCCTTCGCTCTTCTCGATGTGGTGTACAGACTCTGCAACATCCTCCTGTGCATCCCCCACTCCTTTCGTCTGTAGCATCACCATCTCTCCCGGTGCAGTAACTTCATCTGACCCACAGGGGAAGTCTTGTAACGTCTGGAGGTGTATCCTCCCCAGTTCGGACGCCTTCAAGGAATCCTGCCTCCACATGTGCAGCCCGATCCCGGGACACACACCTTAACAGATTAAGACGCCTACCTATCTGTACTGATCCAGGGTTGGATGACATGGAGGATTTAAGGAGTGAGATCAGAGCCTTACGTGCCGAGATGTCGGCACTTCATCAGGAGAATTTGGCATTAAGACAGATGGTGGCTCAAGGGGCCAGTGCTAATATTTCGCCTGAGACAGTGATGGCACAGACCAGCCCTGTGAAATTTGACGGAGATCCCAGACGAGTGGCTGAATTTTGCAATCATTGCCGAATCCATTTCTTGTGTCGTCCAACCCATTTCAATCAGGATAAGGCCAAGATTGGATATATTTTGGGCAATCTGGTTGGCAATGCGTTGGCCTGGGCTACGCCCCTTGTGGTAGCCAAGAGTCCAATATTGGAGGATTTTGTAGCCTTTTAAAAGGCCTTTTTGGAAGTTTTCCAGTCACCAAACCTAGCAGCTACAGCTCAGAACCAACTAATGGACTTAAAGCAAGGCTCCAGTGACATTATTGCTTATCAGTCCTTTTCGCCAGTTGGCCACGGATTCCCAATGGCCGGAAGTAACCCAGAAGACACTCTTTCGTAGGGGACTAAGGGAGGAATACAAGGACGAGTTGTTACACACACCAGAACCAGAGACCTTGCAGACTCTTCAAGAACAAGTCCTACGTATCGACCATAGATTGACTGAGAGACGGAACAAGAGGCGTAGATCTGAAAAGACGCTTTCAAGAGTCCTGCCAGAAATCCCTAAAATCTCAAGCTCTCAAGAACCAGAATCTGAACCCATGCAATTGGGAGCCCTAAGAGGTCCCCTGTAAGACGCTGAAAGGAGAAGGAGAGATCTCAGGTTGTGCCTGTACTGTGGGGCCGCCGGGCATTACCTCTCTACGTGCCCTCAACAACCTCTCCGTAAGTCGGAAAACTAAACGGCCTGTCGTACGTAGGGAAGGCAACGACGGGCCCCTCTTCCTTAATTTCAGTCCTTCCGGATGATCACCGGGAAAAACCACCAATGCAGCCAGTGGTACTCATGGCCTTAATAATCAAGGTTACGTGGGCAAGAAACGAACCTGTAGAGGTCCTTGGTCTGTTGGATTGTGGAGCTTCCGGTAACTATATTGATGCTGACTTTGTAGCCAAAAACGGGATCGCTTTGCTGGAGAAGAGATGTGCTTCCGTGGTGGAAGTTATTGATGGCACTCCTCTGTCTTCTGGACCGGTTCATCAGCATACAGGAACATTACAACTACAAATAGAGGAGCATCAGGAACTGATCTCTTTTGATGTCATCAAGACACCTTCGTACCCAATTATCCTGGGCTTACCTTGGTTGTTGCATCACAATCCTAACATCAATTGGGAGACCAGGACTCTAGAGTTTTGTTCAGCCCGTTGCAAACAAGAATGCTTAGGCACCTAGCATCCGGCAATGAAGACCACGACCTCAACCTAGACCGATGTTTGTAGTAGAACAAGTCTTTACTCGGACTCTATAATACCGTCTGAATACATTGAATTCCAGGAGGTTTTTTCTGACCCAAAGGATATCCCGTTGCCTCTGCACAGAAGCTTTGATTGTTCCATAGATCTTCTTCCAGACACTACTATACCACATGGCAAGGTCTAATCCCTAACAGCACAAGAAAAGGAGGTACTACAGGAATATCTACAGGATTGCCTACAAAAGGGATACATCGTACCCTCCACCTCTCCTGCGGGATTTCCTTTATTCTTTGTTAAGAAGAAGGAGGGCACCCTTCGGCCATGCATCGATTATCGTCAATTAAATGATATCACAAAGAAAGACCGGTATCCACTCCCCTTGATACGAACCATTATGGAGTCACTACATGAAGCCCGGGTGTTCACCAAGCTAGACCTCCGAGGAGCTTATCACCTAGTGCGCATAAGATCTGGTGATGAGTGGAAGACCGCAATTAAGACTCCAATGGGGCATTACGAGTACTGCGTGATGCCCTTTGGCTTGTGCAACGCTCCTTCAGTTTTTCAACGTCTTATGGATCACATATTTGCTGATTTAATCAGAGTATCAGTTTGGGTTTACTTGGATGATATCCTTGTGTATTCCAAGGACCGCAAGGAACACATAGTTCAAGTTAGAGGTTCTAAAGAGGTTACAGCAGAATCACTTATACGTCAAGCCAGAAAAGTGCCATTTCCATCAAGATCAAGTGGAGTTCCTGGGACATGTCATCAGTGCTACAGGTATACATATGGATCATGCTAAAGTCCGTGCTATTCTGGAGTGGAAGCCTCCCAGAGATCGGCGATCGCTTCAGCGCTTCCTTGGATTCGTACATTTTTATCGTCGATTCATACCATCATTTTCCAGATGGGCAGCTCCTCTTTCTAACTTGACCAGTGTTAAGAGGGCCTTTGAATGGGGACCGGAGGCCGCTGCTTCCTTTCTGCGATTAAAAGAAGCCTTCAGCACCTCCCCCCATTCTTCAACACCCACGGGAGGACAGACCCTTTATTGTGGAAGCTGATGCGTCGGACTACGCTGTGGGGGCTGGATTGTCACAACTTGATCCAGATTTGGAGACTGAATTTCCCCTAGCATACTATTCCCGCAAACTCACCGCCAGTGAACGGAACTATCCTATAATCGAGAAGGAGCTCCTAGCCATAAAGACTGCTTTCGAAGAATGGCACCACCATCTATTAGGAGGGCGTTTCCCAGTGGAAGTGCGCACGGACCACCGAAACCTACAGTTTCTACGTTCCTTACAATGTAGAACATCACGCCAGTGTCATGATCTCTGCTTCCAAAAGGTCAGGGTTTTCCCAACTCCCTTGGAAGCAGATCCATAACCCAGGTTCCGAGTGCCAACCAGTCCCAATTGGGACCTTTTGGACCCAGTCCTGGCGCCAGTGGCACCAGGCTCATAAATATGCCCAGTCCCAGCGCTGGAAGCGCCGGGCTCATAATGCTTGGGTGGACTTACCTGCAGCAGACCATGCTGCTTACTTGCCTGCCAGTTGAGCCTCTGATCCTCTTCTGTTTGGAACTACTTTTCCTGTTGGGTGGGGCAGGAGCCACTCCCTAGGTTCAGAACACTGGAACTCTTCTGGAAAGCAGGAACTCTTTTCTTACCTAGGCGTGGCTGTGGAAGGAGACACCTAAGCACTACAGGAGGCTATTTAAACCACACCCGATGGATGAATCTTGCTTTGCGTTATTCTGCATCCTCTGCAGCAGAACGCTCATCGTGTCTTCTGCATCTGATCCTGGGCCTAAGGAAAAAGGCTTACCATCCTGAATCCAGTCTTCAGCAACACCTATAAAGACAAGAAAGAACAGGTTAGCATTACGGTCTTCAGTGACAGCGCTTCACTTACCTGGTCCATCGGCTGTCACCAACGCCTCGCGCTGCATTCCGGCATCTGAAAGACAAAGGCTTACCTACTCTTCGTGCGCTCCGGAGGTCTTCGCACTGCATTCCGGCATCTGAAAGACAAAAGCTTACCAACTCTTCGCACGCTCCGGAGGCCTTCGGCGCTGCATCCCGCATCTGAAAGACAAAACAAGGTGCGTTTAAAGACATTGGGGAACTTTAATACTCACGTGCCATTACTCCTTTCCACATCTAACCCAGTGGGTATTCCGGCACCCTGCAGCCGCTCCGAACTTGTACCTGCAAAATAAAAAGACAGTTAGAGCGCATCGTGAAGCAGGAAACAAGCGCTTACTTACGTGCTTCCAGGCGCTTCTATTCATCACACGGGCTCCATCTTCAACTCACTTCAGCCCGTCATCCGCCATCGCCGGAACCCTGCAAAACAAGAGACATCATTACTAAAGACTTTTAAAGACATTAGAATTACTCGAAACTTACCGTTCGTGCAGTAAACGACGGACAGCAGTCCTCTGAAGTCAAGAGGCCTGCTCCCCTTATCCAGTGAAGAAACTGGTTACAGCACCTTGCCCCGAGGCAGATGGAGAGCACGGCGATCACTTACCTAAGACATCTTACCCTTCGAGTCAGACATACAGTGCACAGAGGTCCAGCCCATAGATCCAGCCGTGTGTTACACATCACCTTTGAAGATACGGTATACGCCCAGTCAAGACCGGCGCCTCTACGGGAATCAGGTGAGCGTTACAGCCAGGCTCGGTGGGCCTTCTTCTTTTCACAGTTCGATTTCCATATCACTTACATATCCAACAATAAGAATGTCAAAGCCGATGCTTTATCTCGCTCTCTGGAAGACGATATTGCGCAGGAAAACAAGGGAGAACCAGTGCTAGCCCCGAAACATTTTCTCCTAGCCCTAGTACCCTACTTACAGAGAGTAGCCCAGGAGACGACAGTGGACCCTAAACGTACCACCGTATTGAAGATTCCACAAATAAGCGAAAGAGATGGCCTTCTGCTCTTTCGGAAAAGATTGTACTTACCAACTGAAGATCTCCGTAGAGCTGTATTGCAGGGACTACATGATTCCAAAATAGGAGGACATCGCGGGATTCGAGCTACACAAGAGATGATTGCCCGTCAATTTTGGTGGCCTGGCTGGGCTACCCAAGTCAAGCAATATGTGGAGTCCTGTCCGATTTGTGCCCAGGCTAAACTCCGAGACAGAGACCTGTAGGCCTATTGCATCCTACTGAAATTCCACCTTACACTTGGCACACACTAGCCACTGACTTTATTGTGGATCTTCCATGTTCCGAGGGCCAGACCTGCATCATGGTAGTAGTAGACTGCTTTACTAAGATGGCCCACTTCATTCCTTTCCTGAAGATACCAACAGCTGCTCAGATGGCCCAGTCTTTTTTACATAACATTTACCGTTTACATGGTTTGCCAGAGAAGATAATATCGGATAGGGGCTCTCAATTTGTTTCTGCCTTTTGGGGTCAACTCTGCCGACATTTGAGTATACATAGAGCCCTTAGCTATGGTCATCACCCACAAACTAATGGGCAGACGGAGAGGACCAATCGGACTTAGGAACAGTATTTACGCTGTTTCACTAATGCTTCCCAGTCCAATTGGATGTCTCATTTAGCCCTGGCAGAAGTAGCTTACAACAACTCTGTGCACTCGGCTACTGGGTTTAGTCCCTTCTACTGTTCCTCTGGCCTGCACCCCAAGTTACTACCTCTCCCTCCCGTACAACCCAGCTCAGTTCCTTCGGCTGATCGGTTGATAGCCAATGTACATGGTTGTCACCGCCAGGCAACAGGTTCCTTAACTATGGCGCAGGCTAGTATGAAAAAGGCTGCTGACAAGCGTCGGAGTCTTGGTCCGGTTTTTCAAGTAGGAGACCTGGTGTGGTTATCTTCCAGAAATCTTCCTGCCCGAAATCTTCCACTGAAATTGGCCCTTAGATTCCATGGTCCTTTCCGTATAATTAAGCAGGTGTCTCCGGTAGCCTTTAGACTGGCTTTACCTACCTCTTGGCATGTTCACCCAGTCTTTCATGTTTCCCTGCTGAAACCCTGTCGTCCCGACTCCTATGTTCGTTCCCATCCTCGACCTGCAGCCATTGATGTTCAGGGTATACCAGAATTTGAGGTCCAGGAGATTTGTGATTCCCGTTTTTATAGGGGAAAAGTGCAATATTTAGTAGACTGGAAGGGCTACCCCCCCTGTGATCGCACCTGGGAACCGGTTGCCAATGTTCATGCACCTCGTCTGGTTCGGGAGTTCTATCTCGCTCATCCCTGGAAGCCTGGTGCTCCTGGTCTTTCTGCGGGGGGTCATGGTGTTAGGCCACTTACCTGGGGGACGGCGAGACGCTGCCGGTCTTGGTGGGTCTATCCGAGGTTTCGGCTAGTCGGGAGAGGAGCCTCCCGATGTCCGAAACCTCGGATTGTTTTCGGCGTGCGCATGCGCCGCCATAAGCAGAGGCCGGCGGCTTGCGTGTCAAGCCTCGTTTTCGCTCCTGGCCAGGGTGGCTGCGAATGCGCAGTCCAGCCTGCGCTTCAGGCCTCGGCTTCATGCCGAGGGCCGTAAATAGCGGCTGAGTCAGAGAACGAATCGCGTCTTAACGCGGTTCGTTCCTGACCAGCCGTAGCGGCGCCAGCATCTTCTCTCTGCTTTCTTCACCTCCTTCTGCCCTTCCCTGCCGGTTCCCTGGTTCTCTGGTTCCTGCTCTGCCTGCCTTACCTGTTTCCAGACTTCTCCAGCCGGTTCTCTGGCCCTAGTCTTCCTTGGGTCCCTTGGGGGGGGCCCCCTCCTGTGCTGACTGCCCTGGAATCAGCCAGCCTATAGCCACCTTGGTTGGTTCTGACCTTTTGCCTCGCCAATCGGATTCCCTCTCCTGTTCCCCTTGGTTTCTCAAGTTTGCCTGCTCCTCCATATCTCCAGACTCCTGAACACCACGCTTCTGGTTCTCCCTTCGCTCTTCTCGATGTGGTGTCCAGACTCTGCAAGAACCTCCTATGCATCCCCCACTCCTTTTGTCTGTAGCATCACCATCTCTCCCGGTGCAGTAACTTCATCTGACCCACAGGGGAAGTCTTGTAACGTCTGGAGGTGTATCCTATTCCCTTGTCCTACCGAGAAGGGTTGGAGTTGCTAATATTGTATACCATCAGCCGGTGACACTTCCCACCAGCCTGGCCTCCCCAGTTCGGACGCCTTCCAGGAATCCTGCCTCCACAGGTGCTGCCCGATCCCGGGACACACACCTTAACACGACCTCTTATTCTTCTATGTATTGCGCTTACAACCAGGTAGTGGGCATATGCTTTGCTTAGGAATGAGCAGGCTCTCCTATGACCTTTTCCTGTTATACATGCACTGTGTTACTATGTGTTCTGTTTAAACCAAGTTACTTATTTGACCTTTTAGCTATTCCCTGTGTGATTTTTGTATTCGCACCCGGGGATGGGCGCTCAGCCAATCAGGTGGCTAGAACAGCAGGTGAGACTACACATTCTCCGCCCGCTGTTTACAACCACACAAGGCTTTCCCACGGTGGCACCATCTTATTATTTGTTTTCTTTTAATTTGAGGAGACAACAGGGAGTCTCTCTCCCTGTTGGCTCCTCACCCCCCACACTGCTGAAAAGAAACCATACCCCTTCCAAATCCCTCCCTTCAACTTAACTGCTAGACCACGAGAGCCTTGTGCTCCGATCCCATGATCCTCACGCTCCTGGCCACCACTATAGAAATGGCGCCAGATATCTTTTTTTTTCAGTGATGATTGACATCTCTTGCACAGCCAATCGCCTGAGGAAAAACAAAATGAACCATTCGGACCATGGATAAATCCCGAGTGCAAATGGCTTTCACCCCCATAGTGGGGGGCTGACATGGCCGGTAACTGCCCCCAACCATCGCTGAGGCCTGAGCTGCTGGGTTGTTACCATCTCTGTCCGCCCCCCACAGCGGGGGTGAAAGCCATAATAAAGTGTATGATTTTAGTATACCAGTGTGGTGTCTTCTCTGGGGTGACTGACTATTGGGAATAACTATACTTCACTACCAGCCTACCTCCTCCCTTGAGTTAAGTCTGACGGCTCTGCCGTAACTACTACTTTAGAGAGTTTGGCTGCTTTTCTTTTGGTAGGAACCTCTGTCTTGCCTTCAGGTTAGATGGCTTTATATTCCTCGCCGGACATAAAGTGCAAAAAATTCATGCAAGACCTAGGTTTACATGCATTATTTTCACATCGTAGTTCAAAGAAATGTTAATGCTTCCCACCATGTACTCATGGTGGGAGGCATACTCGTACGTCCCGTCCTTTCCTCTCTTTGTGGGTGTCACCCAACATGGAGATGGTACCGGAACCTTTGGCAATGAAAAATTGAGCTTCCCCTTTAAATTTAGTATAGCGCACAGGGCGCGGCCTTGGGCATGGGAATGCCCTGCCGAGGCCCCACCCTCAGGTGCCTCACCTCAGTCCCCAGTCGCTTTTTCCAACACAGACGGTGTTGGACCTGGCAGCCAGCAGAGAGACTTGTTTAGCTTGTTGCTTGCTCCCTGTTTTGTTTTTAATCGTATTTAACTTCCCTTCGGTGCCTCGCCTCCCCCGGCACATGTCGGCTGCAGGATGATTCACGAGATGTGCGTCATGCGCATGCTTATTCCCGGCCTCAGACTTCTATGCATCTGTCTTGAGTGTTTGCGTCCCGACCAGCGCTGGGTCATATTCGGCTTGCAGCGCTCTCGGTCACAGGGCATTGAGAAATCGGTTGTCGCAGTGGAGGCAAATCTTCCACACTTCTCCTCCGACCCCTCCTTAAGGACTTTGTCTTCAGGACCTCTCATGAAGACAAGGTAGGCCCTCTGGTATCAGGTAATATTATCCCCATATATATGGTCGCCGTAAATATCGCTGGGAAAAAGTTGTGGCGATATTTGGTTGACCATATATATGTGGGCAGCGGGGGTGTCCCCGCTCCCCATGAAGAAAAAACAAAGGTTTGGGGGTTGCGGGGGTGTCCCCCGCATGTTCCGTGTAATAATGTCCCCACAAAATACAGCCATTTTTTGACGATGTTTTTGCATGGCGATATTTTTGCGGGGACATTATTACATGGAACCGGCCCTCTGTTCAGCACGGCTCCAAAGCACAGCGACTCCTTCCTTGGGGTTCCCACGGATAGGGGTTCCTCGGATTCAGGTTCTGGTAGGCGTGAGGCCTCTAAGGCTACCGGCTCCTAAGCTGAGGGGCCCAAGGGTACTACTGGGCTGTCCTCGGAAGGGCAATCAAGTCGGTCCTCTTCTACCCCGGGGGGGGGGGGTAAAGGATCGTCGAGTGCCACCTCCAAGAGTCTGTCCTTGGCTCCATCCAGCACGGCTACTGGCACAGGTGCGGAGGGCATCTAGCCTACCTGAACTCTTTCCGAGGTCATGAGTCAGGGCGTTACAACTACCGGCAAGCTGGCCGAGAGCTTATCGCCTACGAGAGTGATCTCTGAGGTAGACGCTTCTGGTGCAAGACCCAAGCTGTATCCTCCCGTGTCTGAGGCCTCTTGTGGCTCATAGCCTTTGTGCCCTCCTGCCCAGGGCGAGATGATGCCAGTACCCTTCCCTCTGGAAGCAGCAGCGGATTGTACGGTACAGGGCTCTAGTTGCCTCAGGGATACATCTAACCATCACAGCCTTATGGCTACACTCCTCGGGCGCTTGAGCGCTTTGACCAGGAGCAGAGGTCCAGCGCCTCGGAATGCCAGGCCATTGCGGACCCAGCAACTTGCGGGGTCCGCTTCTTCGATGGCTTCCTGTTCCTCATGCGTTCTCCTCAGATGAAGCGGATCCTGAAGGATATAGCGAAGGTCATCATGCAGGTGGCGCCTCCCTGGGGCCCCTCTGGGTACACCTCCCATTTCTCCAGCGCTGCTGGTTCCAGTGCTGGTCCCTAACCCGGTGCAGGCCCTATTGGCTGTTGAGACCCGTCCACCGCCTCGTGTGCCACCAACACCTCCCTCTCAACAGCCGTTGGACCTGTTTTCGTCACCGGACATAGGGGGGGGTTCCGACTCCCCTCGGTCTGTAAAAAAAGGGGGGCTGGGGATGATGACGACACCCAGGACGATAAACCCTCGACATCCGTTAAGGCCTTTCATGACCGCCTTCAGGGCTTGGCAGAGTTCTTGGGGGTCCCTCTGTCCAAGGAAGCCCCCCAGGAGTCAGGAGTGCTAGCAGAGGTCTTGGGTCTTGCATCCCTCTCCAGAAGGATGTTGTGCAGGTGGCGTGAAAGGTCTGGGAGAAGGCCAGGGCCAACGCCCAGATGAACAAGAAGTTTGACAGCAGGTTCAGGCTGACAGACGGGGAACCAATCCTCCTAGCCTTCCACCTGCAGCTGCATTCTTCAGTGGTGGCTGTGGCCTCATTGTATTCTAAACCATAGTCTTTGTCTTCTTCCTCCACGGGAGCCACCTCCAGTTGTCTTTCCAAGGAGGACAAGGTCCTCAAGTCTTTGGGAAAGCGCTGTTATTCCATCTCAGCACTGCATCTGCGGCAAGCCAACACAAACGCCTTCTTGGCTGCGGCTAACCAGAAGCTGTGGCGGGAGCTTGGGGAATTTCTGCCCGACCTCCCTTTGTACAAGAAAGCCTCCTTCAAGGCCGGTCTGGCAGATGCCCGGGCCATTGCGCAGGACCTCATGGAGTCTTCAGTCTCCCACATAGAAGCAGCTAGCGTAGGGCTGTGCCTTGGTGTCGAGATGAGAAGGGCGGCATGAATGCACACTACTAAGTTTTCACCTGATGTGCATGAGTGGATCTTGGATCTGCCCTTCGACGGTGTGAACATTTTTCATTCATCAACTGATGACGAGATGACAAAGGGGAAAAAAACCCTCTCAAACCGCCAAGCCCTTGGCCCTTTTGCCAAAACCTGGACAGAAATCCTTCCCTTAGTCGCAGGGCAGGACCAAGTTCAAACCTTCGCTTTCTCTGGCTTCAAGAGGTTTCGGGACCGCGGTACAGGGAGGCCTGACGTGTCAGCCAGCGACAACAGGAGGAAGCAGCAGAGGACTTTGAGCAGGTTTGCCCCCTCCACCCCTCCTCTGCTCCCCCCCTGATGCCAAGAAGCAGTGATGGCAAGGTCGGGAAACACAGCTCGCCTGTGGAGGGTCATTTGGCTCTGTTGCAAGACACCTGGAAACGACTTTTCAGCAACCCATGGATCCTATTCGTAGTCTCCACAGGCTTCAGTCTTCCTCTTCCTTTGACTCTACCATTCTCTCCTCCTCTTCCTCAGATCGAGTCCCCTGCTCTTTTACAGGAGGTCCTTTCGCTCTTTGAGATGCAGGCGATAGAACCAGTTCCTCTTTCAGACAGGGGCTCTGGGTACTATTCCAAGATTTTTGCAGTACCCAAGAACAACCAGGCTGGTCTGAGGGTTGTCCTGGACCTGTCATTTATAAATCTGTCTTTACCACTGGAACGCTTCGAGATGATTACTTCCGCGCACATAGCTCAATCTCTGTGTACAGGGGACTGGATGTGTTCCCTGGACCTCAAGGATTCGTACCTGCATGTACTGCATCAAAAGTTTCTGCGGATCACGATTGTCGTTCCGTTTTTAATACAAGGCGCTGCCCTTCGGCCTGAAATCAGCCCCTCGTGTCTTCACGAAGTGGATGAAAGCAGTGGTGGGCCTTCTCCGCTTGGAGGGCCATCATCTGTGCCCTTATTTGGTTGACTGGCTGGTGAGGGGGGTGGAGGTCACCCGAGGGGGTGTTGCACTCTTGCCAGAGATTTGCATATATCCTTCATGAGCTGGGATTCTCCATCAACCAGAAGAAGTCACAGTTGTGCCCATCTCAGGATCTGGTCTTTGTAGGGGTGCACTGGGAGACAATTCGGTTCAGCTGGTGTTCCCTGCGCCGAGAGGCTCCTGTCCCTCCGCAAAGCAATGGGGCACTTTCTGGCCAACTCGACCACCTCGGCGTGATGGTTCCAGCATTTTCTGGGTCTGGTGGCCTCCTGTGTGCTCACTGTACAGCACGCTCACCTCAAGATGAGGTGTCTCCAGCTCTACCTGCCGGCCAATTGGAATCAGGAGACAGCGTCCCAGTCATACAGGATCCCAATGCCACTGCTCCTACTGTCCGATCTTCCCTGGTGGCTGATGGATGGCATTGTTTCCGACCGGAGCCTACCCTGGTGGCGATGACTGACTCCTCTTTCTGGCTGGGGGGAGGGTACTCTGGAGGGCTATGGGATTCATGGACCATGGTCCAGAACGGAAGCCTATCGATCTGCTCGAGCTCAGGGCAGTGGGCCTGGCCCTCAAGGCATTTTTACCCCTCATCACGGACAGGTCTGTTCTGGTCAGGATGGACAATTCTACTACAATGTTTTACCCCTCCCCTCCTCTGCATGGAGGCAATATTGATCTGGGACTGGGCCCTGTTGGAGGGAGTATGGATTTCAGCAGTCCGCCCCCTGGGTGTGGACTATGCAGAAGAGGACCAGCTGAGCCACATGAACACCTAGGAGTGGGAGTTGCACAACTGCTCCTTGTTGCCCTTGTTCCAGCACTGGGGGTTTGCGCACCTGAATTTGTTTGCATACCTTCTGAATTCCAAGTGCCCCCAGTTTGCTTCATGGGCAGGACGGGCTTGGGGGGTCTCTGGGAGATGCCTTCCAAACCTATTGGCACAGCTGCAGGTGTTGTGTTCCCGCCCACCCCTATGCTCCAACAGACCCCCTGCAAGTTTCGGGCTTCGGTGGGTTGCAACCTCACACTGATTACCCCCCACTGACCTTCGAGGCCCTGGTCTTTGGATCTATTGCAGTTGTGCTCCCAGGGTCCCGTCTACCTTCCGATCTCCAGCAGGGGATTCCCAACGCACCAGGGTAGAGAGGTGGAACATCTGGACCTGGCCAAACTGGAGCTGGCGGCCAGGTTCCTGACCAGCTGAGGCTTCAACATGCTCAATTTTCACATGACAAATGGGACATCATTCAGCAGGCCAGGAGGTCCTCGACTCGGTCCTAGTGTACGAGTAGACTAGGGTCTGCCATCGGGCTCATGACAAGGGTCTAGACCCTGTCACCTGTCCTCTGGATGACATACTGGCTTTTTCAGCACACCTGACTCGTTCTGGAGTTCAGGTGGATACTTGCCGCACTTATTTGGCGGCCATTAGGACTGACAAGAATTCCCCTGAGCATGTGTTTTCTGTGGCTAACCCAGTGGTTAAGGCCCACCTTAGCGGGTTGTCGAGGCTTTTTCCATCGGTGGATAGGTTGCACCCAGTCTGGGACCTCAATGTGGTCCTTGCAGCATTGCAGCGCATGTCTTTCAATCCGATGACCTCTGTGGACATCCGCTTAGTGGCACTCAAGACAGTTTTACTGGTGGCTCTCACCTTGTGCACAGGGTTAGTGAGCTACAGGCGTTGGCCTCGTGTGAGCCCTTCGCCACATTTCACAATGACAAGGTCATCTTGCGCACTCACCGAAACTTCTTGCCCATGGTGGCCTCTCCGTTTCATCTGAATCAAGAAATCTGCCTGCTGGTGTTCTTCCCGAACCCGCAGTCCGAGGCAAAGAGAGCCCTCTGTTCCTTGGACCGCAAGATGGTCATCCAGTAATATCTCTGTCAGACGAAATCCTTCAGGAAGTCCGAGGCATTGTTTGTGACTTTGGGAGTTCTTCCACCGGCTCTCAGGCTTCCAAGGCTTCCATGGCCCGTTGGATGGTTCATGCCATTTTGGAGGCGTACACAGGCATGGCAGACCTGTTCATGAGGGGATTCATGCCCATGCAGTCAGAGCCAATGCCACGGCCGTCGTGTTTCAGAGACATGCTTCTTGGGATGTCATCAGCATGGCGACTACTTGGGCCAAGCTGTCGACCTTCTCTAAGCACTACTCACAGGACACTGGCTCCAGGCACGATGCAGAGTTTGGTCAGGCAGTTCTGAAGAACCTTTTTGCTTCATCCTCGATATGAGGCAGGTTATCACAGCTCCACCCTATGTTTTTGTTCGGTGGAATCACCCACAAGGATGCAGGAAAGGGGTCGGGACATATGAGTTATTGAAGGTACTCACTATAGTGACTAGTGTACTCATAGTCCATAGTCCCCTTTCCTCCATGCGTTCTACCTGCCTTCCCCCAGTAGTATGCCAGTGGCTAATGTATAATAAGCATAGCCAGGTATCTAAGCGTCTGATGTGTTCAACAGGAACTGAGTTGAGGTGCATTCCACGCCTGAGGCTGCACCCCAAGTGCTATATTAAATTTAAAGGGGAAGCCCAATTTTTCTGTGCCAAAGATTCTGGTACAGTCTCCATGTTGGGGGCTGGGGGACGCCCAGAACGATGGAGGAAAGGGGACTATGGACTATGAGTACTCTAGTGACTACAGTGAGGAATGCTATGCAGTAACACCAGTATGAAAATCAGATGCAGACGTTAATGCATGTTTTTTGCAGGTGAGGCATATGGGACAAGTGTAAATAGTAATTTGGTTCCCGAACAATTAAAATGCCCCAGAGTTTTAAAACAAGCATATCTGTTTTTTACACCTGTTGTAACGGGGGAGGGTGTGGGGGGGGAGCTTGGAGAATAACCCTGAGTGTTATGTATTGTCTTGTGCTCTATTATAGGAGCATTAGTAATTTAAAGACTAGAGCTACAAAGGACACCAATAACAATTATTGCTGTACTTATGTCTATTTTCTTTTTCTAATATTTTACTGAAAATGTATTAATACAATCACAAAGTGGAATTCATAGCAGTTTCGTAACTACTTGAGCTAGGATTCCTTTACGCCCAAACAACCTAACACAAATAAACACCTTGATGTTTTAAATCATGGGAATAAGATTCGGTACAACTATTAGATAACACAACTGGTGTTTCTAACACTGATGCAATTTCGTTTCTTCCCTTGATCAGGTACTTGACGGGGGACCAGTTCTCCAGCGAGTCGTCTTTGGAAGCATATGCCCGCTGCCTGCGCATGGGCTGCCGCTGCATTGAGCGTACGTATTATGCATGTGTCCTTCTATTAAAAGTTGACTTATATCTTCATTTTGTTTAGCTACCCTTCTCCATCTGTCTCTCCATGGACCCTTTTGTGAGTATTGTATGTAAATTCACCTTGCAGTTAGTTTTTCTCTGGGCACTGATTGATGTTCATCTCTACAAGTCTGTTCATAAGCACTCCAATGAAAATATTGTGTGTTGCTGCACCTCTGTGAATTTGTATTGGACCCAGAGGATAAGAATAATGCATAGCTGCTCCCATCATATTCCATTTATAACTGGACAGAGAGCTATGCGATATCTCCCTCTGTATGTAAATCTGCAGTGCATATTGGTTCCTCTTGTGACTCGTAATGTGGGGATATTGCGTAGGTCTTCCTTTTAGATCTGTGTATAACCTGATCTTGAGTGCTTGGCTATATAAGGCTGTATCACTCCTTGCATGCAAGCAGTTTACATGGCTGCTCAGCTGGACCAATTCCAATTGATCGCAAACTGAACATTACATTGTCCAATTTTCCAGTGGCTGTGGATCGGATGTTTCTCTGATATTGATCCCTAGGGACTCCGGACATAAACTGTGCATTGTAGACCACTGACAGTGTTCCTTAAATCTGACACACTGAAGAGTGATGATCTGAAGAGTTAACCCCCGACCTGCACTTGCGTTGGGGGAGTGTTGCGTTGAGAGGTGGTTTCTCCAGGCAATGCAGGGTTGAGATCAAGGTCTCACCACCTGCCCCTCAGTCACCCTTGGGGTTGGCACTGGTCCCAAGGGAACGAGCACTTCACTGGATCTAGCTTGCGGAATGCAGGCATCGCTTCTCCGGTTCCCTGGAGACACGGCTGTTTGGCCACGCTTCAGCCCACACACCGGGCCATCGTCTCTGTGCGCCATCTTCCTCCTGCCTGCAGCTCCTGCTTCTCTTCGCTTCTGGTCTCCACTGGTCCGGACTGCATCCCCACAGCGTTTATGTCTCTGTGACTGACCACACCTTTTATAGCTGAACACAGTCAAGTGGAGTCAAGTGTGAATGGTTACCTACTAGTGCCTGACTCTGCCTGACTCTATTAGTGGGACAATCGTTTTTTCTAAAGTAGGTTTTCCTTACTTTACCCATTTTATTACTATGGATAAGCTCTACTGATCTTAGTGGCCTCCTCCATGTCGCAGTATTTATTGGAAATGGGGAGGGGGACTTGAGGTGAGATTGTAAACATTCCCTCGAGGTTAGGGAAGAGTGTTTAAAGGGATTACAGAATTTAAGTTGAGTTCTGATCACTTTATCTAATATTGCCTAGGGATATATGAATTTCTCCTGGTTTGTTCGTCACCACTGGAGTACATTGGCCCCTTTCTTCGGTCTGCTGATGATCTATGGGTATATGGCTTTAGGTGATTTTCCCTATGAGTTGGAGAGAATTAATAAGTCTCAATGCTCTGATCCTGTGTCACTCGCACCTTCCTCCCTTTCCCTCTTGGCTAATAGGCTCCTTCCCTCCTTGCTCTGGGGCCATGATGGATAGTGCAAGATCTAAGGATCTTGCCACCTGGATTTAGGTTATGGGAGTCATAAGGCCTTTGTGAATTGATGAGAAAAGAGGTTCTTATGGCTTTGAGGTCAAAGAATAGGAGTTTCTTTTCTAGCATACTACTTCCTATCTGTGTTGTCGATGTATGGGTCCTGATAATCTTCCAATATTTTAGATGTATTAGAAGTGGGCCATTATTTGTATTAAAGGCTTGATTTGGTCCTATTTGGGTTTTCTTCTTTCCATCTCTGGGATACTGAATTCTTTCCCTCCTCGCCCTTGCGTCATGGATGGCGACATTGGAAGGAGAGAGGGTGAGATTGGGACTGGGCTGACCGGCATTCATGTGGGACTTCCTCTACCACCACTGTCTGGTTAAAATACTGCATCTCCCCATTGGTATTCTCCTGATGGCATCCCAGAACTCCCCTACCCAGATAATCCGCCCTCCCTCGCTCGTCCACCCCCGGGGTTGGGGATCTAAGCGCGATGGCCCTTCCCTGGCCACCTGAATAGAGGATTCTCTGGGTTTAAATGGAGGAATACCCCTAGGTTTCTCACACGAGCTAGACCACATTTGTTGTAGGTTGTTGCTCTATACTAATGGCAGAGGCGTTGAGGCACATCAGGGGTTTCAGTGCGGACGGCTAGGTGAACAGCTAGAACGAATTTGGCATAACCGTAGCTGCATTCTGTAGTGCATGTATGGGGATCCATGCCTGCGGCATGTGACCTCAGACATGGTGCAAAATATACATACCTTAAAATCGGACAGAGTTTATCTTCAATGTCGCTTTCCTAGGTTCCCATGGCCCCATGGCGATGGGGTGGTGTGAAGAACTCCTGGTGGTAACAGTAAAGACAGACACAGATCACAGTTCAAGCGTGTTTATTAAAACTCTTAATGCAGGGTGGAAAAACGCCTAAGCTAAACCCAAATCTAGGATGGGAGCAAGCGTCTACCATCAAATGAAAAATAAAGCAGTCCTTTTGGCGTTGTCAAATAAAAAGGGGCCAATACTAAGAAACCTATTGCCAAACCTTACAACTAATACAAAAAGGGTGTGGGGAGGATTTCAAGGAAAGAAAGAAGTGTTATCAAATAAAATGTCAGGAAGCATTAGCCTGGGAATCCCTTCCCCACGTTTTGTGGACGGGGTAAAATGGTAGCTTGGAGCACAGTACACACTCGAGCTTCCCCCAGCACGAGTTAACCGTTTCAATGGGAGAAAACAGGATCGTCAATGGCCAAGTCTCGTTCCTCTAGGAAGTCTCTTGCCTTCGAGGGCCTGATGTATTTACTAACAAAACAAACACACAACAGGGTTCTTTTCCTGTAGTTCATGTCGGGTGATGGTTTCACCGTTGGGTCCCCCTCTTCCGGGTGCTGACCCTTCTCAATAATTTTTCACCAAAATCAAATAATGGTTCCTTCTCTTTATGGGTTTTGGTTGACGACTTCACCCCGGATCTCCATTGTTCGGGCTCGGACCCCCCTCGACTGTTGGCCTCCCTCCGCCTGGTTCACTGTGGCTCTCAACAAATCTTCTATTGTTCTCATACAAAGTCTTTTCAATAGTTCGCTCTGAACATCCCTTTCTCGGGTTCAGGTGATCAGGGTGATAATGGCTCACCCCTGGATCCCCCTCTTGCGGGCGCAGACCCTTCGCTCACGATTTTTTGTCTTTTTAAACCGTTCAGGTAGACATCCCTTGGCTGGGTTTACCTTTCTCAGAACACTATTTCTCTGGACCTTTGGACTTTCTCGTTAGCACCCCTCTTCTGGGGTTACTTTTGCCAGCTTCACCTTCGTATTTACTTTCAATGTTCACGGGATTCACTTCCCTTACTTTCTCAGGTTTGTAGATCAAAGTCTTTCGATTGTACAGGATTTTGCTAGACCTCCTGTGTGACCACTTTGACCTCTTTTGGTGGCTCACCTACGTCCTTCTGGTTTCTTTAGTTTTACTCGGATGGGGATCGACCAGAGTTAACACTCTTGTGGTACAGGTTGCCTCTGCAGCTGGTCTCCCCTTAATACTTTTTACAGTTCTTTGAACTTAGTTCAACTTGCCACTTTGCGACTTTCATTCACCAGAGCCTGGCTCTTATCAGCTCTCCCCTTAACTTACCGGCTATGATGGACCACTTGGCTTTCGTCGTAACTGGAGTCAAGGCTGGTACTACGGTAGCAGGGGTTTCCCTCGCTCCCGCTTATCAGCGCCGACACACTCCGTGTACCGTTGACATCTGCTGAAAGACACTTGTGCTATTGTTTGTGGTTTTAGGCTCTCTTCCACGAAGGTTCCGCAGGCCTGGGATGAAAGGGGCAAGGTCGCTTCGCTCCTCGACACCCTCTCGCTTCCTGCCGTCTTTCTCCTTCTCTTGAACTGTTGCGCCTGGTTGGCCGTCTCGCTGTGCCGTCTGCTGCGCTCGTACTGTGCTCGCTTGCGCCACCTTTTATCACTGTGGGGAAGGGAAAGGGCCGTCAGGTGTGTGTGATTCTGATAATTGCCTGAATTTGTCTGACCCTTGCATTGGGACATATCAAGTAAATGGCTATGGTGTTAGTGCATTCTCTGGTGTGTTGTGCAAGAGTGTTCATATCGGAAAAAGGGGCGCGGGGGACAGTAGTTTTAAATGTCCTACGTGGTAGGATGGGGGAAAGGTGTTGAAAGAAGGGGATACCACATCTCAGCCGTCTGTGTCCCACTCCCACTCCCTGAGGACCCCTCATCCAGGTGATCCTTCCTCACTTGTCCACCCCCAGGAACTGGATCCAATAGCGATGGATGTGTCCTGGCCACCTGGATGATAGATCCCCGGGGACTAGCTGGGAAAACACCTTCAGGTCTCTCACAGTGGTAGTTAGAGTGCATCTTCTTCAAGTTTGAGGTAGTAGTAAATATGGTGGAGCCACCAATGCCAATATCTCAGGAGAGCAACAGAGTGTAAAAGCTACTATTGTATATTTAACAAGGTAATGTATATTTAATAAGGTAATGTCGCCACAATATACAAGTTCAAATATATGTTAATCTTGCTGTGCAGGACACATGTCAGTGCAGGTTTGTTTAGTGTCTTTTGAATGTGACCTTACCAGCTTGGATCACTGGAAGAGTTTAGGGTCAATTGAAGGTCCTGATGCATCAAGGTTGACCATTTTAGTGATAGAAATGTCCCAAAGCTAAGCGTACTCTACCTAGAATGAATGCTTCCTGTAGAGTTCAATACAAGTTTTGTGATGCCAATACATCTAGCCTTGCGGTTAGGGAAAATTCAACATGAGCGATCATAGCTTTGTAAATGGTTTAAATGTCTGAGTTCACCAGAGGCATAGACAGTCACTATTCACAGTTCTGATGATCTAGAAGACTACTTTGCATGCATGTAGGTGACTTTGGAACAGCTGTAAATGGTGCTCGCCTGGAAACAAAGTGAACTAATGCTGGGGTATGGTGCAGCAGTCCAGTAACTGGCGTTGCGGGTCCTGTTAACAGGAAAGAGCCGGTGGTGGTCTAGTAGTGTATCTCCCCTCTGCCTGGTGGTTCCTCCGAGTCCATGGGGTCTTTGATGAAAGATGTCCTTTGGCTGTTTTGTAATAGTAGGCCTTTGGCTCTACCTGCCCAGCATTCTGTTCATCTGGTGTTCCGTTCTCGCGTGCATTGTCAAGCAGCAAGGCATCCTCTAGGAGCCCTCTGTTCCCAGAAGCTTGAAATCCTACTGTGCGTGCCGTGTAAGAGAGAGTGAGAGCGGACTTGCTTCTTGCCATGGGGATGCTAGAATCTGCAGTTCCCAGCAGTATTTTACCAGCAAAGTGTGATCCTGTACAAATGCTGCAACAAGCTTCCTTGGTCCTTTTCTGTTTTTGGCTGCATTCTCATTGGCTTAGGGACTTGCCAAGCAATTGACATGGTAAAGGTGCAGATTCTCTTATATTATAGGAATATTGGGAGCTAATTGCATAATCTGCTTCCAATCAGAATCATGCATCCTTTCAAACTTTGGGCAGTCCCAAAATGACTTTGGGGGTCTGGCATCATTCAGACCCGACTGTTTTGAATGAACGCACACTTAGTGAGCTGGAACGAGTGTGTTTGATAAAGAGGAGACCCCTGGGTCAACTTCAAACATTCTAAGAAAAGGATACAGTTCAATAATATATGAAGTCATTTCTGGTGTTTGGTAAAATTCTTCTCTGTGAAGATCGTTCAGGACACTCTGGAGGACATACAAACTGCTCCATATCCCCATCTTCCACCACTTCCACATTGGGGCGAAAAAATGTATCTGTCACACCCTCATTGGTGTGAACAATGTCATAAAAAGGCCATCTTCCAGCACTAAAGTTTTCCTTCCAACTCTTTCAATCCTCGGAGCGTTCCTAAATTTGGATAACCCTTTCGCCACTCTCCGATGCTTCCGAACTCTCACCAGATCTCCTTCCTTAAATACAACCTCACTGGCAGCCGTCACTCGATCATAGTGCTCTTTGTACCTCTTCTGTCACTTTTCTAAGGATCTCATCCATATCAACCCTCTTGACGATCTTTCCCCATTAACCACTAGGGACTCAGCCTCCCACAATGCACCCTGCCCCTCATGACAAATGGTTTAATTTCGGTTGCTGTATGGTGTGTCGTACTGTATGCATTTAATTGTCTCCTTCAATGGCAATAAATACACCACTGCTAACTGAATCATCCTTTTTGTGAAACCATTCATGCGCTCGACGAGACCATTCGCCATGGTTTGGTATAATGCTGGGCATCTATATTCGATCCCCCGATCTTTCAAACATGTTTGCATGTTCTCAGAAATGAACTGCGCTCCATTGTCGGTAACTAACTTCCTCTGGGTCAAGTTTTTCCAGTGGTCACATTTTCTTCCATGACGCACCACTCCACCCACTTCGATGTATAATCCATGAGGATCACTATAAACACCTTGCATTGTTCCAATCCCTCAAATGGACCAGCTATGTCTATAGCTAGCTTTTTCCACACCGACTCAGGAACTTGAACAGGTTGTAGGGGTGTGCTATGTTTGTTTTCTTTGATTTATCACTGACGGGACAACCCTGACATGACCTCACCATCTCTCCTCATTCCAGGCCACCAATAATTCTCTCTCACTCTTCTCTTTGTGAGGTTCCTCCCTAGATGCCTTTCATGTGCCAAATTAAGGATTTTGTTCCTCATGGACTTTGGTGGAATTATGTGTTTTTCTCTTAATATGCACTCTGCGTGCTCTGTGATCTCATCATGGATTTCCTACACTCTCCCATCCTTCGCATATGGCACGTCTCAACAATTGCTGTCCGGGATCGCCTGCTCCTTTTCTCAACCACTCCTCTTTTCCAAATCCTGACTGAATCTTCGCAATGCTCTCTTCTGTCTCTTCTCTTTCACACTGATCCACTCCTTCAGCGCATGGTAACCGAGAAAAGCAATCAGCAATGACGTCCTCTTTTCCAGGTGTATTACGTTGCATCTCTGACATTGTATTGCATGATCTCTAACATCCATCTGCGGATCCTCGGTGACGCTAGGTGTGGGTTCTTAGAATTCATTATGTGGATAAGAAGTTTGTGATCTCTTTATCATCTCTGGCAGGCCCCAAATGAGTGTCCTGAAATGTTCTAGTGCCCATTTTGCACCTAGAGCTTCCTTTTCGATGGTGGAATAGTTTAACTCTGCCTCCTTGAGCACTTGGGAGGCAAAGGCAATTTAACTTCTCTACCATCTTGAATTTGTTAAAGTACTCCTCCCAAACCTACATTACTTGCATCTTCTGTGATTATTTTGGTAGCCACAGTATTGAACATTGTAAGAAATGGTGCTTTGCTGACATCACTCTTTATTATCTCCCACTCTTTTTGGCACTGTTCAGACCACTTACATTTTACACACTTCTTCATGAGTGCCCTCATGTGATGCGTTTTCTCTGTGAAGCATAAAACAAACTTTGAGTAATAGTCAGCCAACCCAAGGAAAGACCGGAGTTGATCCTTGTTGATGGGGACAGGCATGGTCGTCATCGTTTTCACAAGTTCCTTCTTTTGCATTATTCCTCCACGTGCCCTAGGTACGTCGCTTCCTGCACCTTAATTGTACACTTCTCTATCTTCTGAGTAAGTCCCTTTTCTCCAATGACCTGAAGGACACCTAAAAGCTTCGTATTATGTTCTTCTTCAATGTGTGTCGCTATCAAGGTGACATCCTGAAAGAAGTAGACACCTTCCAGACCTCCAAATAATTGCTGCATGAGCCTTCCTGAAAAACTGCAGCCGCTGATGCTAAACCAAACGGCATGCGTTTGTACCTAAACGCACCAAAAGGAGTCACAAAAGACATTAAATGCTTTGACTCTTCATCCAGCACTACCTGGTGATAAGCGGACGACAAATCCAACGTTGTGAAATACTTAGCAGGATTCATTGTCATTAAGAGTTCATTGATGTTCGGTAGAGGGTGTCTGTCAATCCAGATATTATTGAGGTCTCTCAGGTCTATGCATATGCGTATCAAACCATCTCCCTTACACACAATTACAAAAGGAGATGGCCAATCTGAGGACTCAATTGGTTCAATGATGTCCTCTGCAGAGCTTCCTCAATTCTTTCTGATGTGCATCTTTGGTGCCAACAGGAATGTTCCTCACCTTGTGTACTATTGGTTTTGTTCCTCTTCTTAGAAGCATGCAGTGTTTAAATCCTTGGAGCTTCCCAATGGTGTCATCGAAAGCTTCGGGGAACTGTTCAACCAGACTCTCCTTGGATGAAAGATCTTCTGTTGTGACACTCCGTATCGGTTTGTCGTCTCCTGGATGGATCCTCTTTCGCAACACAGCCTGCACGTCCCAACCTAAGACGGATGATCCTTTCTGAGCTACGAATAACTAGCAATGTGTCTCTTTCTCCAAATTTGAGGTGTACCCACTTAAATTCTAATACGTTGATGGGGCTTTGGCCATATCCAGTTGCTCTCACATTGGAGTGTTTCAGTTATTGCATGGAACAACCCAACTTGTTTTGAAACGTAAGGGCATCCACAATTGTATAAGGTGATCCAGTGTCTATCATCACTTCAAGTGGTACCTTATTTACTCCAACTTTTTCCCAAGGTCCTCTTTTTTTAGGTGCATTAAGCAATAGGATGCATATCGCGTCCTCTCGAGGATCAATGATAGTGAGGAGGCTGATGCCCCCCCTATTTCTTCCATTGCTCTTATGGTGCGACATCCCTTAGGCTGGGATGTTTGCACACTCTCCCAAAATGCCCCATCATACCACATTTGTAACACTCAGCATTAACAGCTGGACACTCCCTTTCAATATTCAGGTGCCTGTTTCGCCCACACTTATAACACTTCGACTGGGGACGTTCACTCTTCTCGGGTATGTCATTGGCATTTGCTCTATGCCATATTGTAGCTGCTGCATTTTTCTTCACTAAGGCAATGGTTGCGTCATCCTCATATTCTTCTTTTCTTTTAAGGGAAGTCACTTCCACTTGTTGTACAACCTTCATGCACTTCTTTCCTAATTCGAGTGTTCTAGCCAGATCAATTGCCTGGTCTGATGTTGGATCTTTAGCCTGCCACAGTCACTGCTGAATCTGTTGGTCTGCATTGTGTAGTACTAGTTGATCTCTGATGTACTCATCTAGAGCTCCAGTGAATTTGCAGGAAACGATGAGGCCCCCAAGTGTTGCTATATACCTATCCACAGATTCTCTCCAGGACAACATTCCTTTAGTTCCCGTATTGCTTCTCTAGTTTCGCCAGTGCCGATTCATATTTTCTGGTGGATCCTGAGAAGCTGCCCCCGCCCCCTTTCGAGGTAAGCTGTTTCAGGAAGGGTGCAAAAAATCCTCAAGGCCTCAGCGCTAATGCAATTTAGGAGAGATGCTTCTTTCAGATCGTCGTTAAATTGTCCTCCAGCCAAGACACGCAGGTACACTTGAAAGGAGACTACCCATTGTTCCCAAGGTATGAGGAGGCCAGAAATGCACATGGGGCAGGACTGTTTGCATGTTCTGGTTGTAGTTTTATTATTGAATGGTCAGTAAATGTTCGCAGTCTCTCTTTGTGTCTTCAGCAGCAGTTGGTTGTCTGAATGGTTCATCCTTAGTAAATCACTGTCAGCATGTTGTTTTCAAGAGAGAAAAAAATGTTGCACTGATGCAAAAAAAATATTTTATTTTAATTTTTTCTACTTCTCGGCGTGGATGACACTCTTGTGCTGTGGCCGCATTACTGTTCTCAAGCACCAGGCGTTGCGTTACTGTGGGTAGTGTTCCTTGCCTTTACTTGCTCTGCCTTCTCTGGCAGGCACAACGCTCTGCGGAGATCCGGTGCCACAGTACTGTGTCAATAGTGGAGGACGTTGCACGTCGAGGAGTCCTTTCTTCTAAGGCTTCCTCCCTTGCGATCAGCTGCTTCTCTCAGTGGTGTTTGGCTGTGCTTGGGCTGCTGTCGGTGGCTTTGATAGAGTGATCATGCGCCCCTGTTTATGGTTTGTATTTTTTTGAGGGGTCGCTGTGCACTCTGGGCCTTCTTTTGTTGTGGCTATGGTGATGGGGGAGTAGGGGACTCTCCTCCCAGGACGACTAATGGTCTCCCTTCACTCACCGGAGTTGTCGGTCGTAGAGCCGCTCCCTCCTTCTCTGGGGTCTCCTCCGGGCTCTGGACAGCGCCTTGGCTCCTCGTCGCCAATTTGTTATGAGTAAGCGCACACTTAGTGAGCTGGAACAAGTGATACAGAGGAGACCCCTGGGGCACACGTCTGTAATGTAATACACTCTTCGTCCTTTCATCACGAGGCGCTGCGCAAGCTCATCTCGTGATGGAAGGACGAATGGAATGTTATGACACGCGACAAGAACGAGCGTTTCAAATGCAGCTGTCAGTTGCTGCCCATGGTCGGTGGGGCCTGTCCACATACACTTTAGTTCCAGTAGATAAATAAACATCCTTGTTTACCTCGCATATATTTCCTGGTCTTTCCTCCGGTACTTCAAGTGGCGACGAGGATAAACTTCAGGCCCCACCGCCCTGCACATTTCCTCCAGATTCTCCCTCTGACGATGACGACGCCTTCCAGTGACACATCTTTGAGCGTGTAGCAGGTCGCGCAGTTGTCAGAAACTGTGGCCGCTCCGCTCGGGTTGTCAGCTGGGCATTGGGTGTGTAGCAGGCCCTGCAGCTGTACTAAAAGCTGTGGCCGCTCCGCCCCATCGGTTTCCTGTTCCGTGATCCTGAGCACGGGAACGTTACCGCAGTGAGTGCCTGCGTGGCCCCAAATTGTTTTCATTGTGCTGCGTATGTTTATTCAAGTTCATGTCGTCCGGATGTGTTGCATGCTGCATTGAATCCTTACCGTATTACGCAGTACACGAGGACAGGCAGTTTTATAATTCAAGACAGTTCTTACCGTATAATACTGCATATAAGGGCAAGTGCATTTGAATCCTTACCATATTACGCAGTACACGAGGACAGGCAGTTTTATAATTCAAGACAGTTCTTACCGTATAATACTGCATATAAGGACAAGTGAATTTACAAATACAGCTGTATTGACTTTGTGAAGACAATAATGCAGATGGCAATTGTTTTGTGCTAAACAAAGCACAATTTGCTGGACATATATATATTTTTTGTCAGCATATTGGTAGTACAGCTACTTAATTTTGTTAATAAATTCTGCAGCAAATCCATTTTCTACAGCCACACATATAATCTTCCCAGCACACCTGTATGACAAATCTCTTACAACATGGCTTTCAGTAGTGTGCCACCGCCCATGGTTTTTATGTCAGATGTTGGCGAACCGGCAATTCCATGGAAGAGATGGATTAAATCGTTTGAACATTACGCTGGTGTTGGGTGTGGCCAAAACTGCAGCGTTGAAAAGAGGAAATCTCTTTTGATGCATTGTTTGGGCCCAGCAGGGCAGGAGAAGTTTGAAGACCTGCCAGATCTACTTCCCAATGAAGATATCGACCTGAATGAATACGAACGATCAGTGAAGAAAATGGGCAAGCATTATGAAAAGAAACTGAGCACAATCCTAGAACGTTATAAGTTTGGGAAGAGGACTCAAGGAGAAGGTGAAAGTATAGAACAATACATTACAAATTTGAGGAAATTGGCTAAAACATGTAATTTTAATGCACAACTGGATGAGAGATTAAGGGATCAATTCATGTTGGAGTGTAGGAGCAGTAAAGTAAGAGAAAGGTTGTGGGCTGAGGACGACCCCACTTTGGACACAGTTTTACGCGTGGCCAAGGAGGTGGAACACACCGAAAAGTGTGTCAAGGAGTTGGAGAACAGACTACAAAATACTGAAATTAAACATGAAATCTCCAAGGATAAGACTACTATACGCACAGCGATCAAGAATAATGAGTCTATTGCTCAAGTGACAGAAAATCCTGGTAAAAGATACAAGTCAGAAAGGAGTGGAAGACTGCCTTTGAATGACGATAAAAGAAAAAAAACTAGCCTAAGAGTCAGCAATAGAGATGGGAGGAAGAAAAGTCCACGCAGACGAGGAGATGAACCTAGAAAGAAGAATACAGGGAGATGTTTTAGATGTGATAGCATAGATCATTGGGCAGATAATCCAGAATGCCCTGCCCTGAAAATTATATGTGAGAAATGTAAAGGTAAAGGACACTATGCTCGATGTTGCAGAATGCAGAACACTTCCACTAATTGGATAGGAAACGACGAGTGTAGTGATGAAGATGGAGAAGAATGTGTATTTGTTGTAACAGATGAAGAAAATGAGCAAGAGATGGAAAGTCCCAAGGCTGTAGTGTGTGTTGATGGTACCGACATGCACATGATGATCGACTCAGGAGCTAAATACACTCTGATACCACAAAATCTCTGGGACAGAAAGAGACATGAGTATCTACATGAACCAGACATAAGACCCAGGGCATATGGGGAAGTTAAAATAGATGTCATTGGTTGGTTCTGGGGAGCACTCAAGTTCAAAGAGAGGAGAGCCAACGGAAAAATATACATAACAAAGAAAGGGAGAACACCTTTGTTAAGCTGGACTCACCAGAGCAAATTAAAAGTGAAGTTAGATGCTGCATCTGACGAAGCAGTATATTCAATTGAAAGTGGTACTAGAGGAATTCGAAGAGTTAAAGAGACCACAGATAATGTTGACATAATGAAGGAAATTTTCAGGGAGGAAATTGGATGCTTACGTGGGTTTGTTCATGAGATTAAAATGAAGACAAAACATGTTCCTGTAGTGCAGAAGTTGCGCAGCATCCCACTCTCTATGAGAGAAGAAGTAAAAAAGGAAATTAAATTATTGGAAGATCAGAAGATAATTGAAAAAATAGAAGCCAGTGAATGGGTCTCACCATTAGTAGTTTTGAGAAAAAAATCCGGAAAACTGAGAATATGTGTGGACATGAGGGAATTAAATAAAAATGTGATCCCAGACAGACATCCACTTCCTAACATACAGGAAATTGTGTCCACCATTGGAGCTTCGAAGTACTTTTCTACTCTTGATCTGAGGTCAGCATACCACCAAGTTAAGCTGCATAAAGAATCTAAGAAGTTGACAGCGTTTATCACACCGGATGGATTGTACCAATACAGGAGACTACCTTTTGGGTTAGTATCAGCTGCTTCAGTATTTCAAAGGATCATGCACCAACTGTTTGAAGGTGATGAAGGAATCTTTTTTTTCCAAGACGATATTTTAGTGCATGCCATTGACCAAAAGGTACATAATGAAAGACTACAACACGTTTTTAAGAAATTATATGAAGCAGGAATGACCCTCTGTTGAGACAAATGTAACATCAATCGCAGTGAAATTGAATATTTAGGGCATAACATTTCTGCTGGAGGCATAAGGCCAAAAAAGCAATTGGCTGATGCCATAGTAAATATGCCAAGACTAAAAACAAAAGAAGTGCGGACGTTCATTGGGATGGCGGAGTACTATTCTAAATTTATAAAGGACTTTGCAGTGCACACAGTTCCACTCCGTGAACTTTTAAAAAGGAAGATATTTGAATGGAACATAGAATGTGAGGAGGAATTTGAAAATATCAAATTGGAATTAAATAGGGCACCATCGTTGAAGAATTTCAAGAGTGGGAGGAAGACCATAATTACAACAGATGCAAGCAACTTGGGATTAGGGGCTGTTGTCACCCAAGAAGTTGATGGAAAAGAATTTTTAATTGCTTTCGCATCAAGATTATAAAAAGGTGCGGAAAGGTTGTAAGCTGCAATAGAGAAAGAAATTTTAGCCATCAAGTGGGCGACAGAAAAATTCAGAAACTTCATCTGGGGAGTGGAAGTAGAGATTCGCACTGACCACAAACCATTAATACATGTCATTATGAATAAGGGTTTGGACAATGTATCTAACAGAATCAAAAGATGGGTTGTACTGTTGCAAGAATACAATTGTAAAGTAAGATATGAACCAGGAGTGAAAAATCGTGCTGCTGACTGTCTGTCGAGACTTACCAATACCTCTGAAGCAGACGACGAAGGTGAAATTAATTCAGAAGTGGTTTTGAATATAGAAACATTATCTATATCTCAAGCTGAGTGGGAGGAAGCAGAGAGGCAAGATGATAATATGGCTAATTTGAAACAGATTCTACAAAACGGTGAAAACCTGAGGAAAGTCAAATTCGAGGAATCCAATCTCATGGAATACTGGAGAGTAGCGGATGAACTCAATGTGACGAATGACAGAATCATGAGAGGAGATCGAATAATTCCACCTGTGGGCCTACGACAAAGAATCGTTGAATTAGGTCACGAAGGTCATCAAGGGATAGTGAAGACTAAACAGAGAATACGTGATGATTTCTGGTGGCCAGGATGCGATCTGCAAATCGAGAGAATCATCAGAGAATGTATCCTTTGTAATCAGAGTGACAGAACATGTGTGAGTGTGAAGTACCCGATGGTAATAACTAACATTCCAGGAAAGGTATGGGATGAGATAGGCATGGA
Organism: Ambystoma mexicanum; assembly: GCF_040938575.1. Taxonomy (NCBI): domain Eukaryota; kingdom Metazoa; phylum Chordata; class Amphibia; order Caudata; family Ambystomatidae; genus Ambystoma; species Ambystoma mexicanum. Next base: position 987,386,057 of record NC_090925.1, read on the forward strand.
TATACTGGGACCTATTCATTGTGATGGTAAGCAACAATTTTGCTTGGTGGTCATAGACCTTCTAACCAGATGGGTGGAAGTTTTAATTAGGCCGAACATGAATGCAAAAGTAGTTATAGAATTTCTGTCAGAAATATGTGACAGAGAAGGTTTCCCAAGAAGCATTTTAACGGACAATGGTGTCCAGTTCAGGTCAAGAGAAATGGAGAAATTCTGTGCCAATAATTCCATTGTACACAAAACAAGCGCAATATACCATCCACAAACGAATGGAGTAGTTGAGAGATTCAACAAAGTTCTCAAAGACGCCATTCACTGGGCGTGGGCTAATGGGCTTAGGTGGGAAGAAGCAGTAAGAAGAAAAATAATTGCTCATCGCTTCACGCCACATAGTACAACAGGTTTATCGCCTTTTGAATTGAGTAGAGGACGCAAAGCAAATACCAAATTGACCCCATCCTGGTTGGGGAGGGAGACTGTGGTGAGGAAAGATTTTGGAGAAGCGGTAGAAAACATCAGGGATACACAGATTAAGAACAAAGTAGCTCATGACAGTCATGTAAAGAAAGGAAAAGAGGATGAGGTCCCAAGAGTGGGGGGTTTAGTAAGAATTAAATTGCCTCCAGTACTAAGAGATGTACCTTGCAAATGGTCCAAACCAGTGAGTGTGATTGAAGTTTTCAAACACGCGGTGAGGGTGCAAGATGGCAGAGTTTGGAATATGGAAAGGGTGTGTGTGATGACATTGTGCAGAAGTGGGATGAATGGAGAAACTATGTGCAGAGAACAACCAAGTCATAGTAGTAGTGAAGACATGAAAGAGAATGGTGAACATGTGAGACCAATGTTGAATAGAAAGGCAATGTCACTAATTTCCTTGCCAAAAGTAAAATCAGATTCTTCACGTGTATCAAGAACAGGAAGGATAATCCGCAAACCAGACTACATGAAGGACTTTGTCTAAGAATACGGAGTATGCAGAACGAAGAAGAGATCTTATCAAACTATTGTTCAAATAATAGCAAGAAATGAAGGAGGGGAGATGTGTAATGTAATACACTCTTCGTCCTTTCATCACGAGGCGCTGCGCAAGCTCACCTCGTGATGGAAGGACAAATGGAATGTTATGACACGCGACAAGAACAAGCGTTTCAAATGCAGCTGTCAGTTGCTGGCCATGGTCGGTGGGGCCTGTCCACATACACTTTAGTTCCAGTAGATAAATAAACATCCTTGTTTACCTCGCATATATTTCCTGGTCTTTCCTCCGGTACTTCAACGTCCATCCTCTCCACCGCTAGCCCTCTGTGTTCTAGAACAGGGGTTCTAGAATGCTTGACAGAAGAACAATTCATCATAACACAGACCGGGCTTCTTCGCAGGCAAAGGCACAGGATGTGTATTCAGCCTTGAATCCCAGACACCGTATTTATACACTGGCCATGGAGCAGCCTTGACCATCTAGGACCACATCCAAATCCTTTTACAGAAAAGAAACCATGTTTAGATGTTGAACTCCTTTAGGACTTCAATGCAAGAGCGCCCCCTATGGGCTCTTGTACAGAAATGTGCTACTGACAGCATTGGAACTAATTATTGGGGTTATACATACAGTTAATGGGCAAGGCTACTCGCCTGTGGGAACACGGAGTGCCTTTGGGCCATTCCACCGTGAGTGCCTTTGGATGTTTGAGGGGGCACAACCCACAGTTTCATATCTAACAAGAGTTCGGATTAGGACTCACTAGGGAGAAGGCATTAGTGAACCAGTTTAGGAAAGTAGAATGTTCTGGAGCGAACACCTGAACAACAATTTAGCGATTTGGACCCAAAAGAGGGCCTCTGAAAGTGCTCTACTTAATAAGAGACCTCCTATACACAAGTTAAGAGTGCTGCTGCTTTGATTTCTAAGCACTCCATCCCATCTGCACAGTCAGCTCGATGAATGTAATACTTGCTCATTCATTTGCCCTTTCCTCTCTTGCAAGCTTGAGTCAGCAGTGTTGCCAGCTCTCTTCCGTGTTGTGCCATGTGTTTTTTTTTCTTCTGACCTGAAATCGGAACAGTTCCATAAATTACTGGACTGTTGGAGGTCTATATTTTACAAATCAAGACTCAAGTCTTAAGTTACAGAGTGATTGAAAATTAGAGAGACGTTAACATCCCCAAAAGCATCCCTTAAGGCAGAGAATGTGGCCTGGAGCAGGAACTGCATCCCCATTGCACTGCTGGCGATCTTCATCTCCGACTATGGCCGGCATGCCTAAGAACCTTCTTTCTCTGTTCTTTTGATCTCCCCCTTTTTAACCCGTTCAGGATATGCCTGCACCCGCAAGGATGGCCAGAACTAGCTCTACAAAATGTGCTGACTCCTTAAGGATTGTAGAATGGCCTCTGTCTGCAAACGTCCTTCTTGCGTTAGCCCTCCTCCTAGAAATGGAGCATCCTGCAGTCACCCTCTGTCATGTTTTTAAACCTATCCGGCAAAGCAGAAACCATTTCCTAGCTGTTGCCAACTCTTGGCCTGTCATTGAGTTAAAGTCAATTTGAAACTCTTGGCAGTTTTTTTTCCTTCGCTAATTTTTCCAAATGGTCTTTGAAAAAAACGTCTTGTTTATCATTGCTGTTCTCAACACGTAGGCTTTGAGAGCCGCATTGGTTGTGGCAGGCGTTTAAGTTACCCCCCACAAGCCTACAAAATTTACCTCTGAAACTTCCAGCTAGGAGTACCCAAGCTTTTCAGGTTGGTGCCAGCGTCTGAGGATGGGTCTCCAGATCATGTCCAAGAAGGGACCAGTGCCTGATGCAAAACTCACATTTGTAAAAGGCCACATACTTGGGTAAGGGGCATTTGATATTAGGCACAATACTAAACCGGCAATGTTTTTCGGTGCTGGAGCAAAGATTGCCTCATCCTTCCAGGGGCCTTTGTCCAGCAGATTAAGGGGGAGTTGGTCAGTTTAGTACCCCTGGAAGGAGCAAGCCTCGGCATCTCAGATTGACCTTCTGCCTCTTGTAGGACCTACTCAAACCTGATAAATTCATGAAAGTGTAGCAGAGGATAGTCGCAGCATCGAGGAACCCTTCTTAAGACACTGGGTTTCCTGGCGTTGAACAGGTGTCTTAGCACACCAAATCCTTCACACGCCCTGTCACTTGTGTGGGATGTAGGCCTCTGCGTCCTCCCAGCCCCCACTCTAATTGTAGACTCCACCATTCCAGGCAGTATTTACTTCTGAAATTAATTGTAAATATGGGCATTTTTCCTGAAATAAAAGCAGCCATTGTAGCTAGCAATTCCTGCAAAAGGTTGCATTCACATCAAGAAGTGCAAAAGCAGAGGTGGTCTTCGTGGAAGATGCTGCTGGTGTGAACACATAATCTGAGCAGTGCTAGTGGCATAAAGGGCCAGGCACATGCAAATCTGTCGCTCCCTTTTTTTCTGTATTTGGACTGTTGGTGTGATTATAGATAGTAAAGCAGGCATGAATGCCCTTTATCTGTAACCCTAGGAAAATATACCAGGACTGTGTGATGGCAGTGATACATTGTGTGTTCCAGTCCATGCTCTAGTTTCTGGCTTCTTTTAAGGACCCTTTGTGGTTCCCCAATACTCCAGCTTTGGCACCAAATTCGGCCTCACTGATGCTGAACTCTGCACCAGTGGTCCCCGTTACGGGTTCAGTTCTGGTACCTTATCCACATGGCCAGTTTCACACTTCACTCTTTGCCCAAATAAAAAAGAGAAGATGCGATAAGGATATCAGTTTGAACGAGGCTTCGCAGATATTAACCCTTGAAATATCTCCTTCCGGGGGTACTTTTCTCAATATTGACTGTTTCTAAACCTGAAAAACCAGCCATAGGCACGGACCCTTCTTTGCTCCAAATGTTAGGATGCAGCCACCATCACGCAGATCACACCGGCTGCACACATATTGAGGGCACCCAAGCACTGTATGCTACACTACTCTCTCGACTGACCTGGACTACGGTCCCCAAGGGTGTTCACCCCACAAGCGCCACAAGATCATACCAACGATATATAGTCCGCTATATAATTGCCAAATAACATACGTGTTTGCTCATTTGGCAAGAAACCAATTTTTCGTAGTCACTGTATCCCGAATTCAAGGTCCCTGAAGAGGAGCCCTTGGTGGTCTCTAGCCATCTATCAGCCCAGACACCTGTGGCCACAGCTGCATTAGGGAAAGAAAGACGTCCTCGACCATCTTCTATCTTATATATGGAGGCTAAGGCATAGGTCTGCAATCTTTGGCTTTCCAGATGTTTTTGACTGTAACTCCCATCAGCCCCAGACAGTGTAGTCAGTGGTGAATGATCATGGAAGTTGTAGTGCAATGCATGCATAGAGCTGCAGGTTGTAGGCTGCTGGGCTAAGGCGTGGAGAATACGGTGCAGTAAATCCTTCCAAAATAACACCCTTTTCCTTAAGCAGTAAGTCATGTGGTGTTTCGAGCCACACAATTAGGACAAGTTGGTTAAGTGTAAATAAGCCATATAGAAGTTTGCCTGTTGGCTTGCTGGAGGAACAGTGGCTGTCTTACAGCAACTCCAAGTCCACTCCAATTCAGCAAGTATTTTAGAGACCTTGCCTTAGGCAGTTTATTCCGCTGTGAGGGTGAGAATAAATGCCTGGTTGGGCACATCTCCCTTCCACCAAGCCATCCAGATCAGATCCACCAGTTCCATTTTGAACCTCTCCTGTTAGGCTAAATAACCTCAAAAGTGGAATTCTGCCCCTAGTTTGTGGGTCACCAATACTTTTGCTTGCTTCCATTCTTTGCAACTTTATTGTGACTATAGGGACTTCTACTAAAGCTCCTCTGTCACTGCAACTCTTTTCCAAATATGCTGCCTTCAGTAGCCTTTATGACCACCATGGGAGGTTTAAAGAAATAATTCCGAAATTTTGGGTATTATATTGCCACTATTTACGTCCCCTCACATTTGTCTTTCCTTTACATTTTCTGGGGATTACTGACCTTTTGGTGGCCTGAAGGGCTTCCCCTGAAGTGCTTCTGCCATTACAACCCTCTTTTACCTTGCTTTATATAGTATTGGGTCACCTCTATGGAGCCAGTCCTAGGGATGCCCCTCAAGACCCCCTTTTCCCTACGGTATCACCCTACGTAGATTTTAGGGAGTAGGTTGGTGGCAGATAGACTTTTTGGTTTAACTTTACCAACAGTGAAAGCCTTTTTTACTGCATTGGTAGCCATGTTTACATTTTTGGTAGCCATTGTCGCACCCATGCATGTTTTAAATCCTACTCTCAGCCATTTTGTGTTTTAGGGCTGCCTTTGTTTAGGGCAACCAGGAGGTGCTCTTTAAATGACAGTTCTGACTGAATGGCCTTTTATGAGACCTTGTGGCAGCCTCCATATTGGTTTTAACTAGTTTGACCAGTCTGTGTTCCTGAACGCTCCCGTTCACTTTGTGAGGTTGGCCTAGGCTGAGTAGCAGTCCTACGGACCAAACAGTATGGTTCCTCATCTGTCCCTTTGCCCTCCAGCCCCTTGTGATGATTGGTGGGCTAGCACCTTCTTCCAAAGGTTCGTGTCTGCCTGGCCCATGTCTCCCTTTATTATTTTCCTGATATGCTCCTTGGAGACCTGTTTAAGGAGTTTTTCCTGTCGTTTTTGCCATTTAAAGTCCTTACTTGGCCACACTTGCTGGGTATAGTGTGTTTGGTATCTCCCAGTTTGTCTTTTGCTACTGGACTCCAGTTCAGGCTTCCTAAAGACTCCTGCTACCTCTCCACATCTGCTGGATTGAGCCTTCCACACTGGAACTGTTTTCTGTGTTTACCTCTACAGCCTGGTGTTCCAGCCTGGATCATCTTCTTCCGTTCCGTGGTCCAGAAGGGTGCAGAGTCTGTAACGCCCCTTCTGATCTCCTGTTTGCAATGCCTGAAGATGCCTCTAGCCATCATCCTTGTCTGGATTGTTTGCTGTGGAGCTGTCTGCCTTCGTTCACAAAACCACAAGGAGACATCTTGCATGGATGGTTTCCTTTGCCTTCTCTGGTTAGGCTTGAGGGTCAGCGTTATGTGAAGGTCTGTGGTTCCTTTTCTGGCTCGCCTGGGTTGTCGCTGGCTCAGGGTGCAAGCCTCTGGGCACTGGATAATGAAGCTGTACTTTCCAGGATTGTTTGGCCGTGCTGGAACCTTCGCGGAAACCACTGAAGTGAGTACTTACAAAAACTGGTTTAACAGCAGGAGTACCCCGTTTTTGTCACAGATGTTGAGATGGATTTCTAGAATCTGGCCTGGTCAACATATTTTAGGCCCTAGTTATGGTGAACAGGGAACTCTTGAGCGGTTTGTCAAAACCCAATCAAGTTACGTGGATGAGCAGCCAAGGCTTATTCTCAGGAGTGTGAGTGGGGTCAGGAAGCTACTCTAGTTATAGTGAACAGGGAACTCTTGGGAGGTTTGCCAAAAACCAATCAATGTGGATAAGCTTCAAGGCTTATTCTCAGCAATGTGAGTGGGGGTCAGGGGGCCCTCGTGAGTTTACACAGTATGGCACACATTCAATTTAGACAGTAAGTAAACGCATACAGGTATTTATTATGGGCCTTCCGAACACACTGAAAAATGAATCCAATGTAGTATTATCACACAATACTCTGATACAAATATATAAGATTGCCACAGTTCAAATATGTATTAAATGGCGTATTCAGCAAGCAGGTAGCAATAAATGATTCCCTATGTTAAGCAGTTCAAACTCTAAGAAGAATGGCGCCTCGTGCCCAAAGGTAAAAGGAGCCACAATGTTTCTCCTCTGAAGAGAGTCTCTCTAGCTAAGTTGCAGTTCACTTGTGTTGTTGATAGTTCAAAAAGTTCTTCAATAATTTTACAGGTAAGTGAATGTATTCTTATATTTCGGGTTGTTCAAGAACAAAAGGTTGAGTGGAGTGGAATGTAGGAGACAAAGGGACTTATTCCCAATGTTATCCTATTTAAGGACAGGGCAGAAACACTGTGTTTACTTCTCCTCGTGAAACTGATTTTCCCAAATGACTTTCTGGATCGTCTGGGGGTTGCTGGGGACTCAATCTTCTGCCGTTGGTTTCGGTGAGAGGTAAACAGGTTTGGCGAACTCGGGCATTTCTGGATGGTATTGCAGTCATCCACTACATAATTGCCAACTCTACTGATTTTGGCGGTAGACTACTGCTTGTTATGCAGTCCTACTGCCTACAGATTTGGGTGGCAGAGCCTACTGCTTTTTAGAGTGGCAGCGTTAATCAGTCTGTATGTACGATGGGCAGTGGACGGTTTTAACAATTGGTAGCTTCATTAATGAGCTCTGTCCATCCCCTGACCTGATGGCGACGTGACTCTTGACTTGACAGCTGTCTGGTCACCAGTGAATACAACAGCAGAGCGCGACGCCATCCCGTAGCCTGTTGGCTCAGCCTCCATTTCGTGCAGTGCTGCACTGCCCAGGCTGCTGGCACAGGGCTCTGAAAAATGTTGCCTTTCGGATCTGTGTTTTTTTTTTGCGGTGAATTTAGTACGGTAATTCAGTGTTCACTTGCATTAAGAGCATTAAACAGATTTGAACATCTTTCCATCGTGTGCGATCAGTTGTGTATTTTAGAAAGCTCCGTTGGTGCATTTTGTCAGAATATGCCCACAAGGCTGGCTGATAGTCACATATTTGAACAACTGCGTTGCAAAAATGAAAACGTCAAAATATCAATAAGTCAAACCAAGAGTGAACTGTCCTATGATGAAATATCAATACATAATTCAGCATGCGGCTCGATCTGGAAAACGAATGAATGCTCTGCGGCTCTAGGGACTAGGCCAAGCAACCTGGAGTCACACCTAGCACAATCTATATGCTTTCAGAGATACTGGTGCCTGCGTGCGTATAAGGGGGATTTTTTTTAAGTGAAATTCAGATGTTTGCCTCTCTGATTTTTTACTTATGGATTGCATTTTAATTTTGTGCCAGGGACTAGCAGATCCAGCCTCTTTGCTTCTTTAAGCTGCCATTTGAAATCTGTTTATTGCAGGTTGTTTCAGACACAAATGTGAAACAGGAAGAATACCCCCATTTCTCTGTGAAGTCACTAGCAGTTCCTCCTGGGTTTGCTTGGTTGACATGGAAACATGTTCACCGTTTTTGCGGTTTGCACATTTTATTCATGACCGGCATTACGTGATGTGTGCCAGTGTGAAACAATAGCAAAGACTTATGCGGATGTCTCATGTGAGGTGTGAAGCAATCAGCCAGTTGTGTTTTTAAGCTCGCATCATATTGGAGTCCACTACTTATAGTCATACCTTTATTATGTAGAAATATACAAAAATAGAGCAGTGCAAACAACATACAATAAAGATAATAGGACGTATTGTACAGGCCCTAAGAGCTCTGTTTAAGAATAATTTCGAGAAATAAGAGTGACTGAAATAATTATGCTCGGTGCTAAAAGTAGGGCGTCTGTATTACTAGCTTTAGTGGACTTCACATTTGTTTTAAAGGTGGATGAAAAGACCCTCTTTGCACTTTTTTCGTTCCCCAGTGTAGGTTATGCCCAGAGTTGTGCAGCGCTGGTGAGAGAGCAGGCCAGGGAGGTCTGACACAAAGGTTAGTTTCCAATTAAAGGAACCACAGAAAAGAAATATGCATGCAAACCTTTTCATAAGAAAGAAAAAGGACTCTTGCATGCCAAGTGGGGGCTATTTGTATTTTCAAGCATTTGGGTGGTGAAATGGAAATCACTGACTTGTTGGTTTTGGATGGTGGAGTAAAATAAATGTCAACAACAAGGAAAGGTAGTGCTTTAAAAATGCGGAGGCACATGGGTACTACTTTCGACTGAGTGCCACCACTGACTTGCGGACACAGTAGCAAGTGCTCCTCAAGATGAGGCTTCCCTCATGTACAGAACACTCATCTGACAGGTGCCTCGTATTTCCAGATCGATGGCATTACGCTATGATTATGCTCATTTTGCTTACCATTGTTATATAATGATATATATATCACTAAAAAAACTTTATAACCATGACATTATGGTTCGAGGTAAAACCGAAAAACCCCTGAAATTGCTATTGATAATTTCATCTTTGATGTCCTGGGTGTTGGTCATAGCAGTGCACAGTGGTGGCGCGAGTTATGGTTGCTTAGCTGGTGTTAGCAGTGCACAGTGGTGCAGACAGTTATGGTTGCTTAGGCTACCATAACTGGCGAATTTCAGGGGTTTTTCGGTTTTACCTCGAACCATAATGTCATGGTTATAAAGTTTTTTTTAGTGAATTTCACAAGTTTTTAGTAGTGCAACTTAACAATAACGTCCCCTGAACAAAGTTTTTTTAGTGAATTTTACAGGTTTTTAGTAGGGCAATTTAACCGTAACGTCCCTTTAAGAAAGTGTTTTTTTTACTAAATGTCACAGATTTTCATCAGGGCAATGTAACCATAACGTCCCTTTTACAATATTCTTTTGTTAAACAGTATACACCTTGCGGAGAATGCCACATTACAATATGCTGGCGTACAGCACGGTGACGTGTCCATGAATCAGTGCACACTTAACAGTAAGATCTATGCCTCGTGGACAGTGTAGAAATAGATTTTATATTGATGAAGGAATGTCCACCTTCAACATTTCCCTTACACAGCGCCAACACGTACTGGTAGGCAGCCATTATAAATGCACGACACATTATATACTTTTAGCAAAAGTTCTACTTATCTGAAAATGACATCAGATAAGGCCATCCCTGTTCCCCAAGAAACAGCAGCACTGCTGTAATGAAGAAGCATGAGAAACAGTGGCGCGACCTTACAAATAACAAAAAACGTGGTTGGCTGTAGGATTTGGAATCAACCTTGCTGAGCTCTATTGTTCCTCGTGCATTGGGGTGATGTTCATGAGTTGCAAGATCACAGGAGTTGTTTGAGGTTTAGCCAAAACCCCAATTGTTAAGTAGAAGACGTGGGGTGTTCTCCGGGCTATCTTGCTTATATAATTTAAAGAGATTAATCTTTCACACTGGTTGTTGCGATACAATCTCGATTTTATTTGTGCAATTGGTGGATTTGTCTCCAATTTGTTGGTATACAGTGGTACATCTGGGGCTCTTACATCCCCTGTTGTCCGCAGACACGTGTTTCGACCCGTGGGTCTTTATCAAGGCTATTGTATCTTGGTCTGGTGCCCCATATGGGGTCTTGGTGCATGTCGTGGAATGGTGTCCTGTCGGTGCAGGGGCTCCTGTTGGGCTCTGTATTCTGCTGCAGCATGTTAGCTTCCAGAATACAGAGCCCAACAGGAGCCCCTGAACCGACAGGACACCATTCCACGACATGCACCAGGACCCCATATGGGGCACCAGACCAAGATACAATAGTCTTGATTAAGACCCACGGGTCGAAACACGTGTCTGCTGACAAAAGGGGATGTAAGAGCCCCAGATGTACCACTGTATACCAACAAATTGGAGACAAATCCACCACTTGCACAATAAAAATGAGATTGTATCGCAACAACCAGTGTGAAAGAGTAATCTCTTTAAATTATATAAGCAAGATAGCCAGGAGAACACCCCCCGTCTTTTACAAATAACAAAGGCACAACATTTTTCGCCGTCCATCTACCGGCCCATATTACAGTTTGTTGCCTCTTTGCTCATTGTACTTCGCAAATTGCCTTATTAGATGTCCTACCAAAAAAGAAAGTCACCCGTAAACAAAGTAAATGTTCCGTTAAGAGCGACCTTTCACAGTGTAAATAAATAAATTAAAAATAATTACATACACTTCATGTACTTCATGTTTCTCAATAAATGACATAGACGCAATAATATTTACCAGTAATAGTTTAGGTTTGCAAAGCAGTAACGTGCGCTACTAAAAAATAGTATTACTGGTTATAATCTGGCGCGCCTTTGGCGGGTCGTATTACAAAACAAAATCCTTTTTCAAGATGGCCACCATAGAAAGGGAAGGCGGTTGTTTCATACATAGCCCTTCTTCCCTTTCCATAGTAGTCTGCAAAAAGCACAAGTACGTGACGTGACGCAGAACCTGTAAATGAACATACAGCGACGTACAACTTAGTACCTAACATTTTAAAATGATAGATTTGATTGTGAAAGAAAACGTTAACATTTTAGAGTTTGTAAAGTAGGTTTATTTAACAAGAAACTGTCAGAGACCATCGGAGTAATCCCATTTTGGATGAAATGGTAACAATGGTTCTAAGGGCGTCATTGCAAACGTTAAACATGAGGCACAAGTTGGTCTTTTCCCATTAAAAAAATATGCGTTCTTTGGTAAAGCAGCCTCTTTCGTTGCAGAGTAATTTCCAAGAAGGCGCCATGACCTGCGGGCTACAGCACCATAAATGATGTGATGTTGCTCCTAATAGCGAGTTCAGCGTACGGGCATAACGGCCCTCAGCTGTCACCCCACATTATTGTGATGGACAGGCAACAATCCATCACAATAATGTGGGATGACAGCATAGGGCTGTTATGCCCGTACGCTGAACTCGCTATTAGGAGCAACATCACATCATTTATGGTGCTGTAGCCCGCAGGTCACGAGCAGTTGGATTTGGCGTCGAAAGAAGCCATCACTCTGCATTTGGAAGCCATGGCACGGACAATATGGCAAGATGTACCAGGGCGGAAAACGTAACATAAAATACGTGTGAATACCCAACCTTTAGTAAAAAAAAGTGCAAAAAGACACCAAAAATGAGGAAAGTAATACACAAATGGAAGTGGTGAAAGATAACATGTTAGTTAAATGTTAGTGTTGGCCATGTGTAAATATAGTAACAGGCTACAAACGCAGAGATTCCGCATGCGCCATAAGCTAAAGAAAATTGGCAACTACACAGGAAGACGATAATTCAATTATGAAAGCAAAATGAATGGACAAGTAAAAAAAAATGTACATCTCGTGATTGTAAACACCACCAAAAGAACGAGCAAAGTGATATACAAAGCTATGTGGGCAAACATAACGTTGCAAACAAGAAATATGAATGGTAAAAAAGGGTGAGTGTACTCATACCCTACAAATGCGTTAACTCTGCACTCTTCATTATTGGAGGAAAAATATAGCAGCGCAGGAAGGTAAGACTTAACGTATATGGTCACAATTAGTGGGTGGGTAATTAAAAATTAAAACGTGGGTTGGTGTAGAGTGGTCAAAAGTAAACTTACATAATATTTACTGCGTCCATTCTTTTTGGCCAAGTCAGACACCAATGTATTCGCACCGAAGACTCCTCGTTGGCTGATATTTAATGTGTCTTGCAAACGTTTCTAAAACATTACCTTATCAATAGCTATTTTTCTTTTTTACCTTTCATTCCTTGAATTGCTTCTAAAGTTTCCCTTTTGCTCAAGGTCAAAAAACAATTGCCCCTTATACAGTCACTCGGATGCATGGTCCCATTGACCGTGCAACCAAAAAAACAACTCATGTGACCTTCACTCACAAGGCAAATACATTCTTACTTTGCAACAACATATTGCAATGCAATTATGAGAACCGCTACTCCCATACACCTGCAGAATCGCTGTTTCCAGCAAGCAGTGTAGATGGTGGGCCTAGTTTTCAAAACCTAGGACGCCAGTCTGACGGCAATATTATTCCAAAAACATTGTAACCCAGACGCACTAATTGGTAGTGGTACAGTGAGCATCAACTTCCATTTAACCGTATGACTTTGGTGACAAGAAAAGTCCACTTTTTGAGTTTGTGCTGGCACATCCAATCCCAGCCTCCTTAATGGTCACCTTCTGAAATATTATTTCAGAAGTCGGACAAGTGCAATGGTGTCTTGATTTGTATGTGTAACTGGCGATGTCCGCGTACTCCAAAACATGAATAAAAGATGGCGGGGGCACCGAAGAAAGCTGACGTATTTTGCACTGTTCCACAACCAATCGGGGAAAGCGCCACATGTCCGCAGAAACAAACTTTTTCCCCCATTCACTCTAAGGGGAAAAGACATTTTGGGAACCCCTCGCCCTTATAACTTTATCGACCCTGGAGCAAACATCACCAAACTTTGCAAAGAAATTCAGAGTGCCCCATATAATTTTTTTTGCAAAGCTTGGTAGGGATTCATCCAGGGGGAGCACAGTTATAATGCACCCAAAAAGTACTCTTCCTATGGAAACAGCAACTTCACCATAAGTACACAGCCACTACCATGGCTATGTAATATGCTGCAGTGGTTGTGGGCAGGGCCTAGAGTTATGGGAGTATGGTGCACGGCCTACGGCGTGCACCCATGCAGACAAAACTCTACATCCTGCCTACAACCAATGGACTGTATAAAAATCATGATGCCCCATAACTTCAGTGCTTATAAAATGGCCATACACCCAAATCTCTACATCCTGGCCATGACCCACCACAGCATATTGCACCCATTGTGGCTTGTAAGTGCACTACGTATAAAGTTGGTCTTGGTCTTGTTTTCCAAGACTCTAGGTCCTCCCCACAACCACATCATTGATGTGTGATACTACGGGTGTATCTGTAGCTGTGATATGCTGCAGTGGTTATGGGTGTCCAGTATTTGAAACCCATAGTGACTTATAACTGCAGTTCTTATAAATGTGTTTTTTAGGGTGCATGGTCTTCAGCCATGCAGCCAAGACTCTATGTACTGTCCACAACTACGATAGCGTACAATTTTGATCTTCTGTACATGACTTTGCCCATGCATCCCAGACTGTAGACCCTCCCCACAAACACCTGATCGATATGAGAGACTACGCGTGTAGGTATAGCTGTGATATGCTGCGGTGGTTGTGGCCAGGGCCTAGCGTCTTGGGCGTATGGCCTATGGCCTACGGCCATGCAGCCAAGACTCTAGGCCCTGGCCACAACCACCGCAGCATATCACACCCATGGCGACGTATAAATTAGTAGCACACCCATAAACAAAAAAAAATAGTAACTACAGCATGTACTCAATTCTAATGTTCGCTAACACCACGCGTGTCCTTAGAACAGTTCGAAGTTGCCTGCCCACAACACGGACTGAAGAGCTATCCTTATGAGACCCCTCATTTTCAGTACTTACAAACTTCCCGGACAAGGCGGGAATGGCGAATACATCATTAACACCTGCCGCCTACCCAAGTGCAATATTTCATTCATATCCTACTCTCTGAACCTCCCCAAGCACTGTAGCAGACCAAAATAGTTTCTGAAACAGCATTTTGGCTCTGGTCGCGACCGCACTGTCATTGGATCCAAGATGTCGGGCGCACCCACACATTCTGACGCACATCACGGCTCACTGCAACCAATTGGCAAAGACGTTGCGTGTCCGCAGTCATGACGCCACCCCCTAGCCAATCGCTATCTTGTCCGCGGAGCGAACAGGGAAGTGTGACCACGGAGCGGGCACAGATATCACTAATTTTTTGCAACATATTTTTGGGTCGTTTTAAACTACTGGACGGATTTTAACCAAATTTACAAAAGCACACTTTCGGGTCCAATCCCCTGCCCCTGCTGCAAATTTGGTGGAAATCCGTCCAGCTGTTTGACCTGTAGGTGTGCGCAAAGTTTTTCCCCCATTCAGTCTATGGGAAAAAAAGACGTTTTGGGATCCCCCCTACAACTTTTGCCCCCCTGGACCAAACATCTCTAAACTTTGCAAAAATTCAGAGTGGCGCACATACTTTTTTTGCAAAGTTTGGTGATGATTCGTCCAGGGGGGAGCGGAGTTATAGGCCACCCAAAAAGTGCTCTTCCTATGGAAACAGCAACTTAACCATAACTAACGTGGCTGTGTAATATGTTCAGGTTAATTATGTGATTTATTTACTTAATAAAGTAATCTGTAAAAAGCATTTATTTTGCCCTGAAAAGTGAATAACGAACACATATCCGTACCAACTAAAACTGGCTAGTTACATTGTCAGGTGCCAAAATTGTAGTTTGGGATCAAATACATTTAACAAAAGTGTGAGATCCTGGGCAATACTTTAATTTAACTATGCCAAATCTGGGAGTTTCTAGAAGTGATTCAGTTCACAATGTACACTGTTACAAAAGTCACTAATTGTTTACTAGACTACGCTTTAGCAGTGGCAAAACCAAGTATTCTGGCTCGTGAGCAGTGAAAATGTGTTCTGTTCTGCAATGTTTTCATCATGATATGATATGATAGTTTATTTATATAGCGCCTATACACAATGTGTTTCAAAGCGCTTCCAGGCAAGGGAGGGAACAAGGGAAAATACAACATTCTTACAGGCCATGAACAGTAAGGATGTGAAATTAACTATCGAGCAAGGCCTGACGACATTTCAGATAGTGCAAGTGCTAAAACATAGATAAGGAAAGGAGGGGGAGAGTGTGAAGGAAATGGAAACAGACAGGCGACTACCACACTAGGCTTGACAACCTTTCTGGAAGAGCCAGAGGAAAACAAAAGGTGGTGGAGAGGGGTGCAGAAAGGGAGGGGAGGAACAAAACAAGTGACTATCATACTAGGCCTGACAACGTTTCAGATAGTGCTGGAATGGGGGGGTAGGGGGCAGTAAGGGCCTGGGGGAGCGACAGACGAGGTTGCTATCATACTAGGTCCAGGGACATTTCTGATAGAGTAAGTGCATAGAAGAAAGTAAAGGTAGGAGATAGGAAAAGGTAGAGGGGAGGAGAGAACAGAGAGTAAGCAGTCAAAAAGAGTGGAGAAGCAAGAGGGGAGAGCGAATACAATTGCAGAAGTCAGTAGTAACACATAATGTTGCAAGCCAGGATACAAGATGAAGATGGGAACAGCATGATTCAGGGCCACCATGAGTACAAGATGCAAACGAAGTCCACCATGAGAGTTGAGAAAGGGTAAAGCCCTGTGAATCAAGTCCATAAAAGTAAAATCCAGCATTGGCCACAAGACTGTGATGGTGAAACCAGAATGTATCAGGACAGACTCCTGTGAGCAGGACGGGGGGGGGGCACAAGGGAACAACACAGGGGGACCAGAGAGGGTGGGGATGGCCTCTGGGGACAAAGGGTGTAAATACCAGTGGTCGAAGTGAGCGGGAGCGGTTGGGAGCGCTGCTCCTCTACTTTTTTTTAATAACCTTTTACAGCTCCTATACTTTATTTTAAAAAGAAACCTTTCCGGAATGGTTTTGTTTTAAAATAAAAGTATTGGAAGAAGTTGAAACCTTCACTTTCAGTGCACTGCACTGAACGTTCCCTTAAACAGAAGGTGCAAGTGTTTTGGGGGTGTATTGTGTGTGGGAGGGGTTGTGGCAAAGGGGTTTGTGGGGAGTGGGTGCAGGCCAGCAGGGAACATTGTTCCACTACTTCTTTTCGTACACTTCGACCACTGGTAAATACATGTCAGCGCATGCTTACCTGCTGTCTTAGCAGGGGGTCGGACCCTGGACCCTCCTGGTCCGAATAGGTCCAAACAGGAATTGCCCTTTTCTTTGACTGCCCTTCACTTCGGATGCCTGGGCGAGAGACACCCTTGATCTAAGAGTTAAGAGCAGGAAGGAAGAGGCAGGGCTGAGAAGGTGGGTGGTGCTTAGGCCAGGTGACCTACATCCACTTACACCTGCTACCCAGCGATATTTGTTTTTTCCAAATGTGGGGGTCATCCCGAGGATAGGAATTAGAGAAGGGCTGGTGGGGTCTTATGGCAGGCTGCAAAAATGAGGCACCAGGGGATGTACTGTTAGCCAGAACATGGGCTTGCATCTGTGGATACAGCCTGTGTTCATGTTAAGTTTATTGGCTGGAAAGGTTTCATGGGAACTTATAACACATGATGTTTCCTGGCATTTCCCATTATTTTGGGGATTTCACATCACTGTCTGAGCCCTACCAATACATTTATGAAGTTGGCACCTATTCACTTTGGTGTCTGTCTCTCCGCATGCACACTGATAAATAAATACTGCTCAGGGCTGTGGAACACTAGGACTGTGTGCCCGGCGCTGCGTGAGATTTGCTTCTGTCCCGGTTTAGTCTGATTATTCATTCATTGTTTCATCAAAATTGGAATAAGTCAAACTTCAATTGGCTGCAGCATCCAGAGTGACCGTCATGGAGCGCAAAGGCCTCTGCAGTTCCCACTTGCTTATGCTAGCTCATTTTGCTAAGTATATCATGATGATATATTACGAGCTAGCCTGGGTGCTCACAGGCCACTAGCACATTTGCGAATGTGATTTCTCTTCTGGGTGAGAGAACTTGGGTTAGACTACGCTAGACTGTCCATTCCTGTGATCCGTTCACCACTAAAGTCATTTCATGTGGTGTCGTTATTCTATAATGACTATTTTTGAAACGTGAAGAATCCTACATCTTTTTGGTCAAGGAATGTTGGCAAGTATGCAACTCACTCAGGAAGGTGCTGCAGGCTTTGCAACGTGGCTAACCGCCTGTTCCAAAAGGGTTCAGTGCTCTACCTTTCTGATGAATAAGGAGAAGGTAAAATCCAGCCTCTTCCCAGAAAGGTACACACTGTACAAGAATGGAAACTCGCTGTTCCTCATTCTCTGGTGAGAACCTTTATTGGACCTTAATGGGTGCCACAGGCATTTCATGGCTAACCATAGGACGATAGTCCCATTGCTGCAATTACTTCTCCCAAAACACCCTAATAAGGTAATTTGGTCTAAGCAAGGTCAGAAGGTTTTTACGGATTGGTACTGACCATTTTCCTAGTCTCTTGTTCTCAGGGCCCCTGATTACAAAATACTTTTATTGTAAGAACGGATGCTTCAGAAGAAGGAATGGGTGCTGAATGGGGTATGTGGAGGGTAGGGAACACCCTTTTTCTTTCATTCACCACAACCCCAAGAGTAGGGAGCTGAGGGAGCCACTTAGAAAAGGATTGTTTTACCATAGTGTGGTATGCAAGTAGGCTTAGAACCCACGCATTGGTATATACATTCAGGCAGGCAGGGGGCGTGGCTAACCGCCATGTAGAGCGGACGCGATTTTGGTGAGCTCCGCTCGATGTGTCTTCGATAAGCTGTTTTATGGGACACTGAAGCTTCATCAGAACTGGTAGAAACATCACGAGAGCTGCTGAAGCCTGCAGGGGGCTCCGGGGCTCCCCACACACGAGGGTGGAAGCCCTAAAGACTCAAAACACGGCCCGCGTAAATTGCGTAACTGGAGGCCAAGATGGCAGCATGCTCTTACTGAGCCCGGGGAGACCTGCGCCAGCCCAGCGAACCACGGAGACGGCGGACCTTCTCTTCGGAAGGGAGGAAAGCGAAAAGCGTTCAGGAAGGATCCCGCCGGGCTACGAGATAAGCCGCTGAGAGAAGCCGGTGCATCGGAGGCGCTGCCTGGACTGCTGGGGCGTGCAGGCGACCGAAACAATTGGAAGCGCCTACCAGCCCCGCAGCAAGGATCGGCGGAGACCGGAGACCAGACCGGACCCGCCTGTCAAGGTGAGGGAAGAGCGAGGGGGCCCGGTCTGAGGATTGCGCCCCGCTCCTGGATTCGTCCCGCCGGGGGATCCATGCACGCCGCCTACCCTGCCTGATCCACACCGCGAGCGCGGCCTGCGCGGCCCCGGCACCCGGCGACCCGGGAGGGGGGCGGGGGCGCACAGAAGCCGGCCGGAGACCGGGAGCCGCTGTGTCCTGAGTGGGGGTCTGGCCGAGGGGAGGTCCCTGCCTGGGGGCCCAAGCGGGGTCGCAATCACTGCTTGGAGAGAGGAGTACGGCAGAGGCAGAGACCCCATCTATCTGCGGTGAGCGGAACGGAGGCCCCCCTGTGTGGGCCGCCCACTGGGCCTCCCCTCGCAGCATATACCAGCACCAAGCGGGGCCTTGCGATCTAGCCCGCGCTGCACCGTGTGGACGCCGGAAGCAGACAGTGCGGGGATCCGGGACTGTGCCAACCCCCCCCCCCCCGCCCCTTCAATGATACTCCTAGCACCGGATTTCTGAGAAGGTGCCCCCCGCACACGCAGCGGAGCGCCGCCCGGAACCAAGCCAAACCTCACACCTCTCCCCGCGTGGTACACTTCTCCTTGTATCACAGCCTGCGTTGGCATTGAGGCAGACCGAAAGCGCCCTGAGGATCCTTGAGGAGCAGGCGACCGTCCCCCCACGGTGCAAGATCACACGCTGCCCCATCCGGGAGCCTGGTGCTGGAGTGGACTATAGCCCAGGGAGTGCTGAGGCGCTCAGCGCCTTCTACACCATAAGCCACCACATATTGAAGCCGCAAACCACATCCGGGTCCACGACTAGGAGCTCTCGTCGCGGAATCCGCCCCCGGTGCCTGAAGTCCACAGTCCCGCAGGAATGTCTGGCCTGGATAAATCAACGGGGAGAGGAGCTAGGTGCAAGCAGCGACAGACCACCCTGGACGCCTACACAGCCAATGAACTCCCCAACCCCGAGTGTCCAGACATGGCAACGGCTGGAAAGGAAACAGGCCCCACCGTAGCGGTGACTGAACCCAGCAACACCCAACTCCTGGAAGCCATTACGTTATTCCAAGCAACAATGGTGAACAAAATCCATGCTGTGGCCATAGATCTGGGCCTCCTACGCCAGGACGTCCGCTCCCTGGCTGGTAGAACCGATGCACTTGAGACCCAAGTACGTGAAAATACTGAAGGGAAAACCCAGCTCCTGCACGACGTGGATGGCCTTCAGCAAAGGGTCAAGAACCTGGAGGACAGGGCGGAGAAGGCCGAAGGGAGGGCTCGCCGGAACAACATCCGTCTGCTCGGCTTACCGGAGGGCATCGTAGGCCCAGACCGCACCAACTACATAGAAAACCTCCTGCTGCAGGAGATCGGAGCAGAGAAACTATCGCAGGGTTTCTCCATCGAAAGGGCCCATAGGTCACTCGCCAAGAAACCTCCACCAGGCAGCCCACCTAGACCTATGATAGCGAAAGTATTGAACTACAGAGACCGCGAGGTCATTCTAGCATATTCACGATCAGGTGGCCAGATCCAGAGGAACTCAGCCAAGATTGCGATCTACCCTGATTATACCTTTCAGGTACAGATGAACAGAGCTCATTTCATACACACAAAGGCCAGATTGAAAGCTGCTGGATTGAAATACATGCTCTTATACCCCTCAAGGTTAAAGGTGATACACAAGAATAGAGCCCACCTGTTCGACACCCCGGCACAGGCTCGGGACTGGATGGCCGAGCAGCAATTACTGGACATTGAAGACAAAGGGTGTAAGCCGCATTGAACCACCTTCCAAGACGGCAAGAGAAGGTTCCTACCCCATGTGCATAGTAACAAATAAACTGTGCCCTATGAGCAGCTGATATGATCCTACTACGCGGAACACCGAAGCAACAGCTCCCTCAACCCCCAGGAGTTTTTTTCTTTCTTCAGGGGAAGGTTTACCCGCCCGTAGGGCACCCGAAGACCATGCTTGGTCCTAAGGAGCGGAAACGGGACAGTCATGACGAGGGTCACCTCGTTAGACCAATTCTACGTTGGGGAAGTTTATTAGGGGGGAGGGAAATACAGGGAAGTTGCACCCATGTTGGGAATTTTGAACAAGAAATACAGAGACCACAGGATGACCTCATTACAGACGCACCACTAACAAGACCCCGATCGAGACTGAGGGGGAACAATGGGCACCATTACGCTTATGGCTGAAACAATAAAAATAATGACGTGGAACGTCAGAGGCATGAATAGCTATGTGAGACAACGCCGGATTCACGCATATCTGCGACGCTGCAAGGTCGGAATTGCTATGCTCCAAGAGACACACCTAACGGAGGAGAAACTGAAGGCACTGGCCAAAACATGGCGAGGGACCCTGATCGGATCCTCCTATTCCTCATATGCAAGAGGGGTCCTGATATGGATCGACCCGACCGTCCCCTTTAGGGTAGTGAGCACCAAGACGGATGACGAGGGCAGGATGGCACTTGTGCAGGGTACCGTGGAGGGGAGAGACCTGTGCCTGGTTAGTACTAATGCACCCAATCACGACGCCACTTCTTTCTTCCACTCCCTATATTCTAGACTAGGCCCTTAAACTGCGTCATGATTTGGGGCGGTGACCACAACTGCACCTTAGACCCACTCAAAGACAGGTCTGATACCAAACACTCCCGCCCATCCCCCCCAGCCAAGATATTGTCTAAACTGATGACCCAGCTGTCACTCTGTGATCTGTGGAGGGAACTGGGCCCGGCGCAACGAGAATACTCCTTCTCACCACCGCATAACGTCCACACCAGGTTGGACTACATGCTGGTCAGTCAGGAGCAGCAAGCCACTTTTTGTGAAGCACAGTATTTACCTAGGGTATTGTCAGACCACTCCCCCTTGTTGGTCACCTGGGAGGTGTACCTGCCCAGATCCCCGGTTCCCACGTGGAGACTGCGGGCCGAGGCCCTGCTGGATGCAGCCTTCCGGGATCACATACAAGACAGCACAGACGAATACTGGCAAAACAACCTAGGCAGTGTAGATTGCATCAGCACCGCGTGGGAGGCATATAAGGTTTTTATGAGAGGGGACATGATAGCAGCGGTGGGAGGGGCCCAGAGGTCCATTGTGAACTCCCTGGTAGACGCAGAAAGGAAGCTGGGGGAGCTGGAGAACAGGGCAGACTCGACCCCCGAGAGTCTACAGGAAATAATTACACTGCGACAAGCCTGTCTGTCCCACTGGGAGTCCCTGGGGAAATTAAGTTATGCCAAGCATATGGAAAGGACACACGCCCTGGGAGACAAACCTGGCAAACTCTTAGCTTGGCTGTACAAGAGGGAAACCCCTAGCACTCCCATTTGCCACATACGCAAACCCGATGGCTCCACCATGCACACTCAGGCAGTGATTAACAGGGTCTTTGCTGAGTTCTACTGTGACCTTTGCTCCCAGACCCCGCCCTCATCTGACACCGGGATCGAAGATGCCCTAGATTGCATTAAGTTGCCCAGGCTAGATTCACAGCTGGCTGAAGCCCTAGACGACCCGATCACCCCAGAAGAAGTGAGGGCAATAATTAGATCATTACCCTCCGGGAAAGCGCCGGGCATGGATGGCCTTCCCGGGGAATTTTATAAGACATACGAGGAGACCCTTGCCCCTCTGCTTGCACAAGTATATAACGAGGCTTTCGAGCGAGGCTCTCTCCCGAACTCCATGAGTGAAGCAATAATAATCCCCTTACTGAAGCCTGGTAAAGATGGGACGGATTGTGGGTCATATAGACCACTTTCTATGTTAAATGTTGACAGCAAAATACTGTCGGCACTTCTCGCCAATAGATTACGCAGAGTGATTCCCCTTCTAATTCATCAGGACCAAACTGGCTACGTGCCTGGGCGCTCTATTACCGAAAACTTATGCAGGTTACACCACATCATATACAGCACCGAGCGAGAATCCCAGAAATACGCGGTGGCGTTACTTGACGCCACGAAGGCCTTCGACTCGGTTAGATGGGAATGGTTATACGCCACTATGGTCAGGATGGGGATCGGACCCGCCTTCCTTAAATGGACCCAATTGATCTATACTAATCCCACTGCCAGGGTGCGCACCAACAAGACTTATTCTGACAAATGGCCCCTATATAAAGGCACACAGCAGGGATGACCCTTATCCCCTATGCTATACATTATTGCTGCAGAGCCGGTGGTTGCATACCTCCGTCAGGAATACGGTGATGGAGGCATTGAGCTAGACGGAGTGTCACATCTCATCTCCATGTATGCAGATGACATGCTACTTTACCTGCATAATCCCGAGCTCCGTCTGCCCTACATTCTGGAGACATTAGATTGCTTCCATACAAACACAGGCATTCATATAAATAAGGACAAGTCTTGTCTCTACCCCCTCGCTGCATTGTATAGCCGGGAGTACGGATCCCTGCCCCCACTAGACCTCCAGTGGCAGGTAACATCCTTTAAATACTTGGGTGTTACCATACACCGTAACCCGAGTACCGAACACATTCTTAACACGGTTAGGGCGAAGGATGCACTTGCAAAATCCATGGACTTTTGGGGGAAGCTCCCTCTCTCTGTGGTTGGGCGGACGGGACTCCTCAAAATGGTAGCACTCCCATGCCTACTACATTGCTTTTCCAACGTCCCCTTTAACATCCCCCCCGCTTTTTTCAGAGACCTGAACAAGCTCTGTAGGGGATTCCTGTGGCAGGGAGGTAGGCACAGGGTGGCGCTGGACATTCTCCAAAGAACCTATGAGAAGGGGGGATTGAAAGGCCCCAATTTCGAACTGTATTACCTGGCCAGCCAACTGAGGCACGTAACGCATTGTATGGCGGATGAAACCACCACCGACACCCGACTTCTCCAACCGGCCCTGCTGCGACTGCTAATCCGAGACTTACTTTGGGTCTAGAAGGGGGCTCTACAACATCATCCTTACCTGATCAAGCTTGGAACTCAGCTCTGGAAGCGGGCCTGCAGAGCAATGGGGTTGACAGACCCATATTCCCCGCAGATCCCCATTGCGGCAGTCATGGTGAAACCCTCATGGGGACACACAGAAACACGCACTCAGTGGGAACCCTATGGTGTGGCAGTACTGGGAGACCTCATTCATGAACAAGAGCTCATGGCTTTTACTGACCTCAGCGAGTCTACGGGCCTGCCCACAGGCCAGTTCTTGCTCCACAGAGCAGTAACGCAGGCCCTGAAGAAAAGATGGCCAGAGGCCGCCAACCAACTCATAGAGAATGAAACCATCAAATCATTGCTGGACACTGCCGAAGGAGGTCACGAAACCTCCAGAATATACAAAGCCCTACTGCAGGGCACGACAAAGAATGAACTAAAATGCAAAGGGAGAGCGAAATGGGCCTTGAATTTGAGGACAAAGCATGGGAGAAAATAACCCATTACCATAAAAAAATCTCCAGAAATGCTCGCCTCCAACTCATTCAGCTGTACATTACCAACAGGGCCTACCTTACGCCTGACGCCATATCAAAGTTCAAAGGAGCCACAATCCAGACATGTCCCAAATGTCACGAGCCAAGGGCGGGAATGACCCACATGTTTTGGAGCTGCCCGGTGGTCCAGAGGTTCTGGGCCCGGGAGAAAGAGAGGGTGGCGACAGCTGAGATTGAGGTGGAGATTCACCAGCCAGCAGCCTGCATATTGGGGAGATACAAGCGAAGCAGCAAGAATAAGCCCCTAAATAGACTTATTGACTTGATATACATAACATCGAAAAGGCGTATAGCCATGGGTTGGAAGAGCGCAGGGGGTCCGAGCGAGGCCCTTTGGTGGGATGACCTCAGGAGATGGATAGCCGCTAAAACTGCGGCTTGGGAAACGGCGATTCAGGTACAAAGACTGGACTCCAGTGCAGATCTACTCCGTTGGGTAGCGCTAACGGTGCCACTTCTCCACCCAGTGGCGCAGGACAGCGCCTCCAACATCTCCGACAGTCCCAGCCCGGCTCGTGCCTAAGGAAACCTGAGGATTTTACTGTGGTCTCGGAGGGAGGTGGGTGGGGCGGGAGGGTTGGGAACGTTAAGGCATGTTGTTCTTGATTTATACATATCGCATTGTCTAACCAATGATTCGTTTGTGTTACTCTCTGTTGAAAAACAAATAAAGAAATAAAAAAAATAAAAAATACATTCAGGCAGGCCATGTACCCTTAAAGTGGCTAATGAGCATGAAGGGGTTGACGTTGCTCCATGTGTCCATGTGCCTATAAGACTTGGACTTCACCATTGAGCATTGCATTGTTGACCACTGCCCTGTGGCTACTAGAAAAGGGGAACCCTGCCACCACTATTATTTTCTAATTTTCTTTCAAAGTCTGTTTTCCATTTTCATAGTTTTGTAGTCCGTTTTCAGTGTTTACTGTCACATGACCCTCATTAGCATATATTACAGACCTCTTCTGTATTGACACCATTCTAGTGTCTGCTGCCGCTGGAGGCTCTGCCTGGCTTCCCCCAGTGTGCTTGGGTTGTGTTTGTGTTTTCTTTTTTTTTTTTAATAGAAGTGTTAGGGGTGCACCAAAACACGTTGACCATGTTCTTCAAAGATTTACTCCTACAATCTGACTTAATGGAAGTACGTGTGTGTGTGTATTTAGTCTACACAAAAAACGGTTTGATATCAGAACCTCTCTGTATATACGGTTGAATAAACATTCAAAGCCTTTAGTCATGCTAGAGTGCATCATGGTTCTATGTGCTTTTTTCCAATTGGCATTTCTTATTTTCTTTTTAATACATGGTCAGTACATATTGTTTGCGCGCTTGCACCATTACATTACTACAAACTTGGAATACTTTGAGCGTGGTATGGTCTCACTTTCTGTTTTGATTGCCAGGTTTTCTTTACGCTGGGTACATTTTCACCCAGGCCGTTGTACAGGAGAGACTAGTTGCAATGTTGCCTTTTTAGGTACATTACCGTGCCCCTTTCTTTTCCTGCGTGATTGTCATGTGGTGCTGAATAGTAGAATAAATAGCTAGCTATTTATTTTAAGGCCTGCCTTTGTGAATCACTAGCTTTGTTGGCCTTCTCCTCCTGTTTCTTTGATAGGAATGGCCATACCCATCACAGGCTCTGGATGGAACCACCCAAAAAGCAAGCAGTATGTATGGGAACCAGTTTTCCCTGGAATAGTAAGTCCTGGACACCCTAATCTCTATTCAACTTTTGAATGATCTCAAGGTGGAAGTTTGTCTTGCCATTAAGGATTGGATGCCCACGAAAATCTTTAATGTTGCAAATCGCCTTGAAGGTGGGTTGTTTGGGTGCCAGCCAGCATTTTGTATATCTCAGTTTTTGGAAGGAGGTTTTGGAGCCATTAATAATAAGTCGACCACTGGAATCTGAACCCAAAGCACTGAGTGAGCAAACCAACAGGATCCTGGAATCTCTGCTGTTAGTCTTCATTGCTAAAGCCAACTACCGTAGCTCAAAGCTTTTCCTCTCTTGACAACGGGAAGGCTGTCCAGCTGATTCCCTCGCTTTAACAGGTGGGCACAACTGGTTCATGGTCCTGCAAGTTCATTTGGCATCCTCCTGAATCTTGCATGCCTTGAGCCCGCTCCGTTCTGGAAGGTCTGTGTATCCTGAGATGGGGCTCCTCCAGTGCCGGGACACTGAGTTTCCTTCCTTGCTCATACTCTTGCTGTCTAGCACCATCATGGGAGATCGATCTCCGTGGCCCTGATGCTGCTCCTGACTATTAGGCAGTGTTATCCCCCAGAGTCTTTTTTTCTATGTTGCTGCGTGTAGACCCTTCCTAGGTGCTTGCAACTGTGGCAAGCCAGACATGGGATATGGATAGGAAGACATGTTTGAACCTGGCCAGTTTTATCAAAGGGCATAATGCCTCGCCAATCCCTACTTCTGAGATGATGGTTCCATAGTCTCAAACGAAAATAACGAACTGGTGCTGGTCAGGATGTCTTATAATACCAAAAATCCATTCTCTGTCTTTACCTCATCTAACCTAACGTTTGTCCCTACCATTAATACAAAAACGTAACATAAATTTAGCCTAGAAAAATAGGCTCCTCCTTAGTTGGGAAATGGTGGCTAGTTTCTGGCCCAACCCAAATGTTCTCTTTCAAGCTATAGGGCAGAATGTACAATTTCAAATGTTGAGTCTGGGGGCGCTGTTTGGCAGCCTGCAAAATGGCTGCCTAATCTGGATGCTCCGTGTGACACCGACTTGAATCCTTTGGCATCGTCGGAAACTTCGCTCCTTGGACCCTGAGGCTGTCTGGTTATGCTGCCGTAGGTGCGGGGGACAATCGGTCTGAAAACCAGCGAAAATCTTAAAATAAGAAATGCCAGTTGGAAAAAAGCACATAGAACCATGATGCACTCTAGCATGACTTCTATGACCTGGCAATCCCTTATATGGTTATGGATCCTTTAATACTTCTGTGACATAGTAACCTTATGTAAGTTAACATATGCACTGTTGATTATTACATTTATGTTTATTGAGACCATCGCACTGGTGACAGCTTCTGATGTCTGGTCGGCTCCCACATTTGAAGACGGCCTGATGATCAGGGGGCCCTGTTGGTTGCCAGTCACCCTGGCCTGCAGTTACTGGGCCTCATCATACCTTGCTCATTGTGTGGCGGCTGGCTAATGAACTTCTATCTTGTTTTCTTAGATGTTGTCAGGGGTCGCAGACGTCCACCACAAATGCAATCTATTTGATGCAGGAATTTGTGTTCCCCAATAAGGTGGTCACTGGGCAGCATTACACCCCACTGCGATCGCAAAGTTTCTACTATGCTGTTATTGTGCTTCTGCCCCAGTTGGGGCACGTATAGCACCCTTGTGGGGATCCTGTACATACTACACCACTTATTCTACGCAATCTAGAGGGGTATTAACGCTAGTACAATTAAATTTACACTCAAAAGAAGCCACATAGATACAGAAGGGAGATATGTTGTTTTACGTTGCGAGGTGTTGGGTGTGGAGTACTTGCTGGTAAATACTTATGGCCACAATGTGGATACACCAGAATTTTTCGATACTGTTGCCTAGGGTACATTGGGGTTCCAATCATATGGGGGGGTATTAATTTGATACTGAATACGGACCTAGAAAGGACTGGAGCGACACCCAGGGTTTTATCTTGTTCTGCCAGACTACAATTGCACATCCAACAACTTGGCCTGCACGATGCATGGAGGTGCCGCCACCCTTTTGATCGGGAATACACTTACTATTCCTCGGTTCACATACATATGTTCTGGTCCTGCCCGAGGCTGAACACATATTGGAGTGGAATCCTGAGTGTGCTCTCCGAAATAGTGGAGACTGTAATTGCTCCTACCCCGTTGGGTGTACTATTTGGGGTGTGGGAGAATGTAGAGGTAAAAAAATGGCGACATTTTTTAATATGAGCACCATGGTAGCCAAAAAGTGTATATTATTGAATTGGAAATGTGCGGCGCCACTTACTGTCACAATGTGGTTGAATGCTCTTACCTGGACTCAAACATGTGAAGAAGATTATATTGCATCACGACCTATGGCATCTCGCCCCAGATGTATGATGCTGAGTCATTGTACCTGGCTTACGTGATGTGTTCTATTATGCTCAATGTACTGCTGTATTCTGATATTTACGACGCTCTGTACTTTGCATGTACTTGACTGCTCTGTAGGTGTACTGCTACTTGTGCCAACTAAAATAAAAGTTTTAAAAACAAAATGTTTGAGTCTTTCTCGCTTCCTGGTGGTGCTTGGTCTGGACCCGACCGACATGTCTCTTTCTGCAGGCAAATTACAAGGTTGTGAATGCCCAACTTTAGATCTGTCCTCAGTCGCTGTGTGTGTTCTCCCCGAGTGGGAAAAAACACTTCTTTCTACTTTGGTGTTTCTGTCTTTTAAACAACAATGTCTTTCACCCCACCTATTAAAAATGTGTATGTTGACGCTTTTCGACCATTCTCCTTTTGTTGGGATTCTTACCCCTCTGTGAGCTATCACTGGTCTCAGACCTGGGCTACTGGGCCTCTCAGCCCTTCTTGGTTCATCAAATGCCTGAACCCTTTGTGGGGTGCCACAGTTCTCAGCCTGGCATGGGCTGTTCGGCTTCTCAGCTTTTCTTGTGGTTTCGCTTTGCTCACCCCTTCGTGGGTTCGTGTTATCTCAGTTCTCAGCCTGGCATTGGGTTTGTGGCTTCTTAGCTCTTCTGGCTGATACTTGTTTCCCCAGCATTGGTCTCCTGGGACATTTTTCGACCCCCCTGGAAAGGGATGGGATCAACCATTGGTTCCTTCATGTAAGTACGGCAACAATAGTGGGTCAGAAACTAAATCATTCATTTTTAAAGGGACCTGTACATTACTGACATGCTCAGTAGAATCTCACTTGCTCTGACCGCTCGGGGGTGTTTGTTAGGAAAGGTTTCTCTTTTTTGCAACGTTCCCTTCATATTTTCTATGGACACCCTTGCTTTTTACTTGGTTTTTTAACCTGATCGGACTGTTTAAAGGGAAGTAAAACCTTCAGTTTCACTTCCTTTGCCTTTTGCTGTTTGGCCTTCTTCCTGCCTTGCACTAGCCTGGGAATGCTGCTGCTTTCACGGCTAGTGATCCCTTTTTTGTGTTTGTTGTACAGGGAGAGTTTGGGTCTGTCTGGTCTGACTCCGCATCCATGGTGCCAAAGAGTCTGGGTGTGGGGCAAGAGTTAAAACAGTAGTTGTCCCTGATTGGACAATTTCTGTCTGTTTGAATGGTGCAGATCCTTGCCATTGGTGGGCTTAGACTTCCAGCCAAAGCATCCATGCTGTCAATCCCAAATATATTCATCTACGGTCAAGCTTGGTCTTAAAGTTGCCATGTGGTAATGTTGAAACAGCTTGCTCAACCTGGAACCATATTTGCGCATTCTGATGATGCTGTTCTTGAAAATGGTGCGCCACTTACGAATTCATGTTCTTCGTACTGATGTTGGATCTATGTCCGTTCCATCTCTGTTTTACTGGTATACTGCACTGTCCAACATAATACAACCCACGAGGGCACCTCATTGTGTAAATCACATTTGCAGTATCACATGTGGCAAACTTAAAACAGTTTAATCTTTTCCCTAGTTTTACTGGTGAATAACATTTCCCTTATTGACAAAATTACAGTTTGTACAATGAAAACAAGGAAATGTTCCTGTACGTTAGTGGCTAGCTACCTTGCTGTGTTCAGCATCAATTTTTACTCGATGGTCCCTGAGGTTAGGTCCTCTAGTGTATGAAAAGAGAGGGGTATCCTTGAAAAGATGCTTCAGCCTGTCATTGCATCTCAAGATTTCCCACTGTTTTAGAATACACTTTTTAATTTCTATAGATAGCTTTGTGTGGAGAACCTGGAGACGTAAACCAGTGTGTGGTCTTTTCTTTTCAGTATAGTGTCTAGTAGTTTCTAATGTTCGTACTGCAAGTGCTTTGTGCAGGTCTGTGTCTACCTCTTCGTTAAATAGCCACTAGCACTAAACCTATCAGCCATCTGTTGCGTTTCCTAGTGACATTCTTCACTATTGCTAACAATGCGCTGTACCCTGAGAAGCTGATTGTACGGGAGATGCTTAATTAGGCTGCGGGGGAAGTAAATTGTTTCTATCTGTAGAGTTGCGGAAAATGATGTTCTCTATACCATTTAAAGTAGGAATGATCTCAAGATCCAAAGAATGAATTGTAGGACTGCCAATCTCAGCTCTAAACTGTATACGATTGTCGATGGAATTAAGGTATACAAACAGATGCTCTAAATCTGTTTTAGGTCCTGTCCATATTTCAAAAATGTCATAAAAAATGTAATTGATATACCTGCCCCAGCATGACAGATAATTCTGCCATACTGGATGGGTTAGTACATGTTCAGTCTCGAACTTTAACATAAAACAGTTGACATAAAATAAGGGCCAAAGTGGCTCCCATCAGTGTTCCTACTGTTTGTAAATAACTGTTGCCCATATAGCCGGTCAGATAGCACAGCGAATAGAGCACTCGCTTTGACATCCGTGCACAGCCTGCCGATCCAGGTTCGAATCCTAGCAGGGCCAAAATCAGTCTTTCATCCTCGAGGTCGATAAATGAGAACCACACACTGTGGGTAATATGCCTGAGGGTTTGTAGCGCTATAAAAATGTGAATTATTATTATTATTATTATTATTATTATTATTATTATTATTATTGAAGTAAGTTTTCTGTGAGATGAATGTGAGTAATGTGAGACTCACAACTATGTTTAGTTTTCTCGAGGTTTGATACTTTATTTTAAACAAAGAAAATAAACCCTAACTAAAGCTACTCGACCAGGGAATTCCCTACTTGATCTAAGGGAAAACCTCCTAGCATACACAAAACTAACCCTCACCATAAACAATATCAACATTCAAATAACATAAATGCAACATAAATAAAAAGTTACCAAATAACCAGTGTCTTGGATGACTTCTACTTGTCCGGGGCAGATCTTGCCATGTTCCAAAGTCAATTTCCCCCAAGGAAAATAAAGTCTTAAATTAAGTCTTGAAATGTTCCAAAGAAACAAAAGTTCACACAAACAAAAATCCACTGGTAATAGTTCCTTCTTCGCTTGATGAAAAGATTCTTTCCAAATTCCACAAAGAAAACAAAACAGCGCCGCCAATGGTATTCCTGAATAGCCCCCTTCCGAGAAAGAATGGGTAGAGCTTAAGACAAAAGTACCACTTTTGCTTTGCAACAACTCTTCTTATGACTTCTTTAGCGTCTTTGAATACAATTTGTCACAATGGTCCTTCTTAGGGTTTGCTCTGTCTGTAGCAACTCCCTTCTGCTAATGATACTGTGAGAGTAGGCTCCCTTGCTCCACAGTTTGCTTCTGCTTCTACTACATTCAAATAATGTTCTGGCAAAAGTATCGACAACCACAGTTCTACTGCTGCTACTGTGACTTAGGATTTTAGGCAAGGCACTCTTCTATTGTATGGCAAGACAGGGCAGCCTCGTTTCCTTTCCTTTCTGTCTTGCAGCTACCAGAAAATCTGTCTTTAGCTTACAGACTGCTTCTTCTTAACTTGAACAGTCTCAGATCTACAGATTAGAATTAGTTATTTTCAACAGGTACCTGGCTCCCTTCCCCAGCATCATACGCACCTTCTTGTCTCCTGTAGTTGCCCCAAAGCTGCATTGACACTCTTTCAGCCTTGGATAACTTGGCACCCTTCTATCAGAGAACTCTGGGTTTACACTAGCTTCAACAACTTTAAAATAATGGTGTTAAGTTCTTAATTGAGCTTATTTTACTTTAAAAGGGTTTGATCTACCGGCGTGGGTAATACCTGTTCTTCGTTTGACTTAAGCAACTTCTACGACTGCTACATAAGTGTTCAGTATGTTACAAGGAATCCATTTCTCTGTAGAAAGGAAATGAGGTACACCCGACTACCACTTTAAAAATATGCGTTCCTTCTTTTCGGTTAGCGTTCTGCTTCAAAAGAAATTGTGACTTTTGATGTTAAATGAGCGTGTAACATTGCGGGAAAGTCAGCTTGTACTTCATAAGGGTTACCAGCAACTTTCTCTTTGATAGGCGACACGCGACCGTGCGGCAACAGTTTACATCTAACAATCGGGGGGAAAAAGAGGCTTTCGCTTCACGCGGGTACTTTAGCTTTGGTGATATAAGGGTGTGATACAATTCCTTTGTTAGAATGACTTCCCTTTTCTGCGAACAACTTTTACTTGCATGTGAGTATAAATTAAGCTTGCTACAGTTACCAGCAAGGTATTCCTGATGATTTGGAGTCCGGAGCTTCCTTCATTGACTCCACAATCACAGCGGGTGTAAGCTGCTTATACTTCCCGAATTAATTTTTTCCGCTGCTACTGCTACAGGCACTCTTAGGACCTGCACCCCTCTGGAACATGTGTGTCTCTGATTCAGCCTTGTTAATAGAGAATCTTCCTTTCTCCAGCTTCACTTAACTTTCTTATGCACACAACCCTTGGGTGGATGCACAACTTCAGCTCTGCATTCACAGCATTAGGCGCACCTGGAAAGACTGCCTGTTTCTCCCAGTCTCTTCCAATACTGCCACAGCCAAAGGTTTTGTGAGCACCGGACCAACTCAGAGCCTGCAGGTGAAATCTGCTCTTCCTCTGCTCTGGCGTCTCTTCTTTGATCACACTTCCTAGTGAACTGCCAGCCTCATGCTCTGCTTCTTCTGCCGTCCTTCCAGCTCCTGCTCCAGCTTCCTTCTACTGCTCTTGCCTGCTGCAGCATTGTATGTCCATCATGTGGGTTAATTGGCTCCAGGTACAGGCCCTTGGGACATTACCTGACCTTGCCAAAAACTGTTAGGCCTTGCCTGCCTGTCCTTGGCTCCTACATGCCTCTCCAGCCCTCTTCTTCATCACAGTGCCTTAAGGATTCTGGGACATGTAGTCTACCTCAGAGAAATTCAGTTTTCTTACTACTTAAAAAGGTTCAATTATCATTTTTCCTCCATTGATGTTATTGAAAGAGGAGTTATAGGGTTTAACCTTTTTAGAGACAGATGGGACAGGAAATTTCACATGTTTGTCGTTCCTTTTGGTACACTTTAACATTGTGGACGATATGGGGATTTAGGGGTATAAAATATGTTTGTTTGGTGTTAGGCAGAATTGAATGGAGTACCCTCTGGGACCACCACATACAATTAGGACTACAGGTGTAAGCAAAACCAACCTTTGGTATAAGTCTGTAGTACACAGTTTGTGGTAGAGAGCTGAGCAGTCAGGCTTATCTCAAGAGGGAATGTGAGCAGTGAAAGAGGTTACACAGAGGTCTTACAATCACAGTGGTTCAAGTAGACACTTGTACTCAAGGTTTCTTGGTAAAACACTTTATTAATTTATTACACAATCATTTAGAAAACATTCACTAGAAGGAGGCAACTTAATATCATACACAAATAAACTTCAACACCAAACTAATATATTTCTGAACAAATTAGGCCCCCATGAAATAGGAACAAAATAGCATTTCGGTCACTTTAAAAAGGAGGGTAAATGTACAAGTTAATAGAATAGATCACAAATACTTTCTTAGGCAGTGCAAATAGTTTCAGTTCACTAGAGGACTCCATTCAGTTCAATAGGCCTAGGCCAAAGTCAATGGACTAGTGTCTTTGATAGGAAAGAGCAGTTCTTGAAGTAAACGGTCTTTGTCAATGTTTACAGAAGTAGTTTGTACGAAAAAGAATCATATGTTGGGTCACAAGCTGATTAGGCCTGCAAGTTGGGAAAGTTCCACAAACTTTCACCGCAAGAGATGCGTTCTCTCAATCGGGTTGGCACAGTACCTTTAATACGAAGCAAAAGATGCAGCTGAAGATGTTAGTTCCCGGCAGTTCCTGCAGATCTCACGGTTCCTGAGCCTCAGTTGTGGGCACTGCACGGGATCATCTTAAAACGCTGACAAAATGGAGTCACTTCAATTCGAGTAGCTGTAGTCGAGCACACAAGCTGGTGTCCTTCCCCCTGGTTAATCCTAACCAGCTCAGGGAATGGTATCCAGGTGGCTTATGAGTTGATTGGTCCCACCAACTCAAAGGGAGAAGTCGTCCTTGAAGGGGCTTCTCTGTCGAGGTGAACTTGGCAATTCGGACCTGCAGCAGGGCTTTACCGGGCAAACCAACAGTCCAGGAGTTGCAGCAGCTGTCCTCTTCCAGCTCGTCTTCGGTTCTTTCGGTCGACTCTGCTTTCCAGTCCAAGAGACTCGCCTTTTAAACAGTTTTCTCCCATTCATTCCATCTTAGCTGCCACTCACCCAGCAGGGTGGCTGTCCTTGCCGGACAGTCAGCCAGCCAATCACACCAGAGTGCATTTGGGTCTCCTAGGAGACTAAGGCCCAGGAGTTTCGGGCACGTCCCTCACTTCCTGCCCACCCAAGACACTCAGCCAGAAGCGGTATTCAGTCCTGAAGCCTGCCAAAGGCATGAAAACAAAAGAACCAAACCTAGTTTGGCACGCAGAGACAAACACTAGAAGGACTGTTTCAAAAAGAAATGTAGAAAAAAGAAGGCCGAAGACCGGGACCCGTTTAAACAAAAAGGGGCTTAAGGCGCCATCTTGAACAACATGACTCCCACGATTTTTTGCTACTGGTGTTTGCGGTCGGGCAAAATCATGGTAGTTTGTTGTAAAACCACTGCCACCAGCCATTTTGATTGACTGCTACATGAGTTTCTAGACACAGGGCATACTAGGTAACCCCTCCAGCACTCTATAGGAAGATAGTGTGTGCTGGGTCTGGGAATTTAAAAAGACTAGTAAAGTCAATTTAACCTTACATTCTCTGGGAAACAGTAGTGTATCCCAGAGAAACTATTTAAACATTTGGGAAGTCTAAAAAGACATCCCTGTGTCACTGCACTGAGGGTGCTGCGTAACACACATGAAAAGATGCCTATGGAGTTATCTTAAAACTCTATAATCTAAGAACACAAGATTAAAACCCACATCAAAATACAGGAAAGAGTGGAAAAAAAAGCTCACACTCTTTCCAGGTAAAAAAAATCAAGTCCTTAAAATCCAGCAAGGTTGCTGGGGGTCTCTAAGGAAAAGGGAATTAGCACATTTTTGAGAATTCTCCCTAACATTTGGTTCAACACTATATTGAATCACTTCTTTAGAATTTACATTTCCATCCTTAGTAGGAGGACAATTTATATCAAAATGGCGATAAGTCAATTCCTCCTGCAAGTCCTCTTCAAGGAGAAATATCGTGTCTCACCCTATGTAATCACCCCACTACCCTGGGCCTTGTCTCCACCCAAGTGATCCTCCCGCAGTACACCACCCCTAGGATTGGGATCATGAAGCGTCTGCCCTCTCCAGACCAACTGGGATGAGACGTTAGACAGAGTTTTAGTGGAGGGTCTGCAGGATTATCCACAAATGCCATAATTAACTGTTATGAGGCTCCAATTTGATTCTCTTTTAGAAGAATCCATTCGACTGATTCTAATTCCAAATTATGTGGAATTGAGGTATATAAACTCCTCATCTATGGTAAAAAAAAGAGCAACTGTCACTAATTTCACAATTTCTGAGAATCTGTAAAAAGTGTGTTGTGTTCTTAATGTATGTAGCAGACTTTTGTATCAATGGTTGTAAAATGAAATCAATATAGATTCCCAGAGGTTGAAGCACGCTATTTGTGCTGCTACAATGGGTCGTCTGTTTGGATCAAATAATCTTTTATGAATCTTGGGCAGGAGGTAGAAGAAGACTTCTGTGGAGCAGGTGATCTCATGAGACCTCCAGGGAGCAAAGATGACTGGACTCATGGGAGTCACCAAGGTAGGCGGTGACAGATGGTCATTGGTTTGTGAACAAAGGAGAAGGTCCTGCAAGGCTTCCTTTGAGACTAGAAGGCAGGAGCAGGTGCCATGTAGCACAAGTTGAAGATACTTTAAGTTCCGAGGGTGCAGTTGAAACAGCCACAGCTGCAGCGAGGTAGCCCTGGAGAGGGCTGGTCAGTCCACCAGAAGGTGAAGGGGCACTTCTGAAGGCTCAGCATGCTTGAGTAGGGTCAAGACTGGTGGTTCCCATTGTTGGTGCTGGTCAGCTGCAAGGGTTATCCTTGGGTCTGCAGCGGGCTTTACTTCTAAGAAGTGGTCTTGGCTCCAACGATGATCTGTTGAATGGATGCAGGAGCCCTCTTTTTTTTTTAAACATTTTATTGCCATTTCATTGATCATGGTACAATAAAATACAGTACTTTAGGGGACTGGGTTTGCAGCCGCGTGTTGTTGTTGCATGTGTGCATTCCCGCATGAATTGTATGCTCTGGTTCGCAGATCTGCATCGGTACATTTTCCTCCCACCTGCCCCCACCCCTCTTGATGAAGAACCCATCCGCTTATTTAGCTTTAGTAGCTGAACTATGAACCCCAACAGAACATCCCGTACCCACCCCTCGACCACCCCCCGAACTGTCAGTTGCTTTGAGAACTTGTAACCTCTGTGGCCTAGAGCGCTGTGCGTTGGCAAGATAGGATTTGGATTTCGAACTGGCTGGCCTCGGTATTATTGTGGACGTGCACCCTGATTCTGTGGGTGTTTATTTGTCCCCTTTTCCCTACTCCCCTACCCCACACCCCCTAGGTGTACAGGTCTGTGAGTGTGCAGAAATTTTGCCACCCTTGGGGGAGGGGGGGGAATTGTATGTCTGTCTTCTGGCCAGCGCTGCTAGCTCTATTCTGCATGTTTTTGACAGTAGTTCTGTGCGTTCAGTGACTGAGGGGTGGGGAGGTCTCAGCCTTCCAGTGGATGATCAATAGCTTCCTGGCTGTGAATAGCATTATCCCTGTGAGTCTGCAGGTTAGAGAGTCCTCGTGCCAGTCATCCGCCTCCGCACCAAACAGCATCACCTCAGGTGTGAGTGCGACCGTAGCCCCATTGATGCCCTCTATTTGTCTGTGGACCCCCCCCCCCCGCCAGTATTGAGTGAGTTTGGGGCAGTGCCATAGTATGTGTTCCATAGTGCCTAAGGATCCGCATTCCCTCCAACACAGGTTTGATTGAGCGATTCCCATCTGGAAAAGAGTTGTCAGGGTGAAGTATTGCTGTTGTATGATTTTGTATTGGATCTCTCTGTTTTTGAGTTTGGTGGATATTAGGGCTATGGCTGTATAGTATTCCAGGATATCCGATATCTCGATTTGGGTGCCAAGGTCCTCAGACCAGATTTGTGCTAGTGTATGGTCACGACCCTGGTTGTCCGATATCGCCATTTGATAGAAAGTGCGTATGTGTAGGTATGTGTCTAAGTGATGTTCCATTTCTGTCTCGCAGGGGGCTGGGGTGTGTGTCGGAGATATCTGTGCAGTGTGCCTATGTATGGTGTTGCAAATTGTGTGATACGTAAGCCAGTCGCCTGTATTCAGTCCCATTCTGGGTTGTGCGTCTTGGAATGGCAGCAGTCGTCCCACCTCACATAAGTCCATAGGTCGTATGGAAGCCCATTCCAGGTCTTGTTTGCGATGTATTTTTTGTGTTTGTTCGTATGATAGGATTGCCCTGATACTGGACCATGGTGGGGCATGCAAGGTTTGGGCCCCTTGTGTCACCCTGAGTTTGTGCCATTGGGTTAAGGTGGGCCCGATGATAGGGTGTTCCTTTAAGTGTGAGGGGAGCTCTCTCGGGGGGATGGCCATGATTTCGATCGGGTTTATTGGTTTCATCTTTTCAACCTCCATTGCCCTCCAGCTAGACTCGTCTGATGTGTCTAGCCATCGCTTTATCCAGCAGGCCTGTGCCGCTTGGTAGTAGGCCCTCAGGGAGGGGGCCGCAAGACCTCTGTTTGGTTTAGCGGCCTTTAGGACCAATAGGTGAATTCTCGCTTTCTTCCCTCTCCAGATAAACTTTTGCGATTGCTCTGTTTAATTCTTTCAGGGAGTCGGGGGCTGGGCTGATGGGGATCATCATGGCGATGTGTGTAAGCTTGTGGAACGAGTTCATTTTGAGGGCGTTTATTCGTCCGGTGAGGGAGAGGGCTAGCATGTCCCATCTTTTTTAGGTCTTGGCAAATGTGTGCTATTTTACTGGGGTAGTTTAGGTCTCTGATGTTGACAATTGAGGTGCTGACATTGATGCCGAGGTACTTTATGTGATGCATTTGCAGGGAGAAAGTACCTCGGCATCAATGTCAGCACCTCAATTGTCATTCCTCCTGGGTCCCATGGGATGTCCGGGCGCAGTGGCATGACCTCCGACTTGCCCCAGTTGATTGTGTAGCCAGCCATTGGGCTTGTTTCCAGAAGGAGCGATCGGATGTACGTGAGGGATGTGCGACCTTTACTGACATAGAGTAGCATGTTGTCTGTGTAGAGGGATACGCAGTGTTACTCTCCGCCTTGTATGATGCCCGTCCATCCCTTGTCTGCATGAAGTCTGATCGCTATATGTTCTATGGATAAAGCATATAGCAGTGGCGACAGCGGGCAACCCTGGCGCGTCCCTGACTGTAGCTCGAAAGCCGGGGAGGTGACGCCATTGGTGATGACCGCAGCTGTGGGGCCTGTATATAACAATCTGATCAATTGCACTACGTGAGGGGGAAAGCCATATCGTGGTAGTACTTTGAATATGAAATCCCACTGAACCTTGTCAAAGGCTTTTTCCGCGTCAACAGCCAGTATTGCATCTTCCGGGTCCCTGTCCCCCATTACCAGGTGCAGCAGCCTTGTAATGTTGCCGCTTGAATGTCTATTTCATATTAATCCCGTTTGGTCTTTGTGGATGATATATGGGAGGCTATTTTCAATCCCTATGGCTAGGCGTTTTGCCAGAATCTTGACATCAGCGTTTGAGAGAAATAGGTCTGTAAGAGCTACATAGTTCGGGATCCCGCCCCTCCTTGTGGAAGACCACTATGTTTGCGGAAAGCATGGACTGGGGAAGGCGTCCTAGGACGATTGCTTCGTTGAATACTCCCTCAAGTTGGAGTGCGATGTCCCCCCCTAGTTTCTTATTAAGATCTATTGGGATCCCGTCTGGTCCAGCTGCTTTCCCAGGGGTTAGTGCAGCAATGGCGCTTGTTATCTCTGCTGCTGTGATGCATGCTTCGAGGGCAGGTATGTGGTCCGGGGGGATTTTTGGGATCTGTATGGAGTCTAGGAAGAGATCGATATCAGGGATCGCAGACGCGTCTAGGGCTGTGTATAATTCTCTATAGAACTCCGCAAACCAAGCATTGATTGGAGTGTCTCCCGTTAGCGGTTTCCCTTCTTTATCGCATATTGTGGCTGTGGTTTGCGCTGCTTGTCTGTTTTAGGACAAGGGCCATAGTCCTCAGGGGGTTATCGCTTTCAAAATAATATGACTGGGACCAGCTTGTGTAGGCTTTTTGGGCTCTGTCGGTGGTGATCTGTTTGATTTTGGCGCATAGTTTGTTTAGTTGTGGTTTCGGGTGTTTGTCTCTCGATCGCTTGTGGGCCATCTCGGATTTACTTAGTTCCACTGTTAGGCAGGCTATTTCCTCCCCCCAGGTCTTGCGTGTGTGCGCCGAGCGCGATATAATCTGTCCCCTTAGGTAGGCCTTGAATGCGTCCCAGCACTTATGGGTTGTGTAGTCCTGACCTACGTTGGATTCCCAAAACTGCTCGGAGTCAGTTGCCAGGTGCTCCAGGTAGTCTGGGTAGTGGAGCATGCAGAGGTTTAGTCTCCAGGGGGGAGGCTTGCGCATGGTGGCAGGGAGGGCAATGCGTAAGAGGACCGGGGCATGGTCTGAGAGGACAGTCGGGAGAATCGTGCATTCGGATACTAGGTGGAGTGCGTTTGCTGGGGTTCGCCAGTAGTCCAGTCGGGAGTAGCTATCATGTGGATGAGAGTAGAACGTGCAGTCCTGATTTCGTCTGTGTTTGTCTCGCCATATGTCGATTAGGCATAGGTCTTTCATTAGTGTCAGGAGGGCTGCTAGTTTTTTCAATGTGGTGGGGCCTCCGGGGACAGTTCCCAGGCGTTCCAATTGGGGCTCCAGGGTAACATTGAGGTCTCCCCCTATGAGCGTGATCTTGCCCATGTACTGTGCGCATGTTGCAAACATCTTTGTGAAAAAGGATGGGGTGACCGAGGTGGGGGCGTAAACATTTAGGAGCATGATGGGATGCTGGTGCAGGAGTCCCTGGGCTAGACTGTATCTGCCCTCTTTGTCTACGATTGAGTTTTGGACCAGGAATGGGGCCCTCTTATTAATGAGGATGGATACCCCTCTTTTCCCCTGTTGTGGGGAATGAAACACTGTGCTTACCCACCCTCGCTTTAGTTTCTCTGACTATGTGGCACCCAGATGAGTTTCTTGGAGAAAGATTATGTCCCCCTGGAGAGCCCGCATGCCAGTGAGCAATCGTCTGTGCTTAATAGGTTAGTCTAGGCCTTGGATGTTAAGTGTTACGAGGGTAATATTCGAGGCCATTGTCTGTATGTGTATGCCTTTGCATATCTGCGTTTGGTAGATGGTATCTGCCTTTGTGTATCTGTGCTTGTTATGAGGACATGGTGGGGCCAGCATTGTTTGGTGTTAGGAACCAGCAACTCACTTAGGCTCCAACCTGAGCCTCCAACAATGCTTAAACTATTTACTTGTTAGAAACATTGGGTGGGCTTATCCGTATGCCCTGCCCTGACAAGGGGCACTTGTGCCCTTGCGCAAGGTTTGGAGGGGCCGATGTACATGGCTGCCCCCTGTGCCGCACCCTTCTTTGGGTGCTTTTCATCGCCTCTTGTTACTGACGAGGCTGCGGCGTGCCTCTTTTCGGCCAGAGGCAGCTGCTGACAAGATTCAAACATATTCGATTGGTCTTCTAATGAGGATACGTCACGCACATGGATCCAGGTTTTGCTTGCGCTCTAGCCCATTTTTGGCCTGGTGGGAGTTTGTAGTGAGGAGGCGCTGTGTGCCATTACATTTTCAGTGCTTTGACCCCCAGCCCTTAGGTCTGCAAATGGTTTTTTGCCACATCCCGCATGCCTGTGGTCTGTCTGGGTTGGAGGGGGGGTGCTTATCCGGGTGCTGGGTCTCCGGTGGTGGTTGTTCAAAGTCCGCAGTGACTATGTCGCGCTGCTGGAGGAAACGCCATGCTGTTTCAGGTTCTTCGAAGGTGTGCCATTGCTTGTCGATTTGAACGCACCATGTTGCTGGAAAATTTAGATTTGGCGGTGGTTTGAAGTCTTCATATCTTCAAAGATCGGGCTGAATTCCATGCGTCTCTTGGAGACTTCCAGCGAGTAGTCGTAGAAAATTCTGATGTCTGCTGTTCCAACTCTGAGGGGGCTTGCCGCTCTGTACGCTTTTAGGATCACCATCTTATGCTGGAAGTTCAGCAAGCACATGGTTATGATTTGGGGCCGCTAATCGGGAGGTGGTTTTGGGATTGGTGCCCTGTGTACCCTCTCGATTGTGAGATCTCGGGGGTTCTCAATTTTGAGGGTGTCCCGAAGGAAGTCATATATGTAGGTCTCGAGGTTCGCTCCCTCCACATTCTCGGACAGGCCAGCACCAAGAGGTTGTTTCAATGGGAGCGATTTTCTCGGTTGTCGATTTTTTTCGCCCAGCCTTTGGACTTCCCGGATGACCCATCTAGGTCACTTTACGCTGTTGTTCGATTGTCCTCTATTGCACTTATCCTTTGTTCGTTGTCTGTGATGTGCTCTGCTTGGGCGGTCAGGCGGGTTTGAACTACCTGGAGATCACGCTTAATGTCCAGCACTGTGTTATTCATTTCTTGAGTTCGTTGTCCTATGATCTGCATTTCTGCCAGGATGGTTTGAAGTTGAATTTGGACGTCAATATCCGCTTTGTTCCTGTTGGATCTACGCGGTTGGGTAGGTGAGGCGGGGGCTGTTGGTGCCTCAGTCTTGTGGGTGCGACCTTCTCTTTGCATGCCCCTGTGGCTTCTGGTGCCCGGCCCGTGACTGTAAGTTGATCGTTTGGTGGGCTGTGGTGGCTCGTGATATTGCTTTGCGCTAATCTGGCAGGCTACCTTCTATGGCACTTTATTGTTCTATGTGATTGGGTTCCGTGTTTGGTGTGGGAGCACTCAGGTTTTCGGATCATGGGGGGCGCTTGTCGCCTTATTGCAGTGTTTCTTATGCAGTCTGCTGCTAATCGGGGTGAGTGTTTTAGTTCCCTTTTGCGCCGTTTCGTTAGGGTGCGCAGTTGGAGAGGCGCTTGTTGTCCCCCTGTTTGTGCAGGATGGGGGTAGGACCGATCTGTGTTCTGCCATTTGGGTGCTGTTCCTGCGAGCGAGTAGGGCACCTTGTGAGCTTTGTGGTCTCGAGCCTTGGCTCAACTCGCTGTCTGTTTGCTGGCGCCGCTTGTATGTCGTGTGTGGGGGTCCAGCAGGGTGTCTGGGTAGATGCGTTTCTTGGTGTGCCTGCATGTGGGCGGCCTATTTTCCCTTTTTGGGGCCGCGCCGTGGATGGGCCCTACGCCGCTCCATGCGGAGGTGGTCCAGTGTGGCGCCTGCTTGTTTTTGTCCTTCCCCCTGGTGTTAGCGGGGTTCGGCTGTTGTGTGGATCGCTTTATCCCTTGCCGCTGGTGGGGGGGGTCGTCTGACTTGCCCCCAGCTCTATAACAAGGGGGTTGTCCTACCCTCTATGAATCAAACGAGTGCACACAATTCATCAAGTGCACACTAGTTTTTAAACCCTTTTGGGTGCCCATGCAACTGGGGCAGCCGTTATTGAAAAAAACATGCTTGCTGCTGACAAACACATATCTCAAACTTGTATGAAAGTGTCAGCTTTTATTAGTTTTAGCTGATGCTTTTTCTTTTTTTGCAAAGTATTTTAAGTTTTTGTATATACATAACAGTACATAATGACCGTTGTGGTGAACAAACGCATAGTTCTGTTGGCAATTCAGTGTAACATATTTACAGGTGACATAAGGTGTAAAACATCCATTTACACATTTTAACAGTCAACTTGCTTGTGAATAAAATATCCCATGTGATTGGGTACAGGAAACACAGGATGAAAGTGTGAATGGAAGAGACGTTGATAGTAGGTCTCCAATGCCCGGCTAAAGTCTGACCTCATATTTGCCCCCAGCTCTGACGGGCGATCTGTGGGGATTGGGTGGGTGGTCCTGGTCTTCTTTCTGTGGGTTGTGGGCTAAGCTGCCCCGTGGGGGTTTCTGTCCTGGGGGGCCACGCCTGCACTGAGTGCGCTGCCCCACAGGAGTCCCATGTGGCCCAAGAGCCTGTGTTTACTTGAATTGTACTTTCAGTTTATTTTTTTTGTTGCGTAGTGGCGGCCAGCCCTATTTGCGCTCATGTGGCCGGTATTGACCGCTGGTCATCGGATCTGCTATGGGCTCCCTACTCTGCTTACTTGAATTGCGGCCTGCGACATCAGGAGGCTGCTCTAGGCGGGCGTCTGTTGGCCAGTCCTGGAGTAATGCAGCGGTGAACACTGCCCAAGGATCTCCGATGTGGGCTGGCAGATGCTGGGAGGTCTCGTTCCGACTCCTGCTGCAGTGGTGGTAGTCTGAAGTTGATTGTGGGGTGCAGCAGAGCTGGGGTGGTTATCAGTGGTTCTCCTCCCCCGTGTCGGGGGCCTTGCGCTCCGCTCGCCGCACTGCGGGGCAGTCCGCTCTGTCTGGGAGTGTGCAGCGGCTCCAGTTGACGTGGTGGGCGGCCCGTTCCTGTCTCGGGCGCAGTCGGTGAGGGCCCCGTTCTGGCCGCTCAGAGCTGTGGTCTTGAAGCCTGATCCCGGTGCGGGAGAAATTGGCAGGCTTTTGTCCTTGGTTCGCACTCTGAGGAGCTGTCTCACAATTACCTCCAGCTTCCATGGGCCGATTGTATTCGCGTTTGATGTCCTCAGGATCCTGGATGGCTATTCATTAGAATTCGGTAGTTTTAGATGTCTTCAATCCGTTTTATGTTGCATATTTATTCGGTTCCGACTCCGAACCGGCATGAGCTCTGTTAGCCCACGTCCATCTTGCACCGCGCCCCGCTAGCGGTCAGGAGTCCACCTTTTTACCCCGGATTTGGACTGGCGTCATCCCCACGTGCACCAATGGTAAAGATCTGCACCATTCAAAACTGGTAGTGGCTATCCAATCATAGATAGCCACTGGCCAAACAATCTGCCCAACAGCCACTCGGGGACACAGATGTGGACTGGGGACCAGACAGTCCCAGCTCCCACATCTGGCGACGGACACAGGCACACAGACACACACACACACTCCCTCCACCCCCAAACTTTGAAGAGGAAAGGGCAGGCTTTGCCAAAGAACAGCGAAAATCTTATGGCCCAACCATTTTAGAGTACATGGTACTCTTTATGGCATCATGCAGTAAAATGCAGAACTTCACAAGTAAGACATGATTAAACATAGTAGAAAGGTATGTGCTGCCAAGAGCCCATCTTGGACGGATTGCGTTTGTACCACAAAGTTACAAAAGAAACAGGTTTGAGGATACAAAGTATCCTAACAGCACTTCATTTTAAGGTGACTGGACATGAATCATCTGAACCCCCTTGTGCTCTAATCAACCCA
This sequence comes from Ambystoma mexicanum, assembly GCF_040938575.1. Taxonomy (NCBI): domain Eukaryota; kingdom Metazoa; phylum Chordata; class Amphibia; order Caudata; family Ambystomatidae; genus Ambystoma; species Ambystoma mexicanum. The sequence continues at coordinate 987,430,604 of NC_090925.1, forward strand.
CTAATTGCAGTATTCATTCTATTCTTTTCCCCCTACATTCGTTTTGCTTTTGTGCCTTATATGATGGTGGGGAGTGTGAACCTAAAACCTTTTGCACCTTTCTTTACTTTTTAGTGGATTGCTGGGATGGCCCCGACGGAATGCCAGTGATATACCATGGACATACGTTAACCACCAAAATCAAGTTCTCTGACGTTTTGTCCACCATTAAAGAGCACGCTTTCGTCAGCTCGGAGTGAGTATGCATAATTGAGACTTGTGTGAGATGAGTGCCCACTCATCGGCAAAGATGAGACTAACAGGGATCCTTCTCCCTCCTCACAATCACTTAACTACTCACCCTCTGCTTGAAGCCAAATTTGCCTTAGTTATTGTTTCGCCCCCCCAAAAAAGGCATCTCTGAAGGGTCTAGGTTCAGAGGTTTACACAGAGCACAGAACTGTAGCTCAGTGAAGGGCAGTATGTGATAGAGCCCACAGCTTCTGGAAATTGGTAGCATTTAAAAGGCGCTGTATGCTGGCAGATTTATATTCTGTCGAATCCTTTGTGGTTATTTAGCCCTGCAGTTGTGGGATCAGAGGTGAACAGGTTCAGAAAGACTTCCAGCAAAAGAAACCCGCATTTTAGGTATGTGTAATGTAATCTGAGATGCACAGAGACAAAAAATACTAGATGCCATAATCCTTGGCGAGATCATTTATACACGGGTGGAGTAATAATTAGTCTTTTGGTCTCATTACAAGTATGGCAGAGCGGGAAGAAATTGGCGGTAACGGAATTACCACCAATATTCCTACTCTGCCATACTAACAGTATGGACCTGGAGTGGAGGACTTACCTCCAACATCATGCTGGAGGTAAATTCTCCAACTCTCCACCGAAAAATCGGCGGAATTACTGCAGTGGAAAAAGAACCATAGAGCCCTGCAATGGGGATTTACACTGCCACTTGTAATCCGGGGTTAATTCTGCCGGACCAAGTGACGATCGTAATGAGGGCCCTTGCCTCAAGTGGCAGGGGGTCATATGTTCCTTTAACTCCATTTCAGATGTGGGGTTCACTGAGGGATGATATCAGTAATTTATCCACACAAGTAGAGGGGGCATTTCTGCTTATGTGTGATATATTGGTGATGCACAGTTGCAGAAGGGCCTATGGTCCCTGTTTTGATATCAGTAATGCAAGGAAGCATTGAGGGTCCCAGCACCTAGGTGGGTGCTAGCACTGGTGCTCAGTTAAAGGAGCTGTTAGGGTTAGGGCAATGTTGGTGACACACAGGTCGGCACAAGCTGTAAAGGCCCCGACTTTTGGGTGTAATGTAAGTTGTGCACAGGTACAGAAAAGGCAATGTTATTTGCTGTTGTGTTAATGGAACTATCCGTCATTCATAATTAAATGAAGTTTGAGGAAACCTTGCCTGAGGTAACGCGGAGTACGCAATTGTGGCGACTAAAACAAACATAGGAATTGTTGCAGCGTGCAAGTGTTTGAGATTCAAGGGACTGAACAAGCTCAACATCTTATTTACAAATGATTTTGGAAGAGCGCTCCAGCAGAATTGAAGGATAGGCAGAAACGGGTTTGGGGTGAAAACAGGGAAATGGCATTAATATAATTTGAGGACATAAGGAGTAAAACAGTGGCAACAGTGAGAGATGGGCTTGCTTTTTTGTTTTCCTTGGCACTTCATGAGTTGTCCTAGTTATAGAATGATTTACATTGAGCTCCCAATTTCCTGCCAGGCACCCAGTCATTCTGTCAATCGAAGACCACTGCAGCATTGCTCAGCAGAGGAACATGGCGCAACAATTTAAGAAGGTCTTTGGGGACATGCTCTTGACCAAGCCAGTGGATATCTCGGCTGATGGGCTTCCTTCACCAAACCAGCTGAAGAGGAAAATTCTCATTAAGGTGCGTGGCAGTGGGCACTGTCCTTAATGTCCTTTCGTTTGGTGGGTGGTGTGTTTGTTTTGAAAGCACTGTGATCGACATGGTGAGCTGTACATTTTGCAATTGAAACATTGGAAGACTTTTCTTTCTGCAGGTTTCCCATCTCTTTTAATGGGACCCAAGCAAATCTCTTGACTATTGGTGTTTCTCCAGCATGGGGTCTGGCAAGGATTCACATGCTCATGAATATTCCGTCGTCAGGCCGGAATCCTCGGTAAAGACAAAATCAGTATCAGTTTAGTTTCTGATCTGTCTTTCTTAGTAGTAACCAATCACTGATCTCTGGGTCATACTGCCCACAGCCAATGACTGCCCTCTCCCTAAGCCCCTCCCCTGGCAGCCATCCTCAGATATTTGCCGCATGCTCAAGTGTTGGGAGTCCTCGTGTTTAACTCTCAAGCTTTTGCTGCGTTTTCGTGCTTTTTCAAAGAGAATTTCTCATTTTTCGGTCAAATAGAGCCTCAAGCTCCACCGTCTCTACATCCGATTAACGGGGATCCGTGTCAGTTTTTCTACGCCCCTCAAGGGTGATGATTTCGTCGAGTTATGCTTCTTGGAGGAGTCCAGGAGTTTCTGCAGCCTACCCGAACATGGCCCAGGATAAAGGAAGCTCGACGCCCGGAAGCTGTTCAGGGTTTGCCCTGGATGCCAGCTGCAGAATGTGTTCAAGGAGGACGAGCACTCAAAATGTCTCTACTGCCTTCATGAGGACAAAACGCACGTGGAGAAGGACTGTGCGTTTTGCAGGAACATGCCGGAACGGACCATCAGGGACCGACACCTTCGTCTCTCCAACTGGCTGGAAGGAAAGAGCCCGTCAGGTGAGAAGAAGAAGAAGTCCGAGCGGTCTTCTAAGTCCTGTGAGGGCGCCCCAGTGACGGGGGCCCAACAGAAGGCAAAGCACTGCGAGTCCGCGGGCACCGGGAGTGCTGAACAGTCGGGCTCCTCGGCTGCCAGGCAGGGCGCCTCCTCTCCAGCGCCATCAACCACGAGCCAACGCTCTGGCTCAGGGAAGAGGAAGGCCGAGAACCCGGCGAAGCTTCTGGAGAGGCCCCGGTCGGGCTCGAAGGATCCGGCCGAGGGGGAGCGAGGCGGTGACCCTCCCCCCAAGGTGAAGGCCACAGGTCCACATAAGGTGGTAAAGGCATTGGTTCACCCGGCCAAGGCCTCTATTGAGGAAATCGTGGCGGCCCTAGCGCAGCCTGTGGACGCTACACCAGTGGAGGCGACCTCGGGGGCCCAGAGTCTCCCTGCCTCCCCGGAGGGAAGCCTCTTTCAGACCCATCGAAAAGACCCCCGTGAAGACCCCAGCAGAAAAAGAGTGGGGGGGGGCCCGGTGGCCATTGTGGACACGGACACAGCATCCGAGGAGGAGCTGGTAGAAGTCTTCGAGGGCCTCGACGAGGGCGTTGAAGAGGCCCGTTCCCACGGGAGGGATCCCGACGAAGGTGACGACGAGAGCGACAGCGGCACTGACGAGGGTCCTAGTCAACCGTCGCTTCCGGAGCCGCAGGACAACTCGGCGGCCGTTTTGTTGGCAATACAATCCTTATGTTCGGAGATAAGGACGAGATTGCCCTTACCACCGACGGAGGAACAGGAACCAGGCTTGACGGAGGAGCCAGAGCCAGGCCCGGCGGGTAGCCCCCCGAACAAGAGAAGGCGGATCCATCCAGCACCGCCTTTTCAGCCCTCGCGGCCTACTCAACCTTTGCCCACGTCCCCCGTCCCTGGAGATGACACGGGAACGGACACGGCCACGACGGGCACCGATGACGATGGCGGTGATGACGGGACGGAGCTCCCATCGCCCCCAGCCCGGGCCTCCCTGCCCGACGAGATCGGATCTTTCCATGCAATGATCTCCAAGTGAAGATGAAAGATGGTTTCCTTTACCAACGGCGCGAGGCCAAGAGGAAAACAGTCCTCGCCGTGCCTCTGCTGGATGACATCTGGGACGAGGGTCTCGCCCTTCTCAAGAACCCATCTACAACACCTGCCAAGAGGGATCAGTACGAGAAGAAGTACCGGGTCCCCGACGCGGCCCCTTTGTGCCTCAGGGCACAAACGACCCCTGACTCGGTTGTCTCAGCGGCGGCCAAGAAGAAAGCAGGTGGGGCATCGTCAACTTACCCGCTGGATGGCGAAGGAAAGAAGCTGGACGCAATGGGACGATGAGTTATCTTGTCGGCGGCAACAAAGATTAAGGCGGCCAACGCCCTCGCGATCGTGGCCCGCTACAACAGGGAGTTATGGTGCAAGATCGCCCCCCTGTTGGACTTCCTACCGGACGACAAGAGGGCCGTGGCCCTGGAGACCTTGCAAGAAGGCGAAGTGGCGTCGGACCACGCCATTACGGAGGCAACGGACATTGCCGACACCGGTTAATGCCAGCTAGGCAACAGCATTTGCCTTAGACGACGAGGGTGGCTCAAGGCGACGGATTTCCGCCAGGACGTACAAGCCAAGGTTTTTGACGTGCCGTTCGACAGGAACAATCTGTTTGGGAAAACAGTGGATGCGTCCCTCCAAGCCATCAAGGCAGACACAGAGACAGCTAAGGCCCTAGGCGTTCTCCGGCAACGAAGGCCGTCCTTTCGGAGCACCGGAGGCATGCAGGGTGCCTCCAAGGGATTCAGCGGTGGCTCCTCTACGTACCGCCAAGCGGCCCACTCCTCGTCGCAGGAAGCCTATAGAGGACGAGGCAAGTCGGGTGGACCGTGCCGTCGTCGCCAGGGAGGCCAAGGCGGCAAGGTGTCCTCCAAGCAAGATTGAACCGACCGTGGTGTCGGCCTCCCACCGAGGCACCCCGGTGGAAGGCCAGCTGGCAAAGTTCGTCAACGTGTGGGAGTCCATCTCCACCGACGGTTGGGTGCTGGACGCCCTGGCCCAGGGGCATGCCCTCGCATTTCTAAAAAAGTGCCCCCGCATTCCACCCGTGGCCAGGAAGGAAAATCACGTCCCTCAACTGCTATTGAGGGTAAGGGCGATGCTCAAAAAAGGTGCCATCGAGCTCATCCCGAAAAGGCTCCGGGGCTCCGGAGTATACTCAAGGTACTTCCTCGTGAAAAAGGAGACAGGAGGATGGTGCCCCATCCTGGACCTGCGACGACTGAACAAGTACATCAAGGCACAGAAGTTCCGTATGGTCACCCTCCAGCACGTGCTGGGACAGCTGGAGGAGGGCGATTTCCTGTCATCGTTGGATTTGGAGGATGCGTACTTCCACATCCCCATTCTAAAAGGACACCGAAAGTTCCTCAGGTTCGTGGTCCAAGGACAGCACTACCAGTTCAAGGCACTCCCATTCGGATTGAAGTCAGCACCCAGGGTGTTCACCAAGTGCCTCGCACAGGTGGCGGCGCGGCTGCGCCTGCAGGGGATCCACGTCTACCCCTACCTGGACGACTGGCTCATCCGAGCAAGGACAAGGGAGCTCGCCGTAGAACACACAGCGAAGACCGTCCAGCTGCTCACAGACCTGGGATTCTCCATCAACTTTCCCAAATCCCACCTGGTCCCGTCGCAAGTCGCACTGTTTCTGGGAGTGAAGCTTGACACAGTGGCGCGTCTGGCCTCGCCGTCGGAGGAAAGGACGAAGGCCATCCTGGGCAAGGTGCAGCGTCTGCTGGCCACAGACGTGGCCAGGGTGAGGTCCATCAAGTCCCTCCTCGGGATGATGTCCTCCTGCATATATCTCGTGCGCCTGTGCAGGCTTCGGATGCGCCCTCTGCAAGAGTTCCTCGACGCCCGCTGGATCCAAGCGACGGGCAGCTTCGAGGACAGGATCCCGCTCAACGAGACCTTCCGACGAGCGATCCGGTGGTGGGGTACCCGCGCTCATCTGACGGCGGGCACAGACTCTCAGACCCCATCTCCACCAGATAACGGTGACAACGGAAGGGTAGGGAGCGCACACCGGAGAACTTCACGCAAGAGGACTTTGGCTCCCGGAGGAGAAGCCGCTCCACATCAACATCCTGGAGCTCCGTGCAGTTTTCTGGGCCATCGGGTCCTTTCTTCCATCCCTCAAGGGCAAGGTGGTGAGGATCTTCACCGACAACACCATCACAATGTTCTACATCCGGAAGCAGGGAGGAACCAGATCCCCAGCCCTATCCAAGGAAGCCCAGGATCTGTGGCATTGGGCCGTCGCCCATGGGATGTTTCTGGTGCCTTTTCATCTGGCAGGGATAAAAAAACACCATCGCTGACTCACTCAGCTGGGAGCTGCGCTCGTGCCACGAGTGGGAACTACGTCAAGATCAAGTGGATCGACTCTTCCGACGATGGGGAAAACCCCAGATCGACCTGTTCGCGGCGGCGACGAACTCCAAGTGCCAGAGGTTCGCCAGCAGGTTTCCCCAGCCGAGGAGCATGGGCGATGCTTTTTCGTTCCCCTGGGACGGCCTGTTCCTATATGCGTTCCCTCCGTTGCCGTTGCTGCTCCGACTCGTCGACCAGCTCAAGAGGTCCCGGTGCAGGATGATCCTTGTCGCACCGGCGTGGCCGAGGCAGATCTGGTTCCCGGACCCCACCAGTCAAGCTGCCGACGGACGCGGATCTTCTCTCCAGAGAAGGAGGCGCCATACTTCATCACGACCCGGAGTCGCTGAACTTGCAGGCCTGGCTCCTGCAGCACTAGAGTTTGGAGGGTACGATATCCCGGCTGACTGCAGAGAGGTTCTTGCAAAGGCCAGGGCGTCCTCAACTCTCAAGTGCTACGGACATAAGTGGAAGAGGTTCTCTGTCTGGTGCCGTGCACAGAAGATTAACCCTCTGCGGATTACGGCCCCCCAAGTGCTGCCATACCTACTGTCGCTGGCAAAGGCTGGACTGGCTCACGCCTCCATCAAGATACATCTGGCTGCGATCTCCCGATACACCAGAACCACAGGACGGGCATCCTTGTGGTCCCATCGCCTGGTGAAGGAATTTATGAAGGGACTGTTCCGATCGTTCCTGCCGGTGAAGGCCCCTGCCCCGGCGTGGGAGCTCAATGTGGTTCTGACCAGGCTCATGGGGGCGCCATTCGAGCCCCTGCATTCGGCACAGTTGAAGTTCCTGTCGTGGAAGACTGTGTTTCTTGTGGCCATCACCTGCGCACGACGAGTGGGAGAGATCCAGGCACTATCTTGCAATCCTCCATACTTGACTTTTCATGACACGAGGGTGGTGCTGAGGACACACCCCTCCTTTATGCCCAAGGTGCCGTCAGACTTCCACCTCAACGAGCCCTTGGTGTTACCTGTTTTCTTTCCGTCGACTTCGTCGCCGGCCGAGAGGACTTTGCACTCGCTGGATGTGGCTAGAGCGCTGAAGTTCTACGTGGACCGCACAAAGAGTTTTCGGAAGACATCACAGCTATTTGTGAACTTTGGACCTGTGAACCAAGCGAAGGCTCTCTCGGAGGCTTCCATTTCCAGATGGCTCTCCGGCTGCATCATGCACTGTCATCGGTTGGCAAACCGACCGTTGTCTGGCCGTCCCTGAGCCCATTCGACCAGAGCGATCGCGGCTACTACTGCGTTCCTGTCTGATGTGCCCCTGCTGGACATCTGCAGGGCTGCTACGTGGAGGTCGACGCACACCTTCACAAGTTTCTGCTGCGTCGATCGGGACTCCAGGGAGGAGTCCAGGGTCGGCCAAGTAGTGCTGCGCAACCTGTTCGCCTGAAGGTGGGCCTAGTGAGGAGGTAAGAGTTGCTTAATGTTGAGCCTTTTGCCACCTCCCGTGGTTGTGCATGTGTGTACTGCTATGTATTCTTGTATTCATGAGCATGTGAATCCATGCCAGACCCCATGCTGGAGAAGGAACAAGTTACTTACCTGTAACTGTTGTTCTCCAGCATGGGTCTGGCATGGATTCACATGCGAACCCTCCCTCCTTCCCCTCTGCGGCTCTTCACTTGGTCATACTGCCACTTTACGTGCTACCAAATCTGAGGATGGCTGCCAGGGGAGGGGCTTAGGGAGAGGGCAGCCATTGGCTGTGGCCAGTATGACCCAGAGATCAGTGATTGGTTACTACTAAGAAAGACAGATCAGAAACGAAACTGATACTGATTTTTTCTTTACCGAGGATTCCCGGCCTGACGACTGGGAATATTCATGAGCATGTGAATCCATGCCAGACCCATGCTGGAGAACAACAGTTACAGGTAAGTAACTTGTTCCGATCTTCACATGATTGTTGGGAGTGGGGTCTTTTAGCCTGATGCAACCCATTTCATTTTGGAGGGCCACTGGTGGATCCTTAAGGCTACCACCATAGGGTACTCTGTCCGCCATTGATGCCATTTGGCATTACAATCATCGGGAGATTGGAAGAAATGGGAATCACTGACTTAACCATTCTATCGATTATATCCTTCCTAACAAACAGAAACCTTATGGATCAAACCTTTCAAATCCACCGCGGAGAAAACAATGACTACATCCCATGGCCTACGGAACTTGGTACAGCACCAGCTTCAAGCAACGATGGTACAGAACCTGTGAGTTTTGATGAACAACGAACTAACGCTAGAGCCACAAGTAAACACTACCATCAAGAAATGCTTCTTCCTCCTACACGCAGTAAAAAGGATCCTACCATTCCTCTTTCACCCACAAAACACTCACCATCATCGCTCTCATGTCCAGAGTAGACTACGCCAACAGCCTATACCTAGGAATGGCAGAATGACTCTTTAAAAAAAACTCCAGCCCATCCAAAACGCTGCGGCATGACTCCTGCTCAAACTACTATGAAGAGAACATTACACCAACACCGAAAATGCTAAACTGGTTACCAATAAAGCAACAAATAATGTTCAAATTCATGTGCATAACACACAGAGCAATCCACGGCCAAGGAGCAGAGTTCCTAAAAGAGGAAATAAACATCTACCACCCAACAAGACCACTCAGATCAAGTAACGACATCCGCCTATAACCGAAACCATCAACAAAAGAAAATTCTGAGGATCATCTTTCTTACCTGGCTCCAATAACCTGCAATGGGCAACCAAAAAACATACGCAACACAAGAGCTCATCTTCAGTTCAGAAAACTACTCAAAACTTGACTCTTTGCCACAGAACCAGAAGGAAACGACCAGGAAGCATATACGCAGCAGGCAAGAAGAATCCCAGAGAGGGAACCCATCCTCCCTAACTCCTTACCTTATCTACCAGGGGGAGAATGCCATTTCTGCATACCGCTAAGCCAAAGAGGAAACCTAGGTAGGTAGGTAGGTTAGGATCGCACTTGGAAATGGGCAAGGAGGAAACAGGAGGGCAGGGGGAGGACGCCATATCCACACACTGCTTGTCCACAGAGGAAACATAGGCAGGTAAGGACCTCCAACACGGAAATGGGCATGAAGGGAGCTGAATCCTATAAGCTATAGATCGACAACACTAGTGTGGGTGAACACGCCTGCTTCATAATGGAAAACAAAAAACTAAAGTAGGACACCGGAAAAATGCCACTTCATCATACCTGCAACCAGACGGACTAACTACAATACCAAACTCACAGGATAACCATAGATGTGGAACAAAGAACCGCAAAGACTAAAAGATAAGGAAAGACCCAACAAACAAAAAAACACTATCCCAACTTGAAAACCTCAACTTTCCCTATACCCTTCTCACAAAGAAACCCATACAACCACTTCTCTGCACAGCAATCCGCACATACTTCACCACACTGCAACCGACAAACGCATAACCCGTATCAACAGCACCTGGGAACTTTTACCGATCCGATAACAGCACTCCTGCTCAGCGCACGGTGAAAACCGAACTGAAGTTGCCAACAGGACATCACAGCTCTCACTCTCCTACTCCCACTACACCCTACTAACCGCCCACCTCTCCTCTTTTAGATCTGCCAGAGCGCCTGGGGACCACTTCCGGTGGTGACGGCGTCCAGTACAAATACCTTTAACATTAACATTTGTATGGCAATAATTCCATCCTTATGGAGGGTAGGGCAGGTGAACTAAGTTTCCTCCTCCTTTTGACTTTATATTCATTTTGCCCAGATAGGCTGCTTGTAACAGTACATGATTGTTACAATTTGTTTGGTCCACTTCTGTGTTTTTTTTTTTTTTACTGTGAGATATGCCCTTGGGCTGTAATGCGCTTTACAATTCGAAAAAATAAATAAATTAGTCATTTTATCACTACAGGGCCAAAAAGTGATGTCTTTGTTGAAGCCCAGTCTTTTTGGCTCACTGACATTGTTGGCTGTCTTCCTCCAGTGCAGGGTAAGAAATGACCACTTCTGGCATTCTCTTTGCAAGATGGCCCCAATACATATTCCCAACCTGTGCGAAGTTATAGCTGTACCTAAGATGGCGGTCCATGATTGGACAGCCACCCAGAGTTTGAAAGCTACAGGTCAGTTCCCCTGATAGGTTGGCTGGGTTCGCATAGCCCAATATTTAGTATATCCAGAGAGTTTCTTGAGCCATTCCATAAGCCAAACACTGCATCCAAGAATCTGAAGCATGAAGGCTAAAAACGAAGGCTTCAGAGAGACACTAGAAGACCGATGCTGGGACAGCTATTGCCCATCCATCTCCAGCAAGCCAAACCTCTGCTCTTTCTTCAACAGTGAAGACCTTCAGCAGTTTCTCCCTCTTTGGAACTGTGGGCCTAACTAGTTCCAAGTCCTGCATCCCCAGATTGTTGTCCTTCAGTGTGGGGGCTCATCCTGTTGCTTGGATCCCGTGCAGCCTCTTGCTGTGAATGTTATAGTGCACCCTCATTGTGGGACTTGGACCTCACTGCTCTGCTGCTGCTAAGAGGGGCCTTGAAGGAGCCAGAGTCTCCTTGTTCATCGGACTCATGCCTGCAGACCCTTGGCTTGGTCACACTGACTGCTCATCTCATCCTTTGCATCATGTGGGTTCTCGTACGTCATAAGATTGAAAGCAGAGATCCTTCTTCGTCAGCCTGGTGATCTTCAGTACCGTGAGGTCTCTGACAGCAACTGTAATTGCCAGACGCAACTATCATAGTCATCAAAAGTACATCCCTTTGCACCCATGACCTCTGGACTGCCAAATCCTCAGACAGTGATGAGAGCAGTTGTCCCCAACGGCCAGGCTCACCTAGCATCATTATCCGGCATATCATGATCTGAGGGGCTAGGGTGCATAACTGTTTGTGTACCCCCTGGGCCACATTCACTTCAAATGGGCATAAAGTCCTATCGTCCCCACTGTTTCTCTTGTGCCAGTATTGTATTTAACCGTATTGCTTCTAAAGGTTGTTGGGTGTCCTAATTGGACACCTGCACTGTTGTTGTTTATAGGTGTATGAGTTTTACTTATTTGTAGTATTGTAGCTTAAAGCAACTGTGTTGTTAAATTAAGTGTATTTTTGATATGTATTTATTGTGCATTTGTAAGGTGCTTATACAACAAGTAAATTGTGTTTCAAAGCGTCCACAGGGCAACAAGGAAGAGAGCATGAGAATTAAAATCAAAACACAATGAAAGATCGAGGCGGACCTACTAGGCCTTGTGAGCATTCAGAACGTGCAAGTGCGACTGACAAACCCTTGTGTATGCTAATCGTGCCTTACAACAAGCTCCTAGCCCACCTACTCTACGCTGTACTGCTCAGTCACTCTCCCAAGTGAGAGATTTGTTTAGATGTTTGTGTAAAACCTTTGCAGGGCCAATAAGGTTGGGTTTCTGGAAACCTGCACTAGTAGGGGTTCTGAAAAACACTCCTTACATCTGGTATCTACTTTGGGACGCAAATGTTTTTGCTGGTATTGTATGTTTGCTGGTACATGTGTATCAAACATGTTAGGCGAGGGGTGTGTGTTTGGCAAGCTGTGTGTGTTATGCTGGGAAAGTGACAGGTAACAAGTGGGGAAATCTAGTCTGCAAAAATGGGTGCAGTTTGCAGGGGAGGGATGCACATTCTATTTTTAGCTGTGCTTAGCAGTGTGTTGTGTTGTGTGATAAAAAGTGCAAGTTGTCCGACTTGCGGCCGTGCTGTTGGTAGACTATGTTTTATGGGTATGGTGTGGACAATGTGTTGAGCTCATGCTCTGTCTGGCATGTGAATTGCACCTTCATCAACTCTGCATATTTCATGTGTTTAGCATGTGATTGAGTGTGGTGTCCTGCAAATGCAGTGTTGTAAGGCGGGTAATATGTCTGGTGGCTTGGGTACATTGTGGGTGCTTAATCTCGTGATTGCTGCATCCAGCTGATGAGTGTTAAAGGCAATTGGTTAGTTAAGGCTTAGCAGGTATTGTTTGGTATTTGACATAATGAATGCGAATTCCTGAAATGGCTCATGTTGGAACAGTGAATACATGCTTTCGTTCTGGCTCTGTCAGCAGTTTGTGTATGGGTTAAGACGATAGTAATGGAATACCATAGCTATCGCAGCACATTCTGTGGCCTCGGTTTAAGGACCTTCTGGATTAACCTGAGGTTACCATGAGCAGGGGTCCACTGAGTAGCCCCATCGCGCGCGCGCGCACACACACACACGACTCCTGTTGCTGTCTTTGCAGGGGAGATCCATGTGCAATGTTCAGACACAATGGTGGGGGCCCAGCTGTGAAAATGCATTATTGCTGCCCATACTCTGAAACCAAAGACTCCAATTTGAAACATTCCCACTCGAGCTGCATGATCTTTGATTTTCTCTCACTCGCTCACTGAAGGGTCAAAATGGCAGCCTTTGCCTGTTTCTTATACATTTGTTGGATTTTAATCACCCTCCATTTGAAGTATTCCTGTCGATCTTCCACCAATGTGTAATGTTTAGCCACCATTTCCTGACTTTGTCCACGTATTTGAGGTCAGTGGTCGGGGAAAGCCCTCTTTTAGGGAGTTTTCTTTTTACAAATCTTACCCGTTCTGTCTTGAGCCTACAACACTACTGCTGGACTCGCTGGGATTTTTTCATTGAATTTGAAGGTGAGTGAGACTTTTTTTTTGCACTCCATATTGGACCCTTCTAATAAGGTTCAATTGTGGGGGAGACTTCTCCCCTCAATTCTGCCTCCATACTTTCCTATGGCAGTATACTCAACCTTATGTAGTGAGCTGCCAGGGGCCCCTATGGTCCTTTTTGCAATGTCATTTTGGGTTCAGGGTCTGCAACCTGCTGCCCTACAGATGGATTGGACTACAACTCCCATAAGCCCTCACCATAATGGCTAGGGATGATGGGAATTCTAGTCCAAAAAAATCTGGCGAGACAAAAGTTGCAGATCCCTGTCCTAAACCCACGAGTGCAGTGGTGGTCCTCTCCCTTTTATTACTTTTGTATTTTAGTGTTTTTAGCACTAGCCATCTTCCATGGAGTACTGAGGGGGCTCCTTGTTCTAAGTATCATTTTTGCTACTTTCCAATCATCCTCTGAACAGGCTGGTAGCAGTCATTACTTTTGACATATATTTTGTATCTCATTTGCATTTGCCCTTCTTCATTTTTTAAGTCCTGATCGAAATGTTCTGTCCTTTGTTGGCCGTCCTACCTTTCCAGATGGGGGAAGGGCTCCCTTTCTTCATGCACCTTGGTGGGCTCCTTGCAATAAGCCCATGTAGGCTCTCCTTTGTGTGATAAGTGAAGAGTGGCACTGTGTGCCCCAATACACATTCCTCCTGGGGCCTGGATGTTGCTAGACAATGCTGAGAGGCTGGCTGTCCACTATTGGACAGCCACCTCCACATATGAATGTTTCGAAGTGTCCTTATTGGAGCCACCACCCATTTTACTGATATAAGGAGATGAGCTGGAACCAGGAAGCAAGTCTACCACCATAGCTGACGAGATCTGAAGAAGACTACAAATGGACACAAAGGACTTCTGCAAAAACCAGCATTGGCTCAGCCAATACCACTGAATTGCAACCCCTACTTTCATGTCGACATGGAAGATCTCTGCAAGGTGCCTTCCTGCCTATGACTGATGGTACTAACAAGCCACCTGTCCTGCTCGAGGTACAATGCAAGTTTCCGGTCATTGGAGCATGCATCATTGCATTTCCTATGCAAGGCCCAGAACCAGTTATTAGTCGTTGCAATGCCTTCTGGCTGGCCAAACGCCTGGAACTCTTCAAGGGCATCATCACGGCTTTGCTGGGGCTGACATCGATTGTGCTGTCCTCCACCAAGAGACATGCCTGCAGAACGACCAGGGTTCAACAACCATGTTGCTGTAGGCCTCCTGACTCCATCCTGAGTCGATGCAAGAAGTGCATCAGTGGAGATCTCTATAAGGGTCTCTCCTTTGTTGTGTAACTGAATCTGGGTCCTCCCCCCTACAGTCTGAGGTATCCAGAGGAACCTAAGTACAACTGGCGTGAACGCTCCCGAACCCGACAATTCTGCATGGTGACACCAGTGACCCTTGTTTTTTTGAGCGATTTACTGTCACGTGTGCCTGTTTTAAAGCTTTCTCAGATTTCAGGGGCATGTGCACCCTTATATCTCTTAACTGCCCACTCCCCATTGGGTTTGCATTGGGACATAAAACTACCTGTGAGGGTTTACCACCCACACAGGTAGTTTATAACAATAACAATTTGTTACAATACTAAACTAAAGCACTCTTTAAATAGCTCAATGCAAGCAAAAATACTGCAGTACATATATTAAATGAACAGTTGGGTAACCCACTATGGGTTACACACTATATTAGTTGGCTTTTCCAAGTCATGCCCCTGGTGGTGACTTTGAAAAATGCTCCTAAAATCGTGGCTGCAACCCACGTGGATCCAGATTGCAAGCCGTAAGAAGCCCCCTCCCCATGTACCCATAAGCAGTGGTCCCCCTGAAATCTTCTTCTGATTGCTGTAGCCTTTGGAAGGTCTGAGGCTGGACTTGAATTCACTGGAAACCTACACTCCACCCTTCCGCCCTTGGAGGAACTCCTATTGTCTAGGAGCATAGACCCTTGGAAATTCTTGTTCAAATGTTTCGCACACAAGGAACTCCTACTATAAGCCGCAGTGATCGCATTGGTAGCGCATTGTCAGGGATGTCAGAATAATTTGTCAGGGATGTCAGAATAATTCTTCTTCGTATAGCTTGACCCCCGTAGTGTAGAAGAAGAATTCTTCCCACCAAAGTCCCTCTGGATGTTTATGAAGACATACAGAGGGATCAATTAATTGAAAGATGGATCCCACGAGACACCAAGCTGAAAGGGAAGACCAGGCACTGGTTAGTAAGGCGGCTAATAAGCCTTTAACTGTAACTGGCACAAAGGGCTAGACTGACCTGTGCTAAAGAGTGCAGAATCCCCCTAAACCATAAACCTGGATGCACAGGATGGTGGGTATCAGACAAGATTCTAAGAAATGCAGACAGGAAGGTCACAATTAGGCAATGGCTAAGACCCCAAAACACACACAAGAGCAATTGGGACCAGTCTTACCGAGTAGGATCCAAGAAGTCAGCAGATGACAGAAACAGGACAATACACAGCAGTTCTAACCACCCGCCGGCACGAGGACGCTTGATGTCCCAAATAATACTAAACCGACGAAACGCGGATGCCTAAGGTCTTTAGCACATAATAGGAAGTCTCTAGTCTGAGTGTGAAAAGTTACTGTATCCCACATAACGCACATTCATGTTTCCTCAGTGGATTGCCGGAGGTGTTTGGAGAAACACTGTGCACAGATAATTCTTGTATCCCACGTAGCGCACATTCGCATTTCCTCACGGAGGCATCCAATATGATCAGAGTGTACTAAAACAGAGCAGTCCTCAGGACCTCCCTAGTGATGTTAGGAACGGATTGCAACCGCAAACAAAACAGTCACGAGTAGGCAGTCCAATGTCGGTCCGGGGTTGATGTGGACAAAAGCAAAACATTACGAGAAACCAGACGTCACAACAGAGCAGGGCTTTAGCAAGGTTGTGACAACCTGATAGAAGCTCCAGGCACGGAAAACGCAAAGGAGGGTTGGTGGGGACAAGAGACAGAAAATGACACACCCATGCCCTGATATTCACAACCGCGGCCGTACTAGTACAGACTTCATAAAAGCACCGGCTCAGGCAGCCGCTGGAAAAGACATGACTAATGTAAATAGTTTACACATCAAAGGCAACACGTTCCCTCTGAAATCAGTGCCGGCTCAGGCAGCCGAGGGAAAAACTTGTTTAAGCTGTGTTCAGATTAAGGGCAGCAAGTTCCTTTCGAAGTCAAATCGCAGTTATAATGACCGGAACAGAAAAACATAAGAGCGGGTTAGTAAACAAAAGAATGCGCCACAGAAAACTGTAGAAGACAGCATTATGGTATCACAGAACTTACCGTGTACTTTTACAATGAAAACCAGCGTTCTCCACGAGGCACCAGTGCGGGCTCCATTATGGCGACCAGGATCCTCCAAGGAAGGGGGCGGGTCTTGGAGGGGCTTTTCAAGCTTTCGGGCGGGGAAGCATCCTGATTGGGTGGAATTGTCCAAGCCCCTATATAAGGGAGGAGATAAGGAAAAACTGCCGGATTCGTTTCCTTTCTGTTGCAGAGGTCAGCAGAGGGTGAGGAAGCAGCCGAGAGGTTCCAGTAGGCATACAAAGACTAAACTACGTTTTTTCCTTATACTCTAACCAAGCTTGCTGATAACGAATTTTGGACTCTAAATAGGGGTTCTTACCCAACTTAATTTTTTTTTGTTACCATTTTTAAGTCAATGAAGACACATTTTTGTTAACCTAACTCCTGCTCATAGTGATCCCTTACATCGGTGATGGCAGCGGTGGGATCGAGAACGCTATGGAGGCCATAATCAAAGCACTTACAGATGGTCAGCAACAGCTGCAACAGGCAATGCAGGTGCAGTCGCATCAAGCGCAAACGGACCGGCAGGCATTACAGCAGGCTCTACAGATACAGGCAGCCACGCAAGATGCCATCAAGCACATCACAGAGACTATGACAGCTACAAGGGGGAACTCAAAATATCAGCAAGGTGAAGATCCAGGGTATTTTTTTTTACCAACTTCGAGAGAGTGGCAAGAAATTTGCAGTGGCCGGTGGAGAAATGGGGCCACTTCATTGCTCCATTATTGACTGGTCCCCTACAAGGAGCATATCAGGCGGCTAATCCAACGGGAGATGTTACTTACGCCGAGATCAAGAAAACCATATTAGAATGAATGGGGGTCGACGACGAGGCCTACAGAGCCAGACTAAGGGATACCCACCTAAGAACCGGTGAGACCCCCAGGCAACTGTATTACCGGATACACGAACTCTGTGACAAATGGTTAAAATCAGCCTCCGGATCGGTACAGGAAATAATGGAGAAGGTTAAACTCGAACAATTCATAGAGGCTTTACCCTCCGCGATGCAAAGATGGGTACGTCAACACCATAGGCCCACCCTAGCAGAGGCCATTGATATCGCAACAGCATTTCAAAAAGCAGGAGCTACCCGACCACCGTCGGTAGACCCCAACAAACTGGTGCCCAAAAGAACAGCCCTACCCGAGGTAAAGAGCAGTCAACCAGGCCAAGGAAATGGATGGAACACGACGACAAGACAACCACAATGTTTTGACTGTGGTGAATGGGGACATATTGCCCAGAGCCAATGGAAATCGGATATGCTCAAAAACAAGAATACCGAAGAAGGAAGGATCCGTATCTGATGGAAGTACGACTGGATGGAAAACCGAGACAAGCCCTGCTGGATTCAGGAAGTGAACAGACCGCCATAATACCGGAAGTAAGTGGGTTGGCGGGGAAGGGTAGAGGACCTATTCCTATTACCTGTGTGCATGGGGACACCAAGGCATATCCCTCCCAGGAAGTAGATCTTGAGGTAAAGGGGGTTAGTACGAGGATGAAGGTCTCCATAATGCCCCATTTACCGGCACAAATGCTAGTAGGTAAAGACCTACCTTTATTTGAGGAATGTCTACGCGATCACAAGTGGCTGTATACCGCGCCCTATGCTCAAACTGAGATCGAAGATAAGTCACATCCCAGACCTAAGAAGACAAAAAGAGAAGTCAGAGAAAAACAAAAATTGTGGAATGAAAGTCGTAGATATGTAGGAATAATCGACTGGTTACCAGAATCAGGGACCAGGTCCTTCCGGAGTGAACTGTTGTTAGACCCGACTTTAAAACATGCTCGAGATCAAGCAACATCAGATAACAAGGAAGGAGTCTATCTGTGGTTCAAGTCAAAGAATGATCTGGTATATCGAGTAACTTTGAATCAAAAGAAGGACGAATTGAAACAGTTACTAGTACCCCTGGTCTTTACAGAGACCGTACTACGAATAGCACATGATGATGCTGTAGGAGGACACTTGGGGAAGGAGAAAACACAGGGGAAATTACTAAAGAGATTCTTTTGGCCCGGAATATACAGAGAAGTGGCCAAATATTGCGAAGAGTGTCCTATATGTCAAAAAACCAACCCACAAAAACCAAAAAAATCTCCTTTACAACCCATGCCACTTATAAAGGAGCCTTTTTCCAGAATTGGGATAGATCTGGTTGGACCATTAGAACCCGGTAGTCATGGATATTCCTACATCATGGTGATAGTAGACTACGCCATAAGATACCCTTAGGCATTTCCTGTGAAGGGCATTAGCGCTACACAGGTATGCAACCAATTAGTTCCATTTTTTTCAAGAGTTGGCTTGCCCACAGAAATAGTAACGGACCAGGAACGCAACTTTATCTCAGAAGTGATGAAGAAAGTTTGCCAACAGCTAAATATCCGACAGATACGTACTTCAATATACCACCCTCAAACCGATGGGTTGGTGGAGCGATATAATAAAACCCTCAAAATGATGCTCAAAAGAGTCACGGCACCAACAGGCAAAAATTGGGACAGAGTCTTACCATGGGTATTAATGATACTGAGGGACACACCTCAATCGTCTACGGGATTTTCTCCCTTTGAGTTGTTATTTGGTCATAAACCCAAAACAGTCCTGGATATAGCCAAGAAAGAATGGGAAGAACAAGAGAAGGAAAGCCACCTTACTATCTATGTTCTCGATATGAGAAAACCTATAAACCAGCTAAGGGAGATGGCCAGAGAAAATCTGGGGAGAGCCCAAACCTCCCAAGCTCATTACTACAACCATAACTCTAGAGCTAGGAAATTCCAAGAGGGTGATATGGTGTTGGTTTTGCTGCCCACATCATCCATTAAGATGTTGGCACAGTGGAGGGGACCTTACGAAATGTCATGATGCCCGCTCCCGGGGAGCCGGTTCAAGCCCTGCGTCCCCGAAAGCGGACATCCAGTCCCCAAGGAAGGACCCAGCAACCCCATATAGGGGCCCTTTGGACAGTGTCCTGGCGCCTATGGCGCCAGGCTCATAAAGACATCAGTCCTGGCCCATAGGCGCCAGGCTCATTATGGGAGTGCTTGGGTGCACTTACCTGATGCAGACCATGCTGCAGGATCCCGGCCTCCTTGAGGCCTGAAAGGAACTACTTTACCTGTGGGACTAATTTACCATCCGGGCGTGGTCGGGGAAGGATACATACTTGGAACTTCTTCCAAGGCTATTTAAACCCCACCCGAACAGCTTCGCGTTGTTCTGCATCTAGCAGCTGGACGCTCACCGTGTCTGCTCCGGCATCCTGACTTCTGCCACGCCTGCCAGCATCCTGGATCACCTGCAAAGGAAGAGAAGAAGAGAACAGAAGAAGGAAAAGTCCTTACCTGCTAAAAACCGCATCCCGGAGACATCTCACCGACAATCCTGAAAAGGAAGACTTTTATTTAAAAGCTCATCACGTCGATCGCTGCAGCGCCGCATTCCACTCACCTTTACAGGGCGCATCCATGTTCAGCAGCGATCATCCTGATTCGCAGTCACGCCCCAGCGCCTAGGGAGAAAAAGACAAGAACAAAAGGTGAGAGAGAGAAGGGAATAAGGAAAGCTAAATCTCCATGTTAAGACTTACCTGTTGATTCATTCCCTCTTCATTTCGGGTCCGCGCCGCATCCTGGCATTTCCGGACCCTGGCCCCTAAGGGGAAAAAAGACATCAGCGTTAATGAGCGAATGAAAAGACATTACCAAAAAACGCTCATTAAAGACTTACCTGATTTCTACAAGGATTTCACCTCTCATCTCAGGTCGGTGCCTGTTCCCCGGCATTCCGTACCCCGGCCCCTATGGGGAAAAAGACACTAGCATTAGTACATTAATGCATGGGCACAAGGGGAACCTCTTATCAAAAAAACTTACCTGGAAGCCAAAGCAAGTTTGGTTCTCACCAATCTGAAAATCCAGTGAAGTAACTGGATACCAACGCGCCCCTGCATCAGAAGCAGGATGGAGAGCTCGTCCTTCCAGACCCTAAGGTGAGACGCTACGAGGAATCACAGAAGGGTTTCGAGGAGGGTGAGAGGGGAAAGTGGGAGGCCGATTGCATTACCCCGCAGACAGTTAATCTCCTATTTTCGCCTACAGAAGGATACTTCTGCGAGCCAGACAAGCCAGATTAGGGGGCCCGGTCCAGTCCGTCTTCCGAACCCTGCGCATCACCTTAGAAGAGGTCACAGCAGCGCGAACCAGGCCAGCGCCTCCGTGGGAGTCAGGTGAGCATTACACGAAATCATACGAGTTCTGGGTCCCGTGAATTATTTGGTGGAGCAACCAGACAGAAGAGAGAAACAGCAAAACTATCATGTAAATCTCTTGAAAGGATGGAAGGGGGCCGAGACAGGCAACATGAACACCCTAAAGGTAACTGGAACAGACTCAGCCATGCAGGCAGTTCAATGGGGACCCCAAATCAGTCCAAAACAGAAGAAAGAACTGGAGGTCCAGCTACAATCATTAGAAAACGTTTTCTCGTTCTTTCCAGGAAAAATACATCTAGTAGAACATGTCATCAACACGGACCCCTCTCAAACTGTGAGAGTCAGACCCTATAGACTACCTGAAGCAAAGAGGGCAGCAGTTCAAAAGGAGGTGGAAGAGATGTTACGATTGGGGGT
Source organism: Ambystoma mexicanum (assembly GCF_040938575.1). Taxonomy (NCBI): domain Eukaryota; kingdom Metazoa; phylum Chordata; class Amphibia; order Caudata; family Ambystomatidae; genus Ambystoma; species Ambystoma mexicanum. Next base: position 987,451,526 of record NC_090925.1, read on the forward strand.
AATCGAACCCTCGGACAGTCACTGGTCATCTCCCATCGTCTTGGTGCCTAAGCCGGATGGAAGCATCCGGTTCTGCATGGATTATAGAAAATTGAATGCAGTTTCAACCTATCAAGTTTATCCCATGCCCAGAATCGACGAACTAATAGACCAACTAAGCACAGCCCACTACATCAGTACCATTGACTTAACCAAAGGTTATTGGCAGATCCCACTACGCGAAGAGGACAAAATTAAAACCGCATTTTCTACACCTTCAGGATTGTACCAATTTACGGTATTACCTTTTGGGTTGCACAGGGCCCCTGCTACCTTCCAAGCCTTGATGAACCAGGTCTTAGCTCTCCACAAGGAATTCAGTTCAGCGTACCTGGATGACATCATTGTATTTAGCAAAACATGGGAAGAACATCTAAGTCACCTAACAGCAGTGATCACCGCGTTGGGAAAAGTAGGATTACATATAAATCCAAAGAAAACCATGTTGGCGGCCAAGGAAACTAAATACTTGGGCTACCTTGTTGGACAAGGGTTCATCAAACCACAAATCGAAAAAGTGAAGGCCATCATGAGACTACCCATGCCCAGCAACCGAAAGCAGATAAGGGCCTTCTTGGGTTTCGTGGGTTATTATCGAAGGTTTATCCCATTGTTCTCCAGCATCGCCAGTCCATTAACAGAGGCCCTGAAGTCTTCCTATAAAGAAGATGTATCACAGAAGTTGTCCGCAAAAATGGCCTTCTGGAACTTAAAAAAACACATAGCCTCACTCCCGGTCTTGAGATGTCCTGATTTTGAGAAGGAATTCTACGTAAAACAGATGCATCAGGAACAGGTTTGGGGGCCGTACTCTCACAAGGGACCGAAGATGATTTGTTTACGGTAGCGTTTATTAGTCGTAAACTGTTACCACATGAAATGGCATATTCAACACTGGAAAAAGAATGTCTAGCCATAAAATGGGCAATTGAAAGTCTACGCTATTATCTGTCTGGGAAGACACTTCAGTGTTCACAGACCATGCCCCCTTGCAATGGCTAGCCGTACATAAGGATTCAAATCAGAGGGTTCTGAGATGGTTTCTGACACTCCAAGCTTACTGTTTCAAAACTGTACACAAACCAGCTGCGTTCCAGGTTGTCCCTGACTATTTGTCACGGAGTCTAGAGCAGCCCGATCGGCTTTATACCGGAGGGGGTGTATGTGACAACCTGACAGAAGCTCCAGGCACGGAAAACCCAAAGGAGGGTTGTTGGGGACAAGAGACAGAAAATAAAACAGTGCTGGATCATGAAAACACACCCATGCCCTGATATTCACGGCCGCGGCCGTACAAGTACAGACTTCATAAAAGCACCGGCTCAGGCAGCCGCAGGAAAAGACATGACTCATGTAAATAGTTTACACATCAAAGGCAACACATTCCCTCTGAAGTCAGCGCCGGCTCAGGCAGCCGAGGGAAAAACTTGTTTAAGCTGTCTTCAGATTAAGGGCAGCAAGTTCCTTTCGAAGTCAAATCACAGTTATAATGACCGGAACAGAAAACCATACGAGCGGGTTAGTAAACAAAAGAGTGCGCCACAGAAAACTGTAGAAGACAGCATTATGGTATCACAGAACTTACCGTGTACTTTTACAATGAAAACCAGCGTTCTCCACGAAGCACCAGTGCGGGCTCCATTATGGCGACCAGGATCCTCCAAGGAAGGGGGCGGGGCTTGGAGGGGGTTTTCAAGCTTTCGGGCGGGGAAGCATCCTGATTGGGTGGAATTGTCCAAGCCCCTATATAAGGAAGGAGATAAGGAAAAACTGACTGATTTGTTTCCTTTCTGTTGCAGAGGTCAGCAGAGGGTGAGGAAGCAGCCGAGAGGTTCCAGTGGGCATACGAAAAACTAAACTGTTTTTTTCTTTATACTCTAACTAAGCCTGCTGATAACGAATTTTGGACTCTAAATAGGGGTTCTTACCCAACTTAATTTTCTTTTGTTACCATTTTTAAGTCAATAAAGAAACATTTTTGTTAACCTAACCCCTGCTCATAGTGATCCCTTACAAAGGTGGAGTCCAATAACATAGCAAGATCAAGTCCGTAAGTATAACGGGGTTCAGCAACTAATCCGACAAGGGTCAGGCAAAGACACAACGATAGTACAAAGAAACAGGTTTGGCAACACGAAAAAAGCATAGACAAGAAACAGAACGTCCTACGTTTTTTCAGAAGCAAGGAGTTGGAGCGAGGGCAGGGTTAATAAAGAAGGAATCACGTGACCACTTAAGTCACGCACTCAACCGCTTCGTCTTTCCCAGACGTAACGGACGCCATTGTTTCCATGGCAACCGCCAGCTGTCGGAGAAGCGTATCCTTCTGCATGCCTTTCTTAAAGGAGAAACATGCAGAAAGCATCTATATGCACGCCACTGTTTACTTGGGCACTTAATGGTTTTTGTTCTGGCATGTAACCCGAACCTAGGACATTTCACCCCTTTAATCGTGACACTCATCTGCAAATGCCTTTAAGAGTAGCATCCAAAAGCAGCTCCTAGGTATCCAGCATCACTGAGGAAGCAGGAGCTCCCTCTGGTGCATGAGGACCTAGTGCACTGGATGCTACAAAACTAACTTCCACATGAGATGCAAAGTAGAACTTTAGAGGATCCATAATTCTTTAAATGTCTCCTACCGTTCTATTATTCACATTCCAAAACAGACAACCTTTAACTTCACATATGTATGTGTGCTTGGCACCAGTTGATCTGGGAGCCAACATTTGCTGCAGGTAGCTGTTAGTGTCAAGCTATCCAGGCTCTACTAGGCTATAAACTGGAGTATATTTTGTTACCGACTGATGATGGAACCTGCAACCCCACATAAATAGAATCTTTAACCCTGCAAAAGCCGTACCTTAAATGTGCACAGAGTTTGTCGTATATACCCCTGCTCTGCATGATATCCATTGAGGCCAGGAACCCCTAACGATGGCTTTATAGTGAATATCTCTGTACGGTTCCGTCAGTTAGCACATTGGCATCCAGGCAACTATCATCCCATAATCTACCAACACTCTTCTGACATCTGTCTCCTCCTTGAAGTCTTTAACCTTGACGTTCTCGCACTCACTGAGATGTGGTTCAATGCCAGCTCTGTCACTACTCTTGACACTCTTCTTCCTGAGGGCTACAAGATCCTCTCTAAGCCCAGGGCCTACTATCATATCCACTCAATCCTATTCTTCCTTCATCTGCAGGCTTGGTGTGTCTCCTACCCTCTTGCTTACTCTTGCCACCATCTACAGGCCCCCTGGCCCAGTCTCCCGCTGCCTTTTTGAATGGGCCGACCTCACCTATTCTCTCCTGACATCTACCTGCAAGCTTCTCCTCCTCTGAGACTTCAGCATTCATCTTGACTCGTCTGATAAGGCCACTGTACTCTTCCGCTACCTCTGTGACTCTTTCCCTCACCATTCTTCCCTCTTGTTCGACCCACTCAGCCGGACACACCTTGGATGCGCTCATCTCAGCAAACATCCCTATCTTTAACCCTCTCACTACACCTCTCTCCTGACCATGCTCTCCTCTCACCTGGAGCTTCTGGGCTCCCTGGCTAAGCCTCTGCCCACAACAGCATTCTCTTTCTCTGTTATTCAACTGATGAAGCGTGTGGCAGTCTCTCCTTTTGCTGCCACTTTCATCCCACCTGCTAATGACTCTCCCACCAACACAGCCCTCGCTATCCTTCCCCTCTCCATCTCCAACACCCTTGCCCCTATCATGGGGATCCATGTGAAACCTGCATACAAGCCTCGCCCTAGCACCTGATGAAGTCTCTAAAGATGTCTGCTCTATGAAAGTCTCCTCCAAACGGGTGCTCAACATTTCCTCACTCCTGCCTTGACCAATTTCTGCAACCACTCATTTGCCACTGGCTCTTTCCCACTTTCCCTCAAGCACTCCCTTGTGCACCCTGTCCTAAAAAAGCTGTCTGCCGACCCCTCCTGCACAGCTAACTACCGCCCTATCTCCACTACCCCCTTCCTGGGCAAACACTTGGAGAAGTTGGTCTTCTCCCAACTGATCCACCACACTGAATCTGTTGGCTGTCTCCATGACCACCATTCTGGCTTCAGTGCATCCAGAGGCATGGAAACTGCTCTCCTGAACACCTGTGAGGACCTGCTCTCAAACCTTGATTCCTACTCTCCTTCTGTTCACATCCTCCTTGATTTGTCCTCTACCTTTGACACAGTCAATCATGCCACCTTCATAAAACGGCTCTGTGAAACCCTTAGCATCATGGACCCGAGACTGGATTGGTTCACCTCCTTCCTATCTAATTGACCTTCCCAGGTGCAACTGAGCCCTTTCCTCTCCTCCATCTCACTCTCTACCTGCCGTGTCCCTCAGGACTCTATCCTATCGCCGTGGCTCTTCAACATCTACCTTGCGCCTCTGGCCCTCTTGATCTCCTCCTTTTCCCCTAATTTCCAGTGTAATGCTGATGACACACAGCTCTCCTTCAAGCTTCCCTCCACTGCCTTCTCTTCTACCTCTCTCATTTCTGACTGTCTGACTGCTATTCAGGCATGGTGCATGGCTAATGATCTATGTCTTCATGCCAGTAAGACCAAGATCCTTCACATTGGGACGCTGTGTCCCTCAACACACTCTGGCTGCCCTCCTTGCGTCCCCTCCCCTCACCATTTTGTGAGGCTGAAAACTTGGTGTCATCTTTGACTCCTCTCCCTCCTCATCCCCTCACATCACAGACCTTGACAAGAAAGCCTTCCTTCAGCTTCACCTGCTCAGAAGCATTCTCCCCTTGCTTACCTTCCCCCAGAAACTGAATGTCTCCGGAGCTCTGGTTCTCTCTAGGCTTCACTATTGCAACTGCCTCTTCCTCAATCTGCCTCTTTCCTCCCTTCAACTAATCCAGAATAGGACTGCAAGACTTATCTTTGGTCCCAACCTCAAGGACTGCATCTCTCCAGCCCTAAAATCCCTCCACTGTCTCCCGGAGGCTGCTCCATCCAACTCTCTCTCCCTAAATACCTCCCTGCTAGAGCCCTTCGGTCCTCTTGCTCCAACTCTCTGCAGAACAGACGTTTTTCCATGCAGCTCTGGAATGACCTCCCTGCCCCATTCAGACTTGAGCCGGATTTCCTTAAATTCTGAAAGCTTCTCAAGATCCTGCTCTTCTCTACTTCCTTCCCTCTCGCCCTCCCTTGTTAATGCCCACATCTGCTGCTGCAACTGGCGGTCTGGTCCCTTAGGAGTCATATAGGGCACCAAGCCCTCCTTGTCCAGTCTATACCAGCACCCCCCTTTCCGGGCCCCCTTCCCTGACTAGCCTGGTCGGTTGGGCATACCTCTTAAGTCTGCCCCCCCCCCCTTTCTTGCACTTAGATGGTGGTCCACCCTCAGCATCCCCTGACACTTTCTCCTACTGGGATCCCCCCAGCACTTGCCTAGCCCCTGGCCCTTTCTTTCCCCCCTCCCCCGCATTTTTATGTCCCCTCCTCGGACCGTCACCACCCCCACCACATTCCCCCTCTGCACTTCTTGTTACTGCACTTCTACGATCTGAATGTCACATGGCCTAGTAGGACCGTTTTTGTTGTTTATGTCCCCTGCACCCCGGTCCCCTTTTTGGCTTGTGGCACCTGGAAACACAATTGTGCTGTATAGTGCCCTTATAAATATTCATTGAATAAAAATAAAAAAGAGTCCATCATAATGTGAGGATGGCTTTTTATTTTTCTTCCTGCAGCACAAGAAGCTGGCTGAGGGCAGTGCATACGAAGAGATGCCGACATCCACTGTGTACTCAGAGAATGACATCAGCAACTCCATCAAGAACGGCATCCTGTACCTGGAGGATCCCATCAACCATGTGAGTCTGTGGCTTGTTATCGAGGAGTGGCTGCCCCTGCGAGGGGGAGTAGCCCAAGCTTTCTTCGGGCTCTGAGGCCAGTGTCATTGCAGCTGCCCTCTGGGACAGTCTGACGCGAAGTATAATATTTCTACCCTTCTCTTGGCAGTGGGAATACTGGAGGTGGGTCTTCTGTCCCAGGTTGGGTGTCCCTATTCAGGGGGCGTGTTTGAGCTTTGCCTTTCAGTCGGAAATGGTTGGCAGATCTTTCTGGACACATGCAGCCTATCTCTTGGGCTATTGTTTTAGAACCATTTTGAAGTCTGGCACTAAATACATTGCGACTGCTGTGGCCTTCCTAGTAGCACCACATCCTGGTACTTAAAGGCAGAACTGTGAGGGCTGGCTTCCCATAAAAGGATAATTTTTCCACAACAAAAAGTGACACTAAAGAATGGTTGTAGGTCAAAGGATCAAATCAAAAGGATTGAAATACAATAGGGTCGAATCAAAAGGACCGAAAACAAAAGGGTTGGTTTTTTTTTGTTTTTTTTTGGAGGGGTTCCCTCCCCCAAACCCCCGTTTTTGGTGTAAAAATCACCTTTTTTGCCTATACGGAAACCCAAAAAAAAATATACATTTAAAAAAATACATTCAACCCTTTTGTTTTAGGTCCTATTGACTCGACCCTATTGCATTCGATCCTTTTGCATTCGTTCCTTTGACCGGACACCCTAAAGAATAGATTGTAATATTTCAAAAACACTATTTGTGCCTTTATTTAGCTTTTTCACATAGCATTGGGGAGGGTTACAAAAATCAATCTTATGGCACTGGTGGGCAATCCACGGTCCTCCAGATATGTTGATATACAACTCCCATCAGCCCCAAACAGCACAATCAAAGGTGAGGGATAATGTCAGTCATAGGCCAAAGCATCTGAGGGTCAGTGCAACATAGCCCCAGGAAGCGGCAACTCGTGTCTGTGTCCATTTATTGCCTGTGTCTGCCATGTGATCGCGGCGTGGTCCTGCAGCTCCGGCCTGGGTGCCCCCAGAGCCGAGGCTGACACGTGCTGGGTGCCCCCAGCTGTTGTGAGACTCCCAGTGTTCCTGACTGTGCAGGGTGATGCCTGCACGCTGCGTGCCCGCAGCACTTGTTCCTGAGTCATGTGATCGGGACACGTGGCGTGGCCTGCCCCATAGACCGGAGGTGGGCCACCACATTGGCGACAAGGCGGTCTGGGCCCCTGCGCACATCCTTGTGCGGGTCGCCAGGAGCCTCTTTCGAGGAAGCGGGCGAGACAAAGGAGGCCGCATGGTGAGAGGTGGCAGTCGCCCTAAGAAGGAAGAAACATTTTCTTGAACATCCCCACAGTAAACTCCTCACCGCGGACTCAGCCAAAGCTTCAAGGATGCCAACAAAACCTACAAAACAGCCATCATCTCCCACAAAGCTAATTCCTACAACGCCCACTTGGCAATGCAGCATCTGACTCGAAAGAACTTTTCTCTATCCTTAGAGAACTAGAAAAACCCCTACCAGCCGAAACGCCCACCAACGCCAGCAAAGAATGGTGTACCACCATACAAGATGCACTTGACTCCAAAATTGCTGTGCTCCAGAACAAAATAATCACCAAAAGACTACTACTAGCAGATAAAAACTCCACCACCTCTAACCCGCTCCCTGCCACCAGCGATAACCCCAATCCCTTATTCCATTTCACACCTGTCACCCAAGAACTTGTATTCAATACTATCTCCAAACTAAAAGCCTCTAATTGTAAAGGAGACAAAGTTCCTGCCAAACTAATCAAAGCATGCGCCTCCACCCTGGCCCCCACCATTACCAAATTTGTCAACTGTTCCTTCAATTAAAATACAGTTCCAGCTTGCATTAAAGAAGCCTGGGTTACCCCGCTTCTAAAAAACCAAATCTAGACCCCACTATTCTGACTAATTATCGTCCCATAACCACGGTCCCTTTCCTACTCAAAATCATTGACAAATTAGCTTATAATCAAATCCAAACTCACCTGGAATCGCATCAGCTCCTCGGCACTAGACAATCAGGCTTCAGGCTGAACCATAGTAGAGAAACAGCACTTTTGGACCTAAAAATCCAGGTGGATGCCATTAGAGATACAGGGAAACTCTGTATACTCCTGCTGCTGGACCTCTCTGCAGCATTTGATCTGGTGGACCATGATAAACTATGCACCTCACTCGCTCGGGATTTCAACTTCTCCAGCGAAGCCACTGCATGGGTGAAATCCTTCTTAACCGATCGCACATCCAAAGTGTCCATGGGCAAAGTATCGGCCAACCCCATCCCAGTCCCCATAGGAGTGCCCCTAGGATCTTGTCTCTCCCCCACTCTGTACAATGCGTACACCAAACTCCTTTTCTCAGCATTAGACGACATGGGTGTCATCCACACCAGTTTTGCGGATGACTCCCAGATCCTCATACCACTCACAGGTAACTATGACCAGGACACTGCGACCATCAACAAAATGTACGTCATCATCCAAAACTGGATGGCACTAAATAGTCTCTGTCTCAATGATGAGAAGATAGAAATCCTCATCGTAGGATCCCCAGCTAAAATAGCGGCTCTCCGCCCAGATTACTCAGCTATTAATATCGATGGCACCTGTATTCCAGTGCTGAAGCAAGTGAAAACATTAGGAGTCTACCTCGACTACTATGACTAAACATATCAATGCGCTAGCCTCCTCCACGGCCTACACTTCCAAACGTATTGCTCTCTGCCGACAATTTCTGACACCAGCAAATTCCCTTAACTTGGCCAGGGCCTTAGTACTATCGAAATTGGATTACTGAAATGTATTACTACTAGGCACATCCAATACCAATCTATCCAAAATGCAACTTCTGCAAAATAAAGTCCTAAGAGCAGCCCTAGGAATAAAAAAATCGGACCACATTTCCAAGACAAGGAAGGACGCTCACCGGCTTCCCATCAAAGCAAGAATTATCTTCAAAACACTTTGCATTGCACATAAATGTCTGACCAAAAAAGATCCAATTTACCTTAACAATACTCTTTTCCCAAAAGAATACACCAGATCACTAAGATCCAATGACAACCTCCTATTGGCACCCCCTCGTTACAAAACTACTAGAGCGGGGGGCAGCAGCTTCCCTGTTCTAGCCCCTAAACACTGGAACACCCTCCCCATTAACATCAAAAAAGAATCTTCCTTCCATCGCTACAAGAAGTTGCTTAAAACCTGGTTATTCAACCAATATTAGTACTAAGGGACATTCCTCTGTGAAAGTGTAACATGCCAGTGAAATCTGTAAACTGTAAATATTGTCTATCTTGTTGTACTAGCTCGCCATCTGTGTTGTAATTTATGCTCTGTAACAATGTACGACAAATCTCTAAGCTGTCTTGTAACCACGCCCTGCTACCTGAGGGTCTGGGTGTGTAATAAATAAAATAAAATAAATAGTGTCCGCTATGCTGCGGGTGGCCCAGGGCTCCGTGCTGTGTGGGTGCACGGGCCGTCTGGTGCCGTGAGCGAGGCTGAGGTTTCGGGGGCTGCCGAACAGCACAGGCGGCCCCGATCAGGTGCGGTGTCGCCCGCATGCACCGACAAGCGGCGTCGGCCGCAACGTAGAAGAGGAGCAGTGGGAGCGCTGAGGCCAGCTGGTGACTCCCTCAGGTAGGGAGGAGATGCCGGCGGGACCTTGTGCGCCCGCGGTAGAAGATTAACACTGGACCACAGCGGTGTTTCAACAGGAAGGGGACGCCCCATCATCACCTGGTCCTGCCCGGGAGGGGGGAAGAGAAAGAAAAAAGAAATTAAAGAAAATATTTTGGGGGAGGGTGGCAGGTGGTAGGGGATCATGTAGCGAGTACAAAGGGAAGTAGGGGCCTTCCACGAGAAGAGGGGGCGTGGCCATCCGATACCCAGGCCTGCAGTGGTAGAGAAAATAAAATGCTGGAAAAAGGGAACGAATGAAGTGGGGGAGGCCATGGGTGTGCAGCATCGTGATCAGCTGCTGGCGGCGGTCCCAGGAGGGAGCAACAACGGGAGCAACAACAGGCAACAGTGGCTGGCCCCACATTCACTGGCCCACCAGATTCCAACAGGTGAGGATGTGCCCACCCCAGGATATCACCACAGGAAAAAGGGGAAGCCAGAGTGCCTAGTCATCCACACAGTTAAGGGGGAGGAGCAAACAGTGCAGCAGTACTTACAACGCAGCTGAAGTTATGGCCTGGGCTCCCCATTAGCCCTGAGGGTCCATCATTCTACGCTTCACAGCATCTCATCGCCTTTCACCAAGGGGAACCCCAAAGGGTAGCGGCTCCGCAAGGAGTGCCTGTGCGTCCCCTAAGTGGCTTCCAGAGTCCTCACCTTTCACCAAGGGGAGCCCCGAAGGGTAGTGACTCAGCAAGGAGTACCTGTGCGCCTTAAGTGACGTCCAGAGTGCGCAGCCCACCCATGGGCCCATCACCAGTGAGCGCAAGCGGCGGCACGCCCGGTAACCATCATGGGGGATGACGACAATGAAGGGGGTTACCGCCATAATGTGCAGCTGGCGCTGTTTTATCCGTTTGATGTGGTTGGTGCTCCAGCCAGTCTAGGACCCAGGTGGACGGCCTGGGTGGAAAACCTAGAACTGTATTTTGAAGCGGTGGAGATTAAGGACATAGAGAAACTCCCACCACTTCTGTACTCTGCCGGCCCAGCTCTCCAGAGGCTGTTTAAGACTCTGCGGCCCCTAAATCAGTTATATGGCACGCCCATTGCAGCCCTGAACAAATACTTCATGCCCATGGTCAACCGGGATTATGAACGGTTCAGGATGAGGTGCGCGAGGCAAGAGGAAGGAGAGATTCTCGGTGCATTTCATGGCACGCTTTGTGGAATTTCGCTGTCCTGCGCCCTGGGCAACATCGAGGATGATGAGATCAGGGCTCAGATAATATATGGCTGTAGCTCAGCGAAGGTGCGTAAACCAGTCCTCAGGGAGCCAGGACTGAGCCTCGACTGAATCCTGGAACTGGGCAGCGCCCAGGAGTTGGCAGAGTTGCGTGCCGCGGCGATGGACCTCTTCAGGCAACAGCTCAGGTTGGAAGCCCCCATGAAATGGGTTAAATTGGAGGAGGTGTCGGCGGTCAGCAAATGGCAAGGAGTTAGGCCAACGAGAAGAGGGGATTGGCCATAAAGAGACCCAGGTGCCACCATATGCTATCAGTGCGGATGGGACCGCCCGCACCTGCAGGAGTGCCCGGCCAAAGGACACGCCTGTGGGAGGTGCGGAAAGGTGGATCACTTTGCACAGGTGTGTCCAGCCCCAACGCCGGCCAGCATGGTGGGGCCATCGGCAGGAAGTGCGTCAAAGGAGGGTGCAGGGAGGAAGCCCCCAAGAGTGGCGACGGTCCTGGTGGCCGAAGAGCCAAGGAGGGGACTGTATGACTATATCGAGGAAGAAGAGGAGGAAAATGTGTTCTTCTTGTCCTGCAGCAGAGCAAGCGGCCAGTTTGATCCAGGCATTTTCTGATCCCCAGCGCCCGCCATCGGGCCCCGTGGTGTGCGGACTGGAATGCACCACAGTTTTATGTGTGCTGTGTTTTTTTGTCATAATAAAGGAGGGATGTGGTGTGTGGCCCATTAGCTGTGGGCCTGTTGCCACTTTAAGAAAGAGCATAATGACTCTGTCATGACACGCCTCAATTAAAGGGGCTATGCTGGCACGTGAGGGTCAGTGCAGCAGAGCCCCAGGAAGCGGCAACTTGTGTCTGAGTCCATTTATTGCTTGTGTCTGCCGTGTGATCACAGCCTGGTCCTGCAGCCCCGGCCTGGGTGCCTGTAGAGCCGAGGCTGCCACGTGCTGGGTGCCCCCAGCTGTTCTAGACACCCAGTGATCCGGACTGTGCAGGGTGATCCCTGCAACCTACACGCTGCGTGCCCGCAGCACTGGTTCCTGAGTCGGGTGATCCCGACACGTGTTGTATCCCACCCCGGTGACCGGAGGCAGGCACCACAACATGTAAGGAGCTGGCCAGGATTGCATTCTGAGGCATAGAGCACCCTTTCTGCACCAGCCTAAAGAGGTGTTCATTTAGGGCACCTTGGAGGTGTCGTTAATGTAGAAAACAGGCAGCACTAAATATGAAATGTTTGCTTTTCCGTAAAAAAAGTAAGTTTGTATGCAGAGAATATGTTTTAAAGCTGTTACACTAAAAGACCACAAGATGGCAGAGTGCGCGTGTAGTAAGCAGTCTAAATGCAAGGACAGTCTGAAATGTGTTTCCCTATCACATTGTCTACATTTCTACATTACAGAAAGTACCACAGAGGATATGTAAGCTAGTCGCTCGAGACACTTTCTGTACTGTAGAAACGTGTCTTTGCTTTTTGCATTCGGGCAGGGAGACACACAGTAACCATGCAATACTTCAACTGCACATGTTTTACATTCATTTTCTTGGCTGCTTCAATGACATCTTTCCTCCACTGCTCCAGTCACCCTCAGAATGAAGGTGGAAGGATTTGTAGGGGAAAATGTGTTTCTACGTGGTATTCACCATGACCTCTGAATCAGGCCCCAAGTGTTGCTCCAGAGGAGAACCTGAGGCCTCAAGGGAAGCTATTTTGTTTATTTATTGAACATTTGTATGGCACCTATACAGCAGGAAGTGTTTCCAGGCACCCCAAGGCAAAAGAGAGGGGAGGGTACAGGGGGAAAAGAACAACCATAACAGTCCTGGAGGCGTGGGCAGCATGTGAGCGATGAGGATGTGAGTCCTTGAAAGCTCCTGAGGCCTCCAGCAATATCCTGGACTAATATCCTGATTTCGCGACGAACTATGACAGAAATACACCTGCTAAAGGGTGAATATGTGGAGAGCAATCGGGTGAAGTGTGGCCTGTGGAATCCGATTCCTCATGGAGATATTAAGTTCGTAATAGTGCGCCCCTGAAAACCCCTTGCCAAAATGGCCACCAGCTGCGGACTACGCCAGGGAGGGCACCATTGGCGCAGAGACTGCCTGCAGCGAAATATCAGCTGGAACCGTAGTCATGGCATGTGGACGCACTGATCTCTGCTTCTGGTGCTACGGAACTGGAGACTTACTTACACACACCGCTCGCTGCCCAGCAAAGGCAAAAGGCTTTTGTCTGCCCGGGCAGTTGGGGCTCGCCAGATACACACAGCTGGCTGTGGGGATACAGGACAAATTGAGGACGGCTGCAACAACGAGCACCACAGCTGGCGAGGTGTGGACAGCTAATTGAGGACAGCGCCGACCTACGGACCAGTCCGCCGGATCTGATCTCCCACAGGGGTAACGGGAGGGAACGAACACTATCCGGAGCCCCGACACTAACTGGAAAGAAAACTCTGCGATACGCGGATTAGCATGATTCCCACAGTGTTTCCTTCGACCTCCAAACACCCCAGAGGTCCAGGGTGGTGCCGGGGCTAGGACAGACGCCGCAGGGACGTAGACCTGACCCCCCGGGAGAGTCATCGAGCTATGACTAAGGATGCACAAAGGAGCGCAGACTCCGGATAATAAAATCGGTGAGTGAGCGACAGCGCCCGACCTGCAATGATAGTTTCTAACAATCACCAAAAGCACATTCTATGAACGCACTCTGCCAATACATTACAACAAGACGCTTGCTGTGCATGCACCGTTCTTTCAAATAAACACTTGCTAACAAGATAAGTCCACAGCCAGAGACTGCAAGGAGTGAGCCCACTCAATGCCTACCTTTTAGGCTGCGGTTCTACCTCAGCAATATCAGCAGCTGCGCAGCAATATCAGCAGCTGCGCGGAAGCCACCAGAATGGGTACAGCCCGCACTAGAACGCATAGGGCGGACCTTGTGGCCTCATCCACACTGGTCAGCAGGTTTACCATCCGACACAAGCCTGGGGAAGAACAATACAATGCATTGGCCCTAAAAATACACAGGAATCCTTTACAGATGGGGAGGCCATTATCGAGCTGTGGACGTCCCGCTGACTGGCCAACAAGGGGTCACTACCTGGGGAGCGGTGGAGGGAAACCTGGTGGTCCGCTGCAAATGGCAATTGACTTTTGCAGACAACGCAGTTCTACTGGGCCTGACCATACCAGACATGCTGCATGCGCACTGACAACCGTAGTAACTCTATGCTACACCCCCAGACCACCAACGCTGTCCCCCCGGACCTCACGGCCTGCGAGATCTCAATGGTCGCCGGTACAACTCGACAGTGGTGAGGCGCGGATGCAGGGGCTCACCACTGTGGCAACAGTTGATGCCTCCACATAGAGGTGGCTTCTCCCTCTCTGGAGTCCCGGAGTGACCCTGAGACGCACATCGACATTCATCACAAAGCTGTGTCAACTCTCTTGGGCCTGACTTCAAGTGAAGGGCAAACATCGGCCCGGCGCGGTGCTGTCAAGTTACAGGTGGTGGAATCCCTGCTGCTTATGATAAAAGTCGATTTTCAGTGCTGTGCCCCGTATGCCCATGCATACGTGGCCTCTTCCCGCCCAGGCTCTAAGAGGCCTGGATATGTACAGCGCGGTCCGAGTGGCGATCCTGGACCCGGAGCTAAGAGACCCCAAAGTGCACTAATAATACTCTCCCATTAACACAATACCTCAAAGGTGCAGCTCGGCTACCCCTGCAATTGCTCCCACCTCACTCTTGCAGTAAGTTATCATGGTCAAAGACAAACACAAAAAGGCATCTACCCACAGTAAGATGGAGCAATATGCGAGGACCGCAACAACTGCCCTCATGGGGCAAACATCAAGTGATGCAGTGGTAATGGAGGTAACCATCTTGCTAAAAGATGTAATGATCGCCATCGCTAGCTCCCGCACCTCGATGTAGATGAAAATGGATGATATTAGCGCAGACGTGTCCTGCTGCGCCATGATCTACAGAAACTCTGGTCCCGAACTAGGGGAAGCGGAACAACCCATATCGAGCGCAGAAGATGGCCTCTGCAACATGGAACAACAAATGTCGAGGGTATTGGCATGCCTGAAAACAATGGAGAAGCGCGTGGATGAGGGAGAGGGTAGGTCACGACAAAACAAGGTCCGCGTGCTGGGGCTGCCCGAGGTCACAAGGTCCAAATATGGAACTATTCCTTGAACAATGGTTGGTGGACATATTTGCGCCTAAGACATTCTTAAACCTTTTTTCTATTGAATGGGCTCAATGCGTGCCTTGCTGGGACTGCCCGAGAAGTCAGAAGGTCCAAATATGGAACTATTCCTTCAACAATGGTTTGTCAGACATATTTGCGCACAAGACATTCTCAATTTTTTTTTTCTATTGAACGGACTCACCGCGTGCCAACAGGACAACCTACCCCAGGTGCCCCGCCGTGCACAGTCATTGCCAAACTGTTGAGTTACAGGAGCCGTGACATGCTGCTTCAGATGGCCCGGAGCAGAGGGTCGATCACGTATAACGGATCTCAAATTGCTTTTTTTCCAGATTACACCAGGGAGGTGCAGCGTGCTAGACACTCATTTGACCAGCTCAAGAAACGTTTACAGACCCTAAACGGTAAATATGGTCTACTGTTCCGGCGCAACTGAACATTTACTAAAAAGGCACTACTGTACACTTTACAGATCCACAGGAGGCATGGAAATGGGCAGAGCAACGTTTGGAGGGTGATAGGGTACCAGACAGAAACAAAGGTAATAACAGACCCAGGGCTCACCCCTGGGCCTCTACTGGAACAACAGCCACAAATGCAAGAACCGGAACGCCCACTGCCCATGGTTGACGACTGAAGGAACAATACCATATACAACGGGATGTTGATCCATGGCTGAGGCTTTGCCGAGCACAGATGAATCCTCGATCACTGGAATGTTGATGTCACGAAATTGCCATGATCCGCACTTATGCTGGGTGGCCTGGCGCCACCAGATTGATTGCGCCCCCCTGGCCCTCAAATTTGACTTAGTGGTGTTGGCAGGCTTTCCATTTCCCTGTTCATGCCACCGTAGGCAACGCGGATTGCGAGTTTTGGTTTGGTTACTGATAGCAGACGGTTTCGACTATGAGCATAGTTCGGGCGACAGATGCTTCAAGTTGGGGTGGAGTATAGACAGGGGGGGTAGAAGGGAGTACGAATAGTGGGGTCAAGATAATTGGTGTTTCTTGTTTTTGTTTACCCCTTAGATTCACAGTGGGTTTGGGAAGGAGGACCCGTACATTCACTTGCCCGAAACATGACACATATGTAAACGACACTGCCTGCATGCCTCTAATCACCCAGGTGCACCCATGGCAAATTCTCAGAATATAAGAGGGGTAAGCACGGCCAACAAATCTATCAAACTACTCGCGTGGAATGTGAATGGACTGGGGTCAGGGATTAAACAATGTCTTGTCACCCAATTCTTAAACAGACACTGCCCTGATGTGGCCTTTCTCACCGAGACGCACCTGGCAGGCACAACATGTACCCTCTTCTGTAGGACAAACTTTCGCACCTCGATCCATGCGGGATTCTCTATGGGCTCTAGGGAGGGGGGGTCTTGATCCTATTGCACAAACTCCTCCCATTTGTACTATCCTCAGTGAAGCAGGACCCCAGAGGTAGGTTTGTAATGATACAGGGCATGCTGTGGGGGGGGGGGGGGGGTAACCATGGGTATATTGGCCATTTATGCCCCGCCAGTAGTCACTGGAGATCTCATGACAGATGTGGTGGCCATAATCGCGAAATAACGGCCAGATCTGTGGATCCTCCGCAGCGACTTTAATGAAGTTGTGGACGTAACAATGGAGCGCACTCATATTCAGGGACGGAACCCCAACACGCTCACAAAATGGGCAAGTTTTGCGATGGCCCTTGGCCTGTGTGATATATGGTGGGAAACTCAAAAAATAGTCCATAGGCGCCCCTCTGCAAGAACGAACACAGCCCATTGATCTGTTCTTTGGGAAGGTACCCACTCGAGAGTCGGCAGCCACACTTTTAGCTCATTGTACCTTTCACAGACGGGAAACTCCACCCACGGGACCGCAAATATTAATTCCACTGAGGCGCCCATGTCTCCCTGTCACGGCTTGATTACTTTCTCCTTCCGATCCCAGGTGCATACAGGGTGACCACTGAAACCCTCCTACCTCGGGGTATTTCTGACCACTCACCTCTCTTCATAGAAATAGATACGAATAGACCCAATCCCCCAGCTACATGGATGCTAAAGAACTACTATCTTCGTTTCCCAGAGTTTGTAGACCATATGCAGGAAAAAAAACAGTATTTTAAGACTAACCCCAACACAGTTAAGAGCGCAGAGATAATCTGGGAAGCCTATAAGACAGTACTCCGGGGAGACAAGCAAAAAAAAGTGCTAGAAGCCGAGAGGGAGGCTGTGGAATGGGAGGCCAAATACATACTAGTGGCAACAACAGACATGCATCGATCCCTCCTGAAAGCCAGGAAATGTTTCCGGAACATTGTGTTTGATAACTCCAAGCACGCTCACTGGGAAATGCGCATGCGCACATACGAACACGGTGACAAAGCAGATAAAATACTGGCCTGGCTGGAGAGAAGGGATGAGGGTCACCGACACGTTAGGGAAATTGCCACAGCACAGAATGAAATCGTTCAACAGGACTGTGAAATAGCTGATGCCTTCGCGGAATGGTATGCAACTCTTTACGGGGGTCCGACTAGCCCAGTGAATATCTCCATATTAGAAGATATCACGATTCCCCGGCTATCCGAGACACAACGTACACAGCTGGATGTTTACATTACTGAATCAGAAGTTGCAGAAGCCATTGCCCAACTGCACACGCGGGAGTGGGGGGGGCGCTGGGTCCTACCGGATTTCCAGTGAAAACCAGGAAGTAGCTGGGAGGAGAGAAAATGGCAATCCCCTTTCATAAGATGTTCCTCTATTGCAGAGACCAGGGTCTCCTTCCCCTGGATCTGCACAAGGCCAGTATCATGGTGATCCCTAAACCGGGGAAACCTCTGGAATTATGTAGTTCATATAGACCAATCTCACTGATCAATGGCTAAGCCAAGATCCCGGCCAAAGTTCTTGCAATCAGACTGCAAGCAGTGATCCTTTCCCTGATGCACCTTGATCAGTGCGGCTTTATGCCACACAAGTCAGCACGCGTGAATATACAACGCCTCCACCTGCTGCTGGGGTGTGCACCGGTCCTTAGCGAACCCCTCGCTCTACTGGCCATCGACTTGGAATAGGCGTTTGACTCTGTAATATGGGAAAGTCTCTGGGAAATAATGCGACAAATAGGATTCAGAGACACCTTCCTGGGATGGGTCCAATTATTGTATGGAGCCCTGATAGGAGAGGTCAGAATTAATGGTTGGCGCTCCAGATCCTTTGCGTTGGGCAGCGGGACACATCAGGGATGCCCCCTATGCCCCTTACTATTCGTGATTGCCATCGAGCCCCTGGCTCTATGGCTTCGCCAGACTAATACTTTGATGGGTTTCCTTTGGCCAGGTGGCGAGGAAGGTAAACTTTCCCTATACGCAAACAACCTTATGGTGTATCTGATTGACCCGGACCGCTCTTGACCAGTAGTTACACGAATGCTGGAGCGATACAGTGAGTTTAGTGGGTTGCAAGTCATTTGGGGTAAATCGATCCTCTTCCCAGTGTTGGGAGGGGAGCATGTGATTCCACCTGATAGCCCATACCGTGTTCAGCGGGACTGTTTCCGTTACTTGGGAATTCAGATCTCTGTGGATCTCTCAGAATACATTGACCATAATCTACAGCCGGTCACAGGACGATTCTCAAACAACGTCCAACACTGGATGTCACTCCCCCTGACGCTACTGGGTAGGGCCGCCGTGTTCAAAATGCTGACGTTACCTCGCTTCTTGTATGTCGTGCAAAATGCCCCCCTGGGGTTCCCTGACTCGGAATTTCACTGGGTGGACGGTCTCACGAGGCAGTTGATCTGGGGTGGGGCATACCCACGAATCGCCCTCAAGACACTGCAGAGATCAGTTTGGGGGGGTATAGGATTACCACACCTCTAGTCATACTATTGGGAAAGTCAGATGATGTGGTCAACAACGTGTTTCGTGAGGATAAAGGGCTCCCATACATACAGGCTGTGATCCTAGGACTACACAATATGTCGCCACTTGTGAATCTTCATCAGCCAATCACTAGGACTTCCCCGCACACGATGGCAATACACACTGCAAGAGTGTGGAAAGCGGCACATAAACACATCGGATGGGACAATAGGGTAACTCTGGTGAAACCTCTATGGAATAATAGCATTCTCGCCGAAGTGTGCAGACTACCGCACTGGCCGAGATGGGTTTAGGCCCAGATTACGGTGGTGCGAGATGTCTTTGTGGAGGGTACGATGACTCCCTTTGAAACCCTAAAGCAGAAATGTGGCCTCCCCGAAAGGGAACACACCCATGCACTACACAAACATCTCCCCTCACTTTCAGATATGCCTCAATGCACCCCGTTGGAGCGTGTTAGGTAAAGTTTAAATGCAGTACCCTCTGGGAACACTACAAACAACTCTGACTACAGGTATAGGAAACCCAACCTTTGGTATAAGCTTGTACTACACAGTTTTGGTAGCATGTTGAGCAGCTAGGCTTATCTCAAGAGGGGTCAATGTGAGCTTTAGGGGAGTTACACAGAGATTCACAGTGACAAGTATTCAAATAAACACACTCAAGGGTTCTTGAATAAACAATTATTAATTTATGTATCAGTCAGAATAAGCCTTCTTCAGAAGGGAGCAATATAAAAGCAACACACAAATACACTTCAATACTATACACTCCTATTTTCTAAATCAGTAAAGACCCTTTTGGGATGGCCCACAGACACAACCTACACCCTCAGGTGACTTCAATAGCTAGGGTGCTGGGGACATTAATATCTTACTGTTTGCATTTAGAATACTGTTATCAGTTTGGTCAAAGGAAAAAGTTATTAGAGCAACAAGAGACCACAAATATTCTTAAGCAGGCAAATTCTTTCGGATCCCCTAAGCAGAGTCATTCAGCATAATAGGCTAAGCCAAAATCAATGGGGAAAAGTCTTGTATGGGATGACACACTTCTGGTAGATAAGTAGAAAAGTCTTTGCACAATATTTTAGAAGTCTTTGAAGAAAAGAAGAATCAAATGCAGGGCCACAAGCCGTTAGCCTTGTGAGTGGTAGATGATGCAAGCAACTCTACAGCAAGAGGTACGTTCTCTCAGACTTTGTACAATACCTTTGAATTGAAGAAAAGTGCAGCAGATGACTTCTGTTCCTGTGCAACTCTGCAGATCTCACTGTTCCTGGGCCTCAGTCGTGGGGACAAGAGGGAGGACTTCTGGGGACGCCTGCACTGGAGTGGGACGGTCACCGCTCGCAACCAGCAATCTTCAAATTAGTGGCTGTTCAGGGTTTCAGCTCCTCGCGTCTACCACAAATTGCAACACAGGGGTTCCTGGCTGTCGAGATGGGCTTTCCTTGCTTCCGGGGTCCCGCACTCTGTTGAGGGGGCTCAGGCTCAGTCAGTCCTGCTTCCTGGAAGTCTGGAGGATCTTCCTGGAGCTCTTGGCCAACTTAAAAGCAACGCACATAATCTGGTGTTCCTCTCCCTAGCTATAAGGTTTCCAGCAGCAACTATGTGGAAATTCAACCAGCTGGTTTACTTTGGAGTTGATTGGTTCTACCAATTCAAGGCGAGAAGTTGTCCTTGCAGGGGCTTCTCTATCGAAACGAATTTGGAGTTTCTGCACAACAGCAGGGCTTCACCGGGCAAATCAACGTTCCAGGAGTTGCAAGCCATAAGCCTTGCCTTTTATTCAGTTCTCTCCCATTCATTCCGGCCTAGCTGTCAGTCACCCAGCAGGGTGGCTGTCGGTGCCGGACAGTCAGCTAGCCAATCACTACAGAGTGCATTTTGGTCTCCTAGGAGACTAACCACAGGGAGTTTCGGGCACCTCCCTCACTTCCTGCCTACCCCAGACAGCCTGGAGCCAGAGGTGGGCTTCACTCGTGAATCCTGCCAAAGGCAAAGCGAACAATGCGACCAAAAATGGTTTGGCGCAGAGTGAATCTCAAGAAGGACCTTTCCGCATAGAACTGGCTAAAAAAGACCATGGCCATTTTGACAAAAAAGGCACCCTTGGGTGCTGTACTGCAGCTGCGAATGCAGCCCGCGGTAAATGTACACCACGGTAGCTAAAACGAAACCACTGCCACCAGCCATTCAATGAGAAAAGGGTAACATAAAATTGTTACATGAGAAGCTAGACAAAGGGGATACTAGGTAACTCCTCCAGCACCCTATTGTAAGATAGTGTGTGCTTGGTCTAGAAAGTTACAATTGTAAGTAATGTCAATTTCACCTTACTGCTCTGGTAAACAGTAGTTTATCCCAGAGAAGGTATTTAAACCTTTGGGAAATCTAAAAGACTTCCCTGTGCCACTGCACTGAAGGTGCTGTGTGACACAATGTAAAAGATGATGCCTATGGAGGTTGTCAGGCTCCATAACCAATAGAAACATAGCTCAGAAAACACATTAAAATACATGAGAGAGTGGGGAAAAAGGGTTTCGCTCTCGCCAGGTTAAAAAAAAATCAAGTCCTCAAAATAGTCTGCACTGTCAGGTGGGAGAGGGCACTTTTATATGCATCTTATGGGAAGGCCCACAAATCCGATGCTTCTGGCAACAAGGTTGCAACAAATTGACCGCTGTCATGGGGAGAGAAGTACCAATGGACCCCAAATTACTGTTGCTGGGTGTTACTGTTGAGGAGGTCACCAATCATTGGGAGAAACTGTTTTTGTCCACGGCGTGGGATTAATGAAACACAATATAGCCCAACGCTGAGGCTCACCTGACTGCCCACTTCTGGCGCATTGGTGTGCTGATGTGGACATGTATGCAGTCGTGGAACGTCTAACTTGTACAGCACGAGGATGCCCGGCAAATGCTGCAAAAATCTGGGCCAAATGGGAAGAAGCAAACGGACACTGGCACTCTGGGCAGGAGGGGTGTTGCATCGTGAGGCACTGTACTGATAATAATATTGGTGGTCATTTGTTACATTGTTGCCGCTGGATGTGGAAGGAAGTGAATGTCTTTCATGGTTTTGTGTTGTTAAAAAACGAATACAAAAAGATATATAACAAAAATACAATAACGGTCCTACTAGGCCTTGTGACATTCGGATCGTGCAAGTGCAGTATCAAGAACTGCGGTGGAGAGGGGAGGTAGTCCGGGCAACGGAACGGAAGGGATAGGGACAGGGTGAAGGGGGGGTGAAGGGAGGAGGGGGGCTCAGGGCCTGAGCAAGTACTAAGGGGAACCCAAGAGGGCAAGTGCCAGGGGCAAGAAGTGGAGGGGAAAGAGTGTGAGGGAGGGGTGGACCAGCCTCAATAGGCTGGACAGGGAAGGGTGCCCGAGGGCAGGTGCAGGTAGGAGGGGGTGAAGGGGAAGACTGGTGAAGGGAGGGCCTGGCCCAAGTAAGACTCATAAGGGAAACAGGCAACCAGTAGCAGCGGCAGACTAGCGGGATGTCTGCATTGCTTTGCCTGCAGGAAGGGCTCTGGGGCCTTTATGTGCCATCTTTAACAATAATAAGCAAGTGGAAATAAGAAAGATACGAGGGTCTTCTCTTCTGAATTAGCCTATTTCAAAGTGTATTTAGTTGGGGAATGCGGCGAGGCAGATGTGTGGGTGGTATTAAAGCTGAACTATTTGCTACATATGAATAAACATCTTGAAGTACAAAAAGAAAGGGGAAAATAAAATGGCTCATTTTGAAAACATTAAAGGGATGGATTTGCAATATCTGCAAGCTGTAGCTAGCTACACGTAGAATCCTATCGGTTCTGCAGCCGAAATCAGCCATTTGATATCTCTGTCAGGGCCTTCTTGTCAGCAGGGCTCTGTTCCCACTAACCGTAGAAGCAAAACAATGTTGTGCCTAACGCGTAATGGTCCCTTTTCCGCACATGAAGTATTCACATTTTTGTGACTTTAGGTTTGCACCTAGACTTGTAGCAATAGCCTGCAAGTTGTGCTCAGAGGGCGAATAGTTCTCTTCACGAAGTGGTATGTAAATAAGACGGTGACACACGGATTTATCAAAGCCCCACCCATCCCCAACCACCCTTGAAGTGAACATGGTCAACTGAGTGCATGGAATAGATTGTATGGTATCACCTTTTCCAGCCAGTGTAAAAGTTCTTGGTAAGCCATATTCAGGATAAGTAAGGCTGGAAAACCTCACTCAACAAATAAAGTTAGGAGCTTGAACTGTGACTTCCATCGTTTATAGTGTTAAAGTTGGTACGCCTGATTTATTTTAAGATTGTGCACTATTGCCGGGTTGTAAGAACACAGATGTTTACAAAGATGGCATTTTGGGGCGTTACAGCCTAAGCAGCAATGAGCTGGCGGTCTTGACTTTCTCTGGAGGGTTTAGAGGGACGAAGGAGAGTGGGAGCAGGACTCGCCAGTACATCAGAAGAAAAATTAAGAACACTAAATCCGAAATATGCAAAATATCAACATCTAGAAATAAACTTATTAGCAAGAGCTCACCACTGTACATTAAAAATATAGTCGCCGATCGGATGCCAATAGACCCAGCAATAAAAGTTGGTACAATTCCAGATGTTTCCAAACTTTAAAATAGTTTACAGTTTTTTAGGAAAAACATATTCATCTCGTCCCCAAGCAAAGATTTTACATTCAAAGACTCATGCTGGCTTGCATCCTTTACATTTTCCACTTCAATGAATCCTGGTTAGTCGGCCAATATTTGGTGTCGTGTGTCTATTTATTCAGTGCAAGGATTGGTTGCCTTTCAGTAGTAGCATTATAATTCATTAACCAATGACGAACTCTTGTTTGGCATTGGTTGAGCATTGTCAAGACCGTGCATTTACCTTAACCATGATGGTATGTTGATGCTACAAGCCAAGAACAAGAAACTGAGAGGAGTGCACAGGGTCCACTTTTTACCCACTGGTGGGAATTCTTGAACAGAAATGAATAAGTTCCCAATCTGGAACCCGGGCGGACACCTGCAGCATCTCTGGATAAGAAAGGATCACCCAGTGGCTTTCTAGAACGTCTATCCTTGCATCTGGCTTGGGTGAACATGCATGTCTTTGGTGCATTATAGTTCACTTTACTAGTGCAGCTGAGGGAACACGCACAGGCTGAGACAGAAATGGGTGTCTCACACATGGACACGGAGAGACTCAAAAACATGCAGAGATAGACCGTGATGGACACACTGAAAGACAGGTACCCACCCCTTACACATTCAGTCAGAGAATTGGGGCTGAAAGGCTTTTCTAGCTTTACAAACGGCTTCATCACGTGGAGACATTTCAAATTAATTACTTAAAACTATCAATTCCTGCTTTTCTGACCAGGAATGGGCTGTACCTTTCACGTATAGGCCATTGCACATTCCTCCTCCTTATTCTCCTTTGAGTGAAAAAGTCTGGGTTTGTAGGAAATGTGCGACAGGATCACCCTCTGGCCAGGAGGTCTGCTTTCTGTGGCTCTCAATATATCTTCTACTATAACTCCCATGTCTCTTCACCATTGACTGTGTCGGCTAGGGCTGACAGGAGGCGTATTTCAAAACATCTGGGCAGCCAAAGTTTGCAGACTCCTGCTGTAGCCGTAGGATACTTCCAAAGGGGCCTTGCAAAGAAGTCCCACAGGAACCCCCCCCCCCCCCCATCTCTTCCCTTAGTGCAGAACCCAGATTTCCCACTTAACCCATGTACAATGTGAAGGGAGCCCATCAATTAACAGGTCTCTGTACGCTTTCAGCCACACGTATTCAAGTAGAACGCAGAGGACATTTTTCCAGACCAAATCAGTGCATTGTTTCAACTCAACACGTGGTACATTTTATACTTTTCAACCTGTCCTTCGCCTCTGCTTGCTTTCCCTCTGTTTTCAAAACAGCCACGACCATCCGTCTCCTAAAAAAGTAAGGTGCTGATTCGAGCCTGCTGGCTAACGTTTGCCCTGTGGCTCTCCTTCTGCACTACTCTAAAGTGCTTGAAAGGGTTGTGTTCATCAGTCTTACCAATTTCTTAGACATCCACAACCTTCGAGACTCCCTACAAGCAAGTTTTCGCTCCTGTCACTCTATGGAAACTGCTCCCATGAATGTCTCCAACTTCATTGCCTCTGCTAAGCAATCAAACCTATCCTAATTCTCCTTGACCTATCTGCTGCCTTTGACACTGCTGATATATTTTATTTGTATCGTGCTCGTACACAAGGGTTGCAGATCACTCTGATCTTCTTAATACTCTTTCTTCTTGGGATTCACAATCAAGCCCTTGCCTGGATTGAATCCTACCTTGCACCTCACCAATGATCTGTCTCCTGGAGCAACAACACCTCTCAACTCACTCATCCAACTATTGGTGTTCCACAAGGCTCTGTCTTGGGTTCCCTCCTACTTACACTCTACACTTCTGCTCTTGCGGCCCTAATCTCCTCCTTTGGGTTCTCGTGCCAACTCTTTGCAGACAACACCCAGATCTTCTTCTCTTGTCCTGAACTCTCCTCTGACCTCTCTGTCAACATTTCCAACTGTCTCTCTACCATTAAATATCAGATGGCTTTGCATTCTCTGATGTTAAACTCTACCAAAACAGAGGCGCTCTTCTTCCCTGCCAAAAGCTCTCATCTCTTCCTCTGCTTATGCAGTTCCGACCTGAAACTCTCCCCTACTCTTCTTCAGCTAGAAACCTCAGCGTCATCTATGACCCTTCTCACACCTTCACTACTTTCATTTGCAAAACTGGAACAGCAGCTTGCCCTCCTAAATATTAGGAAATGCAGACGCCTCCTTCCTTTCAAAACCACCAACCATCTCTTTACCACTCTTGTCTTCTCTAAACTGGACTACTATGCCAGTATCCTCTTTGGTCTCCCCAACTGCGCTTTCTGTCCTCTTGACAAGATCTTTACCTTTGCTGCCAGGACTCTCTTTGAACTCCCTCACTTCACACCTACTTCCTTGTACCGTCACCAGACTGGATGACTGATGATGCAAAACAAGGCCAGATTTAAATTTCTTCTCCTGGTTCACAATTCTATCCACGATAAGGCACCAGGGTATCCATCCTCTTCTATCCAACTCTACAAGCCTTCTCGTAATCTCCATTGTGCCTCCTCGACTACCTTTGTGACTCCTCCCCCGTCCCGCCTCTCGCTACTGCTCTTTCTCTCTTCTTATTCCACTTGCATGGAATTCTCTTCCCCGGACATCCGAGAAACATTCCACACAGATTTGTTCAAAACCAAACTAAAGGCCTACCTCCTCGCCTCTGAGTTACCCTTGCTGCTAGCTAACATTTTTCCCTTGCCTCAAATCTGTCTCACTTCCTCTGCCTCCACTCTAGCACTTCACCCATCATGGTCATGTCCAGAGCACATCTGGCCGTACCACCTACCAGCACGTAAAAATGGGCAATGTTGTTTGTTCTTAATCTATGTATGTCCATTTATGTATTGTCCTGGTGAATGTTCCATTTACTCCCCTCCACAACCTGGTCAGAGTGTCCCTCAAACTCACCCCATTTTAAGAACCTCACTGCTTCCTGCAAATCTGATTTCTTATATATTGTATGTTCTTTTGGGATCAAAAGAGCATTGCTCCTTGTTAGAGAGAGTTTTCAGTTTGGTGCTAAATTCCTCCGATTTTAGAGACCCCCAGCTCGTTTTGCTGAACTTTGGGATTTTGCACTTTTAATTCTATATGTTTTCTGTGTTTCTTTTGACTTTGGTGTCTGACAAACTCCATAGGCATCATCTTTACATTGTGATACACAGCACCTTCAGTGCAGTGACACAGGGAAGTCTTAGTTTTCCCAAAGGTTTAAATACCATCTCTTGGTGAAACTACTTTTTCCAAGAGCAGTGAAGTGAAATTGGCTTTACTTACATTTTGTAACTTTCTACAACCAGTACACACTATCTTACCATAGTGTCCTGGGGGGCTTACTTAGTATCCCCTTTGTCTAGATTTCCATGTAAAATGTTTTATGTTACCCTGTCTACAATGAATGGCTGGTGGCAGTGGTTTACTTTTTCCTACCATTGTGTATTGTTTCCGCGGGCCGCAATTGCAGCTGCAGTAAGACACCCATGGGTACCCATTTCGCCCCGGTCTTTTTTTTTCTTGTTGGAAAGGTCCTCCTTGAGATTTACTCTACGTGCCAAACCAGGTTTTTTCCCTTTGTTTGTTTTGTCTTTGGTGGGATTCACTGGAGAAGCCCGCCTCTGGCTCCAGCGTGTCTGGCAGGGGCAGGAAGTGAGGGAGGTGCCGGAACGCCCTGTGCTTAATCCCCTTGGTTACAGGAACGCACCCAAAGGTGATTGGTCGGCTCGCTGTGCTCGTAGGACAGCCACCCTGCTGTGTGATTGACAGCAAGGCTGCGAATGAATGGAAGAAACCTGCATAAAAGGCAAGGCTTTTTGCTTGGAAGGCAGAGTCTACCACTGGACGAAGGAATCAGAAGAAGAACTTGGAAGAGACGCTTGCTGCAATTCATGGACGGTTGGTTTGCCCGTTGAAGCCCTGCTGCATTGCTGAAGCTCTGAATTCGCCTCGACTAGAGAAGCCCTGCAAAGAACAAATTCTCCCCTTGGGTTGGTGGGACCAATCAACCCCAAAGTGAACTCGTCTGGACATCCTCTCGGAGCTGGCTGTACTTCCATTGCTGCTGCAGGACCAGAAGTGCCACGGAGTGGAACACCAGATCGAGTGCATCGCTTTTAAGTCGGACCTGAGCTCCAGGAAGACCCTCCGGACTGCAAAGAAGCTGGACTGACCAAGCCTGAGCCACCTCAACAGAGTGCTGGACCCCAGATGCAAGGAAAGTCCATTAAGGTATCTGAAAACTACAGTGGTGTTATTTGCGAGAGCCCCGAAGAGCTGAAACGGCGAAGTATCGCTGATCTGAAGTTTGCCCATTACTGCCGCTGATCTTCCATTCGTAGTGCAAGAGTCCCCAGACGTCCTCCCTCTTGTCCCAACGACTGAGGCCCAGAAACACAGGACCTGCAGACCTACACAGGAACAGAAGCCAGCTGGAAGCTTCTAACCAAAGGTACTGTAAACCTAAGAGGACTTACCTTGTTGTGTAGCCTTGCTAGCTCTCAGTTGAGACTTGTCTTGGCTGCCCTTGCAGAGTTGCTTGCAGCTTTGCCCCTCACAAGCCCGCCAGCTTGTGGCCCTACCGTGATTTGTTTTTCTTCAAACATTTCTAAAACATTGTCCAAGACTTTGTACCTACCTGCAAGGAGTGCTTCAGCTCACCTAGACTTTTGCTTAACTAACATTGGCTCTCCTGGCTCCCTGAAAGACTCTTCTTACCCCTGACATTTTTCTTTGCCTTTCCCCCAGGAAAGGGTTAATTTTATTTGTATTTCAGGGGTTTAAAAGTACTTTTCTGCTTAAGAATATTTGTTAACCGTTGTTTTCACCCTCTAACACTTTTCCCTTTTGATCTCACACTGGTATTGCTCTAAATGTGCCAGTGATAAATCAATGTCCGAGTGTCCTGAGCATGTAGGAAGTGTCTGTGTGCCATCCCCAATGGGTATCAACTGATTTAGTGGAACTGAGAGTGTGTATTTATTTAAGTATATTTTGTGTTACATGATTGCTCTCTTCTAAAGAGGGTTTATTCAACTGACTGTTAAATAAATTAATAATTGATTAATCAATAAACCTGGTGTGTAAGTGTTTATTTTAATACCTGTCATTGTGAAACTCTGTAACAACCTTACAGCTCACATTGACCCCTCTGGAGATAGGCCTGGCTGCTTAGTCACTCTACCAACTTGTGTATTAAATGCTTATACCAAAGGTTGGGTTAACTATTGCCAAGAGGACAAGGCTGGTGCAGTCTCCCACAGGGTACGGCATACAATCTTGCTAACATTCCTCCTGTATATAAATACATACATTATAGAGTTGTAGGTCTGTGCAGGCTGTCCTGACTCAAATAAAAACCTATTGGTTTGGCTATTGTGAAAATGTGTACTACAGATCAATTCTGCTGGTTGCTTTACTGTAACATGAAAGTAATGTACTTCCTGCATTGTAAAGGGTGACGTATTTAGAATTGTTTTATTTAAATGCAAAGGTCATTACTTTGTTTCATAGGCAAAGAAATGTATAACTTGCGCCTCCCAAAAAATGTAAACTGTTGTGCTAAGTGGTACTGAATGTCATCTTGCTTTCTCCTTCAGGAGTGGAACCCACACTTCTTTGTTTTGACCAGCAGCAAGATCTACTATTCTGAGGAGACCAGCAACAGCCAGAGCAACGATGAAGAAGACGAGCAGAAAGAGGTACAATGACAGAGCGCAGAGGCCCTGCATGTCACATGCTAATGTTGTCTGGTATCCATGCATCCAGAATCGTTTTCTAAGCCGCACCAAGGGCATAGTTTAATGCATGAAGTACAGGGTGAAAAATGCATCGGATTGCACCATATTTTGTGGATGAGGCTGGGTTTGTATCACTGTTCTTAACCAAATTATTAATTACTTGAGCACACTGCTCCAGAGAGGACACTCGCACATCCCCACAAACTGCACATACCCCTTACCCATGCCCTCAAAGCAGCTCCTACAAGAACCTCAAACCATCTCCCTGCCCATACCATCTTCGGCCGCACACTCCTACGACCCGATCATCCAAACAGTCCCCCATTCACTTCGCCACATCTCACTGCTTTCCCTCTGCTCCTGGGCATTCTCTGCAGTAGTGAGTGTTTTGGAAAGCTGGTGTTGGAGTTTATATTAACGCAAGCTGATTTTGAATTAGAATTTGGATTATTTTTAATATGGTGTTGTAAATAAATCTCTTTACATGTGGCAATTAAAGTGTTGAAACAATACGCCTGCTCGTTTCAGCAGTGAGGTTTATTTTTGTAGGCAGGTTATTTGCCTGAATGCGGTCTGTCAACTTTCTTGACATGAACAGAGTAGCTTTGAATTTGTCACATTTGTCCAGCATATGAATCTTTCGGACAGTGCTTGTGTCCATCACAGGGCAGTACAGAATGTCTTGCATACAATTTTATGTAGAATTTGGAGTTACGGTGGGAATGCAAGCACTAGTAGTTTTCCTTTTACATGACAAACATGTTTTAATTAGTATTTATTGTTCATCTGAAATGACTAGCCGTGCTTCTGCATAGAACCACTAAGAGAACATGTTTCTATTTTTTGTCCATCTAAGTCTGATGGTGTAAGCTCACTGATAGTGTGACCAGATGAAACCCACAAGTCATTAGACATTCCTTTTGCGTTGCTGGGCTCTACATCTACAGCTCGTTTGTACCAAGCACAGAAGTCCCAACTTTTTCATTTGAAATTACTGTAACCAACTCAGAACTCCCAGAATGCATTTGTTGGTAGCTCTGTGAAATTGAGTCATCAACTGACTCTAATAACCCATGCCTTGCATCCTTTCTGGTGGTAAGCCATTACTGCCTATGAAAATATTAAGTGTGTGCCAGTTTCATAAAAGTTGTCAGTATTTAAAATGTTACCTAATGTATTATATGAATGCACTAATGAGACTATCTGCCTATGTAAATCTTCACTCTATCATGACTCAGTTAGGTTTTCTTTCATGCTTGTGAGGCGGGTAGAATGCCCAATCATGCCCCAAGCTTGTGGGCAGTGCCACCTTCCCCGTCCCACGCCATAACAACCTTTCTTTGAAACGGAGCAACAATGACACGTAGAAATAGTTGTATTTTTGGTTGTCTCCGGTCAGGCCAGCAGCAGCACTGAGCTTCACTCCGCAGAGAAGTGGTTCCATGGGAAGCTCGGCGCGGGGCGTGATGGGAGGCACATCGCAGAGAGACTTCTCTCAGAGTACTGCATAGAGACCGGCGCTCCAGACGGCTCCTTCCTGGTGCGGGAGAGTGAGACCTTCGTGGGGGACTACACCTTATCCTTCTGGTGAGCAATTCTATGTTTGTCACTTCTAAAGATCTCATAATGTTCCTAGACAATATATAACATAGTTTCCCTGTCCACAGGTGCGTAATTATATGAATCTTAGGTTGAATTTATTTTCTGCTTTTCAGGTTTTGGGCCCCAGGTTAAGCATTCAGAGAGAACTTCGAGTATGGAGGCTTTGTAGTAAAGCTGATGAAATTGAGCCTTTGGAGCACCTAATTAGTTTTGGCTACTAAGTGACGCTGAAAGCGCTACCTTTAAGCTGAAGCTATTGACATTAAAATAAGAGCTTTAACGTAACAGCTTCAAATAGGGGCTTTGAATGAGGGTCTCTAATGATTTTCAATGCAAATGACCAGTGCTCCAGATCATATTCAGAAGTGGGAGTATTTCACTCCCTGATTTTTAAAGTTGAAAGTAAAATTATTTTTATGGGATTAAAAATGTAAGTCTAATTCCCAATGGGAGTATTTTTATCAGCGTGTCAAAATGTTTTTACTTGAAAACGGAAACGTTTTCGTAATAACTATTTCTTTGCACCTAGTTATTCATGCACATTAAAAGATACACATTTACTTATCTTGATCAGGCAGTTACATGGTAGTTTCTTCCTGTGGTATTACATGCACTAAAGGTCCAGACATATCCATGGAGTTGTGCGAGTGAAAACAGGGGCACAAGGTTCTCGGTTTCCTATTTTTTGTTGGCAGCATTTTTACTCACTATTTTTATTTTTGGGTAGTTTTTGCCTATTTTTAGGGAGTGAAAGGGGCCGATACTCCACTTATCTGTGGGGCTGCGCCCAAAACCCACACCCCTTATGCACTCTTTATCTTCATTTGTATTGTGTGCTGAATTTGGCTGCCATTTTTACTTCCAAAATGGCAGCCACCATGTGTTAATGTTAATTAAGTTATTTGACTTGTTTGATGTTTTAAAAAATATTTACTACACCTTTTCAGTAATGTCATATATTTTAATGTATTTTGTATTAAAAATGAACAACTTACTGTTATAGATACGTTTCGCTGAAAATGGCACTGAAAATGTCCATGTACTGATTTGTGCGTGTTGTCTCTAGTGTTCAGTGATGTAGCAGTACCTTATTGGACGTGCAGTTAGTGATGTCATTGGGTCTGCAGTATGTGCTTTCTTCGGGAAGGTAGCCATTTTGTTTCCACAATACTGTCCATGGCACTTATCATTATGTGTTCCAAAATGCTCTCCCAAATATATTCCACAGCAAGTGATCTGCATTTCAAAGAAGCTGCGACGTGCCTGAGGGTTGGTGAGCTATCGGAATAGAAGCAGAAAAGAAAGGTTTCACAAGCAGGATAGCTCACTGCACACATCTGTCTAAGTCTATCTAGCGCTCAAAAGCAAACGTCACACGCTCTAAACATGAAGGACTTCCGCCTCACTAACAGATACCACAAAGACAATGGCAATTAACAAGTACCACCACTATATCCCACGAGGCCCTGGCCAACTCCCTCCTATGTCTGTTTTGCTCGTGTTGCACCCTCTCTCAATAGCTTTCTGTTTTTCTCTATGCCCCTTGCCATTCTTTTCCACACCTGCATTCCTTCTCCCATCCTCCCTTAAAACCTTGCACGCTCTTCCTTTCACCTTAGTGCCTACAAATGCAAAAAGCAGTAAACGCCAAATCTATTGGCTTTGCTAATGCTTGTTTTTGAATTCCATGGATCAATTCATTTGCGCTCCTGGTTCTTTACTGATTTATAAAAACCTTTTCAAACCATTACGTAGTCACAACTTTGGAGACAGATATTAGGAGGGGAGTCAATCCCCCTATTCCGAAACCTATGTGACTCCCTTTCTCTGTACATTCTATCCTCTGGTCCAACGCACACTGCTTGCCACACCTTGGATGCTCATCAACAAAGACATCCCACTTTCTATTTCTCTCACTCTCATGGATTGATCATTCTCTTCTCTCTTCTAGCTCTCTTCTCGTTTGACAGTAGTACACCCTACACCACTTCCTAGCTCCAAGGTCATAAGATCCATGAAAAGAGTGTCAGCGGCTGCCTTTGCCTCCACCTACTCTCCTCCTTCCACCCCTGCGGCTGACTCCCACCCTGATACTGCCCTCTCCTACTTTCATCGTTCCATCTCCAACACTCTTGACATTCTTGCCCCTGTCGTGAGGGTCCGACTGAGGCCTGCCGAAAAGTCCAACTCTTGGCACGACCCCGATTTGGCTGCCCCTAAATGCGAGTGCAAAGCAGCGGAACTGAAATGGGGCTCTTCGGGTACACCCTCTGATAAACTGGCCTGCTGCCTTCTTCAAAGGCAATATAGACTCTGCATCTGCTCCAAGAAAAGAGTCTACATTCAAGCCTGCATCTCCGCGGCGTCTAACAACATGGCAAAACTCTTCAAATTTTGGAAGGAACTGGCCAACCCTACCGCAGCCGCATCCTCTACTACACCTACGCAGGCCCTTTGCTCGGCCCTGGCTGTGCACTTCACCACCAAAACCCAGGACATCCTGTCCTCTCTCATCAGCCCCCCGTTTACCCTCCACAGCAAATTCTCCTGGGCCCCCCTCGGCCGCCCCCACTCCTCCCCCTCTTCTCTCCTCCCTCTCCCATGTCACACATGAAGAGGTTTCTAGACAGGTCTGGTCTATTTTTTATTTATTTCATTGTTTTTTTTATAACGCATCTAATACCGTACCATACCGAGTTCTGTTTCCAAGCGCAGATCCGTGATTCGAACCTCTGTTGCTCTGTGTTGTCTTTCTTCCAAGACCAGCGCGTTACCCCTGTGCTATCCTCCTCCAAACAGGTGGACCCCTGCCCCTCCAAACCAATCAAGGACAATATTGACACTCTCGCTCCAGCCTTAACCGACCTCTGCAACCTCCCTTTCGCCACTGGAGTTTTCCCCTCTCCTCTCAAGCACTCTTGCGCATCCTCTGCTCAAAAAGCCCTCCGCCGACCCGTCCATTCCTTCAAACTATCACCCGAGCTCCGTCACCTCTTTCCTGGGAAAACTCCTGGAGAAGCTGGCTATCACTCAACTTACCCTCCATACTGAATCTGTTGGTTGTCTCCATGACCTTCAGTCTGGCTTTAGAGCATCCAGAGGGCCAGAAACTGCTCTTCTGAACACTGGTGAAGACCTGATCTAAAATCTGGTCCCCGTCTCTCTCTCTGTCCTCATTCATCTCGACCCCTCTTCTGCTTTAGATACGGTAAACCACAACATCCTGATCACCCGTCTTCGTGATACCCTGGGCATCACAGATCAAGCCTTGGCATGGGTCGCCTCCTTTCTCTCTGACCGGCCCAACCAGGTAGAACTCTGGCCCTTTCTCTCCTCTACCACTCTCTACTTGTGGTGTCCCCCAGGGATCTAACCTTCCCCCCTGGTTCTTCAATACCTACATGGCCCACTTGGCCCACAGGATCTCTACCTTTACCTCTAACTTTCAGTGTTATGCGGATGACACACAGCTCTTTCAGGCTTTCCTCAGCCTCCTCCTCCTCGCTCATCCCTGATTGTCTATCCGCAATTCAGGCTTTGTGTGCTGCTAACGATCTATGCCTGAATGCCAGTAAGACCGAGATCATCCTCATTGGGCCCCTGATCCAGCTTTCCCACGTTTTCAATGGCCTGCCTCCTTTGGCCCTGCGGCCTCACCTACCAATGAGGCAAACATTCTTGGGGTCATATTCGACTCAAGTCTCTCCTCCTCTTCTCACATCTCGGAAATCTCCAAAAAGTCCAACTAGCAACTGCACCTCCTCAGAGGTATTCTACCTTTTCTAACTTTCTCCCAGAGGCTCATCACCTCGAGAGCCCTGGTTCTCTCTTGGCTGGACTATTGAAACAGCCTCTTTCTCAGTCTTCCTACTTATACTCTCCGTCCTCTACAACTCATCCAGAACAGAACCGCAAGACTTATCCTTGGCCTCAAGCCCCCGCACCATCTACAAGGCTATCTTCCTAAATACTCTCCCTCTAGAGTCCTCTGCTAATCCTCCAACTCTCTGCGGCTGAGCCGCTTTCACAAACAGAGATTTGGGGGTAGATCGTTATCCTCTGCAGGTACCTCCCTCTGGTAAAGCCTCACTGCCTCTCTCCGTCTTAAGCCGGAGCACCTTAAGTTCAGGAAACTCCTCAAGACATTTCTTTTCTCTTCCACCTCTCTCCCTCTCCCCTGCTAACCTCCTTTCTTTTCTCTCCACCCTCATTCTCCTCCCAAAGTTTTTGCTGACTGGTTGCCTGGTTCACCTCCAGAGCTACAGGTCCCAGGCACCCCTGCCAGACTTTTGCACTTGCCTCTGGGCCGCTGCACTTGTTCAACATTACTGCACTTTCAGCTTGCACACCTTGAGCGGGGCAACCTCTCTGCACTTAAAGGCATGGTCTAGTAAAATATTTTATTTAAAAAATAGATAGGCAACATTAAAAAAAAATACTAGCATTCTCTTTTTTTAAAACTTCCTATGTAAAATTTTGAGCTATTCAAACTCAAAATTCGCAAAAGCAAGCACATGGGCGCATCCATTTTGTGAAATGGATGCCCGCCTGTGCTGGCTTTTGCGGCAATAATGAAGGAAAAGCCAGCCAGCTGTAGTAAACAAAAGCTACCGCTGGGTGGCTTTCCCTTCATTAGTGCTGTACGCGGAGGACGGGGACCGGAGACCAGAGCAGGAAAGCTGCAGCTGAATCTCGGTAAGTGCTATTTATTTAAAAAGAAAAATAAGCACTAACTCTGTTTTTTTTTCTAAGTTTTCCGGGCTGGAGGAGCCCGGAAAACTTAGAAATAAAACCGCAGCTTTAAAAATGTTGTATTTATGTTTGCCGTCGCTTTTGAAGCGACCGCAAACATAAATACAACGTTATTGTGTTGGAAAACGCTGCAGTTTTTCTTTCCAAGTTTCTCAGGCTCCTTCGGCTCGGAGGAGCCTGAGAAACTCGGAAAGAAAAACCGCAGCGTTTTCCAACACAACCGTGTTGTGTTTCTGCCTGCTGTGGCTATCACTTTGGGTCTCCGGTGCTCCCAGGGGAGCACCGGAGACCCAAAGTGAAATCCAAGGCAGGCAGAAACACAACACGGTTGTG
The DNA here is from genome assembly GCF_040938575.1 of Ambystoma mexicanum. Lineage (NCBI taxonomy): Eukaryota > Metazoa > Chordata > Amphibia > Caudata > Ambystomatidae > Ambystoma > Ambystoma mexicanum. The sequence continues at coordinate 987,487,527 of NC_090925.1, forward strand.
TTTACATGCCGCGTAGTGTTTCTGCCTACAGCTGATTTCCCATTTGGGGCTCTCGGGCTCCCCGTGGAGAGCCCGAGAGCCCCAAATGGGAAATGCTAAATGCTGCGTTGTGTCTGCCTAAATCTGCTTTCCCATTTGGGGCTCTCGGGCTCCCTGGGGGGAGCCCGAGAGCCCCAAATGGGAAAGCAGATTCAGGCAGAAACAACGCAGTTGTTTTCCGCAATGCCGCGTTGTTTCTGCCTGAATCTGCTTTCCCATTTGGGGCTCTCAGGCTCCCTGTGGGGAGCCCGAGAGCCCCAAATGGGAAAGCAGATTCAGGCAGAAACAAAGCGGTTGTTTTCCGCAATGCCGCGTTGTTTCTGCCTGAATCTGCTTTCCCATTTGGGGCTCTCGGGTGGGGAGCCCGAGACTCCCAAATGGGAAAGCAGATTCAGGCAGAAACAACGCAGTTGTTTTCCACAATGCCGCGTTGTTTCTGCCTGAATCTGCTTTCCCATTTGGGGCTCTCGGGCTCGGGAGCCCGAGAGCCCCAAATGGGAAAGCAGATTCAGGCAGAAACAACGCGGTTGTTTTCCGCAATGCCGCGTTGTTTCTGCCTGAATCTGCTTTCCCATTTGGGGCTCTCGGGTGGGGAGCCCGAGACCCCCAAATGGGAAAGCAGATTCAGGCAGAAACAACGCGGTTGTGTTGGAAAACGCTGCGGTTTTTCTTTCCGAGTTTCTCAGGCTCCTCCGAGCCGGAGGAGCCTGAGAAACTTGGAAAGAAAAACCGCAACGTTTTCCAACACAATAACGTTGTATTTATGTTTGCGGTCGCTTCAAAAGCGACCGCAAACATAAATACGTTTTTAAAGCTGCGGTTTTATTTCTAAGTTTTCCGGGCTCCTCCAGCCCGGAAAACTTAGAAAAAAAACTGCAGCTAGTGCTTATTTTTAAAAAAAAATAAATAGCACTTACCGAGATTCAGCTGCAGCTTTCCTGCTCTGGTCTCCGGTCCCCGTCCTCCGCGTACAGCACTAATGAAGAAAGCCACCCAGCGGTAGCTTTTGTTTACTACAGCTGGATGGCTTTTCCTTCATTAGTGCCGCAAAAGCAAAAGCCAGCACAGGAGGGCATCCATCTCACAAAATGGATGCGCCCATGTGCTTGCTTTTGCGAATTTTGAGCTTGAATAGCTCAAAATTTTACATAGGAAGTTTTAAAAAAGAGAATGCTAGTATTTTTTTTTTATGTTGCCTATCTATTTTTTGAATAAAAATTTTTACTAGACCATGCCTTTAACCCAGAGCCCTGCTGGAACGGACTCTTTGTTCCCCCCCACAGTCCCCGCCTTCTCTGCCCCTCCGTCTGTACGTATGCATGACCTAAATGTACTAGGACCAGTAAGTTTGTCTTTCCTGTCTGAACCCCCCCCCCCACCCGACCTAGCCCCCCACCACCCCTCCCTAGCTTGGTCTCAACTGTACCATTTCATGCAGTTGCACTAGGAGAAATGTAGTCAGGCCTAGTATGATAGTTTTTTCTGTTTAGATCATTCAGAATCTTCAAGGCATAAGAATGATTACTGTATTCCCTTGTTACCTTCCCGCCTTGAAGCGCTTTGAAGCACTTCACCCGTGTGTAAGCTCTATATAAATAAACAATAAATAAATAAAATACTTTACAGTGTGTGGAAGCCACAATGGAGTGCATTAGCAGTAAACATGTTAATTGATTGTCATGGCAGTCAACCTAGTTCCCACATCTTCTGTCTTGTGTGCCTCCTGCTGTTGTGTGCTCACTTTGATATCACTCAGTCCGTAGCCTCATACATGTGAGCGTATTCTTGTTCATTCAGTAATGACTGCCCTCCTGCACCCCATGCAGTTTCACTCATTCCCCCATCTGATCGCAGCAATGTACTGTCTTGTTCTCATTTGTTTACTTCAGACACCTTCATGCAGTCCTGTATTACTTGGATCTTACACCTCTGTGGAGACGTATTCGTGCTCATGTTTATGGTCTTCTGGCATCTCTCTTATCTCTGCCTGTATGTCTAGCCTCAGGCTCATACCTTACATTGTCCCCGCTTGGTGACTGACACGAGGGGACTGAAGCAGTGTCTATGAAATTGCCTGCATAGTTGCATGTTGGCTGGAGTGCTGGATATTGCTGCTGCTGTGATTACCTGTTGGATGATTAAAAAATAATTGATTGTCTTTTTGCTACTTTGCAGGCGTAATGGGAAGGTACAGCACTGCCGCATCCACTCCAGACAAGAGGCCGGGAGCCCGAAGTTCTTCCTCACGGACAACCTGGTGTTTGAAAGCCTCTATGCGCTCATCACCCATTACCAGCAAATGCCGCTGCGCTGCAACGAGTTTGAAATGAAGCTGACCGAGCCTGTGCCCCAGACCAACGCGCATGAAAGCAAAGAGTGAGTGTACGCGTGCGTAATAGTGGTCTGGCCGCGTGACGTTCAACTACTGCGCAGACCGTGGGATTGTAGGTCTAGACGTGATGAGTGGAGGCAGGGTTCAAGCTGCAAGACTTAAAGTTCACGCAGATATTGGAACGAGAGTGACTTCCGTAGGTGAGCACGTCTGAGAAGCCAGGTGCTCACTAGAGGACTCCATTGTCTTTTCATGTAGGCGTACACAAGCGAAACCATAATGTAGTCCTTTACCTGTTAGTAGGCCTTATAATGCGGAAATCATATTCTTCGCCCTCACTGACTGCTCATTAGTCCTACAACACATCAAGGCAAGTATTCCTTATGTATGTTTTTTTCCATTTAAAGTGCTTTTGCTTTCACCCAAGGATTAACCAAGAACGGTGTTTTTTGGCAACTACCACCCTAACATTTTTCACTAGCAGACAACTCTGTAGTCACGAGAAACTAAATCTATTTCTCCCAAAACTCTTGTTAATCTTGTTAATCAGAGATTCTATCTAAAGAAAGAATGGAGAAGAAATTCCAGGACAGTGCGATGAGAATGAGCTCGGGGGAGCTATGGCGTTCAGTTTCTTGTAGCATGGATTGGATTCATTTTGCAGTGTCCCACAATGTTTCATTCTGACTCACGGACTGAGAAGTGGCATTCAGTTTCTTGAGAAGAGGGCACAATGAAATAATCTCTCTGGGCGCTTCCGGTGCCTCCATTGACCCTAATTGCACTTGTAGCTGCAGGTCAGCTAGCCCAGGATCAGAAGTCACACCCTTTCTAAGAACCTGATTGGCTGAATGTTTAAGAAAAATGCAGGTTCAAGAGAAGAGTCAAGAAGCCAAAACATTGCTCAATGGTAGGATAGTATTCTTTATCCAGAGAACATTTTCAACATGTTTTTTAGCCAGATAGAAAAAATCCCTTAAAAGGACCTGTCACTGTTACTAGAGAATTGTTGTGCACCAACTGGAAAATGATGAATTCTAACCCATTGTCTGCATGGGCGAGTTGTGTTACGTCATATATGTTTATATAGTACCAAATGCCCAATGGTGTTAAAGTTCTGTGTCACAGAGGATGTCATATCTGAGTATTGAGATATTGCAAAGGGAGCCTAGCAGGTCTATGGGCTGAGTTGTAATAGAAATATATGGGTTTTACATGTGTTCTTTAAAAGGCTTGGGTTTGGTTGTATTAAGTCACAGAGAAGGATTTTCCTGATGCGAGGGCCTTGTACTGCAAATGTTTTTCCTCCTGCTTGACTGTAGGGGAGGAAGGATATCTCCGGGGCAACACGTTTGTCTTGGAACCAAGAAAACGCACAGGTTCGAATCATCCCGATCACGCAATTAGAAACCACTCGCTGGTATTAAGCGCGTTATAATAGAACAATAATAATAATTAGGTTACATCTGGGAACTTAAAAATGGACTGGAATTAGAAGGCCTCCTGCTTCTTTTTGTGTGGCGTGGCCAAATTCTGGCTGTCAGATAAAGTGGAGCTTAGTCAAAGAGCTATTGATGAAGTAAAGTGGTTAATTCGAGCCTGTATTGGGCGGCAGTGCACTGTACGCAAGATTGACATTATATTGGGGAAAGGAGGGCAATTTACCACAGTTCGTGCAATTGGATTTCGAGGTCCTTGTAGTCTGTTTTTGTGTACATCTGGTGTATATGGCACTGCAGTAGTCCATTTTGGTACCTGTTTTAGCGCTCATATATTGGCCTAAATGCTGTTTGGAAAGGGGCATGTGTGATGGGTGTGGAGGTAGTGATAAGACCTATGTGCAAAACCGTGTCCAGACTTGAATAAAAAGAGACTTGCAATGTTTTCATCTGTTGGAGGATCAGAAGGTCGAGAGAATGTTATCCAGTGGCTAATGAGTAGTGTATTTATTAAATTAGTGGATAACTAAAAACTCTTTTTGAGCTATTTAAATTATGGTCTATCCAGTCTTTGATGGTAGTCCAGAGGAAGGTGAGTTTGAGGTTATCTAGTGAGTGCAGGGCCTTGAGGGTCCCGGCACTACATTGGATACTTGGGGGATGGTGAGATTATTTGAAGTCAGCTAGGCGTACCAATTTAAGAAAACTGAGGTGGACCACTTAAGAGCAGTGTCCGGCACCCTGGCCACAGATGGCAGTCTTTCTAGGACGCGTTGTTGCTCCAGTGTGTTAAATTCTGCTGAAAAGTCATGCATGCCCAACAGTCTGTCCTTGTGCTCATACATATTTCCATAGCGGGTTCTTGCGATCGTCAAAGAAAGCTTCTGTGGAATTGAAATCTGGACTGGTGATCTCCTAGGGAATTCTGTTTGGTGTCGTAGTACAAGTGCTCTTTCCAGTATCTTACCCAGGTAATGCCCATTTACTGTTGGCCGGTAATTAACTCACATGTTAGGGTACAATGTCATTTTTTCTTTTACAGTGGAGTAATTAGATATATTTTTGGGAGATCTGATACTATGTATTTTTGACGAAGGCCATAAATAAAATGGCAAAAGATCACCTAGGCAGTTTCTAAGTATAGAGGTGGGCAATGGGTTACCTGGGCATGATGTATTGTTCTTTGAGTAAAATAAATAAAAATAAAACTTGGGAGTGGCAGAATCTTCAGCAATAGAAGGTATATTTCCATCAAGCAAAGGTGCGGTTTGTGTCTTTGAGGCTTTGCTGTTAATCCTGAGTTATAGCACATTTTGGAGTCAAATGTGGATTTATTGAATTAAGCCAGATCAGCATATTGGGTTAATGTTTTGTTCTCTAGAAGTCATAGAATGGAATACTTGTTTGGTTGAGTTTGCTACTTGTTTGATTCCCCTTAGTCTCCCTTTTGGCTGAAATTAGCTGCTTCATATTGTTCCCCGACAGTTGCTAATACAGCTTTGTTTTCAGGTGTGTTAACCTTGTACCATGTTTTGGGGCTTGCCATAGTTTAATCGGGACGGAGCTGGAGTGTTATATTGCACTGGCTCCACCACCTGTAGAGGTCAGGGCGAGGTGGCACTGGGGCAGCAGCAACAGCCTTCAATAGATGGATGGCATTGGATGAGATTCTGCAGGGGGCCAGCAACCTGCATCCAAGTGGTGAAGTTAATCCTATTCTACAAAGACAAAGAAGGGAACATGCATTATCCAGGCAGCTGCGTCTTGTTGAACTTCTGCCACAGACGCCTCCTATGTCTGCATTCCCTATCACAGGAGCTGGTACTGTGACGGATCATAATGCCTATGGAATGGGTTCTAAAAAGCAAGTTGCAGAAAATCAAGCAACCGGAAGTGTCCCAATTGATGGTTTGCAGACGTACATCCGAATGTTTAATGACAGAGTCAGTGACTCCGACAGTTGTAGGCATTATCTGTCCCGTCAGTGTTTTCTCATTACCCCATCAGACTGAGCATCAGACTCTCCTTCACGTAGGATGGCCCGGTCCCCCCAATCATGGCACTGGTACATTTGAAGGTGGAACCAAATGTCTTCATACAAAGGCCCATCTTCATGTTCTTTTGCACAGCGACACTTGATCAGTTTTACATGGGGGGCCATGGACTTTGACAAGCGAGGACTCTAACCCCCAGATTTCCCAGCACTTCATTCTGGATCTGATGTTCCATGAGGGGTGTTATGGGGCATTTGGTTCTATGGGTATTTTTGTCCATAGACCCAATATACTTTGAACATGACACATAGTCCCTGATTCACACAACGTTTTCCTATGGGATTGCGCCATTATAAAACGCTTCCACAAATCAGGCCCATACAGTTTTGAATTAAATGGTTTGTTTCATAGGTTGTCAGTGGATGCATTTGAGGGCGAAATCCGGTTTGATCGAAAATTCACTAAGTCTGGCTTCTTGATTATGGATTTTTCAGCTTCTGAGTTATTGTAAAGGGGGCAACACAAGCGCTTGTATGAGATCCACCCAATGACTTGACTGAAGGCTCCAGCGAGCATTGAACATAAGGAAATGATGGGCAGCCCTAACCAATGGTGCATAGGAACATAATATAGCATTAGTAACCTGTTCCATGGGCTATACCGGGGGCTGGGGGGGGAAGACAGCTCGGCAGCCCGAGTTAAAGGCCAGAGCAAAGCGAGGGCGTTTAACGAGGGCCCCCAGGGATGTAACCCCCTGGTATACCCCGTGGAATGGGTTAGTAACGCTATTAGTACCCCAGGTTGACAAAGCAGTAACCCAGGGGTGTTAAAAAAAAAAGTTTTAAAAGTATTTTGATTCAAAGAACGGGACACGGGGGCGGTGTCCTGTTAATTGAATGAAAATACTGTGCAAAGATGGCCGCAATGGTTGAAGAAGGCAGAGCAGGAAACGGGTAAGTGGGGATTGGGGGTTAAAATGACGGCAGTTGTGGTGGGGAAGATGGCGGGCTTGGGAGCCGGCTTACAATGTGGGCTAGATCGGGAGTATCAACCCGTGTTTCTGGCCACCTGATTGTCCGGCTCCCGCCCATAGGGTGGTCATACAATGGCACTGTTCTGGTGCGGCCCATAATAACATTGACAAATTAAAATAACTTACAATGATGTACAAACATGGTTCTCCAGTGACTTATTTGTTTATCTGTTTCTTTCTGCATTAAAGGTGGTACCATGCTAATCTCACGCGGACACAGGCAGAGCACATGTTAATGAGGGTGCCCCGGGATGGCGCATTCCTTGTGCGTAAGAGAAGTGAACCAAATTCCTACGCCATATCTTTCCGGTAAGACTGATTTGGTAATTTACTCAATGTCGGACAAGAGCATTGTTGTGTGTAAAGAGGAGGGCAAATTTCTCGGGGAGGTATCAGAAGAGAGTGTGGCTAGTACTGTTACCCACCGTAGCTACAGACTAGGGATTTCTTTGTTAGATGACAATCAACGGCTCATACGAAATAGGAACTCTGCTAAACTGGCCTCAGGGCTGCAATTACTACATTGTGCATTAACAGTAACTTTCTAGCTCAGCCAAAAAAAGGAAAGCTCTGCAGTATGCTTAAGAACCACCTTTAAATGACTACCTGTGAAACTCAAGTCATTTAATAACAGTGTATTCATTATATAACGAATATTTCGTGGAACAGACCACACTATATATTGCAATGAGTGAAGGGGGGGGTAGAATGAGAGAGAGGAGGTAGAATGAAAGGGGGGGCGGGGTTGAATGAGAGAGGGGGTGGAATGAGAGAGAGGGGGTGGAATGAGAGAGAGAGAGAGAGAGAGGGGGTGGAATATGAGAGAGAGGGGGTGGAATGAGAGAGAGAGGGGGTGGAATGAGAGAGAGAGGGGTGGAATGAGAGAGCGAGAGAGGGGGTGGAATGAGAGAGAGCGGGAGAGAGAGAGGGGGTGGAATGAGAGAGAGAGAGGGGGTGGAATGAGAGAGAGAGAGAGAGGGGGTGGAAAGATAGAGAGAGGGGGTGGAATGAGAGAGAGAGAGGGGGTGGAATGAGAGAGAGAGAGGGGGTGGAATGAGAGAGAGAGGGGTGGAATGAGAGAGAGAGGGGTGGAATGAGAGAGAGAGGGGTGGAATGAGAGAGAGGGGGTTTGGAATGAGAGAGAGGTGGGGTGGAATGAGAGAGAGGTGGGGTGGGATGAGAGGAGGGGTGAGATCAGAGAGGGGGGGTGGGATGAGTGGGGGGTGGAATGAGAGAGGGGAGGGTGGAATGAGAGGGAGGAGGGGGTGGAAGGACAAAGAGGGGAGCGTGGAATGAGAGAGAGGGGAGGGGACAGAAAGAGGGGACGGCGGAATGAGAGAGGCGGGGGTGGCGGAATGAGAGAGCGGGGGTGGCGGAATGAGGGAGCGGGGGTGGCGGAATGAGGGAGCGGGGGTGGCGGAATGAGGCAGAGGTGGTGGAATGAGAGAGAGGGGCTGGCGGAATGAGAGAGAGGGGGTAGCAGAATGAGGGGGTAAGAGGGGCGCAATGAGGGAGAGGGTGGCGGAATGAGGGAGAGGTTGGCAGAATGAGACCTGGAGAGAGACAGGATGACAAGAAAGAGGGGGAGAGAATAGGGGGAAGAGAGAAGGGTGAGAGAATAGGGTGAGAGACAGAAGGGGGAGCGAAGGGGGACGAGAGATAGGGGTATTGGGAGAAAGAGGTGAATGAGAAAAAGAGGAAAGATAGCGAGTGGCAATGAGAAATGGGAGAGGGGGGAATATGAGTGCGACAAGGGAATATGAGAGTAGGGGGGAATATAAGAGGAGAGCTAGAGGGGGATGGGGCAATGTGCGTGAGGGGGGACTATGAAAGAGAGGGTGAGCATGAAAGAGAGGACACTGAGTGAGACAGAAAATAAAAGAAGAGGATAGCCCGACAAACGACAGAAAGACCTGCTACAGTTGTGATGACTTCTTGCATAGTGTAAGCAGTGCAGCTTCAGGCCATATCTTCTTATGCTACGTGGGTACCCTTAGCAGTGCAGGTACACAGTCAACACTTCAAGGTTCTTAACATTGCCTGCACTGGTCGGGGGGCGCTGTTGCACACAAGAAGGAATGGCCGCTCTCGTGTGAGCTCCGGCGACGACAATGGCCATAATGCCGATATAAGCAATACAAGAGAGAATGGGGTCACGTGGAGTGAATCGCTGGAAAAATCAAGCGAAATCAATTACTCTCAATGTAAGAGCCCAATGAGGGGATAGGCCAGGTCATGGATAGTACAAAATCAATTAAACTGTATTATTCACATATTAAATTACATCATACATAGAGCTGAATCCATGGTAAAACAGCATAAAAACACGCAATCAATGTTGAATACGTACAATTAAAGTGCATAGTTATCTGATAAATGCCCTGCAATACAGGATGGACGTAAAGTGCACAATGCAAAAGCAAATTTAGAACGGAGTACACAAAAAGAAAATCCAACGTCAAAGAGAATTGTGACGGAAAAAATCAAAGCAGGAATTTGCGGAAAAAGAAATGGAGAAGGGAGGAAGGGGGAGGAAAAAACAGGGGTGAAGGTCAGCAAAACAAAATCCCCTGTGAAATCGTATTACAGTCCCCAGTACCAAATAACATTTGATTTAAGAAAAATCTTAAAGCTTAAGGTGCAAAGATAGTAAAAACCAACAAATTACACCATTCCAACCTAAACAGTCAACCACCAGTACTTGGTGCAGCTACCACCAATCTCATGTGCTACACTGGTATCTCTGGGCAGGTAGTTTCAACGACCTCCAAAAGTTGTCTAAGATGTCTGTCTCTTTAATGAAAGAGAGAGAGGGCTTGACAGTCGTCTTCCTCAGGACAGGACAGAAATGGTTATGGTTTATTGGGAGCGCAAACAATCTATACAGACAAATCAGGGACATCTTGATATTGTTCCATGTGTCCTTCCATAGCCTGATTCATCCTCTGTGCATATGGTTAATTGTTGCGTTCCATCTTTATCCGATTCATGACTTCAAGATTAAAGAAGATCACCTTTCCTGGGTGGAGCCACAGGAGAGGGAGAAAAGAGGAGGGAACCCCTCTGTACCGAAGTAGTGGTATCTTGGTTGAATAAAATGCCGATATAACAGCACTGTGGACCCGGTTCACCCTGAAAATCGTTAGAAACGTGCAGCAATACCCCTAGACCAGGCACACGAAGTTTGGGAACAATAGCCTGAGGGATACCTGAGCCACAGCAGGTATATGATCCTACGCGCGACGAGTGAGGCGAATTGAAGGCGCGCCGCGGAAGAGAGGAGGAGCTCGGCGCCAAACAACGCGAGTGGCGGAGGACACATACGTGGCCCAGCAGTACTGGGAGAGAGTCGCGGGCACTCCGGATACCGTTGAGCACCTCCAGACCTCCCCAGATAAGCAGCTGCGGAACCCGTGGGGAGCGGGGCCCTGGAGCAAAAGGAGCCGGCACCCGGAAGGTAGGAGAGCGACCACACGCGGCCCTCTGCCCCGGTGCGGCGGCCCTCTGCCCCCCGCCACAAGCACTGAGAGAGGCCTGGAGGGAGAGGTGAGAGAAGCCAGGACGATTCAGGGGGGGACGAGGATCGTCAACCCCCCCCCCCAGCAGCTGTAAACACTAGCGAGCCGGGGGGGGGAAGCACAGAGAGATACTCCCCCCTCCGCCTCCCCTCCCAGTGATCTAGGAGGCCCGCCACTGCAGCATACGGGTCCGTGGGACGGCCCGCTGCCACTCCGACCAACAACCCCCATCTGCATAAAGTTGGGGCCCTCGCCCCGAACCACCACCGAGTAGCAGATTGCCCCCGGCAAATCACGCTGCAACAGAGCAACGCAGCACCGTAACAACACGGGCTGGCCCAGCAGCGGGGACCCAAGCAGGCACCGTCTAAAAGTACCCTCCATAAAGCGGCCCTCAGAAGCATTGGTACCACCAGTGTACTTCGGGTTCCACCAAGACCAAGCAATAGTAGGCAAGTGAGAAGACATTGAGAGCCCCCCCTCAGCAGAGTAAGAGGGCCCACATATAGGCAGTCGAGGGTCCTACAGACTATAATCAGCAATCGTGCTGCAAGTGGAGCACAGGGTTAGCGACCCAATAGGATTCAAGAAAGCGGGAGACACAGAGACATTCCCCACTGGCCACAGACGCAGACCACATCGCAACTGGACAGGCAAAAGACCTGTCTCAAAGGGAAAAAGGCGTACAAGAGGCATAACTCCAGGATATAGCAGACATACACACATACCAAGACGACTAGCGTAAGTTCACACATTGTCAACAGTGAATCAATCCCAAGAACTCAAAGTAATCACAGGAGATCCAAATAGAAGCACAAGGGTGTCAAAAGAGAGGGGGCAACCAACAACGGAACTGAAAACACAAATGGAACAGGCACCAGTAGGCGCATAAAATCAGCCCAGATAACGAGTTAAAAAACCATCTATAAGTCCAGCACAAATCACCACTCTACGCCCACCAGGCATAGGAATCACGTAGAAGAAGACTGTGGGGCTGCCACCAGGTACACCACCTCTGGGAAAACAATGCCCAAGAGCTTTGGTCCTAAGAAAGGAAGAGGAAGTATTGAAAAATTCACGACAGCAATAAGCAAAGAAACGGAACCCGAGATGTCCGAAGAGGTACTCCCACAAGAGCAATGATAAAGGAAAGGAATAAGTGGGCACCACTTTGTATGATGATTCTTGAAATGAAGTAACAAAGTAAACAGAAGAATAAAGCTTCTCAAAAAATACTTTTAGGGAGCTGGCTGTGAAGAGTCTGGAGACACCCTGACTCGAAAAGTAACAGTGAAGGAAAAGACTAAGTATGGCCAACTTAGTCACACAGCCGCTCTCCGTTATACCCAAAATAACGGGTTATGAAGTTAAAAAAACTTTCTTCAAAATATTCCTGTATGTAGGTAAACGTGCTTGTATCCAATTTCAAAAATGATAGCCAAAAAGAATCCAAGTCAGAAATAAATTCAATAATAATTTATCAAAAGATCATTGATAAGAGCACAACACTAATGGAATCTTAGTGAGGCTGCAGCTACACATCACATGTTAGGTATGGACTTAATATGCCAATGCATTTCGGAGTATACAAACTCCTTCATCAGGGCAAGTCTGTATTGAAATAATGTGAACACACAACATAAAAACACATGCATAAATCAATAAAGAAAATTTAAACACATACCAGAGTGTAGAATGTTCATATGAGCGTTGGAATATATGTTTGGAAATAAACAACAAAATAAATGCAGTAAGGAACAAGTAAATCAACAACATAATAAGGCTAAAGGAGTGAAAAACAAATAACAAATGGTACCTCTATACCGGTGTGTAGCCAGTGTAGCTTTTTTTAGGAGTGTCAGGCTGTCAGTAACACCCGTGGTCCAATAAAGGACAGTGGTCACAACGGAAGTCAATTATTTATAATTTCCGTGCTAGCATTGTGTTACTTCGGGATTTCATGAGTCCCTTTCAGTTCTGGGCTGTCCAGCCCGAGCGGGGATGTGTGTTTCAACAAAGTTTGCCGCCTCCTCAGGGAACGTGAAAAAATAAGTTTTGTTCTGATGTTGTATCTTTAATCTCGCCGGGTAGAGCATGGCGTATTGTACCTGACGTTCACGCAGCAGTTTCGTGACCCCGGTGAAGAGTTTCCTTTCTTGTTGTACCGCCAGTGTGAAATCCGGAAAGATTGTATTAGCTTCCCATCTCAGTTCCTGTTTTTCTCTGGCAGTTTTCAGTATCAGGTCTCTGTCCCTGTAGTTTATCATGCGTGCTATGATAGGTCTGGGGTATGCTCCAAGTTTTGGGGCGAGTGACCTGTGTGCTCGCTCCACGATAAACCTTGCCGACCATCCGGGATCTCCCAGGAGACTTCGTAGAAGATCTTCAACTGCCTTTTCCATTGACCCCTTCAATGCTTCCTCCGGAACTCCGATTATGCGAATGTTATTTCGCCGGAATCTAGCCTCTAAATCTTCAAATTTGGATTTCACCGTCCCCAGTTCAATTGCCATTGTGGACACTGTGGTCTTCAAGGCCTCTAGTGCGTCTTCTGTACCCGATATTCTCGTCTCCACCTCCGTCATGCGCAATGTAGTTTTATCCAGCTGTGTCTTAATGGAGGTAACATTTGCTGTTATCCCATCCAGTTTTTCATTGAGTGCGGAAAAGCCCTGTTGCATGGCCAAAAAGACCGCCTGAGGTTCCATCATTGATACTGGGGCAGCTGGTTGCTCTTGTGGGAGTGAAGGAAAAGACTAAGTATGGCCAACTTAGTCACACAGCCACTCTCCGTTATACCCAAAACAACGGGTTATGAAGTTAAAAAGACTTTCTTCAAAATATTCCTGTATGTAGGTAAACGTGCTTTTATCCAATTTCAAAAATGATAGTCAAAAAGAATCCAAGTCAGAAATAAATTCAATAATAATTTATCAAAAGATCATTGATAAGAGCACAACACTAATGGAATCTTAGTGAGGCTGCAGCTACACATCACATGTTAGGTATGGACTTAATATGCCAATGCATTTCGGAGTATACAAACTCCTTCATCAGGGCAAGTCTGTATTGAAATAATGTGAACACACAACATAAAAACACATGCATAAATCAATAAAGAAAATGTAAACACGTACCAGAGTGTAGAATGTTCATATGAGCGTTGGAATATATGTTTGGAAATAAACAACAAAATAAATGCAGTAAGGAACAAGTAAGTCAACAACATAATAAGGCTAAAGGAGTGAAAAACAAATAACAAATGGTACCTCTATACCGGTGTGTAGCCAGTGTAGCTTTTTTTAGGAGTGTCAGGCTGTCAGTAACACCTGTGGTCCAATAAAGGACAGCGGTCACAACGGCTTTCTAAAAGCATGAAAGTTAGAGTAATCAGAGGGCTACATGTGTTTAAGTGAAGCAGTTTATCTATTACAATCTAAAATACAAAGATACCTGTAAACGCAGCACGGCCGTGAGACAAGCCGTCTGAACGCTGCAGTGCATCGCCGTATTGTGGTGTTGCTAGGAAACGGGTTATTTACATAACCACGTGACCGCATCGCGTCTATAAGACGGCGCGATGCGTGTGACTTTCAAATAGCTATGCTATCTCGATTTGTAAGTCCCCAAGGTATAAACTAAGTAATTATATAGTCTAATGGTGGTCAAGTACTAATTCTAGGTTGCATAATGTCTAAAATAAAATTATAGAATCAGCATAGAAATGAAAAAAATACTCTGTGAAAACAGCTATGTTGTTTACATACAAAATGGCAAATATAAACAGAATCAACAAAAATAAATAAAATCTGCCGCTAATGGTGGCATTGAAAACAATGCCACCTTGGGTCCCAGACTGGACATCTGGGAGGCACGGCAGCAAAGTGTATACATCTATGTAAATATAAATCAACCAATTTAGCAGATTTAAAACGACATGAAAATTTCTCAATCAGGGAAACAAACATAAATATTATATGTCACCTGGAAACCCAGGCATCAAATACAGAAAAAAACAACTTCTAAAGCGGATGAAATAGCACAAGACAGTGGAATACTGTCATTCGTAAAGCATGATCTCCATGTACAACAAATCTGAGGTTCAAGGGAAAGTCTATAGAGTATACTGAACCTTCAATATTGGTTGCCACTGAATCACTATGTCATAGTTAAATGTAGCAATGAAAGTTAATCTTCATTGAGTCCATGAGGAGATAAACTACCAAGTTTATCTATCCAAAAGGTTTCTCTCCTATTAAGCCGCAGTCCAAGGTCCTCATGTGGATTTTTCTTGCTCAATACCTCTAAGATCAAAAACTTAATTTGGGTTAGGTTATGTCTATTTTCGATCCAGTGGCGGGCCACCGCTGAATTCGAATTGCAGTTCCGGATACAAGAACGATGTTCATTCCAACGTACTTTCGCTGCTCTTGTGGACTGACCTACATAGTACTTCCCGCAGGGACACTTGATACCATATATAATGTTCGTGCTATCGCAAGTTCCAAATGTTCTCAACAGGATTTTTTGACCTGCACGGGGATGGTGTATTGTGTTCCCTTTCAATATTAAATTACAGTTGGCACAATGAAGACAAGGATATGTCCCCGTGCGTTGGGTAACAGGTTCTTTCAATCTCGGGCGTGTATGTACCAGTTCATCTCGCAAATTTCTGCTCCTTTGATATGCAAAAACCGGAAGTTGGTCAAACAGATTCTGTACTCTTGTGTCAGTTCAAAAGAGATACCTACGATTACATCAATGAGGAGGTATATACTTGGATGGAGAAATGCGGATCTCTAGCTCCTAAAAGGCCATATAAACACCCTTCGGACAACACATCGAGCTCCGATTCAGAAGCACAAAAAGATTCCGATACCCAAGAAGAGCAGCCACAGGACAGCGATTCTAGCCACATGAGGGCTCCATCCACACAAACACCTACAACTTCAGATTTTTTAGGCGCAAGACCAAAAGAACCCGCCGGGGGAGGAGGAAACCCCAGAAACAAACCACAAACGCGACTACAACTCAAGAAAACTTAGTTATTAATATTTCCCACAGGACCTTAAATAAGATGGAAGAAGACATACTACAGAAAGGCTTGAGTTTTGTACCGACGTACAGTACTACATTGTTTGACACCAAAATTGAATTATACAAATTTGTGAGGAAATTGAAATTAAAAGTTTTCTTTGATGAGTTAGAAATCCATGAAAAAACATCGGATGCACCAGATTTTCAAGAATTTAGAGCCAAGAGTGGCTTTATACCTCCTATTTCTGTACCATCTATTGACATTTTTCAGAAATTAGTGACCAGGGATCTTGAACGCATCAGCTACAAGACTTCACCACATAAGAACCTCAAACCCCATGAAATGAAAACTATTAGGAATCTTTACTGTGACAAGAACATCACAATACGACCTGCGGACAAAGGAGGTGCGCTGGTGATCATGAACACCATTGATTATGAAGGTGAATGTAACAGGCAATTACAGGATTACACCATTTATGCACCTTTAGATCAAGATCCCACAGTGTCCATTAAACAAAATCTTGAAGTCCTACTTGACAAGGCTATGGAACTTGAATGGATCAATGAACACACTCTTAAATTTCTATACAATAACCACCCAAGAATCCCGATTTTTTTTTTTATACACTACCTAAGATACATAAAGACACAGTCAGACCACCAGGAAGACCCATTGTTGCTGGTATGAATAGCATAAATCAACCACTAGGTGTGTACATTGACTTTTTTCTCCAACCTTTGATTCAAAAGACTTTCACTTATATCAAGGACACTACACACTTTCTACAAAAGCTGAATACTGCCACTTTTCAACCAGAATACGTACTATTCACGATTGATGTCAAAAGTTTATACACATCGATACCTCATGATTTGGGAATGGAATCAGTAGAATGGCTTTTGTTGGAGTCACCTGAGGTCCGTGCACAAAAATAATTCATAATGGCTCTTCTCCAGTTTGTAGCAGAAAACTCATACTTTCAATTTCACAATAAATTCTTCCTACAGGTTTCCGGAACATCCATGGGTGCGACTATGGCACCGTCCTATGCAAATTGTTTTATGCACAAATTTGAAATGGACAACGTACTTCATAAGCCAGATTGGAACAAGCACATACATCTATGGGTACGTTATATAGATGATGTTTTTGGAATTTGGACGAACACAGAAGCTACTTTTGATGCTTTTTTAAATTATTTGAATAGTATTGACCAGCGGATCCAGTTTACCAGCACAACATCCAAAGACAGGATTACATTTCTGGATGTTCAAATACTCAAGAGTGATACTGGTTACAAGACTACACTTTTCCGCAAACCGACTGATCGCAATAATCTATTGCACAGATTGAGTTTCCATCAACCTAGTCTCCTGAGAAATCTGCCATACAGTCAATTACTGCGTGTGAAAAGAATAGTGAGTGATCCCGAAGACTGTCTAGCCCAACAATTATTGATGAAAGAAAAATTTTTATGTCGTGGCTACAAATCATCAGAACTAGATGCTGCATCCCAGAGAGTGAATGCATGTGATCGCGGCACTTTGTTATCGGACACTGTTAAATTGCCAAGGGAATTGAAATCTCAAAATTTTCTGTACAGAGCAATACAATTAAAAATGCAATTAAGAAACATTGGAACATCCTCAGAAATGACACAAGAGTACAGAATCTGTTTGACCAACTTCCGGTTTTTGCATATCAAAGGAGCAGAAATTTGCGAGATGAACTGGTACATACACGCCCGAGATTGAAAGAACCTGTTACCCAACGCACGGGGACATATCCTTGTCTTCATTGTGCCAACTGTAATTTAATATTGAAAGGGAACACAATACACCATCCCCGTACAGGTCAAAAAATCCTGTTGAGAACATTTGGAACTTGCGATAGCACGAACATTATATATGGTATCAAGTGTCCCTGCGGAAAGTACTATGTAGGTCAGTCCACAAGAGCAGCGAAAGTACGTTGGAATGAACATCATTCTTGTATCCGGAACTGCAATTCGAATTCAGCGGTGGCCCGCCACTGGATCGAAAATAGACATAACCTAACCCAAATTAAGTTTTTGATCTTAGAGGTATTGAGCAAGAAAAATCCACATGAGGACCTTGGACTGCGGCTTAATAGGAGAGAAACCTTTTGGATAGATAAACTTGGTAGTTTATCTCCTCATGGACTCAATGAAGAGATTAACTTTCATTGCTACATTTAACTATGACATAGTGATTCAGTGGCAACCAATATTGAAGGTTCAGTATACTCTATAGACTTTCCCTTGAACCTCAGATTTGTTGTACATGGACATCATGCTTTACGTATGACAGTATTCCACTGTCTTGTGCTATTTCATCTGCTTTAGAAGTTGTTTTTTTCTGTATTTGATGCCTGGGTTTCCAGGTGACATATAATATTTATGTTTGTTTCCCTGATTGAGAAATGTTCATGTCGCTCTAAATCTGCTAAATTGGTTGATTTATATTTACATAGATGTATACACTTTGCTGCCGTGCCTCCCAGATGTCCAGTCTGGGACCCAAGGTGGCATTGTTTTCAATGCCACCATTAGCGGCAGATTTTATTTATTTTTGTTGATTCTGTTTATATTTGCCATTTTGTATGTAAACAACATAGCTGTTTTCACAGAGTATTTTTTTCATTTCTATGCTGATTCTATAATTTTATTTTAGACATTATGCACCCTAGAATTAGTACTTGACCACCATTAGACTATATAATTACTTAGTTTATACCTTGGTGACTTACAAATCGAGATAGCATAGCTATTTGAAAGTCACACGCATCGCGCCATCTTATAGACGCGATGCGGTCACGTGGTTATAACCCGTTTCCTAGCAACACCACAATACGGCGATGCACTGCAGCGTTCAGACGGCTTGTCTCACGGCCGTGCTGCGTTTACAGGTATCTTTGCATTTTAGATTGTAATAGATAAACTGCTTCACTTAAACACATGTAGCCCTCTGATTACTCTAACTTTCATGCTTTTAGAAAGCCGTTGTGACCGCTGTCCTTTATTGGACCACGGGTGTTACTGACAGCCTGACACTCCTAAAAAAAAAAAAGCTACACTGGCTACACACCGGTATAGAGGTACCATTTGTTATTTGTTTTTCACTCCTTTAGCCTTATTATGTTGTTGATTTACTTGTTCCTTACTGCATTTATTTTGTTGTTTATTTCCAAACATATATTCCAACGCTCATATGAACATTCTACACTCTGGTATGTGTTTACATTTTCTTTATTGATTTATGCATGTGTTTTTATGTTGTGTGTTCACATTATTTCAATACAGACTTGCCCTGATGAAGGAGTTTGTATACTCCGAAATGCATTGGCATATTAAGTCCATACCTAACATGTGATGTGTAGCTGCAGCCTCACTAAGATTCCATTAGTGTTGTGCTCTTATCAATGATCTTTTGATAAATTATTATTGAATTTATTTCTGACTTGGATTCTTTTTGACTATCATTTTTGAAATTGGATAAAAGCACGTTTACCTACATACAGGAATATTTTGAAGAAAGTCTTTTTAACTTCATAACCCGTTGTTTTGGGTATAACGGAGAGTGGCTGTGTGACTAAGTTGGCCATACTTAGTCTTTTCCTTCACTCCCACAAGAGCAACCAGCTGCCCCAGTATCAATGATGGAACCTCAGGCGGTCTTTTTGGCCATGCAACAGGGCTTTTCCGCACTCAATGAAAAACTGCATGGGATAACAGCAAATATTATCTCCATTAAGACACAGCTGGATAAAACTACATTGCGCATGACGGAGGTGGAGACGAGAATATCGGGTACAGAAGACGCACTAGAGGCCTTGAAGACCACAGTGTCCACAATGGCAATTGAACTGGGGACGGTGAAATCCATATTTGAAGATTTAGAGGCTAGATCCCGGCGAAATAACATTTGCATAATCGGAGTTCCGGAGGAAGCATTGAAGGGGTCAATGGAAAAGGCAGTTGAAGATCTTCTACGAAGTCTCCTGGGAGATCCCGGATGGTCGGCAAGGTTTATCGTGGAGCGAGCACACAGGTCACTCGCCCCAAAACTTGGAGCATACCCCAGACCTATCATAGCACGCATGATAAACTACAGGGACAGAGACCCGATACTGAAAACTGCCAGAGAAAAACAGGAACTGAGATGGGAAGCTAATACAATCTTTCCGGATTTCACACTGGCGGTACAACAAGAAAGGAAACTCTTCACCGGGGTCACGAAACTGCTGCGTGAACGTCAGGTACAATACGCCATGCTCTACCCGGCGAGATTAAAGATACAACATCAGAACAAAACTTATTTTTTCACGTTACCTGAGGAGGCGGCAAACTTTGTTGAAACGCACATCCCTGCTCGGGCTGGACAGCCCAGAACTGAAAGGGACTCATGAAATCCCGAAGTAACACAATGCTAGCACGGAAATTATAAATAATTGACTTCCGAAAGCGAAGGCCCCCTCCGGGCGGCCCACATGTGGGGTGAACATGACTAACTTTGCAAATCAACTGTTGAGCCCAACCCCGCATGCGTCGACATGAGTTAGAGCAACAACATAGAACTGGTCACACTGTAAATGACTATGTACGGCATAGGCACTGGAAGTCGCTAC
The DNA here is from genome assembly GCF_040938575.1 of Ambystoma mexicanum. Lineage (NCBI taxonomy): Eukaryota > Metazoa > Chordata > Amphibia > Caudata > Ambystomatidae > Ambystoma > Ambystoma mexicanum. The sequence goes on from NC_090925.1 coordinate 987,507,570, forward strand.
AGTCCCCCCTCTAGCAGGTGCACGAGAAATTGATGGGTGGGGAGAGGAGGGTTCTAACGGGCACAGTTGAAGTTGGGGGAACTCTGAGGGCGGGGGGAGGGAGCGGGCTGAGTTTGTTGGGGTCTAGGTATGGAAAGGAAGGGGTTAAAACGAAAAGCGCAGAGACACCAAGCACTACTGTTATTAAGTACACAACTGAAATACACCATCATGTATATGATTACAATCAACTCATAGACAATGGCTAATCCAGGCACGGACAACATAAAAATACTGAGCTGGAATGTACGTGGCTTGGGAACCCAAATCAAGAAAAGAAAGATACTAGCATATATAAACAGGCTGAGCCCCAAAATAATGTACCTGCAAGAGACGCACCTAGGACCTCAGCAAGTGGGATAACTTGTCCCGAACTGGGGGACACACCAATATTATACAACATATTCAAGATGGGCAAGGGGAGCAGCGATCCTTGTACACAAAACTTTTACCTGTAGTAACTCTGAGTGTGACCCCGAGGGTAGATATGTGTTGCTCCATGGCACCCTCTATGGCAGAGAGATAGTCCTTCTTAACTTATACGGGCCAAACATCGATGACCCTGATTTCTACTCTGCAATATTTGAAAAGCTGGCGAACTACCCGACGGCCCATTTGATATGTGGTGGGGATTTTAATACCATCCTTGATGTACACTTAGATCGCACATCAACACAAACAAGAGCACTCGCCAAGGAAGCACATAAAATATTCCTCCTTATGTCCAACCTGAACCTAAAAAGATGCATGGAGAACTCTAAACCTCTCCAGAAGGGAATATACATATTACTCCTCAGTGCACGACATGCATTCTAGAATAGATCTATGGTTGCTGGACAATGAGGTGTTGAGCTGGGTTACAAATACTCACGTCTATCCTATAACATACTCAGATCACTCCCCAATACAGCTAACATTACGAATTCCTGACGCTACGGTAATTTGACCACCATGGAAATTTAAACCCGCGGCCCTGCAAGACTTGATCTATAAAACCACAATGGCCCAGCAAATACAAGAATACTTTGAAATCGACAAGGGCACGGTTTCCAGTCAGGCAATATTAAGGTCTGCATAAGAGGCAATTCAATATCCCCTGACTGCGGAGTCCTCAAGGATATCCGGGGTAGACTGGCGCGCTTAGAAACACAAGTAGCCTCTTTACAATCCCAATACGCACACTCCCCACTGTCACAGTTGAGAGCTGAAATTAAAACTAGGCTAGATGAATATAAAGAAGCGGCGGATCAAGAGATCCGTTACTTTGACAAACCAGCGACGGCACGTCGATATTGGGATAGTGAAATTCCGGGGAGACTTGGCCAGAATGGTAAGGGGTGAAAGAGGCACAACAAATATACCGTGCATAAAGCTACCAGATGGCACAGTGACCATGGAGAACAGTAAGGTGAAAGAAACGTTCTATGAATTCTATCAAAAATTGTACTCCCCTCAATATGACACCACGGAGGAAGAGATTGATCATTATCTCTCCCAAATACCAAAGACACTATTAGCTGACACCACTAGAGAGTCCCTAGAGAGTCCGATCACTGAGGCAGAGATAGCGGAAGCAATAAAAGCACTTCCTAATGGGAAAACCCCTAGTACAGACGGCCTCGGGGCGGAATTCTATAAAGAATTCAGTCACCTCCTAGTACCCAGACTGTATGCAGTGTGGATGGAAGCTTTGCACAAAGGGGAATTACCCGAAACCACTAGAGAGGCGGTAATCACGTTATTGCTTAAACAGGGGAAACCCCCAGAGGAATGTGGCTCATATAGGCCACTGTCGCTTATAAACACGGACGCGAAGATCTTCGCAAAAATGCTGGCAACCCGATTAACACCATTGATGCCATATATGGTCCACGAGGCCAAGCTGGGTTTATTTTGGGCCGATCCACGGCGACGAACATTAGACAATGCCACAAAATTCTGGCCACAATACCCCCCGAGACTCGAGGAATAGTGGTTTATCTTGATATGCAAAAAGCATTCGATACAGTCTCCTGGCCCTTCCTATTTGGAGTAATAAGTAATTATGGATTTGGCCCCAACATCATTAAATGGATCCAAATATTATATGCACGCCCCTATGCCAAGATAAGAGTCAATGGCGCTTTAACAGACATACTAGAACTACTTGGGGGCACCCGACAGGGCTGCCCCCTGTCACCATTACTATTTGCTCTAGTGATAGAGCCCTTAGCTGACATTCTCAGGGCTCGCTACAGCTCATATGGGTTATGGCTCGAGGGCAAAATGCAAATTATAACTTTATATGCTGATGATCTTCTACTATATCTACGGAACCCTGATCGCACATTGGGCAAGGTCCTGGCAGAAGTTAAAAAGTTTGGCGAATACTCCGGCTTAAGACTTAATCCCAACAAGTCATAGATATTCCCACTCACAAAAAATACAATAGAACCCCAAGACCTGCATGGTCTCATTTGGAGCCTGACGCACATACTATATCTCGGAGCACATGTAGCCAGAACAGCCCAACTGTCCCGAGCTTTGAATTACAACACTTTAGCTGACTCCCTATGTGCAAAGATGAAACGCTGGAGCACCCTTCCCGTCTCATTGATGGAAAGAATAGCCCTAATCAAAATTATCATACTACCAAATCTGTTCTATCTGTTCAATACAGTTCCAGTCTGGCCGGGACACACTCGGTTTACTAAAATGAAAAGCATTTGCGTAACGTTCGTGTGGGGAGGGCACCCCAGGCTAAGCTGGAGGACATTAACTGACACATACCCACGGGGTGGGTTGATGGCACCGGACCTGGAGCTTTACTACCTGGCAGCGCAGGCAGATTATGCCGCCCACTGGGCCAGAAACTTTCTCAACCCAGGGATCCCACCACCTGACCAGCGAGCACGAGAATCAATCATGGCACTGCATAAAATGACAAGATCAACCCCTAAACATCATAACTCACTAGACCCTACACGGGTGACGACCACAGCATGGGCCAAAATTGTGAATATGTTTGGTCCAGACAGGTTATACCACCCGAGTATGCCGCTAAGGGGTGACCCGCAAACACCATTTGCCCTGGATGGGGGGGTAGCCATGCATTGGAGTTCCAGAGGTATTGCTCAATGGGGACAGTTATTCCAGGATAGGCTCTTTGTGGCATGGGAAGACCTCAAGGATATAGTGGGGGATACAAACACACATAAACTACAATACATGCATATAAAAGCCACCATACAAAATGCATGTCCCACCTTTCCAGACGAACCAGAGATAAACACAGGGCTGGGCTATATGTTTACAGGGGGGACACAGAAAATCACAGCTTCCGCACTATATAAAATTATAGTCCAGACACGACCAGCAGGAGACCACATGGCTAAAAACAACTCGGAATGGGATCTGGGGCAACAAATAGAAGACCACAAATGGACCCAGATATGCACATTGACCAAACAAATATCATGTAACACCAGATACAAGCTAATACATTATAAAATAGTACACATGACACATTATACACCCGTAAGGCTTAAACAAATCTACCCCTCCACACCGGGAACCTGCCCGAGATGTCACACTGAAGACGCAAATATATATCATATGCTCTGGGCATGCATAAAACTGAGAGACTACTGGGGAGAGGTTTGTACAGCACTTGATGAAATGGCAGATCAGCCTGTCGAGTGGACTCCAAGTTTATGTCTGTTGGGAGCGGTGGAAAAAATGAATCCGACTTGGCGAAAACTTTTGAATCTGAGCCTGTTGATCGCAAAGGAGCAATATTAATGAAGTGGAAAAGTGTGACACCCCCAACCAGGGCGGATTGGGACAGATATATGCTATGGACAAGTGACACAGAAGAGCTATATATAGACTCGGTGCTGCCCACTTCCAGACCCAGAAATATATGGGCCAGGTACAAACAGTATCTATTAGATAAAGCTGAAACTGAAAGACCAGACTCGGACCAAGAATAACTGTGTACAATATACTGTTTGAAACGTTTGAACATATATATGTATGTACTTTCCCTGTGTGCACTTATAAGTTTAAAAAAAAAAAACATTGCCTGCACTGCTGCATGAGTATACTCTACAACAAAGTGCGCTCTGTTAGGCAAAGATTGTATGCAGCACCCTTTGTGCGCACTCCAACAACCATGACCTAGAGGTAATAGGAACCCAACCTTTGGTATAAGCTTGTACTACACAGGTTGGCAGCGTGTTGAGCAGCCAGGCTTATCTCAAGAGGGGTCATTGCGAGCTGTAGGGGAGTTATAGAGAGATTCACGATTCACAGTGGCAAGTATTCAAATAAACACTTACACTCAAGGTTTCTTGAATAAACTATTATTATTGTATTTATCAGTCGGTTAGAATAAGCCTTCTTCAGAAGGGAGCAATATAAAAGCAACACACACATACACTTCAGAACTGTACACTCTTAGTTTCTAAATCAGTAAAGACCCTTTTGGGATGGCCCACAGTCAAAACCTACACCCTCAGGTGACTTCAATAGCTAGGGTGCTGGGGACATTAATATCTTACTTTTGTATTTAGAATACTTTTAGAACTCGGTCAAAGAAAAAGGTTATTAGAACAACAAGAGAGCACACATATTCTTAAGCAGGCAAATACTTTTGGATCCGCTAAAACGAGTCATTCAGTATAACTGGCTAAGCCAAAGTCAATCGGCAAAAGTCTTATATGGGATGACGCACTTCTGGTAGGTAAGTAGAAAAGTCTTTGCACAATGTTTTAGAAGTCTTTGAAGAAAAGAAGAATCAAATGTAGGGCCACAAGCTGTTAGACTTGTGAGTAGTAGAAGATGCAAGCAACTCTACAATGAGAGGTAAGTTCTCTCAGACTTTACAGTACCTTTGTATTGAAGAAAAAGGGCAGCAGATGACTTCTGTTCCCGTGCAGCTCTGCAGATCTCACTGTTCCTGGGCCTCAGTCGTGGGGACAAGAGGGAGGAATTCTGGGGACTCCTGCACTGCAATAGGACAGTCACCGCTGGCAACCAGCAATCTTTCCAACAATTGGCACTTCAGTGTTTCGGCTCCTCCTTCGGCTACCGCAAATAGCAACACCGCGGTTTCTGGCTGTCGAGATGGACTGTCCTTGCTTCTGGGGTCCCGCATTCTGTTGTGGGGGCTCAGACTCGGTCAGTCCTGCTTCCTCGGAGTCCGGAGGATCTTCCTGGAGCTCTTGGCCAACTTAAAAGCAACGCACACACTCTGGTGTTCCTCTCCCTGGCGTTTTGGTTTCCAGCAGACACAGAATGTCCAGGTGGCTTACTTTGGAGTTGATTGGTCCCACCAACTCAAGGGCAGAAGTCGTCCTTGCAGGGGCTCTCTGTCGATACGAATTTGGAGTTTCAGCACAGCAGCAAGGCTTCACCGGGCAAACCAACGGTCCAGGAGTTGCAGCAGTTCTTCTTCGGTTCCTTTGTCCAGAGGTCATCTCCGCCTTTCAAGCCAAAAGCGTCGCCTTTTATTCAGTTCTCTCCCATTCATTCCAGCCTAGCTGTCAGTAACCCAGCAGGGTGGCTGTCCTTGCCGGACAGTGAGCCGGCCAATCATCACAGTGCATTCGGGTCTCCTAGAAGACTAAGCACAGGGAGTTTCGGGCACCTCCCTCACTTCTGCCCACGCCAGATACCCTGAAACCTGCCAAAGGCAAAGCTAACAATGGGACCAAACCTGGTTTGGCACACTGAGTAAATCTCAAGAAGGACCTTTCCACAAAGAAATGGCGACAAAAGAAGACTGGGGCCATTTTGACAAAATGGAACCCTTGGGTGCTTTACTGCAGCTGCGAACGCAGCCCGTGGTAAATGCACACCACGGTAGTTCAAAGTAAACCACTGGGTTCAGCCGTTCAGTGAGGAAAGGGTAACATAAAATTGTTACATGAGAAGCTAGACAAAGGGGATCCTAAGTAACCCCTCCAGCACCCTATTGTAAGATAGCGTGTGCTGGGTCTAGAAAGTTACAAATGTAAGTAAAGTCAATTTCACTTTACTGCTCTGGGAAACAGTAGTTTATCCCAGAGAAGTTATTTAAACCTTGTGGAAATCTGAAATACTTCCCTGTGCCACTGCACTGAAGGTGCTGTGTGACACAATGTAAAAGATGATGCCTATGGAGTTTTTCAGACTGCACCACTAAAAGAGAAACCGAGTTCAAAATCACATTAAAATACATGAGAGAGTGGGGAAAAGGGGTCTCACTCTCTCCAGGTTAAAAAATCAAGTCCTCAAAATCCAGCAAAATTGCTGGGACTCTCTAAGGTGGAGGGAGGGAATTAGCACGTTTCAGAGAATTCTCCCTAACACGTACCGCAACTGGCAGTAAGTACTATGTGGCACTGTCGAACAGCAATGCGCAATCGCCCCCTTTAGAACAGAACCCAGTATTGTTGCACATAGTATTTAGCAGTGCATTAAGTAGCCCTAAAACACAGCATTATGAACAGAGCAGCTAAAGAAGCCATCTGGCTTTGTTAGCAGCATCATGCTAGTTAGTGCTGCTCTGTCCATGCATTTAGGACATTTGACAGGGTGGAATGGTCATATTGGGTTTCAGTTTTTGAGAGTATGGGGTGGGTCAAGAATGAATGTCTTTTGTGGTCTGCATTACCAGCATTAGAGTAAGAATGTACTATCGGCTCCGGTAGCAGTAGACTTCACTTTGGATGGTGAACAAGTGTCTTAAGGTCTGACCCCATCTCTGTTGTTTTCCCATCTTGCTTGATGTGAGCTAGAATTTTGCGTCTAAACTGCATTTGGGTAATTTTCCCTAAGAAACTTGACTCCCTCTTCAGAGATTGTTGGTGAAATATTGTGATGGTGTACTTTCGAACTAAGATAGTGTAATACTGTACTGCTGAATTAGTGGAAGGAACTGTGAGCACTGGACATGACTTGGAGAGTTAGTGTTTAAATCTTGGTTTGGAAGTTGGGTGCATTGGTATTAGTGGTGAGCATGCTTGTCCAGACTGTGTCTCAGGCCACATTGCTGTGCACTTAACAAGGTACAATTCTTTGCCATTAATCTTGATTGACCACGCAACAACTATGGCCATTAACGTTATCCCTAGAATAATGTTGCAGTGGTATGTTCATGGTGGGACTGATTAGAAGTGTGAAAATTAACCAAGATATTTCAGAATTATGTTTAGATTAATAAGTAAAGACCTCCTGATTTGTGCCAAGTCTGACTTTTGGAATCCTTCACTTCCCCTACATGCCAGCTATGTTATGTTACTGTGATTATTCCACAGACTGCTGCCATTTGACAGATGTGAAAGAGAGGGGGTGGAAGTGGGGAGAGGGAAAGTACAGTGTAGTTTTATTGTTGTGTTGATTCCTGCACGAAAGGAAGCACTCATGTACTGTGCGGATTCGTTTCTAGGTAGTCTGTGTATAGGACCCAGAGGTATTTGTGTCCAGATGGGAGCATTTGCTATGCTGCATTGACTGGGGTGCACACCTTTTCCTTTCATTTTTGATATATAAAGCAGCTTCTTCTAAAAACTGATCATTCAGTGACAAATTGTTGATTGAACCATGAGTATGGTGGTAATGATAAAAGCATGTGATATTTTAAAAACCTCCTGTGTTTTAAAATCCTCCTTACCTATGACTTTGGATTGCATGAGGCTTTTACATAGAAAGTATTGCTTGATATCTGAAGCATACGCTAAATACCTCACGGGACACATAATAAGATTGTATTTTGAAAAATAAGAGGCATTTAAAATACCATGTGTTTTTCCATTGCCAATATAATAACTGGACCCTCTCTCACTATCCCTACTAAATTAGAACAGGGTGCAGGAACCAGACTGTATGTGCTGCATAAAACTAGATTGTATTCACATAGATATGGCTTCACAGGTCTAAAGCTTCAACTATGCTTTAACCAGTGTTGCAAAAGCTACCAAAAAGACAAGTGTGACTTTTCTTTGCCTACAATTGGAAAATAAATGGTTTCTTATTGAATATGAGTGACAGACGTATTGCTGAACCTTCATCAGAATGCACCGGTCCACAGGTAGAGAAGGCCTCTCAGCCCTGCCAGACCTTTCGATTCACAGTTTGCAACAATGGCACTATATTTGATTCCCTTTGCCCCTCTTAAAGTTACATTGGATTTCCCAGTGTCCTGAAGAAGGCCCACAGTACAGTTATGTAATGGGCCAAAAAGCTTTGTTTCACAGACCCAACATAAAAAAAGAAACACCATCAACTTTAGAACTCACAGTGGAGCTCAAGTTGCTCCAGTTCGTAATTTGACAAGGGGGGCCTGATACGTTTGCACACAGGCATAGCCAGGTCCCTGTCCTCTGGTTTTTGTCATTCGCATGGTGCAGTGCAAAAGGCGATGTGCGCACATGTATGCTGCCGTTTGCCCTGCACCTTTGCACTCCACATTGCAAGGTTATGTTTACTTATACCACCCACCGCTACCACCTGGAGGCAGTCTCCAGGGGCTCACGTGGCTCTGCAGGAAAGAGGACGAGTTTGGTTAGTGAGGGTAGAGGGATAGGATAGGTCCAGAACCAGGAGAAACTGGCGTCTGTGTGTGTTGGGTTGCAGATGGGTTGATTGTGTGCACTGGCTTGTTGTATCCGTAAGGGTGAGGCCCAATGCCTGGGATTGTTGTTGTATGTGAGTGGTAGTTATGTTGGGTGTATGTTTGTGTGTAGGTTGGCTATCCCTTGGGCGTGTCTAGTACAAGGGATGTGTGTAAGAGGGAAGCAGGAGTGGGTTGGTTAGTACATTGGGTACTCTCAAAGTTATTCAGGGTGGCTAATCTTCACAATTCTCTCTAACTGTGAAGCAAGGCTACTCTTCACAGTTCTGTCTAGAATTGACGCAAGCTAATATTCACAAATCTGTCTAGATGTGACTTAAGTTGATGCTCACAGTAGATGCAGTAATACTTAAACCGATGGTTTACAAAGCAGTCAGTCTAAATGTGAGGTATGGCTAGTTAAACACAGTTAATTTAAAAGGTGAGATATGGCTAACTAGCTACAGTCAGGCTAAGTGTGGATAGAGCGAGGGTGGCCCAATAAGGGTGCACTACAGTGAATGCAGTAGTACTTAAAAACAGATGGTTTTTAAGGTAAGCAAGCTAAATACATGATATGTGCAACAGACTACAGACTCTGATAATATTATAATAAGATGGGTCGGACAGTCTAGTGGGGAGCAGTAATTGCTGTTCCCTCTGTCCAGACCTCACATACCTGTCGGTCGCTGCTGGTTGAAGGCTGCAGGCTCCACACTCAACAAGGCCTGGAGCTGCTTCTTGCGGAGCTGCCTTTTACCTCTGGGTACTTAGCCGGCGGGTCTGCAGGGCTGCTGCGCTGCCCTGGTTGGGTGTAGATTAGAGGGGCAACTAACCAATCGGAGCTTGGGGGTGGTCCGGGAGGGGACACAGACCAGGAAACCGGGTTTGGTGGAAAAGCGTGAGCGGCACGCTGCTCGCAAATATGTTAAAAATGAAACGAAGTGGGCTCAAGGAGCGCCGGGGGCAACACTTACCACCTGCCTTGGACCTGAATGGTGGTGGGAGGGCTGCAGGGAGGGTCCAGAAGGGGAATCTGGAAGTGGCTGCCTCGCTGCTATAGAGGGATGCCGGGTGGCAGCTCAAAGATCCCTGTCCCTTGGCTCCCTACTTCCGGCAGTGGGTGGCAGCGCATGCCAGTGATGCTGCGGTGCTGTCTGGGACACCAGACATAAATATTCTTCGGGAAGGCATTCAGCCACATTTATTATTGCATCTCTTACATCATCAAAGTGTTGGTGCCCCAGGGGGGTTAATTGCTGGGTGTGGGACAAGTGGTTTTCCAGACCCCCCCCCCCCCATGATGCACACAAGTGGAACTTGTTTTGCAGGGCTCAAGGTCAGGCCAGATTGTTAGCTCTGAAATTATGGTAGCTGGACGGGGGGTGGGGGGGAACAGGTTTAACTGGTTTTGGAGTCCTTTCCCAGGGTTGGAGGAACTCCACAACCCTCACCCCCAAACCACATGCGTAGGGGACAGAGGATTAAACCCAGTGGCAGAAACTGAACACAGGTTCACGCACACACACTGTCCAGTGTGCCAGAAACAAAATACACACACAGAGGAACATGCAAGTACTTGACAGAAATAAACAGCGAGCATAAACAGTTCAGAGAATATAGTTATATGCAGTGCAAGGTGGAAAATACATTTGGGAAACATGAAAGCCGCGCAATACATTGGTAAAATGAAAACCCACAGTAAATGACAAGTGACTGCCATTTCCACAGCCCCCCTTTGGTCCCGAATTGGCCACATCAACTGGGCTGGAAAGTTCTTGATTTGAGTCTGGGTTCCAGGATGCAAGGGGGAATTTGAGCCATGGTTAAGTAGTGTCCATAGGTTTGGCAATATTTTGATATGAAGCACCAGAGTAGTTTGCAGGTGACAATTAGTGCAAGAAACCCCGCAACAGCATACAGGATAAATGAAAGCCGTTTCCCCCAGAAAGAGCGCAACCAGTCTTTTATTCCATTCAGAAAGTCTTTGGCTGTATCGTTGGGGGTGGTCCCAAGGAAGTGATGTACGCGGCATGTTGAATTCATCAGAGGAGTCTGCAACACATACACACTGCTCTAATTCAATAAGTGCACCCGCTCTGCCATATTTTATTTATTTATTTGTATTGCGCCGGTAGCTCACAAGCTTCGGGGCGCAGAGACATGAACACGCAGGACAGAAGGCAGGTGAAACAGATAGCACTGGACATTTATAAAAAAGAAGGTACAAAAGGTTCAAAATTATATGTTTTACTTAAAGATGTGTGTTTTCAATAGTTTGCGAAAGCGTTAGTAGTTTGGTTCCAGTCTTGGCTGAACAGGGAGGTTGTACCATATGCCAGCCACTGATACGGGGAATGATTTGCCTGCACCGTTTTTGTGTCTGAAAGAGGCCACAGCAATCAAGCCTTGATCTGCTGATCTTAGCTTTCTGATAGGTGCGTAGGAGAGGAGTTTGGATTTCAGGTATGCTGGAGCTTTACCAAAAATGCTCCGGTGAGTCAATGTAAGGGATTTAAACTGGACCCTTTCCTCAATTTTTAACCAATCCAGTTCTTTCCTTGACTCGCTGATGTGCTGATTTCTGGTTTTCCGTTTGATGATTCTAACTGCATTGTTTTGTAGAACTTGGTAGCTATGATAGCATTGTTTGTTAGCACCTAGAATGAGCGCATTACCGTAGTCAAGGCATGATAAAATGGTGGCTCTAGCGATCGTTGCACTATTTTCTTCGGATAAATATGGTCTTATGGCTTTTAGTAAATGAAGATGGTATGAGCAGGGTTTTTTTTTAATGTATTGGGTTGGGCTTCTGATCCCAAGGATGCTTCTAACATCATCCCAAGGGTTTTGACCTTGTTTAGAACTTGAATTTGGGTATATTTTATTGTGAAGGCGCTATATGAGGGATGGAGCTTTGTTCTAGGTAGATTGGTGCCAAAAACCATGAGCTCTGTTTTTTTGCCATTAAGGCACATCCAATTCGTGTCCATCCATTGCTCTACTGCTTTGTATACCAAGGATAGTTTCTCGTTGTCTTTCGGATGGTCTCCACTTAATTCAATTACCAGCTCAGTGTCATTAGCATAATTGATAAAGAATGTACCAATGTTATCCAGGACTGTACAGATATACCTTAGGTATAGATTGAAGAGGAGCAGAGACATACTAGCACCCTGTGGAACTCCACAGGTGATTTCTTTTTCTAGTGAGAACAGGTTTCCCCAGTGCACCCTAGAAGTTCTATTTTGAAGAAAGGACATAATCCAGCCTATCGCTTCATCTGGGCAGTTTGTTGTTTTCTTTAATGCTGTCTTAAGTAGATTGTGGTATAGTAGGTCAAAAGCTTCGCTCAAGTCTAGGAGGATAAGGAGACCAACTTTCCCCTGCTCTATTATGTTCAGCATCTTTGTCTGTAGATCAAGCATAGCCGTTTCTGTGCTATGTGCCGGACGAAAGCCAGATTGTTGATGATGAAGGGATTCTGAGCTTTCTACATGATCCTGGAGTTGTTTAGTGGCAATTTTATCCATAATTTTAAGCATAAAATTGCAGTTGGTAATGGGTCTGAGATTGTTTTGGTCCCGCTGGTCGAGTTTTTTTTATTTTTACCAGTGGTGTGACTGTGACACTCTATGCTTTTGGGCACAATTTTGGTCACGAAAGGAGGTGTTAATCACTTTTGTCAGGGCTGGGGCAAAGATTTCGGGATGATCTAGAATGATGTTAGCCGGGAGTATGTTTTCGGCGCAGGTGGTAGGTTTCATGGAAGCAAGAGTTTTTATCATATCACTGGTGATGGGCAAGAACCTAAACTGGGTCATCGAGTGGGTGAATTCCTCAAGTATGGGAGGGGGTGTGTCTTTGTAATGGCTTGAGATTTAGCTATAATATCTTTGGCCTTGGTGATTTTGTTAAAAAAAGCTGTCTGCATTGCGTCACACTCTTCTTGAGTAGGGGAGAAAATGGGGGTGATCCCTTTAGGTTTATCAACTGATTTCAATATACTAAAAAGTTTGCTGGTGGAGTTGGCGGCTGAGGAAATCTGTTTATTATAGTAGTTCTTTTTTGCCTCAATTATCATGTCTTTGTAGGTTTTCTCACTAATTTTCCAAAGTGTTTTGTTGTCCGGAGTTGTCTTTTTTTGCCACTCATATTCCCTTTTCCACTTGATTTTTTTCTGTTCTAGGAGTTCCTCTGTAAACCACTGCTGTCGTTTACCTTTTGGTCTGACGGTTTTAGTTGTAAGAGGAGCCTTCTGGTCGATTTGTGTCTGTAGGTGGTTAAGTAGGTTGGACAAAGTTGTCTCGCATGAGTCTTCATTGTTTCCCTCAATTTCAAAATCATCTAGACTTTGTTTCAGGTGTTCTTTACTGATGTTTTTAATATTCCGCTCTGATGTTTTAATAGGGGGTTTGGGAGATTTGGATTTTTGTTTGGGTGGGGAGATATAGAAGGTCACACTATGGTGGTCTGATCAAATGCAAGGGTCAGTTTTGAAATCTTGGGAGATCAGGTTGTTGGTAATGACCCAATCCAGTAAATGACCATTGTCCATGGTGGGTTCAGTGTTCATTACTGTGTAGTCTATGTTGTTCAAGAGTTTCTCAAGTTTAATTGCCCCTCTATTTTTGGGGTCTCCCTGCCAACGGTTAAGATCTCCCAAGAAAAGGGTAGCGGTATCAGGTCGTTTGATCATATTTTACTGGTGGTTTATTTCCTCATTGAAATCGGGCATAATAGATGGTGGCCTATAGACTACAATTATGTTTAGGCTACTATTGTTAGTTTGGAGGTGTTTGAGGTGTCAGATTTCTGTGCCATTACATAGTATTTTGGAAGAAAACAGTTGTATGGTGTATTTGGCAATTACTGCCACACCACCTCCCTGTCCTATTTCTCTATTTGTGTAGTAGATGGTATAACCTTCTGGGACCGCGGAGTCACATTTATTTATTTGCATTTTTATTTATTTGCATTTTTAAAGCGCTCACACAGCCCGCGGGCATCGAGGCGCTGTTACAGGAGTTTTTTTATTTTTAGTTACGTAATTGTTTTTGTCTTAGTTGCATATTTATAACGCGCTTAAACACCCAGACGTTTCTAAGCGCGGACTCGGGGATCGAACCTGTGTTGCTTTGTGTTGTCTTGCTTTTCTACGCACACGTTGCCACTGTGCTATTCTCCCGGGACATGAAGGCATAGGAAGCCAATATCATGTTGTGGTTTTTGAGAGACAGTTTTCTCAACTCCCCCTGCACAGCGGCCATTGTTCACAGTGAGACAGCAGTTTCATTCGACACCACTTCCAGTATTATTTGCCGCAGATATTTAGCACAGCCTACTCTCATGACACCCATCAGGGATATTATTTCGTCCATCAGGGCAGTGTAGGTGTTCTTTAAGTCATGGGCTTGTTGTAGGTCACGGGCATCACAGATCTTGCCATGATGTCTTTCTTTGGTGACCAGTTCTAGAAGAGTTCTTGAGGTACAAACCAGGTGTCTGTTGGCTGGCACTCAGGCAAGGGTATCTTCCATACCCGCAAGGCAATGTAAGGTAGAAGGTGGTCTCACAGGGAGAAGACTTCCAGTTTGCTGCATAGCCAGGGGCTCTCATGCGACTGGAGCACGGTGGACTGGCATCTGCTGGTGGTGCCCACATTTTCTGCCCCTTCACCTTTCCACTCGAAGCCCACAGGGAAGGTGGCTTTTTACCACACTGTTAGGTTTTTCCAGCTGTGTACTAGGCTTCCTGGGATGGGCGGAGGAATAGTTCAGAGATGCTGCCAGGAACGGCTTGGAGCAGGAACTCTGCGCCCTGCTGGGGGGCGGGGAGGGCATATGGGGCCACAGCCAACAGTTTGATTGAGTTTGCAGGCCACCAAATGGCAGATCTGTAGGAAAGAGTTCTCTAGGTAGTCCGTTAACGCAGGAGGGAGGAGCAGAGCAATCGTGATTAACTGGCTGATGGCAGACATTACGGATTGGATTTGCGGACCCATGGGGAGCAAGAACACCCGGTCGCAGCAGAGCGTGTGCATATGAGTCCATGTCGCTCTGTCCTCCAAGTCCTTTGAGAAACAAGTGAAAAGTTGACTAGATCCAGGGGGGTTGCAGAAATTGCAAGAAAGCAAGCTGGAAAGAACTCAAAGCTGGTACCTAAAGACAGGCTGATGGCATGGTGTAAAAATGAAAGCTGAAAGGCAAGGCTGTTATGCTGGAACAGAAAACGAACAATAAAATACACTTATAACAGAATGAGCTTGGTAAACTATAGCCGTATGATGGTAACATTGAGATACTACATGACATTCAAAAGCAGATCGGTTACTCCTCAAATGCAGAACAAACTCTAAACATATAGTACTCCAGATCTCGCAACTCACAATTACAAAAAGACACATTTTAAAATATTTGCTTTCAAAAGAGATAAACCTTGAAAGTAAATCCAAAATTTAAGAAAAGAGAAAAGAATTATAATATACAATATTAAAATGTAAAATTATGAAGTCAAAATATGAAATGACTATTCAAAATGCTCAAATTAATAAATTAAAATTAAAAGAGAAAAATATAATATGTATTATTAAAATACAGAAAAAAATCAAAGTTGAAAATACCAAAAATGATTCGAAACATTTTAAAACAAATACAGAAAGTTCACTGTCAAAATACTAAGGTCCATCAAAATCCAAGTTCAAGGGACCACGGTCCAAAAACATATCTGATAGACTGTTCCCATGCCGGCAGGGTTTCTGAGCAGGGTTGAGGGCAGAATTTGGGGGGAAATAGTTTGTGCTCTGGGGTGCAGTGTTCTAGTTCTCCTTCCTGCACTAAATATAACATTGGCTGGCCTGGCACAGGTTGTGTCTCGCTGACCTGGCAGTAGATCTGTATCATGACTGAAGTAAGATGTTTTAAATATGCCAGAACTGAATTATCAGTCTGTGCCAAAAGCAACCTGTTCAGAGGGAGGAGCTGCAGCGGGCATAAGCATTGTTCTTGCCAGCGGCGTTGCTAGGGCGTGGGGGGCTGAGGGGGCTATAGCCCCGGGTCTTTGGGTTGTAGCCCGGATAGAAGCTCGGGTGCTACAACTAAAATCCTAGCTAGCCCCGAGTCTTGCCAGTCCTGACATTAGCTTAGCCCCTGATCTTTTCCAGACCTAGCAACACCCCTGGCTCTTGCCATCATGCTCTCAAATAGAGAGATTCCAGCAAAGTGGCTGGGCATACCTCTCATGTACATGACGGCAAGGGGCGGCGCATCTGGCCAACTTAGTCCCGTCTGTGCACACACTTTTTACCAGCTTGTAGCTCCCTATTCTACCTTTCTCTTTTCCCTAAGCTGTGTGTTCTATTTCGTCCCTAGGGTAGCCTGCAGTGTGTGTGGAGCAATGTTCTGTTGCAGGGATTGGTACAGGAGAACTGGGGAGAATGGAGCAGGGACACAGAACTCGCAACAGAGCACAGACACAACAGGTTAGGTCAGCAGTAACAGGGACAAGTGGAGTGCTGTAGTGGGCCACATGACACAGTGCACCAAAATGATACAGCCACCTTGGATGGGATGTCCTCTGTTCCTACAGTGGTGACAGTGCAGCCAGAGACTGGGACATCTGGGAACTCCCCCATCCTCAGTGTGCTGAAAGTGGATCCTGTGTCCAGCAGCATCCTAGCACAGTTGTTGCCTACCTGTGCTGTCACATAGGAACCACTGGATGGGAAGGGGATGGTTAGGGCAAAGATTTGCAGTGCCAGGGATCCATTGTCTGGGCCCAGTTACCATCAAGCTTGAGAGAACTATAATGAACTCTGGCCTGGCTGCTGGGGGCATGGTTGTAAGGCGGTGCCAGAAGAGGCACCCTGGCCATTTTTACTACTGGTTAGATGAGCGGCATTGGTCTGGGATCCGGCCTAGGGTTGTCCAGGCTGGGGTTCTGTGCCAGAACCGGCATTGTGATCTGGGGGGTCCAGGTGCAGGGAGCTGTGATTTGCTTTGAGCAGACTGGGCTGTGACCTTGTTTTGCTGATGCGGAATCCGCTGAGGACAGTTGTACTTCCAGTGGCTGCATTCCTTACAATATGCGCACTGGTCCTGATGCACAAAGTGACCTAACTAGGATGGGCACCGGACTGGGGGTGGATACTGGTTTGGGGCCTGCTGAGGCATGTACCGAGTTCTCTGATGGCTCCAGTACTGAGGGTTCAGAAGGGCATCTGGGAGTGGTGAATGATTCCTCTTCTTCCTCCCCCACTAAATGTGTACTGTCCTCTAGCAGCCCCATACTGGCCCCCATAGGTTGACAGTACAGGGGCTGATACAGCAGGGGCATACACCCAAGGGGCAGAGAATAGGAAGGGAGCAGAATAGCTGGGTGGGGGAGCAGGCGGTAAAAACAAACACTGTCAGAGGAGGATCTGCAAACTTACAGAACATCACACAATTGTACTAGCAAATTGTAGGGTGTACCTTTCCTAATTTGACTGGATGAGTACACTGACCTACCATCAGTGTTACCACCCCCTCAGAGACTAGAGGCCTCCCCACAAGCTACAGGCTGGCAATGTCAGTGCGCGTGACTGATACTTCAGTTCGTACCTTACTACTTGTTCCGGCAGCCAAGCACACGTACAGCCTGCAGCTCTCAGGGGATCCCTATGGGGTCCTCCTGCTTTATGCTGGTGCATAAAGCCGGCAGGCCCCATAGGGATCTCCAGCATGTGTATGGCACAGAGGAAGGGGTGGGGTAGAAACGCAAGTTGCTTTCTGTCCTCCTCTCCACCATACAAATGATTGAAAATGAGCCGTAGCGAGAATTATTGGCATAAAAGCCTTACAGAAGGCTTTTACGTCATTCATTTACGTTACATGCTCATTGAACATGACCTTCAGTATGTGTCCACTTTGTTAGTGTGCCATGTTACTTTACTGAAACAAACCCTCGAGCAGCTATTCTCAAAACCCAACGCCTAACAGACTTGATAATGTGTGGTCGCGTACAGCAAATCTACTGTTCCCCTGACGTTTAAACATGGTATGGTCCAGCAGGCCTTAATGTTGGGCTACTCGATGTCGAAGTTCCCACTGCTACAAACTAAACATTTACACAGAGATGGAAGTGTAATATAAATCATTGGTACGCCATACCACTAGTTCCTTTAATTTGTACAGAGCGTTCCTTTAGTTCAAAGGCTCAAGAAGGACACTTTGTCTTTCTCATGAGCCAAATATGGAATCGGCTCAGGCCGGACATTCACACACTGCCAGTTTCCCAGGTTACATCTAGGCAGACACACAGAGCATCCGTGGCTCTGCCGGCCGTTAAGGTGCTCAGGTTGCAAACACATTTCTTTTACCAGTGGCAGAGCCTTGCACTTGCATGACAGAATATTTCCAACTCAAAGAGCTTGCAAAACCAATTACCTTTGAAATCTGTGATAGTTAAAGTGAACAACACAAAGTGCCCATTTAAAGATGTATTTATATCCATGATGGATATATATATATATATATATATATATATATATATATATACATATATATATATATATATATATATATATATATATATATATGATGGATATAAATCACATTGGGCTTGTGAGCAGACTGAAACGTACGCTGACCACGCTTTCCGCAATTGCGAGGCGAATTGAGAATTATATCTGGCATTGTCCTACTTTAAACTTGGAGCACTAATTGCTGTAACCTAAGCCTCTGATAAAAAGCTGTACACAGCTTGAAACACGTATCAGGCTATTTTTAGGCTATTTTTTGCACATGCATAATGTTACATGCCTTATGAAATTACTCTGGCTTTAAACCCCATGGGGGATTTATTAGGCTCACATTAATCTACATGATGCTATTGTGACTTTACATGCATGATGGGTAGAATAAAACTAAAGCCATACTCTTGTTTGTATGAAAATGTATGTAGTGCATAGTTAGTTTACTCTGAAAGGCTAGTTTATTATGTAATCTAGTTTGCTTCCAAAGCATTGCTATAAAGAAGTAGTATTTAAGCACATGAAATGCAAAGCAACACCTTAATAAATATCTATATCAACTAAACCTGGGAAGATGTGCTCAGTTGCTTAAATTGTTCACATCCCGGTTTCACCATTTAAACAAAGTGTGTGATCCTGGGCAAATCATTTAATCGCAGTGTGTCTTATCTACAGCTCTGTAAGCGATTCACGTAATAGCTTATGTTAATATATCACGCTGTTATTTAAAAAAAAAAGAAGCCTAATACTACTGCGTTGCTCCTTATATTATAATAATAGTGCAATTTCGGTATTTTTCACCACACAGTTATTTGCCACTTGGCTTACTTATGACAACTTATTCTAAAGTCACTTCCATGGTGCCTCCAAGTATCAAAGACTGATGTTGCTCCTTGCAATATCATTTTCTGTAAAGTAATTTCTGTTGGTGCAATCCATATGCAAATTAGGAGGTTTGCATGTATGTTGTCCCAGAGCACCTGGACAGAGCTCTAAGAGATGAGTTTCCTGCATCTGTAATGATTCTAGAGTTTTATTTTCGTTGTGTTAAAATGCCATCTGCCACTAATGTTACCAAAAATGTAGATTGGGGCAGGGGTATGAGGTTTGGGGGCATGAATGAGACTCTGTAGAATTTCACAGACTGCATTTGGGGGGAAAGAAGCAGGACCTTTTTGGTGGCTCGCCCCCTCACTCTTGCAATGCTGGATACTCCCTCCGGCCCCCTACCTGGGCTACTCTATCCGCAGTGCTGCCTAGCGTCTGCTCGCATAGCACACACACAGGGCTCCAATTCACAGGGCTGCAATACTGCCACCGTGGCCAGCTACGGGCACGGCAAATGCAGTGAAGAACGCACCATAAAGATGCACACAGGACAGCGGCACAGGGGTGAGGGTCAGCAGTCGGAGTCCAGGGATTGCCATTGCTACTGCATGCATGTGCACGCATGCTCAGCTAATTGAAAAGCCTGGGGAGTGAGGGAACAGTGAAAGAGACCACAATTTGAATTTCATCAATGGTGCCGAACCGGCCACCGATTTTTTTTTTTTTTTTTTTTTTAATATTCAAATTTGGGTCTTGGCGGGTTGCTCACACCTGACAAGGGTTTCCCAGCCCAGCCGCCAGCTTCGCTGAGGGAGGGAGGGAGACGGCTCGGTGATCCAATCTGGTTTCCTCTGTTGGGGAGAATTCTCAGAAATGTGCTAATTCCTCTCTACCCTAGAGACCCCAAGCAACTTTGAGGATTTTTAACATGGAGCGAGTGTGACCCTTTTTTCCCTGCTCTCTTGTGTATTTTAATGTGATTTTGAACACTGTGTTTCTCTTGGTTGTGGAGTTGACAAACTCCATAGGCATCATCTTTTACATTGTATCACACAGCACCTTCAGTGCAGTGGCACAGGTAAGTCTTTCAGATTTCCCCAGGTTTAAATACCTTCTCTTGGATAAACTACTGTTTCCAAGAGCAGTGAAGTGAAATTGACTTTGCTTACACTTGTAACTTTCTAAACCCAGTACACACAATCTTACAATCGGGTGCTGGGGGGTTTACTTAGTATCCCCTTTGTCTAGATTCTCATGTAACAATTTTATGTTACCCTTTCCTCGATGAATGGCTGGTGGCAGTGGTTTACTTTTAACTACCGTGGTGTGCATTTACCACGAGCTGCGTTTGCAGCTGCAGTAAAGCACCCAAGGGTGCCATTTTTGTCAAAGTGGCCCGGTCGTCTTTTTTCGCCATTTCTTTGTGAAAAGGTCCTTCTTGAGATTTACTCTGCGTGCCAAACCAGGTTTGGTCCCATGTTTGTTTTGCCTTTGGCGGGCTTCACAAGTGAAGCCTACCTCTGGCTCCACGGTGCTGGCGGGGGCAGGAAGCAAGGAAGGTGCCAGAAACTCCCTGTGCTTAGTCTCTCCTAGCAGACAGGAATGCACTCTTGGGTGATTGGCCTGCTGGCTGTCCGGCAAGGACAGCCACCCTGCTGGGCGACTGGCAGCTAGGCTGGAATGAATGAGAGAAACCTGCATAAAAGGTGAGGCTTTTTAGCTTGGAAGGCAGATTCGACCACTGGACGAAGGAATCCGAAGAAGAACTTGAAGAGGATGCCTGCTGCAACTCCTGCACCATTGGTTTGTCAGGTGAAGCCCTGCTGCTGGGCTGAAACTCCAGTTTCGTTTCGACTAGAGAAGCCCGGCAGGGACGATTTCTCCCCTTGAGTTGGTGGGACCAATCAACTCCAAAGTAAGCCACCTGGACATCATCTCGGAGCTGGTTGAAATTCCACTGCAGTTGCTGCTGGAACCAAATAGCCAGGGAGAGGAACACCAGATTGTGTGTGTTGCTATTAAG
The DNA here is from genome assembly GCF_040938575.1 of Ambystoma mexicanum. Classification (NCBI taxonomy): domain Eukaryota; kingdom Metazoa; phylum Chordata; class Amphibia; order Caudata; family Ambystomatidae; genus Ambystoma; species Ambystoma mexicanum. The sequence goes on from NC_090925.1 coordinate 987,528,546, forward strand.
CTGGCCAAGAGCTCCAGGAAGATCCTCCGGACTCCCAGGAAGCAGGACTGACTGAGCCTGAGCCACCTCAACAGAGTGCTGGACCCCAGATGCAAGGAAAGCCCATCTCGACAGCCAGGAACCGCAGTGTTGCTATTTGCGGTAGACGCGAGGAGATGAAACACTGAAGTGCCACTTGTTTGAAGATTGCCGGTTGCGATCAGTGACTGTCCCATTGCAGTGCAGGAGTCCCCAGAAGTCCCCACGACTGAGGCCCAGGAACACAAGGATCTGCAGAGCTGCACAGGAACAGAAGCCATCTGCTGCGCTTTTCTTCAACCTAAAGGTACTGTAGTCTAAGAGAACTTACCTCTTGTTGACAAAGGTTGTGTTCAGGGGGTCAGAGTTGTTGTAGTGCACCCAAAGAGTACTGCATACAATCTTGCCTAACATCCTCCTTTCCCCAGCCGGCACTTGCCCGTTTGCAGGAATTTTGCTGAGCCTGTTTCTTTCTTCTGGCCTGAAAGGGACACACTGCCCTTGAGACATCAGAGTGGCTCCATCTCTGCAGAAGACACTGTTGGTCACCAATGTTACAGAACGCACACTGTGCTTTTCTAGTTTACATGTCCGCTCTGGATATTCTGTGTACTCTTGCTAAATTTGCACCATGAAATGTCCACACAAAGACACTGCTGAGAAAGGATCCCACAGCCCCAATTGCGATCTGCACAGATCTTCCAGAAAAGCAACCGGAAGCCAGTTGCAGGATGCAAAAAAAGGCATTGCGAACCATGGGTATTAACGGCACACTTGTGAAAGGCTACCTACAGCTGATGGGATCGGGACACAATATGGACACTGTTATTTCAAATTGCATAAAATGGCAGGTGTCCATTACCAGCCAATGACACAGGCAACATCTGAACAAATTGCCCATGAAGGCCCGAAACCAGGAGTGAACTTACCTGGTGCTTTATGTGTGCTGGGCGATATATCGAGTTTTGGACATAAACCGATATGTATTTTCAATATCGATATAGGATGAGACAATATAGTTAACATCAAGATATATACATATATACAACAGAATTGCTTGTTGTATAAATGCACGATTTTTACTTCCTCCTCCCTGGCCTCTTTGGACTGCTTTGCCCTTGTCAATTTGGGAAAAGCATACACATTGCCCTTTTATGTGCTGCCCCCCTACTTTTGTCTGTGGCCCCCTATGTTCCCCCCTAAATTTGATTCCTGGGAGACGCCACTGCTTTCGAGTGGTCTCCATATTCAATCGTACCTGACCTCACATTCGTGTGAGAGCTGCGCACAACGTCCGATTGGAGATGTTTATTTTTTCTCCGTAGGACCTCTGTGGACGTGGCAACCAGAAATTGGGAACATGTTTTTTTATTTGTGGTTGACCGCAGGCTAAACTTAAGCATCGACTGGAATCATCCTGTTCACCGACCTTTCTCAAAATGCTTCTTAGATAAACCACTGGTCTGCAGTGGTATAATGCCTTGTTCTGCTCACTTCTGTTCCCCACGTGTACAACGTTACTATTAGGGCTGTGCCGCATAGTGTATTTAGTGTTCGGCCGAATGCAGCATAGTTTGTCAACTATTTGGCCGAAGACTAATATGAAGCCAAATAGTTGCTTTATTTAATAAATCATGTTTCAAACTTGAAAAAACACAATTATTTTTTTAAAAAAGAAGCCACCATTTTAAATGCATTCTATACTTTTATTTCTCTTCATTGTAATAAATGCAGCTTCAAATGCAAAAGGACTAGGTTGCAATGAACAAAATGGATATTGCAATTTGCAACTGCCTTTGTGAATCAGACACAGTGCGTTCTCTAACCAGTTGCAAAGTTGCTACAGTGGAGTTTCAAAACTTCTTTGCAGCTCACATAGAAATGTATAAAATGGTTCATGTCGGCTCATGCAGGACACAAGTCAAGCGGAAATCTGAAAAGCGTGAACTCCATCTCAACTATTCCCCTCACACCCTCATAGGTAAAACAAAGCAGAGGACTCTCCCAGAGAGGCTGTTGGTGTTTGGTGAATGGGTAAGCACCCGTTCATTTATCACAATTGATTTTCACATCAGGTCTAACTATTCATTGCATTTAAAAAAAGAAATACAAAAAATAGAACCATTCTGGATCATACATAGGGGAAGTTTGTTTATGTAACTCTGATGGCCACCAAAACAATTAAACAAATTATAGCAGCGCTAAAATAACCTTCAACATTTACTTCATACTTGATCGAAATAGTCGTATTCGAACCAACATATTTGCTGCAGTTTTCCACCAAATTTGCCGTTGCTTTTGTCAATTTCCTCCTTTTGCCTGTGTGGTGCTGTTTTTGTTTTATTTTGATTTCTTTGCGCAAAAAAGAAATCTGCTTGGATAGCCTGTTGCGTTAAAGCAGCAGCAACCCTAATCTAATCTGAGTGGCTTGCAGGCCCCGCACGATTCAGCCTTTCATTCTTCAAAGGGTCATTTCACAAGCATCACAGTTTTACTATGAAGCAATATATATAAAACATAGACAGTTGTTGAAAACATACAAGGAAATCTGCCCCATATAGTCACCTGCAGCCCTCTTGTGGCTTTGAGCGTGAGCTTTGCAAGATCGTCCTGTCTCCACTCCCTCGTCCAGTTGCGTTCATGCTGAAGGCTCCCCTGTAGAGTTTACACCCATTTCTTTAAAAAAGGCTAGTGTGACCTGGCCCTTCTCCCGAGCGCTGGCGGTATCCCTCTTGCCCCTGCATTCAAATGCTGCTAGAAGTGATTAAACAGCAATTATTACCTTCACCCATTTCTGAGTAAACAATGGTCCGAAATCACTTGTGCTATTGGAAAGGTGTTGTGTCTCAGCCTGGTCTGTTCTTTTGTCACCTTAGCAGTACCTAGACCAGCTGTTAATATGTTTGTCAAAAGAGCAAAATTCTCATTTTGAGAAACAAGCGTGTGAAGGGGCTTAACATTTAGCAGAGCCAAAGCACATAGCCAAATCCCTTTCATATATTAAGTAGACAGAAAGGCCCGCAATGCATATTCTCACTATAGAATTGCTTTATGTCAGAGTTGAACCCACTGCCACTAGCCAAACCAAATTAAAGATGCTTTAAAGGAAACATTTCAGAGGAATAATCCTGTGTTTTGCAGAACAAAAAGGCAATTTGATGCAGAATCATTTTCTGGCTCTGGTTGCCTTCATTGTCTGATTGCTCCCAGTAGGTGTAGTGTGTTGTCTCTCTGCGTGGTCTGGGCAGGTGGCAGGACATGCAGGGATTTATGTTTAGTAGGGATGTGCAAGCAGAATTCCAGGTAGGGGATTTGTGTTGTTGGGGTGGGAGTTGGAATGCCATGTATGGTATTTGTGTTAGGGTGTGGCAGGCCCCAGGTAGGAAGTTTGTGGGGGTGTTGGGAAGGCAGGATGCCAGTAATGGGAATGTGCACTGTATGCCAGCAGAGTGTCTGCAATGGTGTCTTTGGTTCCAAGACTCACATGCTCATTTTGCCGGTTCAGCCCACGTTTGCCACTTGGAGCCAAGCCGGACTCTGAGGCTCGGCCCTGACTTGGCCCATCCCAGGAATTCTCAGGCTCTTCCAACTCTACATCCTACAAATTCCACCTGCAGAGCATAGCTCTCTGACTGTCTCATACAGAGTCCTCGCACATATCTTTACCCGCTGTCACACACTGGCCCACTTTGGAACTGGTGAGATTACCCAACATAAATTCCTCTGAGGGGCATATTACTTCGCCTGACATAACCAAGCCCTGCTAGTCCCCACTACCTATTGTGGATTCTTAATGTTTTTCTCCATGGGCATGGCCCATAGAAGAAAATGCTGCTCACTTTTCACTTATCCTCGCCACTACACAAACAAATGCACCTCATCATTCCTGATAAAATATCAGATAATGTTAAAAGTCACGACAAGTCCTTAAAAAAAAGAAAAGGGGGGGCGCTATGACTTACACAATGGGAAGTCACATGGCAGGAACTGAATGTATCCTTAAGTGAAATATGCACATTTCTTTCAGTTTGTCTTTTCCAACTCAAGAAAGTGCACATTGCATATAAACATTCACCAAAAGAAAGGATTTTCCTGTATTGTCGCTGGCTAAGTAAAAAAGGTGAGCTCCTTTTATGTCTAAGAATCTGTAACAAAACATGCCCTAAAGAGCAGATTACAATGTAAGATATTTTACAGCTGTGTGATAGCAATTTGTCTGGTCTTGTGGCTAAGTGTCTGGTCTAATTCTATTCAGTTTTGCAAACTGAAGTCTATTTTGGGTAAGATTTTCACAGAACTGGTATATCTTCCGGACATAGGTCAACCCCAGAACTTTTTGCTTTACTAGTGGGATATTTTTCCTTAATACCTCAGTGAGTGAGAACCTTTTTCCACAATTAAACAAACTTTAACTCTTATTATGTGTGTCATTTCTAAGACTCTCCATAGTGTCTTTTTAAAGTTATCCTCTTTAACAACTTATTGGCAATAAGTACCTGTTGTTGCTGGGTTGCCCTAGGGCTCCCCTTTTAACTTTCTTTTTCTAACCTTGAGAGAGCTACAGTTCCCAAGGGTAGAAAAGATTGTTGGATCCCTTTTACAATTTGCTAAGTGAAACAAGCACACCCCACTTTATGTGGAGTGCTGGGAAAGTACAATGTATCCCCTTTCACATTAAAACTGTAACAATTATGCTACAGGGACAAGGTTACCTTCAATGGCTGGTGGCAGTGATACCTTGTTTTAATTTGGTACACCTTTACCGCGGGCTGTGTTCACAGCTGCAGTAAAGGCACCTAAAGGGGCTCATTTTGCCAAAATGGCCCCAGTCTGCTTTTTTCGCCATTTTAGTGTTTCTTGTCATTTCCTCTACCTTCCCCTGACATCCAGGGTGGGAAATTCCTTTGTGTGATTTTTGTCTTTGGCGGGAGTCCCCTGAACTCCCCGCCAAGGCTCCAGTCTCTGTGGGAGCAGGAAGTGAGGGAGGAGTCCAAAACTCCACAGCCCTTTGTCTTACGCCTTGCATGAATGGGGACAAATCCCAGTCGGGGGCTGGCTGTACTGATTGGACAACCAGACCGCCCCTTCTTGTAAAATGCGGGGAGAGAATGCAAAGGTTGTGCTCTAGTGCCTGATAAATGCTGCGGACCTGGAAGCTGAAGAAAAGTCGACCACTGGAACCCGAAGAGGAAGATGAAGGAAACGCGGCTGAAACGATTTCCAGCGACCGGAGAGCCTGCTGTGTAACCAGAGCCTGTTGTAGCTCTTCCTTCCAATCGACCTGGGGACTCTGAAAACGATGACCCCGACCCAGAGCCTGGTGAGATACACTAGACTCAAGAAGACCTGCATTTTGAGCCATCCCACGCATTGCTGCGACCTTGCATTGTTGCAATACCCCAATACCCTGGGACCTCAAACATTCGTGCCATGCGCTGTCTTCCGAATCTCGCTGAAACTTTGTGGGCGTCCTGGTGGATGATCTCCAGAGACACAAATTGAGTCCTAAAAGTCCCCTCAACAGAGTGCTGGACCTTTGTAACGACGAGAATTCAGCTGCAAATTTCTATCTTCTTCCGTGCTCCTTGAAAAAGCGCCAAATCTGCAGAACCGCATTCAGCCATGAGGGAAACCTTGCCTAGAGCCTTCATCGAACCCTGCTGCAAAGTCCCTTCTGAGGTCTTGTTTTCAGTCTCCACGACAAGGAATCCACTGACCGGGTATTTGGCTGCAGACCCTGAAGTTCTCCTGCTGCAAAATCTTCTTCAATGCTGAGGTACTGTGTTGGCTTGGGTATGTACTTACCTTAAGCCTGTTAGGATTTTTGTGTAGCTGTGGGTTGTTTTCTGTGATGGGGAGGCCTCTCATCCAGTGCACCCAGTCCCACTGCTAAAATCCTGCTAGTGTGTCTTCTGCAAATCCCATGGACCCTCTTCTAACTCAGAAGTAAAGTACTCACCTGTTTGCCCAGTTTTCCTAAGGAACTCTGACTTTTGCTACTAAAGAATCTATTCTGACACTGCCTGATGGTCACTAGTCCTAGTGACCCCCCCCCCACCCCTTCTGCCACTGAGAACACTCATCCTCCAAGAATAAGGGAAAGGCTTTGAAGGGATTGGGCCTTTTGCCTAGAAAAGAAAATAAGTGTTTAAAAGTTACTTACTTGTAAAGAGTTGGTTGGTAACTGTAGTTCTAAGAGTGAACAGTTACAAAAGTTCTTACTGATCTTGAATGTGTGATGCAGTATTCTTAAAAGTATGTTCAACATATTTTCTTACTTAGCAACTGTTTTGCCAGTCTAATAGAAAGTAGATGTGAAGGTATTTTACTCTCATGTGATTAGGTTGTGCCTCTTCCCAAAAGTAAAGTGTTGGTATCACCAGATTAGTCTTTTGAGGATAATTGTATGAGTGTCCTCCAACTGGGTCTTGCTTCCCCTGACTTGCTGCCAGCCTGTCCACAATAAGTCTATATTAGGTTGCTGTCTACCTAGATAGCTTTGAGTCATTCAGTAAAGTGTGACATTGGGTTTTACTTTGCCCTTCATTGTGAGGTGAAAAAAAGAAAGTATGTGGGGTTTACTACCTTGTGTTAGCTGTCTGCCATCCAAAAATAAGTTACAAGAGTTATTGCTTATCTCAATTGGGGGTTCCCTGATTTCAAAATCACCTGTAATTGAATATTACATCCTCAGGTTTTACTCACCTAGTATAACTGTGTGTTATCACAAAAGTAGTTATAGGTTTTTACTGCACGTAGAATAAGTGTTCCACTATTCACGAAAAGTATATTGTCCAGCTGACTGATTAAGAGATTTGTACTGAGAATCATTATACAACTGGAAGGGTCTACTGCCCTTGCATTACTGAATGTAATTGTAAAAAGTAACCATTGTTTTTACTCCCCAAGAATAGGTGTGACCTATACTGAATGTGTTTGAAAAGGTTTTGACTTCCCTAGTACTACTGTTAGGTACTTCAAATAAGGCCTATACATGTACCTGCAAGTATAGTGTTGTGTTTTTATATTGTGATTTCATATAATGTGTTAGTGCTTACTTACCCCTAGATTTATCTGGGACTACTTGTATTTAAATAACTCCTTTATTTTTACAATACAAAGTGTTTCAGGGTTTCTAGACTATTTCATTTGTCCTGATTCTACAGCCCTCTCTCCCTCCTAGTATAAGCCTGGCTGCTCTGTCTACGCTACCATGAACTCAGGTGGTACAGCCTTATACTAAGAGTGGAGACTTGTACTGCCTTAGTTGAATGTTTTCCCTTAGTTGGACTGCAGAAAAAAGGGCCTAACAGTCTATATTTGCCTTTCTGAGTTCTTGTTGCATTGTATTCAAATGAGAATGTCAAAGTATTTGGCAAGAGCCAAAAAGCGCTTTTTTTCAGCTGGAATTCGGCCGAATACTTACTTGAAGCTGAAGTTCGGTACACCACTAGTTACGATAGACCTGTTCACCTTGTTCCTAAAATTAGTAATTGCGTGCAGTGCAACTTGTACGAAGTAACATGCAATTTCCCTTCTAAGCCAATAGATGGCGAAGCATGCGCAGCATATGAATCTATACCTACTGTAACCCGGAGCAGGACATTTCGGCCCGGCCGGTTCAGCGCGGGACGCTTTGGCGCGGCCGGTTCGGCGCAGGAGCCGGTTCGGCGCAGCCGGTTCTGGCCGCACATAAATGTCCTGTGAGTTAATGCAGGCACCACAGCCACGCAGACTACACAGCTGGGCCCGCGAAGGTGGGGGCTGTGCTGCTCGGAGCAGTCTATGCGCCGAAACGGGGTGTACTGCTGTAACCAATTAAAATGAGTTATGCTTGTCTTATTCATCTTGAACTGGAGTCTGGTTATATTTTCAGTAGCAGCTGTGTAGGTGGCACTACACGGTACCCGTTGCTGCTCACTTACCCTGATCGTAAGTTTTCATGGACGGCAAATACCAACGTTTCCCCCGTTGAAGTAGTCGCTGCTTTGATGTTACCTTTCCCTGTAGTACTCCTAGTTGTATCTGAGCAAAAACAATAGATAATTGGCCAACTCATTTTCCACATATTTCACAGGGATTACGTGTGTTTCCACGTGTGGGCTATTGTCATGATCTCTGCTTCCAAAAGGTCAGGGTTTTCCCAACTCCCTTGGTAGCAGATCCATAACCCAGGTTCCGAGTGCCAACCAGTCCCAATTGGGACCTTTTGGACCCAGTCCTGGCGCCAGTGGCACCAGGCTCATAAATATGCCCAGTCCCAGCGCTGGAAGCGCCGGGCTCATAATGCTTGGGTGGACTTACCTGCAGCAGACCATGCTGCTTACTTGCCTGCCAGTTGAGTCTCTGATCCTCTTCTGTTTGGAACTACTTTTCCTGTTGGGTGGGGCAGGAGCCACTCCCTAGATTCAGAACACTGGAACTCTTCTGGAAAGCAGGAACTCTTTTCTTACCTAGGCGTGGCTGTGGAAGGAGACACCTAAGCACTACAGGAGGCTATTTAAACCACACCCGATGGATGAATCTTGCTTTGCGTTATTCTGCATTCTCAGCAGCAGAACGCTCATCGTGTCTTCTGCATCTGATCCTGGGCCTAAGGAAAAAGGCTTACCATTCTGAATCCAGTCTTCAGCAACACCTATAAAGACAAGAAAGAACAGGTTAGCATTACGGTCTTCAGTGACAGCTCTTCACTTACCTGGTCCATCGGCTGTCACCAACGCCTCGCGCTGCATTCGGCATCTGAAAGACAAAGGCTTACCTACTCTTCGTGCGCTCCGGAGGTCTTCACACTGCATTCCGGCATCTGAAAGACAAAAGCTTACCAACTCTTCGCACGCTCCGGAGGCCTTCGGCGCTGCATCCCGCATCTGAAAGACAAAACAAGGTGCGTTTAAAGACATTGGGGAACTTTAATACTCACGTGCCATTACTCCTTTCCACATCTAACCCAGTGGGTATTCCGGCACCCTGCAGCCGCCCCGAACTTGTACCTGCAAAGTAAAAAGACAGTTAGAGCGCATCGTGAAGCAGGCAACAAGCGCTTACTTACGTGCTTCCAGGCGCTTCTATTCATCACACGGGCTCCATCTTCAACTCACTTCAGCCCGCCATCCGCCATCGCCGGAACCCTGCAAAACAAGAGACATCATTACTAAAGACTTTAAAGACATTAGAATTACTCGAAACTTACCGTTCGTGCAGTAAACGACGGACAGCAGTCCTCTGAAGTCAAGAGGCCTGCTCCCCTTATCCAGTGAAGAAACTGGTTACAGCACCCTGCCTCGAGGCAGATGGAGAGCACAGCGTTCACTTACCTAAGGTGAGAGCGTTAACCTTTGGGGTTCTACAGGAGAAGAGAAACGGAAGAAGAGAGAGACATTCAATAACCCAGTTCATTAATCCCACATTTTCTATCTGCAGACATCTTACCCTTCGAGCCAGACATACAGTGCACAGAGGTCCAGCCCAAAGAGCCAGCCATGTGTTACACATCACCTTTGAAGATACGGTATACGCCCAGTCAAGACCGGCGCCTCTACGGGAATCAGGTGAGCGTTACAGCTATTTCATGGCGCAGATAGTGTGGGTGGCAGTTAGACACTAGACACTAGACAGTAGGTAGGTGGAATAAATGGCACAGTTGTATTATGATTCTATGTCAAAACACGCAATGTTTGGACTGTGGCTTTTGGGGTGGCACTGGCTCTTCTGATGGCGCATGGGAGGGGAACCCGGGGGAGTAACAGCTTGTCTGGGCTTACCAGCGTGATATTCCCCCTACGTGCCCTTCTCCTTCTGTGTACACCTAAATGCCCTGAGACCTTGAGCAAATGATAACCAGTCACTGAGGAAGTCCACTTTACCAGACAGAGGTCCCAGCCCTGCTCAAAACGCCTGCTGTACTAAATTGTGTGTTGCCCGGGAAACCAGTCTTCCCTGGAAGGGCCCTCTCCAGCTGTTCTGGGGATGATTCACCCAAAATATGCCATAGCTGGCTGTTTCTCACTGTCTCACTCCCACGGGCACGTGAATGACTCCTGTGGAGCACTGCCGCCCTGTATCCCAGCTGATTTTTACACCAGTATGCTTGGGCCTGGCGCTCTCAAGCTTGCTGCTGTGCTCTAGTTGGAACAGCAGGTGGTGTCTTTGCTCTTCTGCTGGCTTGGCGCCGAGCGTCTGCCAGCCGTCGGTAAGTGGCACCCGTTGTGCTTTCTCCCTGCGGCACTTTGGCTGATCCCAAACAGACAATTAGGCCAAGTAACTAGCAGGCGACACACAATCCCGCTCCGGACGTGGAGGGCATGCAACGTGGGCGCCTGGAACTTTGTAAGATGGTCCCAGCACCCGCAGTCTAACTTCCGCCCGGGCCGGATTCCTTACAGCTATGCGCTGCCTCACGAGACGCAGTTAAACGAGCTGAAAGCTCTGAACGCTGTGCCGCGACACTATTATATTGAAGCGCTCTACTCTCGATACTAACGTACCATATGCTGACAGGTACTTATATGCTGCTCGAGCAGCAAAGAAAGAGGAGGAACAGGAAGGACGCATACAGTTTGAGGGAGATCGAGCACGAATTGGTGGATGGGAGCTGAGAACAGCAGTCAAGTTTCAAGAACAAAGACTGTCTTTTCATAGTGTGATGTTTGATGTGTTCCCGGCCGCTCGCGTACTGTTCCGGCCTCCGCCGATGCGCGGGGGCGGGCCTGTGCGAGGGCCGGCGCGGCTAACAATCGCAGCGCAATAAAACTCTGACTCGCTGCTGGAGTGCATAAACCCGAACTGACGTGTCTCCGTCAGTTCCGGTGATTCCTTTATTCATTCTGTGTCACGTGCCTGCGTGCGCAGGGTCACGTGACACCACATTCCTCCCCAACTTGGAGATATTTATGCATTGTACTTAGCAAACATGGCAATTATCACAGGACCTTGTAAGTTGTCTCTACTTACGAAGTGACACACAACGTAATACCTCATTACATTAGTGTCCTTCTTGGTGTTCATCTTTGCGTGGCCTGTCGCCTGTAAATCCCGTCTACTATGTTCCCTTGGAGACGGCATGATGGCTTTGGTTTTTCTCTCAGACGGTAGAGGGTGTTTCTTTCCTTGGTCATGTCCTTTTTTGTGATCTCTGCCTCGGTTCTCTCATTGGGCGAGTGTGCCCTGTCTCCTTCTCCTGGTGTGTCTTGAATGTTGGTTAGTGTCGATCCTCGAGGAGTCTGCGGCGTCTCTCCTTCGTCCTCTCTTAGGGGTGTCGATGGTTCTTCCCACATCTCCGGAGGCACCTTCCTGAAGTGTGACACATTGCGGGTTACGGTTTCTCCTCCTCGGGTGGCGGTGATCATGCTGTGGTTGGTCGCGCTGACTGTCCATGGTCGTACTTCGAAGTTTAAGGACATTTTCTTGGGCGGTGCACGGTTCTTGACAATGACCGTGTCTCCTGGGGTCAGTTCTCGGTGGCATGCTCGCCTGGCGGTACTCTCTTGTTCGTTCCTCCTTAGCCGTCTGGCGTCTATCGCTGGGATGTCCGGCTCTGGGGCTGTCCAGTGGGGGTGTACGGGGAGTTCCGCCTGTATGGGTACCCCAAACATGAGGGCGGCAGGGCTGATCCCGGTGGCGGAGTGTGGGGTCTGTCTGTGTGTCCTCAGAAACCGGTAGACGGCCTTCAGCCATGGGTGCCTTTGTTCTTTGGCGATTCTGATGACTTTGTTAAGAGACCCCATGAATCTCTCCGCGTCTCCATTTGCTTGGGGCCATCTCGGAGTGATCCGCTGGTGCTTGACGTTCACTTCATTGAAATAGTCGCGTAGTTCTTGACTGGTGAAGGAGGGTCCGTTGTCGCTTTTTACTTTCCTCGGGATTCCGTGGGTGGCGAACATCTTCTCCAGCACGAGGATGGTGGTTTCGGCGTTGGTCGAGGTTACATGCTCGACTTTCGGATATCTGCTAAACTCGTCGATCACCACGAGCAGGTATCCTTCTCCCGCAATGGTGCAGTGGTCCATGCTGACTCCGTCCCATCGTGTGCAGCTCCTTGGGACGCTGCTGATTGGTTCAGGGTGTTCGGGCCTCCTGGATGCTTGGCAGGCTGCGCAGGATTCGACCAACTCCACAACTCTTTGCTGCATGTTTGGCATCCACATCCTAGACTTGAGGTAGGCTGTTGACTTTGATTCCTTGGTGTCCGCTGTGGGCTAACCTGAGAGCTCTCTCCTCCAGGGACTCTGGCAATATGATGCGGTGTCCTTTCAGCAGCACTCCTTCTGGGGCTATCGAGAGTTCGTGTCTGATCCCGAACAGCGCTCTGAGTTTGGTCTGCGCCGGTGTTGTGCGTTGGGCAATTGACGTGAGATAGTTTTTCCAATTGCCGGACTGGATGGCTGCTGCTGTGTGTTGTAGGATGGTGTCTTCTCTTGTTTCGCGCACGACTTCCTGCAGAGTCAGGGCTCTCGGTCTTGCGCAGGCAACTACTTGACAGACATGCTCATCGGTCTCTTTCGAGTGGTGGTGTTCACTGTCGGTAGCTGGCCTTGGGTGGCGGGACAGGTAGTCCGCTGGGTTGTCCGATCCTGGGCGATACTCCACCTCAATGTTGTACGGTTGTAGCTGCAGCATCCATTTTTCTATGCGTGCAGGTGGGTGGGGGGCAGAGCCTCGGAAGATCGGGATTAATGGTTTGTGATCTGTGAATACCTTTGCTTGCTTGCCCAGCAGGTACACTTTGAAGTGCCGGCATCCCCACAGGATGGCCAGAGCTTCCTTTTCTATGTGCGCATAGTTTTGTTCAGGCTTTGTGAGGGCTCGGCTGGCAAATGCAATGGGGAACACTTTGCCTTCACTGTCTGTTTGGGTCAAGACTGCCCCTAGGCCACAAGGGCTGGCATCCACGAGAAGTTCGGTCTGTTTTTCTATGTCGAAAAATGCCATGGTGGTGGAGGTAGATAAAGTGTCTTTGATTTGTTGAAATGCCTGTTGGTGAGCTGCGGTCCACTCCCACTTCTGATCTTTCTTTGTTAGCTCTCTAAGCGGACTTGCGACGCTTGCAAGATCGGGGATAAAACGTGCGCAGTAGGTGGCCATCCCCATAAAGCTCCTCACTTCGGAGGCTGATTGTGGTGCTTTGGAGTCCTTAATGTCTCGCACTTTTGATGGGTCGGGGGACACCCCTTCCGCGCTGAATATGTAGCCAAAAAAACACAGTTCACTCTTGTTGAATTCGCACTTCTCTGCGTTGAGTGTCAGGCCTGCAACTTCGAGCCTCTTCAGGACCGCTGCTAGGCGTTGGTGGTGCTCCTCCTTACTTGGAGCGTATACGAGGATGTCGTCGCTGATGTTGGTGGTCCCTTCCAAACCTGTGATGACTTTGCGAATTTCATGTTGGAACACCTCTGCAGCAGAAGATATTCCAAAATTGAGCCGTTTGTATCTCATCAGGCCGAGGTGAGATGAGAAAGTGGTGATGTACCTCGATTCTTTGGATAGGCGTAGCTGGTGATAGCCTGATCTGAGGTCAAGTTTACTGAAGACGGTTGCTCCGGTGAGGTCCACGATGAGTTCGTCGATCGTGGGGGTTACACGGCGTTCTCTTCCTATCGCGATGTTGGGGAGCCTCATATCTATGCATATTCTTACTGCGTTCGGCTGTTTGGGTTTTTGTGCTACGACCATGGGCGAGACCCACGGGGTCGGTCCTGACGTTTTCTCGATGATCCCTTCTTCCTCCAGCTTGGCTAGTTCTTTTTCTACTGCGCCTCTTATGTGGAATGGGATCCGTCTGTGTCGAACTGCTTTCGGTTCAATGGTGGGGTCTATGTGGAGTTTGATGGTTCTCCCCTTGAGGCACCCAATGCCCTGGAATAGTTTCTTGTGCCGTTTCAGTAAACTGTTGAGTTCGTCTTGTTGGAGGCTGAACGCAAAGTGTATTAGCTTCAGCTTCTCTGCTGTCCTGCAGCTCAGTAGCGTCTCGCAGCCGGCGTCTACTACATATATGCGCGCACGGCAGTTGGTGTCTTCGTGGGCAAAACTTGATTTGAACGACCCTCGTACGGGGAGGGGTTCCTTGCACCCGTAGGCGTATAGCCTGACCTTTCTTTGTTGGAGGTCAGGCTTCGGGCGAAGTCTGTTGAATGCTGCCACTGGCATGACGTTCACTGTTGCGCCAGTGTCGATGACCACTTTCAGTGGTTCTCCATCGGAGAGGACCATGCACAACGGTCTTTTCCTCCGCCGTGACCGATGTGGTTCAACCGCGGATATGAGATGTATGCGGTGTATCCGTCTGCTTCCCTTTTTCCGTCTGTTTTTACCACCCCTTTCGGGGGACGTGCTGCTGTCGCTGTCCTCGCTGTCGCTCGAGTCTGGGGACCTTTGGGATTCGTCGACGGCACTGACTTTGCCTTTGCGGCCTTGGTGGTGTGAGGTTCTCTGGGTGCAAACTTTTTCCAGCGTTCTTGTGTCTGGCGTGGGGCAGGATCTTTGTCTGGCGGGTTCAAACAGACCGCAGCAAAGTGGTTGTGGCGATTGCATTTTCTGCACGTGGACCCCCATGCGGGGCAGGAGTCGCCTTTGTGCCACGGGCCTCCGCACCATTTGCAGCTTTTGTCCCGCCCTTGTGGTGGGTGAGGCTTCCAGTCTTGTTTCGTGCAAGCGTTCTGGCGTCTGGAAACGGCTGCTACGTCTTCCGCAGGTCCAGGGCTGTCTAGTGGTAGTTTCTGGATCGCAGCTTCCATGACTGCTACCTGGTCTTCCGTTTGCTCATGGAGACGCGCCATTTCAAGGATGCGTGAGAGGCGTATGTTACGTTTCGACAGTATAGCTCTTCTCAGCTTTTCGGAGGATATCCCGTTGATGATTTGGAGACGGATGGCGAATTCTTCGTCCGGGAATTCACAGCCTACAGCCATTTCGCGGAGGCGAGCGTGAAATTTGTCTACCGTCTCCCTCTCCCTCTCCCGCTGCCTCGCCATGCAAAAGTGGAAGCGTTCGTAGTCCGGGTTGAGGTCAGGCTTGAACATGTTTGTGAGAGCAGATCTCGCTGCGTCATAATTGTCTGCGTTGCCGCGGTTGGGTGTTGCGTTGAAAAGGAGTAGGGCCGCTGCTCCAATGTTGAGTAGAAGAAAAGTGCGCATTTTCTTTGGCACGGTGATGTCTCTGGCTTCGAGGTGCATCTCGAATTGTTGGAGCCAGATTTCCCATCTGATGGCGGCGCCCGTGGTGAATGGGTCGAATGGCGGCATAAATGACGTCTGTGTCGGGTCGGGATGTTCATTGGAGAGACTCCTTCTGGGTGATTGATTTATGCTGGCCCTCCCAGGGCTGGTGCTTGGGCTCGACATGCTAGTGCTTTTCGCGCGTTCTCTCTAGCTTTGGAGCGTGGGCCTATGGTAGCGGTGTGGGGTATGGCCTCAAGACGTGATGCGGGTTGTCGCGGTCAGCTTGAGTGCTTCTATATGGTACCTGCTTAGAGTCGCTGGAAGTTGCCAGGAGCGTTGTTGCCGCTGTGTGTGGGAGCCCCTGATGTGATCAAGAGGGTGGGGCTTCAACCACCTTGTGAGCAGCGTTGAGTTCAGCTGCTGGATTTTCGTAGTTGGAGCGGGCGTTGGTGCGTGGCTCCGTGAGAAGGCCCGTATGATGATGAGGAGGTGCGGGTCCGCGTCAGGTCCGTGGACACCTTCGTCGCCAGTGTGATGTTTGATGTGTTCCCGGCCGCTCGCGTACTGTTCCGGCCTCCGCCGATGCGCGGGGGCGGGCCTGTGCGAGGGCCGGCGCGGCTAACAATCGCAGCGCAATAAAACTCTGACTCGCTGCTGGAGTGCATAAACCTGGACTGACGTGTCTCCGTCAGTTCCGGTGATTCCTTTATTCA
Source organism: Ambystoma mexicanum (assembly GCF_040938575.1). Taxonomy (NCBI): domain Eukaryota; kingdom Metazoa; phylum Chordata; class Amphibia; order Caudata; family Ambystomatidae; genus Ambystoma; species Ambystoma mexicanum. The sequence goes on from NC_090925.1 coordinate 987,544,432, forward strand.
TTCTGTGTCACGTGACACCACACATAGAAATAGAAGTTCTTTTATAAATGAAACTTGTGAGGTTATATGGCAGCTCGACTTGGTTAAGCATAATACTTTGCCTCTGTGTCTTCAATAGAATTATGACTTTCTGTAACGTTAGTATGGAAAATCTACATTTTACGTCTGGGCAGTGACTTGGGCTCTAGGTGTGTGGAATTCATCTTTGGGCAATCTCCTAGATTTACAAGTATGGGACTCGGCTGAATGGGCAGAGACCATTCCATCAAATAGTCCCAGTCAGTGGTTGGGTTGAATGGGGGAAGCCCAGGTGTGTTGCCGCCTCTGCTATTCCCATGCGTTCACATCAAATTCAATTAAAATGTACAAGTCTGTCTGTCTCTCTCTGGTTGACTCAATGAAAGGTATTCAATTTAGCATTTTGTAATTTCAAAACTGGTCAAGCACAATGCTATGTTATTTGGTATTTGTATAGCGCCTACAGCCATTGGTATATCCTGGAAGTGCTGTGAGGTTGAACCCTTTGGATGACCATAGTCCGAGGATTGGGCAGTGAAGAAGGGAATTGTAAAATGCGTGTGTGCATTTATAGCCATAACGAATGTAGGTAGGGAGGGGCTGGGCCCCTAACAGCAGCCCATAATTATCATTTGAGGGGACAGGTGCTGTCAGTGGTGGGAATTGACTTTTTTTGTTGTTGCTAGGGATCCCACCTAGCGCAGGGGGAATGAGGGGTTTCAGTGTAGGACAAGGCATGGGGTTTTCTTTTTTTTTAATCAGCCCATAGTCATTTGCCTCTCAGCACCTCAGAAGAGGAATCATGAACAACTGGAAAATAGCCACATTTCTTATAATGTCAGCAAAGTACAAAATGTGCACACCTTTTAAACGCAAACAAAAAGCACATCAATATTTCCTGCACAGTGCAACATTGGCATGGGATTTCAGAGCGCGCCTGCTCAAACCCTCAAGTGGTATTGTGGGGAAGTGTCCCTCCTAAAACCGCGGCCCCACCACAAACGCGCAGCAGCATTCCAAAATAAATGTAGTGCACATGGATTCCCCAGGATTGGGGAGAAGGATCTGGGATCTGGGGAGACATGGTTTTCTGGGTGCTGTGACAATTTGTCAAAGAGTTGGAGGGTTCATAAGAGTCAGGAGAGTCCGCACAGAAAATAGTCTTCTACAGTAAAAGAGCAACGAAATTATTAAATGAAATCCTAATTGCCTAACATGCTAAAATAAACATACAATGAATGATGACTAAGAATTCCGAGCTAGGCACTGCACACACCTGTGTTGTCCTCTCTAGACTTGGCATGCATTACAGGGTACGCACAAGTACCACCACGCTGCGCCTGTCCTTTCAGTAGAGCTACTGGCACGCCGGCAAAGAACTTGCATGTACCCAATTGCAATGGGAGAGTGGCTCCTAATCTAAACTTAAAGTAGAAGCCCATAAAACATGATGGTACATTCTCTTCCAATTCCCTTCCTCTCCCCAAATGTGTTTTTCGGGGGGAGAGAAGGCTCTACTGCACAGTGGGGGTTTAGCTAGAGAAATCCCAGATGTGGACTGCACTCGAAGATGAGACTTTTCTTTATGCAAATTCGTCCCTTCATTTAACAAACTAATGAAAAAGATCAGGAGCCAGATCTGTTCCCCTCATGCAAAAACGGAACAAATGAATTTAGCACCAATTTTGGTAGGGAACGGAGCAAGCACGTGCTGTCTCAATTTCTAGGTTCTAAAAAGGTTTTCGTTATTGCAAAAATGAAGGGGGCGGTTATTTAAAAATAAATGTGGACTACATTTCATTGTATGCTAAGTAGCGATATAAAGACCTATTTTTTCTTATGATTTGCAGCAAACATAGTGTAGAAAACAGTCAGATTAATTTGTTCCCTAGTGCAAATGTTTTTAGATAATGCAAATTGGAACAAAACCTATTTGCTCCATTCCCTTTGATCTACGTAGTTGCAGAAATGTTACTGCTGGTTAAATTCCTAGATTATATATCCCCTGGTCTCTGGTGGGTTTATGTGGTTTTATTTGATTTTGTTGCAGGACTGCACTTTCTCAAAGGCACTTTACAAGAAAGAGCAGGTATAGCTCAAATCTCAGGACAGCGGAGCACTTTACTGAAGTCCAATATTAGATTCCCAGTTGGGGCCTATTTATCTGTACCCTGGCACCCTAAAACATCTGGTATTTTAAATGCCTCCCCATTTTAAAATACCTCTACTTAGAAGTTGGTAATCACATGGGATACTTATGGCATGGGGTGCATACGAAATATGCTATGTGGCTTATTTACCCCATTCAGTACTTTCTATATACACCATGCCATAAATATCCCACATGATCCAAACTACAAATTAGGTTGTATTTTAAGAATTGGTGGCATTTAATATACCGCACGTTTTTGCCTTTGCTACAGGAGTCCTAATTAAGCTGTTAGTGTAACCATGGGCAAATTATGGCATTTCCATGTGCCGTAGTGACCGTGCTTCCTGATATTGCCTCGGGCGGGGATCTCTACCTTATTGATGGAAATCAGATGGGCTGAATGGTGACCAATGGTAAAGAGGTTGGCCTTCATCACACCCTCAGATTACCTAGGGGAATGTTAGGTGAAACCATGGCGAAATCTCCCCTGAACAACCGCTTTTTAAAACATGTGTTTAAATCCTGCTTCCTCCGCAGCGCGGAGGGTAAGATCAAGCACTGCCGAGTGCTGCAGGAGAGCCAGTCGGTGGTCCTGGGGAACTCTGAGTTCGACAGCCTGGTGGACCTGATCAGCTACTACGAGAAGCACCCTCTGTACCGCAAGATGAAGCTGCGCTACCCCATCAACGAGGAGACGCTGGAGAAGATCGGCACTGCGGTGAGTGCTTGGCACAGACCCTGGGGTAGGTGGCCTGCGGTTGCGTGCAGACGCAAGATACTATACTTGTTGCAGTCTTCAGATAATCCTTTTTTCGCAAGGACACTTGAAGCACACTCTGCTGCATCATAGTGGCACAATAGTGTTGGGTGTCAAGTTTGCTTTTCCCAGGATGCTGCTCCAGTGCAATCTTGAGTTTAGCACAGTTCCGTTATGCCCCAGTGCCGCACAACTCCATGATTACCAGTGTAGGAGTAACCGCTCCACCCAAACGCCTAGGCTTAGTGTTGCAAATTGCTCGGCATCTTGATGCCATGGCTCAGTTCCTTGGGTGCAGCCCGGCTCATTGGGTTTTTGATGCTCTATCAGAGTTCCTCCACGCCTGCAGATTGTGTGCAGTCTTTCTTGTTTCATTCCAGCGGTGGTTTTAGGTAGAACATACAGTGATCAAAACTTTGTTTTCAGCATAGCCACTCAACATCAACCATGCTATATTTCCACCAGTATGCCCCACCCAAAAATGGCAGTTTTAAATCGTTTGTCAATATTGTGATTTCAGTGCATTTTCCTCAAATGCAGTTTTTTTATATCCTGAGCCACGTTGATGCAGTTTTTGGGGTTACCACAGTAGTTCTTGATCTGTTTTTCCCCTTAATATTGCTTACAGTAGTTGGAGTACACCACATATTTTATCATTTGAACCCATGCAGCATGTGTGTAGTCCCTGGTAGTACTTGGACTGCTGTGCTCCCCTTTCTCTCCTGGCCACATATCAGTGTGTCTGGTTGTGTGCTGCTCCTTTGCACCCCACTGCAGTATTTATTATTCTGGCTGCTATTTCTCCTGGTAGTAAAATGGGGTGGGGGGTACATGTCCCTGCTTCAGCAATGTGGTATTTGGGGCGCAGTGCAGCTCCTTGACACTAGTGTGCAGTTTCCAGAGTGCAGATGAGATTTCTCTAGTGCAGCAGTCGGGACCTAAATAAAGAAAAAGTGATCACAGCATATTGATACCAGATACTGCACCACTGAATGATCTTTAATGTGCAGGAGTTGAGAACCAGAGGTTAAATCTGTGCAGTGAGATCAAATGTCACTGCGCACAACTGCCCGTAGGCATGTAACCTAAAAGCCCAGGCAGAATTGTTTCTCTGCTGCACTATTTTATGTGGGCTCTACAACAGCTATGCAGGGGTTCAGGGTATCGCAGCTTGGTATTTACACTGTAGTGCCTGATGAGGAGATCAACATCAAGGTTTTCATACATAACAGTGCGAGTACTGGTCTGCGTTTTTAGTACTCCCTTCCATGAAGTTGGGTTTCAGGCCTCTGTCTTGTACAGTGTTAAGGTCACAGGTCCACTTTTTCTGTGTTGAGGTAAATTGCTACGAATATCCCGGGTACTCTTATGCAGTGTTTGTTGAGCATATTACCATTTATTCTTTGTGTTATGTTGTGGCTCGTGCCACTATTGCTCCTGCGTGACACTAACGGTGTGCGTGCCTCCTTTAATTTATGGTGGCGTGAGGGCGCAAAACCCCTTCCAGATACTTTTATGTGGCAGTCCTTCACACTCAAGAGGGGTGTAGCAATACATACCACTAGTTCGGCGAGGCCACCAGGCACACTGCTGCTTCTGCCCACCCTTGCCTCCATGGTCATGAGTTCTTGGACTGCTCTACTTGCCGTCACAAGCATGGACAACAGTAGAATTATTCTTCTTTTTTTCCTTCCATAGGAGCCGGACTACGGAGCCCTATATGAAGGAAGGAACCCTGGTTTCTACGTGGAGGCGAACCCCATGCCCACCTTCAAGGTAGAGCGCCCTCTTACATTAACACATTAGGTATCATGAAGGGTTGGTAAGCAGGCACTCCTTGTGACACTGAGCACGTGCCATAATAAGCACCTTCTCTTCTGCAGTGCTCTGTCAAAGCCCTGTTCGATTACAAGGCCCAGCGGGAGGACGAGCTGACGTTCACCAAGAATGCCATCATCCAGAATGTCGAGAAGCAGGAAGGAGGCTGGTGAGATCAGTATTGAACTTTGGCTGCTTTGTGCATACCTTTATTGATTTTGTTTTTGGTGTACTGTATAAAAACCTCCTTTTGACTTGCAGCCATTTAAAACCGCTGTGTCCCCCCAGGAAAGCAGGTTGCGGTGCTGTAGTAGGAATGGCATTAAAACAGATTGGGGGGGTATCATATTGAGTGGGAACAGGAGCGAAGGTGGGTTGAATGCAAGGGGAAAAGGGGGGAGGGGGAAATGGCCGCAACATAGCGCCATAACCAGGGATAACATCCTGGTTGGTGGTGGCGATTAGCTATCCCTTCAACCTTTTCATTTCTCTCATTTGTATATTTGACCCAAAATCATGATTTTTGCGCCCCTTTTCAATATGTTTTAGCTAGCCCACTCTTAACCACGCATCTGATTTCTCACACTATTCACTGCATCACAGCACCCATATTCCACCACCCATCTGATTCACTTTCCTGTTATGTTAATGCAATTTTTTACTTTTGTCTGCAAACAAGTATGCCTCCCTCTCGGCGATTTGCTTTGTTGCTTTTAAAGACCTTCCATTGTACCTTAGGGCCTTGCCCTTGAATACTTAGGGCAAGACCTTAGGGTGCTTTGCTCTTCACCAATCCCTGAGGCACTCTGGTAGTCATCTCCTGCGTGTACTTGATTTAATACCACTCCCATATTTTAATAACCAATGCATATTGTGGTACTAGTTTTCCTAGAATAGCGCTTCCAATAAAACATACATTTTTTGTGTGTTCCTTAGGTGAGCCACACTCTGAGAGTTCATGTGGTGTTGACAGATTGGGTCAGGGAGACAAATGGACCAGGAACCAATTGGTGACAGAGAAATTGAACATGTTCACTGGAGGAACTTCTTGTTCAACTACAGTTAGGTTTAGAGGAAGGAGCGGATGCAGCAGTAGGGGAGGTCAGTTCTTAGGGTTGGGTAATAAGCCTGTTAAAAAATCCAATCCAGAAGTGTGTTCAAGTACAGACAGAAAATGTACCAACCTCTTTCACTACATGCATGCTTTTCTGAGGCATGTTCATTAGGGGTATCATCAAAACCAATCTGGATTTTAGCATTTGCATTGTTGACAAGCCCAGTGATAGGTCAATAATTCGACACTGTTGTGAGTGAAGGTAAGTTCTGCTTCATTCTGTTTCGTTACAACGATGATCTCCCCACATCCACCATCATCCTCCTTCTTCAGCCCTCACCTCCCTCGCTCTGCCTTCTCCCCCCACGTTCCAAGTTCCAACCCCAAAGTTCCATTCATGATGCAGGAGCACCCTTGCTATCACCTGCCTTCCTTCCACTGCATACTTCCATCTCCCTTCTTCAGCAAGGCCAGCCTCTCCCTATTTCATATTCCACACCCCCTTAGCCATAACCGACACCCCCATATCTTTGACAACTTCCAAATCTTTCGGAAATGTCAACTCCCTTTACTCTCCTCGGCAACATCAGCTTAATCATATCACCTGGATTCACTCTCACCTCTCTGCAACATCTCTTCTCATCATACTTCACCTTTGCTCTTAAGTCACTCCCACGAAGCCTGTCTTGCACACTGCCCAGAGCAGCATTTTTACATTTTGATCTTCTCATCCATGCCAGACACAAATGTGGATTGGGGTCCTACCCCTCAACAATTCAAATGGTGACAAACCAGTTACTGAGTGTCGGGCAAACCTATATTGAAAGATCCTTTCCATCTCCGCCTACATCCAATCACCTCTGGTGGCTACCACAATCCTAACAACATCCATAAGGGTACGGTTAAACCGTTCCACACACTGATTACCTTGGGGATGGTACAAAGCTGTGGTCACTTGTTCTAGTCTATGGTCCTCCAAAAACTATGTAAACTGTTTAGAAACCAACTGTGGCCCATAATCCGATGAACATCTCTGAGGAAATCCGTCCCTCCAAAACAGTGGTTTACGAAATGTGATGATGCTACCAGAGCTGGCATCCCTCAAAACACAAACATCAGGCCATTTTGATAACATGTCCTTCACAACCAATGCATATGCGTCTCTCGTACCCCTGATATTAAACAGACCCAGAAGATCCAAAGCGATCTCATCCGATGCCACTTTGTGTACCTCACAAACCTTGATCAGTGGAGTGCATGTCCATAGCCCTTTGTCACTTTCTACCAACTCCTTGCATTCCTTGATTTCCTTCTCTACCTTACCATCAGGCCCGGGTCTCCAGAAATCGGCCCAGAACAATGCTTTTGTTCTACCGATGGCCAAATGACCTTTGTGTCCAAACTCAAAACTTTATTCCCCATGCCTTCCGTAACCACCAAACGGTGTCCTCTGCACAAATAGCTTCCACTCACACATAACCCTTCACCCACCCATAATCCATCACCCGCCCCCCTAAACATCCTTACTACCTCATTCTCCAGCTTTCCAACCCAGTTTGACCTCACCAGTTTCATTGCTGTTTGATAAATCACATCATCAGCACATTCTTCACCCCATTCTCAATGTTTCACATTTTCCTTGAATTGAAATATGCCTGCCACCTCCTTATCTTCAACAGTCTTCTTTATTTTCCACCACCATAGTCACCACTACTCTAGACAAAGCATCAGCAATCACATTGTCCTCCCTGTACCTGTTCAACTGTGAATTGCAAACCTTGCATAATGCTCACCCACTTCATGATTCAACTGGACACACCTTCCAATCCACCTTTGTTGCAAATGCTCACCAACGGTTTGTGATCGGTTCTTACCTCAAAACTTCTCCACCACAGATACTTTCAAATCTTAGTGATGGCCACCACACACACACGCACACGCACACGCACACACGCACATCACGTTCAATTACTGAGTACCTCCTTCCTACCTCCCTGAGTATTCTGGAAGCAAATGCAATTGTATACATCTCATCCTTTTCCTGTTGCATTAACACAGCCACTGTTAGGCAAAGGTTGTATGCAGTACCCTCTGGGAACACTACAAACAACTCTTGCTTGTACTACACAGTTTTGGTAGTGTGTTGAGCAGCCATGCTCATCTCAAGAGGGGTCAATGTGAGCTGTAGGGAAGTTACACAGAGATTCACAGCGACAAGTATTCAAATAAACTCTTACACACAAGGTTTCTTGAATAAACAATTGTTAATTTATCAGTCATTTAGAATAAACCTTCTTCGGAAGAGAGCAATATAATAGTAACACACAAATACACTTCAATACTGTACACTCTTAGATTCTAAATCAGTAAAGACCCTTTTATGATGGCCTACAGACACAACCTACATCCTCAGGTGACTTCAATAGCTAGGGTGCTGGGGACATCAATATCTTACTGTTTGCATTTAGAATACTGTTATCAGTTGGTAAAGGGAAAAGGTTATTAGAACAACAAGAGACCACAAATATGCTTAAGCAGGCAAATCTGTTTGGATCCCCACAGCAGTCATACAGTATAACAGGCTAGGCCAAAGTCAATGGGCAAAAGTCTTATATAGGATAAAGGGGGGTTTCATTCCTGGCTATCTTGCTTGGTGGGTTTACAAGAATAGTTCTTACACATTTTTGACTGTGATGTGATTCGTTTTTATTTGTGCAAGTGGTTGGTTTATATTGTCATATACATATAGTACATTGGGGGGTTCTTGGTCCCCTTGTTGTCAGCCGACACGTGTTTCGACCAGAGGGTCTTTATCAAGGCTGATTCATTATTCAAAACCATGTGTTGTGAAAAACCGTGACAATGGTTGTGACATGCATCATAAGTGTACAGGTAAGGTGAGTGGTGTTAGGTGATGGTGACGTTTGAGAAAAAAACATATTAGAATAGTCATAGCATCAATGCAATACAATCGGAACCAAGGTGGCGACAATGGGAAAGAAGAGGGGTGAGGAAGGAGAGACAAGGTTAGTCAAAGGAAATGGAGGATCCTGCAATTAGTTGGTTTGGAGGGTTAGGTCCTCTTACCTAATGGTACTGGCTTGTAGCCCCCTGTGGCGTCCTGATTGGGGTTTCTTGTGCTGGCGCCCCCCCTTTCTCCTACTCAACAAATGAGGTGTTTGGCTAAACCTCAAATAGGTTACCTGTGATCTTGCCAACCTGCTTTTTCAACCAAGAATACAGAGCCCAGCAAGGTTATTGCCATACCTAGAGCCAACTACTCTTCTACCATAAACACTAGGTAAAAGACCACTGCTTCAGATCTTGGCTAAAACCCAACAAAAATAACTAATCACCTAAGAAATGGCGGAATACATGATGTCACGTAATGAAGACATTCGTACACTCTTTGCCCCCAGAGGATCCACAGACAGCGCCTTTAGAGATACCAATCCACAAGGGGACCTGAAACAAAAGTTTGAGGCTGGAAAAACTATCCAGAAAGGAAATTAATACATTTTGGGAAAAAACCACAATGCAAGAATATGCTGAACAGAAAAAGATACAAGAGGCCTAAGAATACTCATCTTTCCAGATTTTGATGATCCACAAGACTCTGATCTAGCAGATGAATGGGAGCAGAACCTTATACATGGATCCACAACCATGATACAATTACTAATTGAACACGCAAAAAGAAAACATGCGAGAGTTGTCATTCTCATTGAAGAATTAAAAAAGGAAAAAGAAGATTATGATGCCCCTAAAACTACCAAAGAAAAGAATTTCAAAACAATGTACAGAATCCTAAAGACCCATCAGGATGAAGTAAAAATGAGGAAACTACACAAATTCTTCAGATACGACAAAGATTATAGAGAGGACAGAGTATTCACATACCAGGCAAAATATGATCAGGACAAACCCAAGTCCAAAGAAAGCTCGCCAGCAAGCTCTGAAGTTGACAGTGAACAAGGGGACGCAACAGAACCAAAAGAATATGCAACGGACAAAGAACCAAATAAACACTCTTTTTTAGAGCAAATCAAACTACACAAGAAAGCAAGCCATATCAAACCACAACCAAAGAAAACTGTGTCATTCGCAGTACCATTGACAAATACAAGAACCCGACAAGAAGAGACAGAGGAGGAAGACCAGGCAAAAGATGCAAGAGAATTGGAGGAAGAAATCGAACAAAGACAAACAAGGTCGCAGTCTCAGAAAATGATGGGACAGAAAAAAGACAAAATTTAATAATCAACCTGCGAGGAAAAGAACTAAAACAAATTGAGATAGAAGTGCTTAACAAAGGACTCTCTTTTTCGCCTTCAAGCAGGAATGATTTTGTTGATATCCAAATAGACCTTTTCAAATTCACAAGACGTCTTAAATTGACCAAATTCTTCACTACCAAAACAACGACATACAAACCTAGAGAAGAGACACCGCAACCAAGCGCCCTAACCATACGGGATCTAGAAGACATCCATCTCTTGAGCACACTGGAGGGTGATTCCAACAGTAAAAAAGACTGCATGCAAGAACTTGGAATCCAGAATGAACGTAGCTATGAGCATCCCTTGGGGTTGTTATCACCAGTTATTATTGCCTCAGCTATGGAGAGGACACCTTTTAAGTTTTGCCCACGCTGTAGGGGCAAATACACTTGGAAAGATAAACACAAGCTATGTAATCGTTGCTTGCCCCTCGATCATAAAGAGGACAGCTGTGCGGCCTGTAAGCTCTTGAAACCAAGAACTCTTAAAGAACGGAAAGTTAAGAGGTGGGCGGACTACGCTACGTCGAAGTCAGTTTCCTCACCCGCCGCCGCTGTTACAGAAAGTGACGAGGAGGGTGATAACTCGACGTCCGTCACGGAAGTCATTAACCCCCAGAAGGAGCGCTCGCGCTCCTCGACGTCCGTCCCCGGCCCCGACGGGCTCGGCTCACGCCCTGCTTATGGGGATGAACACCCCGGCGACAAGGACGCACATAGACCCCATAAGACTAAACACACAACCCACGGCTCTTCTTCGTCGAGGACGAAGGATCCATCAGCGCCGAAGGGGACGCAGGGCACTCCGGCGTCTACTTCAGACCGTAAAGGTCTCAAGCCCCACCCGCAAACGCAGCCGCGACCAGCGATTGGGCTTTCATCAAACACGGGCGCTACCTCAAAATCATCCGACGTAACGCTCCATAGAGCGGCCGTCGAGGAACAACGCGCAACGCAGGCAACGTCGACACCAGAGCCCTCGACTGACAAACTCATTGTCGAGAGCCTGTCGAGAATTGTTTCCGAAGACAAACGTACGCGGACGACGAAACAAACGTCGAATACCGCGCCGAAAAAGCACAAAAGTAGCCAGGAACAGCCCCCTTCATCTAAGGGCACTTCTGAGCTACCGGAGGGCTTTTCAGAGACAGACGGAAACCTCTCCTCGACGTTGTGGGAGCGTTCTAAGCGTTTTGAACCTGAAAACACTGATTTCCCCCCTCTAGACTATTCAGGGGTACCCAATGAGACCCTTGAAAGACTCCATTCTTGTATGGAGAAAATGGAAAGGTTTTTGGGGAGCCAAGACCCACCCACACACAAAAGACAAAGAGAATGGCCCCAGGATGACCCTAGGGTCAAGATTCCTAGGCTGTTTCCCCCTTCCACAGACGTATATGACCTCACTGAAGAGGAGCAATACCTCCAGGAAGATGAGGAGTGTTTGGGTGGAGAGGAAGAACATGAGGAAGAGGGGTTCGAAGAAGATCCTTACACTACTGCAGGAGCTTTTGAAGAAGATACAGCTACCTCGCAGCCCTGGCAATCCCCATCAGTGCAGCCTTGGCAATCCCCATCAGTGCACTCAGACCCTGATGTCTTTCACCCTTCTCTCAAGGATTCACATATTGGGAACACCTCTCCCATAGATGACCAACCCTCACTCAATGCACTATTGCACAAGGCAGCAGCGCATTTTGAGATAGACACAGGGGAAACTCTTCCTGACATAGACTTTGTAGAGAAAGTTATTAAAGAAAAAGCCCCTGTTAGCCAGTCTATTCCGCTCCTGGCTTCTATAAAGAGAAGAATATCTCCTTCCGTTTCCAATCCTGCCTTAGTAAGAGGGGTCAACCCTCGAATAGAAAAGCTCTTCAGCCCTTCATCCTCTGACCCTTTGTACATCAGAGGACATTCTATTCCGGACTCCCTCGTAGTTACTAATACAAGAAAAAGAGCGGGGGTACCACTATCCTCTAGTGAGGCACCACCTGACAAAGAGGGCAAGAAGCTCTATGCACTTGGAAAGAGAATCACGACCTCCGCCGCCTTCTCAACTAGGATTGCAAATAACAATTCCCTACTAGCTAGCTACGCGGATGCACAGTGGAGCAAGCTGCGCAGCGAAGCAGAGGACGCACCAGAACCCCTGCGTTCACGCCTGTTAGCTATAATATCAGAGGGAACTCTTGTAAACCAGGACATCGTAAAGAACTCCTTAGATGCCGCAGAGACGGCTGGCCGTTCCCTGGTTCAGGGAATACTTCTCAAACGCCATGTCCGGCTACGCAATTCAGGATTTAAGCCGGAAACCCAAGCGTCCCTGATAAATAAGCCCATAGAACAAACACATCTGTTTGGGAAAGCAGTTGATGAGGCCCTAGAACATGCGAAGAAAGAGTTTGATACCATCAAGACTCTTGACCAAATTTCTAGGCCCCCTAACAGACGTGGCAATGGCAATAGACGCTCCTTTCGTGGCCTACGCCAGCAGCAAAACCAACAGCAATCTTACTCTGCTACCAACTGGCCCTCTAACCAGGGTAACAACACCCAGTTCAGTCAAAGAGGCCAACGGCGTGGCAAAGGGAGAGGTCGCGGCTCCAGCCCCAAAGGTTCCACGCCCAATACCAACAAATGACACGAAGATTCGGGTCCCCTCCCATGCATCACCGGTCGGGGGCCGGCTAACATCGTTCCTATCAGCATGGGAGGGAATATCGTCAGACCGCTGGGTATTATCCACCATAGCCCACGGATACTGCATCGAATTCAACGGTTCCCCGAAGTACAGACCCCCACGGAACCGACGCATAACACCGGAACACCTCACCATTCTTCTTCAAGAAGTAGAAGAGCTACTGAAAAAAGAAGCTATAGAGGCTGTTCCCCTATCTCAGGTAACAGAAGGTATTTATTCAGTGTACTTCCTTGTACCCAAAAAGTACTTAACCATGCGCCCTGTATTAGATCTGCGCCCAGCGAACAACTTTGTCAAACCCCAAAAGTTTCGTATGGTGACCTTGCAGGAAGTAATCCCACTGTTATCACAAGGGGATCACATGACAACGCTAGACATGAAAGATGCATACTTTCATATTTTAATGTTGCCAGCACACAGAAAATATCTCAGGTTCAAGATAGAGAACAAACACTACCAGTTCAGAGTACTACCCTTCGGGATAGCTTCTGCACCAAGGGTATTCACAAAAGTACTGGCAGTAGCAGCGGCCCACCTGCGCAGGTTATCCATCCCGGTATACCCTTACCTCGACGACTGGCTCATAACAGGGGATTCTTACGAAACATGCTTCTCCAATACCCAAAACACCGTAGACCTTTTGTACCAATTGGGCTTCATCAACGAAAAGAAGTCCAGCTTAGACCCCAGCCAAGTCAAACAATTTTTAGGGGCTCTAATTCAAACAAAGGACGGCCTCGTCTTCCCCTCCAACGAGAGGGTCCAAAACATGCTGTTTCAGATCCCCCATTATGTGGCAGGTCGAGAGGTGACGGTACGCAAAGCAATGCGCTTGCTAGGGATGATGGCGTCATGTATTTATTTGGTACCTCACGCGCGCCTGCGCATGCGCCCAATGCAAGAGTGGCTCAACAGCCAGTGGTGTCAGGCCAGCGGACAATGGGACGATCTAGTGGTAGTCTCGCAGGCCTTAGTTCTCTCGCTGCGGTGGTGGACAAAGGAGAACCTGTTATTAGGGAAAACTTTTGCCACACCCGCAGTGGAAGCCACTCTAACCACAGACGCATCCCTCACAGGATGGGGGGGCTCACCTATCCCATCAGACTGCTCACGGAGCGTGGACTCCAAGCTTAGCATCCAAGCATATAAACCTGCTGGAACTTCTAGCGGTGTTCAAAGCACTGAAAGCCTTTCAGGAACACCTACAAGGAAAGACAGTGATGGTCCTCACAGACAGCACCACAGCCATGTACTACCTCAACAAGCAAGGGGGCACTCACTCTCCAGGACTGTCCAAGCTGTCCCAGAATATATGGAAGTGGGCTCTCAAACACAACATGTTCCTACTATCACAACATGTACCAGGGGAACTCAATCTGCTAGCAGACAAACTCAGCAGAGACTTCCCCCTGCCCGAAGAGTACGAATGGCAATTGCACAAAGACATCGTCTTAGACGTCTTCACGCAATGGGGATTCCCGGAAATAGACCTGTTCGCAACTATGGAAAACTCACAATGCCAAAGTTACGCCTCCAGGTACCCCCAGAACCAGTCCAAGGGGAACGGTCTGTCGATTCAATGGTCAGGGAAATTTGTTTACGCCTTTCCCCCAACTCCCCTTCTCAACAAAGTGGTGCACAAGATGCACCAGGAGCAGGTTACCATGATACTAGTGGCCCCAATGTGGGCCCGGCAGCCATGGTTCGCTCACTTGATGGAGATGTCCCTATCTCCCCCAGTGAAACTTCCCTGCCCGTACAACATGCTGTCACAGGACAAGGGCAGGACACTGCATCCATGCCTTCACACCATGAACTTAGCAGCCTGGCTCCTGAGGTCGTAGAATTTGGACATTTACAACTCCCGCAGAGATGTATGGACATCCTCGGGGAAGCCAGAAAACCTAATACTCGCCACTGCTATTCTAGCAAGTGGAAAAGATTTGTCATCTGGTGTAGAATTAAGAGCATCAACCCAGTTGACTGCTCTCCCACTAACATTGTTCTGTACTTGACCCATTTACTGGATTCAGGTCTAGTCTTCAATTCCATTAAAGTCCACCTAGCGGCACTTTCTGCATACACCACTTCCCAACTTAAAGTGTTGTGGTGGAAGATACCAGTTATCAAGGCCTTCATGGAGGGGGTAAAGAGAATACACCCTCCGATAGCTAACCCGGCTCCCGGATGGGACTTAAATGTGGTACTTTCTAGACTCATGGGCCCGCCTTTCGAACCCATGCACAAGGCAACTCTTAAAGACCTCACTCTTAAGACTGCTTTCCTAATAGGTATCACCTCCATTAGGAGAGTAAGTGAACTACAGGCTCTTTCTGTACTAGACCCCTTCGTAACAGTTCACAAGGATAAGGTGGTTCTACGCACACACCTAAGGTTTGCACCAAAATTCATATCGAAATTTCATGTAAACCAGTCAATAGAACTACCAACGTTCTTTCAAAACCCTTCCAGCTTGGGAGAAAAAAGTCTGCATACACTGGATGTACGCAGAGCTGTCATGTTCTACATGGAAAGAACCAGACCACTAAGAAAGACTAATCAGTTATTTGTCTCGGTGGCAGCAGGAAGAGAAGGAGATGCAGTTTCAAAGTCCACTATATCTAGATGGATTGTTCAATGCATCACTCTCTGTTACACTCTTGCTAAGAGAAAACTACCCTTCAAGCCAAGAGCACATTCCACTCGAGGCACTGGGGCTTCCATAGCATTCATTGCAAATGTTCTCCTTGAGTCCATCTGCAAAGCGGCTACCTGGAGTTCTGTGCACACCTTTACAAACACTACTGTCTAGATGCACACTCTAAATCTGACTCCCAGGTGGGACAGGCAGTATTAAGACATCTTTTCTCTACTGTTCCTTCTCATAACCCACCGCCAACTCCGGGTACTGCTCGCTAGTCTATGCACAGCATGTGATTCTAAGCAGATTAACAAACATCAGAAGACAATGCATTACTTACCGTAAAAGCATTTCTGATGGTTGTATCTGCTTAGATTCACATGCGCCCACCCTTCCTCCCCGCTCGGATGGAAGGAACATAGACATCCTTTTCTATATTTCTCTTTTCTGTACTCACTCATGTCTAGAAGGCTCCCTCAGGGCAGAAAAATACAAACAGAGGGACCTCGACGCGTGAGGGATTGTGGGTACAACGCACGTCACTATAGGGATAGTGTTATAGACACACCTTGTCGACGTCCCCTTTTCGACTACGAAAAACAAAATGCAATACTCCGCAGTGACCACTGGATGTCGGACCTATGCACAGCATGTGAATCTAAGCAGATACAACCATCAGAAATGCTTTTACGGTAAGTAATGCATTGTCTTACGCCTCAACTTTTTGCAGAGAACTTTATCGATACTTTCCAACAAGCTATTACAAATGATCTCCACAGATTGGAAGACCAACACAATTGAAGTAACAAGAGCAGAGAAAACCTCTCCAAAGAAGAACAAATCATACTTAAAAACCTACAGGAAGAAAAGAATATCATATTTAAAGAGGCCGACAAAGGTGGTAACATTGTAATAATAGACAAAACTGACTACATAAAGATGGCAGAGAACAACCTTAAAATACCAGGCAACTACGAAAAACTTGACATTAATCCAAATGCCAAAATCTTGAAAGCACACCAAGAACTCTTGAAACATTACCAGACAAAAGGACTCCTAACAGATGAAGAATAAGAATTCCTCAGAACAGATCACCCAATCATGCCGACCCTATACTTTCTGCCGAAAATCCACAAGAGCTTTGACGCAATACCAGAGGGCAGACCGATCATGAGCGGTATAGGAGGCCTAACTGCAACACTGGTGAGATACATCAATTACGTCATACAACCATTAGTCACCAGAATACCAACGTACCTGAGACACCATGCATATCCTGGCAATACTGTCACAGATTGAATGGCAACCCAACTTCATAATGGCCACACTAGATGTTAAGGCCTTATACACATCCATCAATCATGATTTAGCCATAACCAGCATTGGGTACCTGCTCAAACAAGAATCAGCATCACATCTGGAACAAGTAGAGATGACCAAAGATTTTCTAAAATTCTCATTGACCAACAATATATTCATTTTCAAAGGTGAATATTACAAACAAACAAAGGGGATTTTGATGGGAACCAGCTATGCTCAGGCACTAGCCAACTGTTTCGGTTGAACAAGAACACGCAATGCAAGAGATCGAATTCACATCTCAAATTGTCAACTGGGCCCGCTATATAGACAACATCAACCTCATATGGAAGGGAACACAGGATCAACTAAACCTATATGTGGACTATCACAACAAAAACAACTATGGAATTGAGCTGACCAGTCACATCAGCACAGATCAAATTGACTTTTTGGACCTAAAAATCTCAATGAAAGACAAGAAGACAACAACCAAAACATTCCGCAAACCGACAGAGGTCAACTCGGTACTAAACGCCAAAAGCTGGAAAAGTGTCATCAGGAACATCACACAAGGGGAATACATTCGAGCCAAAAGGAACTGTAACACTCAAGAATACTTCTGGACCAAAGATTCAAAAGCAGAGGCTACTCTGACAAAAACCTGACAGATGCAAGAAAGATAGCCACCAATACCAACAGGGAGAAATTACTAACTCCCAAAGTGAAGAAGTCTACAACGGAACCAACCATCGGATTCATAACCAGATACAACAAGGACAGTTATGAACTACAAAAGATACTAGTGAAACACTGGGACCTACTATTAATTGGTGGACACATCAGACCCAGGATGAAAACATACCCCAGTCTCTCATTCAGTAGAGCTCCCACACTCAGGAGCATGCTCAGTCCATCCTTCCTATCTGAGAAAAACATCTCGGCCAAAGACTGGCTCAGCAATCTAACAGCCACACCCATTGGCTTCACCAAATGCGGAACCTGTTCCATGTGCATATACGTCACGCCAACCAAATGTGCCAGATTCAAAGGCTGTCCACAATTCAAAATCATGGAACACAAAAACTGCAAAACTAAATATGCAATCTATGCACTTATCTGTGTGTGTGACAAAATTTACATAGGGAGTACCATCCGAGAAGTACCCACTTGGATCAGAGAACACCTTAACAGCATTTACTCCCAGGATCCCAAGCTACCGCTAGCCAACCATTGGCAAAAGAACCACCAGATGGAAGACAAAAGCCAGATTCGATACATTGGACTCAAAACGGTCAAGGTGGGAGCAAGAGGAGGCAACAGAGTACTAAGACTTTGTCAAGAAGAAGCAAGACTCATCTGCCACTACAGATGCATTGAGAATGGCCTGAACACGGATCATGATTTCAATGTGTTTTTGTAAAAAATGTTTTTCCTGTTCGACCCACCTCAACCACAACAATGATCATTTTTCACAATGTGTTTCTGATCTGACTCGGACAAACACCGGCCCCTCAGAGTCCTCCCCTCCCACACCATGCTCCCACCCACCAGGGTCATCACAAACCCAAAGGGCCATGAATCTCCACCACCCACATCCAGAATCCCCTGGGACCTGGTTGGGTAACTGTCCAAACCTTTTAGGTCCTCCAGCAACCACCCATTCATGACCTGGGTATCAGCACCCACCCACTCGTAGCGGAGACACACCAGCCCAACCCACCCAGGGTTAGCGTTCCGACCACACCATCCCGCGGAGCCTCATCCAACCCACCGGTAGGCTTATGACACCCCACCCGCATCCCCTAATCCATGGGATGCCCTGGGCACAAGCCCACACACGCAGGCCCTCCTGGCACCAACTACTTTCTCCCTTCTGCCACTATGACACCACAGCGGCTGGTTCCCAGCCTCAGCCCATGCCAGCATCCCAATTGACACCAGCTCATGAACAGGCCACATGGCCAACAGCCCCTCCTGTTTACCTATGCAGGTCCTCGAGCAACCATCCATGAGATGCTCTAGGCACAGCCCACCCACACAAGTCCTCCTGGCACCAACCACCCATTCCCATCCTCAGCACATGCCTGCTTCACACCCGACACCAGTACATGAACAGGCCTTATGCCCTTGGGCCCCCCCCTTGCCTGGCCAATGCCCACTCCAACACATGGCTTCCATGTCCAGCCAACTGGCACCCCATCATACTCCCCCAGCCCTGCAGCACAGGCACTACCCCATTCCAAATCCCATCCAACGTTTACTTCCAAAGTTGGCCTATTCCCCAACCCACCTCCCGGGGAACTTCCCCACTCCCTCAGGCATCTGCGCAGAGGGACCTACCACTAGACCCAGGAGCATGCGCGCCACAAGATGCTCCACTACTCCCCGTGCACATGTGCAGTAACCTGCTACTGTGACCAAGCACAGAACATGCGCACATTTAAGCAGCACTCACCAGGTCCGCCCAGCAGCACGGACAATACAGGACACCCAACGTGGGCTCAAAAAGTAAGTTCCCCTTGCCCCGCACCGCACAAATTACACATGCGGACCCTCCCGCTCTACCTGTGTCACGATGCCCGCTCCTGGGGAGCCGGCTCAGGCCCTGCGTCCCCGAAAGCGGAAATCAAGTCCCCGGGGAAGGTCCCAGCAACCTCTTATAGGGGCTCTTTGGACAGTGTCCTGGCGCCTATGGCGCCAGGCTCATAGAAAATGTCAGTCCTGGCGCCATAGGCGCCAGGCTCATTATGAAAGTGTTTGGGTGCACTTACCTGATGCAGACCATGCTGCAGAACCCCGGCCTCCTTGAGGCCTGAAAGGAACTACTTTACCTGTGGGACTCATTTACCACCCGGGCATGGTCGGGGAAGGATACATACCTGATTGGAGGAAGGACACATTCTAGGAACTTCTTCCAAGGCTATTTAAACCACACCCGATCAGCCACACGTGCTTCGCGTTGTTCTGCATATAGCAGCTGGACGCTCACCGTGTCTGCTCCTGCATCCTGACTTCTGCCACGCCTGCCAGCATCCTGAATCACCTGCAAAGGAAGGGAACAAGAGAACAGAAGAAGGAAAAGGCCTTACCTGCTAAATCTGCATCCCGGAGACATTTCGCCGACGATCCTGAAAAAGAAGACATTTATTTTTAAAAGCACATCACATCGATCGCTGCAGCGCCTCATTCTACTCATCTTACAGGGCGCTTCCATGTTCTGCAGCGACCATCCGGATTCACAGTCGCGCCACCGCCTAGGGAGAAAAAGACCATAACGAAGGTGAGAGAAAGAAGGGAAAAGGGAAGCTAAATCTCCATGCTAAGACTTACCTGCTGGGTCATTCCCTTTTCGTTTCGGGTCCGCGCCGCATCCAGGCATTTTCAGACCCCGGCCCCTAAGGGGAAAAAGACATCAGCGTTAATGAGCGAATGAAAAGACATTACCAAGACGCTCATTAAAGACTTACCTGATTTCCACAAGGATTTCACCTCTCATCTCGGGTCGGTGCCTGTTCCCCGGCATTCCGTACCCCGGCCCCTATGGGGAAAAAGACACTAGCATTAGAACATTAATGCATGGACACAAGGGGAACCACTTATCAAAAACTTACCTGGAAGCCAAGCAAGTTTGGTTCTCACAAATCCGAAAATCCAGTGAAGTAACTGGATACCAATGCGCCCCTGCATCAGAAGCAGGATGGAGAGCTCGTCCTTCCAGACCTTAAGGTGAGACGCTACAGGGAAGCAAAGAAGGGTTTTGAGGAGGGTGAGAGGGGTAAGTGGGAGGCCGATTGCATTACCGCGCAGACAGTTAACCCCCTATTTTCACCTACAGAAGGATACTTCTGCGAGTCAGACAAGCCACATTTGGGGCCCGGTCCAGTCCGTCTCCGGCCCCCCACGCATCACCTTAAACGAGGTCACAACAGCGCGAACCAGGCCAGCGCCTCCGTGGGAGTCAGGTGAGCGTTACAACCTGCCAACCCAATACCGCACAGCCTCCCGCCGGACTTTATCCGGCCATATATCGGACTGCCACTCCTTAAGCGCTCCGGCCCATCCCGGGGCCCAGACCATGCTTCCCGGACACGGGTTCTGCCACCCCCAAACATCCCAGCAGCCCGATCCCAAACCAAGCCCCAACCTATCTCGGCACCACCCAGCTCCTGCTCACCACACGGGCGCCGATGCACCTTCCCTCACCGATCCCATGCCGTCCCCACCTCCTGACAATCAGTAACCCAACAGGGGCACAGGCACAACACTGCCCCAATTCTCCATTATTGCCCTGTTCACACCAGCCCATGCATGGGGCAGCCACCAGGCAGCCACCCCACCCCGTGTCCCCATCCAGGATCCCGGCACTGGAGCCCCAGGCCACACGGGACCTCACCCAAAAACCACCATGTCCTAACCAGGATCCTCTTTTATCACAACGCTCCTAGCTGACCACCCACGGGACCTGCCATCAGGCACCACACTTACCTCAGGTCTCCATCCAGGACACCCAATTGGCCCCCCTGACCACACGGAACCATACCCCATGCACCACCATGCCCCAGGGGTCCCCCACCAACTCCCGCCCCCATGACAGCCCCCTGGCACTACGCCCATGCCACATCAACTCCCATGGGTCCTCCCAATGCCCAAACCAAGGGCCCACCGCCAACCAGCCATGGCACACCCCATGGCCCACCCCATGGCCCCACTTGGTATCAACCCTAACATCTCTATTTCAGGGCCCAACCGGAGCCACTGCAAACGCAGTGCCAGCACAAGAAACCCCAATCAGGACCCCACAGGAGGCTACAAGCCAGTACCAATAGGTAAGAGGACCGAACTCTCCAAACCAACTCATTGCAGGATCCTCCAGTTCCTTTGACCCACCTAGTCTCTCCTTCCTCCTCCCTCTTCTTTCCCATTGCCGCCACCTTGGCTCCGATTGTATTGCATTGATGCTATGACTATTCTAATATCTTTTTTTCTCAAACGTCACCATCACCTAACACCACTCACCTTACCTGTACACTTATGATGTATGTCACAACCATTGTCATGGTTTTTCACAACACATGGTTTTGAAAAATGAATCAGCCTTGATAAAGACCCTCGGGTCAAAACACGTGTCGGCTGACAACAAGGGGACCAAGAACCCCCCAATGTACTATATGTATATGGCAATATAAACTAACCACTTGCACAAATAAAAGCGACTCACATCGCAGTCAAAAACGAGTAAGAACTATTCTTGTAAACCCACCAAGCAAGATAGCCAGGAACGAACCCTCCTCCCCCTTTCACCTACTCAACAAATTAGGTGTTTGGGTAAACCTCAAATGAGTTACCTGTGATCTTGCCAACCTGCTTTTTCAACCAAGAATACAGAGCCCAGCAAGGTTATTCCCATACCTAGAGCTAACTACTCTTCTGTCTTATATAGGAGGAAGCACTTCTGGTAGGTAAGTAAAAAAGTCTTTGCCTTGAAACACTTGTGTATAGGCGCGTTACAAATGCCATATCATATCATATCATGTTTTAGAAGTCTTTGAGGAAAAGAAGAATCAAATGTAGGGCCACAAGCTGTTCGACTTGTGAGTAGTAGAAGATGCAAGCAACTTTACAGCAAGAGGTAAGTTCTCTCAGACTTTGTACAGTACCTTTAAAATGAAGAAAAGAAGCAGCAGATGACTGACTCCTGTTCCTGTGCAGCTCTGCAGATCTCACTGTTCCTGGGCCTCAGTCGTGGCAACAAGAGGGAGGATGTCGGGGGACTCCTGCACTGCACTGGGACGGTCAAAACTTGCAACCAACTTCACTTTCAGTGGCTGTTCAGTGTTTCAGCTCCTCGTGTCTACCGCAAATAGCAACACTGCGGTTCCTGGCTGTTGAGATGGACTTTCCTTGCTTCTGGGGCCCTGTACTCTGTTGAGTGGGCTCAGGCTTGGTCAGTCCTGCTTCCTGGGAGTCCAGAGGATCTTCCTGAAGCTCTAGGCCAGCTTAAAAGCAGCGCACACAATCTGGTGCCCTCTCCCTGGCTATACATTTTCCAGCGGCTACTCTGTGGAAATTCAATCAGCTCCGAGATGGATGTGCAGGTGGCTTACTTTGGAGTTGATTGGTCCCACCAACTCAAGGGGCGAAGTCGTCCTTGCAGGGGCTTCTCTGTCAATGCGAATTTGGCATTTCGGCACTGCAGCAGGGATTCAGCGGGCAAACCAACGGTCCAGAAGTTGCAGCAGGTGTCCTCTTCATGTTCTTCTTCGGTTCCTTCGTCCAGTGGTCGACTCTGCCTTCCAAGCCAAAAGACTCTCCTTTTATACAGTTCTCTCCCTTTCATTCCAGCCAACTGTCGGTCACCCAGCAGAGTGCATTGGGGTCTCCTAAGAGACTAAGCACAGGGAGTTTCGGGCACCTCCCTCACTTCCTGCCTACCCCAGACACCCTGGAGCCAGAGGCGGGCTTCACTTGTGAATCCCCCCAAAGGCAAATCGAACAATGGGACCAAACTTGGTTTGGCGCGCAGAGTAAATCTCAAGAAGGACCTTTCCACAAAGAAATGGAAAAAAGAAGACCAGGGCCATTTTGACAAAAATGGCACGCTTAGGTGCTTTCCTGTAGCTGCGAACACAGCCGACGGTAATTGCACACCATGGTAGTTAAAAGGTAACCACTGCCACCAGCCATTAATTGTAGAAAGGGTAACAAAAATGTTACATGAGAAACTAGACAAAATAACCCCTCCAGCACCCTATGGTAAGATAGTGTGTGCTGGGCCTAGAAAGTTACAAAATGGAAGTAAAGTCAATTTCACTTCACTGCTCTTGGAAACAGTAGTTTCACCAAGAGAAGGTATTTAAACCTTTGGGAAATCTAAGAGGCTTCCCTGTGCCACTGCACTGAAGGTGCTGTGTGTCACAATGTAAAGATGATGCCTATGGAGTTCGTCAGACTCCAAAGTCAGAAGAAACACAGAGAATAAATAACATTAAAATGACTTGAGGGATAAAAAGTCGTAAAGTCCAGCAAAAAGAGCTGGGGTTCTCTAAGCTAGAAGGGAATTAACATATTTCTGAGAATTCTCCCTAACACAAACACACTTCAGTACTGAACCAATAAGTTTCTGAACAAGTTAGGGTCCCCTGGAATAGGAGCAAAATGGCACTTCAGTTATTTTCAATGGTAGTAAAAGGCACAAGTAGAATAGACCTCAAATACTTTCTTAGGCAGTGCAAATAGTTTCAGTTCACCAGTAGAGTTCAATTCAAGTCAATAGGCCTAGGCCAAAGTCAATGGGCTAGTGTTCTGGATAGACAAGAGCAATTCTGGTATCAAACGGTAAAGTCTTTGCAAAAGTTCTCAGAAGTGGTTTAGACGAAAAAGAATCATATGTTGGGTCACAAGCTGATTAGGCATGCAAGTTGGGAAAGTTTCACAAGCTTTCACCCCAAGAGTGGCGTACTCTGTCTGGTTGACACAGTACCTTAGTATGAAGAAACAAATGCAGCTGAAGTCGTTGGTTCCTGACGGTTCCTGCAGATCTCACTGTTCCTGAGCCTCAGGCATGGGGACAAGAGGGAGGACGTCGAGGGTCTCCTGCACTGCACGGGATCGTCGCGTCGTAAAATGCAAACAAAATGGAGTCACTTCAGTTCCAGTAGCTGTAGATTCAAGCACACAAGCTGGTATCCCTCTCCCTGGTTAATCCTAACCAGCTTTGAGAACGGTATCTAGGTGGATTATGAGTTGATTGGTCCCACCAACTCAAAGGAAGAAGTCGTCCTTGAAGGGGCTTCTCTGTCGAGATGAACTTGGCAATTCGGATCTGCAGCAGGGCTTCACCGGGCAAACCAACGGTCCAGGAGTTGCAGCAGCCGTCCTCTTCTAGCTCTTCTTCGGTTCTTTTGTTCCAGTGGTCGACTCTGATTTCCAGTCCAAGAGACTCGCCTTTTAAAAAGTTCTCTCTCTTTCATTCCAGCCTAGCTGTCACTCACTCAGCAGGGTGGCTGACCTTGCCGAACAGTCAGCCAGCCAATCACGCCAGAGTGCATTTGGGTCTCCTAGGAGACTAAGCACAGGGAGTTTTGGGCACCTCCCTCACTTCCTGCCCACCCCAGACACTCAGACGCCAGAGGTGGTCTTCAGTCCTGAAGCCTCCCAAAGGCACACGAACAAAGGGACCAAACCTGGTTTGGCGCGCAGAGACAAACTCTAGAAGGACCTTTCCAAAAAGAAACAGTGAAAAAAGAAGACCGGGACCTGTTTAAACAAAGGGGCTTAAGGTGCTATCTCGCGGGAAAAATCATAGCAGTTTGTTGTAAAACCACTGCCATCAGCCTTTTCAATAGGAAAGGGTAGCATTTGACTGCTACATGAGTATTTAGACACAGGGGATACTAAGAACCCCTCCAGCACCCCATTGTAAGATGGTGTGTGCTAGGTCTAGGAATTTGTAAAGACTAGTAAAGTCATTTTCACTTTACATTCTCTGGGAAACAGTTCATCCCAGAGAAGGTATTTGAACCTTTGGGAATTTTAAAAGACATCCCTGTGTCACTGCACTGAAGGTGCTGTGTAACACACATGAAAAGATGATGCCTATGGAGTTATCTAATTCGAGGGGATTGTGTCCTCCAATGTATTCCACATCTATAACAGGTAATGACCACAGCTGTGCTGCTTCAGTACATTTTTTGGCGTAGGCATCCTACATCGATACGTTATCCCTCGAGGGCCTCCGTCGAGGGTCGACGTCACCGGATGTTATATATAGGATACACGGCGCCTGTAGCCTCAGTTCTGTTTTTATCGCAAACGTGTTTGCTTTGGAATCTCGGCGCGCTCGATTCTTCTACTTCGAATTCTATGTCTTTGTCTTCTTCTACCCCGAAGTCGGGCTTTAAAAAATGTCAGTACTGCGGTTCGAAAATGTCCATCACGGACCCGCACAACATCTGCCTCTGGTGCCTCGGCGAAAGCCACGCCACCAACGACTGCGATGACTGCCAGTCCCTGACATCGAAGGCCTTGCGGGAATGGAAGAAGAAATTAAAGGTAGGTAGGGTGTCTAAGCCCCATAAGTTGAAATCCACTGGGCTTTCGACCGACGACTCGAGGGGCGACTCTCTGCACGCCTTTGGGCTCTGGCGGTCCGTGCGATCATCGGGAGCCGTCGAGGTCCCGCTCGGACAAGGAAGATCGCCGTAGCCGTGCCAGATCTAGGTCCCGGTCCTCGACGCCATCGAGGCCGGCGGATCCTGTGAAGCCTTCGAGGAAGACATCAATGCCATCGGCGCCGTGTCCGACGAGGGACACTCTCGGAGCTCCGCCCTCGAAGAGGTTGTTGGCACCATCAGCGCCTCGGTCGACGTCGATGCCGATTCCCTCGACGCCGTTTGTGGCGGATTTGCCAGAGGTGCCCCGGGGAGCTGTGGAACCTCTGAGGAAGGCTCTCAGTAAGTCAGTGAGGCCTGTGTTTGAGCCCCACTCCTGGTCCTCCTCCCAGATTGGATTTGTTCCAACCCTTGGAGTATATTTCAGAGGTGGAGGAAGGGTCTGATGAGGAGATGATTGTGCCTCCTGATGTCCCTGAGGACCTGTTGTCTGGTCACAGTCAGATGGAAGAACTCTGTCCTTGCATGATGCCAGTGGTCTTGACACCTCTCCGGAGGTGGAGTTTGGCAGGCCTGAGCCTGGAACACATGCCGAATCCTCCTATAGGCGTCTCATGTCCAGGGTGACTGAATACTTGGGGTGGTCTGCTCCACCTGTTGATTTTGATCAGGATGATCTGACGGACATCCTGGACCAAGGTCCACCCACTGACCCGGTGTTGCCATTTCACATGGCTTTGCAAAGAAGGGTGGCGGCTTGGCCTGCTCCGGAGAGTCTCCCGGCAGTTTATAAGTCACTTCTGAAAAAATACCGCCCAGCCAGTAGTGATCCCTGCTACTTGTCGACGCACCCTACTCCAGTGAGTTTGGTGGTGCTGGCGGCTACGGCCCCCACGAAGCAGGCTGCGTACCCTACCATCCCTTGATAGGGACGATAAGCGTTTTGATGGTTGGGCGAAGAAGGTATTTTCATCTGAGGGTATGGCTTTGAAGGCAGCCAACTCCGTTTGTGCCTTGGCGAGATTCACTCGCACTCTGTGGAATTGTGCATCTTTGGCGGCTGAGCATATTCCGGAAGGGGAAGAACAGGATGGTTTTCTAGCCCTTGTGCAAGACGGCAAGGATGCCATGTGTGAATCCGTTCAGTCGGGTCTGGACATGGCAGACTGTGTCAGCCGGTCCATGGCTGCGAGTACCGTGATACGCAGGTTTGCATAGTTGCGGAAGTCTGGGTTTGCTCCTGATGTGCAATCCCGGCTTCTCAACATGCCCTTTGATGATGTCCATCTGTTTGGCAGCAAGGCTGACGAGAGCCTTGAGAGGTTGCAGACCTCTAAAGCTGCCGCAAAGTCTTTGAGCACTGCAGTCCGTCAACCTCTGTCTTTTCGTCCTAGGGGACAGCAATGGACGGGAGGTTCCTTTCGGTACTACTCTACCTTTGGTAGATCGAGAGGAGCTGCCAGTCAAAGGGGCCTCCGTAGGAGTACCAGAGGTGGAAAGCAAGGTACTCGAATTGCCAAAGCCGCTCGGGCAGTTGCCTCTTTGCCCTCAGGCACTGCCACAGCCGCGTCCGCTCAGTCATGAGGCCATGTCCCATGGTTCGCCGGTTGGGGGCAGACTTGCGCAGCATCTTTGAGAATGGCGAGCCATTACTTCAGATGTGTGGGTTCTGGAGATCATAGCCCACGGCTACTGTCTTCCCTTACGACAGAGGCCTCACCACAATCCACCGGGGAAGCTCTCTTTGAAGCGTCCAGATCCGCTCCTTGCGCAGGAAATCCTATCCCTGCTGGAGAAAGGCACCATAGAACTGGTGCCTGTAGCGGAGTGGAACAAGGGATGGTATTCCCCTTATTCTTTGATCCTGAAAGAGGACGGGGGATTGAGACCCATCATGGACTTGCGTTGGTTGAACAAGCTCCTCAGGAAGGACAAGTTCAAGATGGTCACTCTTTCTCAAGTCCTCCAGGCCCTTCAATTTCAGGATTGGTTGGTGTCTCTTGGCATCAAGGATGCTTGCTTTCATGTGCTGATTCATCCCAAGCACAGGAAGTACCTGAGGTTTGCGGTTGACGACTCGCATTTTCAGTTTCGGGTCCTGCCGTTCGGATTGACCTCCGTCCTGAGGGTCTTCACCAAGCTAATGGTGGTGGTGGCAGTGTTTCTCAGGAAATGGGGGATTCACGTCTACCCCTACCTGGACGATTGGTTGATCAGGGCGTGCTCTCCCGAGCAAGCCCTGGATCATCTGTCCGTCAGCTGCCACTCCCTTTACAAGCTGGGCTTCTCCCTCAATTTAAAAAAGTCCCATTTGACACCTGCCCAGCGGCTCCAATACATCGGAGCTGTGCTCAACACATCCCTGCTGCTGTGTTCGCCTCCCCAGGTGAGGGCTAATCACATTCTGCAGATGGTGGACACATTTCAGTGTGCCCAGAGTCTCCCGGCGTTCGAGTTCTTGAAGTTGCTCGGCCTCATGGCATCCTGCATTTTCCTGGTGCCAGAGGCCAGGCTGCGGATGAGATCTCTGCAGTGGGCTCTCAAGATGCAGTGGTCGCAGTTCTCCGGCAGGATGTCGGATCCCGTTCAGATTCCACCCTCGGTCGCCCAGGATCTTCTGTGGTGGGCCATCAAAGGAAATCTGATGAAGGGAGCTCCGTTTTGGCAACCATGGCCGGAGGTGACGATCGTGACGGGCGCATCCGTCACGGGTGGGGGAGCTCATGCCAACGAGTTGACGGCCAGCGGCCGTTGGTCTCCGTCAGAGTCCAGACTCCACATCAATCTGTTAGAGCTGCGGGCTGTCAGGCTAGCCCTGAAGGCTTTTCTGCCGTCTGTGCGGAGGAAGAAGGTCCTGATTATGACGGACAATACAGTGGCCATGCACTACCTCAACAAAAAAGGGGGGGCAGGGTCACTCCCGTTGTGCAGGGAGGCGATGCAGCTCTGGTTCTGGGCCATCCAGCAGGAAATTTTCGATCTCAGCAGTTCATCTGGCCAGAGACGAAAACGCGGCGGCGGACGCTCTGAGCAGGCAGAGCACGTCTCTCACGAATGGGAGCTGGCTCAGGAAGTTCTTTTGGAGATCTTCACCCTTTGGGGAATCCCGGGAACCCCACAAGTGGATCTCTTCGCCACCAGTGTCAACCGGAAGTGCAAGAGATTCTGCCTGCGGGAATTTCCTCTAAGAGGAGCCTTAGGGGACGCGTTCGTAGTGGAGTGGTCCTTCCCAATGCTGTACACGTTTCCTCCAGTCCCCGTCATTCTGCAAGTTTTGAGGAGGTTCGGTTCCCAATTGATCCTCATTGCTCCGGCATGGGCCAGGAGAGCGTGGTATTCGGACCTTCTAGACATGTCGCCCTCCGAGCCATCTTCCTTACCGAGACGATCTGCTCTCACGGGATGGGGGTCGGGTTCTCCATCCAGAGGTCAAGTCTATCAGACTTCATGCTTGGTATCTGAAAAATTGAGGTATAAGGATTGGAACCTCCCCGAAGACGTGTTGGAGGTGTTGCTTTCGGCCAGAAGGCCTGCAACAAAGTCCCCGTACCGTTGCCGTTGGAGAAAGTTCTGCGACTGGTGCAGGGTACAGAATGTGGATCCTTTCCAATGTTCCATTCCTTTGGTTTTGTCTTTTTTGCTTTCTTTAGCCCACAAGGGCCTACAAGTGGGTACCATTAAGGTTTACCTGGCGGCGCTGTCTATATTTAAGCGCTTGTCTGAGGAATGTTCTTATTTTAAGATTCCTTTGATTTCACAGTTTCTAAAAGGGCTAACTAATGTGTTTCCACCGTCACCTTTCCAGGTGCCGGGATGGGATTTTAATTTGATTTTAAAGTTCCTGATGGGAGCTCTGTTTGCGCCCTTACATTCTTGTCCGTTGCGACTGTTATTCTTTAAAACTGTATTTTTAGTTGTGGTTACTTCCGCATGCAGAGTGAGTGAGTTGCAGGCACTTTCCGCCAAGCAACCCTTCATTGTGTTCCATAAGGACAGGGTTGTCCTTAGGGTGCGGCCTTCTTGTCTTCCGAAAGTTATGTCGGAATTCCATTTGAGCCAGAAGGTAATTCTTCCAGCGTTTTATCCTCCTCCACATCCTGGTAAGGAAGAGGAGAGGCTCCATAGGTTGGATCCTAGGAGAGCTTTGAGTTTCTATCTCTCACGGATGTCCCGGGTCAGAGTGGAGGATCAGCTCTTTGTTGGTTATGCTGGAAGGGGTTTAGGTGAGGCTGTTTCCAAGCAGACCTTGTCCAGATGGGTCATTTTGACGATCTCTGAATGTTACCGTTTGGCGGGAAAGGACGCTCCAGTAGGCTTACGGGCTCACTCTACTAGGGGTGTGGCTGCCTCCACTGCTCTACAGAGGGGCGTTCCGATTCGCAGTATTTGCGAAGCAGCCACATGGGCCTCTCTCCATACTTTTGTGAGACACTATTGCTTGGACTCCATGGGCAGGATTTGGCAGGATTTGGCCTTTGGTAAGGCAGGTCCTCTACTCAGCAATTTTATTGGACATTCTAAAATTCTAAATTTGTAAATTCTTTTCCCACCTCCATACGTTGGTACTGCTTTGGGAGTCTGTCATAGATGTAGAATACTTCGGAGGACACAATCCCCTCGAAGAACAAGTTACTTACCTTATCTGGTAACGTTCTTTCGATGGGATGTTCCTCCGACGTATTCCACATTGAACCCTCCCAGCCTGCCCCTCTACAGAATTTCTTATGCGATTGCAGCTTACGTTTCCTCAAGGCTTTCTGCAGTCATACTGGCAGGAGATCGATGCCACACATTCTGGGAAAAAACTAAAACTGAAGCTACGGGCGCCGTGCGTCCTATATATAACTAACATCCGGTGACGTCGACCCTCGACAGAGGCCCTCGAGGGACAACGTATTGACGTCATCGATGCAGGACGCCTTCACCGAAAATTTTTCCAAAGCAGCACAGCTGTGGTCATTACCTGTCATAGATGTGGAATACGTCGGAGGAACATCCCATCGAAAGAACATTACCATATAAGGTAAGTAACTTGTTCAAATCCATAATCAAAGAACACAAGTGTAAAACACACATCAAAATACATGAGCGGGGAAAAAAGGCTCACACTCTTTCCAGGTAAAAGAATCAAGTCCTCAAAATCCAGCAAAGTTGCTGGGGGTCTCTAAGGTGAAGGGAATTAGCACATTTATGAGATTTCTTCCTAACACTGCCGACCTTCAGACAGTAGTGCAGGAGTCCCCAGACGTCCTGCCTCTTGTCCCCACGGCTGAGGTCCAGGAACAAAAGGATCTGCCATACTACAACTGGAACAGAAGCTAGCTGGAACCAATTTCTTCAGACCTAAGGTACTGTAAACTAAGGGGTACTTACCTCTTGTAATGTAGCCTTGCTAGCTCTCAGTTGAGACTTGTCTTGTTTGCCTTTTGCAGAGTTGCTTGCAGCTTTGCCCCTCACAAGCCTCCCAGTTTGTGGCCCAACAGTGATGTTTTATACAAAGACTTCTAAAACATTGTGCAAGACATTTTACTTACCTGCAAGACGTTCTTCAGCTCACCTAGACTTTTGCTCAATTAACATTGGCTGTCCTGGCTCCCTGAAAGACTTTTCTTACCTTTGACTTTGTGCTTTGACTATCCCCCAACAAAAGTCACACATTCTATAACTTGTTTAGCTTGGAAAGGGTTAATTTACTTTGCATTGGGGGTTTTAAAAGTACTTACCTACTTAAGAATAGTGTATTTTGAAGTATGTTTTTGTGTTACATATATTTGCTTCCTTCTGAAGAAGGCTTATTCAACGGACTGTTAAATTAATAAATAATTGTTTAATCAAGAAACTGTTAAACCGAATTGCATGCAGTACCCTCTGAGACCACCACACACAATTAGGACTACAGGTGTAAGCAAGACCAACCTTTGGTATAATTCTGTACCATACAGTTTGTTGGTAGCGAGCTGAGCAGCCAGGCTTATCTCAGGAGTGAATGTGCGCAGTACAGGTAGTTACACAAAGGACTTTCAATCACAGTGGTTCAAGTAGACACTTATACTCAAGGTTTCTTGGTAAAACATTTATTAATTTATTTACACAATCATTTATAAAACATTTCCCTAGAAAAAGGCAACTTAATATTATAAACAAATACACTTCAATACGGAACTGTAAGCTTTTGAGGCAGTTTGAGCTCCCCTGAAGTAGGAGCAAAATGGCTGTTGAATTACTTAGCAGTGAGCAAAAAGGACAAAAGAAAGTTGAATAGATTATATGTACTTTCAAGGCAGTGCAAATAGTTTAGTTCATCAGAATAGTTGAATTCAAGTCAATAGGCCAGGCCAAAGTCAATGGGCTAGTGTTCTTCATAGGAAACAGTTCTGGTATCAAACGGTAAAGTCTTTGCAAAAGTCCTCAGAAGTAGTTTAGGCGAAAAAGGATCATTTGTGGGGTCACAAGCTGATAAGCCCTGTAAATTGGGAAAGTTTCACGAACTTTCACCGCAAGAGTTAGGATCTCTCAACCGGATGGCACAGTACCTTAATGTGAAGCAAAAAGATGCAGCTGAAGACGTTGGTTCCTGGCAGTTCCTGCAGATCTCGATCTTCCTGAGCCTCTTTCGTGGGGACAAGAGGGAGGACGTCGGGGGACTCCTGCACTGCACGGGATCGTCGTCAGTGCAAACAAAATTGAGTCACTTCGGTTCAAGTAGCCGTTACTTCAAGACACAAACTGGTTTCCCTCTCCCTGGCTAAAACTTTACCAGCATTGAGAATGGTATCCAGGTGTCTTCTGAGCTGATTGGTCCCACCAGCTCAAAGGAAGAAGCCGTCCTTGACGGAGCTTCTCCGTAGAATGGCGTTCTGGCGATTCAGAATGGCAGCAGGGCTTCAGCGGGCAAACCAACGGTCCAGTGGTTGCAGCAGCCATCATCCTCCAGCTCGTCTTCGGTTCTTTCTTTCCAGTGTTCGACTCTCCTTCCAGTTCACGAGACTCACCTTTTAAATAGTTTTCTCCCATTCATTCCAGCCTAGCTATCACTCACCCAGCAGGGGGCTGTCCTTGCCGAACAGTCAGCAAGCCAATCACGCTAGAGTGCATTTGGGTCTCCTAGGAGACTAAACACAGAGTTTTGGCAACCTCCCTCACTTCCTGCCCACCCCAGACACTCAGACGCCAAGGGCGGACTTCAGTCCTGGAACCTGCCAAAGGCACACGAACAAAGGGACCAAACCTGGATTGGCCCGCAGAGACAAACACTAGAAGGACCTTTCCAAAAAGAAATGGCCAAAAAAGAAGACCGGGACCTGTTTAAACAAAGGGGCTTAATGCGCCATCTTGAAAAACATGGCTCCTGTGATTTTTAGCTACTGGTGTTCGCGGTCGGGAAAAATCATGGTAGTTCATTGTAAAACAACTGCCACCAGCCTTTTCAATAGGAAAGGGTAGCATTTGACTGCTACATGAGTGTTTAACATAGGGGATACTATGTAACCCCTCCAGCACTCCTTTGTAAGATGGTGTGTGCTGGGTCTATGAATTTGAAAAAGACTAGTAAAGTCAATTTCACTTTACATTCCTCTGGGAAACAGTAGTTTATCCCAGAGAAGGTATTTAAACCTTTGGGACGTCTAAAAAGACATCCCTGTGTCACTGCACTGAGGGTGCTGTGTAACACACATGAAAAGATGCCTATGGAGTTATCTTAAAACTCCAAAGTCAAAGAACACAAATGTAAAACACACATCAAAATACATGAGAGGGGGGAAAAAAGGCTCACACTCTTTCCAGGTAAAAAAATTAAAGTCCTCAAAAAATCCAGCAAAGTTGCTGGGGGTCTCTAAGGTGAAGGGAATTAGCACATTTAGGAGAATTCTCCCTAACAGAAACCTTGAGTGTAAGTGTTTATTTGAATATCTATCACTGTGAATCTCTTTTACAACCCTATAGCTCACATTGGCCCCTCTTGAGATAAGCCTGGCTGCTCAGTCACTCTACCAACTTGTTTTGTAAATGCTTATACCAAAGGTTGGGTTAACTATTGCCAGGAGGACAATGCTGTTGTAGTCTCCCACAGGGTACTGCATACAATCTTGCCTAACACTGCCGCTTATCAGGGACACTGGTTCTGGTCAGGACCGAAAATTCCACCACAATGTTTTACCTGAACAAGCTGGGTGGCACCCGTTCTCCTCTCCGTGCATGGAGGCGGTGGTGATCTGGGAACGGGCCCTTACAGAAGGCATTTGGATTTCAGCGGACCACCTCCTGGGGGACAGCAATGCAGAATACCAGCTCTGCCGCTTGGGATTCAACACCTATAAATCGGAGTTACGCATCAACTCCTTGTTGCCCCTGCTCCAGAGATGGGGGTTTCCAGATCTGGACTTGTTCGCATCGCCTTGGAATTCTAAGTGTCCTGGTGTACCTCTTGGGCGGGCCAGGATCTTTGGGGGATGCGTTCCAGCTCTGCTGGCACAGCCACAGGTGCTATGCGTTTCCTCCTCCACCATTGCTCTAGCACAACCTCTGCATGTTACAGACTTTCGGTGGGCTGCAGCCTCATCCCCCCTCACTGGCCATTGAGGCCTTGCTTCTCAGAGCTACTGCAGTTGTGCTATCAGCGACCAGTCCACTTTCTGATCCCCAGCAGGGGTTTCCTGACACAGCAGGGCGGCCAGGCTGGCTCTAGCGGCCTGGTTCCTGACCAGCTGAAACTCCTCAATGCTCAGTACTCTGAGGACAACTGGGACATCATTCAGGAGGCCACAAGGCCCAGTACAAGAGTAAGTGGACAAGATTCTGCCACTGGGCTTGCGACAAGGTACTTGACCTCCTAACCTGTTCCCTGGATGATATGCTGGCTTTTTCCACACATCTGGCTCGTTCCGGCATTCAGGTCGACAAGTGCCGCACCTATCTGGCCGACATTGGGGTGTACAAGAATTCCCCAGAGTATGTTTTTTCAGCTGGCAAACCGATGGTTAAGGCCCACCTCAAAGGGTTGTCCAGGCACTTTGCTCCGATACACAGGCTTCCTCCGGTCTGGGACCTCAACGTGGTTCTTGCGGCCTTGCAGCACAAACCCATTGAGCTGATTGCTTTCGCGGGCATCAGGTTGGTGACACTGAAGACCGTGTTGCTGGTGGCGCTCACTTCATCGCGCAGGGTCAGTGAGCTGCAAGCTCTCATCATGCAAGCCCTTCACTAGGTTTCACAGTGACAAGGTAGTCTTGCACACTCATGTTGGTTGGTACAGGCCATTTCTGAGGCGTAAACAATCGTGGACAAACCGGTTCCTGAGGGGATTCATGCCCATGCGGTCAGAATTAAGGCCACGGGCGTCGTGTTTCAGAGAAATGCTTCCTGGGATGTCAGCAGGGCGGCCATTGGGCCACTCCGTCAGGGTTCTGTAAGCACTATTCCCTGGGTACCAACTACAGGCGAGATGCAGAGTTCGCTCAGGTGGTTCTGAATAACCTTTTTGCTTAATCTTAGATATGAGGCAGGCTGCCACAGCTCCACCCTATGGTATGTAATCACCCACAAGGATGGAGGAAAGGGGACGGGACGTATGAGTAATTAAAGTTACTGTAGTGACTAGAGTACTCAGTCATTGGTCCCTCTTCTTCCAATACATCGCACCCACCTTCCCATGCTTGTATGCCAGGGGCTTAAATATTCAGTATATCCAGGTATTACAGCGTTGTGTTAGAAAGGGTCTGAGGTGAGGTGTTGTAGGGCAGGGCCTTGAGAAGCATTCCCACGGCCAAGGCCACGCGCTGGACTACATTTTCTGTTGCCAAAGTTTCCGGTACCATCCCCAAGTTTGGGGACGCCCACACGGATGGAGGAAAGGGGACTAAGCACTATGAGTACTCTATTCACTACATTGAGTAACTTTAATTTACTGGTGCTGGGGTAAATGTTAGAATTGCCTTGTTCTCTCTCGTTGCCTCTAGTACTCAGAGCTGTTTTGAGGCCCTTGCATGCCCCAAAAGACCAGGTATATTTTTACAGTATTGCCAAATGTAAAACCCAGTATCAAAATGATGTAATGATTCATGCTTTTGAATCTGTAACATGTCAATTTGTGTATATTTCTCATATTGGACTTCATGCTGACTGTAGGGAATGTTATGTTATGTTACTCTGCATTTATATAGGGCCTTACGTACCATTGGTATGATCTCAAGGCGCTGGTAGGTTGAACGCCCTCGGGAACCGTAGTTCAAGTCAGTAGAGAGAGATAGAGAGAGAGATAGAGAGAGAGATAGAGAGAGAGATAGAGAGAGAGATAGAGAGAGAGAGAGAGAGAGAGAGTCATACGCTGCGTTTGTGCACCTGATATGTGTGCAGCTGGTGTGGCACTCATGTGGTGGCTGCTTCTTAGCGGTAGGTGTGGTGGTTGGGAGATCAGGAGTCTGTGTGCGTTCTCGCAGGGTGTTACCAGCCTGATTCTGGCTGCGTTAGGCCCGAGGAGAACGCCTATGCTGGCGGGTGTGCAGCCAGCTGTGTTTAGTTAGGGTGATGGGGAGTATGTGGCAGGTGTTGGTATGAGGACAGCTATACCGAATGTGTCATAGTATCGCTATGTTCTAGTTGAGTGGTGGTGTATAGAAGAGAGAAAGTGTGGTGATGTGATATGGTGGTTTTCAGTAGGTGCTTGAGATCGAGCGCCTTCATGCTCCATGCAGTCCATGCACTCCAACCGGTCCATGCACTCCAACCGGTCTATGCACTCCAACCAATAGTGAAGTGTAATAGGAGAATGGGAGAAATATATAGTAGACTGGGATGTGGAAGAGCAGGAGAAAGTTTGGGTGTAGTAGGTATTTGTGGGGGAGGGAAGTGGAAATGAACAGGGTCTGAAAGTGTCATAAGGCTTAGTTAGGGAGTACAGAGGGGGAAAAGGACAGAGGGGTCCCATGCATGATCTCTCCCTCCTACCTCTCGGAGTCTTCAACCATCCATATTTTCTGGTTCTGGTCATCGCATAACTAAAGTGAGGGAGAGAGATGGGGGCACTGCCAGCTGCACAACCTTACATCTACCTTTTGAATCCCCATTGGACAGAGGGTTCTGCTTGAAAGTTGAATTTAGTAGCTTAGATTTTACGACCTTTGAAGCAGGAAATATTTGTATTACAGAAGAGATGCATTGAAATAAGTGGAACACAATCTTGTGGCCTATTAGTAGTTAAACCATTATTTCTCCTGCATCTAACAGTCTCACAAGTGGCACCAAGTTAGTCCGCTCTCCATTTCCAAACCCTAAAATGTTTTATTCAACTCCCTTTTCCACAACGTCTGCAGCAAGAACTGCTTGTTTTGGTGTTATTTCTGATTGACCCAGTGTGCCAGTGATGATTGCATCAATTATTTAACTCCTGCAAAGTAACCTGTCACCATTTCCTCCCAGAACTCCTGAATACTAGTTAATGTTGATATGGAATTCCAAAATCAACTGAGGGGGTGGATTTTGGGAGGCAACCTATTATGCTGAACAGGGAGACACTAAGATCTAGCCAAACTCTATCAAGGTAAGGTAGCAGAGGGACAAGGCTTAGACTCAGGAGAACTATGAGTGTCGTCTAGAACGACGATGAGTCCACACAGAACAACAACAATAATTCAAGTTAGACAGGTAATTACAAAAATATACAATGATTTCTTAGGCCTTTAAAATACACACTAAGCAAGTAAAACCTCTAGGCAAATATTGTCACACACTTACTATAAAACAGATCTATACATTGATTCTTAGTAGAAGAAAGAAAGCATATGGTTCCATAACCAGCAGCTAAGTAGTCAGATACCTGAAATTCAGTAAAGACACTTTGGAATAACCATATAACAGTTTTCCTAACACTTAGTGAGTCCAGCCCTAAGATGATTTGCCGCTTTTTGACCTTAAGTCATCAATTCAAAAATGATACTGTTTAGGTAGGTTTACTAAGAGATTGGACAATGCTAGTTATAACGTTCAAAAAGGTAAGTAAAGTTTGGGTAAGTCAACTCACTCAATCCCAGACACTACGATAGGCCTGGAAAGGAATATTTGGCCAGGCTGTTAGGGAGAATTTTCATTTCTGTGCAAAAATCCTCTCTCCTTAGAGACCGCCAGCTCTTTGCTGGACTTGGGGCTTTTTAATTTTCACCCTGGAGTGAGTGGGACCTCTTTCTCACTCCCTCGTGTGTTTTGACCTGGTTTGGATTATGTGTTTCCACTGTTTTTGGAGTCTGACAAACTCCATAGGCATCTACTTTTTGTATGGTGACACACCGCGCCTTCAGTGCAGTGTCGCAGATAAATTCTTTAGAATTCTCATAAGGTTTAAATACCTTTTCTTGTGTGAACTACTGTTCCCAAGAATAGTAAAGTGAAATCGACTTTACTTAAATTTCTCTTTGTAGGTCCAGCACACCCCATCTTATGTGGAGTGCTGGACCTACGAAGCCCCTATTCCTACATTCTCATGTAACAGTTGTG
This sequence comes from Ambystoma mexicanum, assembly GCF_040938575.1. NCBI lineage: Eukaryota > Metazoa > Chordata > Amphibia > Caudata > Ambystomatidae > Ambystoma > Ambystoma mexicanum. Next base: position 987,582,750 of record NC_090925.1, read on the forward strand.
TTACCCTCACTACTTTAAATGGCTGGTGACAGTGGTTTAATTTTTCCTACCATTGTGGTTTTCTACCTCAGGCTGAACCCTCAGCTGCAGTACAGCACCCATGGAAGACCATTTTGTCAAAATGGCCCCTGACTTCTTTTTTCGCCATTTTCTGTTTGTGAGGTCTGTTAGGGAGAATTCTCAGAAATGTGCTAATTCCTCTCTACCTTAGAGACCCCCAGCACTTTTGCTGGACTCTAGGACTTTTGATTTTTAACCTGGAGAGTGAGACCCTTTTTCCCACTCTCTCATGTATTTTTTGGTGACTTGGTGTTTCTTGTGACTTTGGAGTCTAACATCCTCCATAAGCATCATCTTTGTTGTAACACACAGCCCCTACAGTGCAGTAGCACAGAGAAGTCTCTTAGATTTCCCAAAGGTTTAAATACCTTCTCTTGGTGAAATTACTGTTTCCAAGAGCAGTAAAGTGAAATAAACTTTACTTACATATTGTAACTTTCTAGACCCAGCACACACTATCTTACCATAGGGTGCTGGAGGGGTTACTTAGTATCCCCTTTGTCTAGTTTCTCATTTAACATTTTTATGTTACCCTGTCTACAATTAATCGTTGGTGGCAGTAGTTTACTTTTTACTACCATTGTGTGTTTTTACCGCGTGCTGCAATTGCAGCCCTTGTAAAGCACCCATTGGTGCCCATTTTGTCAAAATGGCCCTGATCTTCTTTTTTTCACCATTTCTTGCTGGAAAGGTACTTCTTGAGATTTACTCTGCACGCCAAACAAGGTTTGGTACCTTAGTTTGTTTTGTCTTTGGTGGGATTCACGAGTGAAGCCCGCCTCAACTCCAAAGTGAACTCGTTTGGACATCCTCTAGGAGCCGGCTGTACTTCTGCTGCTGCTGGAACCGAAGTGCCAGGGTGAGGAACACCAAACGGAGTGCATCACTTTTAAATCAGACCCGAGCTTGTGTAAGATCCTCTGGACTCCCAGAAAGCAGGACTGACCAAGCGTGAGCTACCCCAACAGAGTGCTACGCCCCAGATGCGAGGAAAGTCCAGAGTGTTATCCGAGAGACCTCAGTGGTGCTATTTGCTGAGATGCAAGGAGCTTAAACTGCAAAGTGCCGCTGAATAGAAGTTTGTCCTTTTCCGCCGCTGACCGACCCATTGCATTGTAGGAGTCCCCAGAAGTCCTCCCTCTTGTCCCCACTACCGAGACCCAGGAACAACACGATCTACAGAGCTGCACAGGAACAGAAGCCAGCTGGAATCATTGTTTCTAACCAAAGGTACTGTAAAGTTTCAGAGGACATACCTCTTGTTGTAGCCTTACTTGATCTCAGTTGAGACTTGTCTTGGTTGCTTCTGTAGAGTTGCTTGCATCTTCTACCTCTCACCGGCCTCCCTGCTTGTGACCGTACCATGATTCTACTTTTTCTACAAAGACTTCTAAAACATTGTGCAAGGCTTTTCTTCACCTACAAGAAGTGCTTCAGCTCACCTAGACTTTTGCCCAATTGACATTGGCTGGCCTGGCTCCCTGAATAACTCTTCTTTCCTCTGACATTGTGGTTTACCTTTCCTTCCAGATAGGGGTTAATTTACTTTGCATTGGGGGTTCAAAGGTACTCACCTGCTTCAGAATAATTGTGTGATCTCTTGCTTTATTCTTTAACCCTTTTCTTTGACATGAGTCTCAGTATTGCTCTAAATGCAACAGTGATACATTAATATCCACAGTGTCCTAACTATTTAAGTTACCTGAGGGCATAGGACGTGTCTGTGTGCCATCCCCGATGGGTGTTTGCTGATTTAGAGTGTGTATTTTGGAGTGTATTTGTGTGTTACTTATATATTGCCCCTTCTGAAGAAGGCTTATACAAACTGACTGTTAAATTAATAATAGTTTAATCAAGAAACCTTGAGTATAAGTGTTTATTTGGATACTTGTCACTGTGACTCTGTGTAACCACCCTACTGCTCACATTGACCCCTCTTGAGATAAGCATGGCGGCTCAGGCACAATACCAACCTATGTAGTACAGACTTATACGAAAGGTTGGCTTCCTATTGCCAGGAGGACAAGGTTGTTGTAGTACACCCTAAGGGTACTGCTCCAAATCCTGCCTAACAAGGTCTTTCTTGGGTTTTACTCTGCGCGTTGAGCCAGGTTTGAGCCCTTTGTTTGTTTTGCCTCTGGCTGCCTTCAGCCCTGAAGCCTGCCTCTGGCTCCAGGACGTCTGGAAAGGCAGGATGTGAGGGAGGTTCCTGAAACTCCCCTGTCCTTTTTTTGTCTCTAAGAATGCCTTAATGCAACCAGTCCTGATTGCCACCCTGCTGTGTGATTGATAGCCTAGGCTGTGCATGAATGGCAGAAACCTTCTTAAAAGGAGAAGGTTTTGGGACTTCAGGCAGAGCCGACCACTGGTAGAAACACCCAAAGAAGAAACTATAAACAAATCTTGCTGCATCCTGCTGAACCTTTGAATTGCCCGGTGAAGCCCTGCTCCTGTGCTGAAACTCCTTTTTCGATTTGACCGAGAAGCTCCCGAAGGGACGATTTCTTCCCTTGGGTTAGTGGGACCAACTAACCCTGAGACGAACTCCACTGGACCATCTTCCCTGATTGGCTGTACTTCTTCATTGCTGCAGGAACCAAGTGCCACGGGTCTAGAAATCCGTAGTCGAGTGCAACGTCTGAAATCCGTCCAGAAGCTCCAGAAGTCTCCTAAAGACACTCCAGAAGCAGGACGACCAGAGCCCGAATCCCCTCACCAGAGTGCAGGTCCCAAGGAGTGAAGGAAGCCCAACCGGTGTCTGAGATCCGTGACAGTGCTGTTTACTAAGCACTGAACCCGCGAAGTGCCGCTGAACCGGAAAGAGCCCATAGTTGCCGACGGCACTCCGGCTGCAGGAGCCTTCCAGATGTCCTCCTTCGTCCCCACGACTGAGGCTCAGGAAACCAGGGTCTGCATCGCTGCAGCTTCTTCAAACCAGAGGTACTGTTTAGACTTGGAGTACTTACACCATTGCCTTTTAGCTGTGCTTTTCTCGGTTGAGATTTGCAGTGGCTTACTTCTGGAGTTGATTCCAACTCTGCTTTTCACAGGCTTGCCAGCTGTGGGTTTTCTACAAACTCTCTAACCTTGTGCACGTTTTTTATCTAAAGAAGTGCCTCAGCTGTCCTTGCTCCCTGCAGACTCTTCTAGCCCATTGACATTGATATTGTTTATCTCTCATAGGTGGTAACTTGTTTTAGACTGTTACTGCTGGGAAAGGCTTGTCTAGACTTCATTGGAAGATTTAGTTGTCCTCCCATATCCCGAGAACCTGTTTAACATTTTTCCTTCCTTAAAACCGTTCCTTTCTGGAGCCTCAGAATCTGCCAAGTATAACTAGTGTAATACATAATGCCATTAATTTACATAAAGAGGTCTGGGAGTCCCTCTACCGGCACAAACACGGCCCATTGACCTGTTCTTGGGTGGATGGCTCCCCTGGAGAGTCTCAACCACGCTTTAGCTCACTGTGCTTTTTATGGAGGAGAAATGTCCATAGGCATATCAGTCTTTGTCCCACCCGAAGGTAGTCCAGCACCGAAATGCAAGGCAAATCTCCTCTGAACAAGAGTACTAACAGCAACCCCAAACACGTTTTTCAGCCTGGTCGGGCCTCATCAGTGAGGTGGAGCTATGCCTCCCTGAGCACATTGAGCATGGGTCCCACGTCTGGATTACCCTGGTAACTTAAGGTGAGAACCCAAAGTACCCAAAAATTAGCATAAAGATGTCTGGGAGTCCCTCTACCGGCACAAACACGGCCCATTGACCTGTTCTTGGGTGGATGGCCTGCGGGAGCGTCTCAACCACGCTTTAGCTCACTGTGCTTTTCACAGACAAGAAATGTCCATAGGTATATCAGTCTTTGCCCCACCCGAAGACAGTCCAGCACCAAAATGCAAGACAAATCTCCTCCGAACAAGAGTACCAACAGCAACCTCAGACATGCTCAGAGAGGCACAGCGCCACCTCACTAATGAGGCCCAACAAGGCTGAAACACGTGTATGTGGTTGCTGCTAGTATTCTTGTTCAGAAGGGAATTGTCGTAGCATTTCGGTGCTGGACTGGCCATGTGGGCAGGACAAAGACTGATATGCAAATGGGTATTTCCCATCTGTGAAAGGTACAGTGAGTTAAGTGTGGCTGCGGACTCTCGAGTGGGTACCTTCCCAAAGAACAAGTCAATGGGCCGTGTTCGTTCTCGCAGAGGGGCGCCTATGGACTATTTATTTACATAATGCCATTACTATCCTTCTCCAGCATGGGGTCTGGCATGGATTCACATGCTCATGAATATTCCCCGTCGTCAGGCTGGGAATCCTCGGTAAAGAAAAAACCAGTATCAGTTTCGTTTCTGATCTGTCTTTCGTAGTAATAACCAATCACTGGTCTCTGCGTCATACTGACCACAGCCAATGACTGCCCTCTACCTAAGCACCGCCTCTGGCAGCCATCTTCAGATTTTTACCGCACGTTCATGTGTTGGGATCCTCGTGCTATTGCTCTCGAGCGTTAGTGCTATTTTTTCACGTTTTTTCTCAAAAACTTCGTTTTTTCGGTCAAAAGAGCCTCAAGCTCCACCGATTCTCCATCCGATCAACGGGGACCCGTGTCGGATTCGTCTGCGCCCCTCAAGGGTGAAGATTTCGTCGAGCTACGCTTTTGGAGGACTCCAGAAGAAGGGGAGCTCGACGCCCGGAAAGCTGTTCAGGGTCTGCCCTGGATGCCAGCTGCAGAACGTCTTCAAGGAGGACGAACACTCTTTTTGTCTTTACTGCCTACATGAGGACAAGACGCACGTGGAGAAGGACTGTACGTGTTGCGGCAACATGTCGGAGCGGACCATGAAGGACCGCCATCAACGTCTCGCCAACTGGCTGGAAGGGAAGAGCCCGTCCGGCGAGAAGAAGAGGAAGAAAGCCGAGCGGTCTTCTAAGACCTTTGAGGACGCCCCGGCGACGGGTGTCCAACATAAGGCCAAGCACCGCAAGTCCGCTGGCACCGGGAGCGCCGAACGGTCGGGCTCTACGGGCGCCAGGCAGGGCGCACCCTCCCCGGCACCATCAACCACGAGCCAATGCTCTGGGTCGGGTAAGAGGAAGGCCGAGCACCCGGCGAAGCTCCTGGAGAGGCCCCGGTCGAGCTCGAAGGCGGAGGGGGAGTGAGGCAGTGTCCCCCCCCCCCTCAAGGATAAGGCAGTGAGCGCACCTAAGGTGGTGAAGGCCTTAATCCATCCGGCCAAGCCGTCTATCGATACTGTCGCGGCGGCCCTGGCTCAGCCTGTGGAGGCTACACCAGTGGTGGCGACCTCGGGGCTCAGAGTCTCCCTGCCACCTCGGAGGGAGTCCTCTTTTGTGCCCATCGATAGGACCCCCGTGAAATCCCCCGTGGGGAAGAAAAAGGGGGGGCAGGGCGTCGTCGTAGATTCGGCCTCAACCTCGGAGGAGGAGCTGGTCGAAGTCTTAAGCCACGGCCTCGGCGTTGAAGAAGACCGGCCCGTCGGGATGGATCCCGACGCAGGTGACGACGACATCGTCGAGGGTACCGACGGGGCCCCTAATCGCCCGTCGGATTCCCCTCTGCCAGCGCCGCGAGACAACTCGGCGGCCATTTTGTTGGCTATACAGTCCTTATGCTCAGAGATAAGGACGAGACTACCGTTGCCGACGGAACCTCTCCCGTCGGGGGACCCAGAACCGGGACCTTCTGGTGTTCCCCCTACCAAGAAAAGAAGGATCCACCCTCCGCCTCCTTTTCAGCCGTCGCACCCCTTCCAGCCCTCCTCCCCGTCCACCCGAGGGGATGATACGGGGACTGACACGGCAGCGACGGGTACGGACGACGAGGTATACGAAGAGGATGTACCGTCGTCGCCTCCCACCAGGGCTTCTCCGCCCGACGAGATTGGATCGTTCCACTCCATGATCACCAGGGCATCCGAGCTTTTCCAACTCTGCCCTGAGGAGAAGAAGAAGGAAGGTTTCCTTTATCAGCGGCGCGAGGCCAAGAGGAAGACGGTCCTCTCAGTGCCTCTATTGGACGACATTTGGGATGAGGGCCTCACCCTCCTCAAGAACCCTTCCACGACGCCAGCTAGAAGAGACCGGTACGAGAAGAAGTACCGGGTCCCGGACACGGCCCCCCTGTGCCTCCGGGCGCAGCCTACCCCGGACTCCGTCGTCTCCGCGGCGGCCAGGAAAAAAGCGGGGGGGGGTGCGGCCTCCACATCGACTTCCCCACCGGACAAGCTTTCACCCCAAGAGTGGCGTACTCTGTCTGGTTGACACAGTACCTTAGTATGAAGAAACAAATGCAGCTGAAGTCGTTGGTTCCTGACGGTTCCTGCAGATCTCACTGTTCCTGAGCCTCAGGCATGGGGACAAGAGGGAGGACGTCGAGGGTCTCCTGCACTGCACGGGATCGTCGCGTCGTAAAATGCAAACAAAATGGAGTCACTTCAGTTCCAGTAGCTGTAGATTCAAGCACACAAGCTGGTATCCCTCTCCCTGGTTAATCCTAACCAGCTTTGAGAACGGTATCTAGGTGGATTATGAGTTGATTGGTCCCACCAACTCAAAGGAAGAAGTCGTCCTTGAAGGGGCTTCTCTGTCGAGATGAACTTGGCAATTCGGATCTGCAGCAGGGCTTCACCGGGCAAACCAACGGTCCAGGAGTTGCAGCAGCCGTCCTCTTCTAGCTCTTCTTCGGTTCTTTTGTTCCAGTGGTCGACTCTGATTTCCAGTCCAAGAGACTCGCCTTTTAAAAAGTTCTCTCTCTTTCATTCCAGCCTAGCTGTCACTCACTCAGCAGGGTGGCTGACCTTGCCGAACAGTCAGCCAGCCAATCACGCCAGAGTGCATTTGGGTCTCCTAGGAGACTAAGCACAGGGAGTTTTGGGCACCTCCCTCACTTCCTGCCCACCCCAGACACTCAGACGCCAGAGGTGGTCTTCAGTCCTGAAGCCTCCCAAAGGCACACGAACAAAGGGACCAAACCTGGTTTGGCGCGCAGAGACAAACTCTAGAAGGACCTTTCCAAAAAGAAACAGTGAAAAAAGAAGACCGGGACCTGTTTAAACAAAGGGGCTTAAGGTGCTATCTCGCGGGAAAAATCATAGCAGTTTGTTGTAAAACCACTGCCATCAGCCTTTTCAATAGGAAAGGGTAGCATTTGACTGCTACATGAGTATTTAGACACAGGGGATACTAAGAACCCCTCCAGCACCCCATTGTAAGATGGTGTGTGCTAGGTCTAGGAATTTGTAAAGACTAGTAAAGTCATTTTCACTTTACATTCTCTGGGAAACAGTTCATCCCAGAGAAGGTATTTGAACCTTTGGGAATTTTAAAAGACATCCCTGTGTCACTGCACTGAAGGTGCTGTGTAACACACATGAAAAGATGATGCCTATGGAGTTATCTAATTCGAGGGGATTGTGTCCTCCAATGTATTCCACATCTATAACAGGTAATGACCACAGCTGTGCTGCTTCAGTACATTTTTTGGCGTAGGCATCCTACATCGATACGTTATCCCTCGAGGGCCTCCGTCGAGGGTCGACGTCACCGGATGTTATATATAGGATACACGGCGCCTGTAGCCTCAGTTCTGTTTTTATCGCAAACGTGTTTGCTTTGGAATCTCGGCGCGCTCGATTCTTCTACTTCGAATTCTATGTCTTTGTCTTCTTCTACCCCGAAGTCGGGCTTTAAAAAATGTCAGTACTGCGGTTCGAAAATGTCCATCACGGACCCGCACAACATCTGCCTCTGGTGCCTCGGCGAAAGCCACGCCACCAACGACTGCGATGACTGCCAGTCCCTGACATCGAAGGCCTTGCGGGAATGGAAGAAGAAATTAAAGGTAGGTAGGGTGTCTAAGCCCCATAAGTTGAAATCCACTGGGCTTTCGACCGACGACTCGAGGGGCGACTCTCTGCACGCCTTTGGGCTCTGGCGGTCCGTGCGATCATCGGGAGCCGTCGAGGTCCCGCTCGGACAAGGAAGATCGCCGTAGCCGTGCCAGATCTAGGTCCCGGTCCTCGACGCCATCGAGGCCGGCGGATCCTGTGAAGCCTTCGAGGAAGACATCAATGCCATCGGCGCCGTGTCCGACGAGGGACACTCTCGGAGCTCCGCCCTCGAAGAGGTTGTTGGCACCATCAGCGCCTCGGTCGACGTCGATGCCGATTCCCTCGACGCCGTTTGTGGCGGATTTGCCAGAGGTGCCCCGGGGAGCTGTGGAACCTCTGAGGAAGGCTCTCAGTAAGTCAGTGAGGCCTGTGTTTGAGCCCCACTCCTGGTCCTCCTCCCAGATTGGATTTGTTCCAACCCTTGGAGTATATTTCAGAGGTGGAGGAAGGGTCTGATGAGGAGATGATTGTGCCTCCTGATGTCCCTGAGGACCTGTTGTCTGGTCACAGTCAGATGGAAGAACTCTGTCCTTGCATGATGCCAGTGGTCTTGACACCTCTCCGGAGGTGGAGTTTGGCAGGCCTGAGCCTGGAACACATGCCGAATCCTCCTATAGGCGTCTCATGTCCAGGGTGACTGAATACTTGGGGTGGTCTGCTCCACCTGTTGATTTTGATCAGGATGATCTGACGGACATCCTGGACCAAGGTCCACCCACTGACCCGGTGTTGCCATTTCACATGGCTTTGCAAAGAAGGGTGGCGGCTTGGCCTGCTCCGGAGAGTCTCCCGGCAGTTTATAAGTCACTTCTGAAAAAATACCGCCCAGCCAGTAGTGATCCCTGCTACTTGTCGACGCACCCTACTCCAGTGAGTTTGGTGGTGCTGGCGGCTACGGCCCCCACGAAGCAGGCTGCGTACCCTACCATCCCTTGATAGGGACGATAAGCGTTTTGATGGTTGGGCGAAGAAGGTATTTTCATCTGAGGGTATGGCTTTGAAGGCAGCCAACTCCGTTTGTGCCTTGGCGAGATTCACTCGCACTCTGTGGAATTGTGCATCTTTGGCGGCTGAGCATATTCCGGAAGGGGAAGAACAGGATGGTTTTCTAGCCCTTGTGCAAGACGGCAAGGATGCCATGTGTGAATCCGTTCAGTCGGGTCTGGACATGGCAGACTGTGTCAGCCGGTCCATGGCTGCGAGTACCGTGATACGCAGGTTTGCATAGTTGCGGAAGTCTGGGTTTGCTCCTGATGTGCAATCCCGGCTTCTCAACATGCCCTTTGATGATGTCCATCTGTTTGGCAGCAAGGCTGACGAGAGCCTTGAGAGGTTGCAGACCTCTAAAGCTGCCGCAAAGTCTTTGAGCACTGCAGTCCGTCAACCTCTGTCTTTTCGTCCTAGGGGACAGCAATGGACGGGAGGTTCCTTTCGGTACTACTCTACCTTTGGTAGATCGAGAGGAGCTGCCAGTCAAAGGGGCCTCCGTAGGAGTACCAGAGGTGGAAAGCAAGGTACTCGAATTGCCAAAGCCGCTCGGGCAGTTGCCTCTTTGCCCTCAGGCACTGCCACAGCCGCGTCCGCTCAGTCATGAGGCCATGTCCCATGGTTCGCCGGTTGGGGGCAGACTTGCGCAGCATCTTTGAGAATGGCGAGCCATTACTTCAGATGTGTGGGTTCTGGAGATCATAGCCCACGGCTACTGTCTTCCCTTACGACAGAGGCCTCACCACAATCCACCGGGGAAGCTCTCTTTGAAGCGTCCAGATCCGCTCCTTGCGCAGGAAATCCTATCCCTGCTGGAGAAAGGCACCATAGAACTGGTGCCTGTAGCGGAGTGGAACAAGGGATGGTATTCCCCTTATTCTTTGATCCTGAAAGAGGACGGGGGATTGAGACCCATCATGGACTTGCGTTGGTTGAACAAGCTCCTCAGGAAGGACAAGTTCAAGATGGTCACTCTTTCTCAAGTCCTCCAGGCCCTTCAATTTCAGGATTGGTTGGTGTCTCTTGGCATCAAGGATGCTTGCTTTCATGTGCTGATTCATCCCAAGCACAGGAAGTACCTGAGGTTTGCGGTTGACGACTCGCATTTTCAGTTTCGGGTCCTGCCGTTCGGATTGACCTCCGTCCTGAGGGTCTTCACCAAGCTAATGGTGGTGGTGGCAGTGTTTCTCAGGAAATGGGGGATTCACGTCTACCCCTACCTGGACGATTGGTTGATCAGGGCGTGCTCTCCCGAGCAAGCCCTGGATCATCTGTCCGTCAGCTGCCACTCCCTTTACAAGCTGGGCTTCTCCCTCAATTTAAAAAAGTCCCATTTGACACCTGCCCAGCGGCTCCAATACATCGGAGCTGTGCTCAACACATCCCTGCTGCTGTGTTCGCCTCCCCAGGTGAGGGCTAATCACATTCTGCAGATGGTGGACACATTTCAGTGTGCCCAGAGTCTCCCGGCGTTCGAGTTCTTGAAGTTGCTCGGCCTCATGGCATCCTGCATTTTCCTGGTGCCAGAGGCCAGGCTGCGGATGAGATCTCTGCAGTGGGCTCTCAAGATGCAGTGGTCGCAGTTCTCCGGCAGGATGTCGGATCCCGTTCAGATTCCACCCTCGGTCGCCCAGGATCTTCTGTGGTGGGCCATCAAAGGAAATCTGATGAAGGGAGCTCCGTTTTGGCAACCATGGCCGGAGGTGACGATCGTGACGGGCGCATCCGTCACGGGTGGGGGAGCTCATGCCAACGAGTTGACGGCCAGCGGCCGTTGGTCTCCGTCAGAGTCCAGACTCCACATCAATCTGTTAGAGCTGCGGGCTGTCAGGCTAGCCCTGAAGGCTTTTCTGCCGTCTGTGCGGAGGAAGAAGGTCCTGATTATGACGGACAATACAGTGGCCATGCACTACCTCAACAAAAAAGGGGGGGCAGGGTCACTCCCGTTGTGCAGGGAGGCGATGCAGCTCTGGTTCTGGGCCATCCAGCAGGAAATTTTCGATCTCAGCAGTTCATCTGGCCAGAGACGAAAACGCGGCGGCGGACGCTCTGAGCAGGCAGAGCACGTCTCTCACGAATGGGAGCTGGCTCAGGAAGTTCTTTTGGAGATCTTCACCCTTTGGGGAATCCCGGGAACCCCACAAGTGGATCTCTTCGCCACCAGTGTCAACCGGAAGTGCAAGAGATTCTGCCTGCGGGAATTTCCTCTAAGAGGAGCCTTAGGGGACGCGTTCGTAGTGGAGTGGTCCTTCCCAATGCTGTACACGTTTCCTCCAGTCCCCGTCATTCTGCAAGTTTTGAGGAGGTTCGGTTCCCAATTGATCCTCATTGCTCCGGCATGGGCCAGGAGAGCGTGGTATTCGGACCTTCTAGACATGTCGCCCTCCGAGCCATCTTCCTTACCGAGACGATCTGCTCTCACGGGATGGGGGTCGGGTTCTCCATCCAGAGGTCAAGTCTATCAGACTTCATGCTTGGTATCTGAAAAATTGAGGTATAAGGATTGGAACCTCCCCGAAGACGTGTTGGAGGTGTTGCTTTCGGCCAGAAGGCCTGCAACAAAGTCCCCGTACCGTTGCCGTTGGAGAAAGTTCTGCGACTGGTGCAGGGTACAGAATGTGGATCCTTTCCAATGTTCCATTCCTTTGGTTTTGTCTTTTTTGCTTTCTTTAGCCCACAAGGGCCTACAAGTGGGTACCATTAAGGTTTACCTGGCGGCGCTGTCTATATTTAAGCGCTTGTCTGAGGAATGTTCTTATTTTAAGATTCCTTTGATTTCACAGTTTCTAAAAGGGCTAACTAATGTGTTTCCACCGTCACCTTTCCAGGTGCCGGGATGGGATTTTAATTTGATTTTAAAGTTCCTGATGGGAGCTCTGTTTGCGCCCTTACATTCTTGTCCGTTGCGACTGTTATTCTTTAAAACTGTATTTTTAGTTGTGGTTACTTCCGCATGCAGAGTGAGTGAGTTGCAGGCACTTTCCGCCAAGCAACCCTTCATTGTGTTCCATAAGGACAGGGTTGTCCTTAGGGTGCGGCCTTCTTGTCTTCCGAAAGTTATGTCGGAATTCCATTTGAGCCAGAAGGTAATTCTTCCAGCGTTTTATCCTCCTCCACATCCTGGTAAGGAAGAGGAGAGGCTCCATAGGTTGGATCCTAGGAGAGCTTTGAGTTTCTATCTCTCACGGATGTCCCGGGTCAGAGTGGAGGATCAGCTCTTTGTTGGTTATGCTGGAAGGGGTTTAGGTGAGGCTGTTTCCAAGCAGACCTTGTCCAGATGGGTCATTTTGACGATCTCTGAATGTTACCGTTTGGCGGGAAAGGACGCTCCAGTAGGCTTACGGGCTCACTCTACTAGGGGTGTGGCTGCCTCCACTGCTCTACAGAGGGGCGTTCCGATTCGCAGTATTTGCGAAGCAGCCACATGGGCCTCTCTCCATACTTTTGTGAGACACTATTGCTTGGACTCCATGGGCAGGATTTGGCAGGATTTGGCCTTTGGTAAGGCAGGTCCTCTACTCAGCAATTTTATTGGACATTCTAAAATTCTAAATTTGTAAATTCTTTTCCCACCTCCATACGTTGGTACTGCTTTGGGAGTCTGTCATAGATGTAGAATACTTCGGAGGACACAATCCCCTCGAAGAACAAGTTACTTACCTTATCTGGTAACGTTCTTTCGATGGGATGTTCCTCCGACGTATTCCACATTGAACCCTCCCAGCCTGCCCCTCTACAGAATTTCTTATGCGATTGCAGCTTACGTTTCCTCAAGGCTTTCTGCAGTCATACTGGCAGGAGATCGATGCCACACATTCTGGGAAAAAACTAAAACTGAAGCTACGGGCGCCGTGCGTCCTATATATAACTAACATCCGGTGACGTCGACCCTCGACAGAGGCCCTCGAGGGACAACGTATTGACGTCATCGATGCAGGACGCCTTCACCGAAAATTTTTCCAAAGCAGCACAGCTGTGGTCATTACCTGTCATAGATGTGGAATACGTCGGAGGAACATCCCATCGAAAGAACATTACCATATAAGGTAAGTAACTTGTTCAAATCCATAATCAAAGAACACAAGTGTAAAACACACATCAAAATACATGAGCGGGGAAAAAAGGCTCACACTCTTTCCAGGTAAAAGAATCAAGTCCTCAAAATCCAGCAAAGTTGCTGGGGGTCTCTAAGGTGAAGGGAATTAGCACATTTATGAGATTTCTTCCTAACACTGCCGACCTTCAGACAGTAGTGCAGGAGTCCCCAGACGTCCTGCCTCTTGTCCCCACGGCTGAGGTCCAGGAACAAAAGGATCTGCCATACTACAACTGGAACAGAAGCTAGCTGGAACCAATTTCTTCAGACCTAAGGTACTGTAAACTAAGGGGTACTTACCTCTTGTAATGTAGCCTTGCTAGCTCTCAGTTGAGACTTGTCTTGTTTGCCTTTTGCAGAGTTGCTTGCAGCTTTGCCCCTCACAAGCCTCCCAGTTTGTGGCCCAACAGTGATGTTTTATACAAAGACTTCTAAAACATTGTGCAAGACATTTTACTTACCTGCAAGACGTTCTTCAGCTCACCTAGACTTTTGCTCAATTAACATTGGCTGTCCTGGCTCCCTGAAAGACTTTTCTTACCTTTGACTTTGTGCTTTGACTATCCCCCAACAAAAGTCACACATTCTATAACTTGTTTAGCTTGGAAAGGGTTAATTTACTTTGCATTGGGGGTTTTAAAAGTACTTACCTACTTAAGAATAGTGTATTTTGAAGTATGTTTTTGTGTTACATATATTTGCTTCCTTCTGAAGAAGGCTTATTCAACGGACTGTTAAATTAATAAATAATTGTTTAATCAAGAAACTGTTAAACCGAATTGCATGCAGTACCCTCTGAGACCACCACACACAATTAGGACTACAGGTGTAAGCAAGACCAACCTTTGGTATAATTCTGTACCATACAGTTTGTTGGTAGCGAGCTGAGCAGCCAGGCTTATCTCAGGAGTGAATGTGCGCAGTACAGGTAGTTACACAAAGGACTTTCAATCACAGTGGTTCAAGTAGACACTTATACTCAAGGTTTCTTGGTAAAACATTTATTAATTTATTTACACAATCATTTATAAAACATTTCCCTAGAAAAAGGCAACTTAATATTATAAACAAATACACTTCAATACGGAACTGTAAGCTTTTGAGGCAGTTTGAGCTCCCCTGAAGTAGGAGCAAAATGGCTGTTGAATTACTTAGCAGTGAGCAAAAAGGACAAAAGAAAGTTGAATAGATTATATGTACTTTCAAGGCAGTGCAAATAGTTTAGTTCATCAGAATAGTTGAATTCAAGTCAATAGGCCAGGCCAAAGTCAATGGGCTAGTGTTCTTCATAGGAAACAGTTCTGGTATCAAACGGTAAAGTCTTTGCAAAAGTCCTCAGAAGTAGTTTAGGCGAAAAAGGATCATTTGTGGGGTCACAAGCTGATAAGCCCTGTAAATTGGGAAAGTTTCACGAACTTTCACCGCAAGAGTTAGGATCTCTCAACCGGATGGCACAGTACCTTAATGTGAAGCAAAAAGATGCAGCTGAAGACGTTGGTTCCTGGCAGTTCCTGCAGATCTCGCTCTTCCTGAGCCTCTTTCGTGGGGACAAGAGGGAGGACGTCGGGGGACTCCTGCACTGCACGGGATCGTCGTCAGTGCAAACAAAATTGAGTCACTTCGGTTCAAGTAGCCGTTACTTCAAGACACAAACTGGTTTCCCTCTCCCTGGCTAAAACTTTACCAGCATTGAGAATGGTATCCAGGTGTCTTCTGAGCTGATTGGTCCCACCAGCTCAAAGGAAGAAGCCGTCCTTGACGGAGCTTCTCCGTAGAATGGCGTTCTGGCGATTCAGAATGGCAGCAGGGCTTCAGCGGGCAAACCAACGGTCCAGTGGTTGCAGCAGCCATCATCCTCCAGCTCGTCTTCGGTTCTTTCTTTCCAGTGTTCGACTCTCCTTCCAGTTCACGAGACTCACCTTTTAAATAGTTTTCTCCCATTCATTCCAGCCTAGCTATCACTCACCCAGCAGGGGGCTGTCCTTGCCGAACAGTCAGCAAGCCAATCACGCTAGAGTGCATTTGGGTCTCCTAGGAGACTAAACACAGAGTTTTGGCAACCTCCCTCACTTCCTGCCCACCCCAGACACTCAGACGCCAAGGGCGGACTTCAGTCCTGGAACCTGCCAAAGGCACACGAACAAAGGGACCAAACCTGGATTGGCCCGCAGAGACAAACACTAGAAGGACCTTTCCAAAAAGAAATGGCCAAAAAAGAAGACCGGGACCTGTTTAAACAAAGGGGCTTAATGCGCCATCTTGAAAAACATGGCTCCTGTGATTTTTAGCTACTGGTGTTCGCGGTCGGGAAAAATCATGGTAGTTCATTGTAAAACAACTGCCACCAGCCTTTTCAATAGGAAAGGGTAGCATTTGACTGCTACATGAGTGTTTAACATAGGGGATACTATGTAACCCCTCCAGCACTCCTTTGTAAGATGGTGTGTGCTGGGTCTATGAATTTGAAAAAGACTAGTAAAGTCAATTTCACTTTACATTCCTCTGGGAAACAGTAGTTTATCCCAGAGAAGGTATTTAAACCTTTGGGACGTCTAAAAAGACATCCCTGTGTCACTGCACTGAGGGTGCTGTGTAACACACATGAAAAGATGCCTATGGAGTTATCTTAAAACTCCAAAGTCAAAGAACACAAATGTAAAACACACATCAAAATACATGAGAGGGGGGAAAAAAGGCTCACACTCTTTCCAGGTAAAAAAATTAAAGTCCTCAAAAAATCCAGCAAAGTTGCTGGGGGTCTCTAAGGTGAAGGGAATTAGCACATTTAGGAGAATTCTCCCTAACAGAAACCTTGAGTGTAAGTGTTTATTTGAATATCTATCACTGTGAATCTCTTTTACAACCCTATAGCTCACATTGGCCCCTCTTGAGATAAGCCTGGCTGCTCAGTCACTCTACCAACTTGTTTTGTAAATGCTTATACCAAAGGTTGGGTTAACTATTGCCAGGAGGACAATGCTGTTGTAGTCTCCCACAGGGTACTGCATACAATCTTGCCTAACACTGCCGCTTATCAGGGACACTGGTTCTGGTCAGGACCGAAAATTCCACCACAATGTTTTACCTGAACAAGCTGGGTGGCACCCGTTCTCCTCTCCGTGCATGGAGGCGGTGGTGATCTGGGAACGGGCCCTTACAGAAGGCATTTGGATTTCAGCGGACCACCTCCTGGGGGACAGCAATGCAGAATACCAGCTCTGCCGCTTGGGATTCAACACCTATAAATCGGAGTTACGCATCAACTCCTTGTTGCCCCTGCTCCAGAGATGGGGGTTTCCAGATCTGGACTTGTTCGCATCGCCTTGGAATTCTAAGTGTCCTGGTGTACCTCTTGGGCGGGCCAGGATCTTTGGGGGATGCGTTCCAGCTCTGCTGGCACAGCCACAGGTGCTATGCGTTTCCTCCTCCACCATTGCTCTAGCACAACCTCTGCATGTTACAGACTTTCGGTGGGCTGCAGCCTCATCCCCCCTCACTGGCCATTGAGGCCTTGCTTCTCAGAGCTACTGCAGTTGTGCTATCAGCGACCAGTCCACTTTCTGATCCCCAGCAGGGGTTTCCTGACACAGCAGGGCGGCCAGGCTGGCTCTAGCGGCCTGGTTCCTGACCAGCTGAAACTCCTCAATGCTCAGTACTCTGAGGACAACTGGGACATCATTCAGGAGGCCACAAGGCCCAGTACAAGAGTAAGTGGACAAGATTCTGCCACTGGGCTTGCGACAAGGTACTTGACCTCCTAACCTGTTCCCTGGATGATATGCTGGCTTTTTCCACACATCTGGCTCGTTCCGGCATTCAGGTCGACAAGTGCCGCACCTATCTGGCCGACATTGGGGTGTACAAGAATTCCCCAGAGTATGTTTTTTCAGCTGGCAAACCGATGGTTAAGGCCCACCTCAAAGGGTTGTCCAGGCACTTTGCTCCGATACACAGGCTTCCTCCGGTCTGGGACCTCAACGTGGTTCTTGCGGCCTTGCAGCACAAACCCATTGAGCTGATTGCTTTCGCGGGCATCAGGTTGGTGACACTGAAGACCGTGTTGCTGGTGGCGCTCACTTCATCGCGCAGGGTCAGTGAGCTGCAAGCTCTCATCATGCAAGCCCTTCACTAGGTTTCACAGTGACAAGGTAGTCTTGCACACTCATGTTGGTTGGTACAGGCCATTTCTGAGGCGTAAACAATCGTGGACAAACCGGTTCCTGAGGGGATTCATGCCCATGCGGTCAGAATTAAGGCCACGGGCGTCGTGTTTCAGAGAAATGCTTCCTGGGATGTCAGCAGGGCGGCCATTGGGCCACTCCGTCAGGGTTCTGTAAGCACTATTCCCTGGGTACCAACTACAGGCGAGATGCAGAGTTCGCTCAGGTGGTTCTGAATAACCTTTTTGCTTAATCTTAGATATGAGGCAGGCTGCCACAGCTCCACCCTATGGTATGTAATCACCCACAAGGATGGAGGAAAGGGGACGGGACGTATGAGTAATTAAAGTTACTGTAGTGACTAGAGTACTCAGTCATTGGTCCCTCTTCTTCCAATACATCGCACCCACCTTCCCATGCTTGTATGCCAGGGGCTTAAATATTCAGTATATCCAGGTATTACAGCGTTGTGTTAGAAAGGGTCTGAGGTGAGGTGTTGTAGGGCAGGGCCTTGAGAAGCATTCCCACGGCCAAGGCCACGCGCTGGACTACATTTTCTGTTGCCAAAGTTTCCGGTACCATCCCCAAGTTTGGGGACGCCCACACGGATGGAGGAAAGGGGACTAAGCACTATGAGTACTCTATTCACTACATTGAGTAACTTTAATTTACTGGTGCTGGGGTAAATGTTAGAATTGCCTTGTTCTCTCTCGTTGCCTCTAGTACTCAGAGCTGTTTTGAGGCCCTTGCATGCCCCAAAAGACCAGGTATATTTTTACAGTATTGCCAAATGTAAAACCCAGTATCAAAATGATGTAATGATTCATGCTTTTGAATCTGTAACATGTCAATTTGTGTATATTTCTCATATTGGACTTCATGCTGACTGTAGGGAATGTTATGTTATGTTACTCTGCATTTATATAGGGCCTTACGTACCATTGGTATGATCTCAAGGCGCTGGTAGGTTGAACGCCCTCGGGAACCGTAGTTCAAGTCAGTAGAGAGAGATAGAGAGAGAGATAGAGAGAGAGATAGAGAGAGAGATAGAGAGAGAGATAGAGAGAGAGAGAGAGAGAGAGAGAGAGAGTCATACGCTGCGTTTGTGCACCTGATATGTGTGCAGCTGGTGTGGCACTCATGTGGTGGCTGCTTCTTAGCGGTAGGTGTGGTGGTTGGGAGATCAGGAGTCTGTGTGCGTTCTCGCAGGGTGTTACCAGCCTGATTCTGGCTGCGTTAGGCCCGAGGAGAACGCCTATGCTGGCGGGTGTGCAGCCAGCTGTGTTTAGTTAGGGTGATGGGGAGTATGTGGCAGGTGTTGGTATGAGGACAGCTATACCGAATGTGTCATAGTATCGCTATGTTCTAGTTGAGTGGTGGTGTATAGAAGAGAGAAAGTGTGGTGATGTGATATGGTGGTTTTCAGTAGGTGCTTGAGATCGAGCGCCTTCATGCTCCATGCAGTCCATGCACTCCAACCGGTCCATGCACTCCAACCGGTCTATGCACTCCAACCAATAGTGAAGTGTAATAGGAGAATGGGAGAAATATATAGTAGACTGGGATGTGGAAGAGCAGGAGAAAGTTTGGGTGTAGTAGGTATTTGTGGGGGAGGGAAGTGGAAATGAACAGGGTCTGAAAGTGTCATAAGGCTTAGTTAGGGAGTACAGAGGGGGAAAAGGACAGAGGGGTCCCATGCATGATCTCTCCCTCCTACCTCTCGGAGTCTTCAACCATCCATATTTTCTGGTTCTGGTCATCGCATAACTAAAGTGAGGGAGAGAGATGGGGGCACTGCCAGCTGCACAACCTTACATCTACCTTTTGAATCCCCATTGGACAGAGGGTTCTGCTTGAAAGTTGAATTTAGTAGCTTAGATTTTACGACCTTTGAAGCAGGAAATATTTGTATTACAGAAGAGATGCATTGAAATAAGTGGAACACAATCTTGTGGCCTATTAGTAGTTAAACCATTATTTCTCCTGCATCTAACAGTCTCACAAGTGGCACCAAGTTAGTCCGCTCTCCATTTCCAAACCCTAAAATGTTTTATTCAACTCCCTTTTCCACAACGTCTGCAGCAAGAACTGCTTGTTTTGGTGTTATTTCTGATTGACCCAGTGTGCCAGTGATGATTGCATCAATTATTTAACTCCTGCAAAGTAACCTGTCACCATTTCCTCCCAGAACTCCTGAATACTAGTTAATGTTGATATGGAATTCCAAAATCAACTGAGGGGGTGGATTTTGGGAGGCAACCTATTATGCTGAACAGGGAGACACTAAGATCTAGCCAAACTCTATCAAGGTAAGGTAGCAGAGGGACAAGGCTTAGACTCAGGAGAACTATGAGTGTCGTCTAGAACGACGATGAGTCCACACAGAACAACAACAATAATTCAAGTTAGACAGGTAATTACAAAAATATACAATGATTTCTTAGGCCTTTAAAATACACACTAAGCAAGTAAAACCTCTAGGCAAATATTGTCACACACTTACTATAAAACAGATCTATACATTGATTCTTAGTAGAAGAAAGAAAGCATATGGTTCCATAACCAGCAGCTAAGTAGTCAGATACCTGAAATTCAGTAAAGACACTTTGGAATAACCATATAACAGTTTTCCTAACACTTAGTGAGTCCAGCCCTAAGATGATTTGCCGCTTTTTGACCTTAAGTCATCAATTCAAAAATGATACTGTTTAGGTAGGTTTACTAAGAGATTGGACAATGCTAGTTATAACGTTCAAAAAGGTAAGTAAAGTTTGGGTAAGTCAACTCACTCAATCCCAGACACTACGATAGGCCTGGAAAGGAATATTTGGCCAGGCTGTTAGGGAGAATTTTCATTTCTGTGCAAAAATCCTCTCTCCTTAGAGACCGCCAGCTCTTTGCTGGACTTGGGGCTTTTTAATTTTCACCCTGGAGTGAGTGGGACCTCTTTCTCACTCCCTCGTGTGTTTTGACCTGGTTTGGATTATGTGTTTCCACTGTTTTTGGAGTCTGACAAACTCCATAGGCATCTACTTTTTGTATGGTGACACACCGCGCCTTCAGTGCAGTGTCGCAGATAAATTCTTTAGAATTCTCATAAGGTTTAAATACCTTTTCTTGTGTGAACTACTGTTCCCAAGAATAGTAAAGTGAAATCGACTTTACTTAAATTTCTCTTTGTAGGTCCAGCACACCCCATCTTATGTGGAGTGCTGGACCTACGAAGCCCCTATTCCTACATTCTCATGTAACAGTTGTGTTACCCTCACTACTTTAAATGGCTGGTGACAGTGGTTTAATTTTTCCTACCATTGTGGTTTTCTACCTCAGGCTGAACCCTCAGCTGCAGTACAGCACCCATGGAAGACCATTTTGTCAAAATGGCCCCTGACTTCTTTTTTCGCCATTTTCTGTTTGTGAGGTCTGTTAGGGAGAATTCTCAGAAATGTGCTAATTCCTCTCTACCTTAGAGACCCCCAGCACTTTTGCTGGACTCTAGGACTTTTGATTTTTAACCTGGAGAGTGAGACCCTTTTTCCCACTCTCTCATGTATTTTTTGGTGACTTGGTGTTTCTTGTGACTTTGGAGTCTAACATCCTCCATAAGCATCATCTTTGTTGTAACACACAGCCCCTACAGTGCAGTAGCACAGAGAAGTCTCTTAGATTTCCCAAAGGTTTAAATACCTTCTCTTGGTGAAATTACTGTTTCCAAGAGCAGTAAAGTGAAATAAACTTTACTTACATATTGTAACTTTCTAGACCCAGCACACACTATCTTACCATAGGGTGCTGGAGGGGTTACTTAGTATCCCCTTTGTCTAGTTTCTCATTTAACATTTTTATGTTACCCTGTCTACAATTAATCGTTGGTGGCAGTAGTTTACTTTTTACTACCATTGTGTGTTTTTACCGCGTGCTGCAATTGCAGCCCTTGTAAAGCACCCATTGGTGCCCATTTTGTCAAAATGGCCCTGATCTTCTTTTTTTCACCATTTCTTGCTGGAAAGGTACTTCTTGAGATTTACTCTGCACGCCAAACAAGGTTTGGTACCTTAGTTTGTTTTGTCTTTGGTGGGATTCACGAGTGAAGCCCGCCTCAACTCCAAAGTGAACTCGTTTGGACATCCTCTAGGAGCCGGCTGTACTTCTGCTGCTGCTGGAACCGAAGTGCCAGGGTGAGGAACACCAAACGGAGTGCATCACTTTTAAATCAGACCCGAGCTTGTGTAAGATCCTCTGGACTCCCAGAAAGCAGGACTGACCAAGCGTGAGCTACCCCAACAGAGTGCTACGCCCCAGATGCGAGGAAAGTCCAGAGTGTTATCCGAGAGACCTCAGTGGTGCTATTTGCTGAGATGCAAGGAGCTTAAACTGCAAAGTGCCGCTGAATAGAAGTTTGTCCTTTTCCGCCGCTGACCGACCCATTGCATTGTAGGAGTCCCCAGAAGTCCTCCCTCTTGTCCCCACTACCGAGACCCAGGAACAACACGATCTACAGAGCTGCACAGGAACAGAAGCCAGCTGGAATCATTGTTTCTAACCAAAGGTACTGTAAAGTTTCAGAGGACATACCTCTTGTTGTAGCCTTACTTGATCTCAGTTGAGACTTGTCTTGGTTGCTTCTGTAGAGTTGCTTGCATCTTCTACCTCTCACCGGCCTCCCTGCTTGTGACCGTACCATGATTCTACTTTTTCTACAAAGACTTCTAAAACATTGTGCAAGGCTTTTCTTCACCTACAAGAAGTGCTTCAGCTCACCTAGACTTTTGCCCAATTGACATTGGCTGGCCTGGCTCCCTGAATAACTCTTCTTTCCTCTGACATTGTGGTTTACCTTTCCTTCCAGATAGGGGTTAATTTACTTTGCATTGGGGGTTCAAAGGTACTCACCTGCTTCAGAATAATTGTGTGATCTCTTGCTTTATTCTTTAACCCTTTTCTTTGACATGAGTCTCAGTATTGCTCTAAATGCAACAGTGATACATTAATATCCACAGTGTCCTAACTATTTAAGTTACCTGAGGGCATAGGACGTGTCTGTGTGCCATCCCCGATGGGTGTTTGCTGATTTAGAGTGTGTATTTTGGAGTGTATTTGTGTGTTACTTATATATTGCCCCTTCTGAAGAAGGCTTATACAAACTGACTGTTAAATTAATAATAGTTTAATCAAGAAACCTTGAGTATAAGTGTTTATTTGGATACTTGTCACTGTGACTCTGTGTAACCACCCTACTGCTCACATTGACCCCTCTTGAGATAAGCATGGCGGCTCAGGCACAATACCAACCTATGTAGTACAGACTTATACGAAAGGTTGGCTTCCTATTGCCAGGAGGACAAGGTTGTTGTAGTACACCCTAAGGGTACTGCTCCAAATCCTGCCTAACAAGGTCTTTCTTGGGTTTTACTCTGCGCGTTGAGCCAGGTTTGAGCCCTTTGTTTGTTTTGCCTCTGGCTGCCTTCAGCCCTGAAGCCTGCCTCTGGCTCCAGGACGTCTGGAAAGGCAGGATGTGAGGGAGGTTCCTGAAACTCCCCTGTCCTTTTTTTGTCTCTAAGAATGCCTTAATGCAACCAGTCCTGATTGCCACCCTGCTGTGTGATTGATAGCCTAGGCTGTGCATGAATGGCAGAAACCTTCTTAAAAGGAGAAGGTTTTGGGACTTCAGGCAGAGCCGACCACTGGTAGAAACACCCAAAGAAGAAACTATAAACAAATCTTGCTGCATCCTGCTGAACCTTTGAATTGCCCGGTGAAGCCCTGCTCCTGTGCTGAAACTCCTTTTTCGATTTGACCGAGAAGCTCCCGAAGGGACGATTTCTTCCCTTGGGTTAGTGGGACCAACTAACCCTGAGACGAACTCCACTGGACCATCTTCCCTGATTGGCTGTACTTCTTCATTGCTGCAGGAACCAAGTGCCACGGGTCTAGAAATCCGTAGTCGAGTGCAACGTCTGAAATCCGTCCAGAAGCT
Source organism: Ambystoma mexicanum (assembly GCF_040938575.1). Lineage (NCBI taxonomy): Eukaryota > Metazoa > Chordata > Amphibia > Caudata > Ambystomatidae > Ambystoma > Ambystoma mexicanum. The sequence continues at coordinate 987,605,943 of NC_090925.1, forward strand.
CCAGAAGTCTCCTAAAGACACTCCAGAAGCAGGACGACCAGAGCCCGAATCCCCTCACCAGAGTGCAGGTCCCAAGGAGTGAAGGAAGCCCAACCGGTGTCTGAGATCCGTGACAGTGCTGTTTACTAAGCACTGAACCCGCGAAGTGCCGCTGAACCGGAAAGAGCCCATAGTTGCCGACGGCACTCCGGCTGCAGGAGCCTTCCAGATGTCCTCCTTCGTCCCCACGACTGAGGCTCAGGAAACCAGGGTCTGCATCGCTGCAGCTTCTTCAAACCAGAGGTACTGTTTAGACTTGGAGTACTTACACCATTGCCTTTTAGCTGTGCTTTTCTCGGTTGAGATTTGCAGTGGCTTACTTCTGGAGTTGATTCCAACTCTGCTTTTCACAGGCTTGCCAGCTGTGGGTTTTCTACAAACTCTCTAACCTTGTGCACGTTTTTTATCTAAAGAAGTGCCTCAGCTGTCCTTGCTCCCTGCAGACTCTTCTAGCCCATTGACATTGATATTGTTTATCTCTCATAGGTGGTAACTTGTTTTAGACTGTTACTGCTGGGAAAGGCTTGTCTAGACTTCATTGGAAGATTTAGTTGTCCTCCCATATCCCGAGAACCTGTTTAACATTTTTCCTTCCTTAAAACCGTTCCTTTCTGGAGCCTCAGAATCTGCCAAGTATAACTAGTGTAATACATAATGCCATTAATTTACATAAAGAGGTCTGGGAGTCCCTCTACCGGCACAAACACGGCCCATTGACCTGTTCTTGGGTGGATGGCTCCCCTGGAGAGTCTCAACCACGCTTTAGCTCACTGTGCTTTTTATGGAGGAGAAATGTCCATAGGCATATCAGTCTTTGTCCCACCCGAAGGTAGTCCAGCACCGAAATGCAAGGCAAATCTCCTCTGAACAAGAGTACTAACAGCAACCCCAAACACGTTTTTCAGCCTGGTCGGGCCTCATCAGTGAGGTGGAGCTATGCCTCCCTGAGCACATTGAGCATGGGTCCCACGTCTGGATTACCCTGGTAACTTAAGGTGAGAACCCAAAGTACCCAAAAATTAGCATAAAGATGTCTGGGAGTCCCTCTACCGGCACAAACACGGCCCATTGACCTGTTCTTGGGTGGATGGCCTGCGGGAGCGTCTCAACCACGCTTTAGCTCACTGTGCTTTTCACAGACAAGAAATGTCCATAGGTATATCAGTCTTTGCCCCACCCGAAGACAGTCCAGCACCAAAATGCAAGACAAATCTCCTCCGAACAAGAGTACCAACAGCAACCTCAGACATGCTCAGAGAGGCACAGCGCCACCTCACTAATGAGGCCCAACAAGGCTGAAACACGTGTATGTGGTTGCTGCTAGTATTCTTGTTCAGAAGGGAATTGTCGTAGCATTTCGGTGCTGGACTGGCCATGTGGGCAGGACAAAGACTGATATGCAAATGGGTATTTCCCATCTGTGAAAGGTACAGTGAGTTAAGTGTGGCTGCGGACTCTCGAGTGGGTACCTTCCCAAAGAACAAGTCAATGGGCCGTGTTCGTTCTCGCAGAGGGGCGCCTATGGACTATTTATTTACATAATGCCATTACTATCCTTCTCCAGCATGGGGTCTGGCATGGATTCACATGCTCATGAATATTCCCCGTCGTCAGGCTGGGAATCCTCGGTAAAGAAAAAACCAGTATCAGTTTCGTTTCTGATCTGTCTTTCGTAGTAATAACCAATCACTGGTCTCTGCGTCATACTGACCACAGCCAATGACTGCCCTCTACCTAAGCACCGCCTCTGGCAGCCATCTTCAGATTTTTACCGCACGTTCATGTGTTGGGATCCTCGTGCTATTCCTCTCGAGCGTTAGTGCTATTTTTTCACGTTTTTTCTCAAAAACTTCGTTTTTTCGGTCAAAAGAGCCTCAAGCTCCACCGATTCTCCATCCGATCAACGGGGACCCGTGTCGGATTCGTCTGCGCCCCTCAAGGGTGAAGATTTCGTCGAGCTACGCTTTTGGAGGACTCCAGAAGAAGGGGAGCTCGACGCCCGGAAAGCTGTTCAGGGTCTGCCCTGGATGCCAGCTGCAGAACGTCTTCAAGGAGGACGAACACTCTTTTTGTCTTTACTGCCTACATGAGGACAAGACGCACGTGGAGAAGGACTGTACGTGTTGCGGCAACATGTCGGAGCGGACCATGAAGGACCGCCATCAACGTCTCGCCAACTGGCTGGAAGGGAAGAGCCCGTCCGGCGAGAAGAAGAGGAAGAAAGCCGAGCGGTCTTCTAAGACCTTTGAGGACGCCCCGGCGACGGGTGTCCAACATAAGGCCAAGCACCGCAAGTCCGCTGGCACCGGGAGCGCCGAACGGTCGGGCTCTACGGGCGCCAGGCAGGGCGCACCCTCCCCGGCACCATCAACCACGAGCCAATGCTCTGGGTCGGGTAAGAGGAAGGCCGAGCACCCGGCGAAGCTCCTGGAGAGGCCCCGGTCGAGCTCGAAGGCGGAGGGGGAGTGAGGCAGTGTCCCCCCCCCTCAAGGATAAGGCAGTGAGCGCACCTAAGGTGGTGAAGGCCTTAATCCATCCGGCCAAGCCGTCTATCGATACTGTCGCGGCGGCCCTGGCTCAGCCTGTGGAGGCTACACCAGTGGTGGCGACCTCGGGGCTCAGAGTCTCCCTGCCACCTCGGAGGGAGTCCTCTTTTGTGCCCATCGATAGGACCCCCGTGAAATCCCCCGTGGGGAAGAAAAAGGGGGGGCAGGGCGTCGTCGTAGATTCGGCCTCCACCTCGGAGGAGGAGCTGGTCGAAGTCTTAAGCCACGGCCTCGGCGTTGAAGAAGACCGGCCCGTCGGGATGGATCCCGACGCAGGTGACGACGACATCGTCGAGGGTACCGACGGGGCCCCTAATCGCCCGTCGGATTCCCCTCTGCCAGCGCCGCGAGACAACTCGGCGGCCATTTTGTTGGCTATACAGTCCTTATGCTCAGAGATAAGGACGAGACTACCGTTGCCGACGGAACCTCTCCCGTCGGGGGACCCAGAACCGGGACCTTCTGGTGTTCCCCCTACCAAGAAAAGAAGGATCCACCCTCCGCCTCCTTTTCAGCCGTCGCACCCCTTCCAGCCCTCCTCCCCGTCCACCCGAGGGGATGATACGGGGACTGACACGGCAGCGACGGGTACGGACGACGAGGTATACGAAGAGGATGTACCGTCGTCGCCTCCCACCAGGGCTTCTCCGCCCGACGAGATTGGATCGTTCCACTCCATGATCACCAGGGCATCCGAGCTTTTCCAACTCTGCCCTGAGGAGAAGAAGAAGGAAGGTTTCCTTTATCAGCGGCGCGAGGCCAAGAGGAAGACGGTCCTCTCAGTGCCTCTATTGGACGACATTTGGGATGAGGGCCTCACCCTCCTCAAGAACCCTTCCACGACGCCAGCTAGAAGAGACCGGTACGAGAAGAAGTACCGGGTCCCGGACACGGCCCCCCTGTGCCTCCGGGCGCAGCCTACCCCGGACTCCGTCGTCTCCGCGGCGGCCAGGAAAAAAGCGGGGGGGGGTGCGGCCTCCACATCGACTTCCCCACCGGACGGCGAGGGAAAGAAATTGGACGCTATTGGACGCAGAGTCATCTCGTCTGCGGCGACGACGATTAAAGCGGCCAACGCCTTGGCTATCGCGGCCCGCTACGACAGGGAGCTCTGGTACAAACTGGCTCCCCTGCTGGACTTCTTGCCGGACGACAAGAGGGCAGAGGCCCTAGAGATCCTGCAGGAAGGTGAGGTGGCTTCGGACCACGCCATTACCGTTGCGACGGACATCGCCAACACTGGGTTCTGCCAGTTGGGCAACGGCGTTTGCCTTAGGCGGCGTGGATGGCTCAAGGCTACGGACTTCCGTCAAGACGTTCAGACCAGAGTCCTGGACATGCCCTTCGATGGGAACAACCTGTTTGGGAAAACAGTGGACGATTCCCTTCAGGCCATTAAAGCGGACACCGAGACGGCCCGGGCCCTCGGAGTACTGCAACAACGACGGACGCCCTTTCGGAGCAGCAGAGGCAAGGGCGCCTCCAAAAGTTCCGGCAGCGGTTTCTCCACCTACCGTCAAGCGGCCCGCTCGTCGGCTCAGGAGGCCTACAGAGGACGAGGCAAGTCTGGCGGACCCCGCCGTCGTCGCCAAGGAGGTCAAGGCGGCAAAGCTTCGTCGAAGCAGGATTGAACCGACCGTGGGGTCGGGCCCCCACCGAAGCACCCCGGTGGGAGGCCGGCTGGCGAGCTTCGTCAGCGTGTGGGAGTCCATCTCCACCGACCGTTGGGTGCTGGACGCCTTGGCCCGGGGCCACGCGCTCGAGTTTCAAAGAAGGTGTCCACGCGCTCCCCCCGTGGCCAGGAAAGAACTTCACGTCCCTCAACTTCTCCTGGAGGTAAAGGCGATGCTCAGGAAGGGCGCCATCGAACTCGTCCCAAAGAGGCTTCGGGGCTCCGGAGTTTACTCGAGATACTTCCTCGTGAAGAAGAAGAAGGGGGGATGGCGCCCCATCCTGGACCTGCGACGTCTGAACAAGTTCATCAAGGCGCAAAAGTTCCGGATGGTCACCCTCCAGCACGTCCTGGGTCAGCTGGAGGAAAGAGACTTCCTGTCGTCGTTGGATTTGGAGGATGCCTACTTCCATATTCCCATCCTAAAGGGGCACCGAAAATTCCTCAGGTTTGTGGTCCAAGGGCGTCACTACCAGTTCAAAGCCCTCCCCTTCGGACTACGGTCGGCACCCAGGGTATTCACCAAGTGCCTTGCACCGGTGGCGGCGCAGCTGCGCCGCGAGGGGATCCACGTCTACCCTTACCTGGACGACTGGCTCATCCGAGCCAAGAAGAGGGAGCTCGCCGTGGATCACACGGCAAGGACCGTCCAACTTCTCACGGACCTGGGATTCTCCGTGAACTACGCCAAGTCTCACCTGGTACCTGCGCAAAACGCACTGTTTCTGGGAGCGAAGCTCGACACAGTGTCCCTTCTGGCCTCCCCGTCGGAGGAAAGGACCAGGTCCATCCTGGGCAAGGTACAGCGGATGTTGGTTTCCGACGCGGCCAAGGTGAGGTCCATCAAGTCCCTCCTCGGAATGATGTCTTCTTGCATATACCTCATTCCCATGTGCAGGCTCCGGATGCGCCCGTTGCAGGAGTTCCTGGACGCGCGCTGGATCCAAACGACGGGCGGCTTCGAGGAGAGGATCACACTCGACGAGAGTTTCCGCCGAGCGGTCCGGTGGTGGGGCATCCGCGCGCATCTGACGGCGGGCATGGACTTCCAGACCCCAGACCACCAGGAGACAGTGACCACGGATGCCTCCCTGGAAGGGTGGGGAGCGCACACCGAAAATCTGCATGCGAGAGGCCTTTGGCTCCCGACGGAGAAGTCCCTCCATATCAACGTCCTGGAGCTCCGTGCAGTGTTCTGGGCCCTCAGGTCCTTCCTCCCGTCCCTCAAGGGCAAGGTGGTGAGGATCTTCACCGACAACACCACCACCATGTTTTACATCAGGAAACAGGGCGGAACCAGGTCCCCAGCGCTGTCCAAGGAGGCGCAGGACCTGTGGCATTGGGCCGTCGCCCAAAGGATGTTTCTGGTGCCTTTTCATCTGGCAGGGATAAAAAACACCATCGCCGACTCACTCAGCAGGGAGCTGCGCTCGTGCCACGAGTGGGAACTACGGCAGGATCTAGTGGATCGCCTCTTCCGACGGTGGGGCACACCCCAGATCGACCTGTTCGCGACGGCGACGAACTCCAAGTGCCGGAGGTTCGCCAGCAGGTTTCCCCAGGCGAGGAGCATGGGCGATGCTTTCTCGTTCCCCTGGGAGGGCCTGTTCCTCTACGCGTTCCCTCCTTTGCCACTGCTAATCCGGCTCGTCAACCAGCTCAAGAGGTCACGGTGCAGGATGATCCTCGTCGCACCTGCGTGGCCGAGGCAGATATGGTTCCCGGACCTTCTGGACTTGTCAGCGTCCCCGCCAATCAAGCTGCCGGGGGACGCGGATCTACTCTCCAGGGAAGGAGGCGCCATCCTCCACCACGACCCGAAATCGCTGAACTTGCAGGCCTGGCTCCTGCAGCGCTAGAGTTTGGAGGATACGACATACCGGCCGACTGCAGAGAGGTTCTTGCAAAGGCCAGGGCGTCCTCGACTCTTAAATGCTACGGATTCTCTGTCTGGTGCCACGCACAGAAGATTAACCCTCTACGGATTACGGCTCCCCAGGTACTGCCGTACCTGCTGACGCTGGCCAAAGCTGGACTGGCACACGCGTCCATCAAGATTCATCTTGCTGCGATCTCCCGATACACCAGAACCACGGGCCGGACGTCCTTGTGGTCTCATCGTCTGGTGAAAGAGTTCATGAAGGGGCTGTTCAGATCGTTCCCGCCGGTGAAGGCTCCGGCCCCGGCGTGGGAGCTCAACGTGGTGCTGACCAAGCTCATGGGACCTCCGTTCGAGCCTCTGCACTCGGCCCCGTTGAAGTTTCTGTCGTGGAAAACAGCGTTTCTTGTGGCCATCACCTCCGCACGACGGGTGGGAGAGATCCAGGCCCTTTCCTGCAAGGCCCCGTACTTGACTTTTCACGACACGAGGGTAGTGCTCAGGACGCACCCCTCCTTCATGCCCAAGGTACCGTCGGACTTCCATCTCAACGAACCCTTGGTGTTGCCTGTGTTCTTCCCGTCGCCTTCGTCGCCGGCTGAGAGGACTTTGCACTCGCTGGATGTGGCTAGAGCGCTGAAGTTCTACGTGGACCGCACGAAGTGTTTTCGGAAGACGTCACAACTCTTTGTGAACTTTGGACCTGTCAATCAGGGGAAGGCTCTCTCGAAGGCTTCCATTTCCAGATGGCTCTCCGGCTGTATCATGTACTGTCATCGGTTGGCAAACCGACCGCTGCCTGGCCGTCCGAGAGCCCATTCCACCGAGGCGATCGCAGCTACCACGGCGTTCCTTTCTGGTGTGCCCCTGCTGGACATATGCAGGGCTGCTACGTGGAGGTCGACGCACACCTTCACGAAATTCTACTGCGTCGATCGGGATTCCAGGGAGGAGTCCAGGGTCGGCCAAGCAGTGCTGCGCAACCTGTTCGCCTGAGGTGAGCCTGGTGAGGAGGTAAGATGCTTTATGTTGAGTTTGATGTAATGCTTAATGTTGAGCCTTTGCCACCTCCCGTGGTTGTGCATGCTACTGCTATGTATTCTTTATTCATGAGCATGTGAATCCATGCCAGACCCCATGCTGGAGAAGGAACAAGTTACTTACCTGTAACTGTTGTTCTCCAGCATGGGTCTGGCATGGATTCACATGCGAACCCTCCCGCCTACCCCTCTGCGGCTCTTCACTTAGTCATACTGCCACTTCACGTGCTTCCAAATCTGAAGATGGCTGCCAGAGGCGGTGCTTAGGTAGAGGGCAGTCATTGGCTGTGGTCAGTATGACGCAGAGACCAGTGATTGGTTATTACTACGAAAGACAGATCAGAAACGAAACTGATACTGGTTTTTTCTTTACCGAGGATTCCCAGCCTGACGACGGGGAATATTCATGAGCATGTGAATCCATGCCAGACCCATGCTGGAGAACAACAGTTACAGGTAAGTAACTTGTTCCTTGTGAATGAAGTCACCCCAGGGTATAGGAATTGTGTAAGAAGCATATCCAAAGATTATCCACTAACTTGTGCTGATCCTGAAAAGTGATTTTAAAGTATGGAACTGGTTTGAGGTATGCCGTGCGTAGGAGGCGCTGGGACTACAGAGGTAGTAATGTAGGAGCTGCTATTTGGGCTGTAAACAATTAACACATTTTTGGAGAAGGAGGGGGCTGCTGCACAGAGGAGTGACTAGTAGTTACCTCGGGGCTACTAGATTAAGACAAGAGCAAACAAAAAGGTGTCACCCCAAACATGTTGCGCAGCCCTAACGTGTATTAATTGAGTACACAGATCTACGAGATCAATGTCATCTTAGAGAGAACCATTGTCCAAATAATGTGCTCGGCAATAAGGTCAAAGAATGCAAATGCTTGACGTACATGTTTATAAGGAAATGAAGAACAGAAATGCCAACACGTGTTTCGACCCTGAACAACGGGTCCTTTTTCAAGGCAGAGCTGTTCACACAAAAAAGTCACAAAGTATGGCAAACCCATGATATATACATAATGAAAAGTTAACATAAAAGGTTCAAAATAAAGCACAAGGTTTCTGTATGAGAGGGCCAGAAACCATCAGGGAGAACCACAAAGTAATAAATGCAAGGTGAGCATAAAGTGCAAGAAAAATGAAATACAAGAAAAATGATAACGTTTGGTCACAAATAAAATCAAGTGAAATGTTACCATTGGAGATAGCACATTCAACATCCAGTGTCCAGTGATATGGAATCCCATGTAACATACATAAGGAGAGAACAAAAGGTATGCAATATACAATGAGCTATACATTCTGGTCACATACTTCATACAGGATAAATGCGTGACATGAGTCCTAATCAGTGAGAGAGAATTTCGAAATCACTCTTGTCGGTGTCAAAAGTAATGATTTTAAAGTATATTTGCATTGTTACATGAATTGCCTTATTAAAGAATGCTTATTTAAAAATTGACGTTAAATAACTATAACAGTAATCTTCAGAGTAAGTGTTACTTGGTTACTTGTATTTACGAATTTCATTGCTACAGCTCTAAAGCTCGCATTTACCCCTCTTGAAAGCTCAGTCACACTACCAACTTGTGTAGCACAGACCTATACCAAAAGGTGTGTTACCTAATACCAAGCAGATAAGTGTTGTGTAGTCTCACACAGTGTTACTAAATCAATTCTTACCTAACACAGGCCTCCACTGACCAAAGTTAGGAAAGAGTGATTTAGGAACAGGACAGTATGCCCATAAACCCTATGAAGAACAAAGTGGTGGGTTGGGCAGGTAATTTAACTCAACCCCTGACTCTGATTTTTCCAGAGACCACTGCTGAGGTTCCAGAATCTGTTGGGGAGACAGTATTCTGTGATTGGTTGGTCGATGAGCACCCAGGATTTAGAGGTCACTTTTGGACTTGGGATTTAGTTTCGGTCAGTCGCAGTGCGTGATTCTCGGTTTCAAACACCTTCCAGCTGAACACTCAGATGAAGAAAAGATGAAGGCTTCTGCAGAGCCGGCAATGTCGGGACACTTCTAGGATGCAAAGAAGACAGATTGCAATTGGGGTTACAACGATCAGGCAGTGACAGGTGATCTTACGGGACAAGTAGCAGGTCCTGCATTTATGCAAGGAGGCTGAAAATGCAGTAGCTGGCATCTTGTAGCACAACTTGAAGACCCTCCAAGTTCCAAGGATGCCTTCGGAACAGAAATGGCTGCAGAGAGGTAGCCCAGGAGAGCGCTTGTCATTGCACTGGTTGGTTCAGGGATATTTCCGAAGGCACGGATCCTCGAGCAGGTGCTGAAACTGGTTGTTCCCACCAGTCCAGGTGTCGAAGCAGCAACAAGGGTCTTTTTGAGATCAAGCAGAGGAGCAGAGCTTCACTGAAGTTAGTGCTGGTCAGCTGCAGGAGTCTTCTTTGGGTCGTTAACGGGCTGCTCTTCATCGTAGAGGTCTTGGCTTCAATGATCTGAAGAATGGCTGCATGACCCCTCCTTTTATCCATGATTTGGATTGGAAGCTCACCCAGGTCTGCCAAAGATAAGGATCTATTACATTTAAACTAGCAGTGACTATCCAGTCATGGTGGAGGTCCACAAACAGAGGTTGAGACTGGCTGTGCACACCGGTTCAGGGGTCGCAGCACTGATAAAGGGTCTTCTTGAGATCAGATAGACTTCGATTGAGTTGTTGCTTGTCAGCTGTGGGGGTCGTCCTCGGGCTGCTCTTTTTCATAGAGGACTTTGCTCCAATGGTAAGCTGAAGAATGGCTGCAGGAGCCCTGCTTTTATCCCACGTCCTGCAATGGTAAGTATGTATACAACTTAAACTACTAGTGGCTATCCAGTCAAGGATAGCCACTGGCCACCACATCTGCCCAGCAACAGACATTCCGGAACCTGGATGTGTACTTGGACCACAATCGGGCTCACACGCAAACCAAACCGCCCCTTAGCCAGAGAAAGCAGCTGCTTTTCCTGGGAAAGGGCATTCCATATTTGGCATTTCTTGACCGGAGAAGGCAGGAAGAAGGCCAGAGTACAATAAGGCCAAAGGACCAGCAAAAAACTTGTGCCAGGGTCATCTTAGGTTGCTAGTCACCTTTAGTAGTCCTTTGCGGAAAGTGCACAAGTGAATGAGTGAAATGTATAAAACAAGGTAGAAAAATATACACTGCCATCAGCTCTTACTAGGCACGTTGTAAAGTAGACAAAAATCCATTACAGAAAAAGTTATTAGGATACAAAGTATCCTAACCACCCTTCAGTTTAAGGTGATATGTGCAATTTTAAAAATACAAGAAATTCATAAAGAGATCCGTATTCTCTCAGTACGGATAGTCTTATGGACTAATTAGTTTACCCATAAGAATGAGCAAAAAGGCAAAGGGAAGTAAAGCAAAAGGCTTTACTGGCCTCAAAAAAGTCAGTTATGGAGTCCAAACAAAGCAAAAAGAAAGGGTGTTGCATAGAAGTCGATGGGAGGAAAGCGGCAAAAAGAAAATCTATCCTCACAATGGCCCACGATAACTGCACCGAAGCTTTGAACCAGGAATTTATGCCTTCCAACTGCCAAGGTCTCTCCTGATATGATCTCTCCCACACTCCTATATACCACAACCTGATGTTCTTACTTCCTTTACTCTACTCCTCCGCCCAGTTTCTTTCTCCCTCTCTCCCATCCCTCTGAAGTTACTTTATCTCTCCCCTACTCCTTGCTCCTACTCTCCACTACTCTCTTCTCCCACCACTCTCTACTCCCACCCCTCTCCACTACTCTACTGCCGCCCCTCTCCACTACTCTCTACTCCCGCCCCTCTCCACTACTCTCGACTCCTACTACTCTTTACTACTCTCCACAAAACGTTCACACTCCTTTCAGTAATCTTGCTTACTCAGTCTCCTTTTATCCTCTACTTAGCTGCTGTTTCGCTCATTCACCTGAAAACACTCTGTCTCTCTCTCTCCAAAGTACCACTTTCTCCCACCAACCAATATCTCACCTTTAACACACCATCCGCTAGTTCACTCCATGCTCAGCTCCAGACATTCTGCCTCTTCGCCCTTTGACCTCATCCGAACAACCCACCCTCTCCCATTCTGTTTGTCTCATTGTATCCTCCCATTGGCCCTCAAGCTTACTTGGGTCAATCTCTGCCTTGTCCCACAAGGGCCGGGTTACATAGGTGAGAAGCCATAAAGCACAATCTAGGCACGCCCCCTTTGCAAACTCTGTCTCACTGGTTGTTAGAAAAGGATTTGTCTTTTTGCATCTTTTCCTCGATAGTTCCTAAGGACCACCAATCTTTTTGTTCAGTTTATGAACCTGTTCTTACTTTTTGAGGTTAAGTAAAGCCTTCAGCTTCACTTCCCCTGCCTTTTTTGCTCATTTGTTATGGGGAAACTGATCAGTCCTTAAGACTATCAGTACTGGGAAACATTCCGTTTTGCATTTTTGTGGCTTTTTAACATTGAACTGCAATGTAAGAAGGTGTGTGCAATGGAGATACTTTTGTATCACCTTGGTATTTTACGCTTGGGATTTTTGGTTACTTTTAAACGTGCCTGAAGGCAAGCTGGTGGTAGTATAACCATATTTACCATTGTTGCCATATTATTAGTAGGCACAATCGCGTTTACTGTGTTTGGCTACAAACATTTGCTGGTGTCCCAAAATAGCTGTGCAACAAGATTTTTCAGTTGTTCTTTGGCCATTTTTGTTGTTTGGCCTTTTTTCTGCCTTCCCAAGGCAAGAAATCTCTAATATGGTCATGCATTTGCCTGGAAATCTACTGGTTTTGCGGGCTAGTGCATGCCATTTGTGTGTGGATCTAGGAAGTGAGTTAGGACTATCTGGTCCAAACCCCAAAACTGGCACCAGAAAGTCTAGAGTGCATGCAGGAAAGAAACCCTCAGTGGCCCCTTTTTTTTGTCCTGCAACTGTCCTGGTCAAACCTTACTGGAGAAAGCTCTCATAGCTGCTTCGACCCTTGGATTGGTGGGACCAACCAGTCTCGAAGTCTTCTCACGTTCCTGCAGATTTGACCCTTCAGAAGTGTCCCTGGACCACGGTCGACTGACCAGCTCTGAATTGGGCAACCACGTCAGAAGCTTTGCCATTCTGTGTTTTCGACAGGAACTTTGATAGTTGCCAGCTCATCATACAAGTCACCTTCCTGCCAAGTTTCAGCTTCCTAGCATCAAGGGATCTTCTCATGGAAGGCCGTCTTTGTTCACGACTGGAGAAATGCCTGCATTTCATAATTGAAAAGGGTTGCACTCAACTCCTGAACCCGACCTTAATCTTCCTTGCACCTGCAGCTCCTGGGTATCCTCTACTGGGTCCAATGGTGGGAAAACCTACCTCCAGCTACTCCCAGTTGACCTGCTAAGAGGGCTAGTAATGTGATGTGTGTGTGTGTGTGTGGCCCAGGAAGGGGGTGGGACTGTCTGGGCCCTTTCCACATCCGTCGTGCCAGAGTTTCTAGCTGAGGGGCATGAGTGAAACCAATAGTTGTCCCTGACTGGACAACTACTGGCTGTTTGAATGTCACACGCAGCCTGAATCTTGGATACAAAGAGGGCTCCTGCAACAGTTAATCAGATAGCTGTTGGATCCAAGACTTCTACGAAAAAGAGCCACCCCCTGACAACCTCTCCAGCTTGCCAGAATTGACTTCAGTGTTGTCTCGGTGAAGCCCTGCTTTTAAGAAGACCTTTGTTGGTGCTTCGACTCCTGGATTGATGGGAACAACCTGTCCTTCCTCCTGCTTGAGGATCCGTGCACGCTGAGCCTTTAGAAATGTCCCAATGGGTGGACTGACCAGCTCTTTCCTAGGCTACCTTGCTGCAGCTGTCATCGTTGCATCCCAAGCAGAGCCTTGGAACTTTGCAGATCTTTAGCTTGTGCCATAAGTCGCCTGTCCTCGCACTTTCAGCAGTCTCACTCCAAGGAAAGCTGTGCTGTGGCTGCTCCTGTGTCCGTCCCTGTACGATCGCCTGTTGCCACCTCACTGTGTTGATCTTCGTTGGCTGTTGTCTTCATGTCCCTGATCCTGTGACCATCTCTCCCACAGACGTCTTTACTTGCCTTCTGTCTAGACAAAACTTATGGTTGGGACAAGAACAATAAAACAAGCCTGGAACGAATTCCGGAACCTGCATCTGTACTATCTGGAGACCTCTGAGCCAGGGGGATAAGACTACTTTGCTGTTGCTTTCTCCTCCTGCCTTCCATAGGGTAGCCTAGGCATAAAGCCCTGGACCTAGTCCTAAACTCATTCTAACCTGACCTTTAGTAGTGGAATCCGTGTTAAGGATCCTTCCCTAAGCCTATCCTAAATTTTTGGATTGAGTTGAGTACTCACCTGAATTTACAAAAAACCTTATATAACTTTGGAACTCTTTTGATTCGCCACCACTGCACTCTACATTCTTTTGATAAACTTTCCTGAGGAATTGTATTCTTTGGAACTGGTGACTTTTGGACACAAGGCCCCAAACCATCTTAGGGTTGAACTTTATAAGATTGAGGGAAGCTGTCTTTGTGTTGATTATGCTAAGTTCTCCCCATTTCTTTCTTTCATCTGACTACTCGCCTGTGTTGCACTGGTAATTGATTCATATGCAATTCTTTTTCTCCTAATGGTGAATGTGTATGTATGTTATATGACGATTTGTGTGGCAATACTTGCATAGTTTTTCTATGCGTAGCCTGTGAACTAAAGGCCTAACACATAATTGCATTTTTGTGCTCACTGCCTAACTTGAATTGCTGGTGTTGCTCTGTGTGGACTCATCCAGCCCTAGACAACTCTTGCTCTTTCCTGAGTCTAAGCCTTGACTGCTCAGCTACCTTACCTTGATTGGGTATTGGCTACGCTCTGTGTCTTCCCTGTTCACCATAATAGCATTGCCTCCCAAAATCCTCCCACCATGGCTGATTTTGGAAATGCATTTCAACGCAGAGAACGACCGTTTTAGCCAATTGGCATTGCCACCAGCCGAGTCCCGGTGAAGCCCTGCTCCTGTCTGCATATCTTCAGAAGGATTTGTCCCCATGCTTGAGGATCTGTGCCTGCTGAGCCTTTGGAAGTGTCTATGGAACACTCAGTGGACGGACCAGATCTCTCATTGGATACCTCGTTGCATTGGTCATTGTTTCAGAGTTCAACCTTGGAACTTTGCAGATCTTCAACCTGAGGGAAAAAGACACCTTTCCCTGCAGTTTCTGCCTTCCTGACTGAAGAGAAGTCATGCAGGGCCTGTTCCTTTTTTCTCGCCACAAGGATGGCCTTTCGCCACCTGATCATGGTAACCACTGCTACAACCCACCTTCTTAGTGTCCTGGAGGTCCCCTAAGGTCACCTGCTCTGTGGAGGTCTTCAACTGATCGTGCCAAGTGTGTCCAGCTGCCCAGTCTTCAGTACCATCTTGTCAGAGCCCAGAAACGCAGACTAGCAAGACCCCATCCCGATGCAGACCTTGACCTCTGCACCCACGGCCCCTGGACCTCCCTTGACCAGACAAAACCTAGAAGTGAGCCCAGTAGATTCAGGAACATCTGAAGTGGTTGCCGAAGAAATCTGAGTACGGATGTTAAATTTGCATACATATTCTTAATCCCCTGCCACCACTATCGCACTAGGGTGTTATGGGTATAAAGTCCTAACACTAGCTCACCTTTGCCTGGCTAAGATCACTGGTGGTCTGGTTACGGATCCCTCGTGGGATTCCCTAGAGGTGGGATTTCAGAGAGGAACCTGTAAGAACTTTACTTAACTTGCTTTTCTGTTTCTAGAACACTTAGCTGCAACCGTTGGCTTTGGCAACTCTTGTTCGCAAATAATATGGTACACCCTCCTGACTCTGTAAAGTGCATCTACCCGTGACGTTTGGGCACTAGGCCCCATTTCCTAGAAGGGCAGGACTGGTTAAGAATTCGGGACCTAAAATTAGGTTTTCTTGTGGATGTTCTCTTTTCCAACATGTTACTTACTTGTCTTCAACTTGTTCTAAATTGCGAACAGTTTTTTCTTCACTTACTTTACCATACACCGTTGTATTTGACTAACTCTTTCAAAGGTACAGTGTTGGTGTCCTTTTAGCAGAACCCCCCCAATAGCGAGTGTACATTTGTGCATTAGTAGTTTTGGGACAATAATTACCTCAGGTTTTCATTGCTTTGAGTGTATTCAAAGGCCTAATAAATTGTATTTCTGATGCTTGTGAATCTGCTTAGAATCACATGCTATGCATGTAGTCCAACATCTAGTGGTAATCGCAGATTATTGCCTCTTTATTTTCGAGGATCGAAAAGGGGCGTCAACCTGGGAGTGTCTGTAACACTATCCCTACTGTGACATGAAGTGTACCCATGATCCTTCACGCATCGAGGTTCCCCAGATTGTTTTTTTCCGCCATACTAGTCGGTCTCATTTATGTGGAGCTTGTGACTACGAGACCTATTGCTAAATATACTACGCACCTTTCGATGTTCCTCGATAGGTGTTTCCAGCTCACGTCTTAAGACTTCCGTGGGTGAACTCTCGAAGCTTTGACCTTTCACAGCAGGGAGAGAGGGGGTCTGTTCTTCTCGACATTCCTCCATTAGAGAATGCCTTTTCCTATTCTTCCCTTTTTCTTTCCATTGTCTGGCTGCCATTTCTCTACTATTTAATAATCGAGAGAACTCCATTTAAATGTTGCCTTCGAGGGACACTTACAAGGAGCGTAACAACTGTTTGCCCCGTGACCACGATGAGCAGCGTTGCAAGGCCTGTCGGCTGTTTAAGACTAAAACACTTAAAGAACAGCGCACTAAGCGGCGGGTGGCCTACGACATGCAGGCCCAATCCCATTCCCCCACTGGTGCTGTTGCATCGGGTGAGGAACCCTCTGGCAGCTCCAGTTCAGAGGCCGAAGACATTGTTGCGTAGTCCTCCGACTCCTGCTTGCCTGTCCCCAACCCCACTAGGCATGCCAAATGCACTGTTACAGGAATATCACCCACTGGCGGAAGGAGCACACACGCTGACACCAAGGCAAAGCAAACAACCCCACAGCATCCTTCGACGGTACTGTTGAAGAAGCCGACTGCACCCGCAACCCTGTCGAAATCTTTGCCGAAACCTAGGGAACCTTCCAGTTCTCGACCTGCTGCGCCACCGCACGGTTCGAAGTCTTTGACTTCCCAGAGTGCTCCCCTAAATCTTCAGCAATGGTTTCAGACACGTCAAAACGCACATCTTCAGTTAAACCTCACCCTAAATTATGGGAAAAGTTATCCGAAACTCCTAAACTACCTGATTTCCATAGGTCAGGCACCCAGGCCCCTTCAGAGTTACCTCTAGGCTATGTTCAGGCCTCTTCCACCTTATCTAAGTCCTTGCAAAACCAACACAGTCCTGTGCATGAGGAGGTAGTCTTTCCACTCTGTTAAACCCCAGATACAGGGACTTGGACAAGGGAAAGATTTGAGGAGTGTATGGACAAGTTGTCTGAGTTGATTTATTTCTCAAACAGGATCCCTAAGCGGACCCTTTCCCTTGATGAGGACCGTAGGCCCTTTAAGTCACCTATACTTCAGTCCTTCGTTTTCCACACTACCTCTCCTGTACCTAAGCTGCCTGATCCTTCTGGGGATATATTTCAAGATGTTCAATATGATCAAGATACAGAATTGTATTATGTCCCAGACCAAGAAGATGGCTCCCAAGATCCTACCTCCCAGGACCCAGACGCATAGCTTGATGTCACTGATGACTAGGGGGCTTGGCCCGCTACGCCTACTCGTGAGGCAGAGCCTGATAATATTTTTGTAGACGCCACACCTGTCATGCAGTCCAGAGACTCTTCTCCTATTGATGAACAACTGCTCTTTAATAATCTTAAGAAGGCAGAAGATCATTTTGATATATTCACTCAAGAGGCGGTGCCTGACTCAGACTTTGTGGATGATATCCTCTTAGAGAAAAAGCCTGTCGGTCAATCAATCCCCCTTCTTAATTCTATAAAGAAGCGTATCGCCCCTTCTTTACTCACGCCCTCCCTGACACAGGATTTTAACCCATGCTCTGAGAAGATATTCAGGCCTGCTCCTTCAGATCCCCTTTATATTTGGGGACACCTTTCCTGATTCACTGGTGGTCCCACAACCAGGAAGCGTGCAGGTGTTCCTTTGTCGTCAGTTGAGGCTCCTCCCGACAGTCTGTAAAAAACCTTGCTCGCCAGTTTTAGTCAAGTGGGGTCTTGTGCAGGAAGGGCTGTAGAATGTTCCTGAACCAGCCAAGTCACAGCTGCTTACCATTATTCAAGAAAATATTTTAAAAAACACTTTGGACTCCGCCAAGACAGCTGGCATAGTGTTGGCTGAAGGAACGCTTCTAAATTGCTACTCTTAGTTAAAAAACTCAGGTTTCATACCCAAGATGCAGGCCTCCCTTATCGACAAGCCGATAGAGGAGTCTCACACCAGGGATCCCATATCCTAAGGAAAACCTCATGAGAGGAACCTATAGAAGAACATTTTCTTCCCTGTTTTTAGAAAAACCTGCACCTGCCAACACAGAGAAAACCTATTAAAAATTACTTTGTCATTCATCTGCAAAGCAGCAGACGCATGTTATGATCAAGGTGGTCCAACATGTGCCTTTTAGCATGTCAGTGCATACCAGACAAGGTTGTAAAACCCAGTCAGAGACTCTGGAGTCTCTTAAGTTGATCTCACTCGATAAACTGTGTGTTTTTTGTGTGACCATGTCTTGAGAACACCCAAAAGACTGTAGACCTACTCTTTCAACTGGAGTTCTCTATTGACGAAAAGAAGTCAAGCCTTGTCCCCAGGCAAGTAAAACAATTTCTGGGAGCCCTAATTTGAACAGAAGACAACCTTATCTTCCCCTCCGAGAGGGTCAAAACATGTTGTTATAAATCCCTCAATATGTAACCGGTCATTAGATAACCGTACAGAGAGCCGTGCAGCTATTAAGAATGATGGCTTCCTGCAGTTTTCTGATACAGCATGCTCGTCTGGGCATACGTCCTATGCAAGAGTGGCTCTCGAGACAGTGGTGCCAAGCAAAGCAGTCCGTGGGACGTTCTAGTGGTCGTTTCAACAGCCCTTGTTCTATCACTGCAGTGGTGGACAAAGGAAAACCTTCTCAAAAGGAAATCATTCACCATCACTGCAGTAGAGGACGCACTCACGACAGACACATCCGTGTCAGGGTGGGGAGCTCACCTTCTCCACCAGACTGTACACGGCACGTGGTCACAATTGGTAGCGTGCAAGCACATCAACCTGTTAGAGCTACTAGCAGTGTTCAAAACCCTGCAAGTTTTTCAACAACATCTGCAAAGGAAGACCATTCTAGTCTTAACAGACAGCACCAATGCCACGTTTTACATAAACCATCAGGCAGGAACTCACTCTCCAGGGCTATCCAAGTTGGCACAAAGTATTTGGAAGTGGACACTAAAACAAATATTCCTCCTGCCACAACACGTTCCATGGCAACACAATCTTGCAAACGTGCTCAGCAGAGACATTCAGCTACCTGTAAAACGCGGGTGGCGTTTACACGAACACATTTTGCACAATGTCTTTGCAGAATGGGGGCATCCCGACATCCATCTCCTTGCAACACTGGAGAAGGTAAAATGTCCAGACTATGCCTCCAGGTATCCCCAAAAGATTTCCAAGGGGAAGGTCTCTGGATCGAATGGTTAAGGAAATGTTCTTACGCCCCTCCAAACAGCTCTCCTCAACAGGAGAATTCACAAGATGCACCAGGAACAAGTTACACTGATCCAGATAGCACCAATGTGGGCTTGTGAACCGTGGTTCTCGGATCTCATGAGAATGTCACTCATCCTCCAGTGAAACTGCCTTGCCCCTACAACACTGCACCCATGCCCTTAAACTCTCAAGCAGCTTGGCTCCTGAAGTCATAGAGTTCAGGCATCTCAAAGGTACGACGTCCTATCATTGACACCCGTTTTTCCAAACAATTTTTACCGGAAAATCACCAGTCAAAAAACATGTGTCAATGATATATCCTAAAACCATCTCAAACTTCTGCAAAGATGTATGGGCATACTTAAGTAGGCACGTAAACTAAATACCAGACACTGTTATTCCCCTAAATAGACATTTTATTATGTGGTGTGGTACTCGTAACATCAACCCACTTGATTGTTCACCCACACAGTCCTTTACCTAACTCACCTCTCACTCAGGACTGGTTTTTAACTCACTAAAGGTCCACCTTGCTTCCCTTTCTGCTTACACCACCTCTCAAAGCAAGATTTCCTGGTGTAAAGACTTTGCTCCCCTATTTCTAATCTAACTCCCAGATGGGACTTGAATGTCATCCTTACTAAACTTATGGCCCCTCCTTTTGAACCAATGCACAAAGCTCGTTTTAAGGCTGTCACCTACAAGACTGCTTTTCTGGTGACCATTACTTCCATTAGAAGAGTAAGTGAACTTCAGGCGCTCTCAGTTCAACACCCATTTGTTCCCAATCGGAAGGAAAAAGTGGTTTTGCGCACACATCCACACTTTGCACCTACATTTTTCTCCAAGTTCCATGTAAACCAGCCCGTTGAACGTCTTTCTTTCAAAATCCTTCTAATTCAACTAAAAGAGGCCTTCATACTCCGGATGTTAGGAGAGCAGTGATGTACTACCTCAATAAAACAAAACCACTTTGATCGATCAATTCTTGCCTCCATCGCCACTGGTAGAGAAGGGGATACTGTCTCTAATTCAGCAATCTCGAAATGGATTGTTAGATGTATCCAAATGTGTTACTCCCTGTCAGAGAGCCTTACCTTTTATTCCTAGTGCACTTTCTACTTCAGGCACAGGAGCTACTATAGCTTTCCTTGCAAATATTCCTGTAGATGCTATTTGCTAGGCAACTACCTGGAGCTCTTTTCACACCTTTACACAACATTATTGCTTAGATATACATTCTAAGACGGTTTCTCAGGTGGGACATCTCTTTGCTGCTGTTCCTTCAAACATTCCACCTCCATCTCCTGGTTCTGCTCGCTGGTCTATGCACAGCACGTGATTCTAAGCAGATTCACAACCATCAGAAGACATACGTTACTTATCGTAATCGTGTTTCTGGTGCTTGTATCTGCTTAGATTCAAATGCGCCCGACCTTCCTCCCTTCTTGTAGCTGAAGAAAAATAGACCTCTTACACCTTTCTATCCTTCTGTACTCGCTAAAGCATTCTCTTCTGGCTTCCTCATGGCAGAACAAAAACAACCAGGGGGACCTCGACACGTGAGGGATCATAGGTACACCAGAGGTCACATTTAGGGATAGTGTTACAGACACACCCATGTGGATGCCCATTTTGGATCCTAAAAAAAAAGCAATACTCTGCGATTATAACTAGATTTAGGATTATATGCACAGCATGTGAATCTAAGCAGAAACAAGCACCAGAAATAAGATTATGGTAAGTAATGTATGCCATTTTTGTACATCTGCAGTCTCATTTCAATTATTGGAGTGCTCTGTGTGTCTGTTTTTGTAGCCCTCTCATACTCTCCTGAATCTAAGTCTTGGCTCTTCTTCTTTACCATGATCGAGTTTGGCTACACAGTGTCTTCTCCATGTTCACTATAACAGGGTGGCCTCTCGGGAATCCACTGACGAGGTTGATTCTGAAAATCCCTCTTTACAATAGCAAAGAGGCATTTGTGTCCGGAAACTAGGCTCGTCTTTCTCTGGTGGTAGGATGCACTGACTGTGGGTGTGCTACGTAAATTGGTTGTAGAGATGTAGTGTTCCGATGTTTGAAGTGCGGGGTCTTCAGTGGCAATGTCTGTGTGGCCTAGTTGGCACACTGTTTCGGGTGGGCAGGCGATTCCCAGCAGAGAAATTAGCTCTGTTTTCTTGTTCCAGGTGGCGGGGAGATTATGGCGGGAAGAAGCAGATGTGGTTTCCTTCCAACTATGTGGAGGAAATATTCAGTCCTGTTGAGCTAGAACCAGACAGACAGGTAAGACCAAAACATCCTGCCCAGTGGATTTCCCAGTGGGCCTCTGCACCCGGGGCCACTTTTGTGTGGTAACCTATTTTATTTCCATATTTTCCCACAGAAAAAGGGTTGGGCTTGCTGAAAATGTGTAATATGGGGCCTCTTTGAAAATTATTACATGGGCCTCTTTTGGTTCCCAGACCACCTGTTATGGAGAATTCTCAGACATTTGCTAATGCCTCTCTACATTAGAGACCCCCAGCACTTTTGCTGGACTTTAGGACTTTTTAATTTCTTACCTGGAGAGAGTGAGACCTTTTTTCCCCCACTCTCTCATGTATTCTGTGATTTGGACTCTGTGTTTCTTTTGACTTTGGAGTCTGACAAACTCCATAGGCATAATCTTTACATTGTGTCACACAGCACCTTCAGTGCAGTGGCACAGGGAAGTCTTTTAGATTTCCCAAAGGTTTAAATACCTTCTCTTGGTGAAACTACTGTTTCCAAGAGCAGTGAAGTGAAATTGACTTTACTTACATTTTGTAGCTTTCTAGACCCAGCACACACAATCTTCCAATAAGGGTGCTGGAGGGGTTACTTAGTATCCCGTTTGTCTAGTTCCTCATGTAACATTTTTATGTTACCCTTTCTACAATTAATGGCTGGTGGCAGTGGTTTACTTTTTACTATCATTGTGTGTTTTTACCGCGGGCTGCAATTGCAGCTGCAATAAGACACCCATGGGTGCACATTTTGTCAAAATGGCCCTGGTCTTCTTTTTTTGCCATTTCTTTTTGTAAAGGTCCTTCTTTACTCTGCGCGCCAAACCAGGTTTGGTCCCTTTGTTTGTTTTGTCTTTGGCGGGATTAACGAGTGAAGCCCGCCTCTGGCTCCAGTATGTCTGGCAGGGGCAGAAAGTGAGGGAGGTGCCCGAAACGCCCTCTGCTTAATCCCCTTGGTTACAGGAATGCACCCAAAGGTGATTGGCTGGCTGGCTGGCTGTCCGCAAGGCGAGCCACCCTGCTGTGTGATTGACAGCTAGGCTGGAATGAATGGGAGAAACCTGCATAAAAGGCGAGGCTTTTGGCTTGGGAAGGCAGAGTCGACCACTGGACGAAGGAATCCGAAGAAGAACTTGGAAGAGACGCCTGCTGCAACTTCTGGATCGTTGGTTTGCCCGGTGAAGCCCTGCTGCTGTGCTGAAGCTCCAAATTTGATTCGACCAGAGAAGCCCTGCAAGGAGGACTTCTCCCCTTGAGGGGGTGGGACCAATCAACTCCAAAGTGAACTCGTTTGGACATCCTCTCTGAGCTGGCTGTACTTCCACTGCTGCTGGAACCTAAGTGCCAGGGAGAGGAACACCAAACCGAGTGCATTGCTTTTAAGTGAGACCCGTGTTTCAGGAAGATCCCCCAGACTCCCTTTAAGCAGGACTGACCAAGCCTGAGCCACCTCAACAGAGTGCTGGACCCCAGATGCGAGTAAAGTCCAGAGTGGTACCCGTGGGAACGCGGTGGTGCTATTAGCTATAGATGCAAGGAGCTGAAACCGCGAAGTGCAGCTGAATTGAAGTTTGCCCATTGCTGCCGTTGACTTTCCCATTGCAGTGCAGGAGTCCCCAGACGTCCTCCCTCTTGTCCCCACAACTGAGTCACAGGAACACAAGGATCTGAGAGCTGTACAGGAACAGACGCCAGCTGGAACCATTTCTTCTAACCAAGGGTACTGTAAAGTCTAAGAGGACTTACCTCTTGCGGTGTAGCCTTACTTGTTCTCAGTTGAGACCTTGTGAAGTTGCTTACAGCTTTGTCCCTCACAAGCCTCCCAGCTTGAGGCCTTTAGGTGATCTTATTTCTACAAACTTTTCTAAAAACATTGTGCAAGACTTTTTCTTACCTGCAAAGAAGATCTTCAGCTCCCCTAGACTTTGCTCAACTAACATTGGCTGTCCTGACTCTTCTTACCTCTGACTTTGTGTTGTTACCTTTCCCCAGGAAAGGGTTAATTTACTTTGCATTGTAGGGTTGAAAAAGTACTTAATAGTTTATGAATCATTTGTTAACCTAGTTTTATTCCCCAATCTAACCTTTGCACCAAACTCAGTATTGCTCTAAATGTACCAGTGAGAAATCAATGGCCACAGCGTCCTAGCTATTTAAGTCACCTGAGGGTGTTGGAAGTGTCTGTGTGCCATCCCCAATGGTTATCATGTGATTAGAGAAACTAGGAGTGTGTTTCTGAAGTGTTTTTTGAAGTGTTACATGTTTTGCTCCCTTCAGAAGAAGGCTTACATAACTGACTGTTAAATAAATTAATAATTGTTTAATCAAGAAACCTTGAGTGTACGAGTTTATTTGAATAATTGTCATTGTGAATCTCTGTGTAACCTCAGTACTGCCTTCTCAGCCACACTACCAACCGGTATAGTACAGACTTATACCAAAGGTTGGGTTCCTATTGCCAGGAGGTCATGGTTGCTGTAGTCTTCCAAAGGATACTGCACGCAATCTTGCCTAACACTGGTTGTAGCCGGTGAGGATCTATTGTAGAGTTGTTACATTGAGTATTTGCTTTGCTTTTTGTTCAACTAAAACCTTCACGCGTCTAAGCTCCACTAGGATAGCAATTGTAACATGCCAAGTATGGATAACTTCAAACAGGAAGCCCTGATCATTCTAACAGTGGAACAACTGAAAGAAATGTGTAGGATCAGGAATCTCTTTGTTTAAGGGAAGAAAAATTAATTAATAACAAGGTTGTTAGATCATCAAAGGTTGGATAGTAGGCCTGTATCTCCTACTAATCCAGAACATTTGGAAATTGATAATGAGGATGATAATTCAGAGTCTAACTCTAGAGTCGGAGGAGAGAGTGGAGTCCCAGGACGGGAGCCCCACTTTGCCTCATCGGGTCCACTGGGACACTGGGACCCCACAAGGTCCATCACCTGTAGTCCTATTTGTGTGTAGGGGTCCGAGAGGGTACTGCATACAAACTTTGCCTAACAGCATCCTCTTTGGTCTAGAAATTTGAAAAGACTAGTAAAGTCAATTTCACTTTACTTTCTCTGGGAAACAGTAGTTCATCCCAGAGAAGGTATGTAAACCTTGGGACAGCCTAAAAGGCTTCCCTGGGTCACTGCACTGAGGGTGCTGAGTGACGCAAATGAAAAGATGATGCCTATGGAGTTGTCTAAAACTCCACAATCAAAGAACACAAGAGTAAAACACTCGTCAAAATACATTAGTGTGGGGGGGAGGCTCACACTCTCTCCAGGTAAAACAGTCAAGTCCTCAAAATTCAGCAAAGGTGAAGGGAATTAGCACATTTATGATTATTCTCCCTAAACTTCGCCCCACCCTCCCCGCCCAGACTAAGGGACAGGAGGATTTAATCCACCCCTGGATGAATCTCCTGACTCCATTCGCTCATACATTCTGGAGAGACCATCAGCATTTTGGTGATTACACCATGACGTGTGTTCAATGGTAAAATCAAACCCCTGCAGGCTGATTGACCATCTTTTTAAATAATTTATTTTTACTTTGCACAGATACATGACAGTGACATACGTTTCAATCTTGTACATTCTACGTTACAGTACAACTCCAAGGTACATTTCTTGCACAGCTAAATTGCATTTGAGTCCTCTTCCTCCTCATTTTATATGCAAGATACTGTCTGTATCTGCCCCCAAATGTCTCTGGGGTGTGCTATGTAACAATTCAACATACATTTCTTCGTTATCATTCCCCCAGAGCATATCTTTGTCCCAGTCTTCCTGAGTAGGCGGACTGCTGCTTTCCCACCTCATCAGTATCACCCGCTTTGCTAGGAGCAGACTGAGGTTAAGTAGTTTGCGCCACGTGGGGTTCATTTTCTCTATAGCGCCCAGCTGACACACAGTTGGGGACCTCTCAATGGGATGTTCCGACATTGCGTCCAACGCATCACACACATCTGCCCAGTATTCGGTCAAGTGAGTGCACGCCCAAAACATGTCGAAGGTGTCTGCTTCTTCACTTCCACATCTGGCACATTTACCGTCCATAGAAGGGGAATATACGTTTCAATTTGGCAGGTGTGTAATGTGTCCTGCGTATGATTTTGTAGTGTATCAGTCTATATCGTGCATTACAGGATATATATTTAGTCAATCTGCAGATTTGCGTCCACTGCTTATCAGTAATGCTATGCCCCAGGTCTCATTCCCACCCTGCTCTGGCTCCATGGATGAGTGGTGTTTGGGTTGTTATGATTTTGTACAGTGTGGAAGCAGACATTTTGGCCGTCCCTGCTGTGAACAAATAACCTAGGCCGAGATGTATTGCCGGTTCTGCTGGGAATACCCTCCACACCTTTGCTATAGCAGATTTCATGCGTAGGTAATACATTTTCTGTTTTAGCTTGTCTCCCACAATCCCTCTGGCCTTATCCCATGTTATACATTTCTTATCGGGGAAAAGGTCTCCAAACTGATTGATACCGCCTCCCCAGAGTGTGATCTCGGGATCAGGCGTGGGTGCGGATATAGGACGCTCCCCACAATGGCATATTTGGATTGTACAATATGTCCTTCACCTGTGAATCAGCTATCTTGGCCCAGGCAACGCAGGTCACCAGTGTTGGGTCCATGGCATTGTGACGTCTGGGTGCGTCGTTACAGCTTTGTGAAGAAGTTGCGCTGAGCGTGCCGCCTGGGGATCATTGACCATGCGTTGTGTATGAAGGTAGTTTGCTGCCCATTGTGATGCGAAGTGTGCCTGCGCTGCCAAGTAATACATTGAAAATCAGGTGCTGCTAGCCCTCCCTGAGGTTATTGGTTTGTGAGTGTACACCAGCTTATTCTGGGCCTGCTATTCGACACCAGTGCCGTGCACGCACCCTCGATTTTCGAAGAAAGATGAGAAAGGTTTTGGTAGGATGATAATCTTGACCAGGGTGAGATTGTCCATCAATGATATCGGTAGTGATCTCCACTGTTCCATTTTGGTGCAGAGGGTGTCAGCTATAGTCTCGTAGTTCAGTGCGCGGACTAGTTACGCCGTTCTCGCAACTTGTACCCCCAAATATTTGACATGGACAGGATTCCATTGCAGGCCGTGGAGTTCAGGTGGTTTGATGGTGGCGTCGGTGAGAGGGAATATTTCAGATTTAGCAGAGTTCAATTTAAGATACAAGTATTCCCTGAATTTTTTCACGGCACCCAGCACCCTACCCATGTTACGGTCGGGGTTCTTCAGGTATAGCAGTAGATCATCAGCATCTAGCATAATGATCTCCGTCTTCCCTGCAAGATAGAGCCCCAGTTTACTGCATCTGGCCCTCAATATGTCGGCTAATGGTTCTATTACCAGGGCAAATAATAGGGGGGACAGTGGACAGCCCTGTCGTGTTCCTCCCAGCAGTCTCAATATAACGGATAGGGTGCCATTGACGCTGATCCTAGCATATGGGCGGGTATACAGTACCTTAACCCACTTCATGAAGTTGCTTCCAAACCCGTAATTTTGCAGGACTCTAAACAAAAAGGGACAGTATATGGTGTCAAAGGCCTTCTGCATGTCCAATGCGACCCCCTGTACTTCCTTCGGTATTGTGGGCAGAATGTTATAACAACGGTGAATGTTCGTCGCCACTGCCCTGCCTGGTATGAAGCCTGCTTGGTCTTTGTGGACCATATGCGGCATCAACGGAGTTAAGCGCCTGGCTAGGATCTTAGCGAAAATCTTGGCGTCCTTGTTTATTAGCGAGAGTGGTCTGTAAGAGCTGCATTCTTCAGGACACTTCCCTGGATTGAGTTGCAGGGTGATAATCGCTTCTCAGGTCATCTCAGGTAGCTCGCCCACTTCGAGGGCTTCCGACTAGACAGCGTGTAGCTTGGGTACCAGGAGTTCCGAGAATTCTTTGTAAAACTCAGCTCCAAGGCCATCAGAGCCCGGAGCCTTGCCGTTGGGCAGTGTTTTAATAGCGTCCGCTATTTCAGCTTGGTTAATTGGGGATTCCAAAGCTGCCGTGGCTGTGGGGGACAGGAGCGTCGTAGGTATATTGGCCAGGTACTTATCTATATCTTCCTCCGTGGCAGTGCTTTGGGGGGAGTATAGTCATAGAATGTTTTTTCTATCTCTGCCTGCTCTGTTACCACTATCCCCTCGGGTCTAGTTACACAGGGAATATTTGTGTTCCCAAGTTCCCCTCTTACCATCCTAGCTAGGAGCCAACCAGGTCGCTCCTGCTCGCCTTATCGCCTCGCAGCGGTGGGTCTGTCGAAGTAGTGAATTTCCCTGTCCGCCGCTGCCCTATATTCCTCCAACTGGGTTTTAATGCTCAGTTTGATCTGGGGAGTGAGGTTTATGACATATTGTTCCTGCAACTCTGTTATTATCCCTTCCCATCTCTTCAGTTCTCTGCGGATGTCCTTCAATACCCCAAATTCTGTGGACATAGCTTCACCCCTTATACACACCTTGAAGGCTTGCCATAGTGTCGCCTGGCTTTGAACAGTGCCCTCATTGTGTTCGAAGTATTGCTCAATGTGTCGGATTAATGCAGTTTTATATACATGGTCTGTCATCGCCTTGAATCTCCATGGGGGCCTCTGTGGTATGACTTTGGGAACCTGCAACATAATCTGGATGGGTGAATGATCAGACATTGTCCTACGGTGTATTTTAGCCTCGGTCACCTAACCGAGCACTCTGAGACAGTAGCCAGGCATCTATTCTGGAGTGCATATCATGCACCGACGAATAAAACAAGTAGGCTCGCTGTGCGCCATGTAGGGAGCGCCACGCATCTCAGAGGCCCAGGTCAGTCATATGAGTGTGTATCACGCAAGCAGCTTTAGTGAGAGTCCTGGGGCTGTCCGATGTGCAGTCTAAATGCGTATCGAGAATGGTGTTGATGTCACCACCGATTGCTATGTGGGCTGTGGGGTATTTGGAGAGTTTCTTAAATAGCATTGAATAGAAACCTGGGTCATCTACATTTGGCCCATATATATTCATGAGCAGTACCTCCTCCTCTTTGAGTTTACCATGTACCAGGACATAGCGGCCCTCGGGGTCACTGTCTGTGCAGTAATGTGCATACGGGATAGATCTGTGTATTAACGTCAACACTCCCCGGGCCCTGCTGGAATACGTTGGGTAATGCTGTTGCATGCTCCAACCGGGGGCTATCCTTTCTGCTAGCGGCCCTAATAGATGGGTCTCTTGCAGGAATACTATTTGGGGGCCCAGCCTGTTGATGTAAGCCATTATTTTCCTCTTTTTCACCGGTTCCCCAAGCTCACTGAGATTCCAGCTTAACAGTGCGCTACTGTCATTTGTACTCTTGGCCATGAGTAATTGTTTTGCATAGCTGATGCGTGGTGTGTCTGTACCCTGGGTTGTGTCTGCTCATTGCTTCTATCTGTACCTGTGCTTTTTTAACTGTAACTCCCCGTTTAACAAACCCTACTCCCTCCCGCACTCTCATAGTTCCCTGAACTTCAACTATGTCTCCCCCAATACCTCCTCCCATTCCCATTTCCTGTGTTGTACGCCTGCAACAGGGGGGGCTTCTGCTGCAGTGGCCGAGGCCTTCGGCTTCAACTACTGTCCGTAATGGTTGAAACCTGGCTGTTACTTGTACACTACTGAAACATATTAGTATCCTCATCGTACATATCTTTGACATTTTGTCTGATTATTAATTAATTCAGGATACGTTCCTCTGAGTGTTCATGCTCAATGTCTGTTTTCGCACGGCTGCTTCCTTGTGACTTGATCCGTTATGAAGACTTATTTGGTGAGATTGCCGTGCCGTATGGCGTTTGTTTCGGTAGCATCGGGATGTTCGCTTCCACGAAACTAGCAGCCTCTTCCGGGAAAGTGAAGAAATGTTTTATTGTTATGCTGCATGCGCAGTCTTGTCGGGTACAGCATCGCATAGGGGACTTTGCAGTCGCAGAGCATTTTTTTGACTCCTGTAAAACTAGACTCCTACTTCAGTTCCTGTTTATCCCTCGAGGCTTTCAGCACAAGGTCTCTGTCCCTATAGTTCATCATTCATGCGATGATAGGTCTGGGGTAGGCACCTGGTTTGGGTCATGGTGCTAATGACCTATGTGCTCTTTCCACGACAAACCTGGGCGACCAGCCTGGGTCTACAAGCAGGTCTTTGAGTAGTTTCTCCACCACAAGTTCCATTTGGGCCTTTTGAGTGCATCTTCTGGCATGCCAATTATACGAATGTGTCATGATCTCTGCTTCCAAGAGGTCAGGACTTGCCCAACTCCCTTGGAAGCAGACCCATAACCCAGGTTCCGAGCGCCAGCCGGTCCCAATTGGGACCTTTTGGACTCTGACCTGGCGCCGGTGGCGCCAGGCTCATAAATGTGCCCAGTCCCAGCGCTGGAAGCGCCGGGCTCATAATGCTTGGGTGGACTTACCTGCAGCAGACCATGCTGCTTACTTACCTGCCAGTTGAGCCTCTGATCCTCTTCTGTTCGGGACTACTTTTCCTGTTGGGTGGGGCAGGAGCCACTCCCTAGGTTCAGAACCCTGGAACTCTTCTGGAAAGCAGGGACTCTTTTCTTTCCTAGGCGTGGCTGTGGAAGGAGACACCTAAGCACTACAGGAGGCTATTTAAACCACACCCGATGGATGAATCTTGCTTTGTGTTATTCTGCATCCTCTGCAGCAGAACGCTCATCGTGTCTTCTGCATCTGATCCTGGGCCTAAGGAAAAAGGCTTACCATCCTGAATCCAGTCTTCAGCAACACCTATAAAGACAAGAAAGAACAGGTTAGTATTACGGTCTTCAGTGACAGCGCTCCTTTTACCTGATCCATCGGCTGTCATCAACGCCTCGCACTGCATTCCGGCATCTGAAAGACAAAAGCTTACCAATTCTGCGCACGCTCCGGAGGCCTTCGGCGCTGCATCTCGCATCTGAAAGATAAAACAAGGTGCGTTTAAAGACTTTGGGGAACTTAAATACTCACGAGCCATTACTCCTTTCACATCTAACCCAGTGGGTATTCGGGCACCCTGCAGCCACTCCGAACTTATACCTGCAAAGGAAAAAGACAGTTAGAGCGCGCCGTGAAGCAGGCAGCAAGCGCTTACTTACGTGCTTCAAGGCACTTCTATTCATCACACGGGCTCCATCTTCGCCATCGCCGGAACCCTGCAAAACAAGATACAACATTACTAAAGACTTTTAAAGACATTTGAATTACTCGAAATTTACCGTGCGTGAAGAAAACGACGGACAGCAGTCCTCTGAAGTCAAGAGGCCTGCTTCCCTTATCCAGTGAGGAAACTGGTTTCAGCACCCTGCTCCGAAGCAGATGGAGAGCACAACGTTCACTTACCTAAGACACCTTACCCTTCAAGTCAGACATACAGTGCACAGGGGTCCAGCCCAAAGAGCCAGCCGTGTGTTACACATCACCTTAGAAGATACGGTATACGCCCAGTCAAGACCGGCGCCTCTACGGGAATCAGGTGAGCGTTACAGAATGTTGTTGAAGCGGGATCTTGCCTCCAAATCCTCGCACTTGAGCTTCACCGTTCCTAGGTCTTTAGCCATTTCCATGACTATTGCGTACTGTTTCCAGTGCGTCTTCAGCAGTGCTGATGAGGGTCTCGGCTTCGGTGATGCAGCCGGTTGCTTTTTCTAGCTGCTTCTTGATGGATGCCACATTTACATTGATCCCGTCCAGCCTATCATTTGGGGCCATGAATCCCTGGTGCATTGCCGCGAAGACTGCCTGAGGATTCATAGTTGTCATTGGCGTGGCAGTCGCAACCGGGGTTGTCTGTTCTGTAGTCAAATCTGTCATGTTCCTTGTCGTTACCACTGTTGTGAATTTATCTATTGCTCCTTTACCCTTTTTTGGGCCCGCCCCTCTGGGCATCGTCCACCTATTAGCCAATGCTATTATTCGGCTTGTTTTCTCTCTTCAGCTGTGAGTGGTCTGCCCAGGAGGGTATTGGGGATTTCAGACTTGGTTCCTTCCAGCGGTCAGCACGATTGCTCCGCGCCCAGGGGCCAGAGACCCTTTGTGACATAGGTCTCAGGTAGATGTGAATATGCTGTTATTACTGTGTTATCTCTCCATTTATCTTCCCGTTGCTGCCTGCCCCCTGATCTGCCTCTGTGCATTGTATCTCTTGTGTTCTGAGTTTATTAATGGGGCACTTTTGGGGGGGATCCGCTTGATGTGAATGAGTTAGGAGCTGTTCCCTCTGTGGGGGTTGATCTCATTTTCTTCTTTTCTTGTTAGTGCATTTCCGCCTCTGTGTCGTCAACAATGTTATTATGCTGATATTTGCACTGACTATTCCTGTGTAGTGCAGAGAGTGCTGGGGCCCCTGGAGGATTGCAAAATTCCCCGCTGGTGAGTGAGTTGTATTCAGAGGGGGGTATATGCATATTACTGCTCGTGGTGACCCGGAGGTATTATTTTTATGGTGCGGTCCGCTGTGGAGCTCTTCGCCTGTCCCCTGCGTTGGGTCTGGGCCCAGCTCCCCAGACGAGTCCACAGTGGAACGTGTCGGCAAGGGCTGGAGAATGTTTCGATGTACGAGGCCGGGGGAGGAGCCCCGCCTCCGCAGGCAGAAGAGACCCTCCCTGGCCACGTCCCTCGTCGAGCAGTCCGTATATTCCAGCTGCAATCTAGAGGGTGACTGCTGAAATGCGATTAGTGGGTGCTGTCCCCGGTACGGGGCCAACACGAGCAGCTCTCCTTACCGAACTCTGCCACGGTTCGCTGTGCAATCTTTTATGGTCGCAGGCGCTCAACAGGGAGGCCCGGAGCGCCAGCGTCCGCTGATGGTGGATGGTCGGGTCACCGCTTCCTCCTCATTCACCCATCCCATCAGTGGTGCCTCGGCCGGCGACAACAGCGTGCCTCAGTCTGCTCGTTAGTGGGCTGGCAATGAGATGCGCAGGGTCTCTTGTTCGCGCCGGATCTCTTGCGCGTCTCCCCTGGGGCTCTGCTTGACATGATATTTTGTGAGTTTCACTCTGTGGATTTCCTGGATTTCTGGCCACCTTGTTGTGTGCGCCTTCAGCCGTATTCACGTCAAAACTCAGATCAAATCGGACATTTATGGAGATTTATTCGAATTGTGGCCTCAGCCGTCGCAGGAGCTCACGCAGCTAGGTGCATCCTGCAGCTTGCGCAACAGCGCCCCCCCTTGATTGACCATCTTAACAATTTAGGATTTTCCCCCTTCATCTCCATTAACCATCTCAAGGGTTGGTGGTCTGTCTGAATCACAAATGTAGATCCATACAAGTATGGTCTAATGTTCTTCAGAGACCACACAATGGCAAACCACTCACGTTCTATGGTTGCCCACCTTGTCTCCTGTTCCTTCAGTTTCCTACTGATGAAGCAGATGGGGTGTTCCCTACCTTTCTCATCCAGCTGACACAAAACTGCACCTATACCTGTATTGGAAACATCTGCTTGCACAATGAAGGTTTGGTTGTAGTCAGGAGCTCTTCAGACTGGAGCATGACAAAGGGCTTTCTTAAATCATTTAAATGCCTTAGTGCACTCCTCATTCCACTTGACCTTTTTGGGGAATTTGGGTGAGAAGACCAATTTCAAGTGAGAAGCTATGGACCCATAGTTCTCTATGAAGTTCCTATAATAACCAGTGAGGCCTAAAAACGCTCTGACTTGGGTTTGAGTAGTAGGGGTGACCCATTCTTGTACAGCTTGAACTTTACTAGGCAATGGCCTTATTTCACCTCCTCCTACCTCATGTCCAAGGTATACCACTTTTCTGTGACCAATTTGACATTTACTTGCCTTTATAGTCAGATGGGCCTGCTCAAAAGCCTGCAAAACATATCCTAAGTGGTCAACATGTTTTTCCAAGTAGGGCTCAACACTGCAATGTCATCCAAGTATCCCATGCAGAAGTCCTCCATCCCATTCAGAACTTGATTAACCATCCTTTGGAACGTAGCAGGTGCATTCTTTAATACAAAAGGCATTACCTTAAACTGGTAGAGGCCTGCTGGGGTCGGAAATGCAGTTTTCTCCTTGGCATGGTCTTTCAAGGCTATTTGCCAATAGCCTGACGTTCGGTCAAATGTACTGTGGTACTTGGCTGAACCAAGTTTGTCCACCATCTCATCTGTCCTAAGTAAAGGATGGGCATCAGTCTTTGTGACTGCATTTAGAGCTCTATAGTCCACACAGAATGTCAACTCCTTGGATCCTGCCTTTGGCACAAGTACAACTGGACTAGACCATGGACTGGTAGAGGGCTCTATTACCCCGAGATCACGCATCTTGTTGACCTCAT
Source organism: Ambystoma mexicanum (assembly GCF_040938575.1). Taxonomy (NCBI): domain Eukaryota; kingdom Metazoa; phylum Chordata; class Amphibia; order Caudata; family Ambystomatidae; genus Ambystoma; species Ambystoma mexicanum. The sequence continues at coordinate 987,639,445 of NC_090925.1, forward strand.
CCTTTATGTGGGTTCATACACGCTCTGACATCCTGTAACCTCTGCTTTTAACAGATAAACAGTCACCAGTGAAAATATCATGCTGGCCCCAAGGGGTCAAGCCTGGTGATAGTGAAAACACAGGGGCAAACTGATTTAACAGAGATTTTCACTCCTCCTGTTGTACCAGTGTCAGATTAGAAGAGAGATTAACTCGTATCTTCTCATCTAAAGGTTGTCCCCTGAGGAGATCTGGTAGAGGTTCAGTCTCCTCCTCCTCCTCCTGAGCAGAAGTTACAAGCAAAGCTCCCACTTCTGCTCTTGAGACATAGGCTTTTAAACGGTTGGTGTGAAAGACCCTTGGGGCCTCCATAGGATTGCCCAAGACAAATTATTGACCTCTCCAAGTTTTCCCACAACCTTGAAGGGTCCAATCCATTTGTCCTGTAAGGTCCTCTGCCTTGTAGGTACCATAATTAGAACTTGCTGGTCTTGAGTAAACTCAACCATGTTGGCCTTCTGGTCATGCCAGTGCTTTACCAGAACCTGACCTACTTTCAAGTTAACAGATGCTTGTGTCATCATGTGTGTCATTCTCCTCCGGAGACCTAACACATAGTCAGTGACTCTTACTGGCTTTGGAGAAGGAGCACTCTCCAACTTATCCTTAATTAGGGCCAATGGACATCTAACTGAATGACCATAGAGTCCTGAGGGACTTCTCTATAAGCAAATAGAAGGCATGGCAGTAGAAGGTCCCACTTTCTTCTAAGGGGTTCCTCTAAAGCACCTATCATGCTCTGCAGTTGAGAACATGCAAGTCACTCCACAGTTTTTCCACATGGCCTGCATGTAGTGGGACATAGTCTGATCCCCTGTCAGAGATGACTTGCTTAGGAAAACCTACCCTGGTAGAAATACCAAGTAGGGCCTTGGCAACAGCCTGAGCTGTAGCAGTCCTCAGAGGTATGGCTTTGGGATATCTAGTAGCATGGTCTACTACAACCAATATAAATCGATTGCCTGAAGAGGTTGGAGGGTCTAAGGGACCAACAATGTCGATTCCTACCCTCTCAAAAGGGACTCGCACCACTGGGAGAGGCATCAACAGCGCCACATTCTTGGCTCCAATCTTGCCAGATGTCTGAAAAGTGTGACGGCTCCTACAGAATTTATCTACATCAGACCCCAACTTAGGCCAGTAGAAATACAGAGAAAGCCTTTCCTTGGTGGTCTTAAAGCATAAGTGACCAGCTAAAGGAATCTCATAGGCTAACTGTAGGAACTGTTGTCTTATCTCTAGAGGCACTACAATTCTTCTGTAGTCCCCTGGGATAGACTCAGTAGGATCACTGTAGAAGAGGCCATCTTCCCAGTACAATCTGTGCTTCCCTGGCTCTTGCCCGTCCAGCTGGGGAGCTGCATGGTGGCGAAGTCCTTCAAGAGTAGAACACTCAAAGCCAACTATAACTCCCCATCAATAAGGATAGCGGTCAATGGGGAACTCAAAGATCGGGTAAGGGTCACCAGGGGAACGAAACAGGGCTGTCCTCTTTCCCCCCTCCTATACGCCATCTTTTTAGAGCCACTATTGATTAAAATAAGAGAGACCATGGAAATAAAGGGGTTTGAGATGGCGGGCAGACAACACAAGATGATAGCCTACGTAGACGACATGCTACTTGCATTAGAGGATCCGGTAAACTCACTAGTAGGTACCCTGCAAACACTGGAAGAGTTTGGGGACATTTCAGGTCTGAAAATAAATAAGAACAAATCGGAAATCCTACACATAGCGGGGAACAGAGATTCATGGGGTAGGGTGATGGGTAATTTAGACTTAAAAATGGTGGAAGAAGGTTTAACATATCTGGGCATAACGCTCACACATACGGTAGACACACTTTACAAAAGGAACTACCCCCCATTACTAGCCAACCTGGAAAGGGATCTAGAACGTTGGTGCCCGCTAAACATCTCATGGTGGGGGAGAATTCAGTCAGTGAAGATCAACATCCTTCCCAAACTGCTTTACTATTTTCATGCCCTCCCAATAACAATCCCTAACTCCTTCTTTAAGGCACTGGCAAGGCACTGGCAAGGTTAATCTCATTCCTTATATGGAACAAGAAACCCCCCAGGGTGGCGGGTTCCGTCCTAACGACCCACGTCAGAGAGGGGGGATTGGCACTACCACACTTTAAGAACTACTACTATGCGGCGCAATTATGGGTCCTCAAAGAATGGTTTGGGGACGACCAACGAACGATCTGGGTGACCCAGGATAGGGCGGTGGCACGGACCCCGCTGGAGGACCTCCTATGGAAACTCCAGCAGCATCGACACCCAAACCTAAAAATCAGCGAAATCATGAAGGCCACTTTGAATGCCTGGGATAAGCAAACAAGGAAGGGAATCATGACCACGACAACGGCCCCATTTACGCCCATTTGCAGGAATCCTCAATTCCCGCCTGGACTAGACCAATGGGCCTTTGAGAAATGGGAAGAGGCGGGGTGCAGGAAAATTGGGGAAATGTTCAAGGACAACGACATAAGAACATTCGCAGAATGCAAATCAATGTGGAACCTCACGAATGCTGAAAGGTACAAGTATGAGCAACTCAGACACTGGTTAACTATGCCAGACATGCTACCGGCGGCGACCAGGGAGCGGACCGCATTCGAAAAATACCTAATAACTAATTCAGGGGACAGGAAACTGGTCTCCACACTCTACAACTTCATCAACACACAAGAAGAGCTCATAAAATGGGCATATATGAAGAAATGGGAAAAAACGCTGGGGGAAGAAATATCGAGCCAACAATGGCAGGCGCTATGGGCAGACATCCCAAAACTTACTCGAGCGGCCCAGACTAGAGAAATGTGGTTAAAAATCCTCACTCAATGGCATTACACACCTGAGAGGGTCAACAACATGTACCCGACAACATCAGATCGCTGCTGGAGAGGCTGCAAACAAGCAGGCACGTGGAGGTACATATGGTGGGACTGCCGAGGGGTCAGAGGATTTTGGACAGAACTGATCTCAGAAATGGGAAACATTTTCCCTGAGGCGGACCAATTGGGGGAGAAAGTCTGGCTATGCGGTCTTAAAGATCAACAAGCAAAAAAATACACGAAAGCGCAATGGAGAAGCTTCATGGGCCTGGTCATTGCCACAATCGCACAGTACTGGAAGAAACATGGCCCACCGCTAATATTCACGTGGCTCTGAAAAGTCTGGTCACAAATGACTATGGAGAAGAACACGCATACTCTACAAGAATCAAAAGACTCCTTCTCGAAGGAATGGGGGGGGCGTTAGAATACTTGCAATCGGTCTATATGGTACAGTGGTGCCCACACAATATCAGAATAACGGACATATTCACCTTATAGTCAATATCGAAGTCAACGGAATCAACACGAACTCTTCCGGAGGAGGCAGGGAAGGGGAGTGGGGGTGGGAGGGTAAGGATGGGGATATAATGTCTTTGCTACTTTATTTCATTGTATGTGTTATAACGAGAACACAATAAAAAACAAGTTAAAAAAATAAGAGTAGGACACTCTCTTTGACCTCTGCTGAAGTCTGCCCTACAGGGGCCACCATTTGCCAGTAAAGACTGCAGCTCAGGATGGTCTTTAGAATCCAGATCCCCAACAGGGGGGGAGGTCTTCTTCCAGCTCCGAATCTTCAGCAGCTGATTCAACCTTTCCTGGTTGTTCCTCACACTCAGCCTCAGCTGGTGGAGCAGTCACATGTGTGACTTTGGAAAGTCCTCTCGGGTATGTCCTTGTGGGTTGCACAGGAGTGCTCTCTGGCTTTTTCCTTGAGACCTTGGGTTTCCCCTTTGTCTCCTTCTTCTTGGAAATAGCAGTTAGTAATTCCTGTGGACTGGGTGTTAGTTTATTATGTAACATCCTCTTGAGAGCCTGTTAAGGTTCTCTCTCTGTCCTTCTTTGTCTGCTCCTGTTTCCTTTTACTAGGAGGTCTGGGGGTGCTTGATACATCTCCAAGAGTTTTTAAGTAATTCCCCAGCAGGACTCTCCCAGTTACCTCACTTTGTACACCAACAGTTATTCTTATAGTCATGTTGTTGCAATGGATGAGAGCTGGTAGTCTAGGAAGCATTTGGACAGGGCTTCCAACAAGCTTAGTGAGGCATTTTGGTGCCTTAGCAACATCCCCAGGTTTGAAAAAAGTTTCATCCACCGCTGTAATGCTGGCCCCAGTGTCTCTAATGGCAGGGGTCTCCTGACCATTTACAAGTACACTGTCCTTGTAATATTCTTTTGTATTATCTGGAATTGAATTATAGACATCTAAACGCTGCTTTTCCCATAGACCCAGGCACACTAAGGAAAAACTGGCAGAGACTTCAATGGGGTCTTCAGCCAGTAATTGAAAGTTTCCACTTGCCATATGCACTTCTCCCTCTGGGGAAAAGGCTAAGGACCCCTGAAGGTATACCCTTGCATCTTGGATCCCCTTTCACAACGGTCACTAGACCCACAAGCATAATATTTTCCAAATGTTTTGACAAATGGGAGTTTCTTCTGACCTCCCTCTGGTTTGGCACCAGAGGTTTCACTAGCCTGATTTGGTTTCCCTTGTGGCTTACCCCTTTTCTGTTTGGGGCCCTCTTTTTGGATCAGAGGTATTAGAATTCTCTTTGCCATCTTTCTTTTGCTGTGTCCCATCATCCTTCTTCTGAGTTGCCCTAGAATCCTTGTGAGTAGCCCTGTTGGCAACCCACACGTCAGCAGCTTTGGCTAGTTTCTTTGGATCAAGTTCCTTAGTCAGCCAAGTGCTGTCTCAGCTCAGGAGAGCAGGCATCAAAAATAGATTCTAACAAAAATTGATTTCTCATTCCCTCAAAAGTGTTAACTCTGTAACCCTTTACCCAACCATCTAATTTCTTCAAACATTCACACACCCAGGTAGCCCAAGGGGTACCATCATGCTTTTTGAGGGTCCTAAACCCCTTAAGGTACTGGGAAGGAGTTTTCCCAAATCTAGCTATCAAAGCTAGCTTCACATTTTCATACTCCAATCTATCAAGTTCCCCCACCTCCATTACAGCATCAGTTGCAACATGAGGGAGCCTAGACAAAAGCCAATGAATCAACTGATTCCCTGTAAAACCCTGAATCCCATAGTTATATTCAAAAGCAGCCAACCAATCCAAAATATCAAGCTTCACCTCATATATTCACAGCTTCCTTAGACATGCGAGGTCTCTTAGGACTGGAAGACCTAGAAGACTCTGGGAGAGAACCATTTTCAAGAGACAATTTCTTCATTTCAAGAGAATGATGCATTTCCATTTCTCTGAGTTTGATTTCTTGATGTTTACTTTCAGTTTGCATTTTAGAGCCTTTTGAACTCTAACCAAGTCTAATCTTTTCAAGACAGACACATTCTGGACTGAGTACTGGACCTGGTAGGGTCTCTGTAGCAAAAGGTTGAGGCCTAAGAGCTTGTTGAGGTGATGAGGGGCTAACATTCTGAGACTCCTCCAACCCTTCTTGCTCCTCAATAACATTAGCGTTAGACTCTGAATCATTATCATTCTCATCAACATTTTCCACATTTGCTGAAGGAGTAGGTGCAACAGACCTACTTATCAGACTTTGATATTCCAACAATTTTTCAATCAATTTGTTTTTCTTTCCTTTAACAGGGAGATTCCTGGCCTTACACATATTTTTCAGTTGATCTACTGTTAGAATGATCAGGGCTTTCTGTCTGAAGTTATCGATATCAGGCATGATAAAATTACTTTTCTAGTGGTGCTTAGCTTGTGAAGGTTACTATTTGAACAAAAGTAAAGCAGAAATCTCAATGTAACAACTATACGATTTTATCCTCACGGCCTGCCACCAGTGTTGGGCAAAGTTTGTATGCAGTACCCTCTGGGACAATTACTCACAACTAGGACTACAGGTGTAAGCAAAACCAACCTTTGGTATAAGTCTGTACTACACAGTTTTGTGCTAGCTCTGCTGAGCAGTCAGGCTTAACTCAAGAGGGAATGTGAGCTGTAAGGGTGTTAGACAGAGGTCTATTATTACAAGTACTCAAATAGACTCTTATACTCAAGGTTTCTTGGTAAAACACTTATTAATTTATTTCACAGTCAGTTATAAAACATTCACTAGAAGGAGGCAATCTATATCACACAAAAATATACTTCAGTGCTTCTCAAGATCAGGTTCTGAGGCATTTAAACTACTTTGAAGGAGGAGCAACATGGCATTCAGAGCATTTGAAGTAGGTGCAAAAAGGCATAAGTTAATAAAAACAAATATTACATTTACTCTTAAACAGGGCAAATAGTTTGAGTTCACCAGAGGAGTTGATTCCATGCAATAGTTTAGGCCAAAGTCAAAGGGCTAAAGTCTTGTATAGGATAAAGCAGTTCTAGAAGTTAAACGGAAAACTCTTTGCCAAAGTTCTCAGAAGTAGCTCGTAAAAGAAAGATTCATATGTTGGGTCACAAGCTGACTAGGCCTGCAAGTTGTAGAGATGGCCACCTTGCTGGGTGAGTGGCAGCTAGGCTGGAATGAATGGGAGAAAACTGTTTAAAAGGCGAGTCTCTTGGCTTGGAAGTCGGCCACTGGAACGAAAGAACCGAAGACGAGCTGAAAGGTGCGGCTGCTGCAACACCTGGACCGTTAGTTTGCTCGGTGAAGCCCTACTGCAGGTCCAAATCGCCAAGTCCATCTCGACGGAGAAGCCCTTCAAGGATGACTTCACCCCTTGAGTTGGTGGAACCAATCAACTACAAAGTAAGCCACCTGGACATCCATCTCGGAACTGGTTGAATTTCCGCTGAGTTGCGGCTGGAAATCGTATTGCCAGGTAGAGGAACACCAGATTGTGTGCCTTGCTTTTAAGCTGGCCTAGAGCTCCAGGAAGATCGTCCAAACTCCCAGGAAGCAGGACTGACCGAGCCTGAGCCCCCTCAACAGAGTGTGGGACCCCAGAAGCAAGGAAAGTCCATCTCGACAGCCAGGAACCATGATGTTGCTATTTGCGGTAGACGCAAGGAGCTGAAACACTGAACAGCCACTGAAAGTGAAGTTTGACGGTTTTAAGGACTTTTAACTTTTAACCTTGGTGAGAGTGTGCCCCTTTTCTCCCTCATGTATTCTGATTCGATTTGGATTAAATGTTTCCTTTGTTTTTGGAGCCTGACAAACTCCATAGGCATCTACTTTTTGTATGGTGACACACATCACCTTCAGTGCAGTGTCACAGAGAAATCCTTTATATTTCTAAAAGGTTGAAATACCTTTTCTTGTGAGAACTACTGTTCCCAAGAAAAGTAAAGTGAAATTTACTTTACTTGCCTTTTCTCTTTGTAGGTCCAGCACACCCCATCTTATGTGGAGTGCTGGGGGGGTTACTTAGTAGCCCCTTTTCCTACTTACTCATGTAACATGTTTTATGTCACCCTCACACACAGGGTTACTACATCAATTCTTGCCTTACAGTGTGTTTTGTACGTATGAGGCGTGAATGGTATTCAGCCTAAGATGTTTGTTAGGAAAGGTTTGTAGAGTTTTGTAACTGGAGGGATTTGTATAGTGCCAGCCTCCCATCAGGCATTTAGGAACTATAGGGACTTCCTCATTCATAAGTGAAGAATACTGCATCTCTCCGGACTGGGTCAGCATAGCTCCCCAACAGCAGTCTTCTCCCATGTGATCCTCCCTCATAATACCACCCCCAGGATCCGGATCAGGTAACGGCTGCCGTCCCCGGGCCACATGGGAGGTGATCTCAGGCTGGGGAATTAGTTATGACTCCACAAGATTCATCACCGTGGCCATTCATCCAATCGCATGGTCTGTTACCGTGTAATGGAAGTTCTAAACTTTAAACTGGTTTGCTTTAACTAAAGTGGTTCACTTTTCCCTGACTGGCTTGCCATTTTAGTATGATTGATGAGTCCTGATATAATGGCCATGGAAAACATTTTGTGTGTGCCACCCTCCCTTGTGGGACACTAGTCCACCAGGGTACAAAATGTTGCCCGTTTTCTCTGTGCATCATACCTTGTGTAGCTTGCTGTTGGGCTCTACTGGTTGGTGATAGCCTTTTGTTAATTTAAGGGTGTAAAGTCCTTCTGTACTGCGTGAGTGAGCCACTGTGAAGAATATTCAGATGTCGTCCCTTCTCCCTTAGGGGGAGCCCTTTCCCATGTAGCCAGTGAGGTTAGGTCGCTACCAGATAGTCCCCCTGGGGGTGGTACTCAGTGGGAGGATCACATGGGTGGAAGTCTGAAGAAGGCCAAGAGAGGCAGGGCAATCATCTTAGCCTTGTGAATAAGGTGACCCAGGGAAGGGTTTCATTCCCGGGGGTGTTGCCTAGAGATCTTTGTGTTGGAACCTTTACTTTGATTGAACCTGGAACTTTATGTTGGCCTTTTTGAGGAGAACTTCAAGCTGGAGAAGGGAGCCAGTCTTGCAGGCGAGATTTCAATGTACTACTGGACACTGTCCAGAGGAAGGGAGTCATTCCTCTGGACCAGGAAATTCCCTTATTGTTAGTTATAAGTGTGAGGGTTGGAAATGGGCGTTTTGACACAGGACAGTACCCCCTCCTGAGACAGCATTGGAAGAGGATCACCTGAACCTGCATTTAGTGATGTTGAATATTTAGGATTCCTGGTTACTAGACAAATGCTAATTCATTCATCATTTACAATATAGGTCCATTAGCATCTCCCGGATACACCCAACACGGAGGACCACCTCCCTGAAAGCCCAAGCCATATCTACACCAGGTGATTGTCCAAGTTAGGTGACATGAGAGAAACTGTAGATGATTAAATTCAGTATACAATATTAAATAGTACAGAAAAGCTAATACACTCTACTCTCTATTTTTTTCCACAAACAAACTAGATGTGCAGGGAACGCGAGTGATCCACAGCTTGTGGACACCGGCTTCCCTCTCCTTGTGAATCTACAGCCCAGTGCCAGGGTGGTATACATCTCCACCACACCCTCGTACACCTATTAAACCACATTGACTTTGTTTTACCAAAATCCCGGAGTGCACCTATATACCAATTCTTCTTACTGCTTTGTAGATCCAACCAGCAGAACATTTCCCAATCTCTCTGGCAATCAAAACTGGTGAAAACAAAGAAATGGTCACAAATGTAGGACTCCAAAGCTATTAGGCCTGTATTTTCTTAAGCAAATGTCAGTGGGTGATTCATAATGATATGCTGCTTAGATTACTACTGTTTTATCCCAACAACTTGACACACTAATTTTACCAAGCGAAGGATTCTGTCTCATTAATTATTCTTCTCTCATTTTGGGTGCAGGTTCCAGACTTGCAATATTCAGATCTTCTTGGTTTACTCTCCTGCTAACCAATTGTCCTTTTGTAGACTGCCTCTCTTTGAGTGCGGGTCCCAGAATATTCTGAATGGCTTTGCTTCTGTTTCTCATAGAGGTACGGGTCCCAGACTCGCACTTAATTCCCAGGGTCCCAGACCCTCTTATTCCAGCTTCCGCCCTCACCCCCATTTTTCATCAGACCTCCAGCACCTCTCGAGTTGCCCACATACTTGTTTGTTTCTTTCGTGCAGGTACCAGCATTTCCCAAGCAGCTGCTCCATCTCTCAAGGCTCTGGTAGCGTTTGGGGCTCTGGCGAGGTCTGTAGCGGCTCTGCCGATGTAGGCTTCTCAGCTGCTGTGCGTCCTCTCTGGTGCTTTGCTGGTGCCTGGGATGCCCAGAGGTTTTACTCAGCAGAAACCTGAGCAGTCCTTCCCTCTTGGACCACGTTCAGGTTCTGCTCCTCCGCTTACGGCTTCCCATCTGCTGGCTCTCGCGTCCGCTTGCCGGCACACAGCTCACTGGATTCCTCCTTGGATGACCGCTCTTTTTCGGCATCTCAGATGACCTCAGTTTAAAATCCTGCACTGGATAGTTGAATTGCTTTGGGCCAATCGCACTTCGTGAGAAGCTAGAGCACTCACTCTGCTTCTCAAGGTCATCATCTTCTTCTCAGTACTCAGTATAGAGCCATATGCAGCATACTTTATATTCTCTCATGTTTTAATCTGGTCAAGTAAATTAGGTTGACTAACCTGACGATAGCACATATTGGCCCTATCAAAAAAAGGAAAAGGAGGATTTAACATTCGAGAAGGGTTTAGGTGTATTGACGCGGGGGAATGCAGCGTTCTCTGAGCATGGTTGTCCACAATCCCATAAGGTGCTTCCTCCCCCATGTGATCCTCTCTCTGAGCACCACCTCCAGGGGCGTTATTGTGCTGTGGACGTACTGCCCTGGTCCCATGGTAAAGTTCTCTCCCTATGGGAGAAGGAACGACGACCGCAAATTCATCACAACTTGGAATTCGAACAGATTTGTAGGCATGTGAGGTATTTTTAGCCTCACCCACTTGCTTTACTCATGTCATTTGGGGTACACTGGGAAGTCCCAAAGGCTTCCACTGAAGGGAGAGAGATTTGCACATTTATATTTACCTTTGTTTGTTTTAATGTATGCCAGCCCCACCTTAAGTTGGCAGATGCAGGGAACTGTTTGCCCCTGTTTCATTTAGGTAACTTTGGTTATGTTTATTGATGTGTCTAGACTGGTTCTGGGCTTTAAGTGGGCCGGGGCTAGCCTGTGCAGCACCACAGAAGTCTCTAAAAACCTCTCCTGAGCTTGGGCTCCCTAGGTTTATTTACTCATGACCCCCTGAAGCCAGTTTGCCTATGCTGCCCGTAGGAGTCTCTAAACGGGAATGATTTACAGCATGCCTTTTACAAGCAGTGAATGTGTGATTTACAAGCAGTTAAAGGAAACACATTTAGGGCTGTTAGGGTGCTTGTCCACATTTTGCACTCATTTTTATAAACTGACACATCTCTGAGATGCAAACTTCTGTGAATGTGGATCTTCTGTGTCTGATGTATTTGAGGCATATAACAGATTTGCACACTTGTTTTGAGAATCTGTCTCTTTTTGTCCCCTTATCTTTGTTCCAAGTAGCTTTTTTGCTACTTTCCAGGCATCCTCTAAACATGCTAGTGGCCGTTGTTTCTTTTTTACCTTTTTTCTGGATGCATCATCCAGGGCTGCTTTTTTAGGCGTGATACTGCACTTCAACGCACCATATACTCAAAATAGCCTTCCCTTGTGTTTTAGGTCTCGTTTGTTGGCAGTCTTTCTACCTTGCCATGTGGGGTAGGGCTCCTGTTCTTTATGCGCCTTCCTGCAAGAAGCTTGTGAAGACTCTCCTTTGTGTGTGTGCTGGTAGGAAGTGGGGATAGGGGCTGTCTGCTCCCAATTATCATTCCTGCACCAGCTTGGATGTTGCTGGGCAGATTTTGGAAGACTGGCTGTCCATTATTGGACAGCAACCTCCAAGTGTGAATGTTATGAAGTGTCCTTATTGGAGGTCTGGGGTTGCCACACAGCCAATTTTCTGAATATAAGGAGATGACCTCGACTCACGAACCAAGTCGACCACTGAAACTGAAGAAATCCGGAGAAAACTCGGGGATGCCCGAAGACTGCTGCAGAATCCAGCATCGGCTCGGCCAATACTACCTTGTCGAGGCCCTCTATTTTCTAATCGACAAGGAAAACCATGGAAAATGCATCTTTGCCCCGAACCAGCTTTTCATCATTACAAGGACTTCCGGCTGGCTAAATGGCTGGAACTGTTCTTAGATGTCTTTGTCACTATACTGGGACTCTGGAAATCCGCTGTGCTGCCTCCAACCAGGAGATGAGCCTACTGGAAAACTGATGTTCAAACACTGAGTTGACCAATGCCTCATGACTCCATCCGGGATCAAGGCAAGAGGGGCATCCGTGAAGATCTCTGTCAAGGATCCCCCTTAGCTGTGGATCTGGATGTGTCCCCCCAACCCCATGTTCTGAGGTCTCTGGAGGAACCTAAAGACGACCGGCGATCTACGCCCTCAAACCTATGACCTGACAACCCTGCACTGAGACCACAATGGTGAGGCTGGTCTTCCCCAGCGATATGTCGCCTGGGACAGTTTCTACCTTTCTAGGGGCTCAGAGGCATGAAATCTCTTATGTTTTGAACCTCCCCACTGCTTACCTTAGCGCTATACTGGCCCAGGACAGTGGTGTCCGGTTCAGTTCTTCTGTCAGTCATCTTTGTGAATCCCAGGGATAGAAGCTGCTTCTCCTTTCACTGAAACCTAACTTAATACCCCTACACCCCCCTTTTGCATGTTGCATTTGCCCTGCACTAACTAACTCCAGTACATTTCCTGCATTAGCCAAGTGGGCCCTCCTGGACTACTCGCCTTCTCCCTCAGGAACCTTTTGGGGCACCTAAAAGACTGCCAAAGACATGGTACAGGCTAGGGCTGCACTTCAGATATTTTAGTATATGGTGCTGGGTGCCTAAAATGATGAGGCTTATGTAGCGATATGTGCTTGACAACTGTTTTCCCTACTTTGGTGTATACATGTATTGTATAGATAACGGCTAGTGATTCTAAAGCAGTGTTTAAGCCATGGTGGGTTACCTGTGAGTTGTATATATGTACTACAGTATTTTCACTTACCTTGAAATATTTAACTTTGGCCTTAGTGTAGTATTGTAATAAATGAGTTTTATTTTTAGAACTTAGCTGTGTGGGCCTTTTCCTGATGATCAATTCTGCTAAGTGTTAACTTTACTACACAACAGTGACCCCTTCCTCCTTAGTTCAGCCTACTGCTTTGTCCAGGGCAGTCATTTCGCCAAAATGCCAGGGGTAGCGGAAGTGACATCACATGACCCTTGACCTCTGATGACATCACAGGAAGTGATGTCATTTGACCCCACCTCTAAGTGATATCACGGGAAGCAATGGAACAAGACCTTTCACCCTTTGACAAAACAGGAAGTGGCATCACATAGCATTGTTCCTAAGTACACTATGAAAAATATGGTTACGATATCACTATAATGTGATATGCATTTCATACAAAAATGGATCTCATATGTAATGTTCAGATCAGTGTGTATAGGCCCATATTACCAAATGACTGTGAGTGCAAGCAGACATCCATGGTCAAATGATGATGATGTCTTATTATATAGCACTTGCGCTTAAGCCCTTATATATAGAACAAATATACATAAAAATATCACCCAACCTGTGTTGGTACTCATTTATCGACCTCAGAAGGATGAAAGGCTGAGTTGAGGCGTTTAGGAACCGACTAAATCAGTGACTCACCCCCTGAAGTGTACCTGAAATAAACCTTTAATGAGTCTAGCAATTATTGTATAGATTTCCAGAAAGACAAATGATTTGTAATCCCTATTCGTTCTTATTTAGGGTCACTGCTGAAAGTGTTAGACTTGTGTAACCTAGTTTTTTCTTGAGAGGCCTGAACAAGAAAGTAGGCCACTCCAGAAGCAAAGAGCCACATGCCGCTGGCCACATGAGCTTGCATTTGTAAAAAAAAAAGTTTCTTTTTGTTTTTTCCAGGGGTAGCAAGGGAGACCAAGGGGGCGTAGCAAGGGGGACCTCAGGCTTTGTCAACACTATTGAATAGAGTAGCTCTGCTCACCTGTGGTTGTGAACTACCTTGCTATCCATATGTTGGGTTTTCTAATTCCGACCCCTGGTAGTGACTTAGAAAGCCCATCCTAACAGCCACCAAAAAAGTCCTTCACAATTTGAAGAAGTAAAGTAGCCTGAGAATTCACCACTGTGAAGATATTGCACGCTTTGTCCACCGTCCCACAAGTCCCATTCAGAGGACTATTAGATGATACACCTAAACAGTTAAAAGACTAAAGCACAGACATTGAGGAAATATTGGTCTCCGAAGTCATGCAGGCAACATCACAATTGAATACATTGGATTGGGGCTTTCAAAGATAAACTGTGGAGAACATGATGATTTTGACTTGTGACATTTACATTATTGTAATAATTATATCATGTTGTCCTTTTATATCTAACAGCTTCTGGAGGAGAACAGTCCTCTCGGGGATCTTTTAGGGGGCGTTCTGGATGTGCCGTCCTGCCAAATTGGTAAGGTGTTTCAGTACAGGTTTGCACTAATTATTGTTTTGTGGTTTGCATCAAGTTTCCTTCCTTCCCTTCACCTTATTTATTGTATTGATTGAGGATGCACACAAAATAAATATACAGTCATTTGGGCAATCCTGAGTCAGGTGCCTTAAAGAATAAGAGAGCAAGGGATGGTAGCTAGCCGGTGAGTGAAGTGGGGGATGGGGCGGATGCATGACAGAGACTGGACAAATGCCAACTCTGCTAAATTGCTGTACTTCGCTAATCTCAGTACTATTTTTGCTCCCACTCCCACAAACTCTCATCCACGCTCCAAGCCACCCATATCCATCAATCTCACCTACACACTCTGCTCATGACTTAGTCTAGTACTTTGCGTCTAAGATCTGGGAAACTCCCACCACCCTCTCATTTCTCCTTCACCCTACCTTTTTCTCTGACCCTCCTGATTCTCACCCCTTGTATTCCAACTATTACCAACCTACGTTCTTTCTTTCCAACTTCTCCCACCGATGCTCATCCTGAGGAGAACTGTTAGGGAAAATACTCAGAAATGTTCTAATTCCCTTCACCTTAGAGACCCCCAGCAACTTTGCTGGATTTTGAGTACTTGATTTTTTTAACCTGGAGAGAGTGAGACCCTTTTTCCCACTCTCTCATGTATTTTAATGTGATTTTGAACTGTGTTTCTTTTGGTTATGGAACCTGACAAACTCCATAGGCATCATCGTTTACATTGTGTAACACAGCACAGATTTCCCAAAGGTTTAAATACCTTCTCTGGGATAAACTACTGTTTCACAGAGCAGTAAGGTGAAATTGACTTAACTTACATTTGTAACTATCTAGACCCAGCACACACTATCTTACCATAGAGTGCTGGAGGGGTTACCTAGTATCTCCTTTGTGTAGCTTCTCATGTAACATTTTAATGTTACCCTTTCCTCGATGAATGGCTGGTGGCAGTGGTTTTGTTTTTACTACCGTGGTGTGCATTTACCGCGGGCTGCTTTCGCAGCTGCAGTAAAGCACCCAAGGGTGCCATTTTTGTCAAAATGGCCCCGGTCTTCTTATTTCACCATTTCTTTGTGGAAAGGTCCTTCTTGAGATTTACTCTGCGCGTCAAACCAGGTTTGGTCCCATTGTTCGCTTTGCCTTTGGCGGGATTCACGAGTGAAGCCTGCCTCCGGCTCCAGGGTGTCTGGGGTGGGCAGGAAGTGAGGGAGGTGCCCGAAACTCCCTGTGCTTGGTCTCCTAGGAGACCCAAATGCACTCTGTGGTGATTGGCGGGCTGACTGTCCAGCAAGGACAGCCATCCTGCTGGGTGACTGACAGCTAGGCTGGAATGAATGGGAGAGATCTGAATAAAAGGCGAGGCTTTTGGCTTGGAAGGCAGAGTTGACCACTGGACGAAGGAACCGAAGAAGAACTTGAAGAGGACGCCTGCTGCAACTCCTGGACCGTTGGTTTGCCCGGTGGAGCCCTGCTACTGTGCGGAAACTCCAAATTTGTATTGACAGAGAAGCCCCTGCAAGGACTTCTCCTCCCCTTGAGTTGGTGGGACCAATCAACTCCAAAGTTGCTGCTGGAAACCAAATAGCCAGGGAGAGGAACACCAGATTGTGTGCGTTGCTTTTAAGTTGGCCAAGAGCTCCAGGAAGATCCTCCGGACTCCCAGGAAGCAGGACTGACCGAGCCTGAGCCCACTCAAGAGATTGTAGGACCCCAGAAACAAGGAAAGCCCATCTTGACAGCCAGGAACCGCAGTGTTGCTATTTGCCGTAGACGCGAGGAGCTGAAACACTGAACAGCCACTGAAAGTGAAGTTTGCCGGTTGCGAGTTTTGACCGTCCCAGTGCATTGCAGGAGTCCCCCAACATCCTCCCTCTGGTCCCCACCACTGAGGCCCCGAAAAAGTGAGATCTGCAGAGCTGCACAGGAACAGGAGTCATCTACTGCATCTTTTCTTCATTTTAAAGGTACTGTACAAAGTCTGAGAGAACCTACCTCTTACTGTAGAGTTGCTTGCATTGTCTACTACTCACAGGTCTAACCAGCTTGTGGCCCTACAATTGATTATTCTTTTCTTCAAAGACTTCTAAAACATTGTGCAAAGACTTTCTACTTACCTAAAAAGAAGTGCTTCAGCTTACATAGACTTTTGCCTATTGACTTTGGCTTAGCCTTTTCCACTGAATGACTCTTATTGGGGCATCTGAAAGTATTTGCCTGCTTAAGAATATTTGTGAGCTCTTGTCTGTTCGAAATAATCTTTTCCTTTGACTTATTACTATATGATCCTAAATGCAACAGTGATATATTCAAGTCCCCAGCACGCTAGCAATTGAAGTCACCTGAGGATGTAGGTAGTGTCTGTTGGCCATCCGAAAAGGGTATCTACTGATTTAGAGACATTAAGAGCGTGTATTTCATGAAGTGTTACTGTTATATTGCTCCCTTCTGAAGGCTTATTCTAACTGACCGATTAATAAATTAATAATTGTTTATTCAAGAAACCTTGAGTGTAAGAGTGTATTTGAATACTTGTAACTGTGAACCTCTGTGTAACTCCACTACAGCTCACATTGACCCCCTCTTGAGATAAGCCTGGCTGCTCAACACGCTACCAAAACTGTGTAGTACAAGCTTATACCAAAGGTTGGGTTTCCTATTCCTCTAGTAAAGAGTTGTTTGTAGTGTTCCCAGAGGTTATTGCATAAACACTTTGCCTAACACTCCTCATCAAATGCAGGGTTTCCTTTCCCTAGTTTTCTTTAGGCAATGGGTCAGAGACTTTCGATTGTACAACGGATTTGACGTGACCCTTGTAGGACCACTCTGATACCTCATGCCGTCCTTTCCTAAGGCCTTCTGGTACTTAGTTTCAACACAAAACAAAAGGGGCCAGGGAGAGTCCTTCCAATGAACACTCCAGTGGCGCCGGACTACTCTGCAGCTGGCCCTGCTCTGGGCTTTCTCAAAAGTTAAAACACAGGCAAGTTCTTTGTGTTCAAGTTCCCTGCGTTCATATAATGTTGCCACTTGCAACCTTGGCTCAATGTTAGGCAGAATTGCATGCAGTACCCTCTGGGACCACCACATACAATTAGGACTACAGGTGTAAGCAAAACCAACCTTTGGTAGAAATCTGTACTACACAGTTTTGTGGTAGCGAGCTGAGCAGCCAGGTGTATCTAAAGTGGGAATGTGAGCAGTACAAGAGGTTGCACAGAGGTCTTACTATCACACTGGTTCAAGTAGGCACTTACACTCAAGGTTTCTTGGTAAAACACTTATTAATTTATTACACAATCATTTACAAAACATTCACTAGAAGGAGGCAACTTAATATTATACACAAACATACTTCAATATCAAACCAATGAGTTTCTGAACAAATTAGGCTCCCCTGAAATAGGAGACAAAATGGCATTTCAGTTACTTTCAATGAGAGTAAAAAGGCACAAGTTAGCAGAATAGATCACAAATACTTTCTTAGGCAGTCCAAATATTTGTAGTTCACTAGAGGACTTGATACAGTTCAATAGGCCTAGGCCAAAGTCAATGGACTAGTATCTTGGATAGGAAAGGGCAGTTATTGAAGTAAATAGTAAAGTCTTTGCCAAAGTTCTCAGAAGTAGTTTGTACGAAAAAGAATCATGCGAGAGGCGTTCTCTCAATCGGGTTGGCACAGTACCTTAATGCTGCAAAAGATGCAGCTGAAGACATTGATTCCTGGCAGTTCCTGCAGATCTCACTGTTCCTAAGCCTCAGTCGTGGGGACAAGAGGGAGGACGTCGGGGGACTCCTGCACTGCACAGGATCGTCGGAAAACGCTGACAAAATGGAGTCACTTCAGTTCGTGTATCTGTTCATCAAGCACATAAGCTGGTGTCCTTCCCCCTGGTTAATCCTAACCTGCTTCGAGAATGGTATCAAGGTAGCTTACAAGTTGATTGGTCCCACCAACACAAAGGAAGAAGTCGTCCTTGAAAGGGCTTCTCTGTCGAGATGAACTTGGCAATTCGGACCTGCAGCAGCGTTTCACCAGACAAACCAACGGTCCAGGAGTTCCAGCAGTCGTCCTCTTCCAGCTCGTCTTCGGTTCTTTCCTTCCAGTGGTCGACTCTGCTTTCCAGTCCAGGAGACTCACCTTTTAAACAGTTTTCTCCCATTCATTCCAGTTTAGCTGCCACTCACCCAGCAGGGTGGCTGTCCTTGCCGGACAGTCAGCCAGCCAATCATGCCAGAGTGCATTTGGGTCTCCTAGGAGACTAAGCACAAGGAGTTTTGGGCACCTCCCTCACTTCGTGCCCACCCCAGACACTCAGATGCCAGAGGCGGTCTTCAGTCCTGAAGCCCGCCAAAGACATAGAAACAAAGGGACCAAACCTGGTTTGGTGCGCAGAGACAAACACTAGAAGGACCTTTCCAAAAAGAAATGACAAAAAAATAAGACCGGGACCTGTTTAAACAAAGGGGCTTATGGCGCCATCTTGAAAAACATGGCTCCCGCGATTTTTAGCTACCGGTGTTCGCGGCCGGGAAAAATCATGGTAGTTGGTTGTAAAACCACTGCCACCAGCCATTTCGATAGAAAAGGGTAGCATTTGACTGCTACATGAGTATTTAAGCACAGAGGATAATAGGTAACCCCTCCAGCACTCTATAGGAGGATAGTGTGTGCTGGGTCTAGAAATTTAAAAAGATTAGTAAAGTCAATTTAACCTTACCTTCTCTGGGAAACAGTAGTTTATCCCAGAGAAGGTATTTAAACCTTTGGGAAGTCTAAAAAGACATCCCTGTGTCACTGAACTGAGGGTGATGTGTAACACACATGAAAAGATGCCTATGGAGTTATCTTAAAACTCCATAATCTAAGAACACAAGAGTAAAACATACATCAAAATACATGAAAGAGCGGGGGAAAAAGGCTCACACACTTTCCAGGTAAAAAAATCAAGTCCTCAAAATCCAGCAAAGTTGCTGGGGGTCCCTAAGGTGAAGGGAATTAGCACATTTATGAGAATTCTCCCTAGCACTCAACACCATTCGGTTTACTATCGGCTTCCTCCGACTCACCGATTGTCCTGAGCCCGTTGGCTTGTCTTGCATCTGGAGTCAAGGACGGTACCACGGTAGTCAGCGTGCCTGTTAGGGAGAATTCTCGCCCAAGTGCTAAATTGCCTCTACCTTAACCCTCGAGCTCTTTTGCTATAGTTTGGGACTTTGAACTTTTCATTTTCAATGTGTTTTACTCTTGTGTTCTTTGGTTATGGAGTTTTAGATAACCCCATAAGGCATCACCTTTTTATTGTTGTCACACAGCAGCTTTAGTGCAGTGGCACAGTGGTGTCCTTTGGACTCCCCAATATGTAAATACCTTCTCTGGGATGAACTAATGTTCCCCAGAGAATGTAAAGTTAAATTGACTTTACTAGTCTTTTTAAATTCATACACCCAGCACACACCATCTTATAATGGAGTGCTGGAGGGGTTAACTAGTATCCCCTGTGTTTAAACCCTCTTGTAGCAGTAAAATGCTACCCTTTCCTATCGAAATGGCTGGTGACAGTGGTTTGATAACTAACTACCATGTTTTTTCCCGACTGCGAACACCGGTAGCTAAAAATTGGGGTAGCCATTTTTTTCAATATGGCGCCCAAGATCACTCTGTAAAAACAGACTCTGGTCATCTTTTTTCGCCGTTTCTTTGTGGAAAGGTACTTTTTGTGTTTAACTCTGCACGCCAAACCAGGTTTGGTCCCTTTGTTCGTGAGCATTTGGCGGGCTTCAGGACTGAAGTCTGCCCATGGCGTCTGAGTTTCTGGGGTGGGCAGGAAGTGAGGTAGGTGCCCGAAACTCCCTGTGCTTAGTCTCCTAGGAGACCCAGGTGCACACTGACGTGATTGGCTGGTTGACTGTCCGGCTGGGTGAGTTGCAGCTAGGCTGGAATGAATGGGAGAAAACTGTTTAAAAGGCGAGTCTCCAGGACTGGAAAGCAGAGTCGACCACTGAAAGGAAAGAACCGAAGAAGAGCTGGAAGAGGACGGCTGCTGCAACCACTGGACCGTTGGTTTGCCTGGTGAAGCCCTGCTGCAACACCGAATTGCCAGATCTCCAATCGACAGAGAAGCTCCTTCAAGGACGGCTTCTTCCTTTGATTTGGTGGGACCAATCAACTCAGCAAACGCATGGATACCATTCTCTGAGGTGGTTAAGGTTAACCAGGGGGAAGGACACCAGTTTGTGTTTGGAAGCCACAGCTACTTGAGCTGAAGTGACTCCATTTTGTTTGCTCCGACGGCGATCCCTTGCAGTGCACAAGTCCCCCGACGTCCTCCCTCATGTCCCCACGGCTGAGGCTCAGGAACAGTGAGACCTGCAGGACCTGCCAGGAACCAACGTCTTCAGCTGCATCTTTTTGCTCCACTTTAAGGTATTGTCATATGGTTGAGGGATCCCAACTTTTGCGGTGGAAGCTCGTGAAACTTTCCCAACTCGCAGGCCTAATCAGCTTGTGACCTGACATATCTTGCTTTTTCATCTGAACTACTTCTAAAAACATTTACAAAGACTTCTCCATTTGTACCAGAACTGTTCTATCCTATCCAAGAACACTAGACTATTGACTTTGGCCTGGCCTATTGAATCGAATTGACCTCCTGGTACATTGAACCTTTGCATTATCTAAAAAAAATGTTTTCTAACCCTTTGTACAAACCTATGTTTTTCTTCCTATTTAAAAGTATTGAAGTTCTATTTGGCTCCTTTTTTCAGGGGAGCGCAAACTGTCTTTATAACTTTAATATTGAGTTGATTTCTACTAGTGAAAGTTTTCTAAATGACTGTGTAAATAAATGTTTAAGTATTTTTTTACCAAGAAACCTTGAGTGTAAGTGTCTACTTGAACCACTGTGATTGTGATACTTCTGTGTAACTTCTTCTACTGCTCACATTCCCTCTTGATAAGCCTGGCTGATCAGCTCGCTACCAAAAGTGTGTGGTACAGACTTATACCAAAGGGTGGTTTTTGCTTACACCTGTAGTCCTAATTGTGTGTGGTGTTCCCAGAGGGTACTGCCTGCAATTCTGCCTAACAGTGCCTCCCCACCTGTGCTATCAATGCGGGAGGCCCCCGTGCACCATTGACATCTTGTTACTCCACACGCCAGCTGTAAATCCCAGTCTTATGATTTCCCTTTTGGAGGCTTTGCAGGTCTAAGTTGAAAAGGGCAAGGGCAGTTCCCCCTTCGTCATCCCTCCTGGTCTCGCCGCCTTTCTCCCCGTTTGAACTGCCGGCCTGGTGTTGCTGTTTCCTTGTGCGTTCGGCCTTGCTCGTAGTGTGCTTTCGTGCTTCGCCTTTTATCCCTGTGGGGAAGAGACAGGGCCATCAGTTGTGTGCAGTTGTTATCAATTGCCTGACTCTGCCTGACCCTTGTTTTGGGACATGTCAGGTAAACGGCTTTAGTTTTAGTCAGTTGTACGGTGTGAGAAAGTGTTTGTGTCGGAAAAGGGGGGTGGTAGAGTTTCCAAGTATCCTTCGGGGTAGGATGAGGAAAAGGTGTGGAATCATAGCCCTCGTACTAGGGGTGCTGCTAAACTCAGAAGGGTGAGTTTAGCAGTGTTTATGAAACGAATGGGAATGACCGGGACTATTATCATGAAATGAACAGGGAGGACTGAGGGAACGGTAGTGTTTTTTCAAAGCGGACTGGGAGTGTATAAATAAGGAGAGGGATAGGAAGAAGAATAACTAGGAGTGTTTGGCTAGGAAGCAGGAAAACAGGGATTCTGGGAGATGTGGTTTCCGAGTGCAACAGGGTTTGGGCTCCTAGGGGATTTACCTGATTCGAGGGGTTGGTAGATTTGGAATAGCCTGTAACGGCCTCTGATATTTTGTCTCCCCCCCCGGTGTAATACCACGTCTCACCTGGGGTATTCCCTCCCCCATCCCCCCCCCCCAAGCATAACCCCGGGCTGCCTACCCAGGTAATCCTCCCTCACTCGTCCAACCCCAGGGTGGGGATCTGAGAGTGCCCACCCTTCCATGGCCCCTGAATAAGGGTTTCTCGAGGTCTGCTTGGGAGAATAACCTCTGGTTTCTCACACTGGTAACATTTAACCCAGTTAAAAATACTCTGGAGCGTGCAGGTTTGGACATAGAGTGAGCGCACGTTAAGGCCTTCGTTGTGGCCCCCAGAGACAGAGGCCCCAAGACATAATGGGCGGGAGCATTATTGAAAAGGAGACCGTTGATAACAATCCGTGGGTCAAGTGAGTGCCAATTATTTGAAATATTGATATGTGACTGCATTTAAATAATTCTAAGGTTTTTGTTTTTTCTTCCCTATTTGCAATTTCCGATTGCATTTGACTCCACTGGGCAATTTGTGCTGAAAAGGTTTAGGATTTAAATGTGTGTGTTGCCATTATAGGAAGTGCTAATGAGTTCTCCTCTCCCTGATTTATGATATTAGCCATTCGACCTGAAGGAAAGAACAACCGGCCGCACATTTTCTCCATCAGTATGGCCTCTGCGACCCGTTGCACCTTGGATGTGGCAGCAGACTCGCTGGAAGATCTGCACGACTGGGTGAAGAAAATCCGAGAGGCAGCACAGACCGCAGATGCCAAGGTAGCATCTAAGAAGGGAAAATTGACTAAATGTGTGCCTGGCGTAGATGTTAGCATCTTACCGCAATTTCACTGTGCCATTCCTGTGCCCCCGACTCAAGCACAGTTCTACTTTAGAGAGCTTAAATATCAGGCAACCAAACTTATTTCGGAGGGTACATTTGTATTCCTAGTTTGCTGTCTTTTAACCTTAAATTGGGTATGGTATTATACAACATTATTTGGTAGTGATAACTTTTCTTTTGTGGAACATTAACCAAATACTTGGTGAATTTTTTGCTAGAGAAATATGCTATCACACAGCTGTCATCGATCGGCAAATAGGCCATACAAGGAAATGATAAGCAAAGGGTTTTGTGAATAAATGCGCACTGTTTTGAACAAAATAATCAAATAGTATCTGAGCTAACCTAAACATTGTCCAGATGGCTCTTCTCTTTTGTGGGATAGTGCTGTGGGAAAACCTACCACCTGCAAGAAAAGTGTTTCAAAAGGGTGTGCCCATGCTCAAATGTTAAGGAAAGATTTTCTTTTTTTGCAACTTTTCCTCCGTAGTTTCCTATAGAGCGCCATTTTTTCCCCTCTGTTTTTATCCTGTCCTTTCTGAAGGGAAGTAAATCCTTCAGCTTCACTTCCCTTGTGCTCACATGTTATGTGGTAAACTTCAGTATTAGGGAGAATTCTCAGAAATGTGCTAATTCCCTCCACCTTGGAGACCCCCAGCAACTTTACTGAATTTTGAGGACTTGATTTTTTTACCTGGAGAGAATGAGCCCCTTTTTCCCACCCTCTCATGTATTCTAATGTGATTTCTAAGCTTTGTGTTTCTTTTGGTTGTGGGGTCTAACAAACTCCCTTTTACATTGTGTCACACAGCACCTTCAGTGCAGTAGCACAGGGAAGTCTTTCAGATTTCCCAAAAGTTTAAATACCTTCTCTGGGATAAACTACTGTTTCCCAGAGCAGTAAAGTGAAATTCACTTTACTTACATTTGTAACTTTCTAGACCCAGCACACACTATCTTAAAATAGGGTGCTGGAGGGGTTACCTAGTATCCCCTTTGTCTAGCTTCTCATGTAACAATTTTATTTTTGCCTTTTCTCAATGATTGGCTGGTGGCAGTGGTTTCATTTTAACTACTTTGGTGTGCATTTACCGCGGGCTGCGTTCGCAGCTGCAGTAAAGCACCGAAGGGTGCCATTTTTGTCAAACTGGCCTGGTCTTCTTTTTTTGCCCTTTCTTTGTGGAAAGGTCCTTCTTGAGATTTACTCTGCGTGCCAAGCCAGGTTTGGTCCCTTTTTTTGCTTTGCCTTTGGTGGGATTCACAAGTGAAGCCCGCCTCTAGCTCCAGGGTGTCTGATGGGGGCAGGAAGTGAGGGAGGTGCCCCGAAACTCCCTGTGCTTAGTCTCCTAGGAGACCCAAATGCACTCTGTAGTGATTGGCTGGCTGACTGTCCGGCAAGGACAGCCACCCTGCTGGGGACTGACACCTATGCTGGAATGAATGAATGAATGAATGAATGAATGAATGAATGAATGAATGAATGAATGAATGAATGAATGAATGAGAACTGAAGAATAAAAGGTAAGGCTTTTGGCTGGGAAGGCAGAGTCCACCACTGGACGAAGGAACCGAAAAAGAACTTGAAGAGGACGCCTGCTGAAACTCCTGGACTGCTGGTTTGCCCGGTGAAGCCCTGCTGCTGTGCTGAAACTCCAAATTCATATCAACAGAGCAGCCACTGCAAGGACGACTTCTCCCCTTGAGTTGGTGGGACCAATCCACTCCAAAGTAAGCCACCTGGACATTCTCAGAACTAGTTGCATTTCCACACAGCTGCTGCTGGATACCGAAACGCCAGGTAGAGGAACACCAGATTTAGTGCAATGCTTTTAAGTTGGCCAAGAGCTCCAGGAAGATCCTCCGGACTCCCAGGAAGCAGGACTGACTGAGCCTGAGCCACCTCAACAGAGTGATGGACCCCAGATGCAAGGAAAGCCCATCTCGACAACCAGAAACCGCAGTGTTGCTATTTGCACTAGACGCGAGGAGCTGAAACACTGAAGTGCCACTTGTTTGAAGTTTGCCGGTTGCGAGCGGTGACCGTCACATTACAGTGCTTGAGTCCTCCCTCTTTTTCCCACCACTGAGGCCCAGGAACAGTGAGATCTGCAGAGCTGCACAGTAAGAGAAGTCATCTGCTGCAGTGAACGTACCTCTTGTTGTGTATCCACTTGTCCTCAGAGACTTGCTGGGTTGCATGTGTAGAGTTGCTGGTAGCTTCTTTACTTCACAAGCCTAAACCGCTTGTGGGCCTGCTTTGAATTCTTCTATCTACCAAGACTTTTAAAACATTGTGCAAGACTTTTTACCTACCTCTGAGAAGTGCTTCAGTTTAACCTAGACTTTTGCTCAATTGACTTTGGCTTAGCCTGGCTCCCTGAATGACTCTTCTTCCCTCTGCATTGTCCACAAGGCTTTCTGGGGCCTGAGTCCAAAATACCTTCAACTATCCCTCCGTAAATACCTCCCCTCTCGAGCCCTTTGCTCCTCTTCTTCTAACTCCCTCAGGGTTAGTTGTTTTGCAAAAAAAACGAGCTGGGGTAGATCCCTGTCTTAGGCTGGTGCCTCCCTTTGGAACAACCCCCCGGCCACCTTGAAACTTGAGGAAAAACATCTTTGGTTCCGGAACCATCTCAATACCTTCCTCTTTGCCTCTGCCTTTGCCCCCCTTCTCCCCTGTTGATCTGTTTCTTCTCATGACATTGTGCACCTAGCCACCCTCTGTTCTTTGGGGCGCAGGTATCTGCTCACCCTGCCACCCTCCTGCACTGCCTCTATGCCACCATCTGCACTAGGGTTCTGTATCTGTACCCATACAGTCCCCCTCCCACGTTTCTTCTGCACTTATCAGATATACCTTTCTGTCTAACTTTCACCTGCCACTTTGTGGCTGCACTACCATGGTTTAAAGCCCTTATTTATTATTTATTCTATTTTAATATTTATTTATGTTTTCTCTCCTCTGCTTCACACTTTCCACTCCCCCCACCTCCTTGCACTTTTCCCCCATTTTCCTTTCCCATGCACTTGGGCTGTCTTAAATGTCACTGGGCCTAGTAAGATCGCTGTTTTTTCCTCTCCCTTGTTCCCCTCCCTTTTTGCCTGGTGGCGCTCTGAAACACTTGTGTAAGAGCGTGAAATAAATAAAATTTCATTTCATTTCATTTCTCTGTGAATGTGTTTGGTCTTCCTTCCAGCAAAGGGTTAACTAACTTTGCATTGGGGGTTCACGAAAGTACTTAGCTGTTTTGATAAATATTTGTGAGATCTCTTGTTGTGTCATA
This sequence comes from Ambystoma mexicanum, assembly GCF_040938575.1. Lineage (NCBI taxonomy): Eukaryota > Metazoa > Chordata > Amphibia > Caudata > Ambystomatidae > Ambystoma > Ambystoma mexicanum. The sequence goes on from NC_090925.1 coordinate 987,665,474, forward strand.
ATAACCGTTATCTTTAACAAACTCTTAACTCTGATCCTAAATGCAAGAGTGATATATTAATGTCCCCAGCACCCTAACTATTTAAGTCACCTGAGGGTGTAGGTATGTCTGTTGGTGATCCCAAAAGGGTACTTACTGATTTAGAAATATTAAGAGTGTATCTTTGAAGTGTATTTGAGTGTTATTGTTATATTGCTCCCTTCTGAAGAAGGCTTACTCTAACTGACTGATAAATTAATAATAGTTTATTCAAGAAACCTTGTGTGTAAGTGTTTATTTGAATACTTATCACTGTGAATCTCTGTGTAACTCCCCTACAGCTCACATTGACCCATCTTGAGATAAGCCTGGCTCCTCAAAATGCTACCAACCTGTGTAGTACAAGCTTATACCAAAGGTTGCGTTCCCATTGCCTGGAAGTCAGGTCAGGGTTGTTGTAGTGCACCCAAAGGGTACTGCTTACAATCTTGCCTAACACTGGTGGCAGGCGGTGAGGATCTATTGTAGAGTTGTTACACTAAGAATTTACTTTGCATTTGTTCAACTAAAAACCTTCACAAGGCTAAGCTCCACTAGAAAAGCAATTGTAACCTGCCAGATATGGATAACTTCAGGCAGGAAGCCCTGATCATTTTAACAGTAGAGCAACTGAAAGAAATGTATGAAATCAGGAATCTCCCTGTTAAAAGAAAAATTAACTAATTGCAAGATTGTTGAATGATCAAAGTCTGGGTAGTAGGTCTGTCACACCTACTACCCCAGGAAATGTGGAAAATGATAATGATAATGAGGATGATAATTCAGAGTCGAACTCTAATATTGTTGAAGAGTCAGGACTCTCTGGAAAAGAGCTCCCCTTTACCTCAATAGGCCCTTTTGCCTCAACCTGTATCCACAGAGACCCCACAAGGTCCATCACTGAGTCCAGAATGTGTGTCTCTTGAGAAAATGAGACTTGAGTTAGAATTCAAAAGATTTTCAAATCCAAGCTGAAACCAAACATCAGGACATCAAACTAAGGGAAATGGAAATGCAACATGCTCTTGAAATGAATAAATTATCTCTTGAAAATATTTATATGCCAGTGTCTTCTAGGTCTTCCAGTCCAAAGAGACCTTGCATGCCTAAAGAAGCAGTGAGTATGTATGATGTGAAACTTGATATTTTGGATTGATTGAGTGCTTTTGAATAGAACTATGGGATTCAGGCTTTCACAGGGAATCTGTTGATTCCTTGGCTTTTGTCTAGGCCCCCCAGGTTGCAAATTATGCTGTAATGGAGGTGGGGGAACTTGAAAGATTGGAGTATGAAAATATGAAGCTAGCTTTGATGGCTAGATTAGGGAAAACTCCTTCCCTACCCCTTAAGAGACTTAGGACCCTCAAAAGGACTGGTGATACCCCTTGGGCTACCTGGGTGTGTGAATGTTTGAAAAACTTAGATGGTTTGTTTGTTTAATTTGATAAAAGGGTTACAGAGTAAATGCCTTTGAAGGAATGAGAAATCTATTTTTGTTGGAGTCTATTTTTGATGCCTGCTCTACTGATCTGAGACAGCACTTGACTGACTCAAAAGAGATTGATCCCAAGAAGCTAGCAAAAGATGCTGACTTGTGGGTTGCCAACAGGGGTACTCACAAGGATTCCGGGGCCCCTCATAAAAAGGATGAGCGGAAGCAGCACAAGAAAGATGACAAAGAGAATTGTAAAACCTCCCATCCAAAAGAGGGCCACAAACATAAGAAGGGTTAGCCATTTGGGAAACCAGGTCAGTCTAGTGAAACCTCTGGTGCCAAACCAGAGGGGGTCAGCAGAAGGAAATGTTATGCTTGTGGGTCAACTGACCATGTGAAAGGGAATCCCAGATGTAAGGGTAAACCTTCAGGGGTCCACACTGCCTCCTTAGCCTTCATGCCTGAGGGAGAAGTACATATGGCAAGTGGAAACGTTCACCTATTGACTGAAGACCCAATTGGAGTCTCTGCCAGTGTTGCTTAAGTGTCCCTGGGTCTGTGGGAACAGCAGAATGTAGATATGTATAACTCTATACCAGATAACACAAACGAATACTACAAGGACAGTGTACTTGTGAATGGTCAGAAGACCCCTGCCATTAGAGACACTGGGGCCTGCATCACAGTGGTGGATGAAACCTTTTTCAAATCTAAGGATGTTGCTAAGGCACCCAAAGGCCCCACTAAGCTTGCTGGAGTCCCTATCCAGATGGTTCCAATACTACCAGCTCTCATCCAGTGCAACAATATGACAGTAAGAATACCTGTCAGTGTACAAAGTGAGTTGCCTGGGAGAGTTCTATTGGGGAATGACTTCAAAACTCTTGGAGTTGTATCAAGCACCCCCAGACCTTCCAGTAAAAGAAGCAGGAGCCGACTAAGAAGGCCAAAGAGCTCACTTTAAATGACTCTCAGTGGGCTGTTACAGAAGAACCTATAACACCCAGTCCACAGGAAGAGCAAACCTCTATTTCCAGGAAGAAAGAGACAAAGGGGAAACCCAAGGTCTCAGGAAACACGAGAGAGATGGCACTCCTGTGCATCAAACCAGGTCATCCCCGAGCGGACAGTCCAAAGTCACACCTGTGACTACTCCCATCAGCTGACGCTGAGTGTGAGGTTCAACCAGAAGATGGTGAATCAGCTACTGATGACGCAGAGCTGGAAGAAGACCATCCCCCTGTTGGAGATCTGGATCATAAAGACCATCCTGAGCTGCAGACTTTTCTTGCAGAAGGTGGCCCCTGTAGGGCAGACTTCAACAGTCAAAGAGAATGTCCAACTCCTAGGAGACCCAAATGCCCTCTGTGTTGATTGGCCAGCTGACTGTCCGGCAATGACAGCCACCCAGTTGGGTGACTGACCGCTAGGCTGGAATGAATGGGAGAGAACTGAATAAAAGGAAGGCTTTTGGCTTGAAAGGCAGAGTCGACCACTGGACAAAGAAACCGAAGAACTACTTGAAGAGGACGCCTGCTGCAACTCCTGGACCGTTGGTTCGCCTGGTGAAGCCCTGCTGCAGTGCCGAAACTCCAAGTTCGCATCAACAGAGAAGCCCCTGCAAGGACGACTTCTCCCCTTGAGTTGGTGGGACCAATCAGCTCAAAAGTAAGCCACCTGGACATCCATCTCAAAGCTGGTTGAATTTCCACAGAGTTGCTGCTGGAAACCATATAGCCAGGGAGAGAAACACCAGATTGTTTGTGTTGCTTTCTAGAGCTCCAGGAAGATCCTCCGGACTCCGAGGAAGCAGGACTGATTGAGCCTGAGCCCCCTCAACAGAGTGCGGGACCCAAGAAGCAAGGAAAGTCCATCTCGACAGCCAGGAACCGCGGTGTTGCTATTTGCAGTAGACGCGAGGAGCTGAAACACTGTACAGCCACTGAAAGTGAAGTTTGCCGGTTGCAAATGTTGACATTCCCAGTGCAGTGCAGGAGTACCCTGACGTCTTCCCTCTTGCCCCACGACTGAGGCCCAGGAACAGTGAGATCTGCAGAGCTGCACAGGAACATGAGTCACCTGCTGCATCTTTTCTTCATTTTTAAAGGTACTGTACAAAGTCTAAGAGAACTTACCTCTTGCTGTAGAGTTTCTTGCATCTTCTACTACTCACAAGTCTAATCAGCTCGTGGCCCTACATTTGATTCTTCTTTTCTTCAAAGACTTCTAAAACATTGTGCAAAGACTTTTCCATGAACCTACCAGAAGTGCTTCATCTTATCTAAGACTTTTTGCCTGTTGACTTTGGCCTAGACTATTGTACTGAATGACTCTTCTTGGGGGGGATCCAAAAAGTATTTGCCTGCTTAATAATAGTTGTGGTCTCTTGTTTGTTGTAAATAATCTTTTCCTTTGACTTATTACTATATGATCCTAAATGCAACCTTGATATATTAATGTCCCCAGCACCCTAGCATTTGAAGTCACCTGAGGGTGTAGGTAGTGTCTGTGGGCCGTGCCAAAAGGGTATCTACTGATTTTGAGATATTAAGTGTGTGTATTTCATGAAGTGTATTTGAGTGTTACTGTTATATTGCTCCCTTCTGAAGAAGGCTTATTTTAACTGACTGATTAGTAAATTAATAATTGTTTATGCACGAAACCTTGAGTGTAAGAGTTTATTTGAATACTTGTAACTGTAAATCTCTGTGTAACTCCACTACAGCTCACGTTGACCCCTCTTGAGATAAGCCTCGCTGCTCAACACGCTACCAAAACTGTGTAGTACAAGTTTATACCAAAGGTTGGGTTTCCTATACCTGTAGTCAGTTGTTTGAACTATTCCGAGAGGGTACTGCATACAAACTTTGCCTAACAAACTCTCCAGAGAGGGGACATCCTCCGGGTTGCTGTTGGGGACATGCTCCCTCTGGTGACCCCACCAGCACCCATAGTCATTCCTTAGATAGCTCCGGTGCCACAGACCACAATGTCGACGCTGTTGTCCCGGCCGGCTCCTCGATTCCGGCTTCCCGGCCTCCCACAGTACAGGCAATTCCACACCAGTCTCTGCAGCAGCCACCGGCTCTGGTCTCCACTCTGCAGCCCACGGTTCCCAGCACTGCTCCACCAACTCTGAACCCCCGAGCCTGGCGGACACGGACGAGGAGGAAGACCACGACACGTATCTTCAACCAGGGCCTTCCACGAACACCTTGCAGGTTTGCACAGTATTTGGGCCTTCCTCAGCCCGAGGTAGAGCAGCCTAAGGAGGGGGTCTGAGCAGAAGTCCTTACCCTAAGACCCCCTACCAAATCGGGGATCCCAATGCAGAAAGACGTAGTTGCCATGGCCAAAAAGGGGTGGCTCAAACCGCACTCGGGCCAGCCTGTCAATCGGCTCCTCGAGGCCAAATACAGGCGAACAGAGGGGGGTCACACTCTTGCCTTCGGCGCATCCTCAACCGCACTCTTCCTGGATAGTGACAGTGTCACTTGATTCCAAACCTCAGTCATCCTCGGCCACCTCGTCCTCAACGCTGCTAGGCATGAAGGAAAATATCTTGGAGGCGTACGGGAAGAAGCTGTACTCCAACGCACCGCGGCAGGCCAATGCAGATGCCATGCTGGCAGCCGCTAACCAAGGGCTCTGGCGGGAAACTGCTAGCGCGCTGCAAGGGGGGACTAGGAGAATCCAGGTTTGTAGCTCAGGGCATTCCTGAGTCCACCGTGGCAAACATCGATACCTCTGCCCTGGCCATCTGCATGGCCACGGACATGAGGGACGGCCTGGCTCTAGGCTAGTAAGTTTAATCCTGAGGTTCAGGAACTCATATTGGACCTTCCCTTCGAGGGCAGTGACCTCTTCCACCCCACCACGGATGAGGAATTGGATAAAAAGAACATCAGCTTGCAAACCGCAAGGTCTTTATCCATTCTTACGAAGGCAACGCCCAAGGCCTACACCCAGGTGCAGCGATGCTCTGACAAGGGGTGGGCGTTTGTCGGGTTCTGAGGCTTCCAAGAACAGAGGTCCAGACAACTGGACTGTTATCCGAATCAGCATCGGAAGAAACAACATGGGGTGGGGGGTTCTTCCAAACCCCTCCTCCGCAACAGCATCAGAGGGAAAAACGGCATGACACGCCCCTTTGGATCCATGTGTCTCCGGCGGGGGGGGCAGGCTTGCCTTTCACGTGCAATTTTGGCGCCAGAATGTTTTGGACCCCTGGATACTTTCGGTACTCTCCACGGGGCACAGCCTACCGGTGCTTTCCTCCCCTCCTCTCTCACAGATTGGAACAGCAACTCTGCAGACGGAGATCCTGTCGCTCTTAGAGAGCCAGGCTGTGGAAGAAGTCCCATTCTCCCAGCGAGGCTAAGGCTTTTATTCCAGGATGTTCGCCATACAGAAGAAGAACGAGGCTGGCCTCAGAGTTGTGGTCGACCTTTCCACCCCCAATCTCTCCCTCCCTCGGCAAAAATTCAAGATGGATACGCATAAACACTGGACAGGGGAGACTGGATGTGCTCCCTGGATCTGAAGGACGCTTACCTACACGTCTCGATTTGGCAGCCACATCGTTCCTTACTACACTTCAGGCTCATGGGCTTCGATTTCCAATACAAGGTGCTACCCTTCGGCCTCAACTCGGCTTCCAGGGTATTTACCAGGTTGATGAATGCAGTGGCAGCCCTCCTCAGGGCCCAGGGCCACCATGTCTACCCATACCTGGACGACTAGCTTGTCCGGGCCACCTCTTCGAAAGCGGTCTAGCATACTGCCTCTGCACTGATGACCACACTCCATGACCTGAGGTTCACTATCAATCTCAAGAATTCTCAGCTGCAGCCCTCGCAGACCCTGACCTTCTTGGGGCACAAGCTCTGTGAGAGTCTTTCCCTTGGAGGACAGGATTCCGGCCATCAAGAGAACTACAGCTCACTTCCTCTCCTGGCCCAGGACCTCGGCCTGATGGTACCAGCACCTTCTAAGGCTTATGACAGCGGGCCTTTTGGCCGTGCAGCGCACAAGGCTCAGGATGCAGAGATTACAGCTGCACTTCGCAGCCTCATCGAATCAGGAGAGGGGCTCCGAAGAGGAGCCAGTTAACATTACTCCCTTTCTCCTCTCTGACTTCTACTAGGGGTCCGCGGACTTCAGCCTGAGGCAGGGCAAGCCCTTCCGGCAGCCGGCCCCTAAGGTCACAGTTACTACAGACTCTTCCCTAGAGGGCTGGGGAGCAACCACAGCGTCCATGGAGTCTGGATTTGGCAGGAGCAGGAGTCCCACATCAATTGCTTGAATTGAAGGCCATATGCTCTCGAGGCCTTTCTCCCTCTTATCGAGGGCAAGACTGTTCTTATCCAGACAAGACAACTCCACCGGCAGGTCGGAGTGGGCTCAGGAGAACAACATCTACCTCATGGCTGTCCACCTCCCTCGGGAATCCAACCTAGAAGTGGACTGGTGCAGCAGACTGAGGGGGAGGGGGTGAACAATTACGAGTGGCAATTGAACGACCAGGGACTGGAGGAGATCTTCCTCAGGTGGGGGCATCCCCCGGTGGATCTTTTTCCCTCCCGGGACAACAGGAAAGGCTAATGGTTCGCCTCACGGCAGGTGCAGGGCTCCGGCTCCCAGGGCGATGCATTCCAGATCCAATGGAACAACATTGACGGCATCTGCCTTCCCGCACCCCTAGTCCACAGGGTGATCTGTAAGACAAAGGAATCCCGGCACCTCAACATAATTTTGATAGCTCCCTGGTGGCTGGCCAGACCGTGGTTGTCCAAGCTCCTCAGCCTTTCGGACTGACCACCCATTCACCTACCGCTGGGCCCAGCTCCTCTCCTGGCCCAGCAGGGGGGCAGAGTACTCCACCCGGCTCCTCACAAGCTAGCCCCCGCAGCGTGGCTCCTGAGCTGGTCACGCTGAAACACTTAAGCCTATCCCAGGCTAAACTAGAGATCATCCAGGGCGCTCGAGGCAAGGCTACTAGGAGCCAATGTAAGAGTAAATGGTCCGGCTTCTGTCATTGGTCTGACTCTAGGGAGATTGACCCACTTAGGGGCACCTGGGATGTTGTGCACTCCTTTTCAGCACACCTCGCCGACTCTGACGTGCATGTGTATACATGCTGCACCTATATGGCAACCATAGGGGCTTACAGGAACTCAGAGGAGCGCCGCTTCTCCTCCTCCAACCCGGTGGTCAAGTACGCCTATGAAGAAGCCACGCCCGGTGGAGAACCTCAAATGTTGTGTTGGGCTCCTTGGCGCACAGACCTTTGGTGCCTATGGCGTCTGCAGACATCAAGCTGGTCACAATAAAGACAGCTCTGCTCCTGGGCCTCACCTCCGCTCGCAGAGTCAGCGAGATCCAGGCTCTTGTGGCATCAGAACCCTACAACACTTTTCACAGGGACAAGGTTGTCCTGCGGACGTACCCTGCCTTCCTACGCAAGGTGACCCCCTCCTTCCATCTCAACAAGGAAATAGTCCTACCCACTTTCTTCGCTGACCCCAAGGATGGTCTTGCACCATCTGGAGTTCAGGCGAGCGCTGGAATACTACCTGGACAGAACCAAGGACTTCCGCAAGTCGGATGCCTTGTTTGTCACTTTTGGTGGGTCAAGGCCTGGTTATCAGGTCTCCAAAGCCTACATAGCAAGGTGAATGGTTGCGGCCATCAAGGTGGCATAGGAGGGGCAGCACAAACCAGTGCCAGCTAACTTACATGCCCATTCGGTCAGAGCCAGGGCCACGGCCATCGCGTTCCAACGGCATGTGCCATGGCAGGTCATCAGCAGGGCGGCTACCGTGGCCACCCCTTCCGCTTTCTGTAAAAACTACAGTTTGGACGCCGCCTCTAGGTCAGACGCAGACGCGGCTTTTGGGCAGGCGGCTCTAAGGTACCTGTTTTCTTAAGCAGGGGTTCCTCTCCGCACTGGGGCTACATTCAGTTGTAATCGCCCAACAAATATGGAGGAAAGGGGATGGGATTTAAGTAAATAATAGTTACTCACCGTAGTGACTAGCGTACTCTTAGTCCATACTCCCCTTTCCTCCATACGTCTCACCATCCTCCCCCCCCTAATAATACTGGTGTCATACCTGTCATTATCCACGCGTCAATGGGGACTGAGGAGTGGTGCCGGGGTGGCGGGGTCAGGCGAGCGCATGTTCCCAGGGCCGCGCCCCAGCGCGCCCCTAAATTTAAAGGGGAAGACGTTTTTTTCTGGTTAAAAAGGTTCTGTCTTCTGTCCCTCGCGAGGGACGCCCATACAGTATCGAGGAAAGGGGACTATGGACTAAGAGTACGTTTGTCACTACGGTGAGTAACTATACATTTTTGCTCAACCCTCGTAGGACCACTTTGACACTTCTCTAGGTCTCTCTTAAGGCCTCTTGGCTTCTGTAGCTTTAAACAACCCCAAAAAAGGCTTCAGTTAGAGTGCTTCAAATGAGTGCACCGCGACGCCTGACTATTATGCTTATGAACCTTTTACTGGGGTTTCTTTAAAGTTCATTTACATAAGTTCTTTGTTCAATTGGGTCGCCGCCTGCAACCTTGGGCCTAATACAGTTTGGTTATACTATCTGTGTCCTTCGACTCACCGGCTGTGCTGAACTGTCCGAGTTTTCTTGTCTTGGGAGTTGAGGATGGCACCATTGCGGCAAGCGCTTACTCCCGCTTTGGCTATCAGCCCTGTGTGCCGTTGACAGCTGTCAAACCACACGCCAGCTGGACTTGCCGGTCCTATGATTTCCCTTTCGCAGGCTTCGTGGGTCTGAGTTGAAAAGGGCAATGGCTTTACCCCATTCCCCATTCCACAAGGTCCCACCGCTTTGGTCCTCAGTTTGAACTGCCGGTCCGGTATAGCTGTTTCCTCGTGCGTTCGGCCGTGCTCGAAGTGTGCTTTCGGGCTCAGCATTTTATCCCTGTGGGGAATGAAAACGGCCGTCAGGTGTGCATAGTTATTGTTAGGGAGAATTCTCATTTCTGTCCTAATTAACTTCAACCTTAGAGACCCCCAGCTCTTTTGCTGGACTTTAGGACTTTTAGATTTTTATCCCGGAGTGAGTGAGACCTTATTCTCACTCTCATGTATTTTGATCTGGTTTGGTCTCTGTGTTTTCTTTGTTTTTGGAGTCTGACGAACTCCATAGGCATCTACTATTTGTATGGTGAAACACAGCACCTTCAGTGCAGTGTCACAGAGAAATCGTTTAGATTTCTCTTAAGGGTTAAATACCTTCTCTTGGGTGAACTATTGTTCCCAAGCGTAGTAAAGTGAAATTGAATTTACTTGCCTTTTTCCTATGTACGTCCGGCACACCCCATCTTATGTGGAGTGCTGGGGGGGTTACTTAGTAGCCCCTTTTCCTACTTACTCATGTAATGTTTTATGTTACCCTCACTACTTTAAATGGCTGGTGGCAGTGGTTTAATTTCCCTACCATTGTGCGTTTCTACCGCAGGCTGAAACCTCAGCTACAGTAGTGCACCCATGGGTGCCCATTTTGTCAAAATGGCCCCGGTCTTCTTTTTTCGCCATTTTTTGCTTGTGAGGTCTTTCTTGGGTTTTACTCTGCGCCGCCAAACCAGGTTTAACCCTTTTTGTTTGTTTTGTCTTTGGCGGGCTTCAGTACTGAAACCCGCCTCTGGCTCCAGTGTGTCTGGCAGGGCAGGAAGCGAGGGAGGTGCCCGAAACTCCCTGTCCTTAGTCTTTTTGGTTACCTGAATGCACCCAGTGCTGATTGGCTGGCTGACTGGATCTCAGGACAGCCACCCTGCTGTGTGAGTGACAGCTAGGCTGTGCATGAGTGGGAGAAACCTGCATAAAAAGGTGAGGTTTCTTGGACTGAAGGCAGAGTCGACCACTGGACAAAACATCCGACAAAGGAATCTGGATGAGAAGCTTGCTGCACCCTCCTGCACCGTTGAACTGCCCGGTGAAGCCCTGCTGCAGTGCTGAAGCTCCAACTCCGAATCGACTAGAGAAGCCCCAGAACGGACGACTTCTTCCCTTGGGTTGGTGGGACTCTACCTTAGAGACCCCCTGCTCTTTTGCTGAACTTTGGGACTTTGTACTTTTAATTCTAATTATTTTCTGTTTGTTTTCTTTGGTTATGGGGTCTAACCAACTCCATAGGCATCATCTTTTCATTTGTGTCACACAGCACCCTCAGTGGATTGACACAGGGAAGCCTTTTATGCTACCCCAAGGTTTAAATACCTTCTCTGGGATAAACCACTGTTTCCCAGAGAAAGTATAGTGAAATTGACTTTACTAGTCTTTTCAAATTCCTAGACTCAGCACACCCGATCTTACAATAGAGTACTGGAGGGGTTACCTCGTATCCCCTATGTCTAGAAACTCATGTAGCAGTCAAATGCTACCCTTTACTCTCGAAATGGCTGGTGGCAGTGGTTTTACAACGAACTACCATGATTTTGTCCGACCTCGAACACCAGTAGCGTTAAATCGCGGGAGCCATGTTTTTCAAGATGGCGTGTGAGCCCCCTTTTGTTTAAACACTTCCCGGTCTTCTTTTTTCACCATTTCTTTTTGGAAAGGTCCTTCTAGAGTTTGTCTCTGCACACCAAACCAGGTTTGGTCCCTTTGTTCCTACACCTTTGGCGGGCTTCAGGAATGAAGACCGCCTCTGGCGGCTGAGTGTCTTGGGTGGGTAGGAAGTGAGGGAGGTGCCCGAAACTCCCTGTGTTTAGTCTCCTAGGAGACCCGAATGCACTCTGGTGTGATTGGCTGGCTGACTGTCCGGCAAGGACAGCCACCCTGCTGGGTGAGTGGCAGCTAGGCTGGAATGAATGGTAGAAAACGGTTTAAAAGGCGAGTCTCTTGGCTTGAAAGGCAGAGTCGACCACTGGAACGAAAGAAGCGAAGTCGAGCTGGAAGAGGACAGCTGCTGTAACTTGTGGACTTTTGGTTTGACCGGTGAAGCCCTGCTGCAGAACCGAATCGCCAAGTTCATCTCGACAGAGAAGCCCTGCAAGGACGACTTCTCCCTTTGAGTTGGTGGGGCCAATCAACTCGACCCGTAAGCCACCTGGATACCATTCTCGGAGCTGGTTGTATTTTCCTCAGAGTGCTTCAGGAAACCGAATAACCAGGGAGAGGGGCACCAGTTTGTGTGCTTTACTACAGCTACCGGAATCGAAGATTTGCCAGTTGCCAGCTTTGCGACCAGTCCCAGTGCAATGCAGGAGTCCCCCAACGTCCTCCCTCTTGTCCCCGCGACTGACGCTCAGGAACAGAAGTCTTCAGCTGCATATTTTTCTTCATTGTAAGGTACTATGAAAACCGGACTGAGAGAACTTGCCTCTCAATGCGAAAGTGCTTGGAACTTTGGCAACTTGCAGGCCTAGTCAGCTTGTGACCCGACATATGAACCTTTCTTTTACAAACTACTTCTGAGAACTTTGGCGAAGACTTTTTCCGTTTAACTACCAGAAATTCTTTATCCTATACAAGACTTTAACCCATTGACTTTGGCCTACCCTATTGCATTGAATTGGCTCCTTTGGTGAACTCAAACTATTTGCACTGTCTAAGAGTAACTGTAATATTCTTTTTATTAACCTATGCCTTTTTGCTCCTACTTCAAATTACTCTGAATGCCATTTTGCTCCTCCTTCAAAGTAGTTGAAATGCCTCAGACCTGTACCGTGTAAAGTACTGAAGTATATTTTGTGTGATATAGATTGCCTCCTTCTAGTGACTGTTTTATAACTGACTGTGAAATAAATTAATAAGTGTTTTTACCAAGAAACCTGGAGTATAAGAGTTTATTTGAATACTTGTGATTGTAGCCCTCTGTGTAACATCATTACAGCTCACATTCCCCTCTTGAGATAAGCCTGGCTGCTCAGCAACGCTACCAAAACTGTGTAGTTGGTTTTGTTTACACCAGTAGTTCTAGTTGTGTGTAGTGGTCCAAAGGGTACCACATACAAACTTTGCCTAACAAACCCCAAGGCAAACTTTGCTGGATGACCTTCCCCAACTGGCTGTACTTCTTTGCTGCTGCTGGAACCGAGTGCCAGGGGTCAAGAAATCCATAGTAGAGTGCATCATATTTAAGCCGGACCAGAGCTCCAGGATGATCCTGAGGACACTCCCGAAGCAGGATGACCCAAGCCAGAGTCACCTCACCAGAGTGATGAACCACAGAAGCAAGGGAAGCCTCTCAAGTATCCAACAACCACAGTGGTTCTATTTGCCGGTAGCTGAAACCGCAAAGTGCTGCTGATCTGAAAAGAGCCCATAGCCTCTGACGACCTTCAAACTGCAGTGCAGGAGTCCTCCAGAAGTCCTCCCTCTTGTCCCTATGACTAAGGGCCAGGATCTGCAAGACTGCAACCAGAACAGAAGCCAGCTGGATCCTCTTCGTCAAACCTAAGGTAATGTGCTGACTAAGGGGTACTTACCTCTTTTGTCTGTAGCTTGCATTATCTCACTTGAGACTTACAGTAGCTGCTTTTTACAGAGTTAATTTCAGCTCTGACCTTCACAAGCCTAATGGCTTGTGGCCCAACAGTGATTCCTTACAAACTCTCTAACTTTGTGCAAGAATGTTGTCCTATCTAAAGAAGTGCTTCAGCTCCATAGACATTGGTCAAATTGACTTTGACTGTCCTGGCTCCCTGCAGACTCTTCTGACCCATTGACTTTGATTCTAACTGTCCCTCATAGGTGGTGCATAAATGGACCTTGTATTGCTGGGAAAGATCTAATCTAGACTTCATTGGGAGATTGAAAAGTGCTTACATGCTCTGAGAAACTGTGTCCTTCCCTAGCCTTTTCTTTGTTCACAACCTCAGAATGTATTAAGTACCAAAAAGTGATATATAAATGCCAATATTGCCTAGTAATTGAAGTCACCCTAGTGTGTAGGAAATGTATTGACAGCATCTCTAACGTGTATCTACCTGCTCATTCTAAATCTGAGAAAGTGGTATGAAGTGTATTTTGATTGTTGCATATTGCCCTTTTTAAGGAAGGCTTATTTAAAACTGACTGTTAAAAAAATAATTATTTTCCTAGATTACCTTGAGTGTAAGTGTTATTTGGATACTTGTATGTGTGGATTTTGATGCTACAGCTCTACAGCTCACATTTACCCCTCTTGCGATAGGTCTGGCTGCTCAGTCACTCTACCAACTTGTGTAGTACAGACATATACCAATAGGTGGGTTACCTAATAACAAGAAGACAAGACTGGTGTAGTCTTCCACCGGGTTACTGCATGCAATCTTGCCTAAGAAGCCCTATGTGAAACATCTTATTGTGAATAAGACCCTTTTGGCTTGTGAGGAATCAAAGAAGCTGTTGTGTGAAAGAGACACGTTTGCCACTCCTAGGAAGCTGTTGTTTGAAAGTAATGTTACAGAGAATTTCACTGCTGTGCTAAATTCCATTCCACCTTAGAGACCCCCAGCTTTTTCTGGACTTGGGACTTTTTAATTTCAACTCCTGATTGAATGGGAACTTTTTCTCACTCCCTCCTGTTTCCCCCTGACTAGGCTAGGATTTTATGTTTTCACTGTTGTTGGAGTGTGACAAACCTCTAAGCATCTGCTTTTTGTACAGTGACGCACAGAACCCTCAGGGCAGTGTCACAAAGAAATCCCTTGGATTTCTCTTAAGGTTTAAATTCATTTTCTTGGTTAAACTACTGTTCTCAAGAATAGTAAGGTGAACTTGATCTTACTTACCTTTTTAGTTTGTAGGTCCAGCACACGCCATATTTTGTAGAGTGCTGGGAGGTTACCTAGTAGCCCCTTATTTCATGTAAAATGTGTTGTTACACTTACTACTTTAACTGGCTGGTGGCAGTGGTTTACTTTTAACTACCAGTGTGCATTTTTACTACAGGCTGAACTCTCAGCTGCAGTACAGCACCCATGGTTGACCATTTTGTCAAAATGGCCCCTCCCTGTCTTCTTTTTTCACACTTTTCTGTTTGTAAGGTCTTTCTTGGATTTTACTCTGTAAGTTGACAGGTTTTTGCCTTTGGCAGGCTTCAGCCCTGAAGCCTGCCCCTGGCCTTAGTGTGTTTGGAAGGACAGGAAGTGAGGGAGGGTCCCGAAACTACCCTGTCCTTTTTCTCTAGGTGTGCCTGGATGAAACCAGTCCTGATTGGCCGGCTCTGTCTGAGCAGGACAGCCACCCTGCTGGGTGATTGACAACCTAGTGTTGTGAATGAATGAGAACGAGCTTAAAAGGCAAGCTTCTTGGGACTACAGGCAGAGTTGACCACTGGAAAAAAACATCCAAAGAAGAAACCACGAAGAGAAGCCCGCTGCAACCTCCTGGACCTCAAAGTGCCCGGTGAATCCCTGCTGCTGTGCTGACCTCCTTTTTCAAATCGACAGAGAAGTTCCGGCCAGAATAACCTCTCCCCTTAGGCTGGTGTGACCAACTAGCCCGAGACGAATTCCACTTTGGTGCAACCTCCGACTTGCTGTGCCTCTGCAGTGCTGCAGAAGCCCAATGCCAGGGGTCAAGTGTCCATTGCTGAGTGCAACGTCTTCCGCGGAAACGAATCTGGCCAAAAGCTCCAGGAGCCTCCTAAGGACCCTCTAGAAGCAGGAAATCCCGATCCAGATTCCCCTCACCTGGGTCCAGGACCGATGGAGCATGGAAAATCCAACCGGGGATATTCTTTCTGCATCAGTGCTGTTTAGAGACTCTGAAACCACAAAGAGCCGTTGAATCGAAGAAAATCAGTAGCTGACAAAGTCATTTCCCGAGTACTGCAGCAGGAGCCCACCAGACGTCCTCCCTCTTGTCCCCACAACTGAGGCTCAGGAACAAAGGTCTGCTTGGCTGTAGTATGGAGGTATCCAGTTGGAACACATTCTTTAAACCAGAGGTACTGTCTGGGCTTGGGGGTACTTGCCTTATTGCCATAAGTCGTGCTTTCTCATTTGAGAAGTGCACTGACTTAACTTGATCTCACCTCCCCTTGCACAGCTTGTGTGCCTCCAGTGATTTTTTTGAACTATCTGACTTTGGGAAATACTTTATCCAAGAAGAAGTGCATCAGAATAATTGACTGTTTCCATTTGATTTTGTCTGTCTTAGTTCCTTAAAGGCATCCTTCCAAATCTATGGACCTTGGCATTGCTTGTCCCCTCATAGGTTGTAATTTGTTGAATGCTTTTACTGCTGGGAAATGGTTACCTAGATTTCATTTTAGATTTCAAACTGTCTTCACATCATAGGAAAGTATGCTCTATCCTTTCTATTTCCCTAACCCTTCCTTCCTGAAACCAAGAGCCTAAAAAGTATATTGGTGTTTAAGATAAATGCAATACTATCCTTGTTATTGAAATAACTTCAGGTTGTAGGAGAAATGTATTAGCATGACCAAAGAGTATTCACCAATTTTATTGACTTTGTAAAGTGATTCCAAAGTTTGCGCGACTGTTACAAACAATTGCCTTTTTTTAAAGACTGCTTAACTAAAACGGATGTGTAAATAAATAAATATTTATAACTGAACCCCTGAGCGTGTGTTACTCGTTTACTTGTATTTACGGATTTCATTTATACAGCTATACAGCTCACATTTACCCCTCTTGAGATAGGCTTGGCTGCTCAGTCACACTACCAACATGTGCAGAACAGGCCTATACTAAAAGGTCAGTTACCTAATACCAAGCAGATCAGTCTTGTGTAGTGTCACCCATTCTTACCTAACAAGGGACACTTTTGCCATTCTTAGGAAGCTGTTGTGTGAAAAAGACACTTTTGCCATCCTTGAGGAACTATTGTTTGGAAAACACCCTTTTGCCATCCTACCAGAGAAATCCAGGGGAAAGGAATCACCCTCTGGATCCAAGGGTCTCTCCTTGGAAGAGACTTTATTTTATTTGATGTATCTACTCGTTTCAGTTTTGAACACTTATGACAGACCTGAGTCCGAGATACTTTCCTTACACCCTTAGTTTTTCATTTTTAGTGGTAGGGTCAGATTAACCTCTTTTGGACACAAGGACAGTGCATATAATTTTGACGACGAGACACAGACTGATCCTTAGTTTTACTTTCCTAGGTAGGCAAACTCTCTTTAGGATGGGAACAGAGGGCCTTTATCCAACCCTTCTATTTTAATAAAGATGTTTGATTGTTGAAAACATTACAGCTTTGTGTACGCCTCTCGTTTCTGACCGCTCAGACCCTATGCATAAGGCAAGCCTAAAAGATCTCAATTACAAAGTTGCTTTTCTAATAGCCATTACTTCTGTTAGAAGGGTAAGTGAGCTCCAGGCATTGTCCATAAAAGTACCTTTCGTCACAATACATAAAAATAAGATGGTCTTAAGAATGCACCCACGATACAGACCAAAGTTCATTTCCAAATTTCATGTCAGTCAATCTATTGAACTTCTAGCGTTCTTTCAGGACCAGCAGAACTCTGGAAAGAGAGCCTTCCATACACTAAATGTTAGGAGAGCTGTCATGTACTAACCTGTAAGGGAGACTCGATTGTTGGTAAGGACATTGAGCGGGAAGCACCACAAGGTGAATAGTGGGGTCCTTTCCGTGACAGAGAGGACAGCAAGGGCGTTGTAACGGAGGAGGCAGTAATGCCGGTATGGAGCGAAACGTGGGTAATCGGAGGAGCAGACCTGCTCATGGAACCACAAGCAGACACTGTTGCATGGGAACAAGCAGTCCTGCGGTCAGATGCAATGCTGACCTGACTGAAGTTGGGGTGGGTGTGCGTCCGAATGGAGCACCGCGACCCAACCCGGCCGCTAAGGCAACAGGCGTAGAAGAAACGATGGAGGCCAGCAGAAACACTGCTATGGCCGATGTTACAACGAACGGCAGAATGACTCAACCATGTGGGCCTGCAGGCTCCATGGCAAGCGAACATGACTCAAAAACGGCAGCCGGCATACACGGCCCTCGCACACCACTTCTACCCGCAACATTCTTTCTGGTCACAAAAATACTTAACAAACCATATTAACATACAGGATAATTGTACCTTGGAGCAAGGGGGCCCTGGAGTACCAACTCAGAAGCCACGAAGCAAGGCACTACAGGATGCCAGGTTGTGGAAAGAAAGGGGCAGGGTTTGGGGAGGTTTTTATAACTTCCAGGAGATACTTGATCCTGATTGGGTAGGCAGCCTCCAGCCCCTATTTAAGGTTGAAACCAAGGAAGGGTTAACGTGTTCTTTTGCGTGTAATTTCAGAGATGAGAAGAATCAGAGGGGAGAGCACCTGAACCCTGTTGGGCTTACGAAGACTAGGAGGAAGAAAAGCCTGAGAGTTCATCCTGATACTGGAAGAAACCAGAAGAGACTCTGAGAATGTATTTTTCTATATTTTCCAGAAAGAAAGGACATTATTTCTGAGGACCGGATTTAATTTTTCTTAAGGTCTCTGTTTATTTTCAAGAATTCTGTTAAGCCATTCAGTTGTCCTGCCCATCCTTACATATTTTGGTGGCAGCGGTGGGATCCTGGTAACGCCATGGAGAACATAATTAAGGCTTTAGCAGATGGATAACAGCTGATACAGGTGCAAAGTCACCAAGCCCAAAGTGACAGACAAGCCTTACAACAAGCCATTCAGATACAAGTGGCTAATCAAGATGCATTGATGATAGTCACTGAAGTAATGGTCTCCTCCAGAGGGCAAATGCATGCGCCGACCAACGTCCTACAGAAATTCCAAGCAGGTGAAGATCTGAGTTATTTCTTCACTAATTTTGAGAGGGTAGCTTGCATCTCGCTGTGGCTAGTGGAAAAATGGGGCCTCTTCATAGCACCCTTGTTGACCAGATCAATGCAAGGGGCCCACCAGGCCGCAAACCCTAACGGCGACTCCTCGTATGCCGATATCAAGAGGTCTATACTGGAAAGGATGGGCATAGATGATGAAGCATATCGAGTGTGGTTAAGAGAGCCGATATTGCATCCAGGAGAAACACCCCGACAGCTGTACTACAGACTACCTGACCTAACAGAAAAATGGCTTAAACATGCTACCTGTACAATACCGGAATTGACCGAAAAGATTGAACTAGAACAGTTTATAGAGGCCCTGCCAACCCTGGGTGCGTCAACACCACAAACCATCATTGATGGAGGCCATTGACATAGCCTCAGCCTTTCAAAAACCAAATAGCGCTCGGCCCATTACTCAAGAGCCAGTAAAAACTGGTACAACAAGGGGAACAGCCAACGCTGAGACGAAAACACTTCGACCTTAATCTAAAGGAACAAGCTGGCCCATTGTGAATCGTCAGCCGCAATGTTTTGATTGTGGCGATGGGGACACATTGTGAGGTTCTGCACCAGAAAGACAAAGGTCGAACCTATGTACGTCGGGTTTGTACAACGACAGGAGTTCTGGCGCCGAAATGAGCCATACATACTGGAGGTGCGAGTGGATGGGACTCCAAGATGAGGGCTCCTGGACAGCGGCAGCAAGCAGACAGCAATTCGTCCAGAAGTAAGTGGGGCAGGGATGATTGGGAGCAACAAAATTCCCATTAAATATGTGCATCGAGACACTAAGATGTACCCTGAAAAACACATTAACATAGAGATCAACAGGATTTCCACTAACATGTAGGTTGCCGTAATGCCCCACCTGTCAGCCCTGGTTCTGTTAGGAACTGACCTTCCAATGTTCCAGGAGTGTGTGACAGATATAGAATGGCTAAGGAATGCTCCCTTTCCCCACATGGAAATCACACCGAAGAAGTACAGCGAACCAATAAGAGTAGAAGGGAGGTACGAACAGGAAAGAAAAACTGGGCAGAGAAACATAAGATCAGTGCACTTATAGACTGGATTCCTGAAGATAAAAATCCAACCTTCAGGAGCAAATTGGTTACCTGAAAAGTGCAAGAGGACAAGCCCAACCTAATCCACCCTGTCCTAATAGCTATCCATGGTTTAAAGCTCACAAGGGTCTTATATACAGGGTGACAACAGACCAAGGAAAAGGGGAAGTAGAACCCTTGCTAGTACCACATGGCTTCAGAATAACAATACTCAGATTGGCCAATGACGAGGCTACAGGGAGACATTTGGGAAGAGAAAAAACGCTCAGAAAGGCTACTGTAGAGGTTTTGCTGGCCAGTGGTATACAGAGATAAAGCTACATTTTGTGAAGTGTCCCATCTGTCAGAAGACTAACCCTTCCAAACCCTTAAAGGCTGCTTTGAAACCCATGCCTCTTATTAAGTCTTATTAAGGAACCATTCTATAGGATTGGAATGAACATAGTTGGGCCATTAGAACCAAACAGTCATGGCCACCAATATTTATTGGTTATTGTAGAGTATCCCACCAGGTACCCGAAGGCATTTCCAATGAGGGGAATAAGCTCTACTCAAGTGTGTAAGCAATTGGTGCTGCTTTTTGCAAGAGTAGGCCTACCTGCAGAAATTGTAACAGACCAAGGTAGAAGTTTTGTCTCGGGAATAATGAAAAGGGTTTGTAACCAGCTCCACATAAAACAAATACGCACCTCAGTGTACCATCCACAAACAGATGGGCTGGTGGAACGGTAGAATAAAACAATCAAACAAATGCTCAGGAGAGTAATAGCTCCTACGTGAAAAGGCTGGGACCTGGTGATCCCTTGCATCCTCATGGTGCTGAGAGACAACCCTTCAGTCATCCACAGGCTTTTCGCCCTTCAAACTACTATTTGGCCACAGACCTCGAACCATATTGGACATAGCAAAAAGTGAATGGGAAGAGCAGGAAGAAGAGAAGGCTATCTCACTAAGTTAAGATAATTAGCATAGGACAATCTGGGTAGGTCTCAACTGGCACAAGAAAAATATTATAATAAACATACGAGAGTCCTAAATATTCTAAGTGGGTGACAAGGTATTAGTATTACTCCCTACCTTAAATAACAAAATATTAGCTCAGTGGATGGGTCCTAACAAAATTCTAGCAGTTCTTGGACCAGTAAACTATCTGGTAGAAGAGCCAGACAGAAATGAGAGAAAACAGAATGATCATTTAAACCTCCTTAAAGAATTGAAAGAACCAGATCCTTCACCGTCTCGAGTACAGTCACTCGAGATAGACCCAACCCAATCCACCTTCAATTCGATCCAATGGATAGTACAACTCAGCCAAGCGGAAAAACAGGAGGTGGAGGAATACCTAGCCCCACTAAAACATGTGTTTTAGTTTTTTCCGGGAAAGACAAATCTGGTAAAACATTCGATCAATACTGACCCCACAAAAATAGTAAGAGTGCATCCCTATAGACTCCCGGAGAGCAGCCATTCAGGCAGAAGTGGAGGACATGTTGAATCTGGGGGTTATAGAACCCTCAACTAGCCCCTGGTCTTTGCTTATTGTGCTAGTTCCGAAACCGGATGGGTCAACAAGGTTTTGTATGGACTACAGAAAACTGAATGCCATATTCACGTACCAGGCATATCCAATGCCCCGCATTGATGAACTATTGGAAAGGTTGGGGGCAGCTCAGTTCTTCAGCACAATAGACCCTACCAAAGGTTATTGACAGATCCCTCTCCGACCAGAAGACAAAGGGAAAACCGCGTTTTCTACACCCTCAGGGTTATATCAATTTACAGTGCTTCCGTTCAGCCTTCATGGGGCACCTGCAACCTTCCAGTCCCTAATGAGCCAAGTTTTGGCCCCACATAATCAATATAGCTCAGCGTACTTGGACAATATCATCGTTTTCAGTAATAACTGGGAAGAGCATCGCCAAGCATTTAAAATTGGTGGTAGCTACATTAGAGCGGGCTGGCCTCAACATAAACCCTAGAAAAACTGTACTGACAGCCCAACAGACAAAATACCTGGGATACCTGGTTGGTGGAGGCGTCATCAGGCCACAAATGGACAAGGTTGGAGCAATAATGAAGTTACCAATGCCTAGCAACAAGAAACAAATCAGAGCTTTTCTGGGTTTTGTGGGGTACTACCGTTGCTTTATACCCCTGTTTTCCAACATTGCCAATCCATTGACGAATGCTCTGAGATCATGTTATAAAAGCGAGATATTACACGACAAAGAAGCTAAAGCGGCCTTTAATCCACTCAAAACCGCCATCTCGGCACTGCCAGTGTTGCACTGTCCTAACTTCAACCAGGCTTTTTTGTGCAGACTGATGCGTCAGGTTCGGGTTTGAGTGTTGTTTTATCTCAAAGTGATGAGAACGAGTTACGCCCAGTGGCTTTCAACAATAGAAAGCTTCTGCAACATGAATTTGCATACTCAACCATAGAAAAGGAATGCTTGGCAATAAAATGGTCCATAGAGACATTGCAATATTACTTAATAGGGCG
Organism: Ambystoma mexicanum; assembly: GCF_040938575.1. Lineage (NCBI taxonomy): Eukaryota > Metazoa > Chordata > Amphibia > Caudata > Ambystomatidae > Ambystoma > Ambystoma mexicanum. The sequence continues at coordinate 987,687,269 of NC_090925.1, forward strand.
GCCTTTTACTGTCTTTACGGACCATGCTCCATTACAATGACTCGCCTTACAAAAAGACTCCAACCAAAGAGTGCTAAGATGGTTCCTCACGCTACAAGCATTCCGGTTTACTAACATTCACAAACCCGCAGCATTCCAAGTCATTCCGGATTACCTCTCAAGGAGCTTAGATCGGCCAGGCCGGCTCGATCCTTCGGTGGGTTTATGTAAGGTAGACTCGGTTGTTGGTCAGGACATTGAGCGGGATGCAACACAAGGTGAATAGTGGGGTCCTTTCCGTGGCAGAGAGGACAGCACGGGGGTTGTAACGGAGGAGGCAGTTATGCCGGTATGGAGCGAGACGTGGGGAATCGGAGGAGCACACCGGCTCATGGAACCACAAGCAGACACTGCCACGTGGGAACAAGCAGTCCCGTGGTCAGACACGGACGCCAACCCGACTGAAGTTGGGGTGGGCATTCGTCCTGTGAACGGAACGCTGAAGAAAGGACACCAGCAGCGGCAAGACGGAAAGGAGAAGATCAAAGGAGAACAATTAATCACAGAGCAATGGAAGGAAGAAAGCATGGTTCGTTCGACATAGACCAAACGAAGTGGGTAGAACAACAATGTCGAGGGCAAACATGGTCAAAGGCGGCTAATGGCCGTGAGTCCTCGGAAGGTGGGGTTAGAGAAGACAGGAACAGAAGCCTCCCGGCCGTACCCGCTCCCCTATACCCAAGAAATATACTCTTATGTCAGCAGGGTAACATCAATCAGACCAGTTATGCCCCCCAACAGCCGGTGGATTACCATCGAGCAGTTCCGTTCACATGGCAGTGGAAAGCCGCGACAGAGAAACAAGTGAGAGTACCGGATTACGGAGAACCCCGGCAACGCTCACCTTTCATTTCTCGTTGCAGAGGTCCAGCGACTGCGGCGGTGTCGGCTCACGTGGAGGCCGGCGTTCCGTCCGGTTGCACAGGCTTGGTGGACCAGGCATGGAGGCAACCTTCGTTACGAGAGAAAGGGGCGGGGCTTATGGGAACTTTTATAGACTACCTGAACAACACCTCCCTGATTGGTTCACAACCCTCCAGCCCCTATATAAGGTGGAGACAAATGACGGACTGGGTGTGTCTTCTCCATTCCCTTGCAGGAACCCGAGAGAGAAGGAGCACCCGAGACACTGTGGGCTTATGAGAACTAACTACACCTTTGTGAAGCCTCATCCTTATTACAGAAGAAAGGAGTAATCTTTATTAAGAACCTTTTCAGTTGAAGCAGTTATCCCTGCATCCTGAATAAAGGTTTGTTTTTTTGGTTCAACAATCCTTGCTGCCAGGCCTCTCATTTACACGTCCGAATGGAGCACAGCGATCCAACCTTGCCACCAAGGCAACAGGCGTAGAAGAAACGCCGGAAGCCAGGAGAAACACTGCTAGGGCCGATGTTACAACAAACGGCAGAATGACTCAACCACGTGGGCCTGCAGGCTCCATGGCAAGCGAACATGACTCGAAAACGTACCATCGAGAGCTGGCATACACAGCCCTCGCACACCACTTCTACCCGCAACATTCTTTGTGGTCACAAAAACACTTAACAACCCATATTAACACTACAGGATAATTGTACCTTGGAGCAAGGGGGCTCTGGGGTACCAACTCAGAAGCCACGAAGCAAGGCAGTACAGGATACCGGGTTGTGGAAAGAAAGGAGTGGGGCTTGGGGAGGTTTTTATAACTTCCAGGAGATACTTCATCCTGATTGGGTAGGCAGCCTCCAGCCCCTATTTAAGGTTGAAACCAAGGAAGGACTAATGTGTAATTTCAGAGACGAGAAGAATCAGAGGGGAGAGCACCTGAACCCTGTTGGGCTTACGAAGACTAGGAGGAAGAAAAGCCTGAGAGTTCATCCTTATACTGGAAGCAACCAGAAGAGACTGAAAATGTATTTTTCTATATTTTCCAGAAAGAAAGGACATTATTTCTGAAGACCTGATTTCTTTTTTTTTTTAAGGTCTCCGTTTAATTTTTTTTTTAATACATTCAAGAATTCTGTTAAGCCATTCAGTGGTCCTGCCCATCCTTACAAACCCCAATAAAACAAAGCTAATCAGGAAAACAGACCAGTTCTAAGTTTCCCTAAGTGCCGAAGAGAACGGGGCCCTGTTTTAAAGGCAACCATTTCTAAATGGATAGTAAAAAGCATACAGCAGTGTTACAGGTTACCCAACAAGGAACTACCATTTACACCTAGAGCACACACTACACGTAGTAGAGGTGCTACATTGGCCTTCATTGCAAATGTACTTTTGGAGGCAATCTGTAAACCAGCTACATTGAGTTCATTTCAAACCTTCACTCAACATTACTCTGCTGAGTCACAAGCAAGGAATAACTTACAAGTGGGACATGCAATGTTAAAACATTTCTTTGCCTGTTCCTTCAAACAACCCACCTCCTTCTCCTGGTACTGTGCGCTAGCCCATGAAACGCATGGGATTGTAAGCAGATCCACAAGCATTGGAAGACAAACATTCCTTCTGGAGCTTGTGGATCTGCTTAGATCACCTGCTCTGAATAGTCCGACATCTAGCTGAAGTTGCAGAGTATTACAAGATTTATTTTCGAAACTCAAACGGACGTCGACTTGGTGTGATTAGTAACACTATCCCTAGTGTAACGTGTACTGTACCCATGGTCCTTCACGCATCGAGGTCCCTCAGATTGTTTTTTTCCGCCACCAAAGTCGGTCGCAAATGCAGAGTTCTCGTCTAGGCTGATGCCTTTGATTTACAAAAAGTTATATTGGTAGAATGTCTTCTTTTCTTTTATTGTTTGCCTCGCCGCACGACTGCTCATCGACTCGACAGCTCCTGACGAATACCCATAGCATCGACAACTGATCGATCGATGCCCAGACGCGGCCTTACAGGCCTTTTTGGGCTCTGGCCCATTACAGTAGGGAGAGAGGAGGGCGGTTCTCTATACTGACTCCTTTTAGAGAATGTTTATCCCTATTAGGTAAGATTTTCACAGAACTGGTAAATCTTCCTGACTTGGGTCAACCCCAGAACGTTTTGCTTTACTAGTGGGATATTTTTCCTAAATGCCACTGTGAGTGGGAACCTTTTTCCATACTCAAAATCTTTCTCTTTTTATGGGTGTCATTTTTTTGACCTCCATCGTGTCTTTTTAAAGTTATCCTCTTTAACAACTTATTGGCAATAAGTGCCTGTTGTTGCTGTGTTGCCCTAGGGTCTCCCATTTAACTTTCTTTTGCTAACCTTGAGAGAACTACAGTTCCCAAGGGTAGAAAGGATCTTCGGATCCCTTTTACATTTTATTTGGTGAAACCAGCACACCCCACCTTATGTGGAGTACTGGGGAGATACAATGTATCTCCTTTCACTCTAAAACTGTAACAATTCTGTTACAGGGACAAGCTTACCTTCAATGGCTGGTGGCAGTGATACCTTGTATTAATTTGGTGCACCTTTACCGCAGGCTGTGTTCACAGCTACAGTGTAGTATAGGCACCTAAGGGTGTTCATTTTACCAAAATGGACCTTGTCTTCTTTTTTTGCCATTTTAGTGTTTCTTGTCCTTTTCTTGTTCTTTCCCCTGACATCCAGGCTGGGAAATTATCTTCGGCGGGAGTCCTATGGACTCCCCGCCCAGGCTCCAGTCTGTGAGGGCAGAAGTGAGGGAGGAGTCCAAAACTCTGCAGCCCTTTGTCTGAATGGGGACAAATCACAGTGGGGGGGCTGGCTGTCCTGATTGGACAACCAGACTTTCTCTTCTTGTAAAATGCAGGGAGAGAATACAGAAGTTGTGCTGTAGTTCATGTTAAATACTGCAAACCTGTAAGCTGAAGTAGTAGACCACTGGAACCGAAACCTAAGAGGATGATGAAGGAAACGCAGCAGAAAAGATTTCCAGCTACCGCAGAGCCTGCTGTGTAACCAGAGCCTCCTGTAGCCCTTACTTCCAATCGGCCTGGGGACTCCAAAAAAGACAACCCTGACCCAGAGCCTGGTGAGACCCACTAGACTCAAGAAGACCTGCATTTTGAGCCATCCCACGCGTTGCTGCCATCTTGCGTTGCTATAATACCCTGGGACCTCCAGCCACCGTGCGGTGCATAGTCTTCCGAATACCGAATCTCGCTGAAACTTCGTGGGTATCCTGGTGGATCTCCAGAGACACGAGTCAAGTCCGAAAAGTCCCCTCAACAGAGTGCTGGACCTTTGTAACGATGAGAATTCAACCACAATTTTCTGTCTTCTTCTGTGCTCCTTGAAAAGGCGCCAAATCCGCAGAACCGCATTCAGCCGCGAGGAAAACCTTGCCTAGAGCCTTCTTCATGGACCCCTGCTGCAAAGTTCCTTCTGGCGTCTTGTTTTCAGTCACCACGACAAGGAATCTACTGACTGGGTATTTGGCTGCAGACCCTGAAGTCCTCCTGCTGCAAATGCTGAGGGTTAATGTTAGCTTGGGTATGTCTCTTAGGATTTCTGTGTAGCTGTGGGGTGTTTTTTGTGATGGGGGAGGCCTCTCACCCAGTGCACCCAGTCCCACTGCTAGAGTCCTGCTATGGTGTCTTCTCTGAAGCCCCTGGACCCTCTTCTAACTCAGAAGTAAAGTACTCACCTGTTTGTCCAGTCTTCCTAAGGAACTCTGACTTTTGCTCCTTAAGAACCTATCTGGACACTGCCTGTGGACACTAGATCCTTGTGACCCCCCTTCTGCCACTGAGAACACTCATACTCCAAGAATAAAGGAGCGACTTTTAAGGGACTGGGCCTTTTGACTAGAGAAGAAAATAAGTGTTTAAAAGTTACTTACTTGTAAAAGAGTTAGTCAGTAACTGTAAACTCCTAAGAGTTAACAGTTACAAAAGTTCTTACTTACCTTTTTTTTTTTTTTTTAAAATGTATTTTATTTTATAACAACCACACAGTGCAACAGAACATAAATAGAACACATCAAGCCACAACAAAGGCCAAACAACAGATATGAAAAGAAAAGAAAGAAAAAACAGAACAAAATTAACTTAACAATCCCCTTCCCTCCCCCCTATGAGCCTGTAGGGTGTCCACCATCATTGTGCGTTCCGTGTGGTGGGGTTCCGTCGCTCTCAGATCCAGCCGAGGTCAACCCCGTACTAAACAGTTCAGCCACTAGCACCTTCCATGCCGTGAGGGAGCTCACCTCTTCCTCCCCTCCCGCCCTGCTGGCCTCCCACCATGCTGTCGTCTCGGCGGCAGCCCATTTCTGGAGGTCACGCCACCATACCTCCACCCGTGGCCTCTGACAATTCTTCCATCCCATGGCTATTCTGCGTTTGGCAAGCGTATAAGCCAAATCTTTAAGCTTCTCCACGTGCCGAAGCTTGCGCGCCCTGGGGTACCCTCCAAGCAAACAGGCCCAGGCCGAATCTATCTTAAGTACAATGCCCCTCCCTGCCAGCTTCTGCGCCACTTCACACCAATAGGTTGCAATCACAGGGCAGGCCCAGAACATGTGAATCATATCAGCGTTCTCTGTGTTACACTTGGGACACGCCTGGCGCCCAGCGTCTCGAAATCTGGAAATTCTCAGGGGGGTCATGTATGCCCTATGCGTGATATATAGTTGTATCTGTTTAAACCTGGCGTTTCTCGATACTTTTTTGTGGTACCCCAGGGCGCGCTCCCACTGCCCATCCGCCATCGGGGCCCCCATCTCTTTTTCCCTTTCCAACCTCAGGTACCCCAAATCCTTCCCAACCTTTGCCATCAGCATTTCGTACAGCCTGGAGACCTCATGCCCGCCCTCGGATGCATCATACATAATCTCCAGCGTCGCATCCGGCTCGTCAGCCAATACGGTCTCGGGCCAAGTGCTCCGGACCTCCCTGACCACTCTGTGGAACGTCATGTATTGCCCCGCATGCAGCCCCGCCCCCGCCTCCAGATCTGCGAACTCCGCCAAGGCCCCATCCTGCCAAATGTCCCCCAAAGTGACCAGCCCCACTGACTCCCAGTATGTTCGCAGGATGGCCCTAAGCTGTCCGTCTTCCCCTGCCAAGGCCACCAGCGGCAGCTGAGGCATGCACGGCAGGGGATCCCCCATCATCCGGCAGGCTCTTCGCCACATGTTCCTGCCCAACGCTAGCATCTTAGGACGCCCCCTCGTCCATGTGCTGGATACCCAAATAATCTCTCGCAGGTAGAAGGGGGAGCAGTCCTTTCCCAACAGTCTATGTTCCGGGGTTTCGTCGTCCGAAAGCCACTTGGCCACGTACTGCAGCTGCGCTGCCACGTAGTAGGCTTCAAAGTTCGGCAGCCTCACGCCGCCTTTCTCATAAGCCTCCTGCAATTTCCACAATGCGACCCTGTTACGCGTGCCCTGCCACAAGAAATCTCTACATACCCCATGTAGTCTAGCAAAAAACCCCTTGGGTATCATGTATGGAATGTTATTGAAATAATGCAGCAGCCTAGGTAGCACGACCATCTTAAGCATGGCACCCCGGCCCATCATCGCCAAGGGTAGTTTCTCCCAAAACCTCATGCACTTCTCGATCCTCCCCACTGCCAATTCAGTATTGTGCCTGTGTTCCTCCCCGGTCGTGTGATATACGTCTATGCCAAGGTACCGAAAGGTGCTTGTCGCCCATGGGATTCGCAATACTGGCAACCTCTCAGCCGGTATCCCCACATAGCCGCCCAGCGGGAACAGGGTGGATTTCCGAGGGTTGACCGCTATACCAGAAAGCCAAGCAAACCTCTCCATCACCTCCAAGACATATTGCAAGTTCTCTTCAGGGTATTGGAGGTACAACAGCATGTCGTCGGCATACAGGGATATCAGATGGCTCTCCCCCCCCACCTCTATGCCCACCGGGTCATACTGTTGCCGGAGGTAAATTGCCAAGGGCTCAAGGGCCAGGATGTACAAAATTGGGGACCAAGGACATCCCTACCTGGTGCCTCTACCCAACTGCCACCTGTCCGACACAACTGCCCCCGTACGAACTCTGGCTAGAGGCGCGCTATATAATAATTCGGCCCACCTCCTGTACCCTGGCCCCATTCCGAAGTGATCCAGTGCCGCCAACAGCCACGGCCAACGAACAGAGTCGAACGCCTTGACCGCATCCAGCGCCACTATCGCCATTTCGCCGTCTTTGCTACATCCCCATTCGACCACTCTGTGTAGGCGTCTATGGTTGTGGGTAATGTTCCTGTCCGGGACATAGCCCGTCTGGTCAGGGTGAATCAGCTTGCCTATCACTCTCCTCATTCTGGCCGCCAAGACAGCTGTTAGGATCTTGCTGTCCTGGTTCAGCATTGACAAGGGTCGATAGGAGCCGCAGCCGTGTCCCGGTGTATTGTGCTTGGGGAGTGGCACTATGACCGCTTCCCTGAGTGATTCTGGTAGCCGTCCTAGCTCAAACGCCTCATTAAACATGTCCAGCATGGGTGGGAGTACCTCCTCCCCATACGCCTTATAAAACTCGCTGGGGAACCCGTCCGCCCCCGGGGCCTTGCAAGTGGGCAGCTGTCGCACTATTTCTCTGAGCTCTTCCAGAGTGATCGGAGCATCCATCTCCTCTCGCTCTTCATCGCTGATTCTGGGCAGGCCTATATCCCCGAGTACTTCATCTATCTCCTCTCGGCTCCCCCCTTCCCGATCTTCATACAATGTTTGGTAATATTCTGCGAATGCCCCATTTACCCCTTCTTGCGTATCGATCTCCGCACCCCCTTCAGTGATGACCGATCGGATCTGAGCCCTAGGGGTTTCGCTCTTATATAGCCAAGCGAGGAGCCTGCCTGTCTTGTCCCCACCCGCATGCAACCTCTCAATGTACTTCGTATAATTCAGGTTACAAAGTCTGTCCCAATGCCCAGAGCACCGCTGCTGCAGCTCAGTAACTACTTCCACATCGGTCCCACCCTTCTCCAATTCTTTTTCCAGCTCAATCTCGGCCTCTCGCAGGTCGGTCAGGATTCCGCCCATTAATCCCTTGGACTTCGCGATAGCAGCTCCCCTCATCACCACCTTAAAAGCCTCCCACAAAGTACCAGCCGATTTGACACTCCCTGTGTTCGACTCAAAGTACGCGACTATCTCCTCCCTCATGTCCTCCTTGAATACCGGATCCCGTAGCGCTTCCGCCCGTAGGCGCCATGTTGGAATCCGTGCACGTGGGGGGCGCAGCCGCCAATGCATGATTAGGGGCGAGTGGTCCGAGAGGACCCTCGCCCTGTAGTCAATCTGTTCGCACTCCGTAAGGATGTCTGGAGTGGCAAAAAAGTAGTCGAGCCTCGTGTGCAGTTGGTGCGGAGCCGAATAGTGCGAATACTGCCTCCCACCCGGGTGTCTCGCTCTCCACACGTCTACCAGGCCTAGATCCGCTAGCAGCGACTGCAACACCTTGGCCGCTGGACTGGGCCTAACCATTTTGTCATCCGACCTGTCCTCCCTGGGGTTAAGCACACAATTAAAGTCTCCACCCCAGATTACTGTGCTCCCCATCCCTTCACCGAGTCTCGCGCACAGTGTCTTGAAGTAAGTCGCTGTGTCCTGGTTGGGCGCATAAGTGTTTATGATACAGACAACCCTACCTTCCACAATCCCCCAAACCATGGCCAGCCGCCCGTCCGACTCCACAACCTCCCCCAAGAGCTTGAACGGGACATGTGGTGCAACCCAAACCAGCACACCCCTGGCATACGCAGAGAATGTGGATCCAACCACTGTCCCCCTCCATTTTCTCCGCACCATTTCAAGTTTGTCCCGTGTCAAATGCGTCTCCTGTAACAGGGCCACGTCTATCCTCTGCCTCTTCAAATACAACATGACCTTATTACGCTTCAGGTAGCTATTCAACCCTCTAACATTCCATGTCAATACCTTAAGGTCTCCCATGATTTATCCGTAGCTCCCACTTCCCCCTCTGGTCTGATCGCCTCCCCCCAGTCCCGACTACATCCCTTCTCAGTTTCTTCCCCAGGCTCACATAACAACTAACACCCCCCACCCCCCCTAACCCAACCAACCGCCCAGTTCCATCCCTGGATCTCAGGCATCCCCATGTTCGGTTCTCCACGGAAGCCCCCGTAGAGAACCCGACAGGGTGTCACACCTCACACAGTGACTAACCTAACCACACACTGGGGTACGAATAAAACGGCCCTCGGATGCCCCCTACACATTTATATCCGCGCTCGCGGACCATGTTCGAGACAGTTAAGAAAAATGCATCCCCATCACAAAGTGGCAAAGACTATATTCCAGTCCAAATGTTCAAAGTCCGCCAGGCCCCCTGTTTCACTTAGCTCTCCCTGCTCCGTCCGCCATCTGCTCATCAGGCTCCTGAGGGCAGTTCTGCGCATCGAGCCATTCCATGGCCTCCTCAGGGGTGTCGAAAAACAGCGTCTTAGCCTTGAAGAAGACCTTAAGTTTGGCTGGGTAGAGTAACATATACTTGAAACCGGCCGTCCGCAGGCGCCTTTTGACCGCCCCAAAGTTCATCCGACTGCGCTGCACTTGTAGAGTGTAGTCGGGGTAAGCAGAAATGGTTGCCTCCCCTCGCCGTATGGTGCCCCCTTTACGAAAATGTTCCAGAATCTTCTCCCGGTCTTTGTAGTTGAGGATCTTGGCGATCACGGGCCTGGGCGGATTACCCGGCGGTGGCCTTCTGATCAGGGCCCTGTGTGCCCTCTCCACTGCAAATCCCTGCGTTAGGGCACCTCCGGTGATCTCCTGCAGCAGCAAAGTCTCAATAAAATCTGTGGGATTCTGGCCCTCAGCTCCCTCCGGTAGGCCCACAATCCGGATGTTGTTTCTGCGGGCCCGACCTTCTGCCTCTTCAGCCCTGCTTTCCAGGTTGCCTACCCTCTGCACCAGGGCATGGATCTCTCGTTTGTGCGCGGTGCATTCTACCACAGTCGGGCCCATCTCCTTCTCCAGGGTCTCTGTACGCTCGGCCAGGGTTCGCACATCTTGCCTCAGGAGGTTCACGTCCTCCTGTACCGCCCCGACCTGAAGTTCCATCGCAGTTTTTAATTCGGCCACCGCAAGTTGGAGTTTGGTCTCCCATGTCGCCTTCAGATCTGCGATCGCTGCCAGGACCTCCTGGTTCGTTCCTCCTGCGGCCATCTCCTTGGGCTGGGCCTTTTCTTTGCTCCTGGTCCCCTCGGTGCCAGGCGATGTCTTGGCAAATTCGTCGAGCGTGGGCTGTTTATTCTTCGCCCTCAGGAGCTTGCTCGTCATATCTTCGATCAGGAGCGTCCCTTCGATCTCGCTTAGGCCCCAGGCCTGGGGGCACTATGTCCCCCCGTCGCCACACAGTTTCGGCTACCTCCAGTCAAGCTTGCTTTCGCTGGATCGCGCTGAAAGTGAACTGAGGGAATCGCCTCCAGAATCCGGTCCCCGATCCTTTGTCCCAACATCAAGCGGCGGCAGCCATTTTGTCTGCCGGCGAAACTCCGGCCCAAAAACTTCACTCGGCTCCCGGGGACACAAGCGCTGCACAATCCCGTATGAAAATGCATCCACATGTGCAGCCGAGCTTCGCATTTACAGTCATCACCGTCTATGCCACATCGTAGCGGCCGTTGCGCGGATTCAGCCGGATAATGTTCGGATCAGCGGGAGCTCCCGTTCAGGCACGTCCTTTCACATGGCGTCCAAGCCACGCCCCAAAAGTTCTTACTTACCTTTGATGTGTGATGCACTATTCTTAAAAGTATGGTTAACATCTTTCTTTCCTTAGAAACTGTTTTGCCATTCTAATAGAAAGTAGATGTGAAGGTATATTACTCACCTGTGATTAGATTGTGCCTCTTCCCAAAAGTAATGTTTTGTTTTTACCAGATTATCCGTGCAGGGTAATTGTATGAGTGTCCTCCAACTGTTGGTATCACCAACTTAGCCCTGTTAGGATAATTATATGAGTGTGTCCCCCAACTGGGTCTTGCTTCCCCTGACTTGCTGTTAGCCTGCCCAGAATAAGTCTGTATTATACTAACTAGAATTACTTTGAGTCATTCAGTAAAGTGTAACATTAGGGTTTGCTTTCCCTGTGCTGTCTAACCCAGAGTCTGTGGCTCTAACTCTCCCTTATAAGTCCTACATCAGTCACTTGTATAGTTGGGAAAGATCTAACCTGGACACCTTGTGAGATTAAAAAAGTATATGGGTTTTACTTACCTTTAGTTAGCTTTGTGCCATCTAAAAATAAGTTACCAGAGTTACTGCTTATCCCAAGCTGTGTTTCACTGATCTCAAAAGCACTTGTAATTGAATATTACATCCCTAGGTTTTACTCACCTAGTATAACTGTATGTTATCACAAAAGTAGTTAGGTTTTTACTGTACCTGGAATAAATGTTCCACTATTCACAAAAAGTATATTGTCCAGTTGACTGATTATGTGATTTGTACTGACTGAGCGTCACTGTACCACTGATAGGGTCTACTGGCTTTGCATTACTGAATGTAATTGTGAAAGTAACCATTGGTTTTTACTCCCCAAGAATAGGTGTGACCTATACTGAATGTGTATGAAAAGGTTTGACTTTCCTAGAACTAATGTTAGATATTCCAAATAAGGTGTATACTTTGGTCTGTATAGTGTTGTGTTGTTTTAATTGTGATTTCATATAATGTGTTAGTACCTTTTTACCCCTAGATTTATCTGGGTCTACCTGTATTTAAATACATCATCTATGTTTACATGTATAGTGTTTCAGTTTCTTTGGACCATTTGAATTACAATTTCATTTCTACTGATTCTACAGCCCTCTCCCTCCTAAGATAAGCCTGGCTGCTCTGTCTACGTTACCATGAACTCGGGTGGTACAGCCGTATACTAAGAGTGGAGTCTTGCACTGCCTCAGTTGAATGGTTTTTACTAAGTCCTACTAATCGCCAACAGGCTAAAGACATACCCCACAGTGACTCTCGAAGACCCATGCGGTGACCGGGGAAAAAGCCTCAGGTTCCTCACTGTCCCCTGGGCCATCGCGCACGCTTTCGCCTATTGACAGCTCCCGAAAACCAAAAGAAAAGGTCAGTTCGGACACTGCATATAAAAAGACCCTCCTTTTGTGCGAAGAACAGGCGTCGAAAGGCATTTCGGCATCGCCTTGAAAAAAGGACCGAAAATACAAGCGCTAATTCACAAACACGTTAGCCCCTCTCTTCTAAAGGCAAGGTCACTGAAAAAACACTCAATTTCGATGCCATTTACCCCTGGGGCCACCCAGACAGTCTTCTGCTCCCTTAGAGGCTATGCGCCATAAAGACAGCATTCCCACGAAAAACACCCCTACTAAAGATGTCGCCCCTTCCCAGGGCCCTCTCATCTCGGGCTTCCCATCAGAATGTCGTTTTACTCCAGAACAATTCAACAAAATCTTAGGGGAAATGTCCTGTTCCGTGGACTTCATGGACAGACACCCAAATCAATGAACAGTACTCGGAGATGCTTCGAAGCGAGGAGCTTCAACAGAGCCACCCCTGCCAAAAAACCCTGCCTCAAGACCCATCGAAGGGGATCTCTATAGCCAGGATCAAGACCAGTACTACGATGATGATGGCAACATTTATATAATAAAGTCACCAGTCCATCAGAACCAGCTGGTTGGAGACTCGCCAGTTGACAACCAACTACAGTATAACGAATTGTTACTGAAGGCGGCGCAACATTTGAACATTGACACTGAGGAGACATAAGTCGATAAGGACTTTGTGGAAAACATCCTGGGGAACAAAAAGGCAGCCACACAATTCATACCACTCTTGCAGTCAATCGAGATACTTATTCAACCATCCCTCATAACACGTAGTTTTACAAGGCCGGTCAAACCAAGAATAGAAGAACTGTTCAGGACCTGCACCCACTGACCCCCTGTACATTAGGGGCCAGCTCAAACCAGATTCTCTGGTAGCTACCACCACCAGAAAGAGGGCAGGCACTTCCCTGTGTCGGCAGAAGCCCCACCAGACAAAGAAAGTTAAAAAATATTTACAGGTTTTGGAGAAAGGTGGCTTCCACTGCAGCATACCAGACAAGAATTTCTAACAATACAACCTTGTTAGCTAGGTACGGCTGCCACAAATGGGACGAGCTGGAACGACTACTACAGGCCGCCCCAGAACCACTAAAAGCCCAACTGCTTAAGATGGTTTCAGAAGACAAACAAATCTCAAGCTGCATCCTGAAAAACAACCTTGATGCGGCAGACAACGCAGAACGCATCGTAGCCAAAGGGACGCTCATTAAGCGGCATGCCTGGCTTAGGCAGTCAGGGTTTAAGCTAGAGACCCAAGCAACCCTCCTGAACATGCCATTAGAACCAAACGTCCTATTTGGTAAGGCCGTAGAGACCCCCTAAAGAGTGCCATGGACGAGTACGACACTCTTAAATCCCTTGGGTAGCTGAATAACAGGCCTTATTCCCAACAGGGTTCCCCAAACTCGAAGAGATTTCGGGGCAGGAGCGGTCAACGTTCTTCAGGCTTCTCTCAGGGAGGACAGTCCCCGTCCTGGAACCAGTCTCAAGGCCAAGGTTCCTCGTCCAGCTTTAAAAGGGGGAATACAAGAGGCAGAGGTAGAGGCAGAACCTCACATGGAAGAGGCTCATCCCCTCCCAAACAATGACATACCATTTCAGGTCCCCTCCCATGCCACTCCAGTAGGAGGCCAAATCACTCAATTCACCCACGCATGGGAGGGGAATACATCGGACAAATGAGTGTTGTCCACCGTGGCAGGCAGGTACTGCATCGAGTTGCTTCAGAAACCACCTTCCTGCACGCCAAGACAGAAGAAACTAACAGAAGAAGAAACAGCCATACTGCTGGAGGATTTAAAGGTGCTGCTCGAAAAGGATGCAATAGAGATCGTCCCGGTGAAACAGGTAAACAAGGATATTTATTCAACGTACTTCCTTGTGCCATAGAAAGACCTTACCATGCACCCATTACTAGATCTGCGCCCCGCAAACAAATATGTCAAACCACAGAAGTTTTGCATGACCATGTTTCAGGAGTTGATTCCACTCCTGAAACGGGCAGACTACATGGCGACATTGGACATGAAAGATGCATTCTTTCATATTTCAGTCCTATTTCAGTGCACCCTGCGCACAGAAATTACCTGCGTTTCAAGATGGCGGGAGAACACGAACAGTTCAAAGTACTCCCATTCGATACGGCATCGCCACATCACCAACAGTGTTCACCAAGGTGCTTGTAGTAGTGGCAGCACACCTGCGCAGAAAGTCCATCCCGGTATACCCTTATCTGGACGACTGGCTGATCATCGAGGAATCTCCTCAAAAGGCAAAAAACTATAGACCTTGTTTTCAATCTGTGTTTCTCCATCCAAGAGAAAAAAATCAAGTCTTTTACCCAGCCAAACAAACTATTTCTGGGGGCTATCCTAGAGTCAAAAGAGGAGCTGGCATTCCCCTTGTCGGGGAGAATTTTCATTTTATTGTTGAATTCCACCCACCTTAGAGACCCCCAGCTCTTTTGCTGGACTTTGTCACTTTTTAATTTTAACCTTGGAGTGAGTGTCCTTTTTCTCTCACCCAGGTGTTTTGCTTTGATTTGAACACTGTTTCTTTTGACTTTGGAGTCTGACAAACTCCATAGGCATCATTTGTTTACATTGTGTCACACAGCACCTTTAGTGCATTGACACAGGGAAGTCTTCCAGATTTCCCAAAGGTTTAAATACCTTCTCTTGGTTAAACTACTGTTTTCAAGAGAAGTGAAGTTGACTTTACCTTATATATGAAACTTTCTAGACCCAGCACACACTATCTTACAATAGGGCGCTGGAGCGTTTACTTAGTATCCCCTTTGTCTAGTTCTCATGTAACATTTTTTATGTTACCCAATCTACGATTAATGGCTGGTGGCAGTGGTTTACTTTTTCCTACCATTGTGTGTTTCTACCTCGGCTGCAATTGAAGCTAAAGTAAAGCACCCAGGGGTGCCCATTTTGTCAAAATGACCCGATCTTCTTTTTTCACCATTTCTTGTTGGAAAGGTCCTTCTTGAGATTTACTCTGCGTGCCAAACCAGGTTTGGTCCCTTTGTTCACTTTGTCTTTGGCGGGATTCACTGGTGAAGCCCGCCTCTGGCTCCAGCATGTCTGGCAGGGCAGGAAGTGAGCGAGGTGCCCGAAACTCCCTGAGCTTATGTCCTTGGTTACAGAAATGCTCCCAAAGGTGATTGGCCGGCTGGCTGTCCTTGGAGGACAGCCACCCTGCTGTGTGATTGACAGATAGGCTGCGAATGAATGGGAGAAACCTGCATAAAAGGCGAGGTCTTTTGCTTGAAAGGCAGAGTTGACCCTTGTGTTGGTGAGATCAATCGACCACAAGATGAACTCATCTGGAAATCCTCTCATAGCTGGCTGTACTTCCATTGCTGCGGCAGGAACCGATGGCCAGAGAGAGGAACACCTGAATCGAGTGTGTCGTCTTTAAGTCGGACACAAGCTCCAGGAAGATGCTCCGGACTCCCATGAAGCAGGACTGACCGAGCCTGAGTCACCTCAACAGAGTGCTGGACCCCAGATGCAAGGAAAGTCCACAAGGTATTCGAGATCTGCAGTGGTGCTGTCCGGGAGAAGCTGAAACAGCAAAGTGCCGCGGAGCTGAAGTTTGCCCGTTGCTGCCGCCGACCTTCAAACCGTAGTGCAGGTGTCCCCAGACGTCCTCCCTCTTGTCCCCATGACTGGGGCCCAGGAACACCAGAATCTGCCATACTACAAATGAAACAGAAGCCAGCTGGAACCAATTTCTTCAGACCTAAGGTACTGTAAACTAAGGGGTACTTAACTCTTGTTGTGTAGCCTGCTAGCTCTTAGTTGAGACTTGTCTTGGTTGCTCTTGCAGAGTTGCTTGCAGCTTTTCCCCTCACAAGCCTCCCATCTTGTGGCCCAACAGTTATTTCATTTTCTACAAAGACTTCTAGAACATTGTGCAAGACTTTTTACATACCTTCATGAAGTGCTTCAGCTCCCCTAGACTTTGCTCAATTGAGATTGGATGTCCTGGCTCCCCGAAAGACTTCTAACCTCTGACTTTGTGCTTTAACTATCCCTCAACAAAAATGACGCATTCCATAACTTGAGTAGCTCGGAAAGGGTTAATTTACTTTGCATTGGGGGTTCAAAAGTACTTACCTGCTTAAGAATATTTGTTAACCATTGTTTTATTCCCAATACCTTTTCTTTTTGACACCAAACTCAGTACTGCTCTAAATGTACCAGTATTAATGTCCACACCGTCCTAGTTATTTAAGTCACCTCAGGGTGTAGGAAGTATCTGTATGCCATCCCAAATGGGTATCTACTGCTTTATTGAAACTGAGAGGGTATATTTTTGAAGTATATTTTTGTGTTACATATATTGCTCCCTTCTAAGGAAGGTGTATTCAACTGACTGTTAAATTAATAAATAATTGTTTAATCAAGAAACCTTGAGTGTAAGTGTTTATGTGAATACTTGTCACTGTGAAACTGTTACAACCCTACAGCTCACATTGAGCCCTCTTGAGATAAGCCTGGCTGCTCAGTCACTCTGCCAACTTGTGTAGTACATGCTTGTACCAAAGGTTGGGTTAACTATTGCCATGAGAACAAGGCTAGTGCAGTCTCCCACAGGGTACTGCATACAATCTTGCCTAACAGCCCTCAAGCGAAAGAGTACGAAATATGCTGCTCCAGGTACCTCAATACAAGGTTGGTCGCCAGATAACGGTACGCAATGCAGTGCGCTTACTAGGGGTGATGGCCTCTTACATTTATTTAGTTCCTCGCCTTGCCCTTGCCCCTGCGCATGCGTCCAATGCAGGAATGGTTAGCGAAACATTGGTCTCAGGGAAGCGGACAGTGGGACGATCTAGTGGTTGTTTCGCTAACCCTTGTTCAGGCTCTTCGCTGGTGGTCCAAGGACAACCTGTTAAAAACAAAAACCTTTTCGCGCTCCACCAGCCCAAGCGATCCTAACTACAGACGCCTCACTCGCCGGTTGGGTGGCACACAACCCACGGACAGCGGGCACCCGCTACTGCCCAAAGACATATCAACTTCCTGGACCTCTTGGCAGTCCTCAAGGCTCTTCAGGCCTTTCAGCAACATCTACGGGGTCAGACAGTGCAGGTCCTCACAGACAGCACCAGGGCCATGTTCTATCTGAACATGCAGGGAGACACACACTCTATAAGTCTGTCCAAACTATCCCAGAGGATATGGAGGTGGGCACTCAAGCAGAACATGTTTCAAACATCCCAACATGTTCCAGGGGAACTCAATTCTCTGTCAGGTAAAGCAGACACCCTCTACCAGAGATAGAGATATCAGAGATATCCTAGACGGAATATTCTCACTAAGGAGTCACCACCCACTAGACTTGTTCGCCACAAAGCTAAACACTCAATGCCCAGACTTCGCATCCAGGTTTCCCCAGCGAGGGTGCAAGGGGAACGCCCTGTGGATGAACTGGTCAGTGAAATTTGCTTACGCTTTTCCCCCCACACCACTCCTGAGCAGGTTCGTGCACAAGATGCACAAGGAACAAGTAACCCTAATCCTGGTTGCTCCTATGTGGGCGAGACAGCCTTGGTTTCCACATCTGCTCAAACTGGAGATGTGTGACCCTATCAAGCTACCGTGCCCATACAACATGTTGACACAACACAAGTGGGCATCACTCCACCCACAATCAATGAACTTGGCAGCTTTGCTCCTGAAGTCATAGAGTTTGGCCACTTAAGCCTTCCACAAAGGTGTATGGACATCCTCAGAGGCACGGAAAGCCAGCACCAGACACTGTTATTTTAATAAGTGGAAAAATTGGGTGAGATGGTGAACATCACAATCACTAAACCCATTGGAATGTTCTCCAGCTAACATTCTACACAACATGATTAACTTACTAGACTCAGGCCTAGTATTCAATTCCTTAAAGTTACATCTGGCGGCCCTATCGGCTTCACAGAACAAAGTGTCCTGGTGGAAAGTTCCTGTCATCAAGGCATTCATGGAAGGGGTAAAGAGGCTATTCCCACCAATTTCCAAACCTCCCCCGGTTTGGGATCTCAATGTTGTGCTGTCCAAGCTCATGGAGCCACCCTTTGAGCATATTCACAAAGCCAGCCTAAAGCATCTTCCCTATAAAACTACATTTCATGTAGCTATCACCTCCATAAAACGAGTCAGTGAGCTACAGGCTTTATATGTACAAGACCCCTTTTCATCATACACAAGGACAAAGTTGTCCTCCGAACACATCCTAGGTTTTCACCTAAGTTCATTTCAACGTTCCATGTAAAGCAGTCCATAGAACTTTCGACCTTCTTTCAGAATCCATCAAACTCTGCAGAAAGATGCCTCCATACGCGTGATGTACGTAGGGCGGTCTTGTACTATGTGAACAGAACAAGACCCCTAAGGAAAACAGATCAACTTTGTTTCTACAGCGCCTGGTAGAGAAGGCTATCACATATCAAAGGGTCAAAGGCATTAAACTTTGCTATTTCCTATCCAAAAAGGTTTTACCTTTTACCCCAAGGGCACACTCTACCATCAGAGGCTACCTTAGCTTTCATTTCAAACGTCCCTCTAGACGCCATCTGCAAAGCTGATAGGTGGAGTTGCATCCATACGTTGACACAGCATTACTGCATTGGCACACATTCTAAAGAAGATTCACAGGTGGGACAAACAGTTC
The DNA here is from genome assembly GCF_040938575.1 of Ambystoma mexicanum. Taxonomy (NCBI): domain Eukaryota; kingdom Metazoa; phylum Chordata; class Amphibia; order Caudata; family Ambystomatidae; genus Ambystoma; species Ambystoma mexicanum. Next base: position 987,706,005 of record NC_090925.1, read on the forward strand.
TAAAACATCTCTTTGCCGCTGTACCTTCTAACTTCCCACCTCCTTCTCCTGATACTGCTGGTTAATCTATGCAGAGCATGTGATCTAAGCAGATCCACAAACTCCAGAAGGGATACATTACTCACTGTAATCGTATTTCTGGTGCTTGTATCTGCTTATATTCACATGCACCCACCCTTCGTCCCCTACTGGAGTAGAAGGTGCATAGATGTTTTCTGGGTTTTCTGTTTTGCTTTACAACATCTGTACTCACGCTATACTTCATGTCAGAAACAAACAATTTGAGGGACCTCGACGTGTGAAGCACCATAGGTACAGTACACGTCACACTAGGGGTAGTATTACTAATCGCGACCCTATTGACGTCCGTCTTTGAGTATCGAAAACCAATCTTGTAATCTCTGCGACTTTCAATAGATGTCGGACTATGCAGAGCATGTGAATCAAAGCAGATACAAGCACCAGAAATACGATTACAGTGAGTAATGTATCCCATACCTATAATCGTTGAACTGATGCTTGTAGCTGCTTAGATTCACATGCGCCCACCCTTCCTCCCCTTGTTGGGAGTAGAAGGTACATAGACAACATGCACAGCTTCACATTTTTCTCTTTTTTACTAAACACTTAATGCAACCTCAGGTCAGAACCAAAACAATCTGATGACCTTGACATGTGAAGGATCATGGGTACAGTACACGTCACAGTAGGGATAATATTACAAACACGCCCCAACAACGTCCCTTTTTTTAATTCGAAAAATAAGTCATGTAATGCTCTGCATCAACCACTAGATGTTGGCCTATGCAAAGCATGTTAATCTAAGCAGATGCAAGCATCAGAAAGACGATTACAGGTATGTAAAGTTTGTCATATATTTCCTGTACTCGGATGTGTGGACAACCCTTTTCCTGGTATCCTTGTTGTATGTGATGTGTACTACACACCAGTCTACTTACCTCCTAAGTGTAAAGCAGTGCTGCAGTCACATTTACCAGTGAGAGTTTGGCCTAGCTTTAAGGGGTAGCACTGCACACTACAGTCCCTCTGAACCCCACAACAGGTGATTTCAGAAATAACCTCCTAACAAATATACATTTTGTGTTACCCTGTCTTCTTTTCTACACTACTCCCCTCCTAAAATCTAGTCTTCATTGCACGAACGCAGCTACCACTGGGCGAGCCAAATAAAGTTTAAGGATAGTCTGTTTGGATAGATTTGGGAAGTTAGGGCCATGCCCTAAATGCAGGCCTTTGTGGATTCCACTAATCATTGTCCATTGATTTGTTTTTTTTTCTTTTTTCTCTTGGTTTCTTTCTACCAGTCTTTGTGTTCCCATCTTCTTTTCTACTCATGTTATCTCTTTCAAAGGCTCCTTTTGCTTTCATGATGGCAGCATATAAAACCCACACTCCCCTATTTCACTAGGCAGACTCACCTTTGCCACAGTTTAATCTCTTCCCTTTCAATTTTCCCTTTTCTGTATTTTACTCCCCATTTTCTTTGTCTTCCACACCCTGTTTTTTGCCGCAGTCTGCTTTTCCGTCAGCTCGATTTCTCATTTGTCTTATCTTTTCCCCATTATTTTACCTACCCAAGTTATCTATAACCTTTCCTTTCCCATTCTCAACTTTTTCACCTTTTGTCCTTATTTTCCTCGCCTACTTTTCTCAATTTACATCCTTCATTTCTTACTTTATATCATTTGCCTTTTCCCCTCAATATCTAACCATCCATGTTTGCCCTTTTTCCTTCCTGTTCTCGTTTCATGTCCCGTTTGTCATTTTGATCAGCAAGAGTCTCTTCCTTTATGCTCTTTTCCCTCAGAATAAGAAATTGCCAAACAAGCAGCCATTTTTCTCAGAGATAATTATGAGATTGTGACTAAATCTATTCACTATTACATTTGTGAACAGTGTGGATATTTTTCCGGAATTCCGTTGCCAATTTATGAATGTTTTCATGTGTTGGGAGATACTGACAACGAGTCACTTGACTGGCATGGGTTATTAGAAAAAGGGGAAATATAAGGTTTGAGAATATAGCACTGTTTTTCTACTATTAGCTTGTCTGGTTTATGAAATGTTTTCCCGGAAGGCCCCTCCCAGATGAACAACCACTGAGACCTTGAATTGTATTTTGCGTGTTAGACTTTTGACGGTGCAGCATGTACTTCCATAGATATCTGTCTGGGTTTGCAACTGAGTCATTTATCTTTCCATTGTCTTAGCCAGTCTATTGACTGCCAATTGATACGCTGCCCCCCCACACACACAATCGAAACACAGAGTTCAAATCAAGATATCTAGTTAATTTGCTGCTATTTCTTCTTTGCTTTGTCAGCTCACAGAAGGGAAGATGATGGAGAGGCGAAAGAAGATTGCACTGGAGCTGTCCGAACTAGTCATCTACTGTCGCCCTGTACCATTCGATGAAGAGAGTAAGGCGTGGCATGGCATGTTATAAAGCTGCATACCCCCCACCACTCCACCCTGCAGGCCTACAGATGGAACCCACGTTACTGCTCTTCCCTGCTATCCGCTACATCCTCATTTTGTTGCCTACTTTCAATGCCATAATGCACTCTGCCTCACTAGTTTATGCTACTGCCCTTTATACTACCTCATCCTAAGGCCCACCAGAGTATCTTATACAGCTACGTGCCCCACCATCCCATACTACTTTCCTGTCCTACAACCCCATTCTGCTGCTCAACCTACTAACCCATAGTTATGCCTTCCCCACTCTAGCCCATCCTGCTGCCCTCTTCATTCTCTCCAAAGCTACTGTCCTCCCTCCGAATTACATCACTTGCTGCCCCACTAACCCATGTCAAATGTCCCCATGCCCATTTTACTGCCTTAAATACCAATTCATCCAACTACCCGCTCCACTAACCCATGCTACTCTTAAGTCCCGTATCCTCTCCTCCATACTGTATTGGCGTCCCTCAGTAGGGACAGGAGACAGGTCCTTTGTCACCAGAAAAAAACCTTCTTCCCCTTTAAATTTAGAGGCATGGGGGGGGTGGCCCTGGGAGCATGGGCTCCCCTGACTCCAGCCACCAGCCCCACTCCCCAGTCCTCTTTTCCACTCAACAGGAAGGGACTGCTTTCACCAGCGCTCCGGGGTTAGGCCTTCGGCCTTGTAATCCATGCACTCCTCCCCGGAGGACTGTTTTGTTTTTGACTTCTTGTCTTTAGTCAGATAACCTCTGTCCTCTGGCGACCACACTCCTCCGCGGGACAGGTTGACGTCAGAAGGCTCCAGAGGTGTTCAGCCGGCAAGGGACTCTTTCCTACGTCTGACCCCTACGCTCTCTGCCTCCGCTGCCTTGGCCCCGACCATGGCTGGGAGTCCGGTACCGCGTGCGACGTGCTTACACCATGCCGCCAGGCCAAGGGGTCCCTAGATTCTACCGGTGACTGTGCTGAAGAGCCAACAGGCTTTATTAACAGGTCTACACCCGAGGGGCTACGCCCTAGTACCATACAGAGGTCCGAGGGGGTGCCTGTACGCACCACGTATCCCGCAAGGGCGACTCCTCCCCCAGGAGGCGCAAGAGCGGGAGGGAACTTTTGGTATCGAGGCTGCTACAGCTACCAGCCGAGGGGTCGCCAGACACTGTGCTGATGTGCCGTAAGGTTCTATTACCGGGTATACGCCCAAAGGGCTATGCCCTAGTACCGGACAGATGTCCGAGGAGGCACCTGTATGCACCACGTACCCCGCAAAAGCGACTCCTTCCCAAGGAAGCATAGGAGTGGGAGGGGCCTTTCAGGTCCTGGTACCAGGGCAGGTACCAAGGCTGCTACAGCTACCAGCTGTCAGGCCGAGGGGTCGGGAGATCCTAACGGGCACTGCGCTGAGGAGCTGCAAGGTTCAATTACCTGGTCTACACCCGAAGGGCTACGCCCTAGTACCAGACAGATGTCGGAGGGGGCGCCTGTATGCACCACATGCTCTGCAAAGTTGTCTCCGTCCAGGAGGCACAAGCACGGGAGGGACTTTACAGGTTCTTGTACCAGTGCAGATACCAAGGCTGCTACTACAGTGGGGGGCGCCTGTACTCAGCACTATAAAGCGACATCGCCATGGGCAATCTGCCTACCATGCCCCGTCCTGAGGTGCAGGGTAGGCCTCAACATCCACTGCCAGGAGTCTTGGAAGAGGCAGGGCCCAACGCAGCAAGCACCCTGACACAGGCACGCAGTATGCAGCCTGACAAAATGGCCACCGGGCCAGATAAAATGGCGGCTCGGGGAGGCCACCAGGGGGCGCGGGCAAGATGGCTGCCTGATCCATGAGCTCCCTTGATGGCCCCGGGAAAATCGCGGAGACTGAAGAAATAACGGAACGCCCGCTGCACTAAAGCGGAAAAACCGCTGTATGAGATTGCCGTGATCCTGGAGATACCTTCCCGAAGCTTGGGGCTGCCCCCGTCGCCGAGTTCTCCATCGGAGTGTTTTTCGCGCCCCCCCCTCCCCCATCGGGTCCCGAGGCATACGCGGGAGGAGGCCCTCTCGCCGCACCGCCCTCGGCGTGAGAGAAGCGACCTATGCGGCTTGGCGCCCATCCCGGCCAGCCGTCCCTCTTCCGACGCGAGTGCCCAGCGGGGGGAGTCGCGGCCAAGACATCAGACTGCGAGACGTGCGGAGCCCCCGAGAGCCTCTCTGGCCCCTCTGCACCTGCACTACCAGAGCGGCTGGTGATTCTGGGCCGTCGCGCGAGCGCGCCCGGGCCCTCCCCACAGTGAAGCACCATAGACCCGGGGACACGCTGTGTGCCGGTGGAGCACCGCGGAACATCCCGTTCCTGGACCTCACAACCGCCACTATCACCGGCACCCTTCGAGGCCTGGGCCGACGCGGGAGCGCGCCCAGGGGCCCCCTCTGACACACCAGCAGGAGCCAACAAGGCAAGGGGTGAGTTTTTAAGCCCAGCAGTGCCCCAACACCCCAGAGACAACTCCAGTGTGGGGGAGAAGACCCTGGTGGACCCACAGCGGGCGCTCAACGCAGTCGAGGCACACTCCCCCCTATAGGGCAGCCGATCCGCTCGGGGTTGGCCGGGGGTCTGCAGCGGAGACACTACGGAGACGGGGGGAGCCCCGGAGCTCCAATTCTGGGGGAAAGTTCAGTGGACCGTGGGAAAGCCCCTGCATAGCCCAACTGCTGTCACTGGAACACCACCTGGGAACCTGCTCCTAGGGCACCAAGGAGTAAGCCAGAACAGGGGTGGCGGAGTCCGCTCTGGGAGACAGATTGATCCCCCAATAAGTCCAAACAAGTTCAGGCCCCCACGGGCCGGATCAGACTTCAAGCCTGGCGTGAGTGAGACGGGAGGGGAACTCTTGATCAGGAGTAAGACCACTGAGGCCACTGAACGATCGCGGGGACGTTGAAGGGGGATGCAGCCCATGAGCTGGAAGGATGCCTTGGCGAAATATCAATTCTCAGCGGAGATCCCGGAGATGGAGGCCGGACCCCCCTCCGCCCAAGCCCCTGACATGAACGTTATGCAAAACAACATCTAAACGATCCTCGAGGAAATTGGAGGAATGAGAACTGACATGGGGGCTAAACTGGCAGACCTCACTTCTAAAGTCTCTACCCTTGAGGACAGAATAGAGGGGGTTGAGAACAATCGGGTATCCACCGCCATCCTGGAAACACAAATGGACGTAAGATTTAAGGAACTACAGCAACGGGAGGAGGAACTCCGTCGCAAGGTGGACGACATGGAAAATCGGGAACGGAGGACTAATCTCAGGATTTTTGGCCTAGCAGAACCCGAGGGAGAGACCCCGCCGGGTCTGGAGGCAAAGGTTCAAGACATCATTAGGATCGTCCTGGGTTCTGACTTGGGAGAGTCCATCCTAATTGACAGAGTCCACCGAGCTGGAGGAGGCGGAAGGGGTCCACGCTCGGTCCTTGCCAAATTTCACTACTACAGGGACAAAGTGAGGATACTCGAGAGGGCAAGGACCTTGAGGGACATACAATATGACAATTCCAGGGTGGCGATTTACCAGGACCTGTCCGCCCTCACGCTGCAGATGAGGAAAAAATGCTCAGCAATCACCAGGTGGCTACAGGAGAAAGGGGCCCGATATCGCTGGGGTCACCCGTTCTACCTGGAATTTGAATCGCAAGGGGTGCGACAACGCCTCATCACCAAGGAGGATATCCAGAGAGCCACAGATGAATTGGTGGGAGACTCTCCTGGCCCCTCCGGGGACAGGAATGAGACTGGCGGAGACTCTGCCCGGGCTCCCCGGGGTCCCCCCTCGAAGCAGGGGAAACATAAGGTGAAGGGCACACAGAAGTTCCAGAAAACGAGGCACCCACCGCCGATCACGGGGACCCCGTTTGATCTCGCCAGGAGAATAACAGGGTGGTTTGCATAAATGCATTGGCCAATACGGTCGATTGGGGTCTCCTCAGTTGCTAGGGAACCACACACTATCTGTTGAAGTCGCCAGGGTTGGCGGAATGTCTGCTTCATTGATATGCCTTGCTGTTTGGGTCCTTTTTGGGGGGAGAGAATCCGGGGGTGAGAAGTGGTGTGGGGGATCCTGGAGTACGAGGGGTGCCCTCGATGGTCCTCCGGTGCCGGCAAATGTCGGGTGTTGTCTTTTGGTTAATGCCACTGTTGGCAAAGTTTATGTTTAACTGATGTATTTGAACATTCGAGGCTCCCCTATGCGGAGTCGACAGCTCAATGTCCTCTCATGGGGGTGGCGGATCGGGGGCTCCCGAGGTTGGTGTCCGCTCCCCGGCATCCGCTCTAAGTCAAAGCAAGACACAGGTGACACCTCATGAGCGGCATGGGGGGGGAAGACAGCAGAGTGGGTCCCCACATGGGGATCATAATCCTGACCAAGTTCGGGAAGAGTATTCTTAACGCAAAAGTTGACGGGCATGTTCCGTATCATCTAATCTCCCGGGGTCTGGGTAGCAGCCCTGGTGGTTCATTAACCAATCCTGATGCTTGTCGGGCAAGGAAGACGAACGCCTTACACAAGGGGTAAGGGAGATGGGGTAGAAGGGAAGGGGTGGGGGAGGGATATAGGAAACGGGGACACCACACCATGGCAAGGGGACTCAATTCAATTGATGAAGCGGGGGGAACTTATTGAAACTTCACAGGGTAAAATCAGCGACGATCATGGCTGAGTGAAGGATTGGTACGCTCAACGTCAAAGGACTAAACTCACACAACAAGAGGTCTCTTACAAGTAACATGTTTTGCAAACAGAAGCTGCTGGTCCTCTTCTTGCAGGAAACACACTATAAGAGGGGGGCTGAATCGGAGATAAAGGGGAAGGATATTGGTAGGAACTTCTGGGCCTCACACAAGTCTTCCAAGAAGGAGGGGGTGGATATTCTCTTGGGTAAATCATTCCATCTCACCGATGTAGAGACGAAAAGGGGCTTTGGGAGTAGATTTCTGGGGATCAAGGGCCTGTCCCAGGGCATGAGGGTTACGTTAGCCACCTTGTACGCCCCAAATACGGGCCAAATCAAATTCCTCCACAAAATCCTTGAAGTCATGGATAATTGGGCGGAGGGAGCCATGATTCTGGGGGGGGACTTCAACCTTATTTCAGACCCACATCTGGATTGGTGGTCGGTCAGAGGGGTCGTGCCAAAAGCCCCCACTAGGGACAATCTAGCATTGAGAGACCTCTTCCGGGAATATTATTGGGTTGATGTTTGGCGGAAATGTAATCCTACCCCGGGGGGCTACACATTCTTCTCCCCTCCCCATCAAACATACACCAGAATTGACTTAATGTTGATCTCAGAAGAAGGAGGGGAGAGGTTGGAAACTCTATGGTCGAATCGGTAACCTGGTCGGATCATGAACTCCTTGTCATGGAGTGGCGACTACAGGACACCCCGAAAACGTATAGATGGCGCTGTAACGATACCCTCATGAGAGATCAGGTCTTTAAAGAGTTTCTAAGGAAAGAGATGGAAAATTACTTCACAACAAATGACACCGGGGAAATCCCAATGGTCACCGTCTGGGAGGCGGCTAAGGGCACATTCAGGGGCCTCCTAATTGCTGAGGGTTCGGCCAAAAAACGAGAGAGAGCACTAATAGAGTCCAAACTCTGCGACGACCTGCGGGTCCTGAGGGCCCAGCTCACGAACGATAACACAGACCGCGAAAACCTTCTGAGTGAAATGAGGGACAAGAGGCAAGCCCTGCTTGCGACTCTAATTGGGGAGGTGGTAAAAAAAAATGAGATACACGAAACAGAGATACTACGAAAGGGGAGATAGGGTCGGTACCCTCTTGGCACACAGGTTGAGGGGAAACAGAGCGGGTAGGAGAATAGAGAAGATCAGAGATGACACTGGTAGTACCCAAACAAAAACAGGGCCTATAGCCGAAGCCTTCGCAAACTTCTACAAGGCTCTCTATATCAAACAGGAAGGCGAGCCTTTGGATAGCATAAAAAGCTACCTGAAGGACCAGCCTCTCCCAAGACTTACGGATCTTGAGAGGGAAACACTGGAAAAAGAGATAACTGGGGAAGAGGTGGAAGAGGCCATTAAGAAACTGAAGGTAGGCAAAACCCCGGGGGGAGATGGCTACACGGCTGATTTCTACAAACAGTACCAATCAGTGTTGATACAGCCGCTCACCAAACTCTTTCCCCACATTAAATCTTCAGACACTATCCCGCCGACATTCCTGCAGGCCATAATCACGGTGATCCCTAAGCCCGGTAAGGACCCAGCGGAGTGTGGCTCGTATAGGCCCATCTCGCTACTAAATACGGACGCAAAGATCTTTACTAGGATCCTTGCAACACGCTTAGAAAAATATCTTCCTCGATTGATCCACCCAGATCAAGTCGGTTTTGTGATGCATAGACAGGGGGCCGATAGCATGCGCAAAACCCTACACATACTAAGTTCAAAGGAAGTTAGGGTGAAGGGCGCACTTCTTCTGTCCCTAGACGCAGAAAAGGCGTTCTATAGAGTAAGCTGGACCTTCATGGAAAATGTCCTATCATCTCTGGGAATTGGACCCAAATGGCTAGGATGGATGAGAGCCCTTTATTCGCACCCCTCAGCAAAAATCACCGTGAACGGATGTGAATCCGAACCTATCCCACTGGAAAGGGGCACAAGACAGGGGTGTCCACTCTCCCCCCTTATATACGCCCTAGTAATGGAGCCCTGGGCCATAGCCATCAGGGGAAACAATAAAATCCAGGGTGTCAATATGGGTAAAGCCAACTGTAAAATAACCCTCTTCGCGGACGATGTCCTGCTCTATCTCTCCAACCCCTCCCAATCAGTTCCCGAGGTACTAGATAGCTTAGAACAATATGGGTCCCTCGCAGGTTACAAGATAAACCTAGATAAATCAGTGGCGTTCCCAGTGGGCCAACTTAACGACGAAGAGAAACAATATATTGAGGGCCTCCCGCTCTGTAGGCAACCTGAGGGATTCTGCCACCTGGGGATCCAAATACCTTCGGATCTGGCCGATCTTTTTACTGCAAATTACCCTCCCCTTTGGTTGGCGGTCAAGAGAGACTTGGAACACTGGTCGAAATCTGGCATCTCGTGGATGGCGCACCTTAACTCCATCAAGATGGTCATCCTCCCCAAATTTTTATACTTATTCCAAATGCTGCCGACTCAGATCCCGAAGCTGTTCCTCCTAGAGATCAAGCGCACTCTCCTCCGCTACCTTTGGGCGGGAAAATCCCACAGAATTGCATACGACACCCTGATAAGGCCCAAAGACGAGGGCGGAGTTAACTTCCCTGACCTGGACCAGTTGCGAGTCCTAGTAGATCACTTGACAACGGGCCCTAAGAAACAGTGGGTAGAACTGGACAATCTGCTCTTTTCCCCGGTCACGCTAGATGAATGTCTCTGGGTCCCGAAGGTTAGGATTCCAAAAAGGGTATTGAGACACCCAGTCCTAGGGGTGATATGGACTATATGGAAGGATGGGGGCTATCTTAGGTGGCTCACAACGTGGCCTTCGCACCTGAGTTGCATATGGGCTCCCCCACTCTGGGAGGGTATCAATGAGCCTCTGGCCTTCCAGCAGTGGTACGAGGCAGGTCTTTGTAGAGCCGGTCAGCTCTGGACGGATGGGGCGTTCATATCCTTGGAGGATCTGAAGGATGCCCTCGGCCTTCCCAATCTCTCCCCCTTTCGATACCTACAACTAAAGGGTGCCTTGACCGAAGGTAGATGGGGAGACACTCTCAGGAGGGAGATAACAGATTTCGAAAAATTTATTATTACACACAAGGGGACGAAGGGGGCTATATCACGGCTCTACGGCTTTTTTGCTGTTCTCCATCCCGCGAGACCCCCCACCTTCCCAGACACAGTTGGAGAGGGACCTAAGCACTCCCATAACGGAGAAAAGATGGACCAAGATATGTAGGTAGGCCAGCCGCTCCACAGCCGCCCCCCAGTACTGTCACCAGGCTCTAAAGCTGATCCATAGATGGCATTACCCCCCGCAAAGAATAGTTAGAATGAGAGCGGGTTATGATCCCCATTGTTGGAAATGCCACACAGAAATAGGGGACTATGTACACATGTGGTGGAAATGTCACACGGCACAAACCTACTGGAGAGAAGTCCTCTCTTGGATAAAAGAGGTAGATGGAATGGATAGGACCCAAACCCCTGGCTAATACTGTTCGGCATTGAAGTTGAGGGGGGTCCAAAGGTGAAACATGACCACATGGTACACGTCATGCTAGTAGCGGCCAGATGTTGTTGGGCCCAAAAGAGGAAGTCACCCCGAGCTCCGGGGTAGGGGGAATGGATTTCTAAAGTACGGGCGATTTATGATATGGAATTCTTGACCAACCTGATAGACGAATCCAAGTCCAACATCGAAGGCCTGTGGCTCCCATTCTTCGACAAATATGGGAAAACTGCCTGATAGTCTACGACTGACCTGGACAGTCTTTTAGATCTGGACACTGCCTTCTCGACACCTCCGCTAGGCCCTATGGGGCCCTGTTAAAATGTGGAACATTCCTCCTTCAGCCTGGCCCTGGCAGTTTGAGCTACCCCCCCCAGGGGGGGCCACCTTGTACTTGTGAGTTTGAACTTCGTGAAAGGACACGCTGAACCCTGCTGATATCGCTAATTAATGTATCATGGTGTGGGAGAGGGTGGGGGGTGGGAATGATGGGGCGGGGATGAAAAGTTGTGAACATTGATCTTTTGTTTTTTCTTTTTCCAAATGATGTAGCACTGTTTTGTTAATGTCACGATTATAAAGACTCAATAAAACCAAATTTTCAAAAAATGGCGGCTCGTCCGACACATCCCCCTTTGGGGAACAGGTAGGGGAACGAGTTTCCAGGTGGGACTGGTCTTCACTAAGTACGGGGCCCATGGCATACCCTTCATTGTTGCAGGATCGATACACCCTGCAGACAGAAGGCAGAGTGGGTTCAGGCCACAGTACCCTCAAGGCTCCGCACCTCCAAGCGCTCCACCGGCCTGTGACGATGGGTTTTCTTGAAAAGCCATGACCCTCATGAGGTCTTCGCAGATGAGTATCATCCTCAAGGAGGTGATCAGGGACATACTCCCTCCGGTTCTGTTGCTAGCACCCACAGCCACTCCGCCCTTGGTTCCAGCGCCTCCGGCTCCTGTGCAGCCCCCCAGCTGCTCATGCCAGTACCCACAACACTGGCTCCCATGCCTCCAACGGTCTTGGCAAACCCACAGCCTCCTTCTCAGCAGCCAGCTCGGGTCAGCACTTCACAGCTTAAACCCCATTCGGCACAGCCTACCAACTGGTGCCTCGACACCAAGTTTAGGCTGCTGGAGGGGGTCCCCTCTTGCTGTTAGCACTCCCACAGCCACACAACTTGGCCACTTCCTGTGCAGCGCCAGGCACGCTTCAAGGTAGGGCTGGCAGAGGCCAAAATTAGTTGCGCAGGACATAATGGAGTCCACTGTGGCGCACATTGACACCTCGGTCCGTGCCATTTGCACCGCTACTGGCAGGAGGGCGACTGCCGGGCTACAGTGACAAAATTCAACCCGGACGCCCAAGAACGCATACTGGACCTTCCCTTTGCTGAATCCTTATCCATCCTCACTAAGGCCACCCCTAAGGCATATAGCCAGACGCACGCCTGTTAGGGAGAATTCTCAGAAATGTGCTAATTCCCTCCACCTTAGAGACCCCCAGCAACTTTGCTGGATTTTGAGGACTCGATTTTTTTAACCTGGAGAGAGTGAGACCCTTTTTCCCACTCTCTCATTTTTATGTGAATTTTACCTCTGTTCCTTTTGGTTGTGGAGTCTGACAAACTCCATAGACATCATCTTTTTACTATGTGTCACACAGCACCTTTAGTGCAGTGACACAGGGTTGTCTTTTCAGACTTCCCACTTTAAATTCCATTTTCTGGGGCTGACTACTGTCCCCCAGAACATGTAAAGTTGCCATTGACTTTACTAAACTTTTTAAATTTACAGACCCAGTACACCCTATCTTCCAATCGAGTACTGGAGGGGTTAATAGTTATCCCCTTTTGTCTTTAAGAAAGTGGGTGGGGGGGTCCAAGATGGCCACGTAGAGTGTAGGTCGTTGTCCCCCGCGCTCCCGCCTTGCCTGCCTGCCTGCCATACGTGTAGCCCTCCCCGGTACTTGGATAGGGCGGTCGGAGATCTGTGGAGCGGGGGTCGGCGTCGGACCCGCTGGTCAGCCCCTGGAGGAAGAGAAGCCGGTGGCCCGAGCCAGAGGCCGCGTCTCCCGAGTGAAGTGGTGGGAGAGTCTGCGGCGCTTGTGGCAGACCTGGAGAGCTCCGAACGAGGACTCATCGAGTAATTGCCGTCCCCCCCCCCCTCCCGGCCACCCCTGCTCCCCGTCGGCTTGCAGAGGAGAGGACAGGCGGCGCTTGGAGCGGATGAGGCAGGCTCCGCCCGAGGGCGTGCTGTGAAGCCGTGGCTCCGTCCGAGGCCCGGGGAGGAGGAGCTTCTGTCTCCAGAGGGACGGCGGACGAGAGGGAATCCCCCCGGCCTGGGGTTGCGAGGTGAGCCCGGTGGGGTGTGGGGGAGCTGCGCAGAGAGATCAAGGGAGCGACTTTGCGGCTGGTGCCTGCCCCCCCCCCCCCCGGAGCTTTGATTGGCGGGCTCGGGGGGACCCCGGGGACCTTGAATTGACGCTGCGGCCTCGGGAGATGTGTGCAGAGCGGTGCGGCCGGCACCTGGGCCGGATCCTGCTATCTAGGGGCCGCCGGTATTGGAGACTAGGGCGGCCATTTGGGATGTGCGGGGCCCCCCTCTGGACAATTGGGACATTGCAAGACAGCAGAGGACCACACTTTGGTTCAGTGCAACAGCTGGAGCCTCGGTTCTTCGCCCTGTCAAGGGTGGCCTGGTGCTTGGCCCTATTGAATAGGCTCATCCGAGGGGGGGTGCCCTGGTCTGGGCTAGGGAGTGGGGCCTGGTTTAGACACAGCCTGCTATATTTCATATGGTCCGGGAGCACGACGTGATTCCTCTACATACTGTGCAACCCCCCCCCCCCCCCCCCCCCCCCCTAATGAACTCTGCATTGACACGGCCTCGCGTCAATATTCCGGCTCCCTGCTTCCCGGTGATCAGGGGGGTAGCCTTGTTGTTAAGGGATGTCTAGAAGTAAGGCAAAGGACTGCCCACCCCAGGGGAAGACCCCCAAAAAACCACAGACGGCACTCTTGCAAAATTTTGGACTAGAGATAACGAGATGTCTGAGGCGCAAGAGAAGACCCAAGATCAAGGCGGGAGCCCCTCTGCAGCGCCCCTTGAGCCCCAAGATAGACCGATAACCCAAGCGATATTAGCACAGTTCATGGGTGAGCTGGTGGAGAAGATCACGGCTGCTGGGCAACAACAAATGGACAAGTTGCGAGAAGATCTGGCTGAAGGCTTACGGGAAATTAAAAGGGACGTGAATAAAGTCGAGGAGAGAGTGGACATTAATGAGCGGGCCATCCAAGAACTGACGGAAGATGCAAGGAAGGTGGACAATTTGCTGGAGACCTTGGCGGTAGCCACGCAAAACCTGGAGTTACAAGCGGAAGATCTAGAGAACAGATCTAGAAGGGCGAACATTAGAGTCAAATCGCTGCCAGAAGAGGTTCAAGATTGCGAGCTGGCCCCGGTGCTAAGAGAAATATTTGTGGATCTGCTAAACTCAGGCACTGACTCAGAGATGCAGTTTGACAGGGTCCACAGAGTGGGACCGCGGAGGCCGGAGCCGGGATCCAGACCGCGAGATGTGCTGGTGGCCTTTCACAACTATGCGGTCAAGGAGAGGATCATGGAGAAGGCGAGAAGGGCCGCTCACATTACTTACAATGGTCCGGAGATCTCGCTATATCAGGACCTAGCAAGGATTACACTAATTGAAAGGAGACGGATGGGTCCGGTCTTGTACTGCCTCAGATCTCAACAAATTCGCTACAGGTGGGCCCATCCCTTCGGCTTGTCGTTCATTTGGCAAGGTTCTCACCATAAGATCACGACCTGCGATCAGGGGATGGCCCTGCTGTGCCTGGAGGAACAGGCCGCGACCACAGTGACGGTGACCGTAGCGGAGGCGCAGTCGTTGCGTCGTAAGCCATGGGAATGGTCCGCTATCAAGAATAGGAAAGGAAGGAAGAGACCTACGGATGCAGAGCCAAGGAATTCGACCGGCATTGGAGCTCAGGACTGTGTCTCAGGTCGGGGTAGTCCTCCGGCTGCCACTTAGGAGGTTCAATGGCAAGGAGACGTCTCAGAATGAAGCCCGGGGAGGGCACTAAGGAAAGTTGCTCTGTTGATGTTGTTGGGCCGTTCTTTAGTGGCGTAATGATGTCCAGGTGCGGGCTGCAGGGACCATTGGGGTCTTGGAATGGGAATGGGTGTTCCTGCGTGGGAAGTTACTGGGTTTGGTATTGAGATCGGCTCTCGTGGAGAACTTGCGAGGGGGGCTGAGTGTCAGTCGATCTCGCCCAGAAGGGGGAGTTGGGGGAAATGGGGGAGGGGGGACGCAGGGGGTTTGATCCAAGGTTCAGGCCGACACTGTTTGAGCAACGTCCCATGGGGGGGCCGCTCACTGCACATAATAAGTGGGGAAGGGCTCGGAGGCCCCGGAATGGTTGCTACAGCCCCATATGAAAAAGGCCTATGGGTAGCCCAGTTGCTCTAAAGTTTCTTTCTCTAAATGTGAACGGCCTAAATTCTCAGGTGAAGAGGGAGAAGGTGGAGAGGTTTCTTAGGCGAGAACAGCCCCTGATAGTCGCAATGCAAGAGACCCATGTCCTCTCTAAGGATGCCGACAGGATTAGATTCTGGGGATACTCCCGAGTGGTACAAGCTACCCAAGCAAGCAAAAAGGGGGGTGTTTTAATCGCTCTGCGTGACGGGTCGGGGCTGGCCATTAGGGATATGCAGAAAGATAACCAGGGACGGTACCTAGCAGTGTTACTTGAGGGCAAGGGGGAGTTCTTCATGGTAGCCACCATTTATGCCCCCAACCATGCGCAAGACCCCTTTATACAAAATTCTCTCACCAGTTTAGGGAAGTTCGCACGGGCGGACATCCTCTTGATGGGGGACTTTAACATTGCTTGGGACCCTTCCATGGACAGGAGTTCCTCAACATGGGTGACTCAGGGGGGACCGTCAGGCGATCTTGTTAAGAAAATGCGGGATTTGGCTCTAGTTGATGCTTGGAGAGAACTCTATGGGCAGGCTGACGGTTACACCTTTTACTCCCATGCTCACAGGTCTCACTCGTGGATAGATTATATTTGGATCTCGAAACCTCTACTGGGCGGGCCACAGCAATGGAGGTGGGGGCGATCGCCCTTGGTGATCATGCGCCGCTCACTTTGCTTCTGGCTAAACCCAGGGGACACCCAGTCATTTGGAAATGGAGATACCCAGTCCCATTGTTCAGGGATCAGGCCTTGGTCAGGGAAACGGAGCAGGAAATACGGGATTATATTAGTCACAATAAGTGGGAGGACACAACCCCTCTGACTTGGTGGGGCGCTCTTAAGGCCACAATCAGGGGCAGGATCATAGCACTCAAGGTCAGAAGGGAACGTGAACTAAGGCTGTAGGAACAACAGTTGGAGGCCAGACTGAAGGAGGTCATGACCCGGATGGGGTCTAGGATGTCGGCTGCCGTCAAAAAGGAATACAGGGTAGTGAGAGGCTAGCTGAACCTCATGCAGACTAGAGCGGCCGAGTGCAGTCTCCTCAGGTTGCAACAAAGGTACTATATCAAGGGCAACAAAGCGGACCGACTGCTGGCCAGAAAGTTGCGTAAGGAGGCAGGTGACAAAACGATACTAAAAATAAAGGGTGAGGGAGGGGGCCTGCTCACATCGACCTCCGATATCGAGGAGGCATTCACTAACTGCTATGCTGCCCTTTATAGCTCACATTACCCCAATGCCGCGGACCAGGATGCATATTTGCGAGATGTTGGCGTTCAACGTGTTTCGCGGGACGATAGGGATGCGCTGGAAGTTGAGATCTCTATGGATGAAGTGAGGAGAGTTATTAATAACCTTCCGCCTAATAAAGCCTTGGGCCCTGATGGCTTTGTCTCCAAGTTTTATAAAACCCATGTTAATTCCCATCTTAACCAAATTATTTAACTGTATGGGGTCCTCTGGGCGCCTCCCTGACTCCATGAATGAAGCCAAAGTCATCTTAATCCACAAACAGGGCAAGGACCCGACTGATTGCGTTAATGAACGTGGACGCCAAGATCAATGCTAAAGTGTTGGCCAACTGTCTCGAGTCTATCCTCCCTAAACTTATCCACAGGGATCAATCAGGTTTTATAAAAGGTCGACAAACATCAGACAATGTCAGAAGACTGTCTCACCTAATTGAAAAGGCCCAAAAGAGGAATATCCCAGCCCTTCTTTTGGCGATTGATGCCGAGAAGGCTTTTGATCGGGTTGAGTGGGGGTTCCTTTTTGCGGCTCTGGGGAGAATGGGATTCGGCCCGAGCTTTATCTCACGGATAAGGGCATACTACCAAAATCCAGTTATACGACTGGCAATAAATGGCCAAGTTTACGCCCCGATAAGGGTGGAAAGGGGCACCAAGCAGGGCTGTCCGATGTCACCGCTCCTTTACGCCCTCCACCTGGAACCGTTCTTGGAGACAGTGCGTGCAGCCGAGAATATTGAGGGTATCCCGTTTGGGGGCGAGGTCCATAAGATTGCAGCTTTTGCTGACGATATGATCCTGTCGTTGACTCACCCGATCACCTCATTGCTGGCAGTGGCAAGAGAACTGACTAGATTTGGCCAAGTTGCTGGCCTTAAGATCAATGCCCATAAATCTGAGGCCCTTCCTCTCACGCTGTCCTCCGCTGCAACTCGGGACCTCAAGAAGGCCTACAATTACAGATGGGTTGATTCCTCGCTGGGGTACCTGGGAATCTGTCTGACCAACTCTGTGGAGCAATTATATGTAGCAAACTACCCTCCGCTCCTTCAGAAGGTTAAGTCGAAGCTGGTGGACTGGGGTCCCCTGGAGATCTCGTGGTTGGGTAGGATCAACACTTTAAAGATGGCAATCCTTCCTCTGCTCCTCTATCACTTCTCAGTCTTACCGGTTAGTGTCCCATCATCTTTTTTTCAGAGCCCTGCAAAGAATAGTTACCCGGTTCGTATGGAACTGAAAGTGCCCGAGGGTGGTGGCCTCCATTATGAAAGCGGTGCCAGATCGAGGGGGAGTGGGGCAACCGGACTTTCGGGTGTATTACTTAGCAGCTCAGATCAGGGTGATTAGGGATTGGCAAAGGAATGACAGGGGCAAGGTCTGGAGGCCAATGGACAGGGCGGTAGTTGGAAAGGACCTGGAAGGGGTTTTGTGGATGCCGAAACGAGATAGGCCAACCAGAATGTATTGTAGCACAATAACAGCAACAATAGGAGATGCCTGGGACCAAGCCATCGAGAGAGCTCGGATCACCTCCTTCCCCTCTCCGTTCTCGCCCCTGCATGGCAACCCGCAATTCACTCCAGCGGTCATAAGCGACCCTAATTTTGATCCATGGTTCCTGGGGGGATGCAGGATGCTACGGGATATGCTATTGGGGGTGGGGGTAGTGAAGAACTTTGAGCAGTGTAAGAAGGATTTCGGTGTGGGCGAGAAGCAGAGGTTTTCATATCTCCAGATCAGACATTGGATCTCCCATCCATCTGTAAGGATGGCGGGCTCTCGTCCACTTACCCAGTTCGAGAGGTATCTCGACACGGTTGCGGGAGACAGGGTGGTGGTCATGTCCATTTATAAACTTATAAAACGGGAGGGACCTATATATTCTAGGACCTACATGAGCAAATGGGCGCAGGATTTAGGCTCGAGTATAGAGGAACAGGAATGGGTCAAGCTGTGGTCCTAAATCCCAAAACTTGCTAGATCTATTCAACTCCGCGAGATCTGGTTGAAGCTGCTACTGAGGTGGCATCTAGCCCCTCTCAGGTTAAATAAAATATACCCCAGAGTGTCAGTTTATTGCTGGAGGGAGTGCGGTGCAGTGGAATCCTGGGCTCACATTTGGTGGGAGTGCCCAAAACTTGATCCCTTCTGGTCACTATTTCAGTGAGCGATCGTCCAGGTGTTGGGTGTCCAGCAGGGCCACAGTGGGGGGCGGGATCTATTGGGCTTTAATGCATTGTTGACAACCTTGCCCACAAGGGCGGACCGTAAACTGTATGTGATAATGATGCTGTCGGCTGCCTTGGTCCTGGCCAGGAAGTGGAAGTCAAAGGACCCTCCACAGGAGCACGAGTGGGTCGCGAAGTTGTGGGCATTGGTGGCAATGGAATGGCTTACCTACTCGATCCAGGGGTCTCACTTGAGGTTCATTTCGGACTGGTCCAATCTGTTGTCATATCTGAAAGCGGGAGCTCGCAGCGCCTGGTGCCCCAAGGCAATGGAACTACTGGGTATTGTTCGCCCTCAAGATGAATCCGACCTGTGAGGCCTTATATACTGTTGCTTCTCTAGGTTTTTTTTTTTTATTATTATCTTGGCTGGTCCTCGTTTGGTCTCTCTGGCTTAAAACTTTATCTGGGCTACTGGGCTGGATTGATGAGAAATATGTATTCAACTTAGTATTTGAATTTGAGCTGTCGGCATACCTGGAGGATCTGGGGGAGGGGGGAACTGAGGGGGGGAGACGGGTGTCAAAGGGGAGTTTACCAATTGTTTTGTGTTATTTTGAAAATTGTTAATAAAAACTTATTGGAAAAAAAATAGTTATCCCCTTTTGTCTGATTCTCATGGAACATTAGTTTGATCCCCTTTCTCTAAGATTTGGCTGGTGGCAGTGGTATCTACCCTTTTTTCTTCTACCGCGAGCTACGAAAATAGCCTCGGGACTGTTAGAGGCTATGGTGGTAGCCTCAAACTCTAAACCCTTTGGACCCCTTTTATTTTTATTTGGTTCGGGTTGGGTTTATTCACCATTTCTTTTGGTAAAGGTCTTTCTCGTGTTTTACTCTGCGCGCCAAACCATGTTTGGTTCCTTTGTTCGCCGTCCTTTGGCGGGCTTCCGCACAGAAGCCCTCCTTAGACACCGGAGTGTCTGAGTGGGCAGGATGTGAGGGAGGGGTTTTAGGGCCCCTGCACAGGGTCTCCTTGGAGACCCATTTTGCACTCTAGTTTGATTGGCTAGGTGGCTGTCCTGCCAGGACAGCCACCCTGCTGTGTGATTGACAGCCAGGCTGTGTGAATGGGAGATTTGGTTCATAAAAAGCCAGTCTCTGGGACTGGAAGGCAGAGTTGCCACTGGATCGAGAGAGCCAACGAGAAGCTGAAGGAAGACTGCTGCAATTTCTGGACATCCTGGTGAAGCCCTGCTGCAGGTCTGAATCTTCTGAAACTACGACGACGGAGGAGATCTGCAAAGAGTCTTCTCCCCTTTAGCTTGGTGGGACGAGCCAGCTCACCAAACGCCGGCCTCCCTCTCCTGGTTGAATTTGCTGTGCATTGCTGCAGTGAACCGGTTAGCTAGGGAGAAAGGGACCTGTTTGGGTTTTAAGGAGCGCACCTTTTATTCAACATTTTGCTTCGCTGCTGGCTTCTTCCGTGGGCAGTGCAGGACCCTCCAGACGTCCTCCTTCTCGTCATCTCGACTGAAGCTTCAGGAACCGTGAGCCTAAAGGAACTGCCAGGAACTACTGCCTCAGCTACAGCATTCTTCTGCTTTTAAGGTACTGTGCAAATCCGGTCGTTCATTCCGGCCGACCGTGGTGAAAGTGCTTGAAATCTTTCACCTCTCCGAAGGCTTGTCCTCTTCTTCTTTGAATAACTTTTCCTCCGATTAACTTCGTTTTGAACTCTTGGCAAAGACTTAACCGCGAACTACATTGAACTGTGTGTTCCTCTGCAAAGACTCTGAACCATTAACCTTGGCCCAGGTCTATTGACTTGAATCCCATTTGTAGATTGCCCTGCCTATAACGCGTAGGGGTTGTTGCTTTTGAATAACCTTGTCTTTCCTCCCCTTTTAAATTGCTGGAGTGCCATTTTGCTCACACTTCATTTTGTGCTTGACTTGTCTAGAAATGATTGGGTGTTGTTGTAGTGTATTAAGATTGTGATTTTCTGCTGCTTTATAATAGTGAATTGTTTTATAACTGATGGTGTAAATATATGTATATTCTTTTACTCAGAAACCTTGAATCAGTGTTTGTTTGAATCATAGTAATTGTTGTCCTTTGTGTAACTTCTTGTACTGCTCACTTTACTCTTGAGATAAGTCTGGCTGCTCGGCTATTGCTACCACCTTACTGTGTAGTACAGGCTTGTACCAAAGGTGAAATTGTAATGACACTTGTAGTCTTAATTGTGTGTGGTGTTCCCAAAGGGAACTGCATGTAATTCTGCCTAGCAAGAAGCTCCTGCAAGGACGACCTCTCCCCTTGAGTTGGTGGGACTAATCAACTCCAAAGTAAGCCACCTGGACATCCATCTCAGAGCTGGTTGAATTTCCACAGAGTTACTGCTGGAAACCGTATAGCCAGGGAGAGGAACACCAGATTGCGTGCATTGCTTTTAAGCTGGCTTAGAGCTTTTGGAAGATCCTCCGGACTCCCAAGAAGCAGGACTGACCAAGCCTGAGCCCCCTCAACAAAGTGCGGGACCCCAGAAGCAAGGAAAGTCCATCTCGACAGCCAGGAACCGCAGCTTTACTATTTGCGGTAGACGCGAGGAGCTGAAACACTGAACAGCCACTGAAAGTGAAGTTTGCCGGTTGCGAGTTTTGACCGTCCCAGTGCATTGCAGGAGTCCCCCGATGTCCTCCCTCTTGTCCCCACGACTGAGGCCCAGGAACAGTGACATATGTAGAGCTGTACAGGAACAGAGTCATCAGCTGCATCTTTTCTTCATTTCTAAGGTACTGTAAAACAAGTCTAAGAGAACTTAACTCTTACTGTAGAGTTGCTTGAAACTTATACAACCCACAAGCCTAATCAGCTTGTAGCCCTACATTTGATTCTTCTTTTCATCAAAGACTCCTAAGAACCTGTGCAAAGACTTTTCCATTTACTTACCAGAAGTGCTTCATCCTATACAAGACTTTTGCCCATTGACTTTGGCTTAGCCTATTGAATTGTATGACTCTTCTTGGAGGATCCAAAAGTATTTCCCTGCTTAAGAATATTTGTGGTCTCTTGTGTTCTTATAACCTTTGCCTTTTACCAATTCCTAAAAGTATTCTAAATGCCAACAGTAAGATATGAATGTCCCTAGCACTCTAGTTATTGAAGTCACCTGTTGGTGTAGGTTGTGTCTGTGGGCCATCCCAAAAGGGTCTTTACTGATTTAGAAACTAAGAATGTACAGTATTGAAGTGTAGTAACCTATTATATTGCTCCGTTCTGAAGAAGGCTTTCTAACTGACTGATAAGTTAATAATTGTCTATGCAAGAAACCTTGAGTGTAAGAGTTTATTTGAATACCTGTAACTGTGAATCTTTGTATAAGCCCACTACAGCTCACATTTACCCCTCTTGAGAGAAGCCTAGCTGCTCAACACAATACCAAAACTGTGTAGTACAAGCTTATACCAAAGGTTGGGTTGCCTATACATGTAGTCAGAGTTGTGTGTAGTGGTCCCAGAGGGTACTGCATACAAACTTTGCCTAACAACGCCCATGCTGGCGCACAAGGTTCCCTGATCCTTGGATCCTCCCTGCAGTGTCATCGGGCTACCGCCTACCGATCCTTCCTTCGCCTCTCTCCTCCCCTCCTCTCCCACAGATTGGGACAATAACTCTGTGGGCGGACATTCGCTCGCACGAAAAGGCGGGCAGTCGAAGAAGTCCCAGCCTCTCAGCTTGGTGTGGGCTTCTATTCACTGATTTCACCATACATTGGTTACCCCAGCGCGTATTGCAGAGACATTGTGCACTGCAGCCCCATCGGTCCTTTCGTAAGGTCAGGATCATGGGCTTCCATTTCCTATGCAAGTTTATATCCTTTGGCCTCAATTCGGACCGAGGGTCTGTACAGGTTGGAGGAATGTGTGGCTGCCCTACTTGGGACCCAGGGTCACCACGCCTATCCATGCATAGACTGGCTCATCAGAAGGTCTCCGGAGGCAGTCCCCCACACTGCCTCTGCCCTTATGCTTCCACTACACGAGTTGGGATTTCCCATCATTCTCAAGAAGTCACAGCTGGAGGCCAGGCAGACTCTTAACGTTCCTGGGCCTCATCTGGGATACAAGCTCAGAGAGAATTTCCCCTCAAAGGCCAAGATCAGAGCCATCAGATGGCCATGGGGCGTTTTCTCAGCAAAGTAGTGACCTCAGCATGGTGATAAGGACGCCTAAATTGTAGTTACACTGCACAGACCCCTGGAGTCAGGGGAAGGGTTACCAGGCGAACCAGTCAGCATTCCACTGCATCTCCGTCACAACCTAGTCTGGTAGAGCACGGACAGCAACTTACGGATAGGCAGACCCTTTCGTCAGCCAGCTCCGCAGGTTACCATCACCGTGGATTCATCCCTAGCAGGATGGGAAGCTACCTTGGACAGCCACAGTGTCCACGGAGAGGGTTCTTTCAGGAGCAGGCGGCCCACATCAACTGGCTTAAGTTGATGGCCATCTGGCTCACCCTGAAAGCCTATCTGGCGGCCATCTGAGCCTACCGGAACTCAGAGGAGGTTGTTTCTTCTCATCCGCCAATCTGGTGGTTAAAGGACATTTGGCGGGGCTCACCAGGCTCTACCCACCCAACAAGTAGCCACACCTCGTGTGGGACCCCAACATAGTGTTGAGCACCTTGCTGCATAAAACCTTTGAGCCAATGGCGTCCGCGGACATCAGGCTAGTAACTATTCGGACAGCCCTCTTGATGGGTCTTACGTCTGCATGCTGTGTCAGCGAAATCCAAACTCCGAGGGCATCTGAGCCATACACTACCCTTCACAGGGACAGGGTGGTCCTCAGGACGCTCCTGCATACATACCTGAGGTAGTCTCTGCGTTCCATCTAAAAGAGGAGATAGTACTCCCTACTTTCTTCGCAGACACTAAGGACCATGCTCGGAGGGTTCTGCACTGTCTTCATGTTAGACTAGTGCCAAAGTTCTATCTGGACAGGACCAAGAGCTTCCGTAGGTCTGAAGCTCTATTTATCACCTTTCTGCTGGTGAGGGCCAAGATATCAGGCTTCCAAGGCCTCAACAGCAAGGTGGATGGTGGCCTCCTCAAGGAGGCCTAGGAGGAGCAACACAAACCACTTCCGGCAAACATGTATGCCCTTGCAGTCAGAGTCAAGGTCACTAAGGTCGCCTTCCAGAGACGCGTACTGTGGCAGGTCATCAGCAGGGCGGCCTCTTAGGCCACATCCTCAGCTTTCTGCAAGCCCTACTTTTGGGATGCCGGCTCCAGGTCAGATGCGGCATTCTGACAGGCAGTATTAAGGAACTTGTTTTCTTAAGGAGGGTCACCTCTCCACCCTGGGGCTACATTCAGTTTTAATCGCCTATACAGTACGGAGGAAAGGGGACGGGACGTAAGAGTAATTACAAGTTAGTCACCGTAGTGACTAACGTACTCTTAGTCCACAGTCCCCTTTCCTCCATACGTCCCACCATCCTCCTCCCCTCGACCCTCCACCCCCCAATAAAACTGGTATTACTTAGGCAATTGTAATATTGTCCACACCTCAATGGGGACTGAGGAGTGGCCCCGGTGGGCGGAATCAGGGGAGCCCATGCTGCCAGGGCCACACCCCCACGTGCCTCTAAATTTAAAGGGGAAGACGGTTTTTTCTGGTAAAAAGGGTTCTGTCTCCCGTCCCTAGCGAAGGACGCCCATATAGTATGGAGGGAAGGAGGGCTATGGACTAAGAGTATGTTAGTCACTACGGTGAGTAACTTGTAATTTCTGCTGTCACAATGCGACTTCAGTCCCTACAATCTCATGCACATGCCCTCCTCTCTAACTCATGCTACTGCTCGCTCCGAATCACATCCTTCTACCCTTCCATGCTGATGCCTCCCATATTAATCCACTCTAATCTCCTGCCTTAGTTTCATTGTGATAATACCACTAAAACCAGCTAACTTCGTTTGCTTACTTACTCCAAAAGCCGTTAATGGCATGTTGATCTAGTATAGACAACCTGTATGTTCTCTCGTTTAGAATAATCAATTATTGTTATTAAGGCTGGTATTACCGTCACAATTCTGCTTGGCAAAGTATATTGCTTTTCATTCCTCAGATCAAGCTTACAAGTGATGCATGATAATTGTATGGTTGATATCGATACAAAATAACCTATGCATTTTGGCTACAACTATGATGCTACAGCTGTATGGGAACACAGATATGTGATATCTGTTATTCATAATGTCCTGAATCGTGTTGCATAAATTGATATAGTTTGGTAGGTATAGGTCTGGTGTAAGGTTCATATCCTGTGTGTTGTGACAAGTACAGACTGAGTTGCTTTCGCTGCTGCTTATTTTCTAGCTCTAATGAGTGATATTCTGCATATCTCTGATGGCCAAAGAATGTGTTTTCTTGGGTTAATGGATTTTAGAATTTGGGTAATTTAATAGAATGTTTTAGTTTAAGTGCAAAGGTATCAAAACAGTTCTAAAAGCTGGTCAGCCCAGTAATTGTGCTTCATTAATGTGGCAAGTGCGGTGAAGGACTTGTGAGTCACGTTTCAATGCTTTTATTGGTGAAAAGAAAAGTTAGACGCTGTGTGTGTTCAGTTTTAAAATCCCACCTGTTGCAGGTTTTGATACCTTTTATTGGACTAACTGAAAAATCTATGCAGCGATGAAAGAACAAATTAGCTTACAAAGCTAGCAGAGCCCACCTTAAGACTGCTTGCACCTAGCTTAATGGTTACATGTGAAAATAATTGTTTTTTTTCTCCTTTTTTCTGTTAAATGCAACTTTCATAATGTGTACTGTTTTCAATGCTTTGTGGCGCTACCTCCAGGAGTATTTATGACCTGTTAGATAAGAAAGCAATTCCATGCTCTCATTCAATTTATTCTGTTCCTACAGCCAATGAAATGTTCCTTTTTTTCATTTTGAGAATGATCTGCGCTATGGCTTTCCTTTACTAACCGTTTCACTTTGCAACATCTCATCAAGAGGTTTGCAGTACTCCGTCAGCTAATGTTTTGTTCCATCCCTGCATAGATTTTTCATGTAGACCAATAAAAGGTATCAAAATCTGAAACTTGTGTGAAGGCTTTTATTAAAAAGAAAAGGAATCAAACGCCTAACTTACCCTTTTTCTATGAGGGAAGGTGCCTACCTAACAAAAAAACAAAACTAAGGGTGGGGTGCTAAAGTCCAAATTAAAACCTGAATCCTACCACTAAAGAAAACACCTTACTAAAAGAAGGAAGGACAAGGGGAGGCTGTGTACAATAGCCTCAGCAAGGCTTCTGCCTGGTGTAAAGGCATCATGAAGTAACAACACAGACAACAGATTCAACTTTCTAATCAAATGTTTTATTTTACTTAAATGTCGGGATGGAGTAAGGCTTAACCTGTCATATACTAAGGTGGTATTTCCCTACCTAAAGAAAACTAAGGATATTCTGTGTCAGAAAGTTCAACTCAAAAGTCTGTGTCCAAAACCTATACTTGCCCTCACAACTAACTATATACAGTGTGCAGGGATGTCCGTAGCAAAATGAATAGTGGTCAAAATAAAGTTCTGAGTTTTTGGCTTGTTATCAGCTTCCCCTTCTCCAAGATCAGAACAGTTCACAAAGTCTCGGGGTTCCCTTCCCCAAGAGTTCAAATCTTCCAGCTTTCTAAAACAATACCAGTCCAAATCTTTGGTCATCCAGTCTTTTCACTAGTTCACAGAGATTGTTCTGTTTCTTCATTTAAAACTCACTTCAGCAACTGTTGCAAAATATAAGCTTCTTTATATTTACTTTCCTTGGTTCTTTCCAAGAAACGGCACTCGGTCTAGACTCAGTTATCGGGCCGCACGGTCCACCCATTACAGGTCACGTAACCAATACCCGCATGGACTTAGTTACACTATATGTATTCCTCTGGCTCTTGCCAACACAAGTTTTCTCTCTTAACCTGTGCACTTTCATTTAATTTCCTTCTTGGTAACTTTTCGGCTTTGTCACCACTTGTGTCTCACACAATTTATTCTGTGTTTTTTTCCCTTAGCACAACCTTGCGTTCACTTCATTCATAAGTGCTCATCACTTGCTTTTGTTCTTTGCGGTATTCAAATATGCTCATGTGGCTTTTTCCCTTAGCACCACCTTGCTTTCACTTCATTCATTGGTGTTCACAATGTCTTTCTCAAGATATCGTTCAGTTAATTCGGTATTTAATATTGCTTGTTTCAACTTTCAAAAATGCTCATAGTAACTTGCATAGTAACTTGCAGCTTGTTCAGTATTCAAAGACACTTACTTTGACCTTCCAAAGTACTTATAAGTTTTCAGTTTGCTCGGCATTGAAACATGCTTGTTTCCAGTCCACGGAGGGCCCCTGTACGAGCGTTACCTTCTTTTCACTCATCGGTTGTATACAGCAGCCCAGTCAGGGTTCTCCACTCTGCTTTCTGGCTTCTGTGTTCTCGGCTTCTCTCTCGCGGTTGCCACAGTGAGCAGCGCTCGCCCTCCTGGACTCCTGCAACGCATAGCTCTGCTCTTCCCCAGCGGAAGCTACTGAGAGCACCACTCGCTCTCTGAGACCTGCAGCAATTGGAAGGCTTCAGCACCCCACAGCTCCTGTTGTGGGCACTGGATAGGGAGGACAGCAGACTCTTAGACCCGCTTGTGGCCAGCCCCAGCGTCTTACAGACCAGGCAGGAACTCGATACGGCTTTCTCCAGCCGGTTCCTCTCCAGCCTGCTCTGAATCTCCAAGCTGCTTCATTCTCTCCAGGCCGTCTCTCTCACTTTCTGTGTTGGGCGGTCACCATTTTTGTACACCTGAAACTTGTCATTGACTTTCATTGCCTGACCACGGTGACACCAACTCGATGGACATGTCTGACTTGTTTCAAATGAAGTCCTCCATAGCCCTTTCCCTCATCACAATAACAGAGTGGTGTTTGGGGAGGTTTACATTAAAGGAAGTGTTCCTAACTCTTTGTTGTCTCCTCCTCGTCCCAATATTACAATGATGTTTCTGTGGGATATTATGTCGGGAAGGAATGCAAAAAGACTGACCGCCTACAAAGGCTCGAGGAACAGATGGTTCATTTTGACAATGGAAAGGGGATACCATGTCTCACCTAAAGATGTCCTCACCCCACTCCCAAAGTTCCCTCCACCCAGGTGATCCTACCTCGCATATCCGCCCCCAGGGTCGGGATCCAAAAGCGATGGCCTTTCTCGGGCCTCCTGAGAGGAGGATCCAGGGCGGAAAGGAGTGAAGACACCCCCAGGTTCCTCACACTGGCCCAGTTCATACTTGACTTGTTTTCAGTCTTCCAACGTTCCTTTTCTCTTGCTAGATATTCTTTCCAGCCTCAAAACTAAATTAAGTTTTGCAGTTTCTCCTTCTAATAAAGAAATATGTTTCTTGATGCAAACAATTCAATTTCTCCAGGATTACTTAAGAACACACAGTAAAAAAAAAAAAAAAATGCCTGCCCTTTCTTCCTTCGAGACGCTAGGACTCCCCCAAAGTCCTGTAGTCCTCAGCCAGCTTCTTTTCTTTCACACACAATATTTTAGATAGGGTGGTTGTTCGCCCTAGTTGTTCAAAGTTTTACTTTTTTATGGCTTTCTTAGGCTTACATTTATTTATTAATAAATCCTTCTTTCCCCCTTTTAGCTGAGTTTTTTCTAAAGTCCACCTGGAGGTATGACCCTATAAAACTATCCCTTGATATACAGGTCCCCAACTCATAGTGTAAGTCTGTACTACCCAAAGGATTGGTAGAAGGGCAGAGCAACCGGCTTATCTCATGAGGACGATGTGAGCTGTAGATAAGTACAATGAACCCAGTCAATGCATTAGCCGAAAGAAACTCTTGTACACTGAAGTTATAATATTTACATTTATTTAATATACACAAGGCAAGGTATGTAACCAATGCAACCAATACACATAAGAAATATTAATAATACTTTTCATAGTGACTGCTTCAATAGTAGTTTCTCGCGCTTACAATTGTTACAGAAAATGACAGTACTACTGTTTAAAATAGCAGTGGCGCGCAGCCACATTTGTTACAGTGAAATGGCAGTTTCATTCATTTATAAAGTCACTCAGACAAAGTCTGTAGGAAGGAAAAGGAGGGTTATTCAACACTAATAGCAGTGATTTACTTCTTAGAAACACTTTTCAAAGCTCCTAGTGCTTTAGCCTTCCAATCCCTAACTAGTCCAAAGTTCATCAGTGTCAGTGTAGGATGGGAGCAAAAGTTGTATGCAGCAACAGAAAAGGCAAAGTTCCTCTGGATACTTTAGTCACTTAAATAAAATGCTTTAGTAGGATAACACAATTTATACGGACCCTGCAAAGGACTCCCTAAATGTTCACAAACTGGTAAGCCTTGGTAAGAGGTATGGGTGGACACCCAACATGTAGTATCGCACTCAAGTCACACTGGAGCGACTATTCAGCTTGAGATAAGTTCTACCTTGAGCCCCACAGTACCTTAGGGTGGTTGAAGAAAATGCAGCTGGATTCTTTCCTGTTCAGCAGCGACGGGCCGCGTCGCCTGATTCCTCGGTCTGGTGACGAAAGGAAGGACTCCGGGATGTCACAGCAGCAGTCGCGAGAAAGGACCCCTAGCAAGGATTTCTTTGGTCTTCCACGCCGGTCTGCGGTTTTGGCACCTTTTTATCAGCTCCAACAGTGAATGGTTACTGCCTAGTCGATCTTCTTCGATTGTGCAGTCCTGCACTTTGGTGAGGGCACTTGGACGAGTGCAATCGCACCTCTGGAGGTCCAACTGAAGCTCACCAAAGTTCTGGGAGGATTAGTTCACGCAAAGGCATTGCACTGCAATTGGGTCGGAGGTCTCCAGGTATTTTTGGGTTGTAGCCCTGGAAGGTCACAGCATCTCAGGCTATGGCTCGATCTGCAGTTCGTCTTGGGACCAGTTTGGTCCCACCAGCCAAAGGGAAGGAGTTGCCCTCTTCGGAGATCTTCTGTCGATAAGAAAACCGGGTCAGGACAGCAGTGGTCGCTTTATGGTTACTGGTAGGGTCTGCAGGTGTCTCTGGTCGTTCTTCAAGGGGCTCCCAGCAACAAAACACATAGGGTGCTGTGTGCTGCAAAAGTGTTACACAGATTCCTTTAAGAGAATTGGAGGAAAGCAAAACTCCATAAAATAAGATAAAACATGAAGAGCAAAGTTTCCATGGTTGGAGCAAGTAAGATTGTATGAGGGGGAAAAAGGCTCCCTAGAAATCCAGCAAAAAGTGTTCAGGGTCTCACTAGGAGTGGGGATAAAGCATAGAACTGGTAAATCACCCTAAAACCCGCCTTTCAAGTGTTAGTTGCATACTCGGGTTTCTCCTGCTCCCGTAACCTGAATAGCTTTTTCCAGCCGTTATTCACACTGTTAGTACTTTTCTCAGTGCCCCTTTCATAGGACTCTTTTACTCTCTGGTTTATTAGGCTCCCGTAACCTGAATAGCTTTTCCAGCGATTTCTCACAACGTTCGTATTACTCTCAATCCCCCCTTTTATAGGGTATTTGTACACTTGGCTTTCACAGGCTTTAGTAACTGGGATGTGTTCCCCAGCTATTATTCGCAGTCTTTGTACCTTGTAGCAGTATGTCTTCCGTCTGGTCTTTCAGGCTCACAAAACCTTGTTGACTTTCCCCGTGGCTACATATCTCTGTAACTATGATCCGACATGCACAGAGCTGGGGGATTTGGGCTCCCTCATACGATCTGGTCTCAGCATCTGTTGCCAGGCTCCCATACCACCACAAGTCCTGCATGGTCGTACCACCAGATGCAACTGGTGTCTCTCTAGCTCTGCTCTCGTTCCGACCCAGTCTTCCAGGTCAGATAGAACGCCAATCCGTAGGCGTTCGGTTAGCATTTCACTCTCCCTCCTTGCTTCTGCTGGCTCCGCCCAACCACCACCCCTCCTCTATGCCCCCCCCCCGGGACATGAATACATCGGAGGCTTCCCTCAGTATAGCAGTCCCACTGCCTCCGTAGGAGTCTCTTTTTGCTTTACCATCAGTCCTCGTCTTATACATGTCACAGAAACAATGTGAATGGTGTCCTCCTTTGTTGACCATGGTATTCAGATGGATCTTTGTAAAATACTATGGTTGCAGGAGATATAAAAGTCCTTTCCATATTCATATATGCAGACAAGGTTGTTTGGACGGGGAGTTATATTCTGGAATGGGAGTTCTTTCCCCAAGTGGGTAGTCATTCCCAGTGAGATCCCACTTCCCAGACCCCTAGGGAGGGTATTGTGTAGCGTGCTCACCTACATAGCCTCAAAGGGGGTGGCTCTCCTCTGGGGAGAAGGGATGAATTGTCTGGATTTGTCACACAAGTTAAACAATTACATTAGGCTAATGCTTCTCGGATTCAAATGCAGTTGTAGATGTTCTATAGGAGCTGGGGATGGTATTCAGCTGAATGATGCATATCACAAATGAGGTTCTTTTCACCACATGCAGGAGGGACTAGTGATGGCATTTCTCATTGTAAAGCATCAGAAGTGTGTTGCCTTCTGAATTGATGACATTGGTAACGTAGCAAATTTGTGTTAAAGTCTATCTTGGATAAGGGCTCTCAAGGATGGAGATACAATTAGGACTGTGGATTTATTGCTTTGGGCAGAGGCGAGATTCCTCTGTAGGCGTGTGGGAGGTTTAGAGATGGAATATCGCTTTACTGGTTGTCATGCTTGGGAAGGACTCAGAATTGTGGATGGCTAGTGTCATGCATGTGACAGGGATACAATGAGAAGACAAACATAGAAACGGAAGTTTAAGTTGGGGTGCCTTTTAGAGTGTAGGGCAAAATAACCAGGGTGGGTTGCATAAAGTGCAACTGAAGGGTTAAGGATTAGTCTGATGGATAATCTAACTCAAAGTTTAGAGAAAATTGAAAGTTCAAAAATGGCTTCTGTCAAGCCTTGGCTGGCTTCTGGGATTCCTGACCCAAGGAAAGGTTGTAATAAGAAGTCTTAAACGAAAGTCTTTGGTTTTCCCAATCCCTGGGACTTGCCTTATTTTGGGGTTGTGGGGTTCAAGATCGTTGACCTTCCTAGGCCTGCATTGGTTTAATGGGAACATCTCCCTTTCTCTTCTTTCTGTTACTTGGTCTTTCTGGTCTGTGGCCTGTCATCACCACTGTCTGCTCCAGAAGAGTCTCTCTCAGTGCAATCACCAGAGTCTCATATAAGGGTAATAAGGGAACTGTGTAGAGAGCATGGTAACTCCCACAAGACAACCTGTGGCCTGTGGACCTGACAGGATGATAGTGGCAAATTACACTACTCGCGCCTCCTCCGGCTTATATATAACTTTCTAAACTTTCCTCGCCAGTGCAATATCCCATGTCTCCAATCCACCATCCCTCTAACCATCTCCTGCCCCAGTTCTTCCTCTTACAGTAACTGTATCCCTGGTCTCCAGTATTCCATTTCTTTCATCATTTCTTGCATCAACATTCTGGTATTTCTTTCATTTTTCTCTACTGCCATAATCTATTTTCTGTGTGCTTCACTTACCACTCTCTGTTTCACCTTCTTCGCCCCTTTCTGCTGCGTTCTTCTACCAGTCTTCAATTACAAAGTATCTGCCTTCTCTTCACCTTCTTTACTGCTATGGGCACTGTTATCAGTACTCTCCAAATTCTTGCGTCTTTCTATCGCCTTCTTCACCCCTAGTACTGCGAGTACTCTCAAAGTCTGTCATCCAGTGCACATTCTTCACCCACTCAGGCACTTTCTTTGCTCCTCTGAGGTCTGCACTGTTCCTCTTTATCATAGCTTAACCAACCACTGCCTCTTAAACCTTCTTTGCTTCTGTTGTGCCACCTCGCATCATGCTTTCACTCTCACAGATTTGTAGGTCCCTTGAACCTTCACTCCCCACCCCCATACCTTCACCACCATAGGCGTTGCTAGGAGGGGGGCAAAGGGGGCTATAGCCCCTGGTCTTTTGGTCGTAGCCCGGATAGAATCTCAGGAGCTACAACCAAAAGGATAGCTAGCCCCCAGTTCCGACAGCTCCGACATCAGCGTAGCCCCGGATCTTTTCCAGACCTAGCAACACCCCTGTTCACCACCACCTTTGGATACTACTGTCCATATTCTCTTTACTCTCCAGCTCAAATGTGTGTAGGTCTCTCTCATCTCAATGCCTTCTTGAATCTTCTCCACACTTTGGGCTACCACCCTCTTCTTAATAATGTCACCCTCTTTGGCCAACACTCTGCTGCTCTATTTCTCTCGCCAGTTCCTTTGATTCCTTGGTAAGTTTCCATATGTCTAACCTCAAGCTGCCAGATTCGAATACTGCCCAGCCTCCCAGACCTCTGCTCCAGTGTCATGGGTCTTGCTCCGTCTCTTGCTGTCACCACCCTTTTCCAAACAAACTCTTTTATCTGTGCTCTTCTGTCTCCAGCTCCTACTCCCAACACCCACACTAATTGACTGAGGGACTGGGTTTCTCCCCCTTTGTTGGGCTGTCAGTGAGTGTCTGCGCCAATGAGCTGGAATTGGTGCAGGCTGTGAAAGGTTGCCACTAATTGCCCAACCTTGGCCTGATCTCGGTTTTGGGAGCTTTCCTTTGGCATGTCCACCACTCCCCTGTTGCTGCGCCCACTAGATTAGAAGGGCACAGCTCCCCTGCCTGCTCACCCTGTGAGACTGATGCTGGTAATGTATTTAAAAATGTGCCTGATCCTTCTTTGTGTGAAAGGAATACTTCCCTTCAGTGCAATGGTAACGTTTTACTTGCAAATACAAACTCTGCTGGCAGACAATGGGCTTGGTTGAGATAGTTTCATGTACAAGTGCCATCTGGAAACAATGGAGTAGCAGCATTCTGGCACTCATGGGAACACGCGTCTCAGGGTGTTTGAAGGGGGGCTTTCTCAGTGATGGGTCACGGAGCAACAGAAACAGCAGTTGTTAGATGGTTTTCTTTGTTGAAAAGCAAAATATTTAACAGGTTATGTGAATGTCTTTGCTCTTGAAATCTCGGTTTCTGCTTCCTTAAAGGGACAGCAGCTACAGAGTCCCCGACCTCTGTTGAGGTTAAGCACTGTGCTTTGAGGTTGTGGAGATCCTGATTCCCTCAATCCCAAATGGCCTCTGCTCCCCAGATCTAGGTGCATCACTTTTCAAAGGTACACCATCACTAGTTGGTGCAATGTGACTGTCCCCTTGCCCTTAGACAGGGACTAAGTGCAGGGTGACCAAGGGATCCTCCCAATACGGTCCCCAAGCTAGATTACAGAGCCACCGGATCCCCTTGGTCACCTCACTAGATATGCCCAGAGCAAGGCAGGGGACTTAACCGCACTAGCAATCTAGATGGCTAATAATGGCCACAGTTGAGGTGTATTAGTAGAGGGATGCAGGTGATGTCACTGAAGTGTGTGGTGCATTTCTTGCTATGGGGGTTGCATGCACTTTGTTAGAAATGAGTTTCCTTAGCAGAAGCATGTCAAATTCTTGCCCATGGTGCACATAGACAACAGGATCACTATGCAGTTGGGCAAGTGTATTCTTCTGACTGGTGTGTAACTGGCACACAGCTTCAGATTTGCCCAGTGAGGTTTCATCTGGGTAGAACAAAATGTGTTGGTTGAAGTGTGTGGGTATCACAGAATAAAATACCATTTAATAGTAGAGTGCTGAGCCATCGTAGCTTGATGTCGTGTAGTTTAAGCAAGGCTTACATTTGAAGAGCTACCTGGATTCCTATTACTAAAATAACATTGAGCTATGTGACAAAAGCAGCCCCTTGCCAATGAAGAAATTGTGTGGTAGCCAGGGGCAGTATGATCATTGGATATTGCACATCATGAATGGATTGCGCTGCAGAAGCCATGTGTGGACCTACAGCTTAAATATCAGTCTATATTGGTTTGCATGATTGAGGTGAAATAGTAGGATGGAGGAAAGGTGGTTCTTCCAAGTGTACGTGCACATAGATTTGTATTGCAGTACAATTATAGATGTCTAGGGCCACAGTGCTGGAATAACATGGGAGTTACATGACAGGCATGATGTGGGTTTCTGGAGCATTGTTGTCTTGACTACCTTGGTTTAACAGAATTCAATGTCCAGGCATTAGGAAAGAGTACAACCTAATGAACACATTCAGCTATAACCCAGTGTGGTATTAGCATCTATGAGGTAATGAAATGCAATGCATTTTTTTCTTGCAGAGATTGGCACTGAGCGGGCCTGTTATAGGGATATGTCATCCTTTCCTGAAACCAAAGCTGAGAAGTATGTCAATAAGATTAAGGGCAAGAAGTTCCTTCAGTACAACCGACGGCAGCTCTCCCGCATCTACCCCAAGGGCCAGCGCCTCGATTCCTCCAACTACGACCCGTTGCCCATGTGGATATGTGGCAGCCAACTGGTGGCCCTCAACTTCCAGACCCCAGGTAAGGGGTGCCCCTTATTGCATTGTGATGAAGATCCTTTCATGCCTTAATAGCATTCCTCTATAGAAAATAAAAATCGCCAGCACTGAATGTTCTCATCAACTGTCAAAGAAAAGCATTGGATCGATTAGTCATGGAGGGGGCCGTCGCCTGGCTCCAGATCTTCCCTTATGAAGTAGGTTGCCTTTTCTGCTGCTTGTGCCCCCTTCTGTGAAGAACTGCTTGTGCAGGATGGTCGTCCAATTTTAGTTTTTTTCATCTATTAAAACAATGTGAACATTTCCAACTTTGAATCCCCAAAATATGGTGAATTCAAATAAGTGCATCTAAACCGACAATGCATAAGTTTGAACTCCCAACACTTTGTCGTTGAGTGTTTGATTGTCATACTGGGCCCCTGTACTTAAATCAGGACTGCCAAAGAGGAGCTGCTGCAGTAAACTGTTTTTAAGGTATTTTCTCTTTCTTGCATACTATGTGTACATTTATCCTGCTGTGTGTTTTAGGCAGTGTTTAATTTACCCACATGTCTGCTTCCACTTGAAGCTTCTGCGATCTTGTCAGAGTTATTTCATCATCGGCCGCTTAATGTTGCAGTTGCTCTGTCATAATATTTGCTATGTGTGAGTGTGCAGTAGTAAGAGATCGACACAGGTGGCATTTTTTTGTTGCTACATACTTTTATTATAGTATAAATAGGGTTGGGAAAAGGCCTTGCTAGCCCTAACGCTAATGGGGGGTCGGTCCCTACCTCAACACAAATCTTTAATGGGTCCATCAGGATTTCAAAAATAAAGAATGATCCACTGTCGTGTCAAACCCCTAACTCTAGCCCTCACACTAATAACTTAATCAAAAGGTGCAAAGGAGTGTCTTTGTAGCAGATCCTTCACAGTTCTTTTCATAAGTTCCAAACACAAAGTTCCAAATGGTGCAAAAACAAATAGTTCCAGAAGGGTCAAGAGAATGTCTCCCTTCTCTTGACTTCACCACAATGTTCACAATCCCAGGGGTTGTCTCCCTTCCCCAGGTTTCTCTTCCTTTTGCACAGCCAACCGGGCTCACTTTTCTCCCTGTTACTGTGACTAAGAAGAGTACTTACAACAGTTCTTCGTTTATGGGTGTACTCTCCTGCCAAGTACTGCCTTATGCCACAAATGTCCACTCGTCACATGGGTTTGAGTCCCAGAATCGCCTGGCTTTAATATTTCTCCTGCTAGGTAGACTCAGTGCACTCTGTTAGAACAGTTTTTTCTGAAGTCGAACTAAGGGCTTAGTAAAACCATTCAACTGAGACAGTACAAGACTCCACTATTAGTTTAAGGCTGTACCACCTGAGTATATCGTAGCGGAGACAGAGCAGCCAGGCTTATCTTAGGAGAGAGAGAGGGCTGTAGAATCAGCAGTACAAGGGAAATTGTAATACAAATGATCCAAAGAAACACTGAAACACTATGTATTGTAAAAATGAAGGATTTATTTAAATACAGGTAGGTACAAATAAATCCAAGGGTTAAGTAAGTACTAACACATTATATGAAATCACAATATAAAAAACACAACACTATACTTGAAAATACACAGACCCAAGTATAGACTTTATTTGAAGTACCTAACAGTAGTTCTAGGGAAGTCAAAACCTTTTCATACACATTTAGTATAGGTCAAGCCTATCCTTGGGGAGTAAAAACCAATGGTCACTTTTTACAATTACATTCACTAACGCAAGGGCAGTAGACCCCTCCAGTTGTAAAATGATTCTCAGCACACATCACTTAATCAGTCAACTGGACAATATACCTTTGATGAATAGTGAAACACTTATTCTTGGTGCACCAAAAACCTATAACCACTTTTGTCATAACACACAGTTATCCTAGGTGAGTAAAACCTAAAGATGTAATATACAATTATAGGTGCTTTTGAAATCGGGGAACCCCAGATTGAGGTAAGCAGTAACTCTTAACTTATTTTGGATGGCACACAGCGAACACAAGGTAAGTAAAACCCACATACTTTGTTTAACCTCACAATGGAGGGGGAAAGTAAAACCCAATGTTACACTTTACTGAATAGTTATTCTAGGTAGACAACAACCTAATGCAGACTTATTAAGGACAGGCTAGCAGCAAGTCAGGGGAAGCAAGACCCAGTTGGGGGACACTCATACAATTATCCTCAAGGGACTAATCTGGTGATACCAACACTTTACTTTTGGGAAGAGGCACAACCTAATCACAGGAGAGTAAAATACCTTCACATCTACTTTCTATTAGACTGGCAAAACAGTTGCTAAGGAAGAAAAGATGTTAACCATACTTTTAAGAATGGTGCACCACACATTCAAGATCAGTAAGAACTTTTGTAACTGTTGACTCTTAGAATTACAGTTACCAACCAATTCTTTACAAGTAAGTAACTTTTAAAACACTTATTTTCTTTTCTAGGCAGGAGTCCCAATCCATTGACAGTCTTTCACTTATTCTTGGAGCATGAGTGTTCTCAGTGGAAGAAGGGGGGGTCACTAGGTCTAGTGACCAACAGGCAGTGTCAGAATAGGTTCTTTAGTAGCAAATGTCAGAGTTCCTTAGGAAAACTGGGCAAACAGATAAGTACTGTACTTTAGAGTTAGAAGAGGGTCCAGGGGCTTCGCAGAAGACACCCTAGCAGGATTCTAGCAGTGGGACTGGTTGTACTGGATGAGGGACCTCCCAGTCACAGAAAACACCACATAGCTACACAGAAATCCTAACAGGCTTAAGTTAAGTACAAACCCAAGCCAACACAATACCTCAGCATTGAAAAAGATTTTGCAGCAGGAGAACATCAGGGTCTGCAGCCAAATACCCCATCAGTGGATTCCTTGCCGTGGAGACTGAAAACAAGACCTCAGAAGGGACTTTGCAGCAGGGATCGATGAAGAAGGCTCTAGGAAAGGTTTCCCTCCCGGCTGAATGCGGTTCTGTGGATTTGTCACCTTTTCAAAGAGCTGAGAAGAAGACAGAAAATCGTGGTTGAATTCTCGTCGTTACAAAGGTCCAGCACTCTGGTGAGGGGACTTTTCAGACTCAATTCGTGTCTCTGGAGATCCACCAGGATGGCCACGAAGTTTCAGCGAGATTCGGAAGACTGCACTGCACAATGGCTCGAGGTCCCAGGGTATTGGGGTATTGCAACAACGCAAGGTTGCAGCAACGCGTGGGATGGCTCAAAATGCAGGTCTTCTTGAGTCTAGTGGGTCTCACCAGGCTCTGGATCGGGGTCGTTGTTTTCTGGAAGGAAGGGCTACAGCAGGCTCTGGTTACACAGCAGGCTTTCGGGTCACTGGAAATTGTCTTAGCTGCTTTTCCTTCATCTTCCTCTTCGGTTTAAGTTCCAGTGGTCGACATATATTCAGCTTCCAGGTTCACAGTATTTATCAGGAATTACAGCACATTCTCTCCCCCCCATTTTACAAGAAGGGGCAGCGGTATGGTTGTCCCATCAGGACAGTCAGCCCCCCACTAGGATTTGTCCCCATTCAAGCAAGTTGTAAGACAAAGGGCTGGGGAGTTTTGGACTCCTCCCTCACTTCCTGCTCTCACAGACACACTGGAGCCTGGGCAGGGAGTCCTCGGGACTCCCACGGAAGATAAAAATCACACAAAGGAATTTCCCGCCCTGGAGGTCAGGGGGCAGAACAAGAAACACTAAAATGTGGAAAAAAGAAGACCGTGGCTATTTTGGTAAAAATTGACACCATTAGGTCCCTTTACTGCAGCTGTGAACACTGCCCACGGTAAAGGTGCACCAAATTAATACAAGATATCACTGCCACCAGCCATTGAAGGTAAGCTTGTCACTGTAACAGAGTTGTTACAGTTTTAGTGTGAAAGGGTATACATTGCATCTCCCCAGCACTCCACATAAGGTAGGGTGTGCTGGTTTCACTTAACAAAATATAAAAGGGATCCAAATATCCTTTCTACCTTTGGGAACTGTAGTTCACTCAAGGTTAGAACAAGAAAGTTAAAAGGGGAACCCCTAGGGCAGTGACCCGCTAGGGTTCTACGGGTGCATCCCTGGGGGTCCTGAGAACTCAGCATGAAATATAAAAAAAAATGGGAAGAAATGGGCAGGGGTGGCTCACATGGTCGGGCTGAAGCATGAAACTGTCTCGGGCAACAATGAAAAAGTAGCCCACAGTTGTGAATAGATATTAATTCCTTAAATCACAGACTGGGCCTCATTACAACAATGGCGGTACGGTAACAACGGTGCCAGTAACCGTAGCCGCCAGGTCTGACCTGGCAGGCCGTGCGGCACCCGCGAGCACAGCTCGTCTGATGCACCGGCACTGTTATTAATGGTGCCGGTGCATCCAAGCTTCCCATTTAGCCCTATGGGGCTCAAATGGCAATGGAGATCTACCGGTACCGGCACCCGCGAAAGGGCAATTATCAAGTCTGCCTAACTCGGCATGACCCGGTAATTGCCCATTCGTGGGTGCCAGACCCGGATGCAACTCCGGCGGCAGCCGCACCGGTTTTACTACCGCCAGGGTTGTAATGAGGCCCACTGGTTCAATAGTACCCAAGGGGGTGCTTTGTGTTAAAATGTAAGTAAATTATGATATATTCAGCAACAATGGTCAAAATTACTAACTGCATAGTTAAGTAACTCATCAAACTGGTCCACATTGGCCAAAATGGTGGCCCATTTTGACTGGCCCACACCAGCATTTTACATTTTTGGTACAGGCATTGCGCTATAGACCAGTCTGAGCCTGGCGGCTCATCCATAATAGCAAGGGGGCGCCCACCCAGTGGCCCCTCAACCATTATAGAGGAGCTAAGGAGCCAGCCCATTGAAACAGTGAGCACTCCTTCAGCTGCTTTTTCCAGATGATGGAGTGCTACTGGGCTGGCTGAACTGTCAAAGGGAAACACTGTTTCCCTTTGACAGTTGAGCTTAGTTCCACAGCCGCACATGCTCACTGAGCCATGCAAGTGCTGGGGCGTTTTGCTTCGCCAGCATTGCATAGCTCATTGGAAATGCTGGCTGGGGTACTGCATGTCTGAATGTCCGAGAGGGAGCTCCTGCGCCTCCTCACACATACGGACAGAGCAGCCTGGAGCAGGGTGTTTCAGCACCCACACGTAGGCCAATGCAGAAGGTACGTTTATGTTCATTGTTTTTATTTAAACATGAGTATGGATGCGTGTATG
The DNA here is from genome assembly GCF_040938575.1 of Ambystoma mexicanum. Lineage (NCBI taxonomy): Eukaryota > Metazoa > Chordata > Amphibia > Caudata > Ambystomatidae > Ambystoma > Ambystoma mexicanum. The sequence continues at coordinate 987,746,335 of NC_090925.1, forward strand.
CTTATGTTATGAGTGAGTGTATGGTGATGGGTGCTCGTGTGAATGATAGTGATTGCTGGATGAATGTGCAGCGCCTTGCATACACACATAATCATGTTGATTGTGTTAGGCCCAGTGGGGCCCAGGGGACAGGGATGGTATCTTTTTACTGGACATCTATCATAGTTGTCCAGTAGAAAATGTCATGCCTGCCCCCTGGGCCCCCCAGCACCAATTGCAAACTGTTTGGCTATTTACCCATTTTTTCGTTAAAAGTATGCTCTACATGCAACATTTTAACCCATTATTTAAAAATAAATTTGCAGGGGGAAAACCCCCTCGCACTCCCCCCCCGAACGCCCCTTCATTGGTTCGGGCTCCCTCACTATGCTCGGTCGCTAAGGCATTTTTTGGGGAAATAGGTATGCCCCTCCACTTAAAAAAATCACCAGCCGCCACTGGCCCTCAGACTGTGTTGGGAACGGGATGGGGGGAACCCAGGGACTACGGTGGGAGCACAATGGGCGGGAACCATGGGATAGTAGTGGGAGCAGAATGGGGAGAGCCCAGGGTGTGTGATGGGGTGGGGAGAGACCAGGGACTGGGTAGGAGTGGGATGAGGGAGCCCAGCGACTGTGATGGGAGCAGGTGACGGCGCGCAGTATATACTGTCCATTTGGCATTTCTGGGGGGTCCCAACCTGCCCATATTTTGCTCAGGGGGGCCCTGGCCAAAGAAGTTTGAAGACCACTGCCCTAGGGCAACCCAGCAACAACAGGCACTTATTGCCAATAAGTTGTTAAAGATGATAACTTTAAAAAGACACTATGGAGAGTCTTAAAAAGGACACCCATAAAAAGAGTTAAAGATTATGTGAGTGTGGAAAAAGGTTCCCACTCACTGAGGTATTAATGAAAAATATCCCACTAATAAAGCAAAAAGTTCTGGGGTTGAACCAGGAAAGGCAAATTTACCAGTTTTGGGCAAATCTTACCGAATACTCTCACCTGCAAATGACTACCTATTGCACAGCCATTCTTGTTCACTTTCTCCCATGTACTGGGACTATGAAGATGAGCAACTGTTGTATTTGTCTTCTTCCTTCTAGGTAGGCTTGGTTTACTCTCCTGCCAAGCACTATATATGACCAAAGATGTAACAGCTTCTTTGCTATCACTTTCAGGACCCCAGACCCCAGGTTTGGCATATTTTTCCCCCTTCCTCACTTGCCACCAACTTTAGTTCTCGTCAGGGTCCCAGACCCTAGCTACAAGGTATTCTTTCCCCCGGTTTGCTTGCCACAACTTCTTCTGCTTCCTTGCGGTTCTCTGCCCCTTCGTCTACCTGTGGGTATGGCTCACGAGGGCATCTGCTCTTTCTGTTTCCTCCATCAGCTGCGGGACTTGCACTGCTTGCGAAGGCTCTGCTTGGTCTGCGGCAACTCAGCAGCACCGGCCTTCCTTCGGAAGTTGTCCCGCTTCCGACACCTTGGGATTGCCTGCCGTCTTCGTCTGCCAGCATGCCGTACCAGCCAGTATCACAGGACCGGGTCTGGAGCTTTCAACCTCGCCTTGGACTGGTCTCCGTCTGGAGTCCTTCCTTGCTTTTTCTGTTTGTATGTCGGATTTAACCAAATTGAATAGGCTGGTCTACTCATTGCGGTTCTGCAGGGTGCTCTTCTGCACTCTGTAAATCTACTTTTGTCACATTTATTTTCAGGATGTCATGACTGCTCTTCTTCGTCTCAGTAAAATTAAAAGGGGGATCCACCAGGGGGCGCCGAGATGCACTGACGCATCCGCACTGGTCTCCTCCAAAGGGCGCCGTAAGAGGGACCTGAGCCCCCCCCAGACCCCTAGGAGTGCAGTGTTGACCCCCCCCCGCGGATCACTGATTCAGCGGAGCCCCCGCGGACCCCAACTCCGATCTCCCGGCGTGGAGATTTCGCCGAGATCGGACCCTCGGAAAGAGGAAGGAGAAGGAGCTCCGCCTTCCCCCGCGCCGCGGCTCCGCAGGAAGTAACGGAGTGCCGCGGCTTGGGTAGGCCCCGCGGGTGCTGCCTCCCTCCACATCGAACTTCTCTGGGGCGGATCCCGCCTCCCCAGGGCCCCGAGCGGGCCCACATAAGGCCGCGAGCAGTACACGGCTCAGAACCGGGAGAGGGAGTGAGCCCAGCCTTCCCCAGCACCGCGACCCCTTGCGCAGGGCGGCGGCAAGCCGCGGCCTACCTGAGGCCTACAACACAGCCGGTCGGCGCGGAAGAGCACCCCCCCCCCGCTTCCCTCTGGACCTCGTAGCGGGGGCTTGCGAGTCCTCCTGAATCCGGACGAGATCACGCAGTGCTCCGGGCTGCTCCCCGCTTCACTGGGGGGCTGCGTGCTGGGCCCGGCGGATCGAGCCTCCCCCGAGCCCACCGCTGGACTGTGGAGCTGGCGCAGGAGTGCACTCAGGAGGCACGGCCTGCCCCCCAAGATCTTCAACCCCATCGACGGCCGTGGGGCCAGTCTTCATCGGGGACCCCCAGAGGCGGAGGCCCCCGCAAGGGTGCCCACGACAACCCCTCCACCCCACCTCAGGCGGGCCTTCCCACACAGCTTGGAAGCTGCGCGACGGGAGCTCAGGGGCGAGGGTGCCCCAAATCAACAACCTGCAACCAGCATCACTGAGAAAGGGGTACCCCCCCGGGCCAACCACAGCGTTTATTGAATGACCCCAAAATAGCGACCACAAAGACCGCCAGTTCAGTGGCGACTTGAATCAAACCCGGGTCGAGGAGTGATAGGCCGGTATCGGCTGTGCCTTGGAGACTTGCCCTGAGCAACCTCCCGCCCCAACAGTGAGTACAACGCAGAGGCCGTATACAGGGAAGACCCCCCGCTGCCCTCCCCTTGGCGTAGTCTGGTGACCCGACGGTACTGCCCATAGGGCCTAGGGCATTAGGCAGAGGATCCCGTGGAGATGGTCAGGGGAGGCCTATGAACTGGAAGGAATCCCTGCAGAGACTTTGACGTAAACCCTCAGGCTCGCCAACCCGCCCGGAGATGGCGGCCCCGGCACCCCTGGACATGTCTGACACTAGCACGGTCACCAAAGGCATGGCGGCCCTCCTGGAGGAAATAAGAGGTTTCAGAGCAGACATAACGCTACGGCTGGATACCCTGGATAAAAAAGTGGGCAACATAGACGACAGGGTCCAGGCGCTTGAAAACAACACAGCCTCGAATGACATTTTCGAGACGCAATTCGACATGCGCCTATCGGAACTCGAGAGGAGAGAAGAGAAATGCTCCCTAAAACTGGATGACCTGGAAAATAGGGAACGACGCTGTAATCTTCGCTTTTTGGGGTTCCCGGAGCGGGAAGGTGAAACGCAAATGGACATAATCAAAGCTGTGAACGCAGTAGTGGGATCTCTCTTCGATGGGGCGAACACGAATGAACCCACAATTGACAGAGCTCACAGGGCGGGAGCGATCAACAGAGGCCCCAGGTCCATTCTCGTGCGTTTCCACTACTTCACGGAGAAGAACAAAATTCTGGAACTGGCACGTAAGAGGGGCCCGGTGGACTGGGAGGGAGCCCGGATTTCGGTGTACCAGGATCTGTCCGCCTTCACCCTGGCAAGACGTCGTCTCTGTTCCCTGCTGACGAAAATGCTCCAAACCAAGGGGGTCCGATACAGGTGGGGATACCCTTTTTCGCTTTTCTTTGAACTGGAAGGGTACAAATATGCCCTGGTCACGGAGGATGACATTCGCAGGGTGTCGGGCGAACTTCTCGAAGAACCAAATGTGGAGGGGGAAGACCGAGAACGTGGAAGAGAGCCCGTTGGACCCGGGAGAATTAAGGCTTCTCAGGAGAGACGTAAAGTCCGAGGCCACAGGAAGTTCAGAAGAGTGGCTCCGGCATCCCCTGGACAACCTGACACCTGAGGAACCCCAGAAAGCTTCACGGTCTAGTTTGATTTTCATGTCATTGGGGGAAGCACTTTGATCATTTGTATTCTGAACATGATAGGGGGGGGGGCTCAAGTTGTGGTTGTTGGAGAGTTTAAGAGCCCGGAGGAGGGAGACAATGGTGGCCTGGCTCAGCGACAGGATGAGGCCGCTGGTCTACCAGGCGTTCAGGGGGGAGGTGGGAGGGGGGAGGGAAAGGTTGGGGTTAGTTCGAGAGGATTCTAATGGGGCCAAGCCAAGTTTTCTGGTCTGTTTTGTAACTGTGGTTTTGTTATTGGACTATAGCGGGGGGGTGGAAGCACTGCGGGAGCGCTGGAATTATTCGTCCCGAGAAGGGAGACATGAGCTCTTACCATTGCTATGATGGATGATTCCTTGCAATATTTGACAGTGGGTTCGCTAAATGTTCGGGGACTCAACTCTCCCACCAAAAGGTCGTTGCTGGTGAGGGAATTCACAAGGCTCCGGCTCCATTTCTTATTTGTACAAGAAACACATTGGGTTCGGGACAGGGAACCAAAGCTGAGAGCTAAAGCTATTGAACAAGTCTATGCAGCGTCCTTCCAGGCCAAGAAACGGGGAGTGGCCCTATTGGTCTCCCCCGGGGCTCACTTCGTTCTCAAAGCCCAGAGGGCAGACCCGGAAGGACGATATGTCATGGTTAAAGGGGAGGTGAGGGGTCGGCTGTTCACCCTGGTTGGTATTTATGCTCCGAATGAGGCGCAAGATGGCTTCTGGATGGGGATGAGAGAGAAAATCGTAGCTTTTTCCGAGGGCACTTTACTGGTCGGGGGGGATTTTAATATGGTTCTTTGCCCTGATAGAGACAGGAGCTCGCCCAATCCATGTCCTAACCAACGCCTCCAAAAAAAACTGGCCGAGGCTTTTCAATCAGTTAACGACGATCTGGGCCTGAGCGACACACACCACACAGAAAAAGATCGAGACCCCGACTTCACTTTTTTCTCGAAACCCCATGCTACTTTCTCCCGTATTGATTATATCTTGGTTGACGCCACGATCCGGGGCGAGGTCACGGAATCAGGGGTAGAGGTGGTTCCCTGGACAGACCACGACATGGTTAGAATAAAAATGGGTGTGCCCCCGGCCCCGCCACCTGGGTCCTTATGGAGGTGTAACAACCTCCTTCTACATGATAAAGAGGTGCGACGATCCCTCCTTACAGCCATCACCGAATACTTCTCTATCAACGATAACGGTGAGGTCGGAGTTATGGGTGTTTGGGAGGCATTCAAGGCGACCATTAGAGGCATTCTCATCGAGACAGGTTCAAGAAAAAAGAGGGAGAGGGGACAGGAGGAGACACGGTTGAGGAAAAAGATAGAGGCTATCCAACCTGGTGGGAAACTAAAAACACAAATGTTCCCCCGGGAAGTGGGAGGAACTCCAAAGGTTGCGCTCAAGCCTAGCGGACCTCCAGGTTGGACAAACAGGAAAAAAAGCTGTCCTTCCTGAAACAGAAGTACATGGAAAAGGGGGAAAAGGCTGATAAAATACTTGCTTGGAGGCTCCGGGAGCTCAGAAATAGTAGGAGGGTTAACTCCATCCGGCCACCGGGAAGGGAGCCAACTGTAAGAGACAGCAAAATAGCTGAACACTTTCGGCACTATTATGAACGCTTATACAGCTCGGAATACGTAGGGGACGGAACCGAGATCGACAGTTTCTTGGACTCTCTCCCGATTCCCGGCCTCTCACCTGAAAAAGCAGGCATACTGGATCTCCCCGTATCTCCAGAGGAGATAATAGATACCATATCCTCCCTGAAGAGTGGAACAGCCCCAGGCGATGATGGGTTCACAGTCAAATTCTATAAGACTTACCGGTCTACGCTAGCCCCATTTATGGCCAAAATGTTCAACTCGGCACTTCACCAGGGCACCCTCCCACCTTCGATGATGTCAGCATTGATAGTAGTAATCCCCAAAGAGGGGAAGGACCCTTCCCAGTGTCAATCATATCGCCCCATTTCCCTTCTTAACGTGGATGTCAAGATCACGGTGGATTCGCCCTCCCGACTTCAGATTATACTATAAAGCAGCTCAGCTCCGGGTGATGATGGAGCACATGCGAGAGGATATGAGGACGTACTGGACATATATAGAAGATATCCACACCCACCCTAAAAAAAGTTAGAGATCTACTATGGGCCTCCCCTAAAACTATCCCCTCCTATCTTAGAGAACACCCCACACTGCAGTTCTATGGGCACTCTGGAAGCCGAATAAAGATAACAAAATGCTGTCGTCCTGGCCGGCCCCTTTAACATCGCTATGGGGTCCCCCTATCAACCTAGACACCAGAAGCTTCCGCGACACGCAAGCTTGGTCAGACATGGGGTTGGAGAGAGTTTCCCAGCTCTCCCGTGAGGAGGGCTTCATAGACTATGAACAATTGACCGAAGCACTGGGTGACAAACCACCATCGATCTTTGAGTACTTGCGTTTGAAGGGAATTCTGACTCACCCTCGGTGGGCTGACAACCTAACCCGCCCCCTCACCCCCTTTGAAGAAGTAATAGCTAAAAGTGTCTCTCGAAAGGGCTCCCTGTCCAAGTTCTATAGTACCTTGATAACAGCTAATCTGGAGGGTAGGCAACCCTTCAAACGTATATGGGAAGAAAGGCTGGGCATGGCGTTGGATGACCATACATGGAGGGCAGTTTTCAAAACCATATTCACCGGTACTCTGTACACCGCAGCCATGGAGCATAGTTTCAAGATTCTCCACTCCTAGCATCGCCCCCCAGCCACCCTCTTCAAAATGTTCGCAGAAGTATCCCCCTACTGTCCTAGGCTATGTCGCCAAAGAGGCACATGGTTCCATATGTGGTGGGGATGCCCGGTTATTCAGGTGTACTGGTCGGAGCTTCTCAGCTGGATTAAGGATATAGAGGGATTCTGTCCATCGCTTCTCCCCTTAGAAATCCTCCTGGGTACTCCCATGCCGGAAACGGAACAGAGTGCATTCCCGAGGGTCATCGGGGCCATGCTGAGGGCGGGGAGGCTAGCATTGGCCCAAAAGTGGAAAAGCGCCTTAGCACCAACCAAGGAGGAATGGCTCTGTAAATTAAGGGTTATATTTACTTATGAAAAACTTACGGCAGTGAAAAACGATAAAGTCTCGGAGTTCTCACAGGAATGGACAGCAGTTCTCCTCCACGATGAATGTGTCTCTATGCGACTGTAATGTTGGCTCCCAATATGTATCCCCCGGGCTTACCCCAGCGCCGGCCCTAGAACTGGAGACTGTCCATCATTTTGCTCTGAACCGCGCTGCTCCCACGATGTCGAATTGTATAACAAGTGCATATAACGATGTTCGAAAGTTCTCACTGCTGCTTCTGTAACCTGCAAAAACCTCAAAACTTGGTATGTTGCAAAGTTGGGGGGGAGGGGATTATGTTGAAAAAGTTGGGGGGGGGTGGGGCGGGAGGGGGGGAGGCGGGATGGGACTAAAAAGTAAAAAATACCGTCAGTTATGTTTGCTTAGTGTATTGCTGGCAGGGATTGCTCGTGCACCCTACCTTATTTGTATTATGTCAATAAAAACAAAGTTAAAAAAAAAAAAATTAAAAGGGGGGTTTGCATACATGGAAGTGTTGAGGAGTCTTGCACGAGGGAGAGGGTAAGTGGCTGGGGGAGCTGAGATTGTGGCAGAAGTGTTACACGTCTCTCCTAGGGTGTCATCCTCATCCCATGAGGGTGTCCACTCCCTCCCCCCCATGGAATCCTCCTGTGGTGCACCACCCCCACGCAGATTATTGGACTGTGGCTGCACCGCCCTGGCCACATGAGAACGGACAACATCCAAGGATTTGTCACCTATGCCAGACTACAGACTATCTGAAACCTACCTTGGTGCAGAAATGCACAACCAAATAGCACACAGCTCTACGAGGCAGAAGCAATGGCAGTTGTTAGAGTAGATTTCCTTTTTGAATGAAATTCTCTCCACCTGGGAGTCCCCCAGCTGGACTCTTGCTTTTTATGACTCTCCTGAGTGAATGGGTCACTTTTTCCACACTCACTAATTCTTTTACTCTGTACTTGGGAACCCTTTTTTAGCTATTTCTGATACTTTTTAATGGTGTTCTTCTTTAAATGTTAAATGTATTCTCCATGTTTTCTGGCATCTATCTTTTTGCTATTGCAGCACACAGCACTTTCTGTGCAGTGTTGCTGGAAACTCCTTGACCATCCCTTTTTGTTTTACCAGGGTTAACTACAGTTACCTGGGCATGGGGCAGGGGGGGCGCACCCTTTTGTCCCTCCTGTATTTTATCTAGTGAGATCAGCACATCCCACCTTATGTGGAGTGCTGAGGGGAAACATGGTCTCCTTTTTCTCACTATTTCAGTAACTTTCAGTTACTGTTACAAGTTCATCTGACAGGCTGGTGAAAGTGTGCCTTTTTGCACAACTTTTTGTGGACTTCTACCGCAGGCTATCTTCACAGCTGCAGTAGGGATACAGGAGTCCCCATTTGCCTAAAATGGTGGCTGTATTTGTTTAAGCCCTGTTCATTATGACTTGCTCTTACTTGAGCGTTCTTCTTCCTTTCTTGGTGGGGGAGGTCTTGATGGATCTTTTGTCTTTGGCGTGCTTCCCTTGGAAAGCATGTTAAGGTACTCTGATGGCCTGAAAGGACAGAAAGTGGGGGAGGTAACCGAAACTCCCTGGTTCTGTGTCCTGCAGTGTTCCTGCCTGGAACCAGTTTATGCTGGGAGGCTGGCTTTCCCCCTGGACAGACGCCTCCCAGATTTGCATGAAAGGCTTGAATGGTGATTGGTGGGCTCAACCAGTTTTCTTGCATATAAGGTGAGAGTCCTGGAGCTGAACATCCTAGTCGACCACCGGACTGAAGATCTGAAGAGGAATTCAAAGAAGGATGTCCCAGCAATTTCCAAGCGACCGCCAGAGCTTTTGAGTGACCACTGAAGACCCAACGGGGAAGATCTCTTGAAGACGACTTCCTCCCATGGACTGATGGGCCTAACCAGTCTGAGGACCGCCTGCATTTTGTGCCATCCCACAAAGAGCTGCGATATTCCCGGGCTGCAAACTCTCAATACCCTGGGACCTGTCATTTTTGCAGTGTAACATTGTGTGAAGTGCGGATCCGGCTGAAACCTTGTGCACATCCTTTTGGGCCTGCAGTGACACTTTTCCACTCCTTGAGGTCTCCTCGGCTGAGTTGAAGAAAAGCCTCCTGGATGACAACCGTCGCTGAACCGAAGGCTGTGAAGGGCTCCAAAGCACAGTGCCACGAAGCTCCACTGCTGGGCGTCTCACTGCTCGAGGGCATCCGTATGTTCCCCCCCCAAAATTCCTTATTCAGTAATCCAGGCCAGGAAACCCGAGCCAGGGACAACTGTCACCTCACTTTGAGGACCAACCTTCTACATCAAGCTCTTCTTTGATATGGTACTGTTCCACACCTAGGTACTTACGTTGGTCTTGTTGCGTTGCTCAGGTGTTCTTGGAGGGCTGCAGTTAAGCTTTTACTCGCACCCCACTCCAGGGCACTCTGAATCCCCTTGGGGTGAAGACCTACTCTTAGACTTGCTTCTGTTAGCTGCTTACTAACTCTTTCGTTCTCAACCCTTGGTCACTTGGCGCCCAGTGCCCCCCTTCACTCTTTGTGAGTCATTTAGTATATGGTTGGACTTTTGAAGAGTGGTTAGGAAAGAGTTAACTTAAGTTGCAAGAGTTGATCTAAATTAGCTTATTAGTATTATTAGTTTTCACTAACTTTTGTGTTGCTTTACATTTGTGAGTTAAAGTGTACTACCTTTTTATTCTACTGTGATTTTACTGTGTGGATAGTACTTGCATGACTTATTTTAAACCTTGTGTTTATAAAATAAATAACTATTTTTAAATAACTGCTAGTGTGTCATTGTTTCCTTGAACCATTTGTATGCTCCAACTGTACTGTGTGCCACACTGCAGCTGCTCAGCCATTGCTACCAAACCTTTGGGTAGTTCAGGCTAAATCTAAGGGATTACAAGCCTGTCTCCTGTGGTGGGCTTTTCCAAGTTCTGTCTTGACAGTAACTTGTCTAAAACTCCCTATCAGTGGTTTATATCTTTACAAATGTCCAAGTAACTTACTTTAACATCTTAAATGTACCCTTCTGTTTATGCCAACAAACCCAGGCATGCCATCATGCCTCAAAATAGTACCACTGCTTGTGTTTGAGGATGGGGTGTTTTGAGCTTTTGCAACACACAGTATATTGAGGATTTCCTCTACTTGCAAGACTAAAACAGGGGGTTTGCTTTCATATCGTGGTTTGTAGTTTTCCACAAATTATATGTTTATTGTATCTGGAAATATTAAATAACGTTATAGCTCTTTATCGGAAGAGAGCTGGGCTGTCCGCTGAACCATACACTGTCTGAGTTTCTTATTGCAATTAGTTTTAACTCAGCAAGGCACATTGTCCTGAACAATTTCTTCCCATAGGCCCTTTTTTGCTTTGTTTTCAACCTTGACCGGACTTTTGGAGGAAAGAAAGCCGTCCGCTTTACTTTCTTTACTTTTTGTTCATTTTTATGGGGAGACTGATCAGTCCATAAGACTATCGGTGCTGAGAGACTATGGGCCTCATTACGAGTCCGGCGGTAACCGCGGCGGTAAAACCACCTGGTTACCGCCGGACTCGTATTACCATTCCGCCTCCGTGATTCCCGGAATTACCGGGGCATTACAACCCCGGTTTTCCGGGAATCACAGAGACAGAATGGTGTTAATCCCCATTCCTATTGAGTCCTATGGGACTCGATGGGAATCATGGAAACACCGTCAGCATCTCGTAATGCTGCCGGTGTTTCCTCGTCCGCCTGCAGGCGGGCGGTGTTAAACCCGCCAGGTGAGACCTGACGGGAACATCACCTCCCGCCTGCTGGAGTCGGGATCAGGCGGTCCGGAAACAACAGTGGCGGCGGGTTTAACGCCACCGTTATTTCCGGACCGCCTGAGTTATAACGAGGCCCTATGTCACTCTTTACGGATTTCTTTTCACAACTACACACATCAAACTAAAGTAAAATGTGGTTAGTATACTTTTCATCCTCATACATTTTTTTCTGTAACATTTCGATTACAAATACAATGTGACCAGGATGGGTTGGTGGCGGTGCTAATTCCCTTCACTTTAGAGACCCCAGCAACTTTGCTGGATTTTGAGGACTTGATTTTTTTACCTGGAGAGAGTGTGAGCCTTTCTTTTTCCCACTCTTTCGTATTTTGATGTGCGTTTTACTCTTGTGTTCTTTGATTATGGAGTTTTAGACAACTCCATAGGCATCATATTTTCATTTGTGTTACACAGCACCCTCAGTGCAGTGTCAGAGGGAAGCCTCTTAGGCTGCCCCAAGGTTTAAATACCTTCTCTGGGATAAACTACTGTTTCCCAGAGAAAGTAAAGTGAAATTGACTTTACTAGTCTTTTCAAATTCCTAGATCCAGCACACACTATCTTACAATTATATTATCACACAATATCTTCATAATAATAATAATATTATTAATATAGTGCTGGGAGGGTTACTTAGTATCACCTACATCTAGAAATTCATGTAGCAGTCAATTTCTACCCTTTCCTCTCAAAATGGCTGGTGGCAGTGTTTTTACAACAAACTACCATGATTTTTCCCAACCGCGAACACTGGTAGCATTAAATCGCAGGAGCCATGTTTTTCAAGATGGCGTCTGAGCCTCCTTTGTTTAAACGGGTCCCGGTCTTTTTTTTTCGCCATTTCGTTTTGGAAAGGTCCTTCTAGAGTTTGTCTCTGCGCGCCAAACCAGGTTTGGTCCCTTTGTTCCTACGCCTTTGGCGGGCTTCAGGACTGAAGACCGCTTCTGGTGCCTGAGTGTCTGGGGTGGGCAGGAAGTGAGGGGGGTGCCCGAAACTCCCTGTGCTTAGTCTCCTAGGAGACCCAAATGCACTCTGGCGTGATTGGCTGGCTGACTGTCCAGCAAGGAAAGCCACCCTGCTGGGTGAGTGGCAGCTAGGCTGGAATGAATGGGAGGAAACTGTTTAAAAGGCGAGACTCTTGACTTTGAAGGCAGAGTCAATCACTCCAATGAAAGAAACGAAGACGAGCTTGAAGAGGACGGCTGCTGCAACTCCTGGAACGTTGGTTTGCCTGGTGAAGCACTGCTGCAGGTCCGAATCGCCAAGTTCATCTCGACGGAGAAGCCCTTCAAGAACAACTTCTCCCTTTTGAGTTGGTGGAACCAATCAACTCGTAAGCCATCTGGATACCATACTCGGAGCTAGTTGTATTTTCCTCAGAGTGCTGCAGGAAATCGAATAGCCAGGGAGAAGGACACCAGTTTGTGTGCTTGACTACAGCTACCGGAATTGAAGATGTGCCTTTGCCAGCTTTTTTTACCAGTCCCCGTGCAGTGCAGGAGTCCCCCGACGTCCTCCCTCTTGTCCCCACGACAGAGGCTCAGGAACAGCGAGATCTGCAGAAACTGCCAGGAACAGACGTCTTCAGCTGCATCTTTCTCTTCATTGCAAGGTACTGTGAAAACCCAACCGAGAGAACTTACCTCTCACTGCGAAAGTGCTTGAAACTTTGGCAACTTGCAGGCCTAGTCAGCTTGTGACCCAACATATGAATCTTTCTTTTACAAACTACTTCTGAGAACTTTGGCAAAGACTTTTCCGTTTAACTTCCAGAACTGCTTTATCCTATACAAGACTTTAATGCATTGACTTTGGCCTAACCTATTGCATTGAATCAAGTCTTCTGGGGAACTCAAACTATTTGCACTGTTTAAGAGTAACTGTAATATTAGTTTTATTAACTTATGCCTTTTTGCTCCTACTTGAAATGCTCTGAATACCATTTTGCTCCTCCTTCAAAGAAGTTTAAAGGCCTCAGAACGTGATATTGTGAAGTACTGAAGTATATTTTTGTGTGATATAGATAGCCTCCTTCTAGTGAATGTTTTATAACTGACTGTGACATAAATTAATAAGTGTTTTACCAAGAAACCTGGAGTATAAGAGTCTATTTGAATACTTGTAATTATAGACCTCTGTGTACCATCCTTACAGCTCAGATTCCCTCTTGAGATAAGCCTGACTGCTCAGCAACGCTACCACAAAACTGTGCAGTACAGACTTATAACAAAGGTTGGTTTTGTTTACACCTGTAGTCCTAGTTGTGTGTAGTGGTCCCAAAGGGTACTGCATGCAAACTTTGCCTAACAAGAGCGGCTAGCACTCTTAGATGCCCATTGTTAGGTAAGAATTGGTGCAGTCACACTGTGTGAGACTACACAACACTTATCTGCCTGGTATTAGTTAACCCACCTTTTGGTATAGGTCTGTACTACAGAAGTTGGCTGTGTGACTGAGCAGCCAGGCCTATCTCAAGAGGGGTAAATGTGAGCTGTAAAAATGAAATCCGTAAATACAAGTAACACTTACACTCAAGGTTTCAGTTATAAATAGTTATTTATTTAGTTAACATCAGTTTTAAATCAGAATTCTTTAAAAAGGCAATTATTATAACTATTCAAATATACTTTAAAATTCTTTAGCAGAATCAAAACAAGTTATTGGATAATCTTTGGATATTAGTCATACACAATTCCTACACCCTGAGGTGACTTCAATCACAAGGACAGTTTGGCATTTATATATCTCACTAGTATACTTTGCAGATTCTGAGGTTGCAGAAAGGAAAGGTTTGGGAAATAAAAAGGTTAGAACAGTTCTCAGCACATGTGAGGACAACTAAAATCCTCCAATGAAGTCTAGATGAAACGTTCCCAGCAGTACCAGTATACAACAAGCTACCACCTATGAGGGACACACAGTATCAAAGTCAATGTACTAGAGGAGTCTTTAAGGAGCCAGGGCAGTCAGTCATTTGGGACACAGTCTATGGATCTGATGCACTCCTTGGATCAAAGTCTTGCACAAAGTTAAAGAGTTTCAGAAAATCACTTGTAGTGTCACAAGCTGTTAAACCTATGAGAAGGGAGTTGAAATCAACTCGAAAAAGTTAAGCCAATGCAAATCCCAAGTGAGATGAGCGCGGCTAAAGGCAATAAGGTAAGTACCGCAAGCCTAAACAGTACCTCTGGTTTGAAGAAGTGGCCCAAGAAGAAGTAGCTGTCTTTCTACAGCGGTGCAGACCCTGGTTCCTGAGCCTCAGTCGTGGGGACATGAGGGAGGCCGTCTGGAGGGCTCCTGCAGCGGTGCTTGGGCGGTCGTCAGCAGCTACAGATTCTTTTCAGTTCAGCAGCACTTTACAGTTTCATCGCTTAGCAAACAGCACTGATGCAGATCTCGGACACCAGTTGGACTCTTTGTTCCCTCAGTCCTGCACTCTGGTGAGGGAACTCTGGATCTGGAGGTCCTGCTTCTGGATGGTCCTTGGGAGTCTCCTGGAGCTTCTAGCCAGATTCGTTCCACGGCAGACATTGCACTCGACTACTGACACTCGACCCCGGGTATTGGACTCCCACAGCAACGAAGAAGCACAGCCAGTCGGGGATGGTGGTCCAGTGGCGTTCGTCTCAAGGAAGTTGTTCCGCCCGGAGCTTCTCTGTCAAGATGAAAAAGGAGGTTGCAGCAAGCTTCGTTCACGGTTTCTTTCAGTGGTCGACTCTGCCTGTAGACCCAAAACCCTTGCCTTTTAAGCAGGTTTCTCCCATTCATGCACAGCCTAGGCTGTCAATCAGACAACAGGGTGGCTGTCCTGCAAGGACAGCTAGACAGCCAATCAGGACTAGTTGCTTTTAGGCATCCTGTCCTTCCAGACACACTGGAGCCAGAGGCGGGCTTCAGGGCTGAAGCCGCCGAAGGCAAGACCAACAAAGGGCTGAAATATATCTCAACGCACAAAGTAAAACCCAAGAAAGACCTCACAAACAGAAAATGGCGGAAAAAGAAGGCAAGGGCCATTTTGCCAAAATGGTCACCCATGTGTGCTGTACTGCAGCTGAGGGTTAAGCCTGCGGTAGAAAAGCCCAATGGTAGGAAACATTAAACCACTGCCACCAGCCATTTAAAGTAGTGAGGGTAACATAAAAATGTTACATGAGAAAGTAGGATAAGGGGCTACTAGGTAACCTCCGCCCCCCAGCACTCCACATGATATGATATGATAAGTTATTTATAACGCGCTTAATACCCAGAGGTTTCCAAGCGCAGACCCGGGAATCAAACATTTCGTCTTGCTTCCAAGATGATCACGTTGCCCCTGAGCTATCCTCCCAAGATCTCCATAAGATGGTGTGTGCTGGACCTACAAAGAGAAAAGGTAAGTAAATTACTATTATTAGGAACTGTAGTTCACACAAGAAAAGGTATTTAAACATTAGATTTCTCTTAAAGGGTTTCTCAGTGACACTGCACTGAAGGTGCTGGGTGTCACCATACAAAAAGCAGATGCGTATGGAGTTTGTCAGACTCCAAAAACAGTGAAAACACAAAATCCAAGTCAGGTAAAAACACATGAGAGAGTGAGAAAAAGGTCCCACTCACTCAGGAGTTAAAATAAGTCCTAAGTCCAGCAAAAGAGCCTGGGGTCTCTAAGGTGGGAGGAATTTAGTACTAAAATGAGTACTAGAGGTAACAAAACAGATGTACAGTGGGGGATAGGATACAGAGGGGTAGAGGTTGGCAGGGAGGAGAGGGGCGGACGGTGTCTAGCGAATCGGGTGGTGCATGGGGGTGCAAAATGATGGCCTAGGTGTTGAGGAGGAGAGACTCCTTGAAGAGGTGGGTCTTGAGTTCTTTTCTGAATTGTAGGAGCGTGGGGGTGAGTCTGATGCTGACAGGGAGGAGGTTCCGTAGTCTTGGGGCGTAGGCAGAGAAGGCTTGTTTTCTGGTCCTTTCCTTTTTTCAGCAGCTGATTTCAAGTCTGCATGTGTCCTGGCTTCTGGTGGTGCGCTGTCTGCCAGAGATGCAGAGTTTCTCCACATGGTAGCTGGGTGGCTTGAGGGCGACACTCTTATAGATGATGCAGCAAGACAAGACTTGGAGGCAATTTGTGCATACAGGAGTCTGTGAAGGTCGATGAGGGCCAGGGGGGGGGGATGTGGTTGCGTTGGGGAGAATTCTCATTTCTGTGCTAATTCCCTTCAACCTTAGAGACCCCCAGCTGTTTTGCTGGACTTTAGGACTTTTCATTTTTATCCTGGAGTGAGAGACCTTTTTCTCACTCTCTCATGTATTTTTGATCTGATTTGGACTCTGTTTCTCTTTGGTTTTGGAGCCTGACAAACTTGATAGGCATATACCTTTTGTATTGTGACACACTGCACTTTTGGTGCAGTGTCGCAGAGAAGTCCTTTGGGTTGCACATTAAATACCTTCTCTTGGGTGAACTACTGTTCCCAAGAGTAGTAAAGTGAAATTGACTTTTCTTACCTGTTTTTCCTATGTAGGTCCAGTATACCCCATATTATGTGGAAGTACTGGGGGGTTACTTGGGTCCTTTTCCTACTTATGTGACATTTTTTATGTTGCTCTCACTACTTTTAATGGCTGGTGGCAGTGGTTTAATTTTCCTACCATTGTGCATTTTTACCGCAGGCTGAATCCGTAGCTGCAGTATTGCACCCATGGATGCCCATTTTGTCAAAATGGCCCAGAGCTTTTATTGTCACTATTTCTTGCTTGGGAGGTCTTTCTTAGGTTATACTCTGTGCGCCAAATCAGGTTTAACCCTTTTGTTAGTTTTGCCTTTGGCGGGCTTCAGTGCTAAAACCCGGCTCCAGTGTGTCTGGCAGGGCAGGAAGCAAGGGAGGTGCCCAAAACTCCCTGTCCTTAGTCTCCTTGGTTACCTGACTGCACCCAGTGCTGATTGGCTGGCTGGCTGTCCTTGAAGGACAGCCACCCTGCTGTGTGAGTGACAGCTAGGCTGTACTGAATGGGAGAAATCTGCATAAAAGTGAGGTCTCTTGAACAGGCGGCAGAGTCGACCAATGGATGAAACATCTGATGAAGGAAACTGGAAGAGAAGCTTGCTGCACCCTCCTGGACCGTTGAACTGCCCGGTGAAGCCATGCTGCAGTGCTGAAGCGCCAAACTCCAAAGCGACTAGAGAAGCCCGGAACGGGCGACTTCTTCCCTTGGGTCAGTGGGACCAACTGACCACAAGACAAACTTTGCTGGAACCCCTCTCCCTGCTGGCTGTACTTCGTTGATGCTGCTGGAACCGAGTACCAGGGGTCAGGAACGCCAGAATCCAGTGCATAGTCTTTAAGCCGAACCCGAGCTCCAGGAAGATCCTGAGGACCCTCCCGAAGCAGGATGACCCAAGCTGGAGCCACCTCTACAGAGTGCTGGATCCCAGAAGCAAGGGAAGCACATAAAGTGTCCAAGAACCGCAGTGGTGCAATTGACTGGTAGCTGAAACCGCAAAGTGCTGCTGATTTGGAAAAAGCCTTAGCCGCCGACCTTCAAACTGCAGTGCAGAGGTCCTCCCTCTTGTCCCCATGACTGAGGCCCAGGAACCCAGGATCTGCAAGACTGCAACCAGAACAGAAGCCAGCTGGATCCTCTTCTTCAAACCTAAGGTGCTGTCTTGACTAAAGGGTACTTACCTCTTTTGTCTGTAGCTTGCTTGTTCTCACTGGAGACTTGCAGTAGCTGCTTCTTGCAGAGTTGATTCCAGCTCTTCCCTTCACAAGCCTTACAGCTTGTGGCCCAACAGTGATTCTTTTGCTACAAACTTTCTAATAACATTGTGCAAGACTTTTGTGCTATCCATTGACTTTGGCTGTCCTGGCTCCCTGCAGACTCTTCTGACCCATTGACTTTGGTTTGAACTGTCCCTCATAGGTGCTGCATAAGTTTAACTTGTATTGCTGGGAAGGTCTAACCTAGACTTCATTGGGAGATTGAAAAGTATTCACATGCTCTGAGAAACGGTTCCTTCCCTAACCGTTTCCTTTTCCACAACCTCGGTATTGCATTAAGTGTAAAAAGTGATATATCAATGTCCACAGTGTCCTAGTAATTGAAGTCACCTCACAGTGTAGGGTGTTGTGTGTGAGGAAGTGTTGTGAAGTGTATTTATACTGTTGCATATTGCCCTTTCTGAAGAAAGCTTATTTAAAACTGACTGTTAAACAAATAATTATTTTACTAGAAAACCTTGAGTACAAGTGTTATTTGGATAATGGTAATTGGTAATCTCAGTGTTCTATCTCTACAGCTCACATTTACCCCTCTTGAGATTAGTCTGGCTGATCAGTCACTCTACTAACTTGTGTAGCACAGACCTATACCGATAGGTGGGTTACCTATTACCAAGAGGACAATGCTGGTGTAGTCTACCACAGGGTTACTGCATCCAATCTTGCCTAACAGTTTGTATCTGCATAGACCTTTGATGAGGCTTGCGGCTGCGTGTAGGACAGCTCTCGGGCACAAGGGAGGACAATCAGAGGCCTTAGAGAAGGCATTGCCCCGATGCAGGTGGGATAGGACCAGTGCTTGAATGGTCGATCTAAAGCTGTCCGGAGGGAGCAAGGGCTAGACTTTCCACAGGATTGAGAGCTGATGGCGAGCAGTCTGAGTTTTCTTATCTAAGTGTGTCTTGAAGATGTGTTTGTCGATGTGGAACCTGTGTGACTTGGCACAGGAGGCGAGTTCAGGTGTGAAGCCCTCAGGGTATGCATTTCTGGGTGTTTGGTGTTGTTGGTGAGGAGTAGGAATTCGGTCTTGGAGGGGTTGCGCTCCAAGTATGCCCTGGACATCCAAGACTGGATCAGCGAGAAATTGATATCCTTGCTTTTCCCCTACACCCTCTTTCTCTATAGGTCTTTTGAAGTCTTGTTCCATCTGTAATAAATCTTATCTTATTCTCGATACTTGTCTCTGCTTGCAACTAAACTTCCTCTGTCTAACTGAAACTTGGCTCTCGCCCTCTAAATCTGCTACTATCTCTGCTCTTACCTCAACCTACTTACTATTTTCGCACACTCCTCGTGCCATGGGTAAAGGCAGAGGTCCCGGCCTCCTTTACCAACCCTCCTTTACCCTTGCTCCTCCACTATCCTTAACTCTAACTCTCACATCCTTTAAATGTCACTTCTGCCGGTTTACTACTCCTGCTCCCATTGCTTTCCGATCATTTACCTCCCCATGGTCCACTTACCTCCTTCTGTGATTACCTTGACTCTCTTCTTTCCTCTTTATTACTGCTCTCTAGCTTGCTCCTCCTACTTGGGTACTTTAACCTCCATATTACTTCTACTCACCTTAATTGCCCTCTTCTTCCTCACCTTGAATCATATAATCTTCATCAATACTCAACTCCTTTGTCACACATCTCTGGTTCATCTCTTGATCTTATCTTCACTTCCCATTTCTCATCTTTAGTCTCAATCGCTCCTTTTCCTGCATCTGATATGCTCTTTTCTATTTCTCATTTATCACTCCCTCCCCAAATCTACCCTTAGTGTCTCACTCCTATCTTTGACATGATTTCCACCAGTTTAATCCCTCCAATTTTCTTAATTTCTTCTCTTCAGTTTGCTCTCCACTCTCTGAATTCACCCAGCAATCGGACGAATCTGCCTCTTTCTAGCACAGTTCTGCCTTTCTTTCTTAAGTCGATTCTATACACCCAGCCTGTTCCCTCAAACCTTCTCAGAAATCGCCACAGCATTTGATCTCCTCTGACCTTCGTCTCCTCTGTTATCCCCTCTACATGGCTGAAAGAAAATGGAAAAAATCACTCTATAGCTGATCTACATTCTTTATCACTACTTCATTCTTCATATGACTCTGCTTTGCTTGCCACTAAAAACACTAGTATTCCAATCTTATTCTTTCTCCATCTTCTGTGACGAATAGGAGGATGTCTTCCCTTCTCCACTAGGGGGAGACCTTTCTCATGGGACGAGGCTGGTGCGTCCACATTACAATAATCCCCCTGGGGGTGGTGCACCAAAGGAGGATCACATGGGGAAGCAACCCCTCTATGGGATTGGGGACGATCATCAGAGAACGCAGTATAACCCCGCTTCAATATATGTAACCCCTTCTCCAGTCCTAAAACCCACCTTGCCCCTCTCTAGATAGACCCAGTGTGTTTTGTTGCCAAGTATGAGGTTGGCATCATGGAAGGAGACACAGACAACAGATTCAATGCAACAGAAATACCTTCATTAACTTAAATGTCAGGATGGTGTAAAGCCTAACTTGCCCAGTGTTAAGGTGGGATTTCTCTACCTAAAGAAACTAAGGATGGTCTGTGTCGGTAAGTTCAACTTAAAAGTCTGTGTCCAAAACCTATGCTTGCCCTCACAACTAAAACAGAACAATGTGTAGGGATATCAACCATAAACTACACAGTGTTCCAAATGTAAAGTTCTGAGCTATTTCCAGCTCGGGCTTATTCTTCGGCTCCTCCTCCACAAGTACCAACACATTTCCCATCAGTGTTCAAGTTTTCTTCTCTTGGCTTTCAGGTCCTACAGCTCCACACATTTCTCAGGATTCCCTTCCCCAAGTTTAACACAGTTTCATTGCAGCAAGTCTCAGGGTTCCCTTCCCCAAGTTCAATGTAACAGTTATCACAAAAGGAAGGATCTTGAGATTCTGTCTTTAAGATAAGTTTCAACAATTCTTCACAGCTCAGGTTTCCTTTCGCCAAGCTTTAAGTGCGCCAATAGTACTTTTCCTTTTGACACGGTAGTAGATTTCCTTTTCGGAACGTAGGGGTTCTCTGGTCTAGGTGCCGTTGTCAGACCACATGGTCCACCCATTACAGGTTGCGCAACCAGGGACCCTTAGTTCTCGTGATCACACAGAGGCTCCTCAGTGTGTTGCTTCTGTGTTCCAAGTTCCTTAGTTTGACTTCCTTATTCTGTACACATTCAATGTCTTGTTGTATTGCAGGGTGTTATTCACACTACACTTCTGGTGATCCTTTCCCCCCTTTCATGCTTAGCTTCCTCCAAGTATATAGCTTACTGCACGATTTTGGGGTTTTATCACTTAGATATTCAACCAACAGCTAGTATTTCTAATGGGGATTACAAAATCGTTTCTCAGACTTAACTTCAACACTGCAGTCAGAGTCCTTAATTCGACTTGGTTTACTTTTTTCTTTGTGTGTGATTCAGTATTAGCAGATTTGCTACTTTCTTTCAGTTAGTTATTCAATATTGGCATGTTTGCTGCTTTCTTTCAATTAATTATTCAATATGAGCAGATTTCATATGCTTTGCGCCATTTGCCTTTCTTTCATTCATATAACTTCACGGCTCCATCTATAACTGAAGCATGTATTCCCTCAGCGCTGTTCACTACTCTCGCAGCCTGCCCGGAGTGCCCCGGTCATTCACCGGTCATAGGCTTCTTCCTACTATGGCTCTCCCTGCTTTTCTCCTTCGCTCTGGCTGCTGCTTTTGGTTCAGTGTTAGGCAAGATTGTATGCAGTACCCTGGTGGAGACTACACCAGCCTTGTCCTCTTGGCAATAGGTAACCCAACCTTTGGTATAGGCCTGTACTACAGAAGTTGGTATAGTGACTGAGCAGACAGGCTTATCTCAAGAGGGGTCAATGTGAGCTGTAGAGGTGTAACATAGAGATTCACAGTGACAGGTATTCAAATATCACTTATACTCAAGGTTTCTTATTACAAGTAATTATTTATTAATTTAAAGTCAGTTTTAAAACAAGCCTTCTTTAGAAAGGGCAATAGGCAACAGCAACAATAAAATGCACTTTAAAAATACACTCCTTTTCAATTAAGTAAGTAGATACCCTTTTGGGATGTCACACACACACTTTCTACACCCTGAGGTGACTTCAATAGTTAGTTCACTATGGACATTAATATATCACTTTGACACTTAAATGCAATACTGAGATTGTGGAAAAAGGAAATGGGTTAGGGAAGGAAACAAAGGTTAACAAGTTTCTCTGAACAGGTAAGTACTTTACAATCCCCCAATGAAGTATAGGTGAACCCTTTCCCAGCTATACAAGTAACTTATGTATGACTTTTTGAGGGACTGATAAACACAAAGTCAGAGGTTAAGAAGAGTCTGCAGGGAGCCAGGACAGCCTATGTCAATTGAACAAAGTCTAGGGGAGCTGATGTACTTCTTGAACATGGCACAAAAGTCTTGCACAATGTTATATAGAGAGTTTGTCAATAAAGAATCACTGTTGGGCCACAAGCTGGGAGGCTTGTGAAAAGCAAAGATGCAAGCAACTCTGCAAAAGACAGCAAATGCAAGTCTCCAGTGAGAGCAAGCAAGCTACACACAACAAGAGGTAAGTACCCCAAGTTAGACAGTACCTTAGAAACCAGCTGGACCCTTTTCTTCAGACCTGTTACTGTTGTAGTCCTGCAGATCCTGTGTTCCTGGGCCTCAGTCGTGGGGACAAGAGGGAGTATGTCTGGGGACTCCTGCACTATGGTTTGAAGGTCGGTGGCAGCAATGGGCTTTCTCCAGATCAGCAGCATTTTGCGGTTTCAGCTACTGGGCAAATAGCACCACTGCGGTTCTTGGACACCTTGTGGGCTCCCCTTCTGGGGTCCAGCACGCTGTTGAGGTGGCTCAGGTTTTGGTCACCCTGCTTCGGGAGGGTCCTCAGGATCTTCCTGGAGCTCGGGTCCGGCTTAAATACGATGCGCTCATTCCTGGTGTTCCTGTCCCCTGGCACTCAGTTCCAGCAGCAGCAAAGAAATACAGCCAGCAGGGAGAGGGTTTCCAGTCGAGTTCGTCTTGGGGTGAGTTGGTCCCACCAACCCAAGGGAAGAAGTCGTCGGTTCCGGCCTTCTCCAGTCGATATGAAATTTGGAGCTTCAACACTGCAGCAAGGCTTCACCGGGCAAACCAACAGTCCAGGAGGTGCAGCAAGCTTCTCTTCCAGTTTCTTTATCCGGTTCCTTCGTCCAGTGGTCGGCTCTGCCTTCCTTGCAAAAGACCTCGCCTTTTATGTAGGTTTATCCATTTCATTTGCAGCCTACCTCTCCCTCGCACAGCAAGGGTGGCTGTCCTCCAAGGCCAGCCAGCCAGCCAGCCAATCTCGTTTGGGTGCATTCCTGTAACCAAGGAGACTAATCACAGGGACTTTCGGGAACCTCCCTTGCTGCATTCCTACCTGCCAGACAGGCTGGTTCAAGAGGCGGGCTTCACCAGTGAATCACCAGTGACAAAATTAACATAGGGACCAAACCTGATTTGACGCTCAAAGTAAAACCCAAGAAAGACCACACAAGCAAGAAATATTGAAAAAAGAAGACCGGGCCATTTTGACAAAATGGGCACCCATGGGTGCAATACTGCAGCTGAGGATTCAGCCTGTGGTAAAAATGCACAATGGTAGGAAAATTAAACCACTGCCACCAGCCATTAATTGTAGTGAGGGTAACATAAAAATGTTACATGAGAAAGTAGACAAATGGGATACTAAGTAACCACCCAGCACTCCATATAAGATGGTGTGTGTGCTGGGTCTACAAAGAGAAAATGGTAAATAAAGTCAATTTCACTTTACTACTCTTGGAAACAGTAGTTTATCCAAGAGAAGGTATTTAAACCTTGAGAGCAATCCAAAGGACTTCTCTGTGACACTGCCCCGAGGGTGCTGTGTCTCACAATACAAAAGGTGATGCCTATGGAGTTTGTCAGACTCCAAAACCAAAAGAAACAGAGTCCACATCAGATAAAAATACATGAGCGAGTGAGAAAAAGCTCTCACTCACTCAAGGATAAAAATAAAAGTCTTAAAGTCCAGCAAAATAGCTGATGGTCTCTAAGGTAGAAGGGAATTAACACAGAAATGAGAATTCTCCCTAAGAAGTAGGTTTGGGGACATGACAGGACCTTTTAGTTTCGGACTTCCTGACAATTTCACTAGTTTTCTTAGAGGTAGGGAAAACCCCTCTTAGCTTCCGGGAGGGAGAGGCATTTTTCTACCCCTTTCTTAATTGTTAGGCAAGATTGTATGCAGTACCCTTTAGGTGCACTACAACAACTCTGACCTCCTGGCAATAGTGTTAGGGAGAATTCTCAGAAATGTGCTAATTCCCTCCATCTTAGAGAGCCCCGCAAATTTTCTGGATTTTGTGGACTTAATTTTTTTAACCTGGAGAGAGTGAGACCCTTTTTTCCCTCTCTCTCTCTCTCTCTCTCTCTCTCTCTCTCTCTCTCTCTCTCTCTCTCTCTCTCTCTCTCTCTCTCTCTCTCTCTCTCTCTCTCTCTCTCTCTCTCTCTCTCTCTCTGTGATTTTGAACTCTGTTTCTCTTTTGGCTGTGGAGTCTGACAAACTCCATAGGCATCACCTTTTACATTGGGTCACACAGTACCTTCAGTGCAGTGGCCCAGGGAAGTCTTTCAGATTTCCCAAAGGTTTAAATACCTTCTCTTAGATAAATTACTGTTTCCAAGAGCAGTAAAGTGAAATTGACTTTACTTTCATTAGAACGTTCTAGACCCAGCACACACGATCTTACAATAGGGTGTTGGAGGGGTTACTTAGTATCCCCTTTGTCTAGCTTCTCATGTAAAATTCTTTGTTACCCTTTTCTCACTGAATGGCTGGTGGCAGTGGTTTCATTTTAACTACCATGGTGTGCATTTACTGTGGGCTGCGTTTGCAGCTGCAGTAAAGCACCCAAGGGTGCCATTTTTGTCAAAATGGCCCAGGTCTTCTTTCTTCGCCATTTCTTTGTGGAAAGGTCCTTCTTGAGATTTACTCTGCGCGCCAAATCAGGTTTAGTCCCATTGTTCGCTTTGCCTTTGGCGGGATTCACGAGTGAAGCCCCCCTCTGGCTACAGGGTTTTGGGGTAGGCAGGCAGTGAGGGAGGTGCCCGAAACTCCCTGTGCTTAGTCTCCTAGGAGACCCAAATGCACTATGTGGTGATTGGCCGGCTGACTGTCCAGCAAGGACAGCCACCCTGCTGGGTAACTGACAGCTAGGCTGGAATGAATGGGAGAGAACTGAATAAAAGGCGAGGCTTTTGGCTTGGAAGGCAGAGTCGATCACTGGACGAAGAACCGAAAAAGAGCTTGAAGAGGACGCCTGCTTCAACTCCTGGACAGTTGGTTTGCCCGGTGAAGCCCTGCTGCAGTACTGAAACGCCAAGTTTGCATCGACAGAGAAGCCCCTGCAAGTACGACTTCTCCCCTTGAGTTGGTGGGACCAATCAACTCAAAATTAAGCCACCTGGACATTCATCTCGGAGCAGGTTGAATTTCCACAGAGTGCTGCTGAAACCGTATAGCCAGGGAGAGGAACACCAGATTGTGTGTGTTGCTTTTAAGTTGGCCAAGCCAAGAGCTCCAGGAAGATCCTCCGGACTCCCAGGAATTAGGACTGACCGAGCCTGAGCCCCCTCAACAGAGTGCAGGACACCAGAAGCAAGGAAAGTCCATCCCGACAGCCAGAAACCGCAGTGTTGCTATTTTCCGTAGACTCAAGGAGCTGAAACACTGAAAGTGAAGTTTGCCGGTTGCGAGTTTTGACCGTCCCAGTGCATTGCACGAGTCCCCCAACTTCCTCCCTTAATACTTGTAACTGTAAATCTCTGTGTAACTCCACTACAGCTCGATGACCCCTCTTGAGATAAGCCTGGCTGCTCAACACGCTACCAAAACTGAGTAGTACAAGCTTATACCAAAGGTTGGGTTTCCTATACCTGTAGTCAGAGTTGTTTGTAGTATTCCCAGAGGGTACTGCATACAAACTTTGCCTAACAAATAGGATAGTTACAAGTATTCAAATAAAAATCTCACATTATTTCAGTTTAAAATAGTTTCTGTGTAGCAGCCACACATGGATTTGAGGATTACTCATGCAGACAATATTTAAACAAATAATTAGACATTTAATTTAAGTACTGTCGCCAGGGATAAGCTTAATATTTGGTTGCACGATTTTTTTTTTTCAAACAAGTATTCAAATAAACCCTTACACTCAAGGTTTCTTGAATAAACATTTATTAATTTATTTATCAGTCAGTTAGAGTAAGCCTTCGTCAGAAGGGGGCAATATTATAGCAACACACAAATACACTCCAACATACACACTCTTAATATTTCTAAACCGGTAAGTATCCTTTTGGGATGCCACACAGACACTTCCTACACCCTCGGGTGACTTTAGTAACTAGGACACAGTGGACATTGATGTACTACTGTTAGCATTTAGAATCACACTTAAGAGTTTGTCAAAGAGAAAGGTTATTATGACACAACAAGAGATCTCATAAATATTCTCAAAGCAGGTAAGTACTTTTGTAAACCCCCCAATGTAAAGTTAATTTACCCCTTCCTGGAAGGGAGACAAACACGCTAACAGAGGGAAGAAGAGTCATACAGGGAGCCAGGCTAAGACAAAGTCAATTGGGCGAAGGACTAGGTGAAACTGAAGCACTTCTCAGAGGTAGGTAAAAGTCTTGCACAATGTTTTAGAAGCCTTTGTAGAAAAGAAGAATTCAAAGCAGGCCCACAAGCTCTTTAGGCATGTGAAGTAAAGAAGCTATCAGCAACTCTACAGATCAACCACAACAGGTCTCACCAACAGAGAACAAGTGCGATCACACAACAAGAGGTAAGTTCTCTTAGTACAGTACAGTACCTTTAGGTTGAAGAAAAAGAGCAGCAGATGACTTCAGTTCCTATGCATCTCTGCATATCATGGTGTTCCTGTGTATCGCTTGTGGGGACAAGAAGGAGGACTTCTGGGGACTCCTTCACTTCAATGGGACGGTCACCAGCCGCAACCGGCAATCTTCAAAGAAGTGGCACTTCGGTGTTTCAGCTCCTTGCGTCTACCGCAAATAGCAGCAACTCTGGAAATTTAACCAGCTCCGAGAGGATGTCCAGGTGGCTTACTTTGGAGTTGATTGGTCCCACCAACTCAAGGAGAGAAGTTGTCCTTGCAGGGGCTTCTCTGTCGATACGAATTTGGAGTTTAAGCACAGCAGCAGGGCTTCACCGGGCAAACCAAGGAGTTGCAGCAGGCGTCCTCTTCAAGTTCTTCTTCAGATCCTTCGTCCAGTGGTCGACTCTGCCTTCCAAGCCAAAAAGCCTTGCCTTTTATGTAGGTTTCTCCCATTCATTCCAGCCTAGCTGTCAGTCACCCAGCAGGGTGGCTGTCCTTGCCGGACAGTCAGCCGGGCAATCACCACAGAGTGCATTTGGGTCTCCTAGGAGACTAAGCACAGGGAGTTTCGGGCACCTCCCTCACTTCCTGCCCCCACAGACACCCTGGAGCCAGAGGCGGGCTTCACTTGTGAATCCCGGCAAAGGCAAAGCGAACACAGGGACCAAACCTGGTTTGGAACGCAGAGTAAATCTCAAGAAGGACCTATCCAAGAAGAAATGGATGAAAAAAGACGACCAGAGCCATTTTGACAAAAATTGCACCCTTGGGTGCTTTACTGCAGCTGCAACAGCAACCCACAGTAAAAGCACACCACAGAGGTTAAAAGTAAACCACTGCCACCAGCCATTCGTCAAGGAAAGGGTAACATAAAATTGTTACATGAGAAGCTAGACAAAGCGGGATACTAACTAACCCCTCTAGCACCCTATTGTAAGATAGTGTGTGCTGGGTCTAGAAAGTTACAAATGTAAGTAAAGTCAATTTCACTTTACTGCTCTTGGAAACAGTAGTTTATACAAGAGAAGGTATTTAAACCTTTGGGAAATCATAAGACTTCCATGTGCCGCTGCCCTGGAGGTGCTGTGCGACACAATGTAAAAGATGATGCTTATTGAGTTTGTCAGACTCCACAACCAAAAGAAACAGTGTTCAAAATCACATTAAAATACATGAGAGAGTGGGGAAAAAAGGGTCTCACTCTCTCCAGGTAAAAAACAAAAAATGAAGTCCTCAAAATCCAGCAAAGTCGCTGGGGGTCTCTAAGGTAGAGGGAATTAGCACATTTCTGAGTATTCTCCCTAACAGTGTGAAAGACCCTCCTTGGGATTGACTAAGTCCACCAAATAATTGACCTCTCCAAGTTTTCCCACAACCTTGACGGGTCCAATCCATTTGTCCTGTAAGGCCCTCTGCCTTGTAGGTACCATAACTAGAACTAGCTGGTCTTGAGTAAACTCAACCATGTTGGCCTTCTGGTCATTCCAATGCTTCACCAGAGGCTGACCTGCTTTCAAGTTATCAGAAGCTTCTGTCATCATGTGTGTCATTCTCCTTCAGAGACCTAACACATAGTCAGTCACTCTCACTGGCTTGTGGGAAGGGGCACTCTCCAACCCATCCTTGATTTAGGGCCAATGGTCCTCTAACCGGATGACCATAGAGAAGCTCAAAGGGGCTGAAGTCAACCCCTTCCTGAGGGACCTCTCTATAAGCAAAGAGAAGGCATTGCAGTAGAAGGTCCCACTTTCTTCTAAGGGGTTCTTCTAAAGCACCTATCATGCTCTTCATAGTTCTATTAAACCTTTCCACCAAACCATTGGTTTGGGGATGGTAGGTTGTTGAGAACTTGTAGGTCACTCCAGTTTTTCCACATGGCTTGCATGTAGTGGGACATAAAGTTGGATCCCCTGTCTGAGATAACCTCCTTAGGAAAACCTACCCTGGTAAAAATACCAAATAGGGCCTTAGCCACTGCCTGAGCAGTAACTGTGCTCATAGGTATGGCTTCAGGATATCTGGTAGCATGGTCTACCACAACCAAGATAAATCGTTTGCCTGAAGATGTGGGAGGGTCAGTGGGACCAACAATGTAGATTCCTACCCTCTCAAAAGGGACTCCCACCACCACCACTGGGAGAAGCACCAAAGGTGCCACGTTCTTGGCTCCACTCTTGCCAGAAGTCTGACAGGTGTGACCGCTTCTACAGAACTTATCTACATCCCCATCTGAGGCCAGTAGAAATAAAGAGAAATCCTTTCCTTGGTCTTCTTAAAACCTATCAGACCAGCTAAAGGAATCCCATGGGCTAATTGTAGAAACTGAGGTCTTACCTTCTGAGGCACTACAACTCTTCTGTAGTCCCCTGGGGTAGTCTCAATAGGTTCACTGTAGAGGAGGCCATCCTCCCAGTACAACCTGTGCTTCCCTGGCTCTTGCTCTTTCAGCTGTGAAGCTGTCTTTTTGAGAAGTCCTTCAAGAGTAGGACACCCTCTTTGACCTCTGCTGAAGTCCGCCCTACATGGGCCACCTTCTGGAAGCAAATTATGCAGCTCAGGATGGTCTTTAGGATCCAGATCTCCAACAGGAGGAAGGTCTTCTGCCAGCTCCTTGTCATCAGTAGCTGATTCACCATCCTCTGCTTGAACCTCACACTCAGCCTCAGCTGGTGGAGGAGTCACAGGTGTAACTTTGGACTGTCCTCTCGGCGATGTCCTGGTTTGGTGCACAGGAGTGCTACTTTTCTTGGTTCCTGAGACCTTGTTATGTTATAAAAACTTAATAGAGCGCACGTATGCCCGAGGGCATCTTGGCGCTGTCGAGTGGTTGGCGAACAATTAACTTAACAGAGTCGGAAACCATACTAGAAGAGAGTTGTTTTCAGAAGTCTGCGGAAGGTGAGATGATCCGCAATAGCACGAAGAGCGAGAGGAAGATCGTTACAGGATCTTGCAGCCACCACAGAAAAGGCTTGTCCTCTCTTACGCAACAAGCGGTAGCGAGGCACTGCTACTAAAAGCGTAGATTGAGATCTCAACAGCCGGGACGGAACGTAGTGAACATATTTGGCCTGGAGGTACTCTGCTCCCATGCCATAGAAAGCACGGTGCACCAAACACATAGATTTAAAAAAGATCCGACTAGCAACTGTCTGGAGCCAGTGAAGTTTCTTCAGCAGAGGGGACATATGGGATTCAAAAGGTGGGCAAAATATGGAGCGAACGGCCTCATTCAGCAATAGTTAAAGCCTGTTAATCAAGTAGCGCGTTGTACCAAGTAAAGTGAGTTGCAGTAATCGAGGGCACTCTAGACCAGAGCCGCCACCACCGGAGCCTGACACTCGATGGGAATGTAGGGCAGGACTTTCACAAAATGTGGAATTTTAAGTGCCCGGCCCTGCATATGCTGGCCACCTGGCCTTCAAGGGCAAGAGAGGCTGAGATTTCTACACCCATGTTACGGACAGATTGAACCGGCAAGGGGAGGGGGCCCAGGCTCGTCGGCCAGAATTCCGAGGTCCAAAACAGTTGGGGAGATGTAGTACCCACAACCTTGGGTTTCCCCTTTCTCTCTTTCTTTCTGCTACTAGAAGTTGGCTCTTCCCGTGGACTGGGTGTTAAAGGTTCCTCTGTAAAAACCCACCGAGAGTCATTTAAAGTGAGCTCTCTGGCCTTCCTAGTCTGATCCTGCTTCCTTTTAGTGGGAGGCCTGGCGGTGCTAACTCCAAGAATATTTAAGTCATTCCCCAGCTGGACTCTCCCAGGCACCTCACTTTGTACACTGACAGGTATTCTTCCAGCCATATTGTTGCACTGGATGAAAGCTGGTAGTATTGGAACCACCTGGGTAGGGCCTCCAGCAAACTTAGTGGGGCCTTTGGGTGCCTGAGCAACATCCTCAGGTTTGAAAAAGGTTTAATCCACTACTATAATGCTGGCCCCAGTGCCTCTAATGGCAGGGGTCTCCTGACCATTCACAAGTACACTGTCCTTGTATTCTTTTGTGTTATCTGGTATAGAGTTATACACATCTACATTCCGCTGTTCCCACAGACCCAGGGACACTAAAGAAACACTGGCAGAGACTCCAGTGGGGTCTTCAGCCAATAGCTGAAAGTTTCTGCTTGCAATATGTACTTCTCCCTCAGGGATGAAGGCTAAGGAGGCATTGTGGACCCCTGAAGGTTTACCCTTACATCTGGGATCCCCTTTCACATGGTCAGTTGACCCACACGCATAACATTTACCAAATGTTTTGACAAATGGGAGCTTCTGCTGACCACCTTCTGGTTTGGCACCAAAGGTTCCACTAGACTGACCTGGTTTCCCAAATGGCTTACCCTTCTTATGTTTGTAGCCCCCTTTTGGATGAGAGGTTTTAGAATTATCTTTGTCATCTTTCTTGTGCTGCTTCCCCTCATCCTTTTTATGAGTGGCCCCAGAATTCTTTTGAGTGGCCCTGTTGGCAACCCACAAGTCAGCAGCTTTTGCTAGATTCTTGGGATCAATCTCTTTTGTGTCAGCCAAGTGCTGTCTCAGCTCACTAGAGCAGGCATCAAAAATAGACTCGAACAAAAAAAGATTTCTCATTCTTTCAAAGGAGTTCACTCTGTAACCCTTAACCCAACCATCTAAGTTTTTCAAACATTCACACACCCAGGTAGCCCAAGGGGTACCATCAGTGTTTTTGAGGGTCCTAAACCTCTTAAGGAAGGAGTTTTCCCAAATCTAGCTATCAAATCTAGCTTCACATTTTCATACTCCAATTTGTCAAGTTCCCCCACCTCCATTACAGCATCAGTTGCAACCTGGAAGAGCGTAGACAAAAGCCAAGGAATCAACCGATTCCCTGTGAAACTCTGAATCCCATAGTTATATTCAAAAGCACCCAGCCAATTCAAAATATCAAGTTTCACATCATACATACTCACTGCTTCTTTGGGCATGCAAGGTCTCTTTGGACTGTAAGACCTAGAAGACACTGGGATAGAAACATTTTCAAGAGACAATTTCTTCATTTCAAGAGCATGTTGCATTTCCATTTCCCTTAGTTTGATGTCCTGATGTTTGGTTTCAGCTTGGATTTGTAGCTTTTTGAATTCTAACTCGAGTCTCATTTTCTCAAGAGACACACATTCTGGACTCAGTGATGGACCTTGTGGGGTCCCAGTGGCTAAAGGTTGAGGCAAAAGGGCCTGTTGAGGCAAAGAGGGTCTCTCTTCCTGATACTCCTCTCCCTCTTCTGACTCTTCTAAGACATCAGAATTAGACTCTGCCTTACCATCCCCAATATCGTTTTCCACATTTACTGGGTTAGTAGGTGTGACGGGCCTACTACCCAAACTTTGATGATTCAATAATCTTGCAATTAGTTCATTTTTCTTTCCTTTGACAGGGAGACTCCTGACATTACACATTTCTTTCAGTTGCTCTACTGTCAAAATGATCAGGGCTTCCTGACTGAAGTTATCCATATTTGGCATGTTACAATTGCTGTTCTAGCAGAGCTTAGCCTTGTGACGTTTTTAGTTGAACAAAAGCAAAGCAAATACTTAGTGTAACAACTCTACAATAGATCCTCACCGCCTGCCACCAGTGTTAGGCAAGATCTGGTGCAGTACCCTTTGGGTGCACAACAACAACCTTGACCTGGCAATAGGAACCCAACCTTTGGTATAACTCTGTACTACACAGTTTGGTAGTGTGGCTGAGCACCCAGGTTTATCTCAAGAGGGGTCAATGTGAACAGTAGGGTGGTTACACAGAGATTCACAGTGATAATTATCCAAATAAACACTTATACTCAGGGTTTCTTGATTAAACAATTATGAATTTATTTAGCAGTCAGTTTCAATAAGCCTTCTTCAGAAGGGGCAATATATCAGTAACACACAGATATACATTCCAAAATACACGCTCTTAGTTTCTCTAAATCAGCAAATACCCATTGGGGATGGCACACAGACCATTCCTGCACCATCAGGTGACTTAAACAGTTAGGGCACTGTGGGCATTAATATATCACTGGTGCATTTAGAGCAATACTGAGAAGAATGCCAAAGAAAAGGGATATAGAATAAAACGAGTGATCACACAATTATTCTGAAACCGGTAAGTACTTTAAACCCCCAATGCAAAGTAAGTTATCCCCTTCCCGAAAGGAAAGGTAAAGCACAATGTCAGAGGAAAGAAGAGGTATTCAGGGAGCCAGGCCAGCCAATGTCAATTGAGCAAAAGTCTAGGTGAGCTGAAGCACTTCTTGTAGGTGAATAAAGTCTTGCACAATGTTCTAGAAGTCTTGTAGAAAAAGTAGAATCAATGTTGGGCCACAAGCTGGGAGGCTTGTGAGAGGTAGAAGATGGAAGCAACTCTACAGAAGCAACGAAGACAAGTCATAACTGAGATCAAGTAAAGCTACAACAACAAGACGTAAGTCCTATCAATCTTTACAGTACCTTTGGTTAGAAAAATGTTTCCAGCTGGCTTCTGTTCCTATACAGCTCTGCAGATCCTTTTGTTCCTGGCCTCAGTCGTGGGGACAAGAGGCAGGACGTCTGGAGACTCCTGCACTGCAATGGGATGGTCAGTGGCAGAAAAGGACAAACTTCTATTCAACAGCCCTTCAGAGTTTTCAGCTTCTCACGTCTCAGCAAATAGCTCCACCTCAGTCTCTCGGATACCACTCTGGAATTTCCTCACATCTGGGGTCCAGCACTCTGTTGAGGTAGCTCAAGCTTGGTCACTCTTGCTTACTGGGAGTCCAGGGGATTTTCCACAAGCTCGGGTCCGACTTAAAAGTGATGCACTCTGTTTGGTGTTCCTCTTCCTGGCACTTAGGTTCCAGCAGCAACAGCAGTGGAAGTACAGCCAGCCCTGAGAGGATGTCCAAACGAGTTCACTTTGGAGTTGATTGGTCCCACCAACTCAAGGGTTGGTGGGACCAATTGCAGGACTTCTCGAGTCGAAACGAATTCGGAGCTTCAGCACAGCAGCAGGGCTTCACCAGGCAAACCAATGGTCCAGGAGTTGCAGCAGGCATCTCTTCCAAGTTCTTCTCCGGATTCTTTCATCCAGTGCTAGACTCTGCCTTCCAAGCCAAAAAGCCTCGCCTTTTAGGCATGTTTCTCCCATTCATTCCAGCCTAGCTGGCCAGCCAACCAGCCAATCATCTCTGGGTGCATTCCTGTAACCAAGGGGATTAAGCACAGGGAGTTTCAGGCTCCTCCCTCACTTCCTGCCCCTGCCAGACGTACTGGAGCCGGAGGCGGGCTTCTCTTGTGAATACCGCCAAAGACAAAATGGACAAAGGGAGCAAACCTGGTTTGAAGCGCAGAGTAAATCTCAAGAAGGACCTTACTGAAAAGAAATTGCAAAAAAAGAAGACCAGGGCCATTTTGACAAAATGGGCACCCATGGGTGCTTTACCAAGGCTGCAATTGCAGCCCGCGTTAAAAACACACAATGGTAGTAAAAGGTAAACCACTGCCACCAGCCATTAATTGTAGAAAGGGTAACAAAAAAATGTTGCATGAGAAACTAGACAAAGGGGATACTAAGTAACCCCTCCAGTACCCTATGGTAAGATAGTGTGTGCTGGGTCTTGAAAGTTACATTTTGCAAGTAAAGTCAGTTTCACTTCACTGCTCTTGGAAACAGTCGTTTTACCAAGAAAAGGTATTTAAACCTTTGGGAAATATAAGATACTTCCCTGTGCCACTGCACTGAAGGTGCTGTGTGTCACAATACAACAATGATGTCTATGGAGTTTCAGACTCCACAATCAAAAAGAAAGAGAGTCCAAATCACAGAAAATTACACGAGAGGATTGGAAAAAAGGGTCTCACTCTCTCCAGGTTAAAAATGTAAAGTCCTAGAGTCCAGCAAAAGTGCTGGGGGTATCTAAGGTATAGAGGAATTAGCACATTTCTTAGAATTCTCCCTAACGGGCCCTTAACTTGCTAAACTAACTGTTACTTACCTGCAAACTTGAGGAAACCTTCATAGACTGTTTCTCACGTACCCCATTCCTCCTCAGACCTAGGTGAGTCTCACAGTGCCCTCTGATTCTGTGAGATTCACCTAGTATAGGTATGGACTTTTAGAGATTGGTTAAGCTTGTGTTAACTTAAGATGTAAGAGTTGATCTAATGTTTGCTTATTTGGTATCAGTAGTTTCTCTCTTTTTGTGTTACTTTACATTTGATGTAAAGTGTGCTACCTTTCATTCTACTGTGATATTACTGCCTTAGTGTATATGAAATAAATCACTATTTTTGTATAGCTTCCAGTGTATCCATGTTTCCTTGAACTAAGCGTATGCTCTAAGTACTGTGTGCCTCACGACAGCCTTTCTCCCTCCTTAGACTAAGCCTGGCTGCTCAGCCATTGCTACCAAACCTTTGGTGGTACAGGCCTACATTAAAAAGTGTATTCCTGACACCTAAGGTGGGATTTTCCAACTTCTGTCACAACAGCAACTTGTGTAAAACTCTCAAACACTGGTGATTGTATATATTTGTATTATAGAGTGTTGTGTGATATTACTACAGGCTGGTTTCTTTTTTCAGTGTGTTCTAAAAACCTAAATAATTAACTGTATTTTTATAACCGACTGTCTAAATTGAATTATTGTGTATTTTAGTGTGTGGGCTTATTGAGGGCCCATAACCCTGAAGAGGGAGACCTAAACATGGCCCTCGTTGCGACTATCCCCCTCAACTCGACGGCAGAGGAAACTAAAGGTGCACATCGTTCCTGTGCCGCCCCTCCCCAGATGTCCATGAAAATACAGAATGGAGAAATGACCGCATATTCATTTTCATATTTTTTTTTAATAATGCAGGGGGATTCACCCGCCTTCCCTTTCCCCCACCTTAACTAATACCCTTGCCCCACCCCACACATGTTTTTAAAAATTTCCCCAAAAATATGCAGTAATTTTTCCATTTGGTATTCTTTTTGCGACCATTTCTGCGGAACCCTCCTCCCCATCTTCCATGTATCGTTTATGCGAAAAAAGCTATTCACAACCATTCAGACCCTATACTGATGACAGTGCTGAACAGATACCGCTGCAATCAATGTAACAGGTTGACTGACTATATCCTCTGAGAATCTGATGACGTCACGACTGAAACTCTGACACAGATGGGTGTACGACTTGGGCGTGGTCTTTGTCAAGATGGATAAAGACTTGGCCGTTTGTGAGCTGTTTTTCTTCTTGTCCACCTCTTCGTCCGTGGTGGAGTGGATGAGGCCCCTCCCCTCGAACGATAGATCTAATATGCGTTCCTGGACGTCTGGGTTGAATTTCGTGGCCCGGAGACAGGCTGTACTTCTCATGTCCGTGGCGATACAGATGGCACGGCCAGAGGTGTCGATATGGGCCACGGTTGATTCCATGAGGTCCTCCACAACCAGCTTGGCCTTTGCCAGCCCCGCCTTAAAATGTGATTGGCTCTGCGTAGGGAGTTCCGGGAGTAAGTCTGCAATTTCCCGCCATAACCTTTGGTTAGTGGCAGCCGGCTTGGCATCGGCATTGGCCTGATGAAGATGCAGGGATGCGTTGGAATAGAGTTTCTTGCCGTACGCCTCCAAGATCTTATCCTCCTTGCCTAGTCGAGCCGCAGAGGAGGAGGCTGAGGACGACTGAGGCTTGGAGTATAGTGATGCCGCAGCAATCACCGAGGAGTGTGGTTGAGGATGGGCTGAGAGCAAGAGTGTATCCCCCCTCCATCTGCCTATACTTGGTGTCCAGGCATCGATTGACCGAGTGGGCAGAGTGGGGCTTAAGCCAACCCTTCTTGGCCAGGGAGACTACATTGGTCTGCAGAGGAATCCCTGTTTTGGCAGAGGGGTGTCGCGTGAGGACTTCAGCCAGAACCCCCTCTTCCGGCTGCTCAACCTCAGGCTGGGGTAGGCCCAGGTATTCCGCCAGCCCAGCAAGACGTTAGTGGATGGCCCTGGCTGAGGATGGCGTATCCGGATCCTCCTCGCCATCTGTGTCCTGCGGATCAGGTGGATCCTGGTGAAGTGGAGGAGTAGCTGGAGCCGGAGGCTGGGGCACAGGGACCGCAGCCGGAGGTTGAGGAGTCAGCGGAGGCTGGCACAGAACCGCCTGAGGAGTCGGCCTGGGAGCCGGGACCAGCAGCTGCACCGGAGCCGGGGGCGGAGGCGCTTGTGGTGGCGCTAGCATAGTCGGGAGGACTTCCCTGATGGCGTCCTTGAGGATAACCCCCCCATCAGAGGTGACTTCATGAGCCCGAGGAACCTCTCCAAGAACCCCTCTTCACTGGTCTGAAGGGGGTTGGAGGGGTACTGACGGGGTAGCAGGAAGCTACTGGAGTCACTGCATACCCTGCCCATATGGACGCAGTGGGACGCTGCCCTGAGCATATTAAGGATATGCTGTCGGCCACGTACCTGGTTGAGGCCAGTCCCACCTCAACACTCGTTCTTCGCCGAACACCTGGAATGGCGTTGGACGGGTGCCTCTGTCTGGCACGGGGGCCATCTTGTTGAGCTGCCTGCCACGAGCCTGCAACGTGTTGCTCGGCTCGCTGGGTCCAGCCTCCTCCAGGACTCTTGGTATGTGGATCACACGGCCTACCCTGCTCCTCGGGCCTAGACCTGGTAGGTGTGACACCCTCGACCTGGGGGTCGGTAGAGCTGCGTTTAGGCACCCCCTCGGACGTATTGCCGGTACTAAGGCGTAGCCCTTCGGCCATATTGCCGGTACAAGGGTGAAGCAGCGCTCTGACAGGGGGCGTACGTATGGAGGGTTCCGTGGCTTCCAGGAACAGAGATCCAGGCAGCCGGACCGCTCGCTGTCTCAGAACCGGCGCAAGCAACAAAAGGGTGGGGGGTGAGGGCTTTTTCCAGTCCCCCTCCTCCACGACAGCCTCCGAAGGAAAGAAGGCATGACACGCCCCTTCGGGTCCACGTGTCTCCAGTGGGGGGGCAGACTTGCTCTCCATGCACATTTCTGGCACCCGAATTTCGCAGACCCCTGGATCCTCTACATAGTATCCACGGGGTACCGCCTACCTATCCAAGCCTCTCCTTCCTCCTTCCTCCTCCCCTACACTCTCTCAGGTTGGGACAGCAACTCTTCTGGTGGAGATCCGGTCGCTCATAGAGAGCCAGGCAATGGAGGAAGTCCCAGCCTCCCAGCGAGGCTTGGGCTTTTACTCCAGGATTTTCGCCATTCAGAGGAAGAACCAGGCGGACATGAGTTGTGCTGGACCTTTCCACCCTCAACCTCTCCTTACCCCTTCAGAAATTCAAGATGGTTATGCCAGCTTTTATAGCGGAGACATTGTGCAAGGGAGACTGGATGTGCTCCCTGGATCTGAAGGACGCATACCTAGACGTCCTGATTTGGCAGCCCCATCATTCTTTCCTGAGGTTCAGGATCATGGGCTACCATTTTCAATACAAGGTCCTTCCTTTTGGCCTAAATTCGGCCCTCAGGGTCTTTACCAGGCTCATGAATGTGGTGGCCGCCTTCCTCAGAGCGCATGGCCTCCACATCTACCCATACCTCGAATACTGGCTCGTCAGGGCTACATCTCCGGAAGTGGTTCACCACTCTTCCCATGCCCTTATGAACACACTGCACAATCTGGGCTTTTCGCTCAATCTCAAGAAGTCGCAGCTGCAGCCCACGCAAATGCTGACATTCTTGGGCCTCATCTGGGACACGTGCTCCGAGAAGGTATTTCTGTCGGAGGACAAGAACTCGGCCATCAAGAGGGCCACCACCCACTTCCTCAGCAGAGAGGTGACCTCGGCATGGTGGTACCAGCATCTCCTGGGTCTCTTGGCGGCGGTCCTATTAACCGTCCGACACACGAGATTGAGGTTGTGGAGGATTCAGCTGCACTTCGCGGCCTTGTGAAACCAGGAGCAGGGCTCTCAATCCGAGACGATTAACGTTCCTCCATCTCTCGACCCGGACCTAACATGGTGGTCCAGAGACTGCAACCTACGGACAGGCAAGCCCTTTCGGCCGCCCACCCCGCAGGCCACCATGACCACAGACTCCTCGCTCGAGGGCTGGGGAGCCACCCTGGACGATCTCTCGGTCCACGGGTCCTGGACCCGACAGGAGCAGGAATACCACATCAATTGGTTAGAGCTGAACGCCATCTGGCTAGCGCTCAGAGCCTTCCTACCACTTCTCAAGGGCAAGGTTGTCCTCATCCAGACAGACAACTCGACCAGCATGTACTATGTCAACAAGCAGGGATGCACCAAATCCCCTCCTCTGTGCAGACTGGCAATCAGCATGTGGGAGTGGGCCCTGGAAAACGACATCTACCTCAGGGCAGTCCACCTACCGGGGGAAGCCAACCTGGAGGCGGACAGGCTAAGCAGGCTGGGAGCGTACAATTACGAGTGGCAGCTAAACGACCTTGTTATTCAGGAGAGCTTCAACAGATGTGGTCATCCCCAGGTGGATATCTTTGCCACCTGGCACAACAAGACGTGCCCTCAGTTCGCCTCCTGGCAGGGACAGAGCCCCGTCTCCCTGGGCGACGCATTTCATCTTCAGTAGAACGGCATGAAGGCTCGCGCCTTTCCGGCCACACCGCTAATTCACAGTGATTTGCAAGATCAAGGAGTCTCGCCAACTCAACATCAGCCATGGTTTTCGGAGCTGCTCAGCCTCTCGGAGATGCCTCCAATTCACCTCCAGACGGGCCAAGCACATCTTCTGGCGCAGCAGGGGGGGCAGGGTCATGCACCCCGCACCACAGAAACTAGCTGTCACTGCGGGCTACCTGAGCAGGCACCGCTGCAGCACCTCAACCTCTCCCAGGCTAATCAGGAAATAATACAGGGCGCGAGGAGCAAGGCTACCAGGGCCCAGTATAAAAGTAAATGGACCAGATTCTGCCACTGGGCAGACTCCAAGGAAATCGACCCCCTGGCATCTACCTTGGACGACGGGCTCTCCTTCTTGGCGCACCTCGCCCACTCCGGTGTGCAGGTGGACACCTGCTGTACATACCTCGCAGCCATCGGAGCTTACTGGAACTCGGAGGAGGGGACCTTCTCCTCCTCCAATCCTTTTGTCAAGAACATTTGACGGGGCTCGCAAGGCTCTACCCGTCCGTGAAGGGGCTGCACCCCATGTGGGACCTCAACATAGTCTTGGGCGCCCTGGCCATGGGCGTAGGACATGGGAGGGGGTGAGGGGGGACAAATCCCACCCACAAGTTTAAGTGGGGGGGATGTAATGTCATTTATCCCCCCCAGAATATGTGTTTGGTGTGTCGTGCAGGGATCTGTTTTTGCAGTGGGGGGAGGGGCTGCTTACTATGTAAGCTGCCCTCTCCCCCCTGGACCCCAAAGCATGGGGGCAATACCCTGGGGGCAGATGGGTGATTATCTGCCCTCAGGAAAGGGGGCAAACAAAACAAAAATATTTTTTTAAAAACGTAGTTTTGGGTTGGGTGGGTGCGTGTGGGACCACTAGCCACCAGGGATTTTTGCAAATATTGGCAGAAGCACCCCTCCCAAGCCTGGGGAAGTACGTTTTGACTCCCCCGGGGGCAGATGGCACACACGTTCCCATCTGCCCCTAGGATGGCGGAAAAAAACAATCTGAGGATCCTAGACGCATGAGGGATCTTGGGTACAGTGGACGTCACACTAGGGATAGTATTACTGGCACGCCCTGTGTCGACGCCCATTTTCGAGTTTCGAAAAACAAACTGTAATACTCCACAGCTTCCACTAGATGTCGGCCTATGCACAGCATGTGAATCTAAGCAGATTCCACAAGCCTCAGAAATACGATTACGGTGAGTAATATATACTATTATATATTATAACTTGTTTTGGGTGGGGTTGGGGGAGGGCCCACTAGACCACC
The DNA here is from genome assembly GCF_040938575.1 of Ambystoma mexicanum. NCBI lineage: Eukaryota > Metazoa > Chordata > Amphibia > Caudata > Ambystomatidae > Ambystoma > Ambystoma mexicanum. The sequence goes on from NC_090925.1 coordinate 987,786,796, forward strand.
AGGATTTTTTGTTTGAAAGGGGGTGGCCCTCCACCCACCCTAAGTGGATGAGGGGGCACCTTATGTAGCCCTCCCTGGTGGCAGATTTCTGCCCCTAGGAAGGGGTACATCAGATGCCCGCATCCATTTGGGGTTAGGGGAGGCCACTGCAAATATTGGCAGAGCCACCCCCAAACCTGGGGCAGTATGTTTTGCCCCCCTTGGGGCAGATGGCCACATACACGTGCCCATCTGCCCCTAGGAAAGGGGCAAAATAAAAATAAAACAAATTATAACTTGTTTTGGGTGGGTTTGGGGGGCCACTGAACCACCATGGATGTTTTTAGTGGAAAGCGGGGTGGCCCTCTCCCCCCACCCCAAATGGATGGGGGCATCTCATGTAGCTCTCCCTGGGGGCAGATTGCTAGCACAATCTGCCCCTAGGAAAGAGGCAAAACAAAAATAAAAACAATAACTTGTTTTTGGTGGGTGTGGGGGTCACTAAACCACCATGGAGGTTTTTAGTGGAATGGGGGTGCCCACGGGTGTCTTCTTTTCGGAAATGCATGGGGTTCTCTGTTTTCCTTGGTGGCTTTGACACCCTATCCCCAAATCTTAAGGTACTCCACATGAGCAAAATCTGCTTTGCCGAAAGGCTTGGGGTTATCAGTGGGTTAGCCTTTTCCCTTTGCACCGAGGTAGGTGCATCCACACATGTGAGGTACCATTTTTGTTAGGACACCTTTGGGACCGCGGGAAGGTAGGACATCTGTAGTTGGCGGTGTGTTTCTGTGGGGGGGGGGGTGGGGGGGGCAGATGGAAATGTCTCTGAAATTTGGTGGAAAAAACTACAATTTTCAGACATTTCACTCTGGCCACCCACTGAAACACGCCGCCAACAACACATGTCCTACCATCCTGCGTTCCCACAGGTGTCCCGACGAAAACGGTACCTCACATGTGTGGGTGCAGCTACCTGGGCACAAAGGGAAAGGGCTAACCCACTGGTAACCCCAAGCCTTTCAGCAGAGCAGATTTTTTTCATGTGGACAACATACAGATTTGGGCCTAGGGTGTCGAAACCACCAAGGAAAACAGGGAACCCCATGTATTTCCAAAAAGAGGTCTGACTTGCGCCAATCGCCCCAGAATGTATTACCCACAATCCCCGGCAAAGTCTGAAATTTGGTGAAAAAACTACAATTTTCAGACATTTCCCTCTTGCCACCCACCGAAACACGCCGCCAACACCACATGTCCTACCTTCCCGCGTTCCAACAGGTGTCCCGATGTAAACGGTACCTCACATGTGTGGGTGCACCACCTGGGCGCAAAGGGAAAAGGCTAAACCACTGGTAACCCCCTAAGGATTTGGGGAGACAACCTACAGATTTGGGTCTAGGGTATCGAAGCCACGAAGGAAAACAGGGTATCCCATGCATTTCTGAAAAGAGGTCACCCGTGGGAATGCACAGAGGTCTGACTTGTGCGAATCGCCTCAGAATTTATGACCCACAATCCCAGACAAAGCGAAAATTATGTTTTTTCCACTAAATTTCAGACTTTGTCAGGGATTGTGGGTCATAAATTATGGGGCGATTCACGCAAGTCAGACCTCTGTGGATTCCCACGGGTGTCTTCCTTTCGGAAATGCATGGGGTTCCCTGTTTTCCTTCGTGGCTTCAACACCGTAGGGCCAAATCTGTAGGTTGTCCACATGAGCAAAATTCCTGAAAATCTGCTGTGGGAAAAGACTTGGGGTTACCAGTGTTTTAGGCTTTTCCCTTTGCACCCAGGTAGGTGCACTCACACATGTGAGGTACCGGTTTTGTCGGGAAACCTGTGGGAACGCGGGAAGGTAGGCCATGTGTTGTTGGCTGCGTGTTTCGGTGGGTGACCAGAGTGAAATGTGCGGAAATTGTGGGGTTTTTTTTCTGTCATTTCCCGATTCCCCCCCAAACTATGGAATCTTTCCCTACATAGTTGTTGCCTGACCTGCGCAAATCACCCTTCCTAAACTTGGAATATTGTCTACTTTTCAGAAATGTATGCCTTTCTGGCTTCCCATTCAGCTTTCCTACCCTTTTCTTCCATTCCGTCCACGCATGTCCTGTTGGATAAAAAACTCCAAAATCGCCTACCTCTCACAAAACGGCTGATTAGCACATCAAAATGTTATTTTGGTTTCCACTCAATCTGTTCTTGAAAGCCTGGAAAATGGCAAATCCAGCACAGCAAACCATTTGTTCCTAGCTCTTACAAGGAAAACACCACAGGCTTCTTTGTACAACATTTTATTAGCCTTTTCTGAAAAAAAAACAGAGGTTCTCCTTTTTGGTTATTTTCTCTCACCCCGCTAGAGCAAACTAGGATTCCTGGGTGGGGTTACGACTGCCTACATGTGGGAAAAAAGGAGCCAACTTTGGCCGAGATATCTCATGTAACAAAGAAGTTACAAGGGATTGATTGGCGACATACCAAAATCACTAGAAAAGGCCTTGGCCCTGGGGGGAAATTCCCATGGCAGTTAAGGGGTTAAGACGGTAAAGCCCCAGAGGAGATATAATTTGTAAGGAAGCTCAGTTAGTTAATTCTCCGAATGCAGATTGTGCACAGGAATATGTAACACCTGTGTTTCAGCACCTGGCTTAATCTTCCGTTGGGATAATAGGCAGAGTGAATGCATTCAGCTTCCGATTCCACACAATATTTTCTAGGTCAATTGGTTCAGAAAAAGTGGTGGAAAACACTATTACTGTCGCTTTTTCTAATTGACCAGATTTTCGTGTATTTTCTGGGTGGAGTTCGGGAGCCAAGTGGACACACCAGGACCCCCTGTATTTCCCGCTCCACCAGACAAATGCGACCTTACTGCCAGCATGGATTCTCATGCTGGAAATAAGGAAAGGGATTCCTCTGGGATCTGCTTGGAAATGAAACCTGGTAAAAGCGGGCGGAGTCCAAAGGAAGCTATTGTCAATTCCGCCAGCAATCGCTAATTGCGCAAGGTATTTACACTCTTCCAAAGTGGAAAAGCAATGCGATTTCACCTGCCTTTTAAGCTAAAATCTTCCATTTTGTGGCGAAAAACTAAAAACATGCGCCAAAGGAAGTGGTCCACTCCATGCAGTTTACTTTGCGCCTTGATGCTTGGGGGTTTTGCGTGATGCTACACATGTAATAAATAAATAAATACATTTAACATGAACCCAGATAAATGCCAATTCGTGATCAGAATTAGTGAGCATGGCATGTCGCTGGTAAGAGGGTGTCCTGTGCTTCTTGTGTGTTGGCAAATGCCCTTAATTGCCATCTCGCGTTAAGCATGTGCTTAATACCATCAGTGTGGATTGCGCAATAATAAGTCGACAGAGGTATTTCAAATGGCCAGTTTCGCTCTTTGGGTGACATTGTCAAAGTGGGAGAATGTTGCCCAGCATGTGCCACTTTCTCTGCGGAGTGAATTGTGCCCACCCGAGGAAGAAGTGTGAAAAACCCACAAGGGCACTGTGCCCTGCTCTTTCTGTGTGTGTCTTCCCCACAGGGCGACAGATGCCGACTCAGACATGGGTAAGTCTCAGGTGGCAAGCCTGTACCCTAGTTGATGTGGCAAAGGATTCCAGACTTCTGAGGCTGATAACATTAGTAGCATTGAGTTACATGCCACCTGACAGGTATGTGTGATAAAGTTGCAAAGCATAGCTGTTAGTGGGCTAAAGCAGGAGGCAATGTCGGCCCACCCTCAAAGGGTACGTACAACCAAAAGTAATAGGCCCGTGCCCCCATCATCGTTGTAGGGGCCAGGCTCCAAACCAGGGCAAGAATGCCCTACAATCATCCATGCCCACGAGTAGGGTACCCCTTGTGCTCCAAGAACCCTGTTGAGCAACCTCTGTGCTTTCCAGGTGATACTAATATTATTTAAAGCCAGAAGTCTAAAAGGTAATCGCTTAATTGCAGCTGGAAATTAGCTCCTGGCGTGATCAAAATGTCTTAACCAAGTGTGACATCATCCCCTTCATTTATAAGCAATATGTGTGTTCTTGCGTTTCTTCATCCACTGAATTACTGTTAGAAACAAAGGCAAGAGTTGTGTCTCTTGTGTAGGCATTAGGAAGGCAGTTGCCAGCCTCTGGCATAATATGCCCGTGTCCTTCCAATATTGGCTAGCTGTTGCCCTCTCATGGCCAAGTAGAACCATCATGGCAGTGACTGGCAAATGCCTTTCCCCTGCAGACAGAAAAGCGGAAATAAGGGGCCAATTCAAGACATGGAACAAATAGAAGTTAAGACAGACTGCAGCTGCCATTGCTGTGTTAGGGAGAATATGTTGAGTGTTCAAGCAAGGAGGTATGTATTAAGCAAGCAAGCAGTGAGACAAGGGAGAGGCAAAGAAAGACCAGAGGGGCTCTTTGAATAATGTAACAGGGCAGAGGACCCATGCTCTGCCATCCTAGTAACATATGAGATAATCAAATAGATCAGGCTTTGCAGCAAATGTTAAACGAGAAAGGAACAGAGTACAGCTCTTCATTCAGAATAACAAAGGCAAAGAAAGGCTAGGCTCTGAAGCCAGCATGAGATGGAATAAGAGGGACCAGGCTCATCGTGAGAGGCTGGCCCGGCCCTCGCAGGGGCGCTAGAGGGGCAGCCCACATAGCGGGCTGCCCCTCTGGCCACCCCCCTGGGTCCACATACACCCCACCTACTAGGCATCCCCCGGGTCCGACATATCCGGCCGTGGACCTTGGGAGTGCTTATGAGGGGTTGGCCTTGCGAACGCTCATCCTCTTTGTTTGCTGTACCCCCGTTCCCCCCTCCGGAAGACAGTCAAAGCAGCAACATCACACACCTGGTCCCTCTACTCCCATAACAGGGTTTACTCAGAGGTACAAACAAGATTTCCTCTTTCTTTGAAACCCCCATCTTTCCATTCCAAGAGACACACACGCACGCCTCCTTGCCCCACACAAAAATGTAGCAACTTGCAGTTGGTAGAAAAGGCTTCAACTCCTTTATTTGGCAGGAGTCCACTTAAAGGTGATCTGCCTCTTAACGAGCTGGCGTCCTAGCTGTGGCCCACTGGAAGTAATTGTTATTTCCTCTCTCTTACCATGAGCTCATAGTCAGATGAAAAATCCAGAAATGCAACATACAAAGACATGTTCTTTGCTGCTGCATCCTTTAATTTTCTTCTGTTTTCTTTTCTTCTTTTGTTTTATACAGTGATATTTGTAATTTAATACGTACTGCTATGTCAATTCTAATTTTGTATAAAGTCGAGTTCTTTGACTAAAACACAATAAATAAATGAAGCAAAGTCTCCAAGATGTCCCCTGTCCCCCCCAGATTTTGTGTCTCCTACGCCCCTGGCCCTGGCGCACAAACCTTTGAGCCAATGGCGTCCGCGGACATCAGGCTGGTCACCATCAAGACGGCCTTACTAGTCGGCCTCACCTTGACTCGTAGAGAGCCAAATCCAGGCGCTCGTCGCCTCGGAACCATACACTACCTTTCACAGGGACAAAGTAGTCCTGCGGACACACCCAGCATTTCTGCCCAAGGTGCCGTCTGCTTTCCACTTGAACGAGGAAATAGTCCTTCCTACGTTCTTTGCCGTTCCGAAGGACGAAGCACAGAGAGTGCTGCACTGCCTGGATGTCAGGTGTGCCCTGAAATTCTACTTGGACAGGACCAAGGGCTTCTGCAAATCGGACACCCCGTTTGTCACTCTCGGATGCACAAGACCAGGCTATCCGGCCTCCAAGGCCTCCATATCCCGCTGGATGATCTCGGCCATCAAGGAAGTGTATGAGGGCCAGTACAAGCCACTTCCGGCCACCATGCACACCCACGCAGTCAGGGCCAAGGCAACGGCCATCGCATTCCAGCGCCATGTCCCTTGACAAGTTTTAAGCAGGGTGGCCACTTGGCCACTCCCTCAGCTTTCTGCAAGCATTACTGTTTGGAAGCCGGCTCTAGATCTGATGCGGCTGTCAGACAGGCAGAATGGACTTGAGAATACAGAGACGAACTGACAGGCTGATCTCGCTGAAACATGCAGACCTGGCTTCCATCTCAGCGCTGTGCACATCCTTGCCAAGTCAGCAGAAAGGATAAGACACCTGCACAGAATACATGCTGAAACTCTTCATAATTGCACGCAGTATAAATCAATTCTGTGGTCTCTCACACGTGATCTGAACCTGCAAGACAAGCCTATTCATTCGAGCCAGACTGAGGTGGCTGTTCCCATCGAACTGAATGCAAGAGGACACAAAGCAATATCAGGTCCAAAGCCGAATGCTCTGTCCCAAAGACTAAGAGATCGGAGATAGTAACTTGTTGAAAACATGCAGCACCTTTGGGCCGTTCTTATCACCTTGGATAGTTGCACTTGGCCTGGTAACTTTCCAAAGCTGAGAAGACCCTCTTGGTCTAATCCCTATCCACCTTCCCACGCTAAGTTTATATTGTGTTGCATCCTCCAATCACCACACACTAACCTATAACTTTTGTACTCGCAACTTTTGGAGGTGGTCACAGGAGGAGATATATTTTACCCAATTGCCTCTCTAACCCCTTAGAGAATGTGTATATAGTGTACCTTACTAACCAATTGCAAGTCCCGTTAGGTTTTGTAGGATGTAACTTCATTTTGTGATGTCATGTATTATTAACTGGACGGCTGCTCAAGACCGATAAGAGTGTGGAGAATGCTGAATTGTTCATGCTTCAATCCCTATCACTGAATATTTTTAATAAAGGCAGTAAATCCTTGTCCTATGGCTGGATCTTCAGTATTTTGGTGCAGAGGATTTCCTCGGCCCAGTTCCTCTTGCATGTAATTGGAGAGATTAATAATGATTCCCCTGTGTCTGTTGCTGAACCCCACTCACAATCTCCACAGACTAAGCCTTGACTGCTCTCCACTCTACCTTGATTGGGTTTTGGATAAACTCTCAGTTTCCTGTTCACCATAACTTGGGTGGCCTCCTAAAATCTGTCCCAAGGCCAGATTCTAGAAATCCATCTTGGCACTTTCCTCTGATTTGTACTGCATTGTGAAAGTCAGGCTCTGCATTTTTCTCATTCTGAAGATTTTCTAACACTGTAGCTAATTTTAGTGACTGTAAATATTTATCCCTGAAGTGTGCTGCAAAGGTAACTGTTTCTAAAATGTATCTTTAATTCTTGGAGGCCTTTGACTGTGGTTGCAAAATGTGTCATACCCTCTATAATATGTTTAATTATCATGTGTATTCTTTTTTAATATTATGCTCTATAGGGTCAAAATGAATGTGTTGTTGGTTCACCCAAGGAATTTGTGTGCTATTTTTCCTTCTCTGGTTTAAATGTCTATCTCCTTTCTATTCCTCCTTTCCCCTACCTATATGTTTTAGTCCTGACCTCTGATCTAGGGCATACCTTATATACACACTGTACTTCATTGTGCCGGTCTTAGGAGAATGTAGCTGCTTGCAAAGTGGTGTGCCCTCCCCCAAATCTGTTCATTTGTTGGATGCCTATTACCTGGGAAAGTGGAGTCCTTTTTAGACCTTTTCTGTTTTTATAGTATACTATGGGCCTCATTACGACCCAGGCGGTAGAGGGTTAACAGTGCCGGTAGAGCTGCCGGCGCTGTTAACCCCCTAACCCTCATTACGAGGTCTGCTCGCGGGTCCCACTAAGGACGGCTGGTAAAACCAGGCGTCCTTAGCGGGTTCCGTGAGCAGAGCAGGATGCTAACAACGGGCCCGTCATTAATGGGCCCGTTGTTAGCATCCTCCCCATTCCCATTGAGCCCTATGGGGGGCACAAATGGGAATGGGGATTACCGGATTCCTTGAATGGGGAAATACCGGGCCCTCCAAGGTCGGAATGGCCCGGTTTTTCCCCATTCAATGAACCCGGTACCCGGTATGGGTAAAAGCGGCATGGCTACCTCCATACTTGTAATGAGGCTCTATGTATTTTTTAATATTGTATATTGTATGAAGTTCTTATTTTACCTAATAGTTCTTGTTATGGTGAATTCTTAGAAATGTGCTAATTCCCTCCACCTTAGGGACCCCCAACAACTTTGCTGGATTTTGAGGGCTTGATTTTGTTTTTTACCTGGAGAGAGTGTGACCCTTTTTTCACACTCTCATGTATTTTAATGTGATTTTATACACTGTTTCCTTTGGTTGTGGAGTCTTACAAACTCCATAGGCATCATCTTTTACATTGTGTCACACAGCACCTTCAGTGCAGTGGCACGGAGAGGTCTTTCAGATTTCCCAAAGGTTTAAATACCTTCTCTCGGATAAACTACTGTTTCCAAGAGCAGTAAAGTGAAATTGACTTCACTTACCATTGTAACTTTCTAGACCCAGCACACCCCATCTTACAATAGAGTGCTGGAGGGGTTACCTAGTATCCCCTTTGTCTAGTTTCTCATCTAACATTTTCTATGTTACCCTTTCCGCACTGAATGGCTGGTGGCAGTGGTTTCGTTTGACCTACCATGGTGTGCCTTTACCACGTGCTGCGTTAGCAGCTACAGTAAAGCACCCACGAGAGCCATCTTTGTCAAAATAGCCCCTGATCTTCTTTTTTGCCACTTCTTTGTGCAATGGTCCTTCTTGAGATTTGCTCTGTGTGCCAAACCAGGTTTGGTCTCTTTGTTCATTTCGCCTTTGGGGGCTTCACTAGTGAAACCCGCCTCTGGCTCCAGAGTGTCTGGGGCAAGCAGGAAGTGAGGGAGGTGCCCGAAACTCCCTGTGCTTAGTCTCCTAGGAGACCCAAATGCACTCTGTGATGATTGGCCGGCTGACTGTCTGGCAAGGACAGCCGCCCTGCTGGATGACTGACAGCTAGGCTGAAATGAATGGGAGAGAACTGAATAAAAGGCGAGTCTTTTGGCTTGGAAGGCAGAGTTGACCACTGGACGAAGGAACCGAAGAGGAACTTGAAGAGGACGCCTGCTGCAACTCTTGGACCGTTGGTTTGCCCGGTGAAGCCCTACTGCAGTGCCGAAACACCAAGTTCACATCGACAGAGAAGCACCTGCAAGGACAACTTCTCCCCTTGAGTTGGTGGGACCAATCAACTCCAAAGTAAGCCACCTGGACATCCATCTCAGAGCTGGTTGGATTTTCACAGAGTTGCTGCTGGAAACCGTATAGCCAGGGAGAGGAACACCAGATTGTGTGCATTGCTTTTAAACTGGCCAAGAGCTTTTGGAAGATCCTCCGGACTCCCAAGAAGTAGGACTGACCGAGCCTGAGCCCCCTGAAGTGCGGGACCCCAGAAGGACCCCAGAAGTAAGGAAAGTCCATATCGACAGCCAAGAACCACGATGTTGCTATTTGCGGTAGACGCGAGGAGCTGAAACACTGAACAGCCAAAGTGAAGTTTTGCGGTTGTGAGTTTTGACCGTCCTAGTGCATTGCAGGAGTCCCCCGACGTCCTCCCTCTTGTCCCCAAGTCCGAGGCCCAGGAACAGCGAGATCTGCAGAGCTGTACAGGAACAGAGGTCATCAGCTGCATCTTTTTCTTCATTTCTAAGGTACTGTAAAAAGTCTGAGAGAACTTACCTCTTACTGTAAAATACTTGCAACTTCTGCATCTCACAAGCCTAATCAGCTTGTGGCCCTACATTTGATTCTTCTTTTCATCAAAGACTCCTAAGAACATGTGCAAAGACTTTGACATCTACTTACCAGAAGTGCTTCATCCTATACAAGACTTTTGCCTATTGACTTTGGCCTAGCCTATTGAACTGTATGACTCTTCTTGGAGGATCCAAAAGTATTTGCCTGCTTAAGAATATTTGTGGTCTCTTGTTGTTCTAATAACCTTTGCCTTTTACCAACTTCTAAGAGTATTCTAAATACCAGCAGTAAGATATTAATGTCCCCAGCACCCTAGTTATTGAAGTCACCTGTGAGTGTAGGTTGTGTCTTTGGGCCATCCCAAAAGGGTATTTACTGATTTAGAAAGTAAGAGTCTATAGTATTAAAGTGTATTTGTGTGTCACTATTATTCTAACTGACTGATCAATAAATTAATAATTGTTTATGCAATAAACCTTGCATGTAAGAGTTTATTTGAATACCTGTAACTGTAAATCTCTGTGTAACTCCACTACAGCTCACATTGACCCCTCTTGAGAAAATCCTGGCTGCTCAACACGCTACCAAAACTGTGTAGTACAAGCTTATACCAAAGGTTGTGTTTCCTATACCTGTAGTCAGAGTTATGTGTAGCGGTCCCAGAGGGTACTGCATGCAAACTTTGCCTAACAGTTCTACATGTGTAACATAATTAAAGTCTGTATTTGCATCAGGGTGGTTTATTTTCTATGGATAAGTGTGAGGACTAATTGTACATGTGTCAGTCTGCTACCTCCGACCTGACAGTTCAGCCTTGTTCTGTCCATGTTACTTGCCATTAAGAGAGGTTTGGCTTCACTTTCTTGCTCAGTATGTTAGTCCCATTAAGGTTACTGACCACAAATCCCTCAACAGAGGATTGTACAAAAACTGCCTTAACAAATGTGTAAATCAAAAGCACACTTTCAAGTTCACCTTTGCGGAGGAGATGCATTTGGAAACAAAATGCATAGATCCTAACAGACCAATATGTACAGTAAGTAAAAGACCAATTTTCTTATCTTTCAGATAAACCTATGCAGATGAACCAGGCCCTGTTTCTTGCTAGCGGTCGCTGTGGATACATGATGCAGCCGCCCAGCATGAGGGATGATGTCTTCGACCCCTTTGACAAGTGCTCCCTGCGAATGGTTGAGCCGTTAGTCATCTACATCGAGGTTTGTAACCGAGCTCTGAAACCCTGAGTTCATTTGATTTGCTGATGGTGGTAGCCAGTTGAATGTACACTGACAGTGTGGATAGCACAGGGACAACACAGAGGATATCACAGGGGCAAAGTGCTGGTCTTGGAAGCAAGACCACGCAGAGCAACAGAGGTTTGAATCATGGATCCATGCATAGAAACCGAACTCGGGTATGGTTTTAGGCACTTTATAAAAATACAATGAAATAAATAGAAATACTTTGGATCCCACACAGCATTCCATACTTTGAACTGCTTCACTGCACCACATCCCACCAAGGTGGTGCAAGCTACGTATGCATTGCACGACAGTCAAGGCTACACTTGCAGGAAAGGAAAAAAGATACAGGGCAAGATACAATAACAAACCAAAAGGGAATGTCGGCACAGAATGTGTAAAAGTAGGCCCTAGCAGAAATGCATGCCATATTGTTACAGGTGAGTAGCTTTGTTTACATGCTTACCAGGTAACCAATTCCTTATTGTGGGGTCTCACAACTTCTAAACTGAGGCCACAAATTAATGAGACTGTCTAGGAACTTGCCTTTGCTTCTGGATCAGAAATGGCTGCTTCCGTGTGCAGCCTCCCAAATTGATATAAGCGTCTGCCACCAGCCTCTAGTTCACACAAGGAGCCAAACCGTACCATGTGTGTATGCAAACAGGTTAGAGGATACCTGGCCTGGGAGTCTTGGGGACTCCTATGGACACATGCTCTGATGTATATCACCAGCGGGGCCCTGGATGGGGTCTCACTAATGAAAAAAGAGATAAGGGAAATGTGAGAGGGAACATCAAAAATATCAGGGGGCTCACTGCATGTCCTAGATTAGGACCTTTGGCCAAGCATTTACATGGAATTCTCATCAAAACATTGGTGGTATTAGAAATTAGAAAGAAGACAATGCATAAAACGAATTAGAATATTAATTATTCCCATTGGGCTTTGAAACATGACCTTGACGTGTTCGCCCCGAAGAGCAAAGCTCGTAGTTTGGCGTCATCAGTTAAACAAGGGTGGTTAGCAGCCTGTTAAAAAGATATAAAGAGAAAATGTACCATTGGAGACAAGTGTACTGCTTGGCAGAGTGAATCAAAATCAGTCCATAAATCATTCTGTCATAATGTGGCGTGGACAAAGATGTTTCACTACCAACAAGATCACATAATTGCTTTGGCGCACAGAGTGTACAAAAGAACAAATCTGCATGCATATTACTTCTATTTGGCGCAGACCAAACCTCCTTATGTATAGCCCGAGGACTCTCCGAACCAAATTTATGCCTGTTCCTTCTTAGAGGTTCCTTATTGGCGATTAATGATGGTCAAGAGTCTTTACTTTCTGGTAGCTCTAACACTGTATTTAGTGAGAATCGACCTTATACCAGCAGTGTTCGATAATTGCCCACCTCGCTCATATTGTCGGAGTTGCACCTGAACTTGCTGTCTCATCTGAGTACACAGGTGAATGTGCATAGGTGTGCAACTGTTGTAGCCTCTGCCAGAATTCTCCACTGTTGAGACGTGCTGACCATGGCAGCATGCAAGACAATTTCCTTGGCAGCTGCTGCCCATGCTTGCCAGGTTAGAGTTAACTATTTCTTTTGATTATTATATATTTTTTCTCCTGGAAAGGTCCTTGGGGCGCGACATCTCCCCAAAAATGGCAGAGGCATTGTGTGTCCATTTGTGGAGATAGAAGTGTGCGGCGCAGATTATGACAACACCAAGCAGAAGACGGACTTTGTCGGTGAGAGCTTTTGCCTAGTTCCTTGTATGAATGACCTTTCTGCTACACAATTGCATGTAAAAGTCTGATGATGTCAGCATTGTATATCATTAGTGCTGCTGACTTCCCAAAACGTTTACATGGGCATGCTTTTTGACATGAGACAACTGAAGCGGGACACAGTCTTTTCTTATTTTTCACAAAGGCTTTTTCCATTTCTCCCCCCTCACCTTCTCAAATCAGTTCCTAGGCCTTAATATATATGTGCTGGAAGTATGAAGGATGTCACTTAGTTAGGCCAAAGCAAGTTGTCATTGGTGCCATGAGAAAGTTGGGAGCTTAAAAAAATATCAATGGCCTTTCTGAGTAGGTTGGCTCTCGGTTAGTCATAGTGCGGTTGATACGCAGGTCTACTGGGAAGCACCCATGAATTAGGAAGTGCGGCTTGCTCTGCTGGATTTGCTTCTGGATGTGGTCACCATTCTGTAGCGATCGAAACCAGGCTATTTGTGTGTTCAGATTTTTCGTTTGTCTTCTTTAAGGTCTAGGCTTTAGCTTAAAATGCCTTTTTCTCACTACCCTGCCTCCTTAAAGGTCAATACACAGCATATTTAGAACTTGGGACATATCTATGTGGGGTTTGCCAGCACAGTGCAAACGCTACAAGCACATCTGCCCGGTGTAATACTGTCCCACACTCTAAACACCTGAGATTCTCCATATTAGACACTTAGAGCAGGGATCTATCTGAAATTACAAAAGAATATGTCTAAGTGAATGCAAATTATTCGTTTTCACATTTATATAAGCACAAATTATACATTAAAAATCAACTCATTTACATTCACTGTCCAGGAGAAGGAAATGTCACATACTTATTTATTCTAATTTACATGTCGTTACAATACTAAAGTGCATGTGCTTCTACCTAAAGTGCATGACATCCAAACAATAAAGTTACTGTGCTTCCTCCAACATTTATATATACATTGTTAGGGAGAATTCTCATAAATGTGCTAATTCCCTTCACCTTAGAGACCCCCAGCAACTTTGCTGGATTTTGAGGACTTGATTTTTTTTCCTGGAGAGTGTGACCCTTTTTCTCCCACTCTCTCATGTATTTTGGTGTGTTTTACTATTGTGTTCTTTGATTATGGGGTTTTAACATAACTCCATCTGCATCATCTTTTCATTTGTGCCACATAGCACCCTCAGTGCAGTGACACAGGGAAGCCTTTTAGGCTGTCCCAAGGTTTAAATACCTTCTCTGGGATAAACTACTGTGTCCCAGAGAAAGTAAAGTTAAATTGACTTTACTAGTCTTTTTAAATTCCTAGACCCAGCACACCCTATCTTACAATACAGTGCTGGATGGGGTACCTAGTATCCCCTATGTCTAGAAACTCATGTAGCAGTCCAATGCTACCCTTTCCTCTCAAAATGGCTGGTGGCAGTGGTTTTACAACAAACTACTATGATTTTTCCTGACTGTGAACACCGGTTGCGTTAAATCGCGGGAGCCATGTTTTTCAAGATGGCGTCTGAGCCTCCTTTATTTAAACAGTTCCCGGTCTTCTTTTTCGCCATTTCTTTTTTAAAAGGTCCTTCTAGAGTTTGTCTCTGTGTGCCAATCTAGGGTTGGTCCCTTTGTTCCTGAGCCTTTGGTGGGCTTCAGGACTGAAGACCGCCTCTAGTGCCTGAGTGTCTGGGGTGGGCAGGAAGTGAGGGAGGTGCCCGAAACTCCCTGTGCTTAGTTTCCTAGGAGACCCAAATGCACTCTGGTGTGTATTTGGCTGGCTGACTGTCCGGCAAGGACAGCCACCCTGCTGGGTGAGTGGCAGCTAGGCTGGAATGAAAGGGAGAAAACTAAATAAAAGGCAAGTCTCTTGGCTTGGAAGGCAGAGTCGACCACTGGAATGAAAGAACTGAAGACGAGCTGGAAGAGGACGGCTGCTGCAACTCCTGGACCGTTGGTTTGCCCGGTGAAGCCCTGCTGCAGGTCCCAATCGCCAGGTTAATCTCGACAGAGAAGCCCTTCAAGGACGACTTATTCCTTTGAGTTGGTGGGACCAATCAACTCGTAAGCCACCTGGATACCATTCTCGGAGCTGGTTGTATTTACCTCAGAGTGCTGCAGGAAATCAAATAATCAGGGAGAAGGACACCAGTTTGGGTGCTTGACTACAGCTACCGGAATCGAAGATTTGCCAGTTGGCCAGCTTTGTGACCAATCCCCATGCAGTGCAGGAGTCCCATGACGTCCTCCCTCTTGTCCCCACGACTGAGGCCCAGGAACAGTGAGATCTGCAGACCTGCACAGGAACAGAAGTCATCTGCTGCACTTTTTCTTCAATACAAAGGTACTGTAAAGTCTGAGAGAACTTACCTCGTATTGTAGAGTTGCTTGCATCTTCTACTCCTCACAAGCCTAAACAGCTTGTTGCCCTACATTGATGCTTCTTTTCTTCAAAGACTTTGAAAACATTGTGCAAAGACTTTTTCTACTTAACCTACCAGAAGTGCTTCAGCCCATATACGACTTTTGCCCATTCACTTTGGCTTAACCTGTTATACTGAGTGACTCTGCTTAGGGGATCCAAAAGTATTTGCCTGCTTAAGAATATTTGTAATCTCGTGTTTGTTCTAATAACCTTTTCCTTTAACCAATTTCTAAGAGTACTCTAAATGCAACAGTAAGATATTAATGTCCCCAGCACCCTAGCTATTGAAGTCACCTGATGGTGTAGGTTGTGACTGTGGGGCATCCCAAAAGGGTCTTTACTGATTTAGTAACTAAGAGCGTGTAATTTTGGAGTGTATTTGTGTGTTGCTTTTTATATTGCTCCCTTCTGAAGAAGGCTTACTCTAACTGACTGATAAATACATTAATAATTGTTTATTCAAGAAACCTTGTGTGTAAGTGTTTATTTGAATACTTGTCACTGTGAATCTCTGTGTAACTCCCCTACAGCTTACATTGACCCCTCCTGAGATAAGCCTTGCTCCTCAACACGCTACCAACCTGTGTAGTACAAGCGTATATCAAAGATTGGGTTCCTATTGCCCATTGTACATTCGGAGGCAGCTAAAGCCTGACTTTCTACTAGTGACCACCACAAGGAAGAGAGCGGGCACACCTTTAGCCTCTTCCAAAGCCCCTCCTGACAAGGTGAGCAAAAAGATGTACACCCTACCCTGGAAAGTGGCTTCCTCGGCTGCCTACCAAGTGAGTATAGCCAACAACACTACGCTACTGTCCAGTTATAATTGCCACAATTGGGACGAGATCTCACAGCAAATAGATTCTGTCCCAGGACCCCCAAAGACACAGCTCTTACATACAGTTGCTGAAGGGAAACAAGTAGCAAGCTGCATCCTTAAAAATAATTTAGATGAGCAGACAATCTGCACGGATTGTGGCAGAAGGTACCCTCATCGAACGCCATGCATGGTTACGTCAATCGGGCTTCAATTCGGAGTCCTAAGCCACCCTTTTGAACATGCCTATCGAGTCCAATGCATTATTCGGTAAAGCTGTAGAGGACGCACTGAAAAGTGCTAAGGAGGACTATGACACCCTCAGATTGCTGGGACAACTCGCAAGCAAACCCTTCATGCGGAGAGGAGGGAATACACTCCCATCAGTCCTCCAACTACAACCAGGGTGGGCAGAGTTCATCCTGGGGTTCCTCACAGGGGCAGTCCTACCAACAAAATGGCCAAAGGGGCCACAGAAGGTCCAGAAGTAGAGGCAGATCCTCCTCCTCAAGAGGAGACTCCACGCTTCCTAAGCAATGACCACCCGCTACAGGTCTCCTCCCATGTCTCTCCTGTAGGAGGTCGTATTTCTCATTTTACTCATGCATGGGAGGGGATCACGCCGGACAAGTGGGTTCTTTCCACTGTGGCTGGGGGCTATTGCATAGAGCAAATACAAACACCAGCGAACTAAACACCAAGACAAACTACGCAGGAAGAATAGCGCATCCTGCTAGAAGAGGCCAAGGCACTGCTGCTAAAGGACGTAATAGAAATCGTCCACGCAAACCAGGTAAAAAAGGGTATCTATTCAATGTTCTTCCTTGTGCCAAAGAAAGACCGAACGATGTGCCCTGTCCTAGACCTGCATGCGCCCTGCAAACACCTATGTCAAGTCATAGAAATTCTGCATGACAACGCTACAAGAAGTAATCCCACTGCTAAAACAGGGGGACTACATGGCAACCTTTGACATGGAAGATGCATACTTTCATATGTCAATGTTCCCAGCGCACAGAAGTTTCCTTCGCTTCAAAATAGCGAATAAAACACTACCAATTCAAGGTGCTACCCTTCGGCATAGCCTTCGCTCCAAGGGTATTCACTGAGTTACTAGCTGTAGTGGCGGTGTACCTATGCAGAGAATCAATCCCAATGTACATTTATCTGGACGACTGGCTGATAACAGGGGAATCCCCTCAAATTTGCAAGCAAAACACCCAAAGAAGAATCAATCTGCTGTTCCAATTGGGTTTCTCAATCAAAGAGAAAAAATCTTGTTCCAAGCAAAACCAAACAGTTCTTAGGAGCTATCATACAGATGGAAGAGGGACTAGTCTTCCCGTCAAACGAAAGAGTGCAAAACATACTGCTGCAAAAAGCTCTGTATCTAGCAGGTCGCCAAATAACCGTATGCAAAGCAATGCACTTGCTCGGGATGATGACTTCAAGCATTTACCTGGTTCCGCACGCACGGTGCACATACACCCAATGCAAGAGTGGTTAGTGAAACAGTGGTCTCAGGCAAGCAGTCAGTGGGATGATCTAGTGGTTGTTTTGCTAACCCTAGTTCAAGCGCTACAGTGGTGGGCAAAGGAAAATCTGTTAAAGGGAAAACCATTTCACAACTCTACAGTGCAAGCGATTGTCACAGCAGACATATCACTCACTGGGTGGGGAGACCATTACCTTCACCTTGCCGCACGTGGCCTGTGGGCGCAGATCACAGCCCAAAATCACATCAACCTTTTGGAGCTGCTAGCAGTGCTCAAAGCCCTATAAGCTTTTCAAGTGCATCTATCAGGTCAAACAGTACAAGTCCTCACAGACCGCACCACTGCCATGTTTTACATAAATGGGCAGGGAGGCACACACACACACTCCAAGTCTTTCCAGGCTAGCCCAAAAAATGTGGAAGTGGGCACTCAAGTTGAACATGTTCCCAGTGTTGCAACACGTTCCAGGGGAACTCAATTCTCTAGCAGACTCACTAAGCAGGGATCTCCTACCCGAAGAACACGAGTGGCAGGTCAGCAGAAAAATGTCAGATGAAATATTTTCCCTCTGGGGCTATCCTCCATTAGACTTGATCACCAGAAGTCTAAACACACAATGCCCAGACTTCGCATCCAGGTTTCCCCAATCCAGATCCAAGGGGAACGCACTGTGGATGAGCTGGTCAGGGAAATCGGCGTACTCCTCCCCCACTCCCCCAACACCGCTCCAGAACAGGATAGTGAACAGTATGCATCAGGAACAAGTAACTCTAATCCTGGTTGCTCGTATTTGGGCGATACAACCTTGGTTTCCGCACCTGCGCAAACTGGCGATGTGCGATCCAATAAAACTTCTGTGCCCCTTCAACATGCTCACGCAACACGGTAGGACAACGTTACACCCGCATCCTCAATCTATGAACTTAGCCTTTTGGCTCCTGAAGTCATAGAGTTTGGCCATTTAAAACTACCTCAAAGGTGTATGGAAATCCTCAAAGAGGCACGTAAACCAAACACCAGACACTGTTGCTTTAACAAATGGAAAAGATTTGTAATATGGTGCCAGTCAAAAAATGTAAACCCTATTGAATGTACTCCATCACACATTCTTCATTACATGCCCTGCTGTCACGACCATAGCCCCTGGTTTTGGGACTCGGGGTCTCTGGCCCTCGCCACAGTGTTCCTAGAAGGCCCCAAGGGCCCAATCATGCCCCCCTCGGCTGTCCTGGAGCCAGTCCTGGTGCCAGGCTCATACGGCAGGGGGAGTTTCCATTGGGGAATGGACCAACATGGTTGCCCCCACAAGGTTCAGCGTGGAACTGCACCACAAGGTTCAGCGTGGAACTGCACCATGCAGTCTAGCATTTAGGGGGGGGGTCCACCCTGGAGGCACCTGGGATACCTGCAGGCTATTTAAGCCACGCCCGAGCTGAGGCACGCGCTTCGCGTTGTTCTGCACTAGCAGCGTGATGTTCACCGAGTCCTGCTCGCAGCATCCTTGGCCTGCATCTACAAGGGGAGAAGAAGAAGAACACCATTATTCCTCCTTACCTGTTTAGCAACCAGCTCCTCGGTTACTCCGGAGTCTTCCCTGGAGCTCGTCCTCACCAGCAAGTGACATCCTAAGGAAAAGAAAAAAGAAGAGGACAATTTAGTAAGCGTTAGTCTTCTGACTTCAACGCCTTTCAGACTCGCGCTTACCTATCGAAGCTCTCCGGACAACGGTCCGGACATCTTCCACTCTATGTTCCACTTCCATCTGGCCGCATTTCTTCCATGAACTTCTCGGCGACCTGCAAGGAAGAATAGCACAGGTTAGCCCGATTCAAAAGACGCTCATAGCGCCGCGCTCTGCGCATTCTTTTACCTTCTCGACCACCGCCCTATCCATCAGCTTGACGTCTTCATCATCCCTTCTGCACCTTCGAGAGAAGGAGGAGGTTAACAGGGCAACTACAATTGCGGACACACACTCTTTAAGAACTAAAGACTTACCTCAAGAGCGGAGTCGCAGCAGGACTGGACTCCCGGTCCCACGCCAGTGAATTAACTTGGCTGTAAGGTGCCCAGCCACGACGCGCCCCTGCACAGAACAGCAGGACGGAGAGCGCACCTTATCGAAATACAAGGTGAGGAAGGCTCTAAGGGGATCGCTGGGGGGGCACTTGGGTGACGGGCCCCGAGAGAAGGTGATTGTGGCTAAAACAGAACTCCTGTCTTCCAGAATAGACCCACGGCAGCGCAAGTCCCCGGGGGAGGTGAATTCAACTCAGAAGCGATCCAGCCAAGTCGGGTGAGGTCCCTGTGGATACAAGGTGAGCATTACACCTACTTACTAAACTCCGGCCTAGTATTCAACTTCATCAAAGTTCACTTTGCAGCTCTATCTGTGTACACCACTTCTCAAAGCAAGGTGTCCTGGTGGAAAGTCCCTGTCATTAAGGTATTCATGGAAGGAGTAAAAAGGCTTTCCCCCCCATTTCAAACTCCCTCCCGGGTGGGATCTAAATGTAGTACTTGCAAAGCTCATAGGTCCTCCCTTTGAGCCTATGCACAAATCCAGCCTTAAACACCTAACATATAAAACAGCTTTTCTGGTGGCCATCACTTCCATAAGAAGAGTCAGTGAACTACAAGCTTTGTCAGTGCAAGACCCTTTCTTTGTTATCCACAAAGACAAGTTGGTACTAAGAGCACACCCTAGGTTTTCACCTTAATTCATATCCAAGTTCCATATCAACTAGTCCATAGAACTACCTGGTTCCTTTGAAAACCCTTCAAACACAGCTGAGAAAATCCTACATACACTAGATGTAAGGAGGGCGGTTCTTTCCTATGTAAAAAAAACAAGACTGCTACGAAAAACAGACCAACTGTTTGTCTCCATAGCACCTGGCACGGAAGGTGATCACGTTTCTAAAAACACCATCTTCAGGTGGATAGTGTTATGCATACAGCCCTTCTCTATCAAACAAAACTCTGCCTTTGACACCAAGACCTGAGTCTCAGGGCTACTTTGGCCTTTATTGCAAACATCCCGCTGGACGCCATTTGTAAAGCATCTACATAGCTCAGCAGTATTGCATTGACACACTTTCTAAAGCATATTCACAGGTGAGACAAGCAGTGCTAAAACATCTATTTACTTCTGTACCTTCTCACAACCCACCACATTTTCCAGACACTGCTCGCGAATCTATGCATAGCATGTGATCTAAGCAGATCCACAGGCCTCAAAAGGGATACATTACTCACTGTAATCGTATTTCTGATGCTTGTATCTGCTTAGATTCAGATGTGCCCACCCTTCCTCCCCTGTGGAGTAGAAGGTGCATAGATGTTTTCTGGCTTTATCTACTCTTATCTGCTTTATTACATCTGTACTCACGCTACACTTCATGCTACCTCATGCCAGTAATAAAACAAT
This sequence comes from Ambystoma mexicanum, assembly GCF_040938575.1. Taxonomy (NCBI): domain Eukaryota; kingdom Metazoa; phylum Chordata; class Amphibia; order Caudata; family Ambystomatidae; genus Ambystoma; species Ambystoma mexicanum. Next base: position 987,807,530 of record NC_090925.1, read on the forward strand.
CTGACCTCGACGCGTGTAGGATCATGGGTGCAGTGGACGTCACACTAGGGATAGTATTACTGGCACGCCCTGTCGACTTCCTTTTTGAATTTCGAAAACAACAACTGTAATACTCTGCAGCTTACACTAGATGTCGGCCTATGCATAGCATGTGAATCTGATCAGATACAAATATCAGAAATAGGATTACGGTGAGTAATGTATCATATATCTGAGGCTTGTGTAATCTGCTTAGATCACATGCTATGCATAGGCCGACATCTAGTGGAAGCTGCAGAGTATTACAGTTGTTTTCGAAATTCGAAAAGGGACATCGACAGGTCGTGCCAGTCATACTATCCCTAGTGTGACGTACGTCCACTGTACCCATGGTCCTTCACTCGTCGAGGTCCCTCAGATTGTTTTTTTCCACCATCGTGAGCGGACGCTTATCGTGGAGTTCAAATTTGGCTAATGCCATTTGCTTACGACAAGTTAAAAATAGTTTGTTATTTCTGTCCTTTTCCTTCCGACTTCGACCAATTCATCGACGCAATGGAAAAGACAGCGCTGTCGGACGAATTCAAGATTCGACTGACCCTTTTGGCCTTGGAAGGCTCACCGGACCTAGGCCCTTACAGTAGGGAGAGTGGGGGGTGGTTCTTGTACAATGCATTTCCCCACCCATTCCCTTTCTCGCCTGGCTGCCTTTCCCAAACATGGATAGAACACCATTTAGATTCCGCCCCACATGTAATAAAAAATGTCCGTGGATCGACAAACACACAGTGTGCAACTTGTGTCTGAACCGCGACCCCGATGAGGGGCATTGTCGAGCCTGCAAGCTCTTCAAACCTAAGACTCTTAAAGACCGTAGAACCAAGCGCTGGGCCCATCACGGAATGCTGGCCGAGGCCGCCATTGGCGTGGAGGGAGCTACCAGTGACGGCAGCGTCTCTGTCTTTTCAGACGCCAAGGGCGATGAGGAACAGCCAAGTTCCCAAGTGCAAGCCTCCGACCCCAAGAGACAGGCTGGCGGCTCTGTTACAGGGACGACACCCTGCGGCAAGAGCACTTCCACTACACACGCCACTAAACACACATCCCGGGGCAATGAGTCAGCACCGTCGACCAAATGCCTAGATATGGCATCAAGGGGGAGGTCTGCAGATTCCCTGTCCTCTGAGCACTCTAGGACCCGATAGCCCCATGACAGGCCCCGGAAACTGATGGACGCCGCCATAAAACAACTTTGACCGAACGCTGAACGTCGGCAGACAAGGCGGAGGTCCATCCCACTACCGAGAGTCGATATCATTCGTCGAAAACAGCTGTAGGGTCAGAAACAATGGTTTGTCACACCTGGTTAAGAAACCTGTCCCTGTGAGCCTGCTAAAGGCTACTCATACCAAGAAGCATAAAGACAAGTCTCATAAGGACAAGTCTACCCCCTTCTAAGGAAACTATTTCTGCCCCACAAGAGAAGGGTTCTTTGGCAGAGGCCTTACAAAATAAAGGCCTATCCACGCCTACACCCTTAGTACAAATCCCTACCCCCCAGTACCCTGGGGTAATCCCCAGTTCAGCCCAAGGGACTAAAGAGGACATAGATAGGGTAATGTCAAGAATTACCTTTATTTCGAGAAAACAAAACCTTAGTCTTTCGAAAACATTCAGATTACAGGCTTCCAGCCTTCAACCCCTGGCTTCATCCCAGCCCCCAGCAAAAAGGTCTTGTGCAGCAGCTGAGCTTTATGACGTTAATACAGACACTCAAGGGGATAATGGGGACTATCAGCAATCTGACCATTACTATGATGGTGATGATGATGATGATGATGATGAAGAGACAGAGGTGTATACCCTGACCTCATCAGTTCAACAGGATTCCCCAGTGCCTGATTCTCCAGTGGATAATCAGCCCCTCCACAACGACATTTTAATCAAAGCAGCTGAGCACTTTTGTATCCAGACACAAGATACTCAGCAAGACCAGGACTTTGTGGAGGATATTTTGGGAGACAAGAAGGCTGCCACTGTTATGTAAAGTTTGCATGCAGTGCCCTCTGGGACCACTACACACAACTCTGACTACAGGTATAAGAAACCCAACCTTTGGTATAAGCTTGTACTACACAGTTTTGGTAGCGTGTTCAGCAGCCAGGCTTATCTCAAATACACTCTTACACTCAAGGTTTCTTGCATAAACAATTATTAATTTACCAGTCAGTAAGAATAAGCCTTCTTCAGAAGGGAGCAATATAATAATAACACACAAATACACTTCAATACTGTACACTCTTAGTACTTTAGAAATGAAGACAAAGATGAAGCTGATGACTTCTGTTCCTGTGCAGATCTCACTGTTCCAGGACCTCAGTAGTGGGGACAAGAGTGAGGACGTCGGGGGACTCCTGCAATGCACTGGGACGGTCAAAACTCGCAACCGGCAAACTTCACTTTTAGTGGCTGTTCAGTGTTTCAGCTCCTCGCGTCTACCGCAAATAGAAACACTGCGGTTCCTGGCTGTCGAGATGAACTTTCCTTGCTTCTGGGGTCCCGCACTCTGTTGCGGGGCTCAGGCTTGGTCAGTCCTGCTTCCTAGGAGTCCAGAGGATCTTCCTGAAGCTCTAGGCCAGCTTAAAAGCAACAGACACAATCTGGTGTTCCTCTCCCTGGTTATACAGTTTCCAGCAGCAACTCTGTGGAAATTCAACCAGCTCCGAGGTGGATGTTCAGGTGGCTTACTTTAGAGTAGATTGGTCCCACCAACTCAAGGGGAGAAGTCATCCGTGGAGGGGCTTCTATGTCGATGCGAACTTGGCGCTTCGGCACTGCAGCAGGGCTTCACCGGGCAAACCAACGGTCCAGGAGTTGAAGCAGGCGTCCTCTTCAAGTTCTTCTTCGGTTCCTTCATCCAGTGGTTGGCTCTGCCTTCCAAGCCAAAAGACTTGTCTTTTATTCAGTTCTCTCCCATTCATTCCAGCCCAGCTGTCAGTCACCCAGCAGGGTGGCTGTCCTTGCCGGACAGTCAGCTGGCCAATCATCAAAGAGTGCATTTGGGTCTCCTAGGAAACTAAGCACGGAGTTTCGGGCACCTCCCTCACTTCCTGCCTACCCCAGACACCCTGGAGCCAGAGGAGGGCTTCACTCGTGAATCCCGCCAAAGGCAAAATGAACAAAGAGACCAAACCTGGTTTGGCGCACAGAGTAAATCTCAAGAAGGACCTTTCCACAAAGAAATTGCGGGGAAAAAAAAGACCAGGAACATTTTGACAAATTGTACCCTTGGGTGCTTTACTGTAGCTGCAAAAGCAGCCCGCGGTAAGTGCACACCATGGTAGATAGTAAGTGCTGGCTCTAGAAAGTTACAATGGTTCGAAAAGTCAATTTCACTTTATTGCTCTTGGAAACAGGAGTTTATCCAAGAGAAGTTATTTAAACCTTTGGGAACTCTGAAAGACTTCCCTCTGCCTCTGCACTTAAGGTGCTGTGTGACACAATGTAAAAGATGATGCCTATGGAGTTTGTCAGGCTCCACAACCAAAAGAAACAGTGTTCGAAATCACAATAAATTACAATTGTAAAAAGGGTCACACTCTCTCCAGGTTAAAAAAAAAAATCAAGTCCTCAAAATCAAGCAAAGTTGCTGGGGGTCTCTAAGGTGGAGGGAATTAGCACTTTTCTGAGAATTCTCCCTAACAGCCACCCAATTCATCCCAATTTTAAAATCTGTCCAGAGAAGAATCCAACCTTCACTGAAGACACCTAACCAAACACGGGCCGTAAACTGGCGGGTAGAGACACCTTTTCGCCCAGCGCTGTCTGACCCGCTCTTTATCAGGGGCCAATTTAAGCCAGATTCGCTCGTAGTCACAACTACCCGTAAAAGGGCAGGGACAGCACCAGCCTCTTCAGAGGCTCCCCCAGACAAGGAGAGCAAGAAGTTCTATACCATGGGAAGGAAGGTAGCGACTTCGGCATTGTTTCAAACTAGAATCGCCAATAATTCTACACTGTTGGCAAGTTACGATTGCCATAAATGGGATGAAATAACTCTAATAGCTTCCGCTCCTGAGCCTTTAAAGTCTCAACTTGCCTTGGTAGCAGCTGAAGGCAAAGCTACTTCCAGCTGCATTCTCAAGAATGACCTTGACGCTGCAGATAATGCGGGCCGAATAATTGCTGAAGGAACCATAACGAAGCGCCACGCTTGGCTTTGCCAGTCCGGCTTTAAGTTTGAGACCAGGCGACGTTACTTAACATGCCAGTGGAACCAACAGTCTTATTCGGCAAAGCAGTAGAGGACGCCCTTAAGTCTGCCAAAGAAGAATACAACACCCTCAAGTCCCTCAGCCCACTAACTAATAAACCTCCTGGCCAGAGAGGCAGGAACAATTTTCGCCACTTTCGTGGACAAAATTCCCAGAGAGGCTCCGGTTACGCACAAGGTCAAAATTCTTCCTGGAATAACAATCAAGGTCAGGCGTCACAGGGTTACCAGAGAGGCCAGCGCAGATCCCCCAGCCGGGGGAGATCCTACACTTCTATAGGTGGAGGAACACCTCCCAAACAATGACATCCCGCTACAGGTCCCCTCCCATACCTCCCCAGTAGGGGGACGGATTTCACACTTCACCCACACATAGGAGAGAATAACCATGGACAAGTGGGTGCGATCGACAGTAGCGGGAGGGTATTGTGTGGAGCTCCTCAAAAAACCATCAAACCAACCCTGCGCTAAAGGAAGACAACAATGGAAGAACAGCTCATCCTTCTCGAATAGGTCAACAAGTTGCTTCTCAAGGACGCCATAGAGATTGTGCCGTCCAATGAGGTAAACAAGGGTATTTATTCAATCTACTTCCTTGTGCCAAAAAAAGATCTAACTATGCGCCCAGTGTTCGACTTACGTCCTGCAAACACTTATGTAAAGCCAGAAAAATTCTGCATGACAACGCTACAAGAGGCAATCCCCCTGCTAAAACGGGGAGATTACATGGCAACACTGGATATGAAAGATGCCTATTGTCATATTTCAATGTTCCCAGCGCACAGAAAACTCTTGCATTTCAAAATAGCAAACCAGCACTACCAATTCAAGGTGCTACCCTTCGCTATAGCTTCGGCTCCAAGGGTATTCACCAAGTTACTGGCAGTGATGGCAGCGCACCTGCGCAGTGAGGCAATCCCAGTGTACCCCTACCTGGATGACTGGCTTATCACAGGGGCATCACCCCATCTTTGCAAACAAAAACACGCAAAGAACCATAAACCTTCTCTTCCAATTGGGCTTCTCAATAAACGAGAAAAAGTCAAGGCTTGTACCAAACACAACAAAACAGTTCCTAGGAGCTGTCTTAGACACAGGGGAAGGCTTGGCCTTTCCTTCCATGGAAAGAGTTCAAAACATGCTTCAGCAAATACCTCGGTATCAAGCCAGTCGCCAGATAAGCGTACGCAACGCAATGCGCTTACTAGGCATGATGGCATTGTGCATATACCTGGTCCCACACGCACGTCTGCGCATGCGCCCAATGCAGGAGTGGTTGGCGAAACAGTGGTCTCAGGGAAGCGGTCAGGTGGACCATCTAGTGGTCGATTCATCAACATTAGTTTAAAACCTACGCTTGTGGACCAAGGAAAACCTGTTACAGAGAAAACCCTTCCACGACCTGGAAGCACAAGCGATCGTTACAACAGACGCATCACTATCTGGGTGGGGGGGCTTATTACCTTCACAGCACATGGTCTGTGGACTCGCATCACGTTACAGAACCACATCAACCTGCTGGAACTACTAGCAGTATTCAAAGCACTTAAAGCATTCGAAGCACAACTTACGAACCAGTCGGTTCAAATTCTAACAGACAGTTCAACTGCAATGTTCTATGTAAACAAACAAGGGGGCACACACTCTCCAAGTCTGTCCAAGTTGGTGCAGAAAATATGGAAATGGGCACTCAGACGGGGGATGTCCATATCTTCCCAACTCGTTCCAGGGGTACTCGACACTCTAGCAGACTCTGAGCAGAGATCCCTACCAGAGGAACAAGAATGGCAACTAGACTCAAGTGTCGTAGAGTAGACAACATCTTCTCCCAGTGGGATTACCCCACTCTAGACTTGTTCATTACAGGAGAAAACAAGCAATGCCCAGACTTCGTGTCCAGGTTCCCTCAGCCAAACTCCAAGGGGAACGCCCTATGGATGAACTGGTCAGGGAAATTTGCTTACGATTTTCCCACGACTCCCTTAATGAACAGGATAGTGAACAAGTTTCACAGAGAACAGATGACGCTCATCCTAGTTGCTCCCATGTGCGCGAGACAGCCATGGTATCCGCATCTGTGCAAACTGGCGATGTGCAATCTCATCAAACTCCCGTGTCAGACCCAACTATTAACCCAACACGGAGGAACAACAGTGCATCCTCAACCACACTCAATGAACTTGGCAGCTTGGCTCCTGAAGTCATAGAGATCGGACATCTTAATCTACCACAGCGGTGTAAGAATATCCTCAAGGAGGCACGAAAACCAAACACTAGACACTGTTATTTCGACAAGTGGAGGAGATTTGTAATTTGGTGCTCCATCCCACATTCTAAATTATATGCTCCACTTGATAGACTCAGGGTTAGTATTCAACTCCATAAAGGTCCACCTGGCGGCTTTATCAGCGTACACCACCTCTCAGAGTAAAGTATTGTGGTGGAAAATTCCAGTCATTAAAGTGTTCATGGGTGGAGTAAAAAGACTCCACCCTCCAATTTCTAACCCACCGCCAGGATGGGATCTCAATGTAGTACTCGCAAAGCTCATAGGGTGTCACACTCACCTGTGTCTCTGCAGCTGATGGATGAGCCTCCCTTAACTCCCGAGTTCTCACTTCCCATGTTTTCACCCAGAGGGATTCCTGTCAAATACAAGGTCAACACACAGACCTGAATTCACCTGATTCCCCTGGGCCCTTCCCTTTACTTTAAGGTGTGCTGTGATGTCCCCTAAGAGCTTACCTTGATCTTTAGTAAGGTGTGCTCTCCATCCTGCATTTGCAGGGGCGCGATTCGCTCATATGAATGATGCCAATGTCTGTTGGCTGAGTTCAGATGCCACACGCTGTTATATGCCTTTACAGCGAGGCTGAGTGTTCAAGGTTACCAACGCTTTGCAGTCAGGCCCCTGCAGTCTGAACTGTGACACAGCAGCCTGAGGAGCTCCAGCTCGTACTTTTTTGGCAGACAGGCTGCCCATGCTGCAACCCTCACAGCTGTGCAAGCCGTGTCTGTTTCCCACTGATACTACCCTGGATCAGCATTTTTCGACCTCCAGCGAGAGGACCATACAGAGACCAGCCCATGCGGCTAGCAGATCTCAAATTTAGCGCCTGTGAAATCTATTAACCCATAGCACAGACGTCAATCTACACAGAACTCCGTCCTGATGAAGGCTGTGTTAAAGATGAGGCACACTTAGCCCACCTAGAAATGGCTGAAACACCTGGTGTAGACGCACTACTCCCCCCAAAACTACAGCACATTAATGCTGTTTACGCAAGAAAAATAATTTTGTGTGCCTACCATTGTTCTATGTGTTTTCCACAAACGTTGACTTGAATATGTACACTGCAATATGTGAATTTCTTGGCAAATCCTAATAGGAGTCGGGTTTGTTACACACACACAATTTGGAGATTGTCCCAAAAAATGTTTTTTGGGCACTGTGTGTTGTAAATATATTTTCTTGTCTGATTGTTCTGTTTTAGCAAACCATTTTGATGTCTTAATTTCTCTAAATGTTGGATTTATGTCTTTTTGCACACAACTTTAATATAAAAAAATTAGATATATCTCTACAACATACTATTGAAGAGTGATTCCTTCCTTAGCAATGCAGAGTTTGATAATACATGTGGAGGTGTTGTTCTGAGCCTAGCATCATTGGACCTATTCATTTGTATCTTTTGTTTTTCTGAGTGTTCAAGGCGCCAGTTTCTTCACTGGCTAGAAAGTCTTTTCCACAAGTGAACGTTGCGCGTATAATGTTTAGTGTCCTGAATTGTCTGTATTGTCTTTGTTTGCCAAGGTATTTTGTTGGTGAGTAGCGCTGCGTGCAGAAGTTAGCTGCTGGTAGGTAAGTGCAGCGCCTTAATTCGAGCGCGCCTGGTAATGTCTCTCCTCTTTCTTCCCTTGCAGGAGTGGATTACGTGATACTGGCGCCTCGAATCCGGGTTCAGCGCTAGCGAAGACTTAGTGGTCTCTTAAGCGTTATGAGAGGGAACGCAGTGCAATAGTCCCCGCGTTATTAGGGTGAGCGCAATGACTAATGTCTCTTCTTTCTTTTGCAGGGGTTTGTGCGCTCGTACAACTGACCTGGATACCAGTGTCGCGGAAAGATTCGGTGAGTATGCACAGCGTTATTGAAGTGCGAGTGCTAACGCTGTTCTTCTTTGTTCTTACAGGTGCCGGTGTTGAAGTCCTCTCTTGACCGGAGATAGCCGCGGCGTGGAGAAAACACAGAGTACCTGTAAACTGAAGCAGAAGGATCCGAAGCAGGTAAAGAGAAGCAGGATGATCTGGAGCAGGTAAGCTGAAGCAGGATGATCCGGAGCAGGTAAGCTGAAGCAGGATATTCCGGAGCAGGTAAGCTGAAGCAGGATGATCCGGAGCAGGCAAACTGAAGCAGGATGATCCGGAGCAGGTTAGCAGAAGCTGGCTGATCCAGAGCACGGCAAGTGTGTTGCTGATGCAGCTCACAGTAAGCAACACGAAGCACTGGAAGAATCTTGGGTGTGGCTTATATAGCCAGCCACACCCAAACACTAGAGAGCTCATGGATTGTCATGCACCTCCTGTTTGGCAACAGGAAGTGGTAACCAGGAAGTCACTACAAACACTAGGAAGGAAGTAAAGGAGGGATCTGCTATGGGCTCTTTGTGTGCCTATGCCAGGCCTGCCAAGCCTCCACCCAGCTTGCCCCAACTATCTGCCTAATACCCATGACATGGGGCCCCCATTCGAGCCTATGCATAAGTCAAGTCTTAAATACCTGACATACAAGACTGCCCTCTTAGTGGCTATTACTTCCATAAGAACAGTTAGTGAATTGCAAGCATTTTCAGTGCAGGACCCTTTCTTTATCATCCACAAAGACAAATTGGTTTTACGTACACATCCGAGGTTTGTTAGGACGGTTTTTCTGAAGTCCAATTAAGGGGGTAGTAAAACCATTCAACTGAGGCAGTACAAGACTCCACTCTTAATATAAGGCTGTAACACCTTAGTACATGGTAGCGTAGACAGAGCAGCCAGACTTATCTTAGGCGGGAGAGAGGTCTGTAGCATCAGTACACATGAAATTGTAATACAAATGATCCAAAGAAACACTGAAACATTAATAAATAAAGGATTAAATACACAGACCAAAGTATAAACCTTATTTGGAACCCCTAACGGTAGTTCTAGAGAAGTCAAACCCTTTTCATACACATTTGGTATAGGTCACACTTATTCTTGGGGAGTAAAAACCAATGGTTACTTTGGCAATTACATTCAGTAATGCAGGGGCATTAGACCCTACCAGTTATACACTGACTCTTAGTACAAATCACTTAATCAGTAAACTCGACAATATACTTTTTGTGAATAGTGGAACACTTATTCCAGGTGCAGTAAAAACCTATAACTACTTTTGTAGGTGAGTAAAATCTAAGGATGTAAGAAGTGGCAGAAGGGGGGTCACTAGGACTAGTGACCAACAGGCAGTGTCAGAATAGGTTCTTTAGTAGCAAATGTCAGAGTTCCTTAGGAAAACTGGGCAAACAGGTGAGTACTTTACTTCTGAGTTAGAAGAGGGTCCAGGGGCTTCGCAGAAGATACCCAAGCAGGATTCTAGCAGTGGGACTGGGTGCACTGGACGAGAGACCTCCCAATCACAAAAAACACCCCACAGCTACACAGAAATCCTAACAGGCTTAAGGTAAGTACATACACAAGCCAACACAGTACCTCAGCATTGAAGAAGATTTTGCAGCAGGAGGACTTCAGGGTCTGCAGCCAAATACCTGGTCAGTGAATTCCTTGTGGTGACTGAACACAAGGCCTCAGAAGGAACTTTGCAGCAGGGATCGATGAAGATGGCTCACGGCAAGGTTTCCCTCGCGGTTGAGTGTGGTTCTGCAGCTTTGGCGCCTTTTCAAGGAGCACAGAAGAAGACAGAAAATTGTGGTTGAATTCCCGTCATTAGAAAGGTCCAGCACTCTGTTGAGGGAACTTTTCAGACTCGATTCGTGTCTCTGGAGATCCACCAGGATGCCCACGAAGTTTCAGCGAGATTTGGAATTCGGAAGACCGTGCACCCCAAAGTGGTCCCAGGGTACTTGGGTATTGCAACAACGCAAGGTCGCAGCAACGCGTGGGATGGGTCAAAATTCTGGTCTTCTTGAGTCTAGTGTGTCTCACCAGGCACTGGGTCGGGGTCATCGTCTTCGGAGTCCACAGGTCAATTGGAAGGAAGGGCTACAGTAGGCTCCAGTTACACAGCAGGCTCTCTGATCGCTGGAAATAGTTTCAGCTGCTTTTCCTTCATCATCCTCTTCGGTTTTGGTTCCTGTGGTCGACTTTCTTCAGCTCCCAGGTTCGCAGTATTTATCAGGAACTACAGCACAACCTCTGCATTCTCTCCCTGCATTTTACAAGAAGGGGTGGTCTGGTTGTCCAATCAGGACAGCCAGCCCCCCACTGGGATTTGTCCCCATTCAAGCAATGCGTAAAACAAAGGCTGGGGAATTTTGGACTCCTGCCTCGCTTCCTACCCACACAGACAGATTGGAGCCTGGGCGGGGACTCCAGGGGACTCCCGCCAAAGATAAAAATCACACAAAGGAATTTCCCGCCCTGGATGTCAGGGGAAGGAACAAGAAACACTAAAATGGGGGAAAAAGACGACTGGGGCCATTTTGGTAAAATGAGCACCTTTAGGTGCCTTTACTGCAGCTGTCAACACAGCCCGCGGTAAAGGTGCACCAAATTAATAGAAGGTATCACTGCCACCAGCCATTGAAGGTAAGCTTGTCCCTGTAACAGAATTGTTACAGTTTTAGTGTGAAAGGCGATACATTGTATCTCCCCCAGCACTCTCCATAAAGGGGGGGGGGGTGCTGGCTTCACAGAATAAAATGTAAAAGGGATCCAAAGATCCTTTCTACCCTTGGGAACTCTAGTTCACCCCATGGTTAGCAAAATAAAGTCCTAAGGGGAGCCCATAGGGCAACCCAGCAACAAAAGGCACTTATTGCCAATAAGACGTTGAAGAGGATAACTTTAAAAAGACCCTATGGAGAGTCTTAAAAATGACATCCATAAAAAGAGTTAAAGATTAGGTGAGTGTGGAAAAAGGTTCCCACTCACTGAGGTATTAAGGAAAAAATATCCCACTAGTAAAGCAAAAGGTTCTGGGGTTGACCCAGGTCAGGAAGATTTACCAGTTCTGTGAAAATCTTACTTAACAAGGTTCTCTTCCCAATTCATTTTCAAATTCCATGTGAACCAATCCATAGAGCTACTGGCTTTCTTTCAGAATCCAACTAGCTCAGCTGAGGTAAAACTCCACACACTGGATGGGAGGAGGGTGGTCCTTTACTACGTAAACAAGACCAGACCTCTTAGAAAAACAGACAAACTTTGACTCCGTAGCACCAGGCAGAGAGGGAGACCGCATTTCCAAGAATGCCATCTCCAGATGGCTAGTCCGATGCATACAACTACGCTATTCATTATCAAATAAGACACTGCCTTTTACACCAAGAGCTCACTCCACAAGGAGCACAGGACCTACTCTGGCTTTTATTGCAAATGTCCCCTTAGACAGCATTTGCAAAGCAGCTACATAGAGCTCACTACACACTTTCACTCAGCACTACTGCATTGACACCCATTCCAAGGCAGATACACAGGTGGGACAAGCAGTTCTAAAACATCTATTTGCCGCTGCTCCTTCTCACAACCCACCACCTTCTCCTAACACTGCTTGCTAATCTATGCATAGTATGTGATCTAAGCAGATTCCACAAGCCTCAGAAGGGATACATTACTCACCATAATCGTATTTCTGATGCTTGCATCTGCTTAGATTCACATATGCCCACCGTTCCTCCGCGGAGAGAAGGTGCATAGATGTTATATGAGCTTTCTCTGATACTTATCTGCTTGGATACACCTGTACTCACTATACACTTCATGCTACCTCATGTCAGAAACAAAACAATCTGAGGGACCTCGACACATGAAGGACCATGGGTACAGTGGACATCATACTAGGGATAGTATTACTGGCACGCCCTGTCGACGTCCCTTTGAGCCATCTCCCGAGGTTGTGCGAGTTTCCAGATCTTCGAAACCCCAGTACCAGGAGACCTGCCGCCCATTTCGAGTGCATCGTTGTGGAAAGGCTGAATTCGTCCAAGTCTTTGCTGAGTCCTCAAGGACACTCCAGAGACACAATCTTACTCATCCAAACCCCCTCATCAGAGTGCGCGACTGCAGGAAGCGAAGAAGATTGACTGGGCCCAGAGCTTTAATATCGCGGAGCATCAAGCACAAACATTTTCTTCAAACTTTAGGTACTGTGGGGAAAAGGTATTGCTTACCAGAAAGTCACTCCAGAGTGCATGTAGAGGTGCCCAGGACTACCCCCTCTTACCCCTGACTCAAGCCGCTGCTTGTGTCCCTTTAGCAAGTCCTTTAACAGGGTCTCCAACGTTGGTTAAGCCTTCTTGTATCTTCTTTCCTAGAGACTAGAAAGTATCCACAATAACGTTTTACTTCTGCTGCTTTTCCAGACTTCAAGCCTGTCTGAACTGCCTTTTACCTAGGGTTGCATTTTGGACTTTAAAAGACCTGCTGTGCATAGAAACTGCCTCTAGAACATGAGGCTCTACTAGGAGAACAGTAATCAAGTGTTTTCCTTGCCAGAAATCACTATCTTATATGCGTATGCTGACTAAATGCAATTACTTATTTACTTTGTGGGTGCGTGTTATTACCGATCGTACGTTAGACCTGTCAAACTCCTGTAACAATTGTGCGCATTCAGCAACTACCAGCTAAGTGGCCTTTTGAAAGTATTGTGAAGTATACCTATTGTATTGGGATATTGTGCTAAGTATTTAACCGTGACTATTTTGTAAATATAATAAATCTATACTTTAATATACATTTGTGTGTTTCTTTGATGTGCTTTACTAACTGGGTTTGGTGTACTTACCTACAGCTCACATCTTCCTCTTAAGATAAGCCTGACTGCTCTGCCACTTAGCCAAAATCCTGAGCTAGCACAGACTGATACTAAGAGTTGGGGATCTACAAACCACTGGGATAGCTTACTAAAGTTTCACCTCCAAGTTTAACTTTAGGAAAACTCCCCTAACAACCACCATTCTTCCTGATAAATTAATCCATTGGTTGCAGTACCTAAGTTATACACCCAGAATTGTTTTTGTCTTGCTAATTTTAGTTCTACATCCCCACCACGGGGGCCCTTCAATAACTTTTCAATGAATGACAAACTACTTAAAATCATTGTGGTTATGCACCTCAATTATGAAATGTTGCACTAATGAGCCTTCCAAAGTTTTCTGTTTGATTCTGGACTCTAAGTTTTATGTTGTCTTCCTTACATAAAATGTATTGCAAAGGCAACACAACGCATAAACAACATTGGTACTTCTACAGTTTGTTGTATGAGCTTTAAGCAACCATGTATGGCATTTGTGCACAAATTCTGTCAAATGCATAGACTATGTACAACTGATGTCATTTCCCAATGTTCTCTCAAATCAATTTTACTTGTATCATCTGATAGCCTTAGCACTCTGGCTTAAGACTATTTAATATTCATTCCCTAAAGGCAAACAACGGTTTTGATATTTCTAATTCACAGGTTTCCAGTAAATGCCTGTTATCCAATGCCAAATTCCATATCCTATTACTATGTTTACAAAAAGTAGCCTCCCAAGCTATTCTGTTCTTGGTTGTTGTTTCTTTAACTGTGTTTAATAAAACCTCCCTATCTGCAAACCTAGTTCTTTTACAAGACATCCTTAGTACATTACTTGGATAACCTCTCTTTTTTAACCTGTCTGTGATCATTTATGCTTGTTTGTAGAATTCTTTTAACATTGAACTTTTTTTTTCTTGTCCTCAAAAATTGAAGATACCGGATGTTGCCTGTTAAAGTGCAGTGTGGTATTTCTTTCAGTTGATTTTCTGAATAGTGTAACATTTAAACTCCCATTGTTATTATAAAGGTAACTTCTGATTTACTCATTTCTATGGTGAACCAAAAATTCACATTGAATGTATTGATCCACTGCAAAAATGCATCAACTGATTCAGTCGCAATTCTTCAGACTATTAAGATTTCATAAATAAAATGACCATAGAACCTTAATGAGGTTGCATAGATGTTTTTAATTAAAAATAGGTTTCTCGGGATTCCAAGATGGCCGCCAGCACAGAGTAGACATGCTGACCGCGCTCTCCAGACTCCGTTCGGTGCGAGGTGCCCACCACCCCACTAGAAGGGCCCTAATAGAGGCAAAAAGGACTCTCGAGATCCGGGGGAGCAGTACGAGCAGGAGGGAGAAAACAGACGACATCGCCGTCACCCGGTGCTATGTGGCAGCCCCCTGCGAGGGAGGGGAGCTCCCGGTGAAGGCGGGAAGCGGTCCCAGCGAGTTGAGCCACGCCAGGAGCCCGGGTCTGCCCAGCCAAGAGACGACATCCGAAGCGAAGGCGGGATTCAGCGAGCTGCCTGGCTCCGGACTACGGGAGCGGTATCGATGTTGGATGTGATCCCCTGGGCTGAAGGGCTCCGCCAGGAGAGTGCCGCGCGGCGAAGGGAGCCGGAGCTGAGGCCGCCGACAGGTACCTGCGGGAGAAGGAGACTGGCGGGGACTGTGCCCGGGGGGCTGCGGCCGGCAGCAGTGCATCGCTCGGCGGCGGGGCCCGCAATCCCTGACGGGCCCCGGTGAGACGAGGAGGTGCCGGTTTGGAAGCCGCGGCGGGGGAAACGGGCTGAGAGAACTGGGGAGGCCAAGATGCAGCGGTGGGCGGGGCCCACCCACCCCGACCCGCTGAGGAGCCGTGACGAAGCAAGGCCGGTGAGTGCATGCGAACCCGGGTTACCAGGGATAAGCGGCCCAATAACAGGGGGCCCGTGCAGGAACCGCTCTAAACCCCCGCCGCGGCAAAAGCACACCGCCTCATACGGGGCAGAAGGCAGCTCGCCACGAACACGGAGAGAGTTGGGACCCATCTCTCACAGAACCTCACAATTACAGGGGGGCGGCGAGCCTCCCAGGCCCATACAACCAGGGGGGCGGTAGAAGATTATAGAGGCCCACGCTTGTAGTACCATTCTGGTAATTGCCGGGGGGACCACCCAGCGAAGCGAGACCACCCGGTGAAGCGAGTTTGACCCCCACACAGCAGACGGCGGCCTCTGCATCCACGCCACTTTTCCGAATAAAGCTATGGGCACCACACAAGAAGTGCCAAAGGTAGGAACCACCCGGTGTACAAAGCATTTAGCACATTAAAGAAGCGGCCAAGCAAAGGGGACGACATAGTCCCTTACCCTGAAGCAGAAAGTAGCGGACCGGCCACAGGAACGCCTAGTAGGGAGACTCAGTGGTACCGAGGAAGGGAGGCCTGAGAAACATGACTACGAAAGACAAGGGAAAAGGGGGTAAAATGGTTCAAGCCCCAGGAGACACCCCAGGCACTCTCCACGCAATGTGGCCGATGCAAAGCTCGAAGGATGTGGGCAGGAACAGCCGCGAAGATGCCGGAGAAGGCACTGCCCAAGGGGGTACAGAAGACCCGGCCCCTATGTCGAAACAAGAATTCCTGGGCGAACTACACACTTTACAATCTAACTTAGAGAAGGCTTTTCAAGAGCAATTTCAACTTCTGCATGCCGACCTAAATGAGGCTCTAGGAGAGATCAGACAAGAGATGCAGCAATTGGGGGAGAGGACTGACATTCTGGAAAAAGGTCTCCAAGAAGTAGATAAGAATGCTACGGCTAACAGCGAGGCTATTGAGAGACTGGATACAGCCACTCGAAATCTCGAGATTCAGATGGAAGATATGGAAAATAGGTCTCGAAGGATCAATATGAGTAAAACTACTACCAGAATCAGTGCAGGATAAAGACCTTAAGGTAGTGATTCAAGAGTTGTTTGCTGATATCCTGAATGAAGGGAGCCCGGAGACAATTGAGCTTGATCGACTGCACAGAAAAGGACGACTAGCAAAAGGACAGTCAGCAAGGCCAAGAGATGTATTGGTGGCTTTCACCAGATACGCCCAGAAGGAAGCAGTCCTTCGAGCCGCAAGAAAACGGGAACCCATTCACAAAAAGGAGACAAATGAGTCTGATTCTAAAGGCATTGAAAGAGAAAGACATCCGATATAAATGGACTTTTCCGTTTGGCCTGCTCTTTGAGTGGGAGGGGAGTCCGAAGCGAATCACCTCCGTCCAGGAAGGGACAGATTTGCTTCAAATGGATCTGGCGGAGCCTTCCACAGAGTTTGGCACACAGAGAGCAAACAATCGGCCGAGAGCCTGGGAATGGATGACGTCGGTGAAAAAAGAAGAAGAGGAACGAAGGAGGGCGGATCGTGGCGAAAAGAGAAGACCAGAGAAGAAGTGAACGTGACACAAGCAGACTCCTGATGTGTAACATTAGTAAATGGGTTGGTGGGCCTCTAAAAGGGGGATTGAAGCTTTGGGGTCGTTGAGGGAACCACCATCTTGGAACCGGAAAGGGCGAGAATGCCCGTGTTTGGAGTGGGGGTTCAGCGGGAAGGGTTCGCCTTTTCGGGGGGGAGGAGAGGAGGAGGGGGGAGCAAAAGGGGGTGGAGGACGAAGGAGTTGGTGCAGCGAGACTTTAAAAGCGTTGAAGCCAGCGAGAGGGGCTCGGGAAAGCTGGCCAGAGGTGCAGGATCCGAGGGTGGGTGTGGTGGGTGGGCAAACCCTTGAAGGGGGGAATAGAGGGGGATGGTGGGGGGGTCAGAAGGGGGGAGTTTCAGCCACATAGTGTTCACTCTTTCAGCGGTAAGAGATGTCTGGGGTGTAAAATCGAGCTCCTGGCGGGTGGTGAGGTCTAGAAGGGAAGCACAAAGGGGAAGTCATCAACCCTAATCATTCAAGTGGATCACGCATAATGTCAGGGGGCTCAATTCCCCCCTAAAGAGAAAAAAGCTTGAGCTTTTCACGAAACGGTACTGCCCAGATTTTCTAGGCCTGCAAGAAACCCTTTGCTACGAGGGGACCAGCATAGGCTCAGACTAAGGGGCTTTGACCAACTATTACACGCCTCAGGAGAGACAAAAGCCGGCGGGGTGGCCCTGGCAATAGGTAATATGACCAACATCAAGATAGACGAGGTGATTAGGGACAAAGGAGGCAGATATCTAATGGTAGTAGGGTCCGCTGGGGAAGGATTCTTTACGATAGTCATGATCTACGCCCCCAATTCAGGATAAGAAGCCTTTCTTCAGCAACTCCTGTGGAAGATTGGTGATCTCTCCAAGGGTTCAATTATTCTAATGGGAGATCTGAACATTGCGTGGGACAGAACAAAGAACAGGTCTGGTGGGAGGCTCAGGGGGGGGGGGGGTAGTGGCTTCACCTGCTTTGCGGGACAGAATGTCGGAGGTAGGCTTACGGGATGTTTGGAGGGAAGTGAAAGGGAACGAGGAGGGGTTTACGTTCTTCTCGGAGGTTCATGGGACTCAGTCAAGAATAGATTATTTTTGGGTCTCAGCAAACTTGGTGGGAAAAGTCAAGGAGGTGGAAGTAGGCCCCATGGGCATAGCAGACCATAAGGTGCTCATAATGCAACTTGAGTTGGGCTACCCGAAGAAGAGGCTATGGGGCTGGAAATACCCTGAATATCTAGTAAGAGACCCTATCGTTATGGGAGACTTGGAGAGTAAGATAAAAGAATACTTCGAAAGCAATAGGAGGGGAGAAACAGGGGAGGGTATTCGGTGGGATGCTTTCAAGGCTACAATACGGTGCGAAATTATAGCAGCGAAGCACAGAAACGTAAACAGATGCTAGCCCTGGAGACCCAGTTAGAAGCGGAGGTGGAGGTAACACGGGGAAACGCTGCTGAGACCCACAGCAAACGCAATCAGAGGGATTATAGAAGGGCGGTGGGCCAACTGAACTTGCTAATAATTAAAAAGGCGAAAGGAGCCCTCTTATCGGTGAGGCAGAAATTCTACGCCAAAGCCAATAAGACTGGCACCTTGTTGGCGCGACTTCTGCGGGGGGCAGAGACGAGAAACACTATCACAGCTCTGCTCAAGGGGGAGGGGGATAGAATCACCCAACTCAGGGTTCTTCAGGAAACCATGACTGAATATTTTGAATCTCTTTATAGGTCGCAAAACCCCTAGGGACATTACCAGGAGATGTTCTTAGACGAGGTTCAGTTGACAGAGGTAGGGTACGAGGCTCAAGAAATTCTAAATCATGAAATCACGGAGGACGAGGTAAGGGGGTGATATGGAAACTCCCCCGGGGAAGGCCCCTGGCCCTGATGGCTTCTCGCCGCCTTCTATAAACAGTTCACCGGGTTATTAGTGCCGCACCTAACCCACCTCTTTAACACTTTCAAAACAACGGGAGAATTAACCCCTTCCATGAAGGAAGCCAAAATCCCTTTGATTCGGAAACCGGGGGGAAACCCCCTAGAAAGGTCCTCCTACAGACCGATAGCCCTATTAACGTCGATGCAAAAATGTTCTCTAAGGTATTGGCGAATAGACTGGAGGGGCTTCTTCCTGACCTAATCCATCAGGACCAATCGGGCTTCATTAAGGGCAGGCAAATGGCTAACAATATCAGGAGGGTGGCACACTTGCTCGAAAAGGTGGAAAAAACAAACACCCCAGCGGCCCTTTTGTCACTTGACGCCGAAAAAACATTCAACCGGGTAGAGTGGTCGTTCCTTTTCAAAGTTATGGAACGCATGGGACTGGGAGGGACCTTTTTGCAAATGGTCAAAGCTAACTATAATGGCCCGCTGGCAAGGGTGATGGTCAATGGGGTGGCGTCCAGACTATTTCAGTTGCAGAGGGGTACGAAGCAAGGATGCCCCCTGTCCCCCTTGCTATTCACCATATATCTGGAGCCTCTACTTCAAGCTATCCAGGAATCGGGAGACATCCGGGGAATTCCATTCAGGGGGATCCAGCATAAAGTTGCAGCTTTTGCTGATGATATGCTGCTTACCCTTACTGAGCCATCCCTATCCTGTAGCGCCAGTAGACTACTGCTTGAAAGTTTTGGGGAAGTATCGGGGCTGCGTACCAATATGGGCAAATCCGAAATAATGGACCTGAGTTGGGGAAAGAGGAGCGGGAAGAGCTCTAAAGATCCTCTCTGTTCGTGTGGTGCCCCGGGGGAATTGTATATCTAGGGGTGAAGATAACTCCAACGCTCCCCGGGTGGTTCGCGGCTAACTACCCTCTGCTAGTTAACAACATTAAAAAAGACCTTTGCAGGTGGCGGAATCTCCGAGTCTCCTGGCTAGGGAGAATAGCGGCTTTAAAGATGATTATACCCCCACGTCTTTTATATTTATTCCAGGCTATCCCTCAAGCGGTCCCAGAGCGCTTATTCAAGGAGCTTCGAACCATAATGAACACATTTAATTGGGAGGGAAAGAAAGCCAGAGTCAGCAGAAAGTTAATCACAACCTCAAGAAAGGAAGGTAGACAGGCCCTACCCGATTTTCAGCAATACTATGAGGCTGCGCAATTGAGAGTCATTAGGGAGTGGCTTCACAAGGGGGAGAGAAACACTGGGTGAAAATGGATAGAGCGGTAGCCAAACATGACTTGGACGTGGTGCTATGGCTCCCAAAACATTGTTGGCCGAAACATATGTACATGAGCTCCATTACCAAATTAATGGCGGATAATTGGGACAGGCTGGCCAGACAGAGGCTGTCATGATGCCTACCCCCGGAGCACCAGGCCAGTCCCAGCACCCCCGGGAGCAGGCATCATGCCCCCGGGTAAAAGCCCAGCGGCCCCTTATAGGGGCTCTTTGGACTCTGTCCTGGCGCCATGGGCGCCAGGCTCATAGAGGAAGGTGTTTTGTGCACTTACCTGATGCAGACCATGCTGCAAGATTCAGGCCTCCCTGAGACCTGAAAGGGACTATTTTTTCATTGGGACTATTTTGCCACACGGGCGTGGCCAGGGAAGGATACTTACCTGGAACTACTTTGGGGGCTATTTAAGCCACGCCCAGACAGTAGCTCACGCTTCGCGTTGTTCTGCATCCAAGCAGCTGAACGCTCACCGTGTCTGCTCCTGCATCTGGTCTCCAGCCACGCCCGCCTCGATCCTGGAACACCTGTAAGGAAAGAAGAGAAGAGAAAGGTGAAAACCAAGAATGTTATCAAACTTCTTACCTGCATCCGGAACCTTCACGCCAGCGTTCCTGTTCCTGAGAAAAGACTTTCATTTAAAAGCACTGCGTTGCTCGCTGCAGCGCCGCGCTTCACTCACCTGTCCTCGGGAGTTCTTCTGGCTCCACCGCGACTGTCTGCACCGGTCGCCACATCTCTGCGCCTATGGGAGAGAAGAAGAGACAAAAGGTGAGCAGAAGGAACATATGAGGAAAGCCTAATTTTCCGCCATAACACTTACCGGTCTTCTGTTGGTGGGCCATTCCTCATTTCGGGTTGGCGCTGCTTCGTTGGCAGGTACCGCACCCCGGCCCCCATTGGGGAAAGGACAAAAGACATTACTGGAGGAATATAAAGACATTAAGAGGGATCGCCCCCATCACTAACTCACCTGAGTTTACCATCGGCAATTCAATCCCTCTACGCATCGCCTTCATTCTGCACCTGAAATAAAGGACAGATCACAGGTTAGGAAGGCAACAGAAAAGGAGGCTCAACACTTGAACTTATGTAATCTTCATACTTACGGCGTTCCGCTCGGAAAAGTCAAGTGGATTTTGCCAGTGCCATTCTGAAAACCAGTGAAGTAACTGGACTAACACGCGCCCCTGCACCAGAAGCAGGATGGAGAGTTCATCCTTTCAAACCATAAGGTGAGCTTCAACCGGGGATTTCGGAGGAAGTTAGGGAAGAACGAAGGGGGGAAGGGGGTGCAAGCACACTATTCTGCCTACTGTTAATCCCCTTTCTCATCTGGGGAAGGTATAAAAAGCTGGTATTGTTAACAAAAAAAAGTAAACTCTGATGAAATCAGATCTGTACTTAGGCATTGTTGCTGGTCTGGTGAATCGCATTTTGAATTTCTTTGGTAGTATCTTTCTTTAATAAAAGGTAGTGCTCTTGATTGTTCAACTCTCTCAAACATTCTTCATCATAGAATGGGTCTTTTTGTGAAAGTGGCCACCATGCTCATCTTCGCACTTGACCACCATTGTAGGGTAATTGTTGAAGCGCTTCAAGGCTGCCATCTCAGCCTTTGATATACATTACATGCAAGCAACTTTTTCTGGTCCATGATTTTATGTAGATCACTGAAAAGAATCTGTTCCAATGTCAGTAGTAGGCATTGAATTACACTATGCACGGGGCCTGTCCACATTTTATGAAGACAAGATGAAAGATCAATGAAACCAGACATTGCCTCCACTGTCACACATCTAGTGGGCAGGTGCACACTGGGATCAAATGAGGTTGCTTCCTCTCTCCCTCCCCACGACTGACACAACTACTACTCCCACTGGACCTGCCCAATATTTCCTCTTCTCTTTGTGGCTGTATCCTCTCCCTTTCCCTGGACACAAAGAATATGTTTGATCTCACCAGTTAGTCCCATTTGCTGATATGTCCTTTTCCCCAAGCACTTTAATTTCTTTGCTCTTTAAACCATACACTTAGTTGCGGGGTGCGTCTTCTGAACTACACTAGTGTAGGGTTCAGAGAGACTGAAGTTATTAGTGTGCAGGGATGTTCCTTAAAGTTGGTCCAATCGTTCACTCATGAGTGTGTCTGAGCAGCAAGGCTACGTTGTTAAGCGAAGTGGAGACTGGTGCATGTGTAGGAAAGCCCCTAGACTCTCACACCAGAAATAATACAACGCGCTAGGGAAAAAGGCCCGATACACCGCTTGCAAGGATAACAAGGTTTACTTCCATACAAAAGGAAAAGTGACAACAAAGAACGTTCTGGCAAATTCTGCATGAGCAGCACACTAAAAAGGTACACAGCCTCATCAGTGACATCATTACAGGCAGTAGAAACCCGCACGGCTGGTTGGTGAGACCCTACACACAGGTCACCTGCTCCATAGGGGATGCAAGGCCATCGGTCTCTGCCCCATCCGTCCATCTTCTTCCACGTGGGTGAGACTACAGTCATCATTGGTCAGATGGCGGGCAAGTAACAATTATAGTGCAAACTGAAAAACACATCTCTATCTATTTAACAGTGCACATGGTATGGACAGACAGGGTCCCGGGGGGTGAGGGGGATGAGCTGAGGTCATACTAACTCACCCACTTCACTCACTCCCAGACAGGCCAGCACCTCTCCAAGGTCTTCCGCCCTTGTTCTGGGCTATAATTTCATCTCTCCCTGCACCTCGCAGCACAAATCATGTGACCCAGAAGTGACGGCAGGAAGGCCTTGCTTTCTGTTCTTTTTGATCGATTGGGGGTCCAAAAGGTTTATGATCCGTGGTCTGGGGCTGGCTGGTGCATTGGAAATCAGGGGTCTTAAATCCAGGGCATGGGGGTGCTATGACTTAGATGTAGGACCGGTGGGGGTCAGAGGCCCGTGCCCTCCTTCTCATGGGATTGTATCGTACAAAGACGCTCAGCCCTCCTCCCATGGCCTTGCAGGGCACATTCTTCCCAGGGAGCGAAGGTTGGTAACATTTTAGGACAATTAACGGTTTATGGATATGTATAGCTCTGGCCTTTCTCATCAGTGCCCGTTGTGAGAAACCAGAAGGTGTCTCACCCGCTAGTCCCCGCTGATCTCTCTCTCAGGTGGCCAGGGTACGGCCATCACCTTTGGATCCAGACCCTCGGGGTGGACCAGTGCGGGAGGATCACCTGGATGAGGGGGTCTTAGGCAAAGCGGATGGGGAGACACGGTATCCCTCTCCCTAAAACACCTTTACCCCATTCTATCGGGTATGATATGTGGGAAGTTTACCACCCCACTTTCCCTTCACAAGCACTTCCACGCGTCAAGAACACCAACGCCAACTACTGTGCCCCTGCCACGAGTGGGAACTGTCAGGATCAGGTGGGACCGTCTGTTCGTCAAATGGAGCAGACCTCCGATCGATCTTTTTGCCACAGTAGCAAACACAAAATGCCAGAAGCTTGCCAGCAAATTCCACCAACCAAGGAACATGGGGAATGTGTTCTCCTTCCTGTGTAAAGGTCTGTTTCTGTATGTTTCCCCCCCCATTTCCTCTCCTGCTATGTGTGATCAACAAACAGACCGTGTCGGTGTACAATGAAACTCATCGCCCCGGCGTGGCCGAGGCAGATTTGGTATCTGGACCTACTCAGCCTGTCCATGTCGCCTCCAGTCAAGTTGCCTGTCCTTCTGGGTCTGCTCACCAGGGAGAGCGGTGCAATCCTTCATCACGACCCAGGATCTCTGATCCTGAAGGCATGGCTCCTGCAGCCCTAGGGTTAGGAGAATGAGTTGCCTGCGGACTGTATGAGGTCCTCGCCAAGGCTCTAAAGTGCTACGGCTGTAAGTGGAAGCGTTTTGATAAGTGGTGCCGGTCGCAGAAGATTACCCGTCTGAGGGTCACGGCCCAACAGATTCTTCCATACTTGCTTTCCTTGGCAAAAGCTGGGCAGGCTCACAGATCCATCAAGGTACACCTAGAGGCCATCTCATGCTACACCAGATCCCCGGGAAGATCCTTGCTGTGGTCCCACAGACTTGTCAATGAGTCGCTCAAGGGGCTTTTTCGATCTTTCTCTCAGTTGAAGGCACCTGCCCCGGCATGGGAACTCAACGTGATCCTGACAAGACTCATGGGGGGGTACCTTTCGAACCTATGCATCAAGCCCCACTCAAGTTTCTCTCGTGAAAGATGGCATTCCTTATGGCCATCACTTCAGCCAGATGGGTGGGTGAGATCCAGGCCCTATCCGACTTTCCACGAATCAAGGGTGATACTGCGTATGCACCCCACTTCCATGCTAAATGTTCTGTCGGAATTCCACCTCAACAAGCCTTTGGTGATCATTGGCAGCACACCATTCCTGAATTGCGGCCAGACAGTCTGGTATGCGATAAGGAGCAGAGGTGGATGAGGAGAGCCTGAAGGCGAGCTGGGTGTCATCTGCATAACATTGAAAGTTAGAACAGAATGTTGCAATGCGGTGGGCCAGAGGTGGCAGGTAGTGGTTGAATAGCCAGGAAGAAAGGCTAGACCCCTGGGGAACACCACAAGTAGTGAGAGAGATAGAAGAGAGGAAAGACTCCAGTTGGACCTGGGAGGGTGGGTCAGTGAGAAAGGAGGTCAACCAGGACAAAGCCTGACCAGTGTTACCCAGGTTGTCACTCAGGCGATTGAGCAGGATGGCATAGTTGACTGTGTCAAAAGCAGAGGATAGATCGAGGAGAATGAGGACAGAAGGAAGATTAAAGTCAAGATTAGAGAGCAAGTCTTCACAGGTGTTTAGGAGAGCAGTTTTTGTGCTTCTGGCAGCTCTGAAGCCAGACTGGTGGTCGTGGAGACAATCGCCAGATTCAGTATGCAGATTAAGCTGGGCGATTGTCAGGTTTTCCAGGAGTTTGCCCAGGAAAGGAGTGATGGAGATCAGGCAATAGTTAGCCGGAGAGGAAGCATAGGCAGAGGGCTTCTTAAGAAGGGGGTGCACAAGGGAGTGCGGAAGGGGACAGTTCTATTGGCAAAGGAGTGATTGCAGAAATCTGCCAAGGCTGGAGCCAGGGTGTCGATGTGGTCCTTGATGGTGCTGGATGAGCAGGGGAGAACCTGCTTTGACGAGACTTTCATAGATCAGACTTGTCTAGAAACATTGTCAGGGGGGAACAGGGGAAAGGAGGTGGGGAAGCGGCTGTGGATGGGCCAGGGGTGGTAGAGGAGGAGAGGAGGGTAGAAGAAGAGAGAGTGGACATGATGTCCTGAGTTTTAGTGGTGAAATCAGAAGCCAGGGCCATGCAAAGGGCCTGGGATGGAACAGAACAGGTGAAGACTGCAGCAGGATTGGCCAGCTCCTTGCAGATTTTCTAAAAATGTTGTCCGAGTTGTTAGATGCTGCAGAAATGCGGGCTTGTGTGTAGGCTGTCTTCTTAGAGGGGACAAGAGAGCCTTTGAAGCAGTCGGCAGGCCAGTTTGTCAGAGGGTGTGCCTGATGCCCTCCACTTCCTCTAAGCCGCCCTACACTTGCGTTTAAGGGTGGCAAGGTCGGATTTGTACCAAGAGTTGCACTTGAAAGTGGGCTTCAAGCAGTTCCTCATGACAGGGGCAAGGACATCCAGAATGTTGGAGAGAGATGAAGGTTAGAGACGATTGTGTCAGAGTGTGAGTCAGCCAAAGATGTAGGAGGAGGAGAGAAAGTAGCAGCGAAAGTCTCCACTGACACACGCTTCATGGGGCGGATTACCGAGAAGGTAAGTGGCAGTGCTGGAGACGGCTTGACCTGAGGGGTACAGAGAGGTGGGAGGAGAGGAGGAAGTGGTCACTCCAAGAGAGATGAGTGGGGAGAGGGTTAGAGAGGTGGTGGTCTGAGGAGATCAGAACATCCAGGGTGTGCCCTGCAGAGTGAGTCGGGCCAGAGGGAGGAATAGAGAGTTGCAGAGGTTGCGAAAGAGCCCCGAAGATGGATTAATGGGATCCAGGTGGATGTTCAGGTCTCTGAGGAGAAGTTGCATTCCTGTTACTACTTCTACAAATCCTACAATAGACATCAAAGACCCTAACAGTACACCAACGGAGTCACTCAGCCTTAACATAGAGCCCCATAAATTCCACAACTGGGCCTCACATAGTCCCTCAAGACCCTTGCATAATTTCTGCAACCATTTCCTCTCTTGCCCATCTCATTCTACACTCCCTGACTCTACTATACAAGCTTCTAACAGAAGATGACATCAGGCATAAAGCTGTTTGCCTGTAGCTTTAAGCCAGCTGGTGAAATGTGCATGTCTGTCTTCATTGAGTGAAGTGATACATGTCATGGTGTATCACTTCATTCGCAGGCAGCTTTCCATTACTGTCTCTTTAAGAGATGAAGTAATCCAACAGTCAGGTTGTGGAGCGTACCAGGACACCACGCACTTGTAGTTGCATGTAGAAAGAGCCAAGTAGTGGGTGGATCTTGTGAAGACTCCAAGTAGATGCTATCGGTGGTTCCCCAACAACTCTCATTTTCACATGGTAATATTCCAAGGGTGGATAGGAGACCCACACAAGTCGACAGAATCTCAAGTGGCTTTACAATCCTCCGCAAGGTGTTGCCTACGTCAGGGTTCTACTGTGTCTGAGATTGCTGAAGATTGCCTCGGATTCCTTAGAGGCCACTTTGCCTCCCTATCAGTGCTCCAGATAAGACGTGGAAGCAGGATTGTTTGACTATTTTCTAAAGTTTGGAGTAAAATTATTTTTCAGGGAGTAAAAAAGTAAGTCCAATTTCCAATGGCAATATATTTTTATAACCATGTAAAAAGAGGTTTTAACTGGAAAAAAATGTTTTGTAATAATTATTTCTTTACACCGAGTTATTCATGCTAATTAAAAGATACATGTGTATTTCTTCGGGGCGTGGCTACAGGGCCATGTAGGGAGATGCGTTCCCAGAGGAGCTCCGGAAGATGCTGAATTGATCCAAAATAAAAGTGCATACATACAAGACCACGGCGGACGAAAACACAGAGGCAGGCATGCAAACATATGGAGTCCCTTCCCAGCACGTCGGGAACCCACGGAATAAACCAGGGCAGCGGTTCTGAACATAATTGAGGTTGCGGTGGCCTGCGATGTCCGGACCCAAAATGGCAGCCGTGTAAGGAGAAAAAAGGAGCCCAACGCGAAGAAACATTTCCGGGCCCGTGATGCGGAGTAACAGAGAGTGACAGAGGAGGCCAAACAGAGCTGCGACTTTCATAAGCAGCATGGGTCTGCTGTTGTGACACTACCGGAATACAGTGTGCGGCATTGAGCGGAGTAGTGAAAGCGCCCTGGCATGTTTTGCGGATCGTTCGCCCACCCGACCCCACAACCAGACACCGGCGCATACGGAGGAGTGCTGCAGCACTCAACATCACACCATGGCGGGTTGCTAGCAGACTGGCGGATTGAGTACGAGGCACCCGCAGCCCGTGTTTGGAAGCCCCGCAGCCCGTGTTTGGAAGCCGTCGGAGGAGCCACAGTGTGACGGGAAACATCGGAAGCACAAGCGGAGCGCCCGATGAGCGCAACTAATGATACTTAGTACCTGGAGGAGTTGCCGGGAACAGAGCGCAACATAGTGATAGCGCGGCCCGAGCCACTAAGAGGGAAAGGATGGTGGACCCAGGATTTTATGACGTCTGTAGCTTCATCAGACGAGATGCAGAATGGAAATTAAGCGAATGGCAAACGTAATTTCAGACACACTGTGATCACACTGGTCTAACACGGCCAGCACACCCCGGGAGCGGATGCAAACTGATCAAAACGGTGACCCACATCTGCAGAGACATTAATAGCAAGGGCCATAAATGAAATCGTGCTGGACCCCGATAGAACACGCTCCATAATGCCCCAAGCGGATGCCACCTGAAAGCACAGAAGCCACACCACCAAGTCACACTGGGGGGCTGACAGAGGCAGCGAGAGCACGCTGCTAGCATTATCCTGGGGGCACAGAACTTCACGACGTGAAGTACGAGGGCACACCACTGAAGGCCGGCACCCACTTACATCAAAGGAATGGGCCGGGACGTGTAAACCACGTCGGACAGCGCAGTAGACACGCGTAAGAGCGCAGGCAGACAAACAACTTAAACGAGACAACCACAGCCTCACCTCAAAAGAAGAAGCCGAGGACATACTGCTGCACCGCACACATGGACACAAAGTGGGTTACAGACTGGGCGCGCACACGAGAGGGGCAACTGCAGGAGCGGCTTGGAAGGCTCAGGCGCATTGAAGGATAACCTTATGGGCATTGCAAGCCACGTAAAAGCATAAACCCATGCTGCAAGCTATGTGAAAATCCACCACAGCATCGAAACAGGCCCTCCAGGAGCAGACATCGGCAAGACCTAACAAGGGCTGGGATATAAAGACAATAAGGAATGGTGGTGACCAACGGACGTGGGAGGACACAACCCATCCGAGAAGTAGCGCTAACAGAATACAAACCCTTCCTCCGCAGAAGCCACATAGCTGGAGACGGACTAGCCCTGAGGTGCCGGGGATCACACCCGAAGGAAAGCATACGGCAACACCAAGATGGCGAATAAACAGGCCAAGGCAAAGGGCAAACAACCCACGCTAGAAGAATATGCGAAATCACTGCAGATGGGAGAAGGAGCAAGGAGAAAACTCCCACCCCGGAAACCGTCACAGCGAGCAAAGATCAGCAGATCCTGGAAGCGATTGGGGACCTGAAACTAGCATGGGAAACCAAATTGGCATAGAGCGAGAGCTACAAGAGACAGAGAAGAGATTAGAAGAAATAATGCACAGGGGAGGCACCTCACAGGAGGACGCCGAACAAGTGTGCCAACTACAACAAGCTAGTTTGGAGCTCTAAGAAAGACTATGCAAACTGAACTATAAAAAATATATCGAGAGGCAACACGTGGGTGGGGATAAACCGGGGAGGCTGCTTGCATGGTTATATAAAAACGAGTCACCAAGACCAGTAATCAGGGAGATTAGGGGAGAAGAAGGCCAGATTTGGAACACCCAAGAGGGGGTGAACGAAGGGTTCCTTAGGTTCTACAAACGTCTCTATGAAGACATGGGAGAGGCAGCAGAACAGGAAATTCAGGAGACGCTGGAGGACTACCCAAATTAAATGAGGAAGAAAAGGATGACCTAGAGGCCCCAATCACCATAGAGGAACTAGAGACAGTAGTACAGCACCTACCCACTAGTAAAGCCGCGGGGTCAGATGGGCTCCCCAGTGAATTCCACAAAACGTATAGGCAAGAAGTGCCCCTCCTCCCCCCTGCTGCTGGCCATGTTAAATGAGGCATTCGAAAGGGAAAGGCTGCCGGAATCCCTAAAGGAGGCAGTGATTATTCCGCTACTCAAACCCAGCAAGCCGAGCACAGACTGCGGGTCATACCGACCCCTATCTATGTTAAACCAAGATAGCAAAATTCTCACAGCGGTGCTGGCAAATAGACTCAAAAGGGTAATTAACAAACTCATACACCCCGACCAGACTGGCTATGTCCCGGTAGGAATATAACTGACAACCACAGGAGACCTTGGTTATTGGCGACCTTGAAAGAATACAGGATGGGACCAGGGTATCTGAGGTGGGTGAAGATGGTATATAGTTCCCCAACAGCCAGGGTCAAAACTGGTGCAATAATTTCGGACAAATGGCAACTCAGCAGGGGCTCAAGACAAGTTTGCCCCGGTCCCCCATGCTATATATCCTTGCATTAGAACTGTGTTGTTTATAAAATAATAAAAATATTCCCCAAAATAAATCCTTGCATTAGAACCACTAGCGATCTGTCTCAGACAGCAATACGGGGAGATGGGGATCCACACGAAGGGGGGACCGCCCCTGATATCATTATATGCTGATGATATGCTGCTGTACCTGCGCTTCCCGAAGGAAAACCTGCGCTTCCCGAAGGAAAACCTGCGGTATGTTCTGGAAGTGATCGAGCAGATACGACCCTCTCGGGCATAGCAGAAACCCCAAAAAGTCAGTCATGTTCCCCCTGGGGAGATATAGAGGGGTCCCACAGGGGAACCTACCCATCCTGCTGATACCCTGGCAGACTAGTACAATTAGATACTTGGGGATTAACGTATATCACACGATTGCAGATGAAAACAAATACAACACTGAGAGGGCGGTGGAAGGATTTAAGAACAGCATGGGGTTCTGGGCGAAGCTCCCCCTGGCCATGGTGGGTAGGGTGGCTTTGCTCAAGATGGTGGTCCTTCCCAGGCTGTTGCACTTCTTCACGAATATCCCATATATGCTCCCCAAACGTTTTTTCACGAAACTCCAGAGTTTATGCAGGGGCTTCATATGGCATAATACCAGAAACAGGGTGGCCCTATGGAAATTGCAGAACCCGTATGATAAAGGGGGCATAAATCTGCCGAACGTCGAGATGTACCACTTAGCGGGGCAGCTCCAGTACGTACCAGATGGTTATCAGAAGTAGAAACAGCAGAAGCCAAATTGCTAAGCAGAGACAGTGCCCCATTCTTTTTGAGAGAAATGATATGGCTACCCAAACCACAGATACAAGGGCGAGCGAGATTGCTGGAAATAGGTTGGAATACTTGGCGCAAAGCGTGACAAGCAGTGGCGAAACCCAATCCCATGCTCCCCGCAGATACCACTGGTGGCGTTATGCGGAGAGGATGAGCAATTGATAAGGGTGATCTGCAAATTCTGGGAACCGGTGGGCCTCGCTACCCTTGGAGACATATGGCAAGAAGGGGAGGTATTGGACTTTCAAAGGATAATGGAGGAAACCGGATTACACATAGGATAATACATCACATATGCCAGAATCATCAAACGAGTGGGAGAAAAGTGGCCTGAGATAGCACTGACAGAGCAACCCGACACGGCCATTGAAATGATGTACGATATCTCAGAGGGCGGGCATGAAATATCCTGAATTTACGAACTATTGATGTCCAGAGTGGGCAGAGAGTTGCTCCAACTGAGAAGGGATTGGGAGGAGGAGGCAGGTGAACTTATGCAGGACGGACAATGGGAGAGAGCCCAAAGATATCGCAAGAAGGTGTCCCGGAATGTGAGGCTGCAACAGATCCAGTTATATGTTACCCACAGGGCGTACATGACCCCCAGCAAAATTGCTAAGTTTAGAAATACAGTAACACAGAAATGCCCCAAGTGCGGGGAGGTAGATGCAGGGATGATCCACATGTTCTGGGCGTGCCCAGAGGTGGGAAGATTCTGGGAAGAAGTCAAACAACGCCTGTCCCAAAAGGGGATCAAGCTAAGGGTGGACTCAATATGGGCATGCATGCTGGGGGGATTTACTAGACCACGCAACCTAAAGCATATCAGTAAACTGAAAGACCTGGCCTACATCCTGGCCAAATGGAGAATTGCTATGAGCTGGAAAGCAGCCCAAAGACCTAGACTAGAGGTGTGGTGGAATGGCCTCTTGAAATGGGCAGAAGCGGAGACGGTGGCATGGTATGAAGCAGTCAGCAGGGGAGGGGAAGAGGATGTGGGCTCCCCGATAGCATGGAGACAAATGGTGGCTATGATGTCGGGAATCTCCCATGACGAACCTAATAAAGGCGATACGTCTGGTAACAGTGAAGGCGATAAACCCTAAGTAACGAATCCAACGGCATTGAAGTGGGCGCTCGAGTTAACGGGGAGGGAGGGGGGAGGAGGGAGGACTGTAATGTGTAACATGTTGAAGTAATATTAAGAAGCAAGTATATGGAAATGTCCTGTATGTTGGTTAAGTTTGGTGTGTTGTTATAAAAATAATCATTTAAAAAAAGTGTATTTCTTCCAATCAGGCAGTAATAATAGTAACTTCTTTCTATGGTACTACATGCACTAATGGTCCAAACGTATCCATGGAGCTGTGTGGGTGAGAGCAGGGTCACAAGGTCCTATGTGTCTGTTTCCTATTTTTTCTTGGGAGTATTTTTACTCCCTATTTACATTTTTTTTGAGTATTTCCCTATTTTTAAGGAGTAAAAGTGGCCGATGCCTTATCTGATGTAGTCTTCCTAAGTAGAAATAATATGTCTTGCAAAGTGATGGCACCCATGTACTGTTCCCAATATTGTTCCACTTGTCCCTGGCTTGACGGTTCTCTCGTTTAATGCACTTTGATGTGCACTCAGCAAGGTCTGTCCTAAGTAAGAGGAAGGCACCAGGTGAAACTGGCTAATTTTGTCAGACTTGCGCTTTTTCACCTGTCACAAAGGGATCCCCATAGGCCCCTCAACATTTTAATATGTATTTATGCCCATGAGCGGGCATTATCAAACATCACAGCCTAGGCTACACGCTATATTCGGACTGCATGCCGCCAGTAACTAGGCTGAAATATGAGTCGATGGGGTGAAGAAAAAACATAGAGGGGGCCATTTTGAACTCAAACTAGCACTCTCTGGTGTAAAGAAAAACACCATGGTCTGCACACAACGGTCAGCTAGTACCCTCTTTTTATGAGACAAAAAAGCTAGCTCCTTTGACGTGGGTGCAACAAATTGCAATCTGGCACATACAAAAAAAGTGTGAATACATAGAATGCAATGACTTTCAGGACACACTTGGAGCATCTCTGCATTCAAAGGTATTAACTAAACGGAGAGCCAGCCATCATCTGACCTCGGAAGAGTGCTTAAGTTAAGATCGGAAATACAGATTTTTGTTGTCGTTGATCCACTCTCTTGTATCTTTCTTGTGCAGTTGACAATGGCCTGAACCCAGTGTGGCCGCAGAAGTCCTTTCAGTTCCTGGTTAGTAACCCAGAGTTTGCGTTCCTCCGGTTTGTGGTGTATGAGGAAGACATGTTCAGTGACCAGAACTTCCTGGCCCAGGCCACCTTCCTGATGAAGGGACTCAAGACAGGTAATGTAATAATACTGACAAGTTCTCAGATGCTCAGCCTTTGTGTGCATTACAAACATGTGCATGAATATTTGTGATCTGCTATGTCAATGTGAATGCTTTCCAAGCTTTACCCTTTAGATAACCCTCACCCCTCCTTCTCCCGCCTTCTGTGACTCCCACACCCAAAGCTCTGCTGTGCGCACAGCTATGTATGTGGTCTGGCTCATACCGCACATTTGGAACTGCTATGTCTAAGCCTATGCCTTGTGCCTCTGTTATCGAAGCTTTGTAAAGTACCCTTTGTATAGCCATATTGTTAGTGTGCATATGTATCTGTGCCCTGGCGATGCCCATAATTTTAGAGGTGCTTATACTTGCCCATATTGCTAGCACTCCTGTATACCTGTACCGTCATTCTGCCCATATTAGTGTTGCTATGTGATAAGAAAGGTTTTCTGTTTGCTGCTGTCCCTCCATAGGCATCTATGGTACTCAACATTTTGCTGTATTGAACCTGCCCTGGCGTTTTGAGGCAAGTGAAGGCTTTTCACTTCACTTGCCTTGCTAAGATCATCTGTTTTGGGGGAACTGACCAGTCCCTATGCACAGTTCTTCTGCACCGATAGCCAGAGTTTACACCACACTCCACCTTGCAGTAGAACTACTTTGTGCCGCTCTAAGTTTGTTGTCTTAGCATTGTGCTTTCTTGCATGATGTGTCCAAGACAGGCTGATGCAGCAGATCGTTTTCTACCATGTTCTTAATGCTTTTTAGAGTACAGTATACTCTAAAGCAGCCGTGCCACTGGATTTTTACCTGTCCTTTGGCCATCTGGTATTGGCCCTGCTCGTTTGCTGATCTCCAGAAGGCCTTCATTGGTGCTTTGATACCTTCACAGGTGGGAACAACCAGTGTGACCATTGCTTAAGTATCTTCTCCTTGGAGACCTTCGGAAGTGTCCCATCCTGTGGGCTGGCCAACTTCCTCGTGGACTACCTTGCTGCATCGGTCACAGTCCGGAGTTTGGACTTGGGACTCTGCAGACCCTTGACTTGTGAAACACAAAGGCTCCCCCTTCAGTTGCAGCTCTCCAGCATGAAAGAAGCCCTGCAGGACTGTTACTGACAGAAGGGTTGTCTTCCACCATTGTCTTCAAGTGCCATTGCTGATCTCCACCTGCTTCCTGTCCTGGTGGTCCTTTGAGGTCATTCACTATGTGATGGTCATTTCTTTATCATGCTAGGGTCGTTCAGCTATCCAGTCCCACAAACCATCTCACCAGAGCACAGAACTGCTGACTAGCCGGACCTAAATCTGAAAGTGACCTCTGTACCTACGACGGCTAGACCTCTTTAATGGACCCAAGATACAGAGCGCATGGGCTCAGCGAATACAGGAGCTACCCAAGTGGTTCCTTTGTGGATCGTAGCATTGGCGGGTTAGTAAACATACCTGTTCTTACCACCCCTAACACCATAGGATTTAACGGGTATACATTCCTTGCCCTATCCGTCCCTTGACTGACCATGATCAGTGGAGTTCTGGTCAAGCATTCTTCAATGGCCTTCTCCCAAGGTGGTTGGATCGGGAGAGAGTTGTGAAGAACTTTTTTTCAGTTCTTCTACTACTTTGAGACACTTACGGAAACTGCCTGTTGGCTTTGCCAACTCTTGTTTAGACTCTTAAAAATACTCCTTGCCTTATGTTAGGAGAGATTTACTGCAGCTTTCCTTCCATCTTTATGGAACTCCAAACTTTTTGCTTTTATTTTTTATGCTGACCTGCCCTTTTTGTAGTGCAGTGAAGCATTAAGCTTCACTGCACTGACTTTTGCTCATATGTTATGGGGAAACTGACATGTCCTACAGGCTGTCTGTACTGGGAAACATTGTTTCTCTTAGTTGTATTATTGTGTTACTACGTTTGGTTACTTTGTATCACTTGTGGTAACTTTTTATCATTGTACAATACAGCTTACATTGCAATACTAACAAGAGGATTTTTGGTTACACTGGGTATGCTAAAAGGGTATGCTGGTGGCAGCAGTGACTTTTTCCAATATTGGAGACTTTTCGTTTTAGCCTTACTGTGTTTGGCTACTTACTGTGGCTAGTGTCCAAAACATGGCCGTGCCACATGTTTTTTCGCTTGTCCTTTGGCCATCTTTTTCTTTAGCCTTCTACCTGGCCTGCGACTCCTATCCAGCTGTGAGACCTGCAAAGAAAGCGAAGACCCGTCGGAAGGAGGCCTGGCTACCAACTTCTGCTGCTGTCCTGACGGAGCCCTGTCTTGCTGAAGATCTTTAGCAGTCCTGCGAAGGAGCTGCAACCTTGGGAGTGTAGGGAACAGCCATTCCTGACGTCTGCTCGGTACCCTTCAAAGAAGAGCCTTCGGGAGCATCCCGGGACCATCCTTTGGCTGACCAGCTCTGAGCCTGGGCTACTGTGCTGCCGATGTCACTGTTCTGAGTTTCGGCCTGGAATTTGAGGTTACTCGGCTGGCCCTGCAAGACTCACCTCTGCGGATTTTCGGCGCCCTAGCATCAAGAGGACCCGAGATAGGAGGGAAAGTCTGACCGCGGCAGTTGAATCCCTCTCCGTCGCTGTGCTGCAGGGACCACCATACGAAATTGCTTACCTGCGTCGAGGCCAGTCCTGAGAGGGGTGCTGCATCATTTTCTACCAAGTTCTTCACTCGAGAGTCCTTGCACCAGCAAAAGACACCAACCGGAGAACTACTAGAACATGCAACCCCTGCGAATCAAGGGCTGCGGCAGAAGGCGGGTAAAGAGAGTTCGGACCATCTTCCATCGACCTGCCAAGTCTTGGGAAGAATCGGAGCACGGGGGGGCAATTTACAGTGGTTCTTATCTACCCCTAAACTCCCATTATAAGTCTATGATCTTATAATAAACCTTATTCTAACAATATTGGCTTTGCCACTGCTTGCTCACACAAGATTTCTGAAAGTTGGGACTACTTCTGTTAGCTAGTTTTACTTGTACTCTGACAAGTAGAACCTTTCACTGGACTCAATTTTTTTCCTGCCTCACAAAATCTATGGAACTTTACCTGAACTATTTGGCAAAAGGCCCCAGACAACATAGCGCTGTACTTTTTAAGCTAGGGATCATTCTCTGTGGACCTTAAGTGCATAATATAACCTTACCTTTCCTTTAAAGGAGTCTGTGATGTATATTATGCCCTCTGATAAGTGAATGTATATATGTAATCTATTTATCTATTTTGCTAGTGTTGTGTGATAACTCTACCTGCCAGTAGTCATTTTTCTATAGTGTTTAGCTGATAAATGATAACTTTATTTTTATACATCCTGTCTAAATGTAATCTGTGATTCCCATTGTGTGAACTCATTGTGGACCCTTTAAAAAGCTCACCATCTCTGAACAACTTGGCCTAGACCACCTGTCAATGCTACCTGAACTAGTTTGGCTACAGCTCCCCAGAGTTGTCCCTGTCACAATATAGGTTGGCCTTATATACATCTGTCCTCCAGTATAGAAAATCGGTCCTAACACCTTATGAAAAGAACTGTCTTGGGACCAGTGACTCTATGGGCACTAGGACCCTTCTGTTCTAGCTCAGGAAGAATGTTTTCAAATATAGTGCTTTATTTTTTAAGGCTGTGGTTCCCTAGCCTCTTTCTCCACTGCATATTATTTCTCTAACCTTGGTTTTTACTTGCCTTGCACTTGCTTTGCTACACTACAGTGTCTGAGATTGTTTTAACTGGTTTTAAAGGAACGTGTTAGTGCTCTATAGCCAGAGCACCCCAAACGTGAATGTGTGTATAATAGTAGTGAATGTTTAGTGTAATACTTCCCTGTGGGTTTTAAGTGCTTCAAGTGTGTCTATGGTGTAAATAAATAAGTGGCTTTACACATTCTGCCCTGTGTGTACTTAACTGAACCTTTTACCACTCTCATACTCTCCGAATTCTAAGCATTGCTGCTCAGTCACACAAGCAAAACAAAAAGGTGATGGCTGGAAGGTTTTGAATTAATCATAACCACAGGCACAGCTCTGGACAACCCTCCAGACCATCGTTTTTCAGCTTGCCAGAAGGGGAAAGACCATATGCAAATCAGTCTTGGCCCAACCCCAAAAGAGGTATGTCCAGCCCGAACTGCTAGGTAACATCCCTTGTGCACGAGACCGCAAGCATCCCCAGACATGTTTCGGCCTTGATGGGCATCATCAGTGAGCTTGGGTCTCTATAACCAGCAGGCTTGGGACCCACGTCTGGGCATACCCGTCCCATTCGGGGGGACTTAAGCAAAACAAAAAGGTGATGGCTGGAAGGACTGTCCCTTGGGGGGCGAGGGGGTGGGAGGGCGCGCTTAATTTGCATATGGTCATTCCCCTTTTGTAATGGCTTGGCAGGTGAATGAACGATTGTCTGGAGGGTTTCCCAGAGCAATGCCAGAGGTTAGGATTCATTCCAAACCCTCCAGCCATCACCTCTTTTGTTTTGTTCTGTCACTCTATTCAGATCGTTTGGCCAGACATTAGTGTCTTTTCCTGTTCACCAGAATAGGGTGGCCTCTCGGAATCTGCCCTCGGGGCTGATTCTGAATATCATTTTAACACTAAGTATTTATGTTCTCTTTATGCAGAAGTTATGTTCTCTTTATGCAGAAGTTGGAAATCCCTGCGATGTATGGCATGACTCTTCCTGTATGCTTAGTGCTATAATGTATGTGTGCCGCAGTTGTTAGGGCTGCTAAGTATGTTGCATATTGATGGTGCAGCTATGCATGACATTATTATGTCGTGTGTGTGTGTGTGTGTGTGTGTGTGTGTGTGTGTGTGTGTGTGTGTGTGTGTGTGTGTGTGTGTGTGTGTGTGTGTGTGTGTGTGTGTGTGTGTGTGTGTGTGTGTGTGTGTGTGTGTGTGTGTGTGTGTGTGTGTGTGTGTGTGTGTGTGTGTGTGTGTGTGTGTGTGTGTGTGTGTGTGTGTGTGTGTGTGTGTGTGTGTGTGTGTGTGTGTGTGTGTCAGTCACAACTGTCATGAACCTGATTGTGCTTTCATATATATGCCCTCATACAACTTATAGTGTTGGCACAGCTGTGTATTCCTTGCTATGATTTAAGTTGATGTCGAGAAGGACTCAATGTAGCATCATTGGTAGTTTGCGTTACTAATGATGCCCCAGGTCGGGACACATTGAGGGTGTTGGAGAAGGTTAACCAGGAAGAAAAAGTTTTAAAAAACTCATTGTCCGGTTGGCACTTTAGATCTCATGGCAGAAGTTTCATATATTTCAAGCAATGTTCCCTCTAATTATTTTTCTCTAAGTGTGGAACCGGTTGCCTTTCGTGCACACTTTATTTTCCACGTGTGCAACGGACTAACGTGGTAAGCCACTTTGTGAGCATGCAAAGTTAGTGAGCTGCCATCTCCGATGCGAGTTTCGAAAGGAATTTCCCCTTCCCAACCACTGCAATTCTTTACAAATCTGTGTAAAAGGTGCATCATACAACAATTCTTCGAATTACATAGGCTAAAAAAAACAATATTATCTGTAATTATAAAGAGAACTCAACCAGTTCAAGATCTCACGATCTGCCACAGTAGCTAGCAAAAGTACTCCTGTGCAGAGAAGAATGTGTGCTTTATGCCACTAGAAAAACACTCATGTGTATAACAATAAACAATTATCGCTTTTCATAACTGATGTGGCTGTAAAGAAATAGGACAGGATACAATATTTGCAGATGGAATAATGGCAACTAAAAGGAATGTGTCAGAAAACATGCTAATAGGAATTCATGTGTCACTTTAAGTAATTTAGGGGCCAGGAGAACAGGACTCTCATAATTTGTGTACGGATGATAACTGCATCCAAGTAACTGCACCACAGAATATGATGATACAAATCCCCTAGATTCTGCTTACTAAACACATTACATTGTCCTGTGAGTTGTGACAGCACTTACTCAAACCCAGCCTTACAGCTAAGAGAAATATCCCTAAAAATGGGCCCATCAAAAACAGGAAACAATGAACACATAGGAGCCAACCCCTGCCTTCTATCAACAAAGCTCCACCGATATTTTTTCGAATCAGTTCCCAACACAGCAGTGACATAGGAAGAAACTATAATAATATTTCTGCCCAATCTCAAGATATTTTAAGGGGAAATAACATCTTTTAATCAGCATAAAGTATCCCTGTTGGCAAAGCGAATTATTTTTGTACTCCTGAAAAATCATTTCACTCCAAGTAGGAAGTAAATTCTTATCAGAGCCTTGCTTGTTACCCTGACATAGGAAGTAAAATGACTGAGCACATAATACAGCCTCTACTTTTGCCCGCCCTTCCTAACGACAACCTAGACAAAATTCAAAAAGAGCCTTACTGAGGTTTGTTATGGAGCCCGGTAGAAGAAGTTCTGAGGTTAATAGCATCAATGCTTAGAGGTACTACAGCTTGAGTGCATTCTTCTGTAACTAGCGATCCCTCTGTAATTCATTGTTATCAGTTAAACAAGTTGCAGGGTGATGCTAGAGTCAATATGAGCACCACACACCGTGGGTAATAATAAGCAGCGCTCAGATACCTGAGGCTCCGTAGCGCTATATAAATGCCAAATTATTATTATTAATGAAGAACACATGTTCATATTGAAATGCTATCAGCAGCCAGCATAGAAAGAAATAGAAGGTGCAGTTCTCTAGACTGTTACTAGAGTTTCCTATCCATTAGGAAACAAACACATTTCCTTGCCTGTAATGTACTGTCAAAACAACTCACTTGGTTTTTGAAAGTTACTAATTTGTTTATTACCCACAAGGAGTGGCTTCCTCTTCCCTTCGACCCTTACCCGCCGCCGCCCGACCCCCCCCTGCCTACTGTGCTAGCCTCCAAAACTAGTTAACAGGACACTGTTACAAGTGAGAGATAGCAGCAGCAATATACTCAATGGGATATTTGCATCCCTGTGATACTTTGCAAGCAAAATAAATGTAGTGCATCACCATGATATTATGTGCATCTTGAGAAAATGTAATGAATCTGCATGTACACAATTATATTGCAGTGAATACAAGAATGTTTGCAATTTACCCCACCCTTATATCATTAGGTAGGATTATACAACTGATAATTGAAACAGTTTTGTATAGCAGCAAGTTACAGAATTATTTGATAAGGCCTATGCCCAATGCAACTCTGAACAATTGGAAAGAATGCAGATTGTGTGAAAAGCATTCTATTTTCTGAATATCTCTTGCCCTAATATTATAGACTAGTAATACCAGCCATAGCCCATACCCATTATCCTTGCATGCCAAGTAAATGATATTGCAATGTTCCTCTCCAAGTATAGGGTAATGTTAGCAATGCTAAAGTAGCAGATGCTGAGCATGACACGTGTCTACTCAAAATCATTAGAGAGAAAATTCATATTTGAGTTGTATAATGCATTCACTTACAAGGGGACCACTTCAAAGCACTTGTGTGCCATATATACTAAGAATAGGAAGTATGGGATGAGGTTACACATCCAAGTAGCCTGCTTACTTACCGTCAGTATCAGATATTTGAGATAATAGTTTGTTACATAGTGTGGGTGATGCTTTTATTAATATTACTATTATTATTAGGGTCTTTATTGAGTGTGGACCTAGCTTTGGGAGCAACGGAACACTTTACAATCATAGGGTAAAGAACACAGTGAGGGAAGCAGAGAAGACGTGAGTGGGAGATAGTAGGAGAGGGCACGGATGGGCAATTTGCAGCAACAGATCCACAAGCAACCAGGGGAGGAGACAGTGGGGAGCAGATCAGAGAGTCTCAGGTATGTTGGGGAGTGGAGGGTATGTGGACCTATGTTTTACAGAGGAGCCATTACTTGAAGAGTACGTTCTTGAGCTCTTTCGTGAACCGTAGCCACGATAGTCTGATGTTGAAAGGAGGAAGTTCCAGAGTCTTTGGAGCATAAACAGAGAAGGCTGTTGGGCCGCGGTCCTCCGGAGATGCTGAGTTTCTCAGGCAGGTTGCTTGGGGACTTCAGGGTGACAGCCTTGTTGGTGATGCAACAGGATTTGAAGATGAAATTGGCTTGCAGCAAGAGCCAGTGCAGTTAGAGGAGGGTTGGGGGTGATGTGGTCGAATTTCCAGAGTCCTTTGAGTCGTGCTGCAGTATGCAGGACACATATCAGGTGTGCCAGGGTAGTTGCTGGAAGGCCTTCCAAAAGGGCACTTTTGATAAGGCACCATGAGTAACAGAAGGTCTGGTGCTTGAAGGTTATTCAAATTACAACAAGCCTAAAACAAGTGGATGTAGGTACAAGTCGGGTAACCTTTCACAGAGCCAAGAGAGAAAGACTCAAGGTTGTCTGGTAATATCAAAATATGTTCTGGGGCAGAGGGTAGAGTAAACGCATTGTAGGGTGAGGCATAGGAGCCATGGGTGGGGAGGGAACAGTATTTGGTTAATGTGTGCAGACTTATCTTAGCTTTTTCTATTCCTGTAGCCACTTTTTCATATTAGATTTTACCTCTTGTGGTTGTATTCTTTTTCTTTTTTTTTTTTAGGGGGTTTGGGTTTTTAAGGTCAGGCTTGCATAATAGTGTAATGTAAATGAGCTAGAATATCATGACTAGTTAGTTATTTTAAGAGAAAGCAAATATCAGGTAATTGCTGTGGCTTGTGCCTTATTGAATCTTGAGAAGGTGAGAATTGCCTGTGTACGCTGCCAAAAATCCTCTGAGCGGCACCCAGAAGGAAGCTGGGCAAGCGCACATGCGCACAGCTTAGAGGGAACATTGATTTCAAGTGTCAGTGCTTTAAAACCACTAGGGTGGTGATGTGCATAGTAAACAAGACTAATACCATAAATCAGTTATGTTGGAAATAAAACAAAGGTGTGTTTGCTGAGGCTGTCGGCTAAAGTATCAGCAGCATTTAGGCGTTAGAGGGCCAATGCCAGAATGTTTATGGCGTTTATTGGAACTTCTACCCAGAGGTGACCCAGAGGTGACCAAACAATGTCTTTGTTGATGATGATGTTGATCAAGGGCAAAGCGCATGGCTCACTTTGAATAATAGCTGTAAATGTTTGTTCTGCTCTCCCGCCCATTTCAGTGGGACCACCAGAATACCTACTGACTGCTAGGTGACCAGGACATGCTTTTTGGGAGAGGGTTCTTTTTGAGCCCCATTCCCTGACTCAAATCATTTTATTTTGCGGCACTGGTCAGTCCTTGTGGTTTTTCAGTGCAGGGGGGGGCCTGCCCCCCCACTCAGTCTGTTGTAACACTACTGCATCCCTTAGGGAGAATAGTGTTGGGAAATGTTCATTTTCCATTCTTTTTTGATTATGGGTACTTTTCCCATAGTACGTTGGACCGAGAAGATAGCTCAGGGGAAATGCAGTTTGTCCTGGAAGCAAGACAAGGTAGACACAGGTTTGAATCCCACTCCCGCACTTTGGATCTGGTCTCCAGTGTTAAAGGCATGGTCTAGTAAAAAATTTGATTTAAAAAATAGATAGGCAACATAAAAAAAAAAATACTAGCATTCTCTTTTTTAAAACTTCCTATGTAAAATTTTGAGCTATTCAAGCTCAAAATTCGCAAAAGCAAGCACATGGGCGCATCCATTTTGTGAAATGGATGCCCTCCTGTGCTGGCTTTTGCTTTTGCGGCACTAATGAAGGAAAAGCCAGCCAGCTGTAGTAAACAAAAGCTACCGCTGGGTGGCTTTCCCTTCATTAGTGCTGTACGCGGAGGACGTGGACGGGAGACCAGAGCAGGAAAGCTGCAGCTGAATCTCGGTAAGTGCTATTTATTTTTTTAAAAAAATAAGCACTAGCTGCGTTTTTTTTTTTCTAAGTTTTCCGGGCTGGAGGAGCCCGGAAAACTTAGAAATAAAACTGCAGCTTTAAAAACGTTGCATTTATGTTTGCGGTCACTTTTGAAGCGACCGCAAACATAAATACAACGTTATTGTGTTGGAAAACGCTGCGGTTTTTCTTTCCAAGTTTCTCAGGCTCCTCCGGCTCGGAGGAGCCTGAGACACTCGGAAAGAAAAAACGCAGCGTTTTCCAACACAACCGCATTGTGTTTCTGCCTGAATCTGCTTTCCCATTTGGGGCTCTCGGGCTCCCCACGGGGAGAACGAGAGCCCCAAATGGGAAAGCAGATTCAGGCAGAAACAATGCGGCATTGCGGAAAACAACCGCGTTGTTTCTGCCTGAATCTGCTTTCCCATTTGGGGCTCTCGGGCTCCCCATGGGGAGCCCGAGAGCCCCAAATGGGAAAGCAGATTTAGGCACAAACAACGCAGCATTTAGCATTTCCCATTTGGGGCTCTCCGAGAGCCCCAAATGGGAAATCAGCTGTAGGCAGAAACACTACGCGGCATGTAAACACAACCGCCGGTTGTGTTTCTGCCTGCTGTGGCTTTCACTTTGGGTCTCCGGTGCTCCCCGGGAGCACCGGAGACCCAAAGTGATAGCCACAGCAGGCAGAAACACAGCGCGGTTGTATTGGAAAACGCTGCGGTTTTTCTTTCTTTCATTAACCTCCACCAACCCACTTGATGTTAGTAATTC
The DNA here is from genome assembly GCF_040938575.1 of Ambystoma mexicanum. Classification (NCBI taxonomy): domain Eukaryota; kingdom Metazoa; phylum Chordata; class Amphibia; order Caudata; family Ambystomatidae; genus Ambystoma; species Ambystoma mexicanum. The sequence continues at coordinate 987,850,913 of NC_090925.1, forward strand.
CTCCTCCAATATTCTCTCCCCAACCTGCTCCACACCAGCTCTGGCTCCACCTTCTTCTCACCCTCTAAAATGTTACTAGTTCCCCACAATGTGCTCCTTCAGGCTCCTCCTCAGGGCTCCCTCTGCGACCCAGCCCCCTTCAAACGCTGCCTGCACTCCTCTCCAGCCACCCAAAACTGATTTGATTTGGAGCATCTTTTATATAGTGGTCTGGCCCCTCCACAGGGCTTGTCTTCATGGCAACAGGTTGCAGGTGTCACTCTAGGAGAATTTTCCACTGCGATTGGCTGCAGCAGCTTCCTTCTGGTCCCTAGGGGTTGGGCTCAGTAAGACCGATGCTATAAGAGGCGGGGAAGCTATCTTGGGCTTCAGTAATGTTGCCTGCAGATTTCATTTGCATAAATGTGCAAACTTTATATGAGAAAAGGCACGAAATAAAACAATACACTTACAAGTAAGTAAGCTGTGTAAAGTAAATGTAACCCTGTAAGCAACAGCCTCAAATTGAAGAGTTCTTAAGAATTTAATAGAGAGTTTTACCTAGAAAGGAAAATGCAATCACGGGTAAGTAAAACACTTTTCCTATCTAGGCAAGAAAGTTTGGAAAGAGACTGGGGGTGGGGAGAGGCCCATATGTGTGAATTTGAATAGTGAGTTACCTTCTGCAAATGTGCCCAAATGGGCAGTTTCAGAGGTTCAAGTAGAGCTAAGGTGACAGAAGACCTTTACTGATAAAAAGGTAACCCTGAGAAGAAGTGTACAATGAAGAAAGGATTTGCTGGAGAGTTACCTAGCAGGCAGTTTTCAGAAGTGGTCACTGTGCACTTTGTTTGGCAACCATCTTGTTTGTTTGTTTTATTTATTTCTATAACGCACCTGACCCAGAGGTATCTGGGTGCTTTTGAATACAGTGAAAAAGTTAGGCATAAGCAGGTAGTCAACATTACAGTTGCAACAATTGCAATTATAGAAATAGACATAATAGTAATGCAGTTGTTACAGAGATAGTCATTTGAAACAAGATACAAATTTAGATTGTAGCGATGACACTAGTGCGAGAGGGACCGGAATACCCTTTGAAAGGAGGATTATTTGAGATTCTGTGGTTCAGAGGTCCAAGAAAGGACGTGAAAGGCCAAGAAGCGTTGGTCGGCAGTAGCCAGCGATGCAGGGTTTCTCGTTCACCCTCGGATACAGGATTCAACTTCTGCAACTGGGGGTCGGCTCCAAGACCCTATAGAAGATTTTTTTTAAAAGATCATCTTGTCTTGCAGCGTTACACTGGAGTGGGCATCCACGGAAGGGTTGGGAGTTGAGTTTGGCTGTGCGGTTGCAGGGCAATGGGCAGAAGGGGCCCCTGTAGCATCCCAGATGAGGGAGATGGTACAAGAGCACTTGCCTTATGTCCTGGGATGAAGAAACACTTGCAAGAGGGTCTCATTGTTTGGCTTGAAGACCTACGTGACTAGCCCTTGTCCCATTTGATGTGTGGGATGAGGTGGACATATTTGGCCCCTGGATGCCTGCATTTCAGGGCTGTGCAGTAGTCTGCCTGAAACCAGTTCTCACTGACATATGCAGATGCCTCTCTGGGGTAGTGTGGATTGATGTCCTTTGTATGAGAGCCCTTCCTAATTGTATGGGTGTGTTCTAGGGGAGGACAGGCTGACCACCCCTCTGTTTGTTTGAATATTACTTGGTGTGTGCTTTGTTTATTCCCTGCCTCTTGAGAGGGATGGGAGACCTTATCCACCCAGCTGGTCTGCTGCTAGAACCCTGCACCAGCATCTTTTGTCTTTCCACCAAGTCCGATGGCAAAGCTCTAACTCTCCAAGAAGAACATAAGGACCTGACTGCAACACTCCTTCCCTGATCCGATGGGGACAACTGGATCCCAGCTCCTCCTCGAAGGCTTTGTCTCCCTGAAGCTGCTGTCTGTGACTGCAGTGCTGGACCCAGAAGTGGGTGCCCTTTCGCTGCCATGACTCTGAAAACACTCTATGCTGAACCAACCAGAGAATATTCATGACCAGATATCAGGCACACACCCTGGTTCCATCTCCTGTGACTGGGAAGCTCCATTGGGCTTTGCTGCTTCCAATCCTGCAACCCCAAGGCCAAAGTCACTTTCCAGTTCTCCTTTCGTGGTTGGCTCCTCTCTAGTGGGACTTCTTTAAACTTTCAATGTATGTGCTTCCTTGGGGTCTTTCCAAGCCAACCCCATCCTTGGAAGCATATCCTGTGCCCCAGGACGACGTTGGAACCCTGCATTGATGACTAGCACGGACAACAGCAAACTCACCTTCCAGCTCCTCTGGCCCCAATCCTTCAAACTGGGGGTCACCAAGTTATGTATAATCTAACTTCCTAAGGGTCTTGGAATCACTCCTGCACTGGTGTGACATCACTGGAACCTTTGGTAGTTGTTGAGCAACGTGCACAGAAACCACCAACCACCTGCTGCAGAACTGCGTTTTCGATCCCACCGTATTGGCCACTTAAGCCTCTGGTGCTGCAGCCAAGTCGTTTGTGTATTTCTTCCTCTCTGGGTCTCTTATTCATCAAGGCTCTCCTGGTCTCCAGTGGTGCTTACTCCCCTGGAACTCCAGGAACTGCTCCTTGGGTGCACTTTCGCACAAAGGTAACTTTCCTAATAAAGACTGCCCTGGTTCAGACTACTGGTCATACTGAGTTTCTCTAAAACATGCTTGCCTAGATAAGAAAACTGAATGCATACATGTTAATACACTTTTATTGATATTGATATTGATATTTTATTTGTATCACGCTCATATACATGTTTGAGAGCGCGACGAGGCAAGTGAGGGGAACAAGGGAGAACAAAATACAACTAGGCCCAGTCACATTGAGAACGCACAAGTGCAGGGCAGAGGGAAGGGGGAGGGGAGTGGGGTAGTGAAAAGTGTTCTGCATAGGAATGGAAAACAAATGGTAGTGCAGCCAGAAAGTGGCAAGTGCCAAGTTTAAGGCTCAGACACCGGGTGTCTGATAAGTGCAGGGAAAGGGGTAGAGGGGGGCTGTAGGGTAACAGTTACAGACCCAAAGTGCATGGGTTGCCAGGAGGCAGAGCGGGTGCAAGAGAGGTTGGGAAGTACCTGAGCTTGAAATCAGAGGGTAGCCAGGTGCACGATGCCTAAGTAGAACAGATCAACAGGGGAGAGGAAGAAGAAGGCAGAAGCAAAGAGGAAGGTCTTGTGGTGCTTCCGGAACCCGAGATGGTTCTCCTCAAGATTCAGAGTGGCAGGGAGGCTATTCCAGAGGGAGGCCCCAGCCGAAGACAGAGATCTGCCCCAGCCGAAGACAGAGATCTACCCCAGCACGTTTCTTTGAGAAGCGACTGACCCTGAGGCAGTCCGAGGTGGAGGAGAGAAGAGCTCGAGAGGGAAGGTATTTGCAGAGGGAGAGTTGAAGGTATTTTGGACCCGGGCCCCAGAAAGCCTTATGGACAATGCAAAGGGTCTTGAATGTAATCCTTGCAGCCACTGGGAGCCAATGAAGAGATTTCAGTGCTGGAGAGATGCGATCCCAGGGCTTGAGACCCAGGACAAGTGTCGCAGTCCTGTTCTGGATGAGTTGCAAAGGGGCGAAGAGTAGAAGCAGGTGAATTTAGAAAGAGGCTGTTGCAGTAATCCAACTTAAAGAGAACCAGGGCTCGAGATACAGTGAGCTTCTTGGGGAAGGAGAGGAAAGGCAGAATACCTCTAAGGAGGTGCAGTAGGAAGTTAGACTTTTTAGAGACATCAGAGATGTGGGCAGAAAAGGAAAGTGTGGAGGAAGATGGTCCCGAGGTTCTCCGCCTCGCAGGTGGGGGTGGGAGGAGGGCCAAGGGAGGCAGTTTTGTTTTCTTGGAAGGCCCACAATGAACTCTAGACAACTCTTCTTGAAAATGTTTCTACTTACCTGATGTATTGTGGTATCTTTTGTTTTACGTTTACCTACCTGCAAGTGTAGCAGTTTTTCTCACCCATAAATTATATTTGTATTTAAAAAGTGTGCACTCTACTTGCTAACCATGCCACTAAACCTCATGAGAGTTGGGCCTGGGATTCTGTGTCACGACTGCTACAGGGAGAATCTGGGGAGCTTGGGGGACTCACTAGCAGCACTTAAGTCATGAAGATGCACCTAATGGCCCTGGTAACAGGGCCTAGGGAACATCTCCCTAACAGGAGGAAGTATTGCTACACCAATTACTTAAATGGGTGCAAGGGTCTCCCCCTGCATTGGTAGCCTTGACGACTAACCAGTGCCCCAAAATGAATTTGGTTAGGTAAGGGAATAAGGTTTAAAAGCACTGCACTCCCAAAAATGGGGTCCGGGGCTCAAAACAGCCTGTAGAAATGCTGGGTCCCTATAAAAGTAAATGGGAACTCTTAAAAGGTAAAGAATTCCTATCATATATTACAACAAAGTTCCATTCGTATAACATTAGAGCTGGTCCTATCGCAGTAAGAACCAAAGTTATGCCTTATTACTTGTTTGCCAATCACACTGTTACCTCCAAGCTTGCTTCCTGGCCCTATATACTAAACCAAAACAACAATTTTTTTCGGTCTAATTTCGAAAATATTTTTTCTTTCTTTGCACTTTTTATATGCGGTGGAAGACCCCCCTCACCCGGTTGTGCACCTCCCCAACAGCCCCCCCACCTTTTGTTATACCCAACCCCCATCTGTTTATTGTGTAAAAAGGTGCCAAAAAATCGAACATTTCGACCACAGAAATTTGCTATTTTATTTCGTCCCGTTTTGGGGGCGGGGAATTACCTGTTTTGTTATGTTTCAAGTTTGCATCTAAACGGGAGATGTATGTTGACAAGGTTGTGTGGTCCCATTTTTACGCTTGCTGTTTTGACATTACCAAGATACCTTGAGTAGAGCAAGTTGATGTTTCCATCGTATGTAGTCTTCATGTCGAGCTTTTGCCATCCTTGATTCAAATGAATCCTTCAGCTTCAGAGTACACAGCCACCCTAATTAAGTCCAAGCTGTTCATTGATGTATTAGCCTTCTTAGTAGAGGGCACACCAAACCCAAGCTGTCTACAAGTTCAAAAGCACTTTTGATGCTCCTTTTGCATTTCTCTTATGGTACAGGTCTTGCATGTGAAAGTATAGCAATTCTACGTTTGGGCGTGTGGTGGGAGCAAATGGGCTGGTTATTAATGTGATTCAGTTGGACAGTGTGCTAATGCTGCCATCTCGCACATTTCTGAAACTTAACAGTATTGTGTTGGTCTGATGTGTTTTCAGGATACAGGGCTGTGCCTTTGAAGAACAACTTCAGCGAGGATCTGGAATTGGCCACTCTCCTTGTTAAGCTGGATATTTTTCCTGCCAAGGTAATGATTGTCTCTTTTCAGAGCCTCTTTCCTCATCTAACAGAGGAAGAGAATCATTTGAAGGGTACAACCTGTGGTTTGGGTTATTGTTGTCTATTTACCGCCATCTCACTTGGTCATATGCGCACATACGCATCATTTTATATCCAATGCGCTTTAGCACGCATGGTCGATGTAGTATTCTGTTTGCAAATTGCTGGCACATGACAAGGATCATCTTGGAGTGTTTAGACTTTCGACTCCTGTTTTTTCTGCTTTAACAGTTGAAAGGACAGGGCCATACTCAAAGAAATGTATAATGCTGGAGAAGAAAAACGACCTGGTGGGTTATTGGCAGCAACGAGTATGAGTCCTCGCTTGCTACATGACTAATGGGTCTTCTCGGCTCCCATCTTGTCTGCAGGAGCGCTCTGGTGTCTTAGTTCGGGTAGCACGCAGTACTGACGGACGTGTGGTGGCATCAGACAATAGGGAGGGACATCTTTGTACAGATTGGGGCCATCTTCTTAGCAAATGCCCCTGCATCAAGTTTGGCTGCATGAAATTGATGTTGCAAGGCTGGGCAATTGCTTCCATACTTGTGTAGGAATGGAGTGGCCTCATAACATGTCTTCATGGACACACTCCTGCTGTAACTATGGCATAACGTGTCGGATTATGACATGTTCCTCTGCTAGGTGCTCCAGCCTCTGCATGCTGGCACCAGGAAACATTTGATTTTGCACTACTCGGTCTACAAATCAAAGAACGGACGTGATGCAAGTCAGTCTCCTGAGTATCCATAACACTGCTGAGATGTGACGGAATAACGTTGGCATAACAGTGGCCTGAGATTAGTGGTGTACCAAATAGTATATTTAGTGTTTGCCCGAATACCATATACTTTGCCAAGTAGTCGGCCGAATATGAAACAAAATAGTTGTTTAATTTAATAAATCATGTTTTAGACTTCACAAACACACTTTATTTTATTTTTAAAACACTTTTCTAAAAATACTATTGTCTGTGTTGCCACGTTTTATTTATTTCTCTTCATCTTAATCAATATATCATCCTGATTTAAACATACAAGCCAGAAAATAATTAACAAGAAAAACAGGAAGGGATCAAATGTATGGATGGAAGACAGGAAAAGAATAACCATGCTAAAATCATTTTACCTCCAAACCTAACCGACAATACATTCCAGCATATAACTCCTCCTCTATAACACAGGTTACACAATGACATGTACAGCACCAGAAGGCGCACTAAATGTCCCTTACCGCCACGATATACCAACATAACTCTCCACACTCCTTAAGTGCTGCTCTGACAGACAACCACCAGTGGTCGAAGTGTACAAAAAGAAGTAGTGGAACTATGTTGCCTGCTGGCCTGCCTCCGCCCTCCACAAACCCCATTGCTGCACCCCCTCCCACATACAATCCAAACCCCCAAACAAAACACACCTGCTATTTAAGGGAATGTTCAGTGCAGTGCACTGAAGGTCAAGCTTCAACTTCTTCCTACACTTTTATTTTAAAACAAAACCATTCCACAACGGTTTCTTTTTAAAATAAAAGTATAGGAACAGTGAAAATTAAAAATAAAAAGTATAGGAGCACCGCTCCCGACCGCTCCCGCACACTTCGACCTCTGACAACCACGCAGTTACCTTAGCAACCTGGAGTGTGCATTAACCCTGCTCCAGGCAGATCACAAAATATCTAAAACGTAGATAAAAGGGAATCCTGACGTTTCAGATCGGCACGCATCAACATTGTAACAAAGCCACCTTGCCCTGCTTCACCTGCTACTAAACGAGTCCCCAACCCCACCTCCCGGGCCTACATCTTGCAGTTGCTGAACCCTCCTAGAAATCATGAAAATGGCAGAAACCACGCTATTCCAGATTCAATAACTAGCATGAAAAGGCATAGAAAATAAGTGTCAGTTGTTTTGGGGGGCAGAACTCAGGACAAGCCAAGCAAATTTAGTGACTAGCTGCAGGGGAGGAAATGAATGTTGTGTCTGCCGCGATCCCCTCACAACACACAAATCTCTGGTGCACTGAATTGCTGGTGAGACTAATATCTCTGCTTGTCAAATCAACTGATCTGGGACTGAGAGGTACAGTGCAATAACAATGCAATACTGGGCACTAACAGAGGAGCATGTGGATGCACCAATTTGCCCATAAAATAATTAAATCTGCTCCATCGTCTTTTTTTCAACCTGTGTGAACTTAATCACTTATGTATTCCAATTGTTGCAGTTAATTCGGAGTGAGATTCAATTATTTGCCTAGGATCACACACCATGGCACAACAGTGAAGATGGGATTTTAACCCGCTGTGAAATGTAAGCACCTGACCATTCATCTTGCAAGCTTTGCTTGGTACAAATATTTAAGTTTGGTATTTCTAGGCCAACAATGGTGCTTTCTTTTACTGCAACACGCGGAGCGCCGCCATCCTGTAAGAATCCAGAGGAATCGTGGTCACACAAGAAAAATAAGGTGGGCTAACAAAAGAAGCCTATTGTTGGATATTAATTAGTTCAGTCCAACTGGTGTGGGGCTAGACAAGACTTATCTCTTGTTATTAGGTAAGCCACCTTTTAATATAGGCCTGTACTATAAAAGTTGGTAGTGTGACTGAGCAGCCAGGCTTATCTTAAAAGGGGTAATGAGAGCTGTACAATGCAATCAGTAAATACAAATATCCAGGTAAATACACACTTAAAGTTATAGAATACATTATTTATTTATGCACAAAGATATTTAAAGCATTCTTTAAAAAGCAGTAATTAGCTATAACATTAATCCCAAGTTAGGATTCGATTTAAAAAGTGAACAGTACAGCAGGTGAGTAATTCATTCATATGTTAGACATGTTCCAGCACCGGAGGTGATGTCATTTGAGGTCAGTATAACATTTATATAGTATCACCTTTGCAATATTGATTTTTTGAGGAAGGAAATGCGAGGGTTAGATCAGGACAGCCTGATGGGTTATTAGAACAGTTAGATCCTCCCAAAGGGATGCATGCAGTCTATTATCCCAGCATTAAAGTGTTCAACATTTAAAACCTGTGAGTGAATAAGCACTGCCAAAGCCAATAGATTCATAAGGAGGCCTTTAGGGAGCCAGAACAGACAAAGACAGTGGGCAAAGTCAAAGGTCTGATGCTCTTCTTCCTAGAAATAGGTTCTTAAATAGTCAGTGTTGAAAAGAGAAATCACAGCAACTCAAGGGGAGTCACCTTTTAGAAAGCACAAGCTGTAAGGCCAATGCAGGGAAGTTGAGGTCAACTTAGTGTAGGGTTAAATCGCACTCCCAAAGATAGGAAGCACCCCAAATGGCAAAAGGATGAACTACCCCAAGCCCCACAGTACCTTTGAAATGAAGAAGTTGGTCCAGCTGGTTACCTTCACGATGCAATGCAGTAGACCCTTGTTCCTGGTGACGAAAGGGAGGATGTCTGGTGGGCTCCTGCAGCAGCACTCGAGAGAGGGACTCTGCAGCAATGGATTTCCGTTGATTCAGTGTCTCTTTGTGGTTTTGGTGGCTTTTTCTTAGCGCCAAAGAAGAACGAAAAGCTCTGGTTAGGATTTCCTTGATCCCTTGGTCCTGGACTCTGGTGAGGGGACTCTGAATGTGGATTTTTTGCTTCTGTAGGGTCCTCTGGACGCCCACGAAGATCTGTCTGGATTCAGACTTCGGAAGACAATGCACTCACATGTGGTCGAGGTTCCCTGGGTACTAGTCTTCTGCATCCTTGGAAAGTCGCAGCAAGTCGGTGGTTGCGCCAAAATAGTTTGTCTCGAGGCTAGTTGGTCCCACCAGCCTAAGGGAGGAAGTCATCCTTTACAGGTTTTCCCTATCGATTCAAAAATAGGGTCAGCGCAGCTGCAAGGCTACACAGGGCACTTTGCAGTCCAGGAGGGTGATGCTGGCATCTTCTTTCGTCTTCTGCTTCGGATGTTGTCCTCCAGTGGTTGACTCTGCTTCTAGTCCCAAAAACCTCACTTTTTATGCAAGTTCCAATTCATTCACAGCTCTAGGCTATCAATCACACAGCAGGGTGGCTGTCCACCAGGACAGCCAGCCGGCCAACTGGAACTGGTTTCACTCAGGCACACCTAGCGACAAGGGACAGGGAAGTTTCGGGACCCTCCCTCAAGTCCTGCCTTTCCAGACACACTGGAGCCTGGGCGAGATTCAGGACTGAAGCCTGCCAAAGGCAAACTACACAAAGGACTGAAACCTGATGCAAACAGAGTAAAAGCCCAGAAGAGATGGAACAAACAATAAATGGCGAAAAAAAGAAGACAGAGGCCATTTTGAGAAAATGGTCACGCTTGTGTCCAGTGTAGCTGAGGTATCAGCCTCCAGATACATGTCACTAGGTAATAAAAAAGGAACCACTGCCACCAGCCATTCAAGTGAGTTAGTCGAACACATTTTTACATGAGGAATGAGTATCAATCATTGCTAGGTTTCTGCTGTCAGGCAACACTACTGAAGTGCCAACAAGTTTAGACACAGGGCAGGCGCACTGAACAATATTCACTCTCTTTTCTCCATCTTTTAAAGTTTACTTGCAAAATACACACACTGCAGCAACCTGGCATGTAAATCCTCAAAGAAACATGTAAAGCCAAAAGAATATAATTTCAGCTTTATTTTTCACATAGTGAAAGGAATACTATAAAGTCCTAAAATGCAAAATAATGCAAGCCTGAAACATCTCCTATTTAACACTACAGCACTTTCACCACTTTAAAATATACACTAAACAAAAGGGGTGCCGTAAACTCGGGTACAGGGAGTGCGCCAAACTTACAGCTTGCTGTTACATGACGTTAATAACATTTGACTATCGAATTTGCATTACAAGCGAAGAGACATCAGGTCTATAAATGAATCTGTGAAAGAGGGTCTCCGTTCTGTTACCTTAAATCATTTGTAAGAGGACACAGCTATTCTAGGTAAGTGGTGCTGTTTGGCGTCTTTCAGTTCGAAATGTTCAGATGATCACAAATAAGAAAGCCTTTGCTGATAACAAAAGAAAAATGTTAGCAAGGTCGTTAAGGATGTCGTGAAGGTGCTGCCTTCAAAGCCCCAGACTACGCTGTGTGGGTCTCAATCGGGCAGTGCTTGCTCATCCAAGCCAAACATATTCTGAATTTGGCTCGGGAGAAACAAAATACATCTAGGACGCTTTTTGTGAGCCTTATAACTAAATGTAAGCACTTCCCAATAAAAATGAAGCATAACATTCATTTCTATTACACTCCCATCTCTGTAATGAAGGAAATGGATATTGCAAATCCCAATGTGAATCACACACGGTGCAATCCGTTGCTAGGTCCAAAGGGGTTTAGTTGGCAAGTGAGTTTTGAACCCTCCTTGCAGCTCATGTAGCAATGCATAAATGGCTTCTGTCCGCTTGTGCGGGCGGATTTCGTAATAATCGATTCGTTTCAAGCCAGCATGAAAGTACATTATGGCTATACACCAATACGTCTCGGGAGGGTAGCTCAGGGGCAACTTGCTCGCCTTGGAAGCAAGACGACACGAGCAACACAGGTTCGATCCCCGGGTCCGCGCTTAGAAACCTCTGGGTATTAAGCGCATTATAAATAACCAATCATATCATCATATAGTATTTGAAGGGAGAGAAATAATGCACAGCAAACACACTATTTCCGCTTCGTGCCCCTTCTACGCCTTCCAATGGCATGAAAATGTCCCTAAATGTTAGGCATGGATGCTAATGCCTTGCTTTTATGCCTCATCTTTGTCAGGACATAGAAAATAAACCCAAATGTTCAATGTCAGTTTCTTTTACAACCTATGCTGTATATTTGCCTTTGAGTTCCTGATCCTGGGCACAAAGCAAAATAAGTAAAGCGGGAATTCATGATGGAGCAATACTTTTCCTTTTTTGCTCCATATACTCTATCTTTACAAATATAGGCACACACAATGGAGCAAATAACTGCTATTCTATCACCAAATTACACTTTTCTTATTTTACATGGAGTTCAGAATCAGACCCCATGGTTGTTAAATTGCATCAAATGAGAAGGCAAACTATTCGGCAGAAGCCAAAAACCAAGAAACTGTTCGGCCAGAGCGAATAGCTTTTTTTCATCTGGAAGTCGGCCGAATAATTACTCAAAGCCAAAGTTTGGTACATCCCTATTTGAGATTCGTGTGACTGATGAACAATGACACTGTTGTAACATGGTTCCGATACTCAATGGAATATATGGCATTGCGCACAGATCTGTCACTCTGACTCATCTGTACTGCAGACTTGTCTCGAGTGACTGTTTAACACTGATACAGGTCCAGAAATCAAGTGTTTTTTTTTACACTGCTGTAATATAGGCCTAGAACTATATTGCCCCTGTGGCATTGCTTTAGGACAGGTCTGACACTATACACATGTCCTGGAAACAAGCAACTTTATGACGCTGACACTGCAGTGACCTGGGTCTTGTGTGAGTGTATGACACAGCTGTAATACAGGGCTAAACCTAAAGTGGCTTTATCACAATGGCGCACCAAGAGTCTTGGGCTTCAGTGACTGACACTCTACATGTCAGGCACTGCTGTAACATTGACCTGGAACTCGAGTCATTGTACTACACTGCTGACACAAATCCAGCACTCAAGCAACATAAACACACTCCTGTAAAATTGGTCTAGCACTTAAGTGATTCTGTGACCATGCTGTAAAAAAGCAACCAGGTGAGGTTAGGACAATCGACTTCTAATACCTTCTCGTTTTATCACTTACAGCTGGAGAATGGAGACTTCAACTCCTTTGGTGTGATAACCCAGAGAGACCGGAGCAGTGATTCCATAGGCACACCACAGGGAAACCGAAACAGAGAGGGCTCCTTAGACTCTCGTTACCAGCAGCAGTTTGATGACTTCCGCGTCTCCCAGGAGCAGCTGGCCGATCATTTTGAAACTCGGGAGCGAAGGTAGGACTTGCTCTCTCTCTCTCTCCCACTCCCTTACCCTCCCACCTCTTTCTCCCCCCACCCAGAGGGTAGCTCATTGTAAATAGCAATAAAAGTAAAATGTTAATTAAATGACCTTGCATAAACAATTGTCCAGCTGCTGCCGAATTAAATACTTTTTTTTATATTACATTGTTTATTTTAAGTACCAATAATGAACAAAGGTAAGATGTAGCAAAAGTAATACAAAACACTGTCAAACACATGGCAATATCAGGCGCGCTTGCCACATTTTAGAAAAGGTGGGGAAAAAAAGATATCTCAGTGGTCTTGCTTTCCCTTGACGCGGAGAAAGCTTTCAATCGGGTCGAGTGGTCCTTCCTCTTTCTGGTTCTGGCAAAAATGGCCTTTGGCCTGAAATGTATAGATCAAATTAAGGCAAATTACAGACAACCGTGAGTGTGACTGCTGATAAACTGACAACGCTTGCATCCCATCTCTCTTCAACGCGGGACCAAACAGGGTTGTCCCTTCTCACCATTGTTATATGCTATATGCCTTGAACCCTTCCTTGCCAGGGTCAGACAGACTGAGGCCATTCAAGGAATAGACTTCAGAGGGGTATCACACAAAATCATGGTGTCTGCTGATGACGTGCTATTGTTTGTGTCCGCTCCAATAAATACCTTGGTAGCTATGGAAACTGAGTTAGGGAAGTATGACTCTGTAGCAGGCTTGAAAATAAACCATATAAAATCGGAAATTTTGAATCCCTGACTTCCACCTAAAACAGTGCAATCCCTGAGATCACATACACAATTCGACTGGGCGCAAGAAAGGGTTACACTTTTGGGTATTACCATAACACCTACAATTACCGGGCTGTATGAAGCAAACTAAGGAAATTATGGGGCAATTAGCCAAATGGGGGCTGATAAAAGTATCTTGGTTAGGTCGAATCAACACTGTAAAAATAGTTATCCCCCCAAAAATACTTACATTTTTTCAGGCATTACCAATTCGGGTACCAATCTCCCTTTTTTTTTTTTTAATTTACACACAGCAGTGTCTGATTTTATATGGAACAATAAGCCCCCGCGCGTGGCATTGGATGTTTTAATGACAACCACAAATAAGGGAGGATTGGGTCTGCCAGACGTACATAAATTCTATCAAGCAGCACAAATTCGTAATGTAAGAGACTGGTGGTTAGTAGACACAGGAAAGCGATGGTTCCAGATGGAACGTGCAATAGGGGGCACGCAACTTGGGGATACCCTATGGTTTGGAACGTGCAATAGGAGACACACAACTTGGGGATACCCTATGGTTTCCTAAATTGGATCACTCTCCCAACATTCATAAGAGCAGGATCACAAGCTTAGTGGAAGAAGTTTGGGACACAGCAGTTAAGCAATATGAAGTAACCACCATCAGGTAAGTTGTAATGTGGGTTTATTGATTAGATAAACAGTAGATGGAAGAATACCGGGACATCCACACCCCGCCAGTACAGCAGCTAACTGTCAACTGTGGAATCCCAGAAGCCTCACGCAGCCAACGTTCCAGGAACCCTAAAGGTTCCACTATGATCTCATAACCCACCCAGGAGCACAGAACCCCATCCTCTGGCCACAGACCCAAGATAAGCATAGTCCCAGCGCCTACACCCAAAGAGAGCACAAATCATCCCGAACTCAGATTATGACACTTCGAAGGGATTGTGTCCTCCGACGTATTCCACATCTACGACATGTAATGTCCCCAGCTGTACACTTCGGAAACTTTTCAGCAGAGGGCGTCTTGCGTCGATGGCGTTGATCTGATGTCCCTCGAGGGCCTACCTGGTGGGTCGACGTCACCGGATGTAATATATAGGACGCACAGCGCCCGTTGCCTCAGTTCCGTTTTTTCCGACAGCGAATGTGTATAGCTTCGTGAAACTTGGCGCCTCGTGGATTCATCGATCTCTTATGTCTATTTCTTCGAACCCTCCGACTCCAAGGTCTGGGTTCAAGACTTGCCGGGACTGCAGGTCCAAGATGTCGTTGACTGACCCGCACCGTATTTGCTTATGGTGCCTGTGTGAGTCGCACGACACAGACGACTGCTCCAAATGCCAGTCTTTAACAGCCAAAGCCTTGCGTGAAAGAAGGGGAAGCTCTGTGGTAAACCCTTGAAGTCCCATAAGTCCGGATCGAAGTCTAGGGTTTCCACCGACAACTCGAGGGGCGACTCCCTGCGTCAGTAGGAAGCTCGAGGTTCTCAGTCCCGGAGTGGTTCCCGCCATTCCTCGTCCTCGCGACACTCTCGGAAACGCCAGCACCAGTCGCCTTCCCCGTCCTCTTCGGAGGATGACACTGTGTGTAAGGTAGCCTGTCCCACAAAGTCCTCGACTCCGGAGGAGTGGGCGGCTTTTAAAGAACAAATGTTGATTTTCCAGTCGCAAGGCACGGTTCCTGTCACGCCTTCTCACAAAGCCGGCAGAGAACACTCTCGATCCGCGGCTCACACGCCCTCGGGCTCACGCCGCGATTCACACCGGGAGCTCTCGAGGTCCTGTGCGAACAAGAGTAGTCGCAAGAGACGTGCGTCCAGGTCTCGGTCCTCGTTCCCTGCGAGACCGTTGCAGCCTGTGGAGGTACCGACGCAGGAGTCGACTCGTTCGGCGCCAGCCCAGTCGGACTCGGATGATGCTGTATCGTCCTACCAGCCCACGCCTGTGGTGGCGTCAAAGCCGAAGGTCTCGGCTTCGACACCCGCGGCGCAAATTCCGGTGTCCAAGCCCTTGGTGGTCTCGGCATCAATGTTTTCAATGCCTTCGGCTTCCAGACCCTCGGCGTCGAGGCCTTCTGCGCCCTCTGCGCTTTTTGGGCGTAATGTGTCTTAGGAGTTTCATGGGGCTTCCTCGACATCTGGGAGGACGGTATTGGGCCCCAGGCCCTCTTCTGTCACTGTGGCTGGGTTTTCAGGACCTTTGTCTGACATTTTTGAAGAGGAGGAAAGGTCAGACGTTGAAGATCCTGTTTCTCAGGAGGAGGCTCTGGGATTGTTGGCTGACAATCCATTGGAGGAGTTGCGGCAGTCCCTCCATGATGCCAGTGGCCTGGATACTTCTCCAGAGGTTGTTTGGTAGGCCTGAACCGGGGGCTCAGTCGGATTCCTCCTACAGGCGGCTCATGTCTAGGGTCTCCGAATACCTGGGGTGGTCCAGTCCTCCTGAGGATTTTATTCAGGATGACCTTACTGACATCTTGGACCAAGGTCCCCCCTCTGACCCGATATTGCCCTTCCATCTTACAATGCAAAAAAGGGTGTCATCGGCTTGGCAGGCCCCGGATTCACTTCCGGCGGTCAATAAGAATTTGTTGAAAAAGTACTGCCCATCTGTTAGCGACCCCAGCTACTCCTGAGAGTTTGGTGGTTCAGGCGGCTAGGACCACCTCGAGGCAGCAGGCGTACCCTACCATCCCTCCGGATAGGGACAACAAGCGCTTTGAAGGATGGGCTCGAAAGGTCTTTTCTTCAGGGAGCATGGCACTGAAAGCTGTCAACTCCACCTGTGCCTTGGCAAGATTTACACACACTCTGTGGAACTGTGCTTCCTTAGCGGCTGAGCATATTCCCGAGGGGGAGGAAAGGGATGGCTTTCCAGCCCTCGTTCGTGACGACAAGGATGCTATGTGTGAATCCCTTCAGTCGGGTTTGGACGCGGCAGACTGTGTCAGCCGGTCCATGGCTGCGAGCACTGTCCTACGCAGGTTTGTGTGGTTGCGGAAGTCAGGGTTTGCTCCTGATGTGCAAGCCCATCTTCTGAACATGCCCTTTGACAGCGTTCATTTATTTGGCAGCAAGGCTGACGAGAGCCTTGAGAGGTTGCAGACCTCCTAAGCTGTGGCAAAGTCTTTGAGCGCTGCAGTACGTCAACCTCCGCCTTTTTGTCCTAGGGGACAGCAATGGATGGGAGGTTCCTTTCGTTTCTTCTACTCTTTTGGTAGATCGAGAGGAGCTGCCAGTCAAAAGGGCCACCGTAAAGATACCCGTGGTGGCCGGGGTACTCGGGGTGCCAAAGCCGCTTGGGCAGTTGCCTCTTTGCCCTCAGGCACTGCCGCTCCAACTCAGTCATGAGGCCATGTCCCATGGTTCGTTTGGGGGCAGACTTGTGCAGCATCTTGGAGAATGGCGCGCCATTACTTCAGATGTGTGGGTTCTGGATATCATAGCCCACGGCTACTGCCTTCCCTTCCTTCAGTGGCCTCATGACAATCCACTGGGGAAGCTCTCTCTGAAGAGTCCGGATCCTATCCCTGCTGGAGAAAGGAGCCATAGAACTGGTGCCTGTAATGGAGAGGAACAAGGGATGGTATTCCCCTTATTTTTTTATCCCCAAGAAAGACGGTGGATTGAGAACCATTATGGATTTGCGTTGGTTGAACAAGCTTCTCAGGAAGGACAAGTTCAAGATGGTCACTCGTTCTCTAGTCCTCCAGGCCCTTCAACTTCAGGATTGGTTGGTGTCTCTGGACCTCAAGGATGCTTACTTTCATGTGGCGATTCATCCCAAGCACAGGAAGTACCTGAGGTTCGTGGCTGGCGACTCGCACTTTCAGTTTCAGGTCCTGCCATTCGGATTGACCTCCGCCCCGAGGGTCTTCACCAAGCTGATGGTGGTTGTGGCAGCGTACCTCAGGAGAGGGGGGGATTCATGTCTACCCATACGTGGACGATTGGTTGATCAGGGGGCGCTCTCCCGAGCAAGCCCTGGATCATCTATCCATCACCTGCTATTGCATTCACAAGCTGGAATTCTCCCTAAATTTAAAGAAGTCGCATTTGACACCTTCCCAGCAACTCCAATACATCGGAGCAATGCTCGACAAGTCCCTGGGACAGTGTGCGCCTCCCCAGGTGAGGGCTTATCACATTCTGCAGATGGTGGACAAGTTTCAACGTGCCCAGAGTCTCCCGGCATTCGAATTCTTAAGGTTGCTCGGCCTAATGGCGTCCTGCATTTTTCTGGTGCCAGAGGCCAGACTGCGGATGAGATCCCTGCAGTGGGCTCTCAAGATGCAGTGGTCGCAGTTCTCCGGCAAGATGTCGGATCCCGTTCAGATTCCGCTCTCGGTCGCCCAGGATCTTCTATGGTGGGCCAACTAAGGAAATCTGATGATGGGGGCACAGTCTTGGCAACCATGGCCGGAGGTGACGATTGTGATGGATGCCTCCCTCACAAGATGGGGCACTCATGCCAACGAGTTGACAGCCAGAGGCGATTGGTCTCCATCGGAGTCCAGACTCCACATCAATCTGTTAGAGCTGAGAGCCATCGGCTGGGCCCTGAAGGCTTTTCTGCCGTGTGTGTGGGGGAAGACTGTCCTGATTATTACGGACAACACAGTGGCCATGCATTACCTCAACAAAAAAGGGGGGGGCAGGGTCACTCCCATTGTGCAGGGAGGCAGTGCAGCTCTGGTTCTGGGCCATCCAATCGGAAATCTCGATCTCGGCAGTTCATCTGGCCGGAGACGAAAACGCAGCAACGGACGCTCTGAGCAGGTAGAGCACGGTCTCTCACGAGTGGGAGTTGGCTCAGGAAGTCCTTTTGAAGATCTTTGCCCTTCGGGGAACTCCTCAAGTGGATCTCTTTGCCACCAGTGTCAACCGGAAGTGCGAGAGATTCTGCTTGCAGGAATTTCCCCCAAGAGGAGCCTTAGGGGACGTGTTCGTAGTGGAGTGGTCTTTCCCAATGCTGTACGGGTTTCCTCCGGCCCCCTCAATTCCTCAGGTGTTGCAGAGGTTACGGAGGTTCGGTTCCTGAATGATTCTCATTGCTCCGGATTGGGCCAGGAGAGCGTGGTACCCGGACCTTCTCCACATGTCCATCTGCCCTCCACGCCGTCTTCCCTACCGAGACGATCTGCTCTCACGGGAGGGGGGGGTCAGGTTCTCCATCCAGAGGTCGGGTCTCTCACCCTTTATGCTTTGTATCCGAAAGGTTGAGATAAAACGATTGGGACCTCCTGGATGATGTGATGGAGGTGTTGCTTTCGGCCAGGCAGCCCGCAACAAAATCCCTGTACCGTTGACGGAAGTTCTGCGACTGGTGCAGGGGTCAGAATGTGGATCCTTTCCAATGTGCCATTCCTATGGTGTTGTCTTTTCTGCTTTCTTTAGCCCACAAGGGCCTTCAAGTGGGTACTATTAAGGGTTATCCAGCGGCGCAGTCCATATTTAAGCGCTCCTCTGAAGAGTGTTCTTACTTTAAGATTCCTTTGATTTCACAGTTTCTGAACGTACTGTCTAATGTGTTTCCACCGTCCCCTTTCCAGGTGCCGGGTTGGGATTTGAATTTGGTTTTAAAGTTTGACGGGAGCTCCGTTTGAGCCCTTCCACTCTTGTCCGCTGAGACTGTTGTCTTTTAAAACAGTGTTTTTAGTTGCGGTTACTTCTGCACGCAGTGAGTGAATTGCAGGCACTTTCTGCCAAGCCACCCTTTACTGTTTTCTATAAGGACAGGGTTGTCCTGCGGGTGCGACCTTCTTTTCTGCCGAAGGTTGTGTCTGAATTTCATTTGAGCCAGAAGGTGATTCTTCCGGCATTTTATCCTCCTGCGCATCCTAGTAAGGAAGAGGAGAGGCTCCATAGGTTGGATCATAGGAGAGCTTTGAGCTTTTATCTTTCACGGATGTCCCGGGTCAGAGTGGACGATCAGCTCTTTGTAGGTTATGCTGGACACTGCTTGGGTCAGGCTGTTTCCAAACAGACCTTGTCCAGATGGATTATCCTAACTATCACTGAGTGCTACCTTTTGGCGGGGAAGGACCCTCCCGTAGGCTTACGGGCTCACTCCACTAGGGGTGTGGCTGCCTACACTGCTCTACAGTGGGGTGTTCCTATTTGGAATATTTGTGAAGCAGCCACATGGGTTTCTGTCCATACTTTTGTTAAACACTATTCCCTGGATTTCATCCATGGGCAGGATTTGTCCTTTGGTAATGCGGTCCTCTATTCAGCCATTTGATTGGGTAATCTAAATTCACATTCTAAATTCTTTCCCTCCTCCATAGTCTTGTACTGCTTTGGGAGTCTGTCATAGATGTGGAATACGTTGGAGGACACAATCCCTTCGAAGAACAAGTTACTTAGCAAACTGGTAACGTTCTTTCAATGGGATGTTCCTCTGACGTATTCCACATCGCCCTCCCAGCCTGCACCTCTGGAGAATTTCCTCTGTGATTGCAGCTTCCGTTTCCGCAAGGCTGTAGGCAGTTATACTGGCAGGAGACTGGTGCCACACATTCTGGGGGGGAAAAACTAAACTGAGGCAATGGGCGCCGTGCGTCTTATATAGAACATCCAGTGACGTCGACCCTCGACGGAGGCCCTCGAGGGATATCGGATCAACGCCATTGACGCAAGACACCCTCTGCTGAAAAGTTTTCGAAGTGCACAGCTGTGGACATTACATGTCATAGATGTGGAATACGTCGGAGGAACATCCCATCGAAAGAACGTTGCCAGTTTGGTAAGTAACTTGTTCTTCTCCCTCCTTACATAACGTCGACACCTCCTGAAACAACGCCACAGCTAAACCCATAAGAAATAAAATTCCAACACCAGCAACCCTCTGGTGAAACAACCAACTAAAACAAACTTAAAGCTACAACACCCCATAACTGCAACCCTGCACCCATAACACCAACCAAACATACCCCAAAATAGCCCCCAGAGCCTGTACCTCACTGCCCATACTGTGATTAAATTAGACAGCACCTCACTGCCTCTACCCTGTTTCAAAATGAGACACCACCTCACTGCCCATAACCCGTTTCAACATGAGACAGCACCTCACTGCCCATACCCCGGTTGAAAATGAGACAGCACCTCACTGCCCATAACCCGTTTCAACATTGAGACAGCACCTCACTGCCCATACCCCAGTTCAATATGAGACAGCACCTCACAGCCATACCCCGGTTAAAAATGAGAGCATCTCACTGCCCATACCCCGGTTCAAAATGAGACAGCACCTAAATGCACATACCACATTTCAAATGAGACGGCACCTAACTCCCCACCCGGCCACTCTGGAAATTACCAGGGGAAATTACCCTACAAACAGACACAGAACGCCACGCACAACAGATAAAACCAAAAGCATGACATCCCACAGCCAGAACGCACACCGGTACCCCCAACCAAATGTCACAGCACTAAAGTCTAGCGCTCCACCCCTGCACCCTCATGTCCACGTGAAGCAAAACAGCTACAGAACCCTGCAGAAGAGAGTCCACACCCCCGCTCTGCAAAGGAAATAATTTTCAAAAACACAACACAGTGACCTTTAACCCCGCGTCCACCGAAACCCCAGCACAGTGTCCTAAACAAAGAATGTTCACAAACATAAACACAAAAATCTTCATATTCCATAAAACAGGCCTTGATATAAACAGCATTACAGGCCTCCCCCAAACACCTACCGTACTTAGTCCTCAGTCTTTGAAAGAGCCTTCACGCGCATTTATGAACCGCACAAGTCAGGATAAAGCTCCCTCAAAATCTCTGCCACGCTGCGGTACCTGTCGCAAAAATCCTGCTGGTGCGACCAACCCTTGGTACACACGAAACACGTGACCTCCTTCACTGACATGTTGGGAACCTGGCCGCTCTGCTTGCGATTCTCAGGGACACCACCCATGCACTCGCCTCGCCCGAATAATGGCTCATTGCAGGTTGACCGATACCCATTGTAACCAACCGTATCAGTTGCCATCCTGACGGCCTCCATGGCCGCTGTGCTATACTGCCCAACAACCAGTCGCACTGCTGTACTGTGCTGCTCCGATGCAATACCTGCTCCTCGCCACGTAAAGTCCTCTCTCTGGCCCTCAGCCAGCATAGATTTCCTGTGGCGCTCCACGTTCACGCCACATTCCAAACAAACATTGCCTTCCAGCCGGACCCGCTGGGACACTGGCTCCCCCTCCAGTGACATCATCATACTGTTTGCTGGCTCTGAACAGTCAACACGGCCGTCCAGTCAAACATCAACCGTCTCACCCATGCTTCCCTCAAGCTGTAACTGTGCCGCCTGGCCCCCAGTCAACTTAATTAACACCGATAGAGAATGGTAGCAGGACGCCCTTTATCACCAGTATGTGCTGGCAAATACCTCAATGAAGTGTACTGACCCACTCCGCCTCCGCGGCCTTCTGCTCCAGAACTCCATACGCTGCTGGTGCTGTCACCCCTGACACGGCACCCCTCGGCTGCCGGCCCGTTCCTCTCAATCCTATCGCCTGGCTGCCAACACACAGACCACTCCTCGTGCGCTGGAACTGCCCGGCCCCTGTACTCAGGCCACACCTCACGACCTGGTACACCCGGATAGGACTTAAGGGCCACCGCTCCTGACAGTGGGCCACCTCACCCCGCTGTCACTTCACGTCCGCTTAACACCACGGACGTCCACAGAGCCACCAGCTGTTTCTCCTCCCAGGACCACTTGATTTTGTGCTCCAACCAAATCCTCGGGGCCCACTTCCTGGCCCTGATATTGCACCACTGCTACTCCTGCAACGCTTGCCCTGCAGGATCCGCCGAGCCAACTGCTTCTGGCCGTCCGGAACTGCCAAAGATGAATTAATGTCACCTCAGGAAGGCTGTATTCAACACCTGCTGACCCTTCCCAGCAGCCAAAACATCCTTGTCGCCAGTAAAGTAACCACCATCAGGTAAGTTGTAATGTGGGTTTATTGATAAGATAAACAGTAGATGGAAGAATTCCGGGACATCCACACCCAGCCAGTACAGCAGCTAACTGTCAACTGTGGAATCCCAGAAGCCTCACCCAGCCAACGTTCCAGGATCCCTAAAGATTCCACTATGATCTCGTAACCCACCCAGGAGCACAGAACCCCATCCTCTGGCCACAGACCCAAGATAATCATAGTCCCAGCGCCTGCACCCACAGAGAGCACAAATCATCCCGAACTCAGATTATGACACAATACCATCTCACAACGTTTCCCTCACCATTCACGCCTTTATTTTCTAATCCACGGTTTACCCCGGCCCTAGACCCACGGGCATTTAGTAAATGGAAACAGGCCGGCTGCACAAATATACATGATCTCTTCCAGGGCACAGATGTCAAACCTTTCACCCAATGTAAGCAAGAACTGGGGTAAAACGAATTAGCACGTTTCTAATATTTCCAGGTTCGGCACTGGATATTGACCCCCTCCCTCCCCCCGAATAAACGTCACAATTAGATACTTGACCAAGTTTGAAACATTTATTATCTCTATCCCAGGGAATAAAGCTCTTATTTCAAACCTAAATAAAATTATAGCAGATGCTACCCCAGTACCTCACCACACTACAAACAAAGATGGCATTTTACGCTGGGAGAACACCTTCGCAGACAGAATGGGAGGCGCTCTGGACAAATATTACCAGATTTACACGTGCGATCCAAATAAGAAAATGCTGGTATAAGTTGTTAACTCAGTGGCACTATACTCCAGCTCGCTTCCATAAAATGAAATCGGCTATTCCGGACCATTGCTGGAGATATTGCGGCGCATGTGGGGATTGGGGGGGATATATGGAGGAGGTGGCCGAAGCTGAGGAATTATTGGGGTGAGATAGACATAAATTAAAAAATATTTGGCTTGGTAAACCCTGCACGCTTCAATCAAGCATATTGTTAACACTAGAAGCAAAACAAAGAAACGGCCGTAAACAGAAATGTAAAGCTTTTGTGATACTGCAACTTGCTGCGCTTTTAGTTCTAGCGCAGAAATGGAAATCTAAAGACACACCGTCCCTCACCGAATGGTTCTCCAAAGCTTGGAACTTTGTGGCTCTTGAATGGATTACTTACTCATTGCAAGGGGACCAAACAAACTTCGCACAAGACTGGGCTGAGGTCCCAAACTTTCTGCAGAATTACTAGAATATCAGACATTGCCCTCAAAACCTTTGATTATACCATGCATCGGGACAGGCGGGTGGGGGTGGCCGTGGGAAAGTGTTAATATTAATATTTTTAGTTATACGAAATGCCAATAAATCCTTTTGTTTTTTTAGAAGAGTGAACACCTGCGCCCTAATCCAAACAAAATCCAAATGTCATTTTAAGCACAGGTCTTGCACAAGACGCCAGAATTTTAAGGATCTGAAAAGATAATCTAGTATATTGGCTAAAAGTGTCTTCATCCGGGTTTCCATCCGAGGTTTTGCTTTAGATGAATTGCATCCCAATTTCTGATTTTGGGAAGCTTTTCCACAGGTCTTACTATAAAATCTTACTCCATCTAAATGAACCATCTCTTCTTTCTCTACAGGGTACCCCGAAAGACTAGGCCGAATGGTGATAATCGACTCTAGATCATCTTGAAGACCGTCTCCAGTGCTTGTGATGTCACTGAACGCTGTGAACTGGTTTCTATGGAAACGTTACTGCTTTGGCCTAGTTTTAGGCAGCTTTTTATTGTTTCTCGTTGGAGGTCTGAATTCGGAGGAAACTTAAAACATCCAGCGTTAAAATGTATTAATGTTTATTGTACCTGCTTACATTGACGGCGAACTGTATACCATTAAGTTCCAGCATAATGAAAACTGCAACTCTTAACAGAAGACTGCTGCGGAGTCACAGCAGTGTGGCGGACCTCTGAGTACAGTGTTACTGACTGTGAAGCGTAAGGCTTTGACATTGTCCTCTGCAACCTGTGGTTGTTTGCCTTAAAGGGCCTTCAGACATTCTTTTATTTTTGCCATTTCCTCTCTGGACATAGAGTATTGTGCCTAATTTATCGTACAAGAATGTCATGCCGTATTTTCAGCCTATCGCAACTTGGAAATCTTCTCTTTTTCAAAGCAGCGGAAGAGGCCTACTTGCCGAACCGATGCTCCTACCTGCACCCCCACACGGCCAAGTCTCGCACAACAATGCATTGCTTACGGGAGTTGCCAAATTGGGCACCAGCAGTTGCAGTTCTATTCATGTTCCATGGTTTGTGAATAGACTCGCCTTTGAAACCTCAAATGTATTCTTGCCCAGGGATCATTCCCATCAAGGACCAAGTATTTATTTTAAAAATAATGTAGACTAATGGACAGTTTTTTTAATCATCCGTTCAGAGCGTGGAAGACCTAATTTGTAAACAGCACTTAATATAGAGAGCAGGTCTGTTTACACAGGATGTCTATACAAGATTTCTTTCACCTTGCACAGGGGAATATGGGCGGTTTCCGAAAGAAGTTTCTATCAATGTGAACTCTCACCTGTAATAAGGGCTGTGCGGTTCTATTTCACTGGCAATGGAGTTTATTGCCGAAGAAGCTGAAACAATGGGCTTTCCTCACATGACAGTATTACCTGGAAAAGCTCCATTATAATGATGTAAGAGTACGACCCTTCATGTAAATGTGCATATCTGGAGACCCCCACACTGCAACGTGCACTTAGTCAGCAAAGCCACAATTGCCAATCACAAGCAATATATACAATATTGAAGGGGCACAGGGCAAGTCAGTTTGATTTCCTTATTCCATGGGAAGTAACTGCTTCTTCACGAACCACAGTCCTACCTACGATATTTACAGCCTGGATCACACTGCAATATCCCGCTGGCCATTCTTAGGTATTGAACTGAAAGTGTGTGCATTCTGGGATGGGGTGTGCTCCTAGATCCCTGTTGTTGCCAGATGAAATCTTGAGGTAGAAGTCCCATTGATGCTGACGTGTGGGATTTTAAAACGTATCACAAATCCTGCAAGGATTAATTCTTCTGTTGTACTATAAGTGCCGAAAATGTTTTTTTATTGTTTTAATCCCTTATTATAATTATATTTTAAATGAGGTGCTTTTTGAGATTACTTTATGCTAAAAGTACGTCACTGAAATACGTGAAAGTTTACCTTTTTATTTTAATCCAAATATTTCAATTTCTTTTTACACAGTTGTGAAGCATGTGAGGGCAACGCCTGTGCTCTTTCTGGTCTTATTTTTCAACAGCATTGAGAGTTGCCACTTCTCGAGTGCCTTCAAAAGTGACATTTTTGTTATTTTGCTTTCTTGCGTCTCAAGTCATTAACTATAGCCAAAAAACGTATTCAAAACTCCACTGAGGCAACACAGCTGCGCCTCTTGTCCCATATTGGGCGCCGGGATGCACACTTGTTTTCATTCCTGTTTTGGCATCCTGCGAAGCTCACGTATTTTAAAAAAGATTTCTGTGTTAATATTATGTTTATTTGTTATGGTACCTCCAATTGTTTTTGGTATATCTTCGCCATTTCACGTGAGGAAATTAAGCAGCAGCGCCATTTCGCATACCCAGTCTTTCAATCCAGTGTTGACTGGAAGAGGAGCATTGTGATTTCGCCTGCTCAAACTCAAAACAAATCTGCATATGCTTTACTTTGTGGGGTCCATTTTATCAGTGTGCAATAAAAAGAGACCCTGTTTAAAAAAAAAGTTTTAATTACTCTTGTGTTGTCAAGGGATTTGTGTTACTTTCCTGCACTGTATCCAAAGGAACCCCATAGGTATTGCCTCGACCAATAAGTGACCTCTTTCTAAACTAGACGCAGTGGCTTCTTTTCCTGTTGCATGTGAGGATATTTCCTGGAAGGCAGGACTGGCTAGGGACTAAATGTCAAGTCATGACGACCTTGCCACAGGACTGGCTAGACTCCATACATAACAACCTAGTCGAGCCTGTCCTCTACAATGATATCTGACAATTCCCTGTAGCCGATGTTGCCTGGAATCTTAAACGTCACATGCAGTTTCAAATGGTCATCATTTGCAGTGGGCAAAGTACTCGTGGTTAAGGTATAGTGCCTAGCCAGTCGATTGTTGTTACCGATGGCCATACAGTACGAACGAATACCATTTCCAATTCTCACATGCGGTTGCCACTGATTTCCGTTTCTACGGAGTGTCATTTTTTAACGCCTTGAGAACATGTGGCAATGAGATTGGCAAATCGCGTTCACTGCCAATCAGCACTCTGAATATCTGGCATGAAAAGATGATCAGTTAAACCCACACGTATGTTGCTCAACGCAGATACTTTTTGTCAAAATAACTGCCTATTTCTTGTGCCTCGATTTTTTTAGTCCCCAAATTTATTTGTGGAGTTCACATTTTACAGTAATATACCTGAGAGTATGGACATGGACCATTAAATGTCCTGCAAGCAGTAAAGCACACACGACAGCTTCTCTTCAAAAGACTGATGTTCTCAATGATTACATGGGCTACGCCCCAATTTGGAAACATATTTCTGTAGTCTTTTTTACAGTACATGATTTCAACGTTCCAATGTTGGATTGACCTGTATCTAAAGCATATTGGTTAGTGTAAATTAAAGTCCAAAATAAAGCCCTCTCTAAATGAATACGTTTGACCGTGATTATTTTTAATAAACGTAAAATGTGGGCAACTCTGACTGTGTGAGAAGCGTGCTTGTCTGGGTTATTAACTTTGAAGGGATGATTGAAGTCCTGCCATGTCAACAGTGGCCTTAAAAGGTGGATTGATCTTTCAATGACGCCATGTAATAGTTTGTTAAATGTGGATCAGCGAATGGCAAGGTTGGAGCAGTGTGTACATGAAGACATTTATGTACACAAAGGGTGATTCAATGATTGTTTAATAGGCACTCGGCCTATTGTCTAATGTCGCACAGTTCGAAAATGTCAAAATACAGTATGCTACCTACATATATAAATTCAATAGCTTTCTAGTTCATGTGATGATGGCCATAACAATGGATCTGCATTTCATCAGCAATATGTTGGCAAATCACTAATATACAGTGAAAATACACACTGTGCTCCTTTTAATGCTTGATGTGCCCCTCCTGAACCGGAGAGAAGGCCAACACCAATAAACTCAAATTACCTCATCGAAACTGCAAATCCAAGCCAGGTGTTGAACAAAAGCACCAGGATATGAAGGGGAGCCAAGACCAGACTTAGACCGATGAGTGGGAAAGAGAAAGCGGCCAGGTTGGACCAAAAAAAGCATAGAAATTGGTGACCAAAATAAATGAGTTCCATGTAGCTGGGAACCGAGGGAAATGATTGAAATCTAAAAGCTTGCACAAAGAGTATAGCCCTCAGAGTTCCCATGATCCATTCAGCAAACAATACCCATGCTAAAATGTTCTACTTTTCACTATTTTATTTATTTATTTATTTATTTATTGCATTTGTAAAGCGCCCAAACCCTGAGGCACCAGGGCGTTGTTGCAAGACCAGTTACATGATACAATCTTAGCGAACTAAATAGTACATTTCACGTTAAAGGATAGAACAGCATGAATGCCATATTAAGGACAGCAAACAGTGTTCAGAGGCCAAAAGGCCAGAGTGGGTGCTTATCAGTTAGGTGAAAAGCCAGGTTTTTAGAGTTTTGCGGAATGTCAAGTAGGAGCTCCGAGCTCTTAGTTCAGTGGGGAGAGAGTTCCAGTGGTTGAGTGCTATCGTTGGGAAGCTCGCACCTCCTCCTTTCGCTCTTTTGGTTTCAGGTAGTGTGAGGTGGTGGGCATAGGTGGATCTTACTTGTCTATTGGATTTGGATCTCTCATCATTTTTCTGGGTTAGGTATTGCGGTGCGGCGTTGCTCAAATATTTGTGAGCCATCGATAGCGTTTTGAAAATGATCCTTTCTTTAATGAGGAGCCAATGCACTTTTCTTCTGGCGGCTGATATTGTGTTCTCTCCTTGGTATGTTTAGGGCAGCTCGAAGGGCATTGTTTTGGATTATTTGGAGTTTATTAATGTTCTTTTTTTGAAGTTCCTGCAAAGAGAGCATTACAATAGTCCAGTTTTGCTCCTGTCGTTGCTCTGGCAATGGTTAAGCAGCTCTGTGGGGTTAAGAATTGTCTTGCAGCGTTGATAAGTTTGTCGTGTAAGCTGCTGAGGAAGAGATTGCATTAACTTGTTTGGTGAGGGAGAGCACGGGGTCTATGTAGACCACCCAATGTTTTTACTGCGGCTGAAACTGAAATCTGGTGTCCGTCTATGGGGAAGGCGGTGTATTGGGGAGCGAGTTACTGCAGCATTGCAGGTGGGCCTGCCAGTAGGATCTCAGTCTTGTCATCCTTTAGACATAGGTAGTAAGAGACCATCCATGATCGTATCGTGGAATAGTTTTTGTTAAGCAAGCGTGTGTCTTCTTCTTAGCAGCCTGACAAGGGGAGGAGGATTTGGGTGTCATCGGCATAGTTGGTGTAGGATATGCAGATTTCATCCAGGATGTCAAAAAGAGGTTTTGTGAATATGTTGTAGAGGGAATCAGAGAGACGCAGGAACCTTGGTGGACGCCGCAGGGGATACGGATGGGGGTGGGTGGGGGAGCACTGGCAGTGTCTGAGAAGACTGTCATGGTTCTGTCTTCCAAGAAAGAGACTATCCAAGATGTGGCATCAGTTGAGAAATTGGCTGAGGTGGTGACACAGAGTGGGGCCATGGATGTTTATCAGATATCATAGCAAGCCTCTGTTTAAGGTTCAGGAAAGCCAGTTGCATCTCAGGACACTCTGGAAAGATAGGGCAGGGGTCTGGGTACTCCACTCTCAAAGATGGCCTCCCGCTCTCCACCATAGGACTCAGTCAGCTTTGAGGCCTTCCTAGAAATAGACCGCTCCACCCAGATGCACTCTCCGCAATTTCCTCTAGTGTCTCCTTACAGCTGTCAGATGGTAAGTTTCAGCAGCCTCCCTGATGGTCTGTCTCTTGTCTCTGTCCTCCTGTCTTTCTCCTTTTTCTGTCTGTCATTACACGCTTGTTCAATTTTCCCTTTCTCCCATTGGCACAAGTTCCTTGGAACCACCGTGCTAGACTCAAGAATGCTGAACTTTAATTGAAAGAGAGACACCCCACAGGAAAGGGCTAGACCCTTCTATGTGACAGTTTCACATGGTTGTTGGCTCAGATCCTAGAAGATGTCTCTTCACGTCCGAGTACAGCACCACTTCATGCATTGCTACAAAGATATTTGTTGATTAATTAGGTTCGTTAGTTTGCCTCATGGGAACTCAAAGCAAGTGGCCTCCTTCAACCCTTTCACATGAGCACATTGATATAAGCCCTTCACCTTATTAAATGAAGTTTTACCTCACACGCATATTGGAGAGGAATAGAGAAGAACAAACAGAATGGCGTACTACATCATTTGCAAAGTGACAGTGAGTCAAAAATGACTATTGTATAAAAGACTACAGTTTGTTTACAAAATATCCCACAGTTCTCTAATGAATCACCATCAAATCAAACCCCACCCGTTGCAGGGTCTACGTTGTATTAGTTATCAAATCATATACATGAGCAGGGTCTGCAAGAAACCACATTTCAAAACCCCCAAATGTGCTCTGTTCATACCCACACGGTCAAATCACAATTCCCCTTAAAAAATGCCAAAAGCTTCAACACCAACTAAGTCAAAAGAAAACCTGCCAATGTTGGGTATTCCAACTCAAACTAAACAAGAGCCTATATCCTAACTTCTCTTTGCAAGAATGAAATTCAATAATGAAAGCACAATGTTAAATGAACCGATCATCCATTAAAAAAATGTAATGACCAGCACGTGCACACATTTATACAAGTTATTCTTCAGCAAAATCATTTATAGGAGGCAAACGTTCTACATTGAATTACCAGGGGGAGACAGGAAAGGGTAAGACTTGTATATTTATTAAGTCTTGGTTATGCAGCCCACCATCAGAGCATCCTCCTCTCACACAGCCTCTCTCTCCAACTGTCACTCTACCTTGACACTCCTGCATTCTCATTCTAGCACTCACTCTGCACATTCATCCGTTCCATTCACCCACACATCACATTCCACATAGACTACTGAGACATCAAGCATACAGGACCCTCTGACAGCATGTGCTCTGCTTGTCTCCTCCAATCAACCCGCCCCCAATTCAGGTTTGCATGGCATCTTATATACATTCGATATGGAAACCCCATAATGATTATACTTACATGGCATTGGATCGACAGTCTCCTTGGCTCTAATGCAAATCTATGCTACAGGGGCGTTATGGACCTGCCCTTAAGGTGTGATGTGTATCAACAATTAGTACTTCCCCCTTCAACTTAATGCTGGGCTAAACCATTTGCAATGCCCAGTGACATATCTGTCACATGCAAAAAGACAGCATTTTCTGTCTGATTATCAATCTGCAGGAAAATGTGCCCAAGTGTCTGAGGCCACTTTATCTGTGCCCAGTATAAAGGTTCTGGGGCAGGGTGCTCCAATGCAGCTATCTCTTTGCTATATTATTTCCCAGCTCGGTGCCCCTGGTGATTAGTGCTGTCCTGCTGTTATAACACAGCCAAATGCTTGTATGTACTAAGTGCAAGGCCCTTTGCACAGTGCATCCACAGGGGACTGCTATTCCAATCTTTTTATGGGGAATTAAAACGAGGTTGCTGGTGCTCCCTGCTGGTTCAATCTACAAGCTATTGAATTCTATATAGAACTAAATATGTATGAATAACTCAGTCATTCATAAATGTAAATGCACCACAAAAACACACACCACACTGAGGTTGCTTTGCAAAATAAAAGCAAATACAGGTTAACTCTGGCGTCTATCACTTTCAGCGTTTCCTGCTTTTCAAGGCACACTAATGCTGTTCTCAATACATCTTGTTACACTGGTCTTTAAGCGCACAGCACATTACTTATTTAATAGCCACAAGGCACTATATTCTGCTAACAGTACCACGTCAGGCATATGCTAGTTTGCTTTTATGAGGGGAATACTAGCATTATATGGTATCTTCATATGTTGCTTCCCTATCCTAGAGGGCAGAATGGGTGCTAACACATGTCACTAGTGTTTGCCTTTTCCTGTTGCAGACTTCAGCTCTAATGCACTTGTATTTAACATATTTACCTGTTATGAAATGTTGTGGGTTTTATAATCTCATTGCTTTGGTAACCTGCTTGTTCTCACACAAGGACTGGGCTTAAAGACTGTCCAGGGCATGTAGGAAGTAATAGCGTGCATGCAAATTGCTTCACAGTTCATGATTGCATGTGTTTTTCATGCACACAGAGCTTTACGTCTTCCATCATGGATTTGACTGACTGATAATGGACTCTTTGCATTGTATATTAACAATCTGGGGCTTGTGATTCTGCTTATAATGACATGCTTTGCATAGGCTGACATCTAGTTTTTGGTGCGGAGTAGTACATTTTTTTTTCTTTTCAAAGTCGAAAATAGGACGTCAACGGGGCATTCCTTTAATACTATCCCTACTGTGACATGTACAGTACCCATGATCCTTCACACATCAATATCCTTGGATTGATTGTATACAGCAATCCGGTTGGTGGCATTATGTGGAGTTCTGAAAAAAATTAATACTTAGCTCGAAATCGAGTAATACTTTATGTACTTATCCATCTTGGACTGTCCTAATCGCCAAGATCGCCGGACAGAGCCTACTGCTTTCCTGAGATGATTCATCATTGTTTCGGGAGATCAGCGGTCGACTGTCTACGTCTCCAGGTCGTTTCGGCCTACACAGTAGGGAGAAAACATATATACTTTAGTTTCATATTGGCGAATGTCACCATTTAATTCCCCTTTAATTTACACGCTCTCCCTATTCACCAGCTTTGACCATGGAGAATACTCCATTTAAATCCACGCATGCAATAATACATTCCCCTGGCAACGGACACACTCGCCAAGAATTGGGGCCCATCTAGATTCTTTACTAATTACTCTTCGTAGCCCAGAGGCTTATTGACATTAGTCCATAGAGGTTGCCTTTAATTTGCTACATGTCCACACTGATCTGGTAGATATGTTATAGTGCACTGCAAAATACGCACCAAAGAACCAAAGCCCCATTGTGCGCTCCCAGCTACAGCATCTCTAATTAGAACGCAATGTGAATCTTTGGAACTTTTGGGAAACAAATTGAATAGTAAGCTAGAATTGAAATCTAGCAATGGTGAATGTGATAAATGCAAAAATTGTAACAAAAATGGAAATCATACACTGCTAACACTCCAAAAAAAGCTGACACTCGCGGCTTTGATAACACATAGGGGTGGAAGTGGCTACAGAGTATTATCCCTGGTATGGTGGGTTCACATGAATGAATAAACATGTCATGGAATACCCGGGGTCACTCCCATATCACCTCTGAGGGAGGCTCGCTCCCGTTCAATAGCAAACTTTAATATTGTTATGTTACAATAAACTTGGATGTGGAAGGTTTTTTCCTTGGATGGGTATGCGATCTACCAGTTATTGGAGAAGACCATCAGGGGGTCTATTCATAGGGATTTCACATGATCCACCCTCTTCGATTGTGACCCTTTAGAAGAGGGTGGGAATGTAATTGCAGTAGAGTTTGACTCATGAGGGTGAAAATAAGATTATTATTGGTATGCATATACGATCCCCCCAGAACTGAAAGAACTGAAACTATTTTTGAATATCTAGATAAGCTGTTTGTGACCTGGTTGGAAGATCCCAACCGAGACATGATACTTCTGTGTGGGGACTTGAGGGGAGTTCATAATAAAGGCAGATTCCAGCCATTTACTAAAAAAGAGCAACATGATAATGAAAGATACGAACATCAAAGGTGGGGGAGTGGTTACATTTCTGGGCTGGGTGGGAATTGACGCCTTTAAATGGCCGGCTCCCAAATGATATTCCAGGGCAACCAACCTGGACTATGGGTAACAAGAACAGTACTATTGACTATATGTGTGTGAATGGACCTTTGCTTGAATATGCAGAATTATTTTGTACTGTACCCACCATACACAGTGTCATAGGCTGGAATTAAGCTTAACAGGAATGGGGAGGTCACCCACTGTACTCAGCCCTGGTAACCTTGAGGTCACCCAACGAGGGAACAGAATCCGGTGGTCTGATGGTAACATTAGAAGGGCAGGTAAACTACTGGCTAACACTTTGGTTGAGGGGGATGATTTCCTGTGCGATCTTGACGCTGAAGGTAATGGATAATGGATTATGGATTAGGGAAATCACCAACGCAGTGGGGGTAGTCAGTGGGGGGTGGGGGGAGGGGGATGGGCCAGGCACAGTGGGTTAAGAACCAAACAGTTCGATAAGGAGGTGCAATTGGGTAAACGCAAACCGTGTAGACAATTGAGAACTATAAAAAGATCTGCATTCTCCTTACAGGAGATTTTGATGAATATTCGTAAAATCAAAAACACATATCGAAATTGGCATAAGAGACGCAAGGTCCAGGGTTTGACTAAAAACTGGCAAAAGCTGTTAAAACCTATGCTGCCTCACAACCCCAAAACTATCTGGAGGACCCTGACATTATCTAAAGATCCAAAAGATAGAAAGCGAATGATAAACCCTATTCCTGAATCCACTTGCCGGATGCTCATTGAATCCAAAATGTCTGTGGCCATA
The DNA here is from genome assembly GCF_040938575.1 of Ambystoma mexicanum. Classification (NCBI taxonomy): domain Eukaryota; kingdom Metazoa; phylum Chordata; class Amphibia; order Caudata; family Ambystomatidae; genus Ambystoma; species Ambystoma mexicanum. The sequence continues at coordinate 987,884,699 of NC_090925.1, forward strand.
AAGATAATGAAATTATGGTGGGAGAAGATAGCAATTGGCCATTGAGCTTTAATTAAGATTGTATTGTGGGGGGCGTGGCCAGCGAGCAGTAGATGTAGACGTGAGCCCCCTGAGCTCCTGGTGCTGCCAAAACATGCTGATAAATCCTGGGGGAATCTGACTTGCAGCACGCCTGCAAAACTACGAAAAGTTGGCGGAAAGACAGCACAACGCATCGCAGCTACCCCGAAACCGAAACGGAGATCGAAAGCGGAGATAGCTGCTGCGGGAGCTGAGGGAGCGCGGCTGCCGCCGAACACGATCCAAGATGGCCGACGGCGACTTGGAATAACTCGACTATCACTCCCAGAGCGAAGAACAGCGGCCCACGGGAGGTGCAGAACACCCAACGGGAAGGCCGTGACCCCGCCTGGAGGCGTGAAGACGCCGGCACTGAGCGAGCGGCCCCCGGCGCCGCGGCCCACAAAAGCGCGGTCTTCCCCTCCCCCCGGCGACTCTCCTCACAAGAACGCCAGCACCATCCCCGATGCCAGGCGTGCCGATCGGCCGCAGGCGCTCCGCGTTGAGCGCCTGCCACTCCAGAGTAACAGGTAGCGGGTGAAAGGACGGAGAAGCGCGTAACTAGGCACGCGAAACGGTAAGGAGAGGGGCGGGCGGGAGGCGGTGGTTGCGAGCAGTCCCTTCCCGCTTCCCGCTTGCCCGCTCCCAGCAAACCCCCGTGACACTTCTCGCCTGTGATCCCCCCGGAGGGGACATTCCCCCGATCATTGCGCTGCACAAGGAACCACTGCTGGGTCTCTCCTATGCGCCATCAAAGGACCGACATTTCGCCTGAGAAGGGCATTTAAAGCGCCATAAACACACGGCAGCGCTTGGGAGGGGCAGGACAAACATCGCCCCCATGGTGCAGGAGGATGCAATAAAGATCCTTGTTGCCTGAAATTGGCGAAACAAACGATAGCCCTCGCCTCTAGGGAGGGAAGCCACACGGTACATCAGCATTAAGACACTCGCTGGGAGTGTGGCAAAACATGGAGGTAATCTCACACAGCAATAGAGTTTTGGGAAACCACCCAGATACACGGAAACAAGACTCGAGCTGAAGGGACTAGCATTACTCTGTTGGGCACAAGCACATTACTCCTGCATACAGGAGGGCGAGGGAAACCCGGAGGGCAAGTGGACGACCCCATGAAGGAGAGAGGAAGGTGGGGGACAGGGAAGGAGAATCGCCCCCCCCCCCTCAATAACTGAAGTGTGCCGAAAACACCCCGAATGCAAACCACCCCTTTCTTTGAGCAACAGCCCAGAGGAGTCAAATCTGTGTCTCGGCTCACATACAACACGTTTAAAATCAGGGAGACCCTGAAAGTGGCAGACGGATCTTTACCGAGTGCCGGATCAGTGATAGAAGTGGATATGGGTAAAGACAAGGGCAGAAGAGGCACGACACAAAGTAAAATGGAGCAATACGCAGTGCCCACACTGGCCATGGAGCCGACACAGGAGAAAACGGTATCTACTGAAGATGATGAACCCGAACCCTCTCTCAAAGACATTATGAATGCCATAGCTAATTCCAGAACCGCTATGGAGATTAAAATGGATGGCATCAGCACAGAAGTGTCCCTCCTACGCCATGATTTGCAGAAACTCACGTCTCGCACGGGAGAGGCGGAAACTCGCATATCCAACACGGAGGATGACCTCCGAAACATGAGTCAACAGATGACCAGAGTACTGCAACGCATTAAAACTCTAGAAGAACGAGTGGAGGAGGGGGAGGGACGCTCTAGGCCCCTCCATGGAACTATTCCTTGAACAACTGCTCATGGACCTATATGCCTGTGACAAATTAGAGGCAAAAGAGACAACAGAGATGCAATCAGGCAAAGACTCTGGCAATATCAGGTCGCACCGGTCAATAAAGGGTTAAGATTGCTCGCCAGCTAAGAGAGAAAGACTGACAGGCTAATTGACCAATCCCTGAAAGAGTTAAGGTGAATGACGGCCTTTGTTTTTGTTTTATCTGGTTGCTAGGAGGCAAAAGAAGAGGAGTCCGGGGAAGACCGTTTGATGTGGGCGTACTGAGGGAAGAAACCGAGGAACGAATGAGTTTTTTTTAACATTATAGTTAAGAAGATTGTGCCGTTGCGCGTTACAAGAAAGGGTATCTTGTGTACCCGGTAGAGGTGACCGTTGTCGCCGTGTTGGTCTCCAGAGCGGCAGCGCCGTTGCGCAGCCGGGCGTCTGAAGGGGAGAGGTGACCGTTGTTGCCTTGTGAGGGAAACGAGGAGCTGGCGCTGTTGCGCTGAATAAGGAGAGGAGTCGCACAACGAATCAGACGACCGTGCTCGTCTGACTGAGGTATGAGAAGAAGCAGCAGCGCTGTTGCGCCGTGCAGCCAAGCGGATACAACCTTGAATTTAGGCTGAAGGCAGAGCCGTAGCGAGTCCCGGTCAGCCGCTGAAGCAGACATACAACGTGGTGCCGAGTGGAAAAGGTAGGAGCGGGGTTTTCTATAAACTGTGCGGACACGGGATAAGTGCTCTGATTTAAAGACTATTAGGGTGGGGAAACCCACATTTTTAGGAGTACGTCCAAGTTGAAATACAGGGCTGCGACCGAGGGAAGAAACAGAACGTATGTTTTAAAGATGTCACGTTTAACAGGGACAAGTTAAAATACCCGATCTGAACATTTAACAAAAACATAATCAGAGACAAGTAATGCTGATACTATACAACAGAAAATCCTGTTTAATATTAGAGAAAACCCCAGAAAGCTGCAGGAGAGGGCTAACTACTTTGGAGACACATGAATGAATGTTTGTGGTGAACTATCAGAGTGAAGACAACATCCTTATTAAAGAAAAGAAAGAGAAAAGAAAGCAAAGAACAATATAAACAATTTCAAGATCAAAAGAATTTACCTGTGGTTTTTCCTGCAATCATCAAGGAAATCCTGTTCCCTTGAACTTGCAAAGTCAAGCCAAAGACGTATCCTTTTTCCAGTATACCCAGAGAAAAGAAAAATGAGAAACAGTTAATAAAAGAATTGGGCTCGCTTTTAGTCCAAACAAACTACTTATTGGCCAAGTCTCTTTTGTCCTTCAAACTCATTTAACTAAGTTATTACAATGCCCCAAAGAAATTTTCAAAACTCTTCTCTATTGAACGTGCCCATCGAGTCCCAACAGGCAGACCAACGCCTGGGGCCCCACCCCGCACAGTGATTGCCAAAATCCTAAATTACAGGGACCGAGACACGGTACTGCAAATGGCTAGATCCAAAGGTTGCATGACCTATAACGGTTCTAAAATTGCCTTCTTCCCGGACTTCACAAGGGAAGTGCAAAGAGCACGCCAATCCTTTGACCAGCTCAAGAAAAGGCTACAGATCCAAAACGTCAAATATGGCCTCCTGTTCCCGGCACAGCTGAAAATTTACCATAATGGCACAACAGTGCACTTTAATGATCCAAAAGATGCGTGGAACTGGGCAGAAAATAACCTGGAGGGAGATTGGGGCCCAATAAACAGAAGGGAGCGTGAACGGAATAGACCGCGCCCGGACAGACTCCCGAATGCACAGCTACTGCAAGACCAGGATGAACCACCGCCAAGAGAAGCCGACTGAGGCGGGCAGGCATATGTTGACACCAACATAACCTCTGACATCTGCAACAAACTTTAAGTTGGGATACCCGTTGGCAACGCACCGTCAGATTTCCCCCGCAGAACAAAGAAATGGCGGCTCAATTGGGCCTCCCCTGACAAAAGTGATAGGACTAGCGTCAAGTAACAGCGAGCGAAACACAAACAAGTTATACCAAATGTATTGACTAATTGTTCAGTCTGAGCAGACCCTAGTCAAGCTCGGCCTAATGTTCGGGCGACAGGTACTTCAAGTTGGGGTGGAGTATGGGGAGGGGGCAGGGGAGTTTGTTTTCATGACAGAGTTTGTTTGTCTAGTTTACTGTTTTAGGACTGATGCACGCTATGGGTTGGGGTCTGGCTCCCGTTGGGTGGACAGGGGGTCACCATCCGGGGACACATACAGCATTACCCGGCACACCCAATTCCCGACCACGATGACAGAACACGCCATTGAAAGCAAGACCAAATCCATTAAGATAATGACTTGGAATGTGAACGGGCTGGGCAGCAGTATCAAGAGGCGCCTTGTACTACAATATCTGAACCGATATGCGCCCGATGTGGCCTTTCTAACCGAAACGCACCTGGCGGGTACCAACTGTAACCTCTTTAAGCGAACCAATTACCGCATTGCGTTACACTTAGGTTTCTCCATGGGAGCCAGGGGAGTACTGATCCTGGTACACAAGCGACTACCATTGAATCTCCTATCTGTCACACAGGATACGGGAGGTAGATTTTTTACATAACCGCGACTCTCTGGGAGCGGTCTATAGCCATGCTAGCCATATACGCACCACCAACCTTACTTACCGCATTACTTAACGATATAACGCCTATATTAGCGGCAGATTCCTCGAACTTGGTAGTGGTGGGGGGAGATTTTAACGAAGTCATGAATTTGGAACTTGACCGTAAGCATATCCGTTCGATAAATCCAGCCGCGCATACCAAATTGGCCACATTCATTGACGCAATAGGCCTGAAAGATGTGTGGAGACACTTACACCCCGGGACAAGAGAATACTCGTTTCTCTCCGGAGCACACACCTCACTATCCAGGCTTGATTATTTTTTTCTCCCGACGTCCGAATTGCATCTAGCAACTGATGCACACCTCCTACCCAGAGGTATATCAGACCACTCACCGCTCATGTTAGAGCTTAATACCCACAGACCGGTCCCCCTACCCACATGCAGGTTAAATAATTATTATCTGGGCTTCCCCGATTTAGTGGAGCATGTTAAAAATGCGACAGAATCATACTTTGAATTGAACACAACCTCTGTGGATAGCCCTGTAACACTTTGGGAGGCTTATAAACCAGTACTGAGGGGGAACTTCTATCCCAGATCACAGCCCATAAGAGGAAACAGGTCGCAGCAATCCGGGCGGCTGAAGCGCGAGTGCAAGAGGCAGAGGTAGCTCATCTATCCCAGGACCTCCCAGAATCTCATCGCGAGTTACAATTAGCACAAAAACAGTTCCAGAACGTCGCCCTGGACAATGCCAAACAGGCACACACAGCGATGCGTGCCAGAGTGTACGAAACCGGGGACAAGGCAGGCTAAATGTTGGCATGGCTGGAGAAGCGAGACGAGGGGCTCCGACATGTTAGAGCAATTAGATCACAGGGGAATATACTAATAACAGCAGACCGCGACATAGCGGAAGGGTTCGCAGCCTATTATAAGGAACTTTATGGAGCGCCAACCTCCCCTATTGACACCACAGCCATCTTGGAAATCACCCTTCCCTCCGTGACACCTGAACAAAGAGCCCTGCTAGAAACTAACATAACAGAGGATGACCTGTCTGCAGCCATAGCGGACCTCCAACCCGGGAAAACCCCGGGACCCAACGGTTTTCCCGTTGAGGTGTGGAAGAAAATAGGCACAAGCTTAATTACACCACACTTACTGAAAATGTATGAAACCTCCCGCAGCAAAGGGTCCCTCCCACAGGACCTGAGACAGGCCACCATAGTGGTCATACCCAAGGCGGACAAACCCCCAGATTGTTGCAGCTCGTATAGACCTATTTCCCTCATCAACCCCGAATCCAAAATCCTAGCGAAAACATTAGCCAATAGACTCCAGCAAGTCATACCCTCCTTGATCCACCCGGATCAGTGTGGTTTCATGCCGCAAAGATCCACGCGGATGAATATACATCGATTATTCACAGCAATGGAAAATGCGACCACTATCCGAGGCCCTCTAGCCCTGTTGGCAGTGGACTTCGAGAAGGCCTTTGATTCTATTAGGTGGGATGCGGTATGGGAAATAATGCATAGAAAGGGATTTGGGCCCCAATTTATGAGTTAGGTTAAATTACTGTATAAATCCCCATTAGCCGTCACGAAAGTGAATGGTCACGTATCAGACCCCTTTGAAATTGGCACAGGGACCAGGTAAGGATGCCCACTGTCAGCTATGATATTTGCAATAGCAATCGAACCGCTCGCAATACTGTTAAGAACTAACGAAACATGGAAGGGATTCCGATGGTCTGAAGCCTGGGAGGACAAAGTGTCCCTATATGCAGACGACTTGCTGGTATACTTACAAGACCCGGTTAGATCCTGCCCCATAGTGACTGACTTACTCCAGAAATACGGCTCCTTCAGCGGCCTGAGAGTAAACTGGGCTAAATCTACTCTGTTCCCGCTTAGACAAGAGGAAGAATCAATCCCGCCCCAATGTCCCTACCAGGTAGAAAGGGAACAATTCAAATATCTAGGTATATTAATAACAAATAATCTGAATGATTATGTTCCCAGAAATCTGTACCCAGTCATGACAAGATTTGCAGAGGACACCCGTCACTGGTCATCCCTTCCTCTGACATTACTGGGTAGAGCTGCGCTCTTTAAAATGATGGCCTTGCCCCGACTCCTGTACATATTACAGAACGCCCCCTTATATATTCCTTCAAACATATTCAGGAAAATAGATCAGACACTTCGTAAACTGCTATGGAATGACGGCCACCCACGTATAGCTCTCGCCACGCTCCAAAGATCCATATGGGAGGGCGGAATAGGACTACCCCAAATGCAAACGTATTATTGGGCCAGTCAATTGATGAAAGTGAATGACCAATTACACGGTGACACAGGTGCGCCACATAACAGATCTTTAGAACTCGACAATATCTCTACAAGAAAAGAGCCCGCACGGCCACTCCCAACATGCGAGCACAGATAACACAAATCTGGATAGATGCACATAAATTTGTGGGATGGGGCGACAAACTATCGCAGGCGCAACCTCTGTGGAATAACAGAAACCTTCCCGGTGTATACACGCTCCCCAGATGGCCGAATTGGTCTCGGCATGGATCGCTCACACTGGGAGACGTTGTGAAGGATGACACTATGGTTCCTTTTGCGGAGCTGGCTCTCCGATTTGGACTTCCCCAAACTGAGCACTACCACTATGCCCAACTACAACACGCAATACAGAGCATTCTCCCTGAAATGATTTCTCTGCCGGACTTTACCCCCATTGAAAGAAACTTATTCCCGGAACAAATCACCCATAAAGTGACATCGGTTCTGTACAGTGCCATAAGTTCCTTTGGCACACCAGATCTGCTGTCGCTGCGGACCAAATGGGAGTCGGATGTGGGGGCTATACTACCAGAGGAATGGGTCACAGCATTGATGTTCCCTAGGGAGAAAGCAATATCATCAAGGCTTAGACTGATCCAGTTAAAGATACTACATAGAGTATACTATCCGACCCGAATTGCCTGCGATGCAAAACAGAAGAAGGCACCTTCTTCCACATCCTGTGGGATTGCACACACATCTAACCACTTTGGGAGGCATGTTGTGTGGAACTCTCCAGAGTTATGGGAAAAACAATTCCCAGAAACCCTAAGCTATTACTGTTGGGAATAGATGATGAAATTGATCTATCTAGATATGAAAAACTGCTTCTGTTCACCACTACTGCACTTTTGAAAAGGAACATTGCTCAGAAATGGGGCTCGGACCAAACACCGAGCTGTGAACAATGGAGGTCAGATGTGGATATTTGTGTCGCAATGGAATATAGGGTATACTCAGCCAGAGGATGCCCGGCTAAAGCGCCGAAAGTGTGGCAGAAATGGGAAGAAGCCCAATGAGGGCTAACACAGGAGAGTTGGCCACTGGGATATGTCAAAAAGCGCCCCCCTTATGCCCATGGCGCCCGCAGGATAAAGCAGCTGGGTGTTGTTCCCGGGTTCGGATAAAAAGTTGACCCAATTTGCAATATTATGTGTACTTCAATCGGAGACAGCCAATGACCCATACCAGCAGTGTGCATGTATTGATTGTTTATCTGTTTATTTGTTTTAAAACACCAATAAAATATGTTATCCAAAAAAAAAAAGATTGTATTGTGGATATAATCAAACAGGCAAAGAACTCTAAGGCCCCTGGCCCTAACAGTCTGGCGGTTGCGGTGCTGAAAAGGGACCCATTCAATTGGGCCATGCTGCTAAGCAATTAGTTTATAAAAGTTTGCCATCAGAAAAAGATTCCTCAGTCCTGGACCTGTTCTATACTGATACCAGTCCACAAAGCCACAAAGCTGGAGACAGGTTCATTCCAGGAAATTACTGCCTATTGTCGCTAATAGACACCAATGGAAAGGTGTTTGCTGCTTGGGTGCTAAAGCACTTACAAGCTTGGGTGGACGAAAACGAGCTGCTACACCCGTTGTAAACTGTCTTTTTCGAGTTGGTGCTAGCACAAATCTAAATTTGAAAGTGGTTGACCGTTTATTTAACCTTAGAAGGAAAAAATCCAACCTGCCCTTGTACATATCTTATATGGATTTTAAATCTGCGTTTGATTTAGTTAACAGGGAATGTCTTTGTGTAAAAATGCAAAAGTTGGGGTTCCCTAGCTGGTAATTGGAAAACTACAAAAATCTACACAATAAAACTACCATCAGTATTAGACTTGGAAATGGAAATAATCTTTCGGGCAAGTTCGGTATAAATAGAGGTGTAAAGCAGGCCCCCATCCTTTTAATTTATACCTCGCCGATTTGATCTGTCGCATTGAAGCACTGGGTACTTGGTCACCTAAAATTGGCTACGATCGAATCACGTCGATTCTATACTCAGATGATCGTGTGCTTCTGAGTCACATGGTATCAGGAATAAAAACATTACTTGAGAATCTGGCAAACTATGCGAACGAAAACGAGTTATAAATAAACATTGACAAAAAAAAAGGTGATGTTAGTATCACATACAAAAAGTGAACAGGGTGTGCATTGAACTCTGGATTGGACAGATCCAGTACACTCCCCAATATAAGTACCCTGGTCTAAAACTGATGTATAATGCAAGTTACAAAAGTACAATAAACACAAAGACCTTAAAGGCAAGACAACTGACCTTTCTGATAAGCCATTTCTCAAAAGGGAATGCAGGTTTTTCAATTAGTGGGACATTACTGCTATACAAACAATGGTTCAGTCCCACTATAATATACAGCTGACGGCCTGCAGTTATACAAATTGGAATGGTAAACCGGATAGAGGGTTTATTTTGGTGTAAGATGCTGACATTGCCACAAAGTACTCTCATGTAATACCTGTGTTTAAAATTGGGGTTATTATCGCTTAAAGCAATGGTGAGGAAACATAGGGGGGAATTTTTTATCCACACAAAGATTCTAGCTAAAGACACCCTGATGGCCAGTCACAACCATGTGGAGTATAATAAATCCGAGAAATATATAGAAACGATAAACAAATTATTTGCAAAAACCAGTTATGTACAATTAAAAAAAGTGTTCTCCAGAAAATTAACCCAGCGGGATTGGCTCTGTAATTATACCCCTGCATGGGTACACTCAGGTATCACGAGTGGTTTATCGTTTTATGCGCCCCCAGCCATATCTTTTGATGTGCCCCGATCCTAACTATCGATACAGAACAATGTGGGAAATTCAGATAGAACCTTTTTGAAAGGAAAATGCCAGCAGGCCTCACACAGTGTTTAAATGTACTTTTGCAAATAAAGGAACATACCTGTTTTAAAAGTGTATGTTGAATAAGGCCCTGGCCTTGTCTAGCAATGTAAAGGGGGTTTGTGCTGTAAAACATAGATGGGATGTTTTATTCAACAAGCTTGTTTTGATTCAGTACAAAATGAAAGAAAATCAAGGAATTAAACTGCATTGGCTGAATGTTGCAAGCTCCAGAAAAGGTTTTTCCTGCTGGCTAAGCTAAGGCTTCCCCCAAAAGGAACCACCATAAACGTCCAGGACACTTGGCTGATAATTACTAGGTTGGAAAACTTTGACTGACCAAGACAAAGAAAGTTCACATACTCATCAGACGTTCGTATGGGCAGAGGCCTCTTACAATAGAAGTTCTGGGACACGAAGATGTGAAAAAGGAAATCACACCTCCCTGTGACTTCTACAAGAAGCTTCAAAGAAAAACTTCATGACCACCCTGGACTTAGGGGGGTAGCCTGGAAAGGCATGACCATACTTGGAGGAAAATGCTGACCATTTGGTTTAAACAGCTATTTTATTAAGAAACTTTTCAGACTTTTATCTTTGCAACTGGACATATTGGGAACAAAAATGGCAGAGAATTGGTTTTTCTAAGTAAAGTATATCTGATGCCAATGCGAATTTCAATGCTGACATGCCTAATGATAATCCACACACATGTATAAAGTTATAGAATTTTAGGCCGAATATTTCACCCTCAAAATGACCAAACATTATTAGAAGGGCGAACCAATGTCTTACAGACCAGAGCTGGACTGGCATGTGCTGCATCAAATATGTAACCTGTGGGATGTTTTAACCCACTAGGCTCTGCCCTGCAACATCCCTGTGTGCTGGTGGCACCAGAATCAGCAAAATGGCAGTGAAAGCCCTATGTGCGCCAAAACCTATAAAAAATTGTGCTTTGAAACCGGAAAAGATGGCTGCCAAATTTACTTTGCTGTTGTCAGTAGGGAAAGGAGACTCGCTGCTGCAACCTGCACTGGGCTGCCTACCGAGTAAAAATGGAAACTGCATGAAAGGCAGAGCTTTATTGCAAGAAACCCCGAAATTGCTCTTAAATCCCTTTTTCTTGGTTGCTGAAAATATAAAATACCGGACCAAAACACCAGAAAACATCCAATATCTTTGCTTGGTGTTACCCGTCACTTCATTTAAGGAATCAATCTGAACACACAATGTCAGGAAAAGTGGAATCTATCATCAAAATATCCACAGTAAAAAGTGTGCTTGCCTGTGAAAATCTGCCAAAATATGAGCGCAGTACCGTCGGCAGCCTGTGACTGTTTCAAAAGCCTGCATTTAAACTGCAAAGTTGCACCATTAAGATCTAATGTCTTAAATCTAAGTGACCTGAATATAGGTTGCAACTATTTAATCTCCATGATTTAGAGACTGGAATTAGAGTTATAGCTGCTTGATTAAAAATTGCAAGTTTTATTTTAAAGTAAGAAAAATGTCATAATTTGACAGTGGATTTAGCTGAAACTCAGTCATCAAACCAGTTCCCCCTCAGCTTTCCCCAACAAAAGGCATCTCTCCTGCTTCTCACTGAAGGCCAGGAACTCACATTCAGGTGTTGATTAAAAGGAGAGGAGATTTGGGCTGCTGCTCCTGGAGGAGACAATGAACCTTCCTTGGCTGAAAGAATATGCAGATTGTAAGTGTCAACAGTGGCCTCTGCCAGAGGAAGAAGGCAGGGATTGCTCTTGAGCTACAAGAAACCTTTGGAGGCAGGCATAGACATTTTTGTTGATTCTCAATGGACAGGAAGCTAACTTCTAAAAAGACTGACAAAGGACTGTGCGAATTTGTAAAAATTGTAAGACTAACAGCATTGTGAATGTGATTCTTTTGTGCACATTTTAAAAGAACCCAGAACTCTGTGCAATGTTCTGAGAAGGTGTAGTGAAAATTCTGCTTTTGTAGCAATTGTAGGCATGTCAGAAGCATGAAACCTCCTATGATTATGCCCAGATATCATGCGCACATATGTACAAAATTGTGGACAAATCAGATGTTGTGTCCCAGATAAAAAGTGTGAAAAATTGTCAAATCCAGACCGAAGACCTCACAGCTATGGGGTTTGGAAGAATATGTGCTCCAACAAATATGTGATCTATGTATGTCATTGGTATAAAGATTGTACACATGTAAAGATGTATTATATAGATTTTATGTGCAAAAGGCAAAGGGGAGGTATTCCCTGTCTCATAAACCGCATCATCATGATGACACTCTGTTTTCCCCTCCAATCAAGGGAGAGAACAGACTTTAGCCAATGGACTACCTAGGGGGTGCACCTAGGATAATTCAGTTTACCCACCCCTTTATTAAACACATAAATAGAGACAGCTGAGGACCTAGAAAGACAGACTGATCCACCCACCATCTCGAGATTGGCGAAGCACTTTGAAGGAGATCCATCCATACTCCTTGTTCCAGACTCCAAAAACTTTGCAAGCAGAAAGGCTCCTTGCATAGCTGAACCACTTCCAGCTGGGCCTAACCTCCAGAGAACCCATCCCTCAACTTAACGGAGAACCAAAGAGCAGCCAGGCTGTGCTGTAACTGCTTGCCTGCCAAAGAATAATTTTCATAACCAGAAGGGCAGATTAAATCCCAATCTGGTGGTGCCGTGCTGTGCAGACCAGAGAGCCATTGTAGATCCAGCCCAGTCGTGCTGTCCAGTCCTGCGGTGCGGTGTCCAGAGGGCCTGGCTGATCGCTGACCCATCCAGTCCGGTGTGCCCAGCAGTCTGTCCCAGAAATCTTTGACCAGAATCCCAGACGGTTCCGTTCAAAACATTGGTAGTGAGTATCCATAGTATAGGATTGTCACTAGCCTATGTGCTATCTATAGTCATCCCTATCAAAATCAAATCTATCTTTTATTCAGAACTGTATTGCTAGAAATCCTTTTTGTCTTGCCTGAACTCTCTCTCTTATCCTATAGTCCTTCTGTAATAATATTGTTAAAATCATCTTTGCGCTGATATATTTTCTGAAGAAAGGCAAGCGTCTCAGCGGGCAAAAACATGATCAGTGACGTCCTGATCCGGTGGCTGTGCTGTCGTGTAGGTTGTATCTTCATAATCTATCCTTAGTGTAAAGAAACCTTCTTTGTATTTAAAAGCGCATCCTTGTTTTACATTTTGCCTCTATCTAAAAGAAAACGACCTCCACAAAAATGTTCATAACTTCTTCATGCTTTATGCTAGAAACGAAATTGTCTACTTGAAGCTAACATCCTAAGTTTTTCAATGAACCCAAAACCGCATCTCAACTCCTTATAGTTATTCCGCAATCGCGCTTACCGCGCGCGGAAAGTTTGCCGCAAATTTTTCGTTTGGCTCAAATCTATAACGTGGAAAATAGCTTTTCATTGCACCCGACCTCAAAATTAAGTTTTCAACTTGCTCATTACTCCCAAATCACTGTGAGTGTTAGTCTGATACCATACCAAGTGGCTTCCATGAGAATTTCAACAATTTCAGTGAATTAAAACCATTTTTCAGTGTTTTACCCATTCATTCAAAGCCAACTGTTAAACCACTTTTGACAAGTTTGCAATCATTCCTGTTTCTCTCTCTGTGTTTGCTGGGGAAAATTGGGATTCATATATGTGCTTGAGTTCTGCATTCCTGAAACCTTTTCTCTCTCTTTCTATCGCTTTATATTGCATATTGGGGAGATTGAGGAGTGTGCAGTGTGAAATAGTAATCACACTGCCATTTGATTGAACATACCTAAAAGTATTGTTTCTGTGCTGCATTGTTTTGCCCATCATTACTCCTTGTGATTAAAGAGATTGTTTAGTGTGACATCACCCCATTGGTGATTATTGTATAACCATTAAAAGTAGTGTGATATATATTGTCCAATACATAATAAATATTTTTAACTTTGCCAACCAGCCTGCTTCCTGGTTCAGTGTGACCGGGGGGGATTCAAAGAGAGGGGCGTGATATAAGTGGTACATCGTTCAGAAATAAAAGAACTTATGGACACAAATAATTAAGGGTTTCATCACATGCTAGGCATTGACTTAGGTGAAGTGCCGGGTTGAAATCACTTACAAGATTTGGGGCTCGATGCCAGGATTTCTGAATTAGACATACCACTTGTGACAGCTTAATACAGCGTGCTAACTAACGGGGTACATAAACCCTGTTGGGCTACCACACTGTGTTACACTCTGAAAAGCACCCTTCAATAGGAACGCTCTAAGGAATTGGTCTGTTTGAAAAAATAAAATAAACTCCTGTAAATCAGAAAGGAAAGTAATATTTCCGGAATGGCGACTTTGGTAGAAATCAATATGGCAAAAGAACACCAACTGCACAAACTATTTGTCAGGGATGAATGGAAAGAGCCGGATCAGAATGTGTGGTTGGAGGAAATTAAGGAACAGGCCACTGCAACAGGATTTAATAGATGGCTGGATCATGGTCCATTACATATGGCACTGAGTGAACTGTATATGGCCCCTAAGGTAAAAGAAGAGCAAAGTAAGATTGCCAAAATAGCGGCATATCTGTATACAGGACCAATATGCTGTTAATCTAGATCTGGCAAACAAGCAACTACAATCACTAGAAAGGCCCAAACTGATCTGGACTCTGCAGAGCAAAGGCTACAAAAGAGCCATGAATCAGAAAATGAAACCAGGCAGTACCTGATAAAAATAAAAGAAGATATGGACATCCTGCAGCAGGAGAAGGTAGAGCAGGATACCAAAGTGCTGGCGCTGCAGAAGGAGTGCCAAGAAAGTTTGGACTCTCTACTACAGAGCCAGAAAAGGCTGGATCAGCAAATACATTTTAATAGAGCATGCACAGAGCAGGTAGTCACCCTGCAAAACCGCCTAGACCAAGAAAAAGAAGAGAATAATACATTAATCCTGAAAGACCTTAACACCCAGACAGAATTTGATGGAGAGCGCCAGAAAGCTGGTGCGCTCCAAAGACAGAGGGACGACCTGGCTGCACAGAGGCATACTCTCATTCAGGAAAGGGACACCTTAGGCCAGGAGGTCAGTTATTTAAAAGATAAGATGGAAGAAAATCACCTGGCCCTCCAGGGACTGGGTGAGCTCTAAAAAGATTACACAAAAATGTTAGAGCACTCCAGGAGGATGGAAGATGCTCTGGCAAAGAGTGACCAGGCCAGTAAGGACAGGACTCAGGAGGTAACCCCCTGCAGCATAAATTGGCCCAGTACTCAAAAATGACACAGGAAGCACAGAGAGACAATGAGGCTCTCTGTGAGAAAAATGATAGGCTCCACAGACAGGTAGCTATGCAAGAACAATTGATAGAGACTAGCAAGGCCTTGATAGAGCAACAAAAAGGTCAGGTTCTTGCATGGCAACAGGGAGCAGGGGCTGAGAGAGATGAGGTCCGCTGGGAAAGGGAAACACCTGAGCATAACCTCAGGAACCCTAGTACCAGAGGCTTTCATCTCTTCAACTCCATGGACTCTGCCGCCCCAATGTCCACTGGCGCACATGAGCCAAGGGCCACGGGGATGGGAGACTTCAATCCAATGAGGAATATGGGGCTCATAGATCAGCACCTCACAGGAATGGATGGGCGGGCATCTGGGTATGGGTTCCCAAGTACTAGGGCCATATTCTCTGATCAGGGAGACTCCAATGAGGGGAGGGTCAGAGAAATGGATCCTCAAAAATACCATTTACCCAGAGACCAGATGATAAAATTTAGTGGGGAACTCCATGAGAGTAGGCCCACTAAGGGCATCCTGAAAACCTCTGCCCAGCTAGGACAGTGTGGGGGGGGGGGTGTACTCAGCAAATCCTCTCAAATCAGAAGACTCCTCTGAGCGCCACAGGACTCAAGAAACTAGGCCCCCACATTCTGCCAGCCATTCCCTAGCTCGCAGAATCCGGGAGAGCCTAGAAGTCCAGACAGGCACCTCTGGTAGCAGTGCCTCTGAGTCAGAGGATGAGTGGACCAGGGTCACCCGAACCAAAAAAGCCAACAAGGTCAAAAGGGCCTTGCTCAAGGATCCCCTAAAACAAATAAAGGCCATTAGGAGCGTCATCACCCCCTATCATAAGAATGCGAAATATTCAGTTTGGGAGCACCTTGAGCTCTTTGAACAAATGATGGAAACTTTTCATTTGAAGGACAGCCAAAGCTGCATTCAATATGTGAAGTGGACCTTATCTCCCGAGTACTCCAGCTTCTTTGCGGGGCTGGAGGATCAGAATCATTCCAGATGGTCTACCTATAGGGCGGCCATCTTGAAACATTTTTCTGTGCACAGGTATCCTCAGGAGGCTCAGAAGGCAGCCTACAACTTGCAATGTGGGGAAGATCAGGCCCCACAAGAATTTGTTCAAGAATTGAAGCGTGCCTTTGTGCAGACCACTAGAACGGTGCGCACTGACAGCAAAGAGTTTGTAAATACTTTCTTCCACGCTTTCCCCAAGTACATCATGACCCAGCTAGTGAGGGACTTTCACGAGAAAAGATCACTAGACTGGGTCATTGAACAAGCCACACGCATTTATGAGGTGCAAAAGCCAGTGGAAAACGAATATAATCCAAAAAGCCCAAAAACAACCAACACCCCTGCTGCTGCGGAGGTGAAGGTTGCCCCCATTTTAGATTTAGAGATGGGGGGTGCCTAAAAACCTGCCTGCACAGAATCAGAACAACCCCAAACCCAGAAGGCCCTCGGGGGCCAATCGCAAACAGGGAGCGAGGTAGGTAGTCCCACAACTGGGACCCCTAACTCCCCGGACTACATCAGCCCGCGCTACAAGGGCAATAGACCCATCCTGGGTTATGTGTGGACTCCTCCAGCCCAAGGGGGGAGAGGGGTCCAACCAGACAGAAGCTAACCCAGGGAACTTCCCGCCTCACTTCCCCCAGGAGGGCAGTAATCCCCCAAATACTGGACAGAACTTCTTCCCAACCCCCAAAACAATCCATCCTTCTTTCCCCAATTTCCTGAGCCCAGACAGCCCAATCCGGGAGAGGGGAGGCCAAGGGTGGAGGGGTACCCACATATTCCTAACCCAGGGTATTTTGGGAGACGGGATAGCTACCCTTCCCGGGATCACCCCAGGGGAGACAGGAGGACCCCCTACCAGCCAGAGCGGGTGTCCCCAGAGATGTTTTTATGGGAGGGCAAAAGGGGCACTTGCCCAGGGCCCCCACCTTGGAGGGGGCCCCACAGGGCTGCCTGATCTGAAGATGTAATATTCAATTTTTCACCAGTCTTAAATAGCACACATCAGGATATTTTATGGGGTGCTACTGAGGCTCTAATCCCATTCCCTTTCTTTTTTGACAAGTACGTTCTGCCTTAATCAATTCATCATGTATTGATATCTGCGTTCACTATGGTATACATAGTTTGTGTGGTCCTTACAGCACAACTCTGTAGCATTCTTTCCTTCCTGTGGGAATCATGTTGATCATGTGCAATAGGCAACAGTGAAATGCATATTGATAAATAGAGTGCCACAATGGTTCCGAAGTTAGCTCAGCGTGTGAAGCACCGATTGCAGAGATAAATGTTCATATGAAAAATTAGAATATCACATTCCAGCAAGGCTGGCTGAGCCTTTCCTATGTCTGAAGTTTATAAACCTGCCTGCATATGTACTTGGTTTTGCAGAACAACATCTGCTGTTATCAGCAATGTACCTGCCCCAGACAGGGCTTGCTACTGAAAGTAACATATAATCCGTATGGTGAAGGTCTAGACATTAGTTTGTTCAGATGGTGTATTGTAAAACCTAGGCAATCGCTTCCAACGATGGCATAAACTGTTAGTCCAAAAGGTGAATAAGTATCCAAATTCAAGACTATGGAATGAAAGTGTTGATGCTTGTATCCTGGATTTGCCAGCAGACGATACTGTGATCCTGGTCAAACATCTAATATATCTTACATTACTGTGCTGTCTTCCGTGAGGTTTGCCTTCTTGCATGCTGCTGGTATCATTTAGCCCATTACTTGATCTTTCTTCTTATTCATTTGACTCCTCCAGAGTCATCATTAATGTCTACCTAAATGGCACTGTAATGGTGCAAGGCCCTCAGGCCAATCTCCATCTCTTTGGTAGGCAGTTCCCTCGCCTCATCAACTTCCTTTCATCTCCAGCTGCCCCCTATTCCCCTCCCTTGGCTACCTTGCTCTTTTCTCCTTCCTCCTCTGCCCCATCTCATGCACCCTCTACACCTCTGCAGGGCGTACCTCTGATTTGTACCCCTCCCCGGAAGGTCTTCAAGGCTGGCAACCTTCTTCATCTTGCCACCCGCAATCCTCGCTCTGCTGACAAATACTCCTCTGACATGTGCCACTTCCTTGAAGAACTTGACCTTGATGTCCTTGGTCTTACTGAGACATGGTTCACGGCCAGCTCTGTCACGAGCTTTGACACTTTTCTCCCTGATGGCTACAAGGTCCTCTCTGCCCTCAGATCCACCCGGCCCGGAGGGGTTGTAGCCCTGATATTCCCTGAGTGGATGCCTGCCTCTATCATCCCCACTCGGACTTACTCATATTTTGAATGCCTTGTCTGTAGGCTCTGTCTCTCTCCTAGCCACTCCCTTACTGTTGCTACTCTCTATCGGCCCCCGGGTCAAGTCACCTCTTTTCTCTGAGTGTGCAGACTTCTCCTCCACCCTTCTGGCCTCTACCTCTTAACTCCTCCTCCTTGGTGACCTCAACATCCGTCTTGATTCTCCCTGTTCCTCATCTGCTCTATTTCGCGACCTCTGCGATTCACTCTCCCTCTCCATACCCCCCTCCGGCCCGACTCACTCTGCTTGCCACACACTTGATCTCCTCTGGTCTCCCCCTATTTATCCCCTTCACCACTCCTCTCTCCTGGAGTGATCACTGCCTCCTCTCCTCTCATCTTCATATCTCCTCCCCTCAAGCCAAGCCTACCCCAAGACTGCCACCCAACTTTTCGCACATCCGGCCCATGAAGCATGTGTCAGTCGAGGCTTTCGCTGCCACCTTCTCACCCCTCCTTCACTCCAGGCTGACTCACACCCTGACACAGCCCTGTCTCTGCTCTACTCCTCTATCTCTGCTACTCTTGATGCTCTTGCCCCTGTCATGAGGATCCGTTTGAAGCCCAAAGTCAAGTGCAGTTCTTGGTATGACTCTGACCTAGCTACACTCAAACGTAAGTGCAGGGTGGCCGAGAGTAAATGGAGGGCCTCTTGCTCATCCTCTGACAAACTGACTAGCCGCCTGCTCCAAAGGCAATACCGACTCTCTGTACGCACCAAGAAGCGAGTCCACGTTGAAGCCCGTGTCTCTGCAGCATCTAACAACTCGGCCGAACTCTTTAAAATCTGCAAGGAGCTGGCCAACCATGCTGCAGTAGCCACCCCTCCTCTCGCCTCTCAGGCTCTTTGTAACGTCCTTGCCTCACACTTTATATCTAAAACCCAGGACATCTTGTCCTCACTCAGCTCCTCTCCCGCTCCTCTCGCCTCTCCGCTGCTTGTTGACCCACCCTCAGCGAACCCCCTCCCTCTTTCCCCGCTTTTCCTCTTTCCTCCCCTGATGAGGTCATTAGACAGGTCCGATCTATGAAACCCTCATCAAAACAGGTCCATCCCTGTTCCTCTAAAACCATTAAGGACCACATTGATACCCTCGCTTTGGCCCTTGCCGATTTCTGAAACTTCTCCTTTGCCTCTGGTTCTTTCCCCTTCCCTTTGAAGCACTCCTTTGGGCATCCTCTCTTCTAGAAACCCACAGCTGATACTTCTTGTCTGGCTAACTATCGCCCAATCGCCCAATCTTCTATATGCCAAACTGGCTCTCTCCCCCAACTGCACCATTAACCTCATAGTCACATACAGACCACCAGGCTCTTCCCCCGACTATCATAAGCAACTCCTCCAAATCATAAGCAACAACCTGAAAGACTCCACTAAAACCATCCTGCTTGGTGACCTAAACCTGGGCCTAGATGACCCCAAGGATAAGGCTGCCGCACTCTTAGCCAAGGATCTCTCCCACATGGGGTTCCAACACAAAATCACCAGTCCAACCCATTGCAAAGGCCGATCCATCGACTGGATAGCAGATCATAACTGCTCATTGGCGATCTCCTCCATCTCAACCCTCCCTTGGACAGATCAATATCTCATCCAATTCTCCATCCCAACCACACCCACCCGGAAAACTTACTTATGCCCGTCCCGCCAAAGTCAGAAGCTCTAAAAAACTCACGGCCAATAACCTTGCTCCGCTTCTTGATATCCCTGAACTGAAGCATCCTTTTAACCAAGATCCCACCTCTCTCGCCAACCTCTACAACAATGCCCTCGCCCAAGCCATTGACTCCATCCCCCCGCTGGAAGAAAAAAAAGAGAAAAAATCCATGCACTTCAACTCCTGGTTCTCAGAAGAACTATCGGCATTACACACCAAGAAACGTAAAGCCCTATCCAACTGGCAATCTGCACCCAACCAATCATCCCTCAACGAGTTCAAAGAAATCTCACGGACCTACAAAAAAGCCATATTCAAATCCAAATCCGAATCATTTAATCAGAGAATTACCAAAGCTAGCTCCAAATCCAGAGAAATATTTTCTATATTCAAAGAACTAACCACTCCCGAGTCCAGCCCTGACGAGATCATCAAGGATAAAACATGGTGCACAGGCATCCAGACAGCCCTCCTTAATAAAGTGAAAACGTTCCAAGACAAAATAGCATCTCAACGTAAAGCACTCAACAACCTCCCCATGTCCACCTCACTCCCCTCTCACAATCCTCTCCCGCAAATACCCCTCTTTACCTTTAGAGAAGTTACCGAGCTAGAAGTCTCCTCCCTACTCAAAAGTATCAAACCTTCCACATGCAAAGGGGACATATGCCCACCCACCATCATCAAAGAGTGCTCAGAAGCACTCACCCCGATCATCAGAGCTTTCATCAATGCTTCTTTCTCATCAGGAACCGTACCTCAATGCCTAAAAGAAGCCTGGGTTCGCCCACTCTTAAAAAAAAACCTCACTAGATCCTACTGCCCCCAACAACTATCGCCCCCTCACCACTGTCCCCTTCCTCCTCAAAATCCTAGACAAAGCCGCCCACAACCAAATACAGCAATACCTCGAAACCCATGCTATTCTAGGTAGAAGACAGTTCGGTTTCCGCAGAGGCCATGGAACCGAAACTGCCCTCCTAGATTTAAAGAATCAAATCACTAGTATAATGGACACAGGCAAGCCTGCCCTCCTCCTACTACTCGACCTCTCCGCAGTGTTTGACCTATTCGACCATGGCATCCTCACATCCCACCTATTCCATGCTGCTCATTTTTCACACGTAGCAACGACTTGGATCACCTCATTTCTAGAAGGTAGAGCCATGAAAGTGTACTCTGACCAGGCTAACGCTCCCCCAACCACCATAAACTGCGGAGTCCCGCAAGGGTCATGCACCGCACCAACCCTCTACAACCTCTTTACTAAACCCCTCTTTGACTTACTGGATTCTCTCGGCATAGCCTACACAAACTATGCCGATGACACACAAGTACTCCTTCCACTCACAGGAGACTATACAAAGGACACAGAAGCACTCCTCAACATCTACACCACGATACAAACGTGGATGGCTATCAATGGTCTTTGCCTTAACGGCGACAAAACAGAGATCATCATCTTGGCCCCCAGCGAAATTCTATCCAAGCTCAGCCAAGACTACTCACACATGCCTATCGACAACATTAACATACCTGTCTCCACTGCCGTGAAGACCTTAGGAGTCTATCTTGACGCTACACTCTCTATGACAAGACAAGTTAGCGCCATCTCCTCTTCATCCGCTCTGACCACTAAACTCATCTATGCCATAAAACCCTACCTTACCACTCCCAACTGCCTCTCCATTGCTAGAGCCACGAAAGGAGCTAGACTTGATTACTGCAACGCCCTCTTAGCCGGCACATCCTCAAAAAATCTAAATAAGCTCCAAATAGTGCAAAACAACGCGCTCCGTGCTGCCCTGCACATCCCTAAATCTGACCATGTATCGCAGGCCCGAAGAAACGCCCACTGGCTCCCAGTCAAGGATAGAATCAACTTTAAAATACTCGCCCTCACACATAAATGCATTAACCACACTGCTCCCTCTTACTTATCAGAAACATAATCAGGAAATCCTCCTGCCGGCCAATAAGAAGCCACCTTGCTAACCAACTCCAAGTTCCAAACATAAGAAGAGCTAAAGTTGGAGGCATCGGCTTCCCACACATAGCACCCAAGCTCTGCAACGATCTCCCCATCGCTCTCAGAGCTGAATCCTCCCTGGCTCCCTTCAGCCACCTCCTCTCCCTGCCTCATTTCTGACTGTCTAATTGCCATTCAAAATTGATGTGCCGCCAATGATCTTTGTTTAAATGCCAACAAGACTGATATCCTCTGCATTGGTACACCTGCATTGGTACACCCTCTCCATCCTTTCCCCTCACTCTCTGGCCCGCCTACCTTGGCCCTCTTCCTACCCCTACCTGCAAAGCTAAGAACCTTGGGGTCATCTTTGACTCCACACTTTCCTTCTCCGCACACATCTCTGACGTCTCTAAAAAGTCAAACTTCTTGCTACACCTCCTTAGATGTACTCTTCCTTTCCTCTCCTTCCCACAGAAGCTCACTGTCCACCAAGCTCTGATTCTATATAGGTTGGACTACTGTAACAGCCTCTTTCTAAATCTACCTGCCTCCACTCTCTGCCCTTAACAACCAATCCAGAACAGGACTGCAAGACTTGTCCTTGGCCTCAAGCCCTGGGATCGTATCCCTCCAGCTCTGAAATCCCTTCATTGGCTCCCAGTGGATGCAAGGGTTAAATTCAAAACCCTTTGCATTGTCCACAAGGCTTTCTGGGGCATGGGTCCAAAATAACCTTCAACTATCCCTCTGTAAATACCTCCCCTCTCGAGCCCTTCGCTCCTCTACCTCTAACTCCCTCAGGGCCAGTCGCTTTTCAAAGAAAGAGCTGGGGGTAGATATGTCTTCGGCTGGGGCCTCCCTTTGGAACTGCCTCCCTGCCACCTTGAAACTTGTGGAGAACCATCTTTGGTTCCGGAAGCTCCTCAAGACCTTCCTCTTCGCCTCTGCCTTTGCCCCTCTTCTCCCCTGCTGATCTGCTTTCTCTCTCAGCACTGTTGGACCTGGTCAGCCTCTGTCCTTCGGGCCCTGGTACTTGGCCACCCTGCCACCCTCCTGCACTGCCACCAGGCCACCCCTCGAATTGGGGCCTGTATCTGTACCCATACAGTCCCCCCCACTCTTCTTCTGCACTTATCAGATACACCCTCTCTGACTAACCTTAAACTTTGGCACTCACAGGCTGCACTACCACTGTTTTTGATCACCTTTATTTATGTATTTACTTATTATTTATCTTGTTCTCTCGTATGCTCTGCACTTTCCAATTTCTCCCCCCTCCCATGCACTTTCCCCCTTTTCCCTTCCCCATGCACTTGCACGTTCTCAATGTCACTGGGCTTAGTAAGATCATTGTTTTTGTTTTCTCCCCTGTTCTCCTCCCTTTGCCTGGTCGTACTCTGAAACAATTGGGTACGAGCACGATATAAATAAAATATATCATATTATATCATGTTGGCCATTTGAGTGAAAGGGCTAGTAGACAAAAGAGAGCGGACCAGATGTTGCAGGTCTCAGGCAAGCATATTGTAAGGTCTGCTTGTTTGACACAAGAAACTGTTTGGTTTTTGGTAAAAGTCAAAGGTTTTTATGCACGTTTATAAATGAAAATGTCACAAGCCATTGTTTTGGAAGTATTTAAAGCTTTAAAATACAAACCAAGATAAAATGTGTTAAATCACATCGATTGGTATGCTGATACTTATATACTTCCCTTGATGATGGAGAGAATGAAGCTAGAATAATTTCCCATTTTGCACAACACCCTTTTTTAATATTTTGTTTAAAAATGGTCATGTTTGGTAATGTTGTTGGTCTTCAAATGCTACTTGTTTATCATTCTGATTAGAGCAAGAATGAAGAGGGTAAGGGGACTTAAAGGGAGTAAACGTGCTCATTATGCTGCAAGACAGCATATCAACCTATAGGATATGAGTGCGGCGGGTGGGGGGCGGGAGGCGCAACCAGTATTCTTGATCCCTTAATTCCTTTGGTTTGGTGGAGGGGGGCCCCAAAGATGTCTGTGCCCAGGGCCCCAAAAGTGCTTAAGATGGCCCTGGGTGTCCCAACTAGAGCGCCAGGTTCAGAACATGGCACAGGATCTGTGTCGCATGCTGAGGGCTCAATAGAACCCTCAGATGAGCTTGGCGGCGCAGAATGCCTCAAATCCAGGACCTGGTGCTCCACAGCAATGACGGGGGAAGAACCCCGACAACCAACCGGTTCCCAGGGAGGAGGCACAAGGGAAAGGGGGGTGTAAAGCCTTGGAGGATGCTTCCTTCCCCACTTGTAAAAAGCCCCTGGAAGCCCAGGAACTGGAATCAAAATCTCCTGCCCCCGAAAGTCTGCCACCCAAGGAGCAGAGGGGGGAGGGGGGAGTAGAACAAATAAAGAGCCCAAAAAGACCCATTTTGAGGATGAGGTACAAATCTTCCAGTTTGAAGGAGAGGGGTCCTCAGAGGATTCTGGGAAAAGGATCTTCTCCTTCAGAGATGGGGGAACCCCTCCCAAAGAAAATGGGTCCCAAAGGATTCAAATCAGACTGGGTAGATGTGGGGACTGAGTTAGCACCGCCCATCATCAAACCCCAGAATCAACAGCATGAAAATCCCCTGGTTCAATCTCATCCTGTTGACAGCCTCCAAAAGGGAGGGGGGCAGCTCAGAATCCGAACCAGGGGAAGCCAAAGCTTCTCCCATATCAAGCTGTCATCTTTTTCTTTCAGATTCCCAAGACTCCAAACAGAATCCTGCCCAAATCACCTTTCTGTCAGTGTCCAAAACCAAGAAACTAACCCACCAGTTGTCCAAAAATATACATTATCGTTGCCCCCTTGAGGAGAAGGAGGGAAGATTCTATGCCCCGGTTCAAATACAGGGGCAGTGTACAATTCTGGCACTGGTGGACACTGGATCCCAAGCTACCCTTCTGTCAAAAAGGGCCTTTGATCAACTGAATTCGGGAAGGGGGGAGAAATGCCAAATTCCTCGTACCCCTCTTCCTGGACAACTTCAGAACTTCGACGGGAAGGAAATTCCCGTCGAGAGGACTGCGGATTTGGACATTAAAATTGGGCGACATAAGGTGAAGCACCCGGTCCTAGTTGTCACCCCTCATAGATTGTGTAAACAAGGTCCTCTGGACCGAGACTAGCCGACCAATAAAATTGAAACAGTGTGTCAACCATGGAAGTTTAAACGGCACATGCCACATGGTTGAACAAAAATCTGACCAAGTAGCATTTCACCTCCAGAATAATGAAATCCCAAACGTGACAGTAATTGCAGTAGGACAGCAAACTGGTGATGGGGGGTCCTCTCTATTTTTGAAAATCAACCTTCCTATCAGTCTAACACACTGGAAGGAAACACTCTGAAATTCTTTACAAATTCACAATCAGAAAATCCCACTCCTATAGTCCAGAAAGATGAGAAATCAACTAAAAGCCTGGCTGATATTCAGAAAATTGCGGAGCAGTTGTTCATCCCTATTCAGTTAAATGAAGGGAAGGAGTCTGTTCTCGTCCGAGTGTGCGTGAACAACGGTAAGAGCTTCATCAGCGAGGCCATGTTCCGCAAACTCCCAAAAGATCCAGCCATTCCCACATTTAAACTGATAAACAAATGGGAAATGCACCTGGAAACACCCAATTCCAAATATCTCCTGCCTAGCAGGTGTATGCTCAAAATTTCCATAGGCAACAAGAGCATAGTCCATAATTGTTGGGTCGTGCGAGATGTCCTTGCCGCATTTTACTTAGGCAGTGACATTCTCAATCGCTTTGCCATTCATTTGGACCTAATAAACCTCAAAGCTTGGTCCCGATTAGCGGGTAATCCCATGGGCTTTGATGACCCAGAGAAAGCATTTAGGTCATCTCAACTGCTGCCTAATGCAGTTGAAATTCAGATTGGAGAGGAAGTCACCATCCCAGAAAGGACCCGACAATTCTCCCTGGAAGTGAAAGTTAAAAGAGGACAAACTGAAAAACCCTGATGCCTATGTTCATCTTAATGCTTGTTTCCAACAGCAAGGGTTGTGGGTGAACCCAACACCACTAGTCAACATAGAACATGATACCATTCCAATAGAGGTGGATAACGGCGACTTAAAGAGTATCAGTCTAGCCGCAGGCACCATTATTGGAATGGCGGTTGATGACCAACATTTTTCCATAGATTTAGTTAATGAACTGTTGGGACCAATCCCCAAGGACTGTTTTGACAGTGATAGTGACGATGACACAACACCAGACAGGATCTTCACCCGGCATGGAGGGAATTTCCTGGTGTACACTTCCTGCCCTTATGGTAAGGAAGATGTGACCTGTGACTTCAGGATGGATGAGGTGGTATTCCAAGTCCGCGAGGACTGGCTTCCGCCCACCTGAAGCCCCCAGTCCAAATTAGCGCTTTAACCAGGGACTTCTCCACCCAGCTGGAGGAGGCTGCTGAGATAGCAAAACAGAAGTCTTTCCAGGCTTCAGGCAGATGGTTGAAGAGAGAGTCAACCTAACTGATGCCTGTGAGACTCTGGAGCAGAAGCAACAATTGAAACAAGTTTTCTTAGATTTTCAAGATCTCTTTGGAGTGGACTCCTATGACTGTGGTCGCACCGACATCCACACAACAACAATTCCCACGGACCCTGGCATGACTCCAGTGTTTGTGAAGCAATATCGCTTGCGTCTTGCATCAATGGAGTCCCTTACTGAAATAATTAAGAACCTTGAGTCCCGTGAGATAATTCGTCCAGTCCACAGCACCTTCAATAATCCGGTGCTGGGGATTTTGAAGCCAAACGGCCAGTGGAGACTCTGCACCAACCTTAGGGAGCTCAACAAACGGGTCCATACTGCCCGATGGCCTCTTCCCTACATTGACCAAGGACTGGCCCAGATCCAGGGGTCACAGGTATTCACTGCCATTGACCTGACCAATGGGTACTGGACTGTACCTGTCAGTAGGGAGGACCAATACAAGCTGGCCTTTACCTTTGGGGGGCAGCAGTACGCATGGACCCAGACTCCCTTCGGATACATCAACTCCGGCAATGAATTTAACATTTTTCTACACAAGGCCATGCCAGACCTGGGTGAAAGGGGTAACCTGGCCTATGTAGATGATGTTCTAGTCAAAAGCTCAACTGTGGAGGAACACATAGCAGAGATCCGTAATGTTCTGACACAGTTAGGGGCTGCCAGAGCAAAACTCTCCTTTCAAAAAGCACAGTGGTGCAGAACCCGTGTCAATTTTTTGGGGCATGAAATTACTCCTCAAGGTCTCTGTCCCCAGGAAAAGAATTTGGAAGCACTCCAGAAATTAAAATACCCCACAACTCTGCGGGAATTAAGGAGCCTCCTTGGACTGACTAATTACAGCAGAAAGTTCATTGAGGACTACGCAGAGATCACAAGACTCCTGATCCATCTTTTAAAGGAGTGGGTCAAGTGGAGTGGGGTCCAGAACAAGCTGAGGCAGTAAGACAACTCAAAAGAAGCCTCTCACAAGCGCCTTGCCTAGCTTACCCTGTCCAAAACAAGGAGTTCTTCTTGGAGACATGGTTTTCAAATACATGCTTGACTGCAGTATTATATCAAAAGCATGACAAGATCAATACAGTAATCTCCTATGTGAGTAAAACTTTATCCTCTGTGGAGGAAAAATTCAACGATTGTGAGAAGGCACTCCTGGCAACGGTGTGGGGATTGAAGAATTACCGCCCGTTTATCCAGGGGGAACACATCATAATGGAGACTCTGCACCAGCCTCTGCAATATCTCCAAAGTGACAGAATCCGGGCTGGAAATGTGATTAATTCCCGAATTACTTCCTGGATTCTGTCTATGCAAGGCTTTCCTGTGGAGGTCAGATATGGCCAAAACAAGAAGAGTCCCCTCGCGCAAGGTATGGCTGACCTGTATGATTGTGCCAGAGAAAACTGTCTCGAGGACGAAAGTCTTAAAATCAAGGACAACATGGAGGCATGCCTTAATTTCCCACATAAAGTCTTTGAAGAAGACAAGTGTGAGGGAATGCCTACTATGTGGATGGATGCTCCTACCATGTTGACAACAACAGGGAAAAAGAACTAGTGGCCGACGTAGGGAATGCATGGGTGAATGATGCCCCAGAACCCTCAGCTGAGTACAAAATCGGTCCCCAAATTAGTCAAGTGGCAGAGTTGATGGCTGTGCATCAAGCCATCCTCACTGCTGTCCAACACCAACTCCATGAACTGGTCATAATCACAGATTCGGATTATGTACGTAACGGGTTCGTGGAACACCTGGTTAACTGGAAAACCAGAGGCATGCTATGTGCTAATAAACCATTAAAACATGGAAAATGTATTCAGAATATTGATGATCTGGTCACCTCGAATGGGATGACCATCTACTGGAAAAAGATCAAGGGTCATTCTAAAGTAGAGGGACCAGACAGAACTGGAAATGACCTAGCTGATCAGCTGGCCAAAACCGGAGCCATCCAAGGGGATCTACTTGAGATCGAGTCCCTGTTGGGGGAAATCCAGGTCACTGCTTTCACTAGGTCCCAGACAAATGCTCACAATGAACTCTCAACTGCACAATGGAGTAAGGAGACCCCAGATGCTGATTTGATTACAGCTCAAAAAGGGGATCTAATAATTGGTTTGTTTTATCAACACATTGAGGACCCTGAGAACTTTCCCCTGACAGATACCAATTATATAGGGAAAGAGGTCCTCAGAGTGTTGATGAAATGTCCAAAAATGTTCCAAATCCAAGACGGTTTGTTGGTGAGGAGATCCGTAGCTGGCCATGATCAGTGGGTGGTCCCTACCTCATTCCGAAGCCTGATGCTAAGTCACACCCATGATGCGGCCACAGCCGGTCATAGGGGGTTCATACAACACTTGAAATCTTAAGAGAGGTTGTATACTGGCCACACATGGGACAGGACCTCGACCAATACTTGAAGGGGTGTCTTGTGTGTGCACAATTTCAGCCAACATCCCTCACACAGCGTGCGCCTCTCCAAAAGAGGGGGATGGCACTGCCTTGGTCAGATTTACAAGTCGATTATATCGGGCCCGTGATTCGCTCCTCTAGGGGGAACAAGTACATGTTGGCAGTGATATGCTTGTTCACTAAATGGGTGGAATGTCTCCCGGCCCCAAATTGCAAGGCAGAAACAGCAGCTGCCCTGATGATCAACCACATCTTCTCTCGTTTTGGACTACCCCAAAGGATCGAGTCAGACCGAGGTCGCCACTTCACTAGCGAAGTAATCACAAAGATGTGGGAGATACTTGGGGTCAAAAGGAAATTACACATTGCCTACCGGCTAGCCTCTAGTGGTGCAGTAGAGAGATACAACAAGACAATTGTGAGCATATTAAAAATGTTTGTGGCAGATTCTGGGCCAAGTTGGGACATCCGACTACCTCTTGTCCTAATGGCCATCAGATCTACCCCTTCATCTGCAACAAAAATGTCACCGTTTGAGCTGATGACTGGACGAAGAATGGTGCTTCCCCAGCATCTGCTCTGTAGAACCCAAGAGCAGACATTGATAAATACCTCTACAGCTCATGAGTATGTTGAAAATCTGAGAAAACACCTTCAACATGCTTTTGCCTATGCTCAGCGGAACCTAGAAATATCTGCAGACAGTATGAAGACCCTCTATGACCTTAAGACTACTAGAAAAGAATACCAAGTAGGAGACCGGGTCTACTTATACAATTTCCAAAGGAACCAGGCCAAACAGCACAAATTTCTGCCTAGCTGGGGGGGTCCTTTTGAAATTGTAGACAACATCTCACCAGTCGCCTACAAAATCTGTATCCCCAAAGGCAGTTTGGCAGAGGGGGAAGATAAGTGGGTTCATATCAACCAACTGAAGTGTTGCCATCCTAGGCATACTCTGCACCAACTAGAGGATTCATCTGGAAACCCAGAGGGGGACCTCCCTAGAATTCCAACTATAAAACTAGTCCACCTGTGAAAATGAGTAATAAATTGCAAATAGAAAGGATTGTCATCAAATGTATGTGTCTGCCCCACTACATGAATAGTGGTGGGGAAATGTCTACAAATATGCTCTGTTTTGTCATCCTAGAATTTGAAACCATGGATCCTGAGCATCCAGGAGGACCACTCGGGGACCGGAAGGAAAAACCCAAGGGGCCTGGGGTATCGCTCCATACTCTCATCCGGAACCAGCGAGGGGAACCTGTCGATCCGCCACTGATGGGAGAAGCAGATGAATTTTGCCATTTGGACCAGAAGGAAAAAACAGAACATCCCAATCTCGCAACTTCCCCTTGACGGGCGGTCAAAAGTCAACTTGCGAGGGGGGGCTTTGTGGGATGTTTTAACCCACTAGGCCAGAGGTCTTCAAACTGTGGGGTGCGCCCCCCCAGGGGGGCACGGCCGCCTCCTAGGGGGGGCGCCAGAGCCCAGCATGAAATGTAAAAAAAAAATATTTTTTTTGGTTTTTTTTAGATTGGGGGAAATGGGAGGGGGCAGCTCACATGGTCAGACTGGACCATAAAACGGTCTTAGGCACCAATGAAAACATGGCCAGCAGTTGCAAATGGATATTCAGTCCTTCAGTCACAGACTGTTTGAATAGTACCCAAGGGGTTGTTTTTTATTCAAATGTAAACAAATTGTGATATTTAAAGAATATTTATTCAGCAACAATGGTCAAAACTACTAGCTGCATAGTGAAGCAACTCCTCAAACTGGTCCACATTGGCCAAGTCATCGCCCTATTGGCCTATAGGCCAGTCCATGCCTGCTGACTCATCCCTAATGGGTGAGGGGGCGTCCACCCACTGGCCACCCCATTATGGAGGAGCCGAGGAGCCAGCCCAGTGAAACACTGAGCACTCCCTCAGCTGCTTTTTCCAGCTGAGGGAGTGCTCCTGGGCTGGCTGAACTGTCAAAGGGAAACACTGTTTGCCTTTGACAGTTCATTTCCCCAGCAGCACATGATCACTGAGCCATGCAACGTTGGGGGTGTTTTGCTTCGCCAGCCTTGCATAGCTCATTGGAAATGCTGGCTGGGGCACTGCATGTATGTATGTATGTGCGAGGGGGTGCTCCTGCGCCTCCTTGCACATACGGGCAGAGCAACCTGGAGCGGGGCATTTTAGCAACCATGCGCAGGTCCCTGCAGAAGGTAAGTTCATGGCGATTTATTTTTTATTTAAATGTGTATGGATGTGTGTATGTTTGTATTATGGGACTGTGGTGGGAGCAGGATGGGCGGCAGCACTGGGAAAGTGGTGGGAGTATGGTGGGGAAGAGCCCAGGGTCTGTACTGGGAGTAGGGTGCGGTGACGGCACGCAAAAGTTCATAGCGATTTCTACATACTGTCCATCTGGCACTTTTAGGGGAGCCCGGCCTGCCCAAAACTTGGCTCAGGGGGGGCCCGAGCCAAAAAAGTTTGAAGACCACTGCACTAGGCTCTGCGCTGCGACAACCCTGTGTGTTGGTGGCACCAGAATCAGCAAAATGGCTGCGAAAGCCCTATGCATGCCAAAACCTATGAAAAATTGCGCTTTGAAACCGGAAAAGATGGCTGCCAAATTTACTTTGCCTGTTGTCAGTAGTGGAAGGAGACTCACTGCTGCAACCTGTCACTGGGCTGCCTACCGAGTAAAAATGGAAACTGCATGAAACTCAGACATTTCTCTTAAATCCCTAAATATATAAAATACCGGACCAAAACACCACAAAACATCCAATATCTTT
Source organism: Ambystoma mexicanum (assembly GCF_040938575.1). NCBI lineage: Eukaryota > Metazoa > Chordata > Amphibia > Caudata > Ambystomatidae > Ambystoma > Ambystoma mexicanum. The sequence continues at coordinate 987,916,327 of NC_090925.1, forward strand.
GCTGGGTGTTACCCGCCACATCATTTAAGGAATCAATATGAACACACAATGTCAGGAAAAGTGGAATCTATCATCAAAATATCCATAGTAAAAAGTGTGCTTGCCTATGAAAATCTGTCAAAATATGGGCACAGTACCATTGGCCGCCTGTGACTGTTTCAAAAGTCTGCATTTAAACTGCAAAGTTGCACCATTAAGATCTAATGACTTAAATCTAAGTGACCTGTGATCAAAAGTAATATAGGTTGCAACTATTCAATCTCCATGATTTAGAGATTGGAATCAGAGTTATAGCTGCTAGATTAAAAATTGCAAGTTTTATTTTAAAGTAAGAAAAATGTTATAATTTGACTGTGGATTTAGCTGAAACTCAGAGTCATCAAACCAGTACCCCCCAGCTTTCCCCAACAAAAGGCATCTCTCCTGCTTCTCATCAAAGGCCAGGAACTCACATTCAGGTGTTGATTAAGAGGGGAGAAGATTTGGGCTGCTGCTACTGGAGGAGACAACCTTCCTTGGCTGAAAGAATATGCAGATTGTAAGTGTCAACAGTGGCCTCTGCCAGAGGAAGAAGGTGGGGATTGCTCTTGAGCTACAAGAAACCTTTGGAGGAGTGGGTAGACATTTTTGTTGATTCTCAATGGACAGAAAGCATATTTCTAAAAAGACCGACAAAGGACTGTGCAAATTTGTAAAACTAACAGCATTGTGAATGTGATTCTTTTGTGCACATTTTAAAAGGACCCAGAACTCTGTGCGATGTTCTGAGAAGGCGTAGTAAAAATTCAGGTTTTGTAGCAATTGTAGTCATGTCAGAACCATGAAACTTCATACGGATATGCCCAGAAGTCATGCGCACATATGTACAAAATTGTGGACGAATCAGATGTTGTGTCCCGGAAAAAAAGTGCGAAAAATTGTCAAATTCAGACCCAAGACCTCACAGCTATGGGGTTTGGAAGAATATGTGCTCCAACAAATATGTGATCTATGTATGTCATTGGTATAAAGATTGTACACATGTAAAGATGTATTATATCAAAACTAGATTTTATGTGCAAAAGGCAAAGGGGGAGGTATTCCCTGTCTCATAAACCGCATCATCATGATGACACTCTGTTTTCCCCTCCAATCAAGGGAGAGAGCAGACTTTAGCCAATGGACTACCTAGGGGGTACACCTAGGATAATTCAGCTTACCCACCCTTTTATTAAACACATAAATAGAGACAGCTGAGGACCTAGAAAGACAGACTGATTCACCCACCATCTCGAGATTGGCGAAGCACTTTGAAGGAGATCCATCCATACTCCTTGTTCCAGACTCCAAAAACTTTGCAAGCAGAAAGGCTCCTTGCATAGCTGAACCACTTCCAGCTGGGCCTAACTTCCAGAACCCATCCCTCAACTTAAAGGGGAAACCAAAGAGTAGCCAGGCTGTGCTGTAACTGCTTGCCTGCCAAAGAATCATTTTCATAACCAGAAGGGCAGATTAAATCCCAATCTGGTGGTGCCGTGCTGTGCTGTGTAGACCAGCGAGCCATTGCAGATCCAGTCCAGTCATGCTGTCCAGTCCTGCGGTGCGGTGTCCAGAGGGCCTTGCTGATCGCTGACCCATCCAGTCCGGTGTGCCCAGCAGTCTGTCCCAGAAATCTTTGACCAGAATCCCAGACGATTCCATTCAAAACATTGGTAGTGAGTATCCATAGTATAGGATTGTCACTAGCCTATGAACTATCTATAGTCATCCCTATCAAAATCAAATCTATCTTTTATCCAGAACTGTATTGCTAGAAATCCTTTTTGTCTTGCCTGAACTCTCTCTCTTATCCTATAGTCCTTCTGTAACAATATTGTTAAAATCATCTTTTCGCTGATATATTTTCTGAAGAAAGGCAAGCGTCTCGGCGGGCAAAAACCTGATCGGTGATGTCCTGATCCAGTGGCTGTGCTGTCGTGTAGTTTGTATCTTCATAATCTATCCTTCGTGTAAAGAAACCTTGTTTGTATTTTTAAAAGTGCATCCTTGTTTTACATTTTGCCTCTATCTGAAAAAACAGCCTCCACAAAAACGTTCATAATTTCTTCATACTTTATGCTAGAAATGAAATTGTCTACTTGTAGCTAACATCCTAAGCTTTCCAATGAACCCAAAACCGCATCTCAACTCCTTAGTTATTCCGCAATCGCGCTTACCGCGCGAAGAAAGTTTGCCGCATATTTTTCATTTGGCTCAAATCTATAACGTGTGAAATAGCTTTTCATTGCACCCAACCTCAAATGTGAGCCCAGGAGCCCACTGAGCCACACTCCCTCCAGCAATAAACTGATACCGTAGGATAGATTTTATTTAACCTGAGAGGGGTTGGGTGCCACCGCAAGAGCAGCTTCAGCCAAATCTCTCGGATTTAAATGGATCTTGCCAGTTTTGGGATTTGGGACCACAGCCTTACCCATTCCTGTTCCTCCATATCCAAGCCTAGGTCTTGCGCCCATTTGCTTATGTATGACCTAGAATATATGATTTCCTCCCGTTTAATAAGTTTATAAATGGACGAGACCACCCCCTTGTCACCCGTGTCCGTATCAAGGTATCTCTCAAACTGGGTAAGAGATCGAGAACCCACCTGGCGTACAGACGGATGGGAGATCCAATGTCTGATCTGGAGATATGAAAACCTCTGGTTCTCCCCCGCACCAAAATCCTTCTTACACTGCTCAAAGTTTTTCACCTCACACCCTAGTAGCATATCCCGTATCATCCTGCAACCCCAGAGGAACCATGGATCAAAGTTTGGTTTGTCTGTGGCCGCCGGAGTGATTTGTGGGTTGCCGTGCAGGGGCGAGAACGGAGAGGGGAAGGAAGTGATGTGAGCTCTCTCGATGGCTTGGTCCCAGGCATCCCCTGTCGTCGCTGTGATTGAACTGCAATACATTCTGGATGACCTATCCCGCCTCGGCATCCACAACACCCCTTCCAAGTCCCCACCTATCACCGCCCTATCCATCGACCGCCACACCTTACCCCTGTCGTTCCTTTGCCAGTCCCTAATCACCCTGATCTGTGAAGCTAAGTAATACACCCGAAAGTCCGGCTGTCCCACTCCCCCTTGATCTGGCACGGCTTTCATAATGGATGCCGCCACCCTCGGGTGCTTCCTGTTCCATACGAACTGGGTGATTATCCTTTGCAGGGCCCTGAAGAAGGACGCTGAGACACCGACCGGCAAGACCGGCAAGGAGCAGAGGGAGAATTGCCATCTTTAAAGTGTTGATCCTACCCAACCACGAGATCTCTAGGGGTCCCCAATCCACCAACTTCAATTTGACCTTCTGAAGGAGCGGGGGGTAATTTGCTACATATAGTTGCTCCACAGACTTGGTCAGATATATCCCCAGATATCTCAGCGAGGAGTCAACCCATCTGTAGTCATAAGACTTCCTGAGGTCCCGGGTTGCACTGGGCGACAGAGTAAGAGGAAAGGCCTCCGATTTATGGGCATTGATCTTGAGGCCTGCGACTTGGCCGAATCTAGTTAGTTCTCTTGCCACTGCCCGCAGTGAGGTGATCGGGTGGGTCAATGATAGAATCATATTGTCTGCAAAAGCCGCGATCTTATGGACCTCTCCACCAAACAGGATTCCCTTAATATCCTCAGCCGCACGCACCGACTCCAAAAACAGTTCCAGTTGGAGGGCATAAAGGAGCGGTGACAGCGGGCAACCCTGCTTGGTGCCTCTTCTCACTCGTATTGGGGCAGAAACTTGGCCATTTATTGCCAGTCGTACAACTGGGTTTTGGTAGTATGCCCTTACCCGTGAATTGAAACCCGGGCCAAATCTCATTTCCCCTAGGACCGCAAACAGGAACCCCCACTCAACCCAATCAAAAGCCTTCTCGGCGTCAACCGCCAGGAGGAGGGCCGGAATATTCTTTTTCTGAACCTTTTCGATCAGATGAGCCAGCCTTCTGACGTTGCCCGATGTTTGTCGACCTTTTATAAATCCCGATTGATCCCTATGAACAATTTTAGGGAGGATGTTCTCGAGGCGGTTGGCCAATACTTTAGCATAGATCTTGGCGTTGACGTTTATTAACCCGATTGGGCGGTAGGATGCGCAATCAGTCGGATCTTTGCCCTGTTTGTGTATCATGATGACTTTGGCCTCATTCATGGATTCAGGGAGGAAACCTGAGGTCCCCATATCGTTGAATAATTTGGTTAGAATGGGAATTAACACTTCTTTATGGGTTTTATACAATTCAAAGACAAACCCATCAGCGCCTGAGGCTTTGTTAGACGGAAGGTTATTTATAACTCTCCGCACTTCATCGGCCGAAATCTCAACTTCCAGCACATCTCTATCGTCCATCGAAACACGCCGAATGCCAGCTTCTCGTACATATGCAACCTGGTCCGCGCTTGCGGGGTAACTTGAGCTATAAAGGGTAGCATAGAATTTAGTAAATTCATCCTCAATATCTGAGGTCGACGTAAGCAGGACCCCTCACTCAGCCTTTATTTTTATTTTTTAAATTGTTTTGTCGCCTGCCTCTTTCCGCAGCTTTCTGGCCAGCAATCGGTCAGCTTTGTTGCCTTTAACGTAGAACCTTTGTAGCAACCTAAGGAGGTTGCGCTTGGCCGCCCTTGTTTGTATGAGGTTTAACTGGCATCTCACTGCCCTGTATTCCTTTTTGACTGATGCCGACATCCTAGATCCCATCCGAGCCATGACCACCTTAAGTCTATCCTCCAACTGTTGCTCCTCCAGCCTTAATTCCCGCTCCCTTCTGGCCTTGACCGCTATGATCTTGCCCCTCAATGTAGCCTTAAGGGTATCCCACCAAATCTGAGGGGTCGTATCCTCCCACTTATTGTGATCCATATAGTCCAACATTTCCTGCTCCATTTCTCTGACCAGGGCCCGATCTCTGAACAATGAGACAGGGTATCTCCATTTCCAGACAGTGGGGGGCCCCCTGGGCTTAGACAGAAGTAGAGTGAGCAGCGCATGATCACCAAGGGTAATCGCCCCCCACCTCCAATGCTGTTGACCTTCCCAATAGTGGTTTTGAGACCCAGACATAGTCTATTCGCGAGTGAGATCTATGGGCATGGGAGTTGAAAGTGTATCCGTCAGCCTGCCCATAGAGTTCTCTCCAGGTATCTACCAAGGCCAAGTCTCGCATTTTCTTCACAAGATTGCCTGACGGTCCCCCCTGATTCTCTCACGTTGAGGAACTCCTGTCCATGGAAGGGTCCCAAGCGTTGTTAAAGTCCCCCATCAAAATGATGTTCGCCCGTGCAAAATTTCCTAACCGAGTGAGGGACTTTTTTAGAAAGGGGTCTTGCGCCTGGTTAGGAGCATAAATGGTTGCTATCGTAAGGAACTCCCCCTTCCCCCTCAAGTAACACCTCTAGGTACCTTCTCTGGTTATCCTTCTGTATATCCCTAATGGACAGCCCCGACCTGTCCCGTAAAGCAATTAATACACCCGCCTTTTTGCTTGCTTGGGTAGTTTGTACCACACGGGAGTATCCCCAGAATCTAATCCTGTGAACATCCTTAGTGTGAACATGGGTCTCTTGCATGGCAACAAGCAGGGGCTGTTCTCGCCCAAGAAACCTCTCCACCTTCCTCCTCTTCACCTGGGAATTGAGGCCATTCACATTTAGAGAAAGAAACTTCATGGTCTCTGGGCTACCCATAGGCTATTTTCATACAGAGCTTTACCAACCGTTCTGGGGTCACCGAGCCCATCCCCAGTCAATATGTGCAGGGAGCTGGCTCGCCATGAGCCGCTGCTTAGATGGTGTTGGTCCGAACCTTGGATCCAATCCACCTCTCCTCCCATCCCCCATCCAGGCGAGATCGACTGGCACTCAGCCCCCCTCGCGAGTTCTCCACGAGAGCCGATCTCAATATCAAACCCAGAAACTCCCCACGCAGGAACCCCCGTTCCCATTCCAAGACCCCCCCGGTCCCTGCCCCCCAGGCTTAGATATCATTACACCTCGAGAAAAACTGCCCTTCCACATCAACTGAACAACTATCGTTAGCGCCCTCCCTGGGCTTCAATCTGAGACATCTCTTCGCAAATGAATAACCTATGTGGCAGCCATAGGGCTACCCCGCCCAACACACAATCCTGAGCTCCCCTGTTGGCCGTCTTCCTAGGAGCTGCATCTGTGGGTCTCTTCTTTCCCCTCCTGTTCTTGGTAGTGGACCATTCCCATGGCCTGCGCCGTTCCAACTGCACCTCCGCTGTCGCCACTGAGGACGAGGCCTGGTCTTCCAGACCCAGCAGGGCCACCCCCTGATCGCAGGTCGTGATCTTATGGTGGGAACCCTGCCATGTGAAAGACAAACCAAAGGGATGGGCCCACATGTAGCGAATTTGTTGAGATCTAAGGAATGAAAGTACTGGACCCATCCGTCTCCTTTTAATCAATGTAATCTTTGCCAGATCTTGATATAACGAGATCTCCTGACAATTATAGTTAATGCGGGCAGCCTTTCTCGCCTTCTCCATAATCTTCTCCTTGACCGCATAATTGTGGAAGGCCACCAGCACATCACGTGATCTTGATCCCGGCTCCAGCCTGTGTGGCCCCACTCCATGGACTCTATCAAACAACATCTCTGAGCCCGTGTCTGAGTTTAGCAGATCCCCAAATATTCCTTTTAACACTGGGGCCAACTCCTGATCCTGGACATCTTCTGGCAATGATTTGACTCTAATGTTCCCCCTCCTTGATCTGTTCTCTAGGTCCTCCACTTGCAACTCCAGGTTTTGCGTAGCAACCGCCAAAGTCTCCAGCAAGTTATCCACCTTTCTTGCAACTTCCGTCAGCTCCTGGATGGCCCGCTCATTAATGTCCACTCTTTCCTCGACTTTATTCACATCTCGTTTAATTACCCGTAGACCCTCGGCCAGATCTTCTCGCAGCTTGTCCATTTGCTGTTGCCCCGCAGCCGTGATCTTCTCCACCAGCTCCCCCATAAACTGTGTTAACATCGCTTGGGTTATCGGCTTGTCGTGAGCCTCTAGGGGCGCTGCCGCGGGATTCCCACCTGGATCTTGGGTCATCACCTGTTCCTCATTCGACTCGGTATCCCGAACCCAAAAATTTGTGAGGGTGCCATCCGAGGTTTTTGTGGGAGTCTTCCCCTGGGGTGGGCAGTCCTTTGTCTTACTTCTAGACATCCCTTAACAGCGAGGGTACCCCCACTGATCACCAGAAAACAGGGAGTTGAAGAGTTGAAGTATTGATGAGAAGGCGAGTTCAAAGTAGAATCGGCGAGGAGGGGCAAGTGATGTGTCAAGTGAGAACGTCGTGCCCCAAGCCGTATGCAAAGTATCTCTCAATGCCTTGACCAGGCCTCACTCTCTAGGCCGGACGAGGTCCTGACCTCGTCCAGTGGTCCCAGTCAGTAAGGACAATCCCCGTGCCGCGCAGACACGGCCGAATTCCGATGCTCCCGCAGCTTCAGATGGTCAAAGTATGAACCCCCACAGATTATATCGTTTCAAATGTCCAGTGGGGGGCCCCACCTCAGCACACCACAAGTGGGCCCCCCGGTTCTGAGCACGGGGGTCTCCGGAAAGCAGGGCCCAGCCCAGGGGCCGGGCCCTCTGTGCTCCTCTCCTGAGGTTGCACTTCCAATGCAGCGCTTCTAATACTAGGTCCCAGGGCCCTCCTCAAGCCCGTCGAGCAGGGCCCCCTGAGAGGAGCTCCATTCGCAAGGCAACTTCCCTGTCCTCTCTCCTCTGCTCCCGCTCAATCCTCCGGGGTCCCCTCGTTCCTTCTGGCCAGGGGATAACCTTCTTGTCCACCGTCCTCCTGGCGGCAGAAGCAGGCGCGTCTCCCCCACTCCCGGGTCCTGGATGGGGCCTCCGCTTCAGAGCACGCCCGCGGCCGGAGCTCTCCCAAACTGCTCCGAGCGCTGCGGGCCGCTCACAGACTCCTCTGCCCTCCAACAGGGACCAAGGGGGGGGGGACGCCAGCCACACAACGAGTCCCTGGCCGAGGCTCACCCGGCCCGCCGCCAGCACCGCAAACTCACGCTCCTCACGGCGTAAGCAGTGTCGGGCTCGGGGGAACCGACCGCCGCTGCTCCCGCGCCGCCTGGCTTCTCTCCTTCAGGGGCCGTCCACCAGACCCGGCATCGTCCCCCGCTACGGAGACCCCCACCGCCTGTACTGAGTGCCGGGGAGGGCTAGGCTTAAAGCGGGCGGACAGCCACTAGCAGGCCAGACGGGAGCGCGGGGAGCAACGACCTTCACACTACGTGGCCATCTTGGAATCGATCGCCTTCCATCCGGTCTTTAACTGCCCACGTGTCACGCAGGGGCAAGTGTCCCTTTTTACACACGTTGCCTTTCGTATCTGAACGCTAATACTTAGTGCGAGAAAACAAACACTAATCTCTCCCTCAGGAGCGGTGGCGGGCAGGGTGGGGCACCCGTCAAGTGCTTCTTCAGCTCAACCTCCGGCACACTCTCTCGACCCCGGGTGGGGGAGAAAGGACTGCGGGCCTAGACCAGCGGACGGCCTATGAAGTATGGGCCATCCCTGGCACACCAGAGGGCCTGGATGCCCTCTGTGACTGAAAGGGGCTCCCTTCTCTGCTCGTCTCTCTCAGCGCTCTCCTCGGCTGATCCCTGCAGGCTCTTATCCCACCCGGGACCTCGCCACTTGTCTCTGCCAGCAGGGGGGGCTTGCGCCAGTCCTGAGGAGAAATCACCTCACAGACGGCCCCCCACCCCCTGCTGGTGGAACCTACCATGATTGCTCTGACACTCGCTGCGCCAAAATCATGCAGCAAGGTGAAACTGAAAACAAGAAGGAAAATAAACAAACATGCCAGCCAAACAAATTGACACATAGCCATGCACACACAAAACCCCGCAGGAAATGTGGGTTTACACACACAAAGAGGACTATATTTACTAACCAAAATACAAAAATGGCCGACAAATTTTGAGTGTAACCTGTCACAGGCAAACACAGAATTACAACAGTAACATCAACCAATTGCAAACACCAAAACACACACATCGTACTTACCCTTCTCATACAAATTACTAGAAATTCAAACTAGGAATTATTTTCCTGGAAATAGAGAAAAACTGCAGATATCATGGCTGGTTTGAAAACTGTGTGGCTGTTGGAGACAGTTAGATGTTTTGGTTACCTGTTTTTGTGAGAAACTAAATATTAACATGGACCTACGTTTGAAAGATTTTACAGTTGAATCGTTTGGATTGCGGGGAATGGGTTGTTTCCAAGTCTTTCCAAAATTGTTGAGTCTGAGAAGTACAGGGCAGCCAGACGTCATACTAATTCATTGTGGAGGCAATGATTTGGGGAATGTACGAGGTGTGACCCTTACTTGAACGTTGAAACAAGACTTGGGAAAACTAATGGAACTTTTTCCTTATGCCATCTTTATCTTTTCCAATCTGATTCAGAGGCAAAAATGAAGAAGGCCCACTAGATTTAATGGCAAAATTGAAAAATCACGGAGAAATGGGAAAACTAATGGAACTTTTTCCTCACACTATCTTTATCTTTTTCAATCTGACTCGGAGGCAAATATGGAGATGGCCCTCTAGATTTAATGGCAAAATTGAAAAATCCCAGAGAAATATTAATAAAGTAGTTTCAGCATTGATGAGAGACCACAACCAATTATGGACTTCAAACAGTATACAGTTCAGTTTTTATTTTATTATTATGTCTATAGAAATTGGCCATGTAGAACTGTATGCTGTTTGAAGTCCATAAGTCGGTTAGGTGTATTCCATCATGTTTATAGAAATTGGCCATGTAGGAGTACACCTAACAGATGAAGGAAATGCAGGATTCCTTAATAACATCAAAACAGTACTCCAAATGTGGTAAAATACTACACTCTGTGTACTCTAAAACAGTCCTTTTAAGGACTACTTATCACATATAAATACACAAATACAATAACATAATAACCCAAAATCTTTTTTTAGTATAACCGCGGCTAGCGCTCATTGACCTTTTTTTATGGGTGTGGTTACAAATTGTTAGTTAAAGGGGGGGCTCACATAGGGTTTTAAACATGTATACATTTATATATATATTTCTTTGAATCATCTCTTTATTCAATAGCAAACATATACTATGCATATATAATTCATAACTTTTTACAAAAACAGTCAATATACAGTTAAATCAATTAACTCATCCCACAATGTATAACAATGTAAAACACAAGATCTAGTATTTATCCAGAAATTCCCTCCAAATTCTCTCAAAAATGTTCATATTATTTAGTCTCCTGAAGATCACCAATTCAATACTCGACAGTGCCTCCATCTCTGAGATCCAGTCAGATGACAACGGTATTGTTTGTGATTTCCACACCAGCAGTAATAACTGTTTTCCAACCAATGCCCCCCTGAACATGAATTTTTTTTGTGACTGTGTAAGATCATCCAACAAATTGTCACCACCCAAAATCATAGTTTTAAAATCCAGTGCAATATCAATCCCTAATACGCATAAACACATTCCACATATATCAGACCAAAACCCACGCACTCTAGAGCAGTGCCATAACATGTGCTCCAATGTACCAACCTCACTTAGACACTTCCAACAATCATCCGAGTCTGTCATTCTACGCCTTATCATCCTTTCCGGGTGTCATGATGCCTACCCCCGGGGAACCAGACCAGGTCCAGCAACCCCGGAAGCAGGCATCAAGTTATTTTGAGCAAGCCGAAAAACCCCTGCTAGGGGCTGTTTGGGTACGGTCCTGGCGCCTATGCCACCAGGCTCATATGGAGAGTCAGCCCTGGCGCCATAGGCTGAAGAGCAGCACACACTTCGCGTTATTCTGCATCCAGCAGCGTAAGGCTCACCGTGTCTGCAAGCCTGCATCCAGTCTTCTGCCACGCCCACCTCGATTCTTCAGCTCCTAGAAAAAGGGAGGAACAGAAGAAGAGGTTAGAATAAGAGCAAAACCTTCGATCCTTACCTGAATTCCGGATCCACTGTGCCTTCGAGCAGGAAGAAAGAAGCATTTTACGCACGCCGCCTCGCCTGTTGCAGCGCCGCGCTGAACTCACTGGCCTTCGCAGCATCCTCACGATCCACCGCATCCTTCTGCACGTTCCTGCCGCATTCTGGCACCTAAGGGGAACACAAGAACAGCAAAGGTGAGCCAAGGGAATAAACAGAGGCAATAGTAACTACCCCCATAGACTTACCCGAGTACCACCGGGGGTACTATTCCTCTTCACGGGTCTGCGCAGTCTCCATTGCATCCTCGCCGTACCCCGGCACCTAAGGGGAACAAAAGGACAACAAGGTGAGACGAAGGGACAAACAAGGGGAACTCTTCTCACCACAATAGACTTACCTAATTTTACCGCCAGAGGCATTATTCCTCGAACTTCATATTTTCTCTCCACACCTGAATAAGGGAGCAAGCCACAGGTTACATTCTGGCCTTATTTTATTGAACTGTGTAGGATAAGTCAAATCCTTACCTGAACATCGTCAGCTACCACGAGGAACTCTTCGCTGGTGTCAAGCTGCAAACTGCAAGGAATCGGACCAGAGTGAAAGTCAGACATCTGAACTCTTACGAACTACATACTTTTCGGAGTCAATATTGTTCTGGAACTCACCAATTCCTTCGAGCCAGTGAAGCAACTGGTTATCAACACGCCCCTGCGCTCAATGCAGGATGGAGAGCTCATCTTTTCAAACCATCAGGTGAGACTATAAGAGGGGACATCAAAGGTGATCTGTGGGGAGAACAGCGGGGGTGGGGGGATTTACGCTCAACCCCACGGCTGATTAATTCCCTTTCTCCATTTACAGAAGAATATTCCTACGGGCCAAGCAAACGAAGCTAGGTGGGCCAGTCCAGTCCGTCATCTCGGCCCTACGCGTCACATTGGTGAAGACCGCAGCTGTCCAGTTCAGATCGACGCCTCTGTGGGAGCCAGGTGAGCGTAACACCGGGCTCCAGTAAACCCTATTCAATATTTTGATCAGTCTAGATTTTGCACCCAAGTACAGTGAACACAATCTCACATTGACACACATTTCCATCCACTCCACTTCTGTGATATCATATCCAAGCCGATGATTCCATTCTTCCCTCAAATGCACATTTTCTTTATATTTACAAACAATATGCTTATAAACCCTGCTAGCAAGTCCTCCTTCTCCAGGTTTTCTCACCATCATCAACAGCTCCACATTTAGATCGTCCTCCCACTTCACCTTTCCAATACTTCTTTTCAAGCGTATATAATCATACTCTGAAAAATGTTAAATCTGCCATTTCTCACACACCACACTTCCCGATAGCCATTTTCCCTTCCGACAGATATCCCCAATCAAGTACGCGCCAGCCAAAAACCATTCCACCCAAAACAACATCTTTCCTTTCTCCTTAACAGCCGAATTTAACCAAATTGAAGCATTAGGCATGCGTAAAGCGTCAGTTCCCACAAATTCGTACAATCTTTGCCAGCTCTTCCTCAAATATTCAGTAACGGGATTCTTCCGACTCACCTTACTGGTCGTTCTCAGAAACGCCCTTGGTAACAGCGGACCCACCAACCCCATCTCAGCTATCGTCCAATCATTTGGTTCCACTCTTAGAAATGGAACAATAAACTGACAGGAATAGGCCAAATGATATGCACGAAAATTTGGTAAACCTAATCCCCCCCTTTTCCAAAGGGAGCTGAAGCTTCCATAATTGCAGCCTCGGGGGTTTCTTGACCCATAAGAATGATTGAACCAAATAGTCTAGTTCTTTCCATATTGAAGTTTTAATTTCCAACGGTAACGTGCCCAGCACGTAATACATTTTTGGAGCAGCAGTCATCTTCAAAGCATTTGCTTTGCCCCACATTGAAAGCCTCAACAGTGACCACCTCTCTAAATTCGCTTTAAACTCTCTACAGACTTCACCCATATTCTCTTCAACCATGTTCTCCACCAACGGAGTGAGCCAAATTCCAAGATATTTCATTCTCCTCTCACACCATTTGAAGCCTAAAGTAGAAATAAACGATTTATCACAATAATGCGTCAACGGCATCACCTCTGATTTAGAGCAATTGATCTTGTAACCCGCTATCACATAAAATTGATCTAGCAACCTCAATAAGCCTGGTATTGATTCCTTCAAATTCCTGGAAATCAACAATAAATCATCTGCAAAAAAACATATTTTGTGTCCTACCCCTTGAAAAGTGAATGTAAGTGTCCCCGGAAATGCACCCCCCTTAGTGAGAGGCAATAATGGACACACCCCAGAAGGGGAATGAGGCCAGGACCAAGTGCGGGTGAGATCAAAAGGGCTTTATATAATTCAATATAGGGCATGCAAAGGACTCTGCAAACTCCGAGAGCGCTCTGTCTGACAATAGCAAAGACAGTCAGTTATATTACAAATACACGTCATGCATGAGGTAAGCTATAGGGGCCACAGACTCTCAGGGATTGGGTGGTGATGGCTAGGTGGTATACAATGTATACAGTTGCTCCTCCAGGATTGGCGGATGTTGGTGCTGCACCACGTGGGGTGGGAAGTCAGCTGGGCTCATCGGGGTGTAGTACCGGGCCGGACGTGCCTTGTAACAACGATTGATAACTAACCTAACATTTGCCCTTTTGGCCACACATTCCCACCCATTCGTCACACTTCATGTGTCCTGTTGATTTGCAACTCTTGTAAGCGCTGACCTTAGATCAATACATGGCCAGGAACATTGATATGCGATCTGGAGTGTCTCAATTTTATCAGTTTGGGGGATACCTCAGGTTCAAACAATAAGGTCTCATGAGCATAGCCAGGGGCATGGGCGGGGGTGCTTGACTAACCATCCTTTGCAATTTCGGTGAGGGATGGTATTACGATCTGTTGGTACACGTGTGGGCGCTCCCCTTTCTAGGGTCATTAACTCGTGGTCGATGGAGGTACTAATGGCCCGTGGGAGGCATGTGACTGGTGCCTGACAGGTGGTGGGATTTAGGACCAGGTAGCTCGTAAGTCATTGAGTCAGGCTGTTGCGGCCTCTGACACGGGGGAGGGTGGCGGATGCTTGAAACGGGTCCAGCAGGATCGGGAGGGAAGGCAGGGCTGTGCCGTTTGAACACTGGCCTTGCAGCTCCGTGCGTGGCATCTTTCACAAGGTGGTTTACTGTCGTATGGGTGAGGGGCGACTAACAACACATGGGGTTTCTAAAAGCACTCATACGTATTTGCATTAACATGGGATACTAGCTGGGGATCATACTTTTTGACATAGCATTTCACATCTACAGTTTGCATACGAACATGAGGTAGTGTCAGGCAGGTGTGTATAAAGAGAGAAACACAGGTTATTGTTCACTGTTATCAGCTGTCCAGTCTTTGTACATCTCTTCATTATATACAGTATCGGTTGCACATTTTTCTCTTTACCCATTCTCCTTTACATTAGCAGCGAACGTTAGTCAACAAGGCACTTATTACATAAATAGTTCCTACATGTTGCAAGGGTTTTCAGGGTGGGTATGGGAGCGAGGCGCCACGCCGTCTATAGTTGGGGGGGCTTGGTGCAGGGGTCAGGGCCTGCAGGGGTTGGGCTGATCTCAGTTATATCCTAATGTTCCCGTTCATGGCTGGGGCAATGATGTACTGCGGAAGTTTAACAGCTACAGTGTTTTATTTTGTTGTTTGCTCGCGCCTGGTGACTCGTGAGAACGAGTCCTCAGCGGATCTGCCATGCAGTGGGAGGTGGGGGAAGTGTGGGCCTCTGTGAGCGCAGTCAAGTGGGGGTAACTCTACAGCATTCAGTGTCTCTGCCTTGGGTTAGATATGCACATTTCTACCAAGATGGGGATGGCTTAATACAAGATGGCGTCTATGCTCTGCCACATAAAGTGGTGGTGCAGCCCCTCGTGTTGGTCTGCAGCTTCCCCGCCGCCTGGGCCCGGGAAGCCAGGGGGCTGCCGAGTCATGGGTCTTAACCAGGGTGGGACATGTAGTGGGAGGGGGGGTCCTATTGACCTACCCTTCCCTACATTTCCCCCCTTTCGTTACTTAAGTAACGAATACCTTAGCTCCCCCATTCGTTCACGCTCTTTCTCAGCCAACACTGCCTCCTCCCAGGCTGGCGTTCCTTTTATTGGCATCCAGGCTCTGCACACCCCCAGGAGGCTTTCCCCCTTCTAGCATACTCATCCGGGGTGCAGGTAATATATATACATCCCATATCTCCCTCCAGGTCCACCCATACCTCTGTGTACCACTCTAGCTCCCGAGGCTCCTTTATTGTGGTATGATATAACCTGTCCACTATATCCCTGTCATAATATTTGGGCACCATTCTATACTTGGATTCTGAACCCTCTCCAGTTTGTACGTGTGCTTCCTGTTGCACCCGTGCCCTTCCTCCGGCGTTGCACATTGTCACCATCATCATTGCTCCATTGGGGACTACATTTGCGCAGCATCGAAGACCCAACTGGCACACACAAAAAATCACAAGTAAAAACACAATGAGGGGCATTAGTAGTTTCACAGCGAGCCGCATCCAGGAAGTTACCCAGGAAAAAAGGTTGTCGAACCAGATGCTTGGGTCGGTGCCACCTTCCATCTTCATTCGTTCCCCTAGGTTGTGCACTGCAGGGATGACGTGTGATAGTGTTCCATTATCCGCATCTTCAGAAGGTACAAAAGTGCAACAGGCACTTCTGATTTTTCGGCAAACACCTCCATCCATCGCTGTCAACAGGTCTAGCACATACCTGTTTCGCATTGTCATCAGTCTCAGTGCCCTTAGCTCCACTTTGATCACATGGAACCCTTCTTCAGTGTCGTTGGCCAATTGAATCAGCTCCCACCGCGTGATCTGCAGCCATTTCGCATTTGCTCGGGCCTGAATGCTTGGAATGAGGGAGGCGAAGAAGCTTTCTGCTGAGCTGAATAACCAGATCTGGGATCTGTGCCAAGAGTTCTGAGGAGGCCTTTGAGATATAGTTTGATGACCTCCGTTTTCTGGACATGATTTCATCTGCGTTTCCTTCTGATAGGGCGTAAAGTGGTGGCTCTTCAGTGGGTGAGGCGTTGGTTGTGGCTTGAGTCGTCTTCCGGCTCCCTTGGCCGATGTGGCTCTCCGGTATTACCACCCAGTAAGTGTCCATCAGGGCTGCTGTTCCTTTCTTCATATCTGGGATCATTAGGCTCTTGTTGCAGTTCGTGTTTCTTCCCATGTCGATTTTCCCTTCTCCCAAGAAGCAAAGTTCGTTTGAGATTTCTTTCTGTAGTTTCAATGCTTTTTCTATAGCGCTCACCCAGGTCAATTTTGCCACATGTTTTGACCACACTACGGCACACGTCTTTGCAATCCATTGTAGTTTTTCGGTAGGCAGCCCTCGCAGTGCTTCAGCTTTGCACGTTACCACATCATCTTTCCATTTGTTTTCTGAAAACAGTGTTCCTTTTATTACTAAGAATGGTTCCTTTAAGCATACCACTCCTTTTGTTCTTGAGTAGCATGTTTTCTCGTTCTGCAGCATTTCAAAAGATACTGTGTGTGCCTGGAAGGTGTTCTTAATTCTGCACAGAGTGAGATGGAGGAGACACTGGGCGTCGGCAAGAGGCAATTCTTGCGGTATTAAAACTTTAGGTGTGCCTGAGGCATGGGGGATCAGGGAGCACACGTAGCAACTTTCATTAGTTGTTCGTTTGGCTGTGGAGCTCATGTCTGCATACCATTTATTCGACTGGTGTGGGTGCCTGGGATCCTCTATCGTGTCTAGTCCCAGGCCATAGTATTTGTCATATCTCTTCCTACCTGTTTCCCTCTTCCTCCTGTTTTTAAGGAATGTTTTAGCATGCCTGGCTGCGTGCAACAGGGACTCCCTCTCCCCGGCCCCCTCCTTCTCCCATTCCTCATACAGAGTAATGCACTTGTTAGCCATTTTAATATTTTCTTTCATTCTCTCTGTGGTGTGGTCATTTTCTCTGGGAGGACTGATTGTCGTCGTGGGCGGGGTAGCAGTGGTGCCATATAACCATGATATAACAGATGGGTGTCGATCATTTAGTTCATGTACACTAACATTTGTGGTGTGGCTTTGGGGCTTCAAATGGATGGTCGGCTTGTTGTTAGTATCGTTCTGACGTTTTGCCTCGTCTGGATGTGGGCCATACCCCCATACCAGCTGAAAGCCTTCCCATATTAAATAGTTACCCTCCTTAAACGGTTTGCTTACATTTTCCATGTTAGTTCCATTACCTCCCCCCTCATTTATCTCAATGCAGATAAATGCTATTATGTAATATGTTGTTAAGCCAAACATGAGCGTAAAAGATATAATAGCACAGACAGTCAACCCACATTCGTATGAGTATGTTCGCAAATCGAAAGCATTTCTACTCCTAGTGTCCCTATTGCTAATCGTTGCAGGCGGCCTGTTCGTTGCCATGCTTACTCCTATATGTTGAAACATAGAAAAAGGTGCATTAAGCATACAGTGCAATTATTTTTTGCTTTTTCCATTTGAGAGAGAGAGAGAGAGAGAGAGAGAGAGAGAGAGATCATTTTATGCTGCTTCACTTTGTCATAAACATTATTATAATATAGTTGTCAGTTCAATAAATTTTGCATGCTCTTGTTTTTACATTTCTTTATTCATGCACATTTACCCCGTCAGGGCCCTCTGCACCTTCTGCTGATCCCACGCTGTCATAGGCTTTTCGGAACGTCCGACAAATGTATCCAATATCTCAAGCCCTTCACTTTCACCGCTGTGGGTGTGCAAAACACCACCTCGTATGGGCCATGAAATCTTGGAGCATTCCACCTACGAACGAAGCTCCTCACATATATCATTTCCCCTGGTTCCAGCTGACCTGTTGGGCTTTCTTTCTCTGGAGTGTGCGTTTCATTCTCCCCATCACTAATGAATGGTGGTGCAAGTTGTCTCGCTATCCTTCGTGCTGCCTTAGTAAGTTTGGTCAGGTAGTCATTAAATTCTTCTCCTAGTACAGTTGCACTTCTGTGTGCATCTGAATGTCTACGGAGGGGTGAGTGTGCTGTGTGCATTCGTCTCCCTGTCACGATCTCATGGGGCGACAAATGGTGGTTCTTGCTTGGCTGATTCCTCAGCTCAAAAAGAGCCAAGGGAAGACAGTGCACCCAATTTTTTTTAAGGGTGAAACACAGTTTTGAGAGTCTGCCTTTTAGTAATCCGTTGATCTTTTCTACCACACTGTTACTTTGCGGGTGATAAATGGAGCATAATTTATGTTTTATTCCTAGCAATGATGTCACTTCTTTAAAGAGATCGTTCACAAAATGTGTGCCGTTGTCAGAGCGAATTACGTCGCAAATTCCCCAGCGGGTGAATACTTCCCGCACGAGAAACTTTGCAGCGCATTTCGCATCTGGGCGGGCACAGGGACCTGCCTCTACCCACCGTGAAAAGGGGCAAACTACCACTATCATGTACCTTGCGCCGTTGCATCTCTCACCCATATCCGCATAGTCGATATGCAGCTCTCTGAAAGGTCCTATCGGCTTGGGTATCGTTCCCCTTAGTGTTCTCAAAGTCATGCCGGCGTTGTATATCTGGCACGTTGTGCATTCCATTGTTAGCTTGGAGAGTTGTTCCTGTAATCCTGGAATGAACCAGTTTTCTTGTATCTCGGCTGCGATGTGCTGCCTTGCGTTGTGTGCTGGGAAGTGTAGCTGCTGGAATGCTACTTCTAATAACTTAGTTGGCATCACTACTTTACCTGTGTTGTTTTGCCACCATAATAAATCAATTGCCGACTGGCTGCATCCTCTTTTTGTCCACAACTCTTTTTCATCTTCAGCTGCCTCTTCCTGTAGCTCCTGTATTTGAGACACTGGCATGGCATTGTACCCGTCCGCGACACCTTCCTCCGCTTCTCTTCGCATTAAGTACTCACCTGTGTTTTCTTTTCTTAAATATGATGCCTCCTTGGCAGCCGCTTCTGCTGCCGCGTTTCCCAAAGCAACAAAGTCAGTGTTATTGGTATGGGCCTGGCAATTCACTATTGCTACCATGGTGGGTTCTTGCAATGCGTCTATGAGTTCCCTTAACAATTCCGCATGTTGTATGGGTGAACCATCTGCCCTGTTGAACCCCCTTCTTCCCCACCTGGCAAGCCCTCCATGTACTGTTGTGGCCATATATGCTGAATCCGTGTAAATTGTTACTGCGCATCCTTTTGCTGCTCGTAATGCTTCAATTAATGCTACCAGTTCTGCTGCCTGTGATGAAAAATGAGCCAGCAGTCGCCGCTGTATTAGGGCCTCGTACTCACCTTCTTCCATTCGCACGACTGCCACCCCCACATGTTTTTCTCCAGTTTCTGAATTTATGGAAGCTGACCCATCTGTGAAAAATACCTCTCCTTCCGCCAGTGCGTTCACGCTTACCACAGTTATGCCATTGTCCTCACCCTATTATGTTGCGCAACCATGTGCCTGGATATATCCTCTACAGTGCATGGTTCAGAGATGAATCTTGCGGGGTTAACCACCTTGCATCTTACCACGTGTATATTGGCGCTTGACAGTATTACCTCATACGCGGTGGCTCTCTGTGTGGTTAATGTGCTTTTTGATCGCTTGAGTATGGCGAACAATGAGTGTTCTTTTTTTTTATTTTTTATTCATTTATTTATAATATATACAACATATCCGCAACCAGCAATATTATAATAACAGAATGTACAAAAAAACAACAGTTAAAAACACAAATTAAAAGAAGTCATTAAACACATTCCAAATCTTCTCATATGAAGACATTTTACCTTTCAATTTGTAAATCAATTTTTCTGTCCGTGACAGGCAATGCATTTCCTGGATCCACTCCTCAAAGGAAGGAGGGACCCGCCCTTTCCACCCACGGAGAATCAGCCTCTTAGCCACAATGAATGCACGAAAAATCCACTTCTTGTGGGCGGAGCTGACATCATCCAATCCAGAATCATCACCCAGGATTACTGTCCTAAAATCAAGGACCGGCCCTCCTCCTGCAATCCTGACACACACATCACAAACTTCACTTCAAAAATCTCTGACCCTCGCACAACTCCACAACATGTGTTCCAATGACCCAACTGCCTGAACGCACCCCCAACAGCCAGTACTGTCAGACATGCCTCTTTTACGTAATGTTTCAGGACACCGATATACACGATTCAGGATCTTGATTTGTCGAGACCGCTCACTAAGATTCAGCGAACACAAAGATACATTACTACACATATTCTGCCAATCATCCATATCAATCTCTTATCCAATTCTCTCACTCCAAACTCTCCGCAAATTGTCATTACTCCGATAATGTGACACAATTAACTTGTAAAGCCTACTGGCCAGACCACCACTCTTCCCACTAGAGTCTATCAGAAAAGCGCACACATCCAAGGAGTCAGACCAGTCCACCTCACCAACCGCCCTCTTTAGCGTCTATACACAGAGTCTGATAAACCATCAAAATTCCATCTCTCTCTCAGCTCAGCTGCGGTCAACCACCGATCATCATTCCCCAAATCGGAGACCTGTTTAATATCCATCAAAAACCATTCAGGCCAAAAAACTGTCCTCAAATTGTCCCTAATCCTAGGATTCAACCAGATAGAGGCACTCCTGCACTTGAATGCGTCCCGACCCAGCAATGTCAAGACTGCAATCCATGAATTGCGCAAAAATTATGTTGTCAACAAATTACCACCCGGAACCTTTGTATTAGTGGTCAACAAGGCCACCGGCCCATAGGCACTCGACTCTGCCACCGCCCAGCTGTCCAATTCACCTGTCAAAAATGGAACAAAAGAATGAGCAGGAAAGGCCAAATGGTAGGCCCTAAAATTCGGTACCCCTAGACCACCTAAATGGACTGGAAGCTGCAACTTCCATAGACTAAGTCTTGGTGGTTTTTGTCCCACAAAAATTCCTGAACTAGGTGGTCCAAATCATTCCAATAACGGCTCTTAATTTTCAATGGAAGCATGCTAGATACAAAGTTGATCTTGGGTGTTGTATTCATTTTAAGGGCATTGACTTTACCCCATAGAGAAAGATTAAGCAAAGACCACCTTTCTAGATCCAATTTACAATCTCGAATAACCACACTCATGTTCTCATCTACCATCCTTGAAAGAGGATATGTCAACCATACCCCCAAATAACGCAAGCGTGCCTCAAACCAAGTAAACCCCTGCCCCGTAACCAGGGTTTTATCACATCTACTCGTCAGAGGCAGCACTTCAGACTTCAAACGGTTAATTTTGTAGCCTGAGCAATCATGACAATCAGACAAAAGCCTCATCAGACTGGGTAAGGACACCTGCAAATCCCTCAGCACCAACAGGAGGTCGTCCGCATAAAGCCAAGCCTTCTGTACAACACCCCAACAAGCAACACCCTTCAAATGTGGTTCATTTGTAATGCTAATGGCAAGAGGTTCAATCGCTAAAATGAACAACAGAGGAGAAAAAGGACAACCTTGACATGTGCCGCGCTCCAAACAAAAAAGGTTCCGAAATTATTCCATTAGTCTTAACGGCAGCCGTCGGTCTGGAATAAAGAAGAGCCACCCAAGAAATGAAATCCTCACCCAGATTCACCCTCCTCAGGACCTAATACAAATAATCCCAACTAACCCTGTCGAAAGCTTTCCCCCGCATCAAGCGAAAAGACAGCCGCATCACAGCCCACCCTATCTGCCATTTCCATAATAAGTAATAATCTCCTGATGTTACTGGACGTACGCCGATTTTTCATGAATCCAGATTGTTCCTCATCAATCAAAGTAGGCAAGAACTGTACCAGGCGCATAGCAAGGACCTTAGCAAGTATCTTATTATCGGTATTGATAAGGCTGATTGGGCGATAACTAGCCGGGTGATTACAGTCCTTACCTTTTTTCAAAAAGACCGAAATAGACGCATCGTTAGTACTTTTAGGCAACATCCCGGTCAGTTTGTTAGAAACAAACATATCTCTCAAGAGCTCTAAGGCTGAGTTCGGGAGGATCCTATAAAACTCACAAGGGAGGCCGTCTGGGCCCGGGGATTTGCCCACATTCAGCCCTGAAATCGCACTTTTGATCTCATCCACTGTTATCATATCACCAAGAAGATCACATTCAGTATCCCGAACCCTTGGCAAATGCAAATTACCAAAGAAGTCTTCACCCCTACCAGTAATACCAGCCTCATTGCTATACAGATTCTCGTAGAACTCACGAAAAATCAAGTAAATTTTATTGGGATCAAACGTAATTCTACCCTCCCTGTCAACCATAGAAGCAATTGCTGACTCTGAAATCCTCTTCTTCAATCGGTATGCCAGCCATCTGTCACATCGTTCTCCCTTTTCGAAATAAGTACACTTTGAATAGAACAAGTCCCGTTCAGCCCTCACCGACAAAAAGTCTTCCATTTCTTTTTTAAGTGTTTTCAAAGTAGCCAATTTTACAGAGTCAGTAGGATCACGCATCAGATCCCGAGAGATCATCCCAATACGTAGATCAAGATCACGCCTCTTACTCTCCTCCTTTTTTCGTTTACCACTAGACAGCCCTAAACAAACACCATGCATACAGCACTTAAAGGCTTCCCACGTGGTCGCCACATTGATCTCTGCCGAACGATTCTCCATAACAAAGTAATTTGCTTCCAACACAATCCGCTCCAAAATGTCATCATCCAATAAGATAGAGGTGTTCATCTTCCAAGAGAAACTTCTTTAACACTGAAATTTAAGTCTCAAATGCATCTCAACGGGGGCATGATCACTCAATAAAATATTACCAATACCACTCGAGACAATACTTTCCGACACATTCCCACCAGTAAAAATCATGTCCAGTCTGGAAAACACACCATGCGCACTAGAAAAGAAACTGTATTGACGTTTGTCCAGGTTCTCTAGACGCCAAGTGTCTTTCAAATGATGCTCCTCCAAGAGAGATCTAAGTGCCTGATGATGAAAATCACAATGTAGCACATGCCTGACTTGACTTCTATCCAGTTCAGGATCAACCACTGTATTGAAGTCCCCACCAAGTAGAATATTAGAATTATTCAAATCTAAAAGAGTCTGTGCCACCATTCTGAAAAAGGAGCCATTGTCCACTGTAGGAGCATACACATTGCAGAGAGTTATCAACTCCCCCTGAATCTCAACCAACAATGCAATCATCCTACCGTCCTTATCTGCACACTCCTTCAAAATTTTAACCGGTAGTTTCTTACGAAACAAAATGGCCACACCCCTTGACCTTGAAGAAAAGGAGGATACATATGCAGAACCCACCCACTCCTTTTCCAACCTAGAAATTTCATCCGCTAAAATATGAGTCTCCTGCAAAAAACAGATGTCAGCATGCATATCCTGTAACATGTGGAACACTTTCTTTTTCTTTAACAAATGATTGACCCCATTCACATTCCAAGAGACAACACACAGGTCATTAACAGTCCCACCTGTGTAAGAAGTCGCCATTACTACATGAAGGTCTGGAACATCAAAAGCAAAAATAGAACCAAAAAAAATAAAAGAAAGACATGCACATAAATATGAACAAAAAACAAAGGATAAAAAACAAAAAGAATAGATAAGACAGCAAAGTCTTTTCAGCCCAAACAAAAAATGAAACAACATCAGAACCGTTCCCAGGACCCCTCCCAAGTCACAATAGAAAAACAACTAATGCATCGAAGATACCATTTCCAAAAAAAAAAAAAAACTAGAAAGAGAGCATAAGTGAAATCCACAAAAATAACCCACAAAAACCCCCATCCCCAACCACCAATGACAATAAACAATATAAGCTATACGGAAAGAACCTGCCTAAAACCAGACAATCTAAGATAAGGCATAATCAACCAACCCCCCCAATAAACAATAATGCAGAACTGTGAAAGGAATATATAAGGCCATGGTATGTAGCATACAGGAGGGACAAAATAATGCTCGACATTTCACCAGCCATAAGGCCCAATGCAGATTATGGGTCCATTGCCAGAACCATAGTCATTCCCCCATCCAGTGAAGATATCCAACAATATAATCAGAATGAGAACAGGTGAATGAACCATTATAGAGACCAGTCAATCCTTCATGACAGAATACGCTCTCATATATGTGATGTAATATCAAATGACCGTTGACACTACCATGAAACATCAGCCCAGACAAATAGCTTATGGTTCCAAGCCTGAAGGTGAATCATGAATGCCATGAACCATAACATCCAGTTGTCTATAAAGATGATGACTGTACTGCAATATGGACCCAACAGTCGGGCCATGGACTGGCTGACGATGTACTTTGCAAATAAATGTCCGCATCAAGCCTGGGACCACAAACATCCAAGTCTGTGTGCCCAAAGAATTCAGGTGGAAACATCCGAACTCCCAATTCGTAGTTGTTCCTAGCGGGCCTCCTCTCTGTTTACACATGCAGGTGGGGCCCCGCTGTGCAAATGTGAGTACTACACCGACCAAACAGGGCGGAATGCAGAATGCACTTTCCGATCCACTGATATCTCTTGTGTACACTATCAATCCCCAGCCGACCGCTGCCCCATCGCCGACTGCAGTACATACCTCACGATCTTAAAATCCGCTCCAATCCAAATCGAGCCGATGCAGACAGTAACCCCAAAGCAGTTCCACATGGTCGCTTCAACCGCAGACAAACGTCGGCCGTAACCGCGTAATGGGCTGAAGTGTAATCCGCCCGCTTCTGTTCAGGGAACGCTGCCCGATCAGCTGACTTGACGTCTCGCACGTCGCATGCTGACTGGTTCCTTCCTCTAACCACAGCGGTGGCGCCGCAGAGCACGGACCAAAGCAACGAAAACAAATAATACGAATCCACAGTGAGTTACACAGTTCTTATATCAGAATAAATGCTTGAAGGAGTTCCAAAGCATTTTTGAAATGATAACTGCCATGTCCAATCGGCGCCATCTTTATGAATGTCCAAACATATCAAACATTGTAAAAAATGATAAAGATAAATTAAAAAAAAATCTGAAAGTCATTGTGGGGGGAGGAAAGGTAACTGAGTTCATTCACTGGCACCAATAGGCATAGGGAGACCCCTTTTAAATGTATCCAACCAATTAAGTGCCCGAGCAGGATCAGAAGTGCTCTTCTCTCCATCAGGAAATACAATAGTTAGGACACTATTTCTACTGAGAAAGGACTTCAAAGAGAGCTGTTTAGCCAAGTCTTTAGCTCCCTTAAATGACCTCCTCAGGAGTAAGACTTCCTTAGGATAGTCTGGGTAAACAAAGACGGATTTACCTTTGAAGGAGGCATTTCCAACCAATCTGGCAGCTTTCATCAAGCGTTCCTTTGATCTTAGGTTCATAAAGGATACCAAAACATGCCTAGCCTTGTCCCCCAGATGTTTACCAATCCTGAAAATATTATCAATGTCTTCAATCTTGATTGCATCACAATGAAAACTGTCTCTAAAAACTTGAAACACCAGGGAAGGCAGGTCCTCATCATCACCAGAGTCCTCCACTCCAACCAATCGGATATTTCCACTCCAAATCCAGGCGTTGTTCTTTTTCTTTTTTCAAATCAGACCTCAGATTCTTGTAAGCTTGAAAGCTGCCTGCTATCTCAGTGCTCATAGATGAGGAAGATTTCTCCAACTCAGTGACCCTGCCATCCAATTATCCAGTTTTCAAATTGAGCTCAGCCAAAGTCAGTTTAATCTCACCAACATCTTGAGCCACCTGAAGAATGGTCTTGTATACATCTCCAAGGCTTGGGGTTTCTTCCATCTCAGGAACCTGTTTGGATTTCTTTGAGACAGGGTTCTTCGCTTCACCAATCTTCTTCTTGGAACTCATTACAATTTCTTTATAAATATCTTCAGGGAGAGGTCCAGAGTGTTCTACATACAGTGTCAGTGAGCAACCCATTACTATGGTGGTGCTTTTTTCAATAGCGAACGCGGCGGCTGCGAGAGCCTGTTTGCATGCAAAATGTCCCTGCATTACGGCGTCCAGTGTCCCACTGTAGTATGCCAGAGGCTTGTGACCTAGTGACGTTTTCTGGGTTAGTACTGCTGTCATGAGATGCCCCCTTGCAGTGCGAGAATAGGTAGAACTCGCGTTCATAATCTGGGGTCGCGAGTACTGGTGCGCTTGAAATGAGTTCTTTGAGTGATGTGAATGCATCGCACGTCTCTGAGTCCCACTGTATTTCTGTTTTTTTCCTTTTGTGCCTCTTTGAGTGCCTGGAGCAATGGGCGTGTGTATGCAGCATAGTCTAATATCCAGGCCCGACAATAGTTGCACATCCCTAGGAATTTTTGCATGTCTTTCACTGTCTTTGGTCTTCCCACGGCCGAGATAGCCACTACTCTGTCTGGGATTATTTTCTTGACATCCTTTGATATCAATTGCTCTAGGTATAACACTTCACGTTGGCACTTTTCTTTGTCCACTTTGTACCCCTTTTGGGATAGTAATGTTAAAAGGGCTATGGAGTCTTTTCTACACTCTCCCTCGTTTTGCTGCAAATTAATAAATCGTCCACGTACTGTATTATTGTGCTGTCGACAGTCATGTTTCCAAGATCTTCATGCAATATTCTATTGAATATGCTGGGGCTTTTGCTATATCCCTGGGGCAATCTGCAGTGTTCGTTCCTCCTCGCCCCTAGGGTAAATGCTGTCGGGTATCTGCACTCTTCTGCGAGTGGTATTGAGAAAAATACATTTTTTAAATCCACTACAGTGAAGTGAGATGCGTCTTTTGGTATGCTGCATAGAATGGATGCCGGATTTGGGACCAAAGGGAACTCTTTCTGGATGACGTCATTTAGTGGGCGTAAGTCCTGGATCATCCTCCAGGCCCCTCCTTTCGCTTTTTTGATTGGGAAAATACACGTGTTACACAGGGAGTTCGAGGGTACTATTATCCCCTGTGCGAGTAGAGCATTTATTGTTTTTTATCCCTTCTTCTGCTTCCCGGCACAGGGGGTATTGTTTGACCCGGGGTAGAATTGCTCTAGGCTTGAGATTGATCTTTACTGGTGTGACCCAGCGTAGTAGCCCTAAGTCATGGGGACCGGTCGTCCACAATTGCCAGGGCACTGACTGCATGTCATCATTAAATAACGACGGTGGGGCGCCCACCACTGCCATCAGCTGTACTGGCACCTGCCTTTGCTGTATCATTATTTCACAAGGGATGGCTATTTCCATAATTATTTCTCCGTCACTCTCTGAATCTGTGAAAAAATCCTCATCTGACAGATCTTGGAGTGCAATGTCAGCGTTCATGCATAATACCGTGCGCCACTCGCAGCCGTGCATATCCATTGCAATTACAACTATTCTTTTGGCTGTGATTTGTACTGCATGCATGTCCAATGACATCACTGTTCCTGGCACTATCTCGGGGCTGGCTGTTGGGCGAAAGACAAATTCTGCTGGTACCCTCCATTCTAGTTTTTTCAACTCCGGGACCACCCTAGCTAATGTTTTTAGCCCAGGAATGAACATATCTGGGTCCACGGGTATGCCGCGCACCTCTGGGCATGTCGCTCTTGAATATATCACTAGCATCGTACGCGTAGAACACATCCCTGGGGTTGAGCACACAATCCCTCCCCTTTTTGTGAATGAGATAGTCATGTTCAATTTGCTGAGGAGATCCCTTCCCAGCAGGTTCACGGGAGATTGTTCATAATACAATAGGGGTGCTCTCACTGTTTTTCCCCCCACTGTAACGTCCAAATCTTCTGTGTATGGAACTTCGACCACCTCCCCAGAGAACCCCTGTGTCTCCAATTTACGATTAGATAGCGGAAACCGACCTTCGCGTATGCAAGATTTTTCGGCTCCTGAATCTACCATAAAGATGAATTGTCTGTTTCCTATCTCTGCTCCTATCAATGGTTCCTCGCTTGCATTGAAGGTTGTCGATAGTATTGGACACGCAAGTGTTCTCTGTGGACTGTCTTATGCTGGATGCCTAGTTGTTCCCCCTTGGCTGAAAACGTTACCTGAAACTACCGCTACTCCTCCATATGGGGTAGGCGCACCGTTAGACGTCGTGGTGAATGGGTTGTTTTGAGTGTATGGTATGTGTTCACTGCTTTGTGGATGTTGTTGAGTGTGGTGTGTTCTTTCCCTGTATTGCTCTTGCCCTCTTTGGTCTTGCTGTTTTCTTCCTCCGTCCCGGGGCAACCCGTATGAGCTCCCCGGATGGGGGTGCCCGTAATACTGATCATCTTGGTAACTCGGGTTAGGCCTGCTCCTGCATTCGCGCGAGAAATGTCCCCACCTCCCACAATTCCAACAATTTCCTTGTCCCCCTCTGGGTCCTGGTCCCCCATTTCCGCCATTACCTCCATATCCCTGTCCACCCCCTCTTCGCCCCCTGTACCCACCTCTTCTGTTGTTGGGGTGCCACGCTTGCCACTGCAGTCCTCCGTACTCCTCCTGTCCATTCCACTGTCTTTGCCCGTTGTCTGCCCAATTTGCAGCCATCCTCCCCTGTATTGCTACTAATCCCTCCTCCTCCTCCTCTGGGTCCGTGTCGTGTGGGAGTGCTGCTACAGCTGCTGCGACCTTCACCAGTTTCGTTTGTACTAACTTGGCTTCGTCTGCCAACCTCTTTTGCGCCACCTCCTTTTCTCGTTCCTTAATTCTTTTGCAATGGTGCACTATTATGCTCTGTATCTCTGGCCATCCTTTCGCTTCGATCCCTGTCAAACGCTTTTTGCCCTTCTTTTGGGAGCCCTCTCTTTATTATGAAGTAAAATAATGATGTTGATTGGTCATATGGTGTACCCATTTCAGCTCTTCACATCTCCTGTACCCGAAAAATGTAATCCGTAACTTCTTCCCCATCAGTCATAGTGCATTGCATTACTGACTGTAAATCTGGCGTGTCTGGGAATGTTTCCCTCAAAGCGTCCTAAACGCGCGCGCGCACGGTATTGAAGGCAGCACCATCATGTCTGTCACTATCCAGCGTTATTCCCGGGAAAGCTGCTTTTGCCCACACCCTGTCTGATTGGTCCCCTACTGCTGACACAAGTAAACTTTTGACATCTCCAATGGCCAGGGGCACCCCTGCAGTGTGTTTCTCAAAGGCGTATATCCACTTGCTAGCTCCACCTGATAGCGGGGGCAGAGATTTTAATAGGTTTGCCTTATCCATCTGTGCCCAAGGTATATAATTTGGTCTCCCCGCCCCCCGATGTATTAGTGGGAGTTGTAGTCGTCCCTTACATCCTTTCCCAATACTCACCTTTGTTCCCTTTTCCCCCACCATTGCTATCCTTCCCATCCTGTTTCTTAACCTCCCTGTCCACTCCTGTTCTAGTGTCCTCCCCTGTGGCGTTTCCCCTAACTCCACTAAACTTCCACCTGCCGCCATTCCCAATCTCCCAGCTTCCTGCTCATCTTCGTCTAGGTCACACCACAGCTCTTCTCTCCCATCACCTTCCACTCCTTCTCCCTCTACACTTCCTCCTATATTGTTCGCTCCTAGTTCTACTATCTGGGTGGGCTCCTCTTATATTCTGAATAGTATCTCCCCTTTCTTCCACCCTTCCTCATTCAACTTATCTAAGGGGTGGGACCGGGACAATCGTTCTGACCTTGTTGTACTTGGCTCACCTTGTTCACATAGGCTTTGTATCCTTGACAACTCTTCCCTTGCTATTGAGAGTCTGGCGTCTAAATCTTCTGTCAACTTACATATGTTTACCAAGAGGGTACTCACCTGCCCATTCGATCGGGGGCACTCGTATGGCGGTGGTGCAGTTGGTCTTGCTGTGGGTGTGGGGGTGCTAGTGGGCACGTGTGTGGGATCACTGTATCCTTCAGCGGGTGGGGGTTTATTTAGAAGTGGGTACAATCGAGTCATCTCTATGACTCCCTCTTTTCCCTCGTCCTCCTGGCTACCCTCTGCTCGCGCTGATGGGGTAGCCGTGAGGGCTGGTTGATCAAGTGTGGTGTCTATTTTCTTTGGTGGAGGTATTTCCTCGAATAATCGCCATAGATCTAGTATCTCCCTCCTATTATGAAATTGTTTTCCCTTGTATTTTAGGAATATGCAGGTGGCTACCATGTCCAGAACACTTTTATCAAAGGACCCTCCTTGTGGCCAGACCTGGGGGAGACCCTCCCCCTTCAGTTCCTTTACCCACTGGTCATGGTACTTAGTTATTCTTTCTGCATGGCCTGGTAAACTTTTACAGATGTGCGCTAGGGGTGTCTCCGCTCCCATGCCTAGACCGGTGTTATTCTGTTCTCTTGTATTAGTCTGTTCTGTCACTATGTGCGGGTCACTGTGTACATGGGACTTCAACCCCTTTCACGTTATAATAAACAATTCACACTTTTGCTCGATTAAAAAGGTGCTGGTTTGTCAAATCTTACCAGGCCATACTTACATTGACCGTACCCCCCCTAGAAAAGTACTTGAAACAATGCAATTATATAGTGTTACGTAATTAAAGAAAATCACAACCATACAATGTGCAGAACACACCACAGACATTCATCATACCTCAGCATACACATATAGCATTTACCCTCCCTGCCTTGCCCTTCGCCTTCTACGGCGACTTCCTCTAACCCTTACACAGCTTCTTTTGTTTGTTTATATGTATATATATATATATATATATATATATATATATTTATTTTTTTCAGACCTTATTTCTACCCCGAATGAGAGGAAGTTAGAGAAGAATAAGAAGAAGAAAAGCTAGTCCTAACGTATTTTCCGTGTCTCTTCACTCAGACACCCATAATTTATCTTTTCACAGTTTTACTTATTCCCAGCACTAGCCGAGACAGCACTACGCAGCGCCGCCTTCTATCCCCTTACAGAGTTAGGTTCCCGTCCTCTTTTCCCTTTTCACTTTAGTGTCCTAATGGCCATATGCAAAGAAAGAGAAAGTATTAGAAGTAAGAAAGTTCCCCTTATATCCCCCACTCCCTTTTTCTTGTTTCCCCTTGTCCTCCAAAAACTAAAAACTTTTCCTTTTAATATCACTCGCACTTAATACTCACGTGCCCGTCTTGATCCGAGACTCTCTGGATTTGGTCCGTCCAAGCAGCGCGGCCTCGCACTCAATGACCCCACCCAGCTCCGGCGAGCGGTAATAAGGGTTTTTTGAAACGGGACCCGTACCCTCTCGCCCTAACTGCGTGCGCACGTCTCTGCGTACCAGTTGCTGTAGGTGGGCGGCTCTGTTGAGCAGGCACGCCGTGAGTCTCCACTGAAGCCATGGTCATCTCGTGCCAAGGGGACAGTTTAAAGTTAACAAAACAGATCACATCTATGGGGTCACCACTGAATGTAAGTGTGCCCAGAAACGCACCCCCCTTAGTGAGAGGCAATAATGGACAAACCCCAGAAGGGGAATGAGGCCAGGACCAAGTGCGGGTGAGATCAAAAGAGCTTTATATAATTCAATATAGGGCATGCAAAGGACTCTGCAAACTCCGAGAGCGCTCTGTCTGACAATAGCAAAGACAGTCAGTTATATTACAAATACACGTCATGCATGAGGTAAGCTATAGGGGCCACAGACTCTCAGGGATTGGGTGGTGATGGCTAGGTGGTATACAATGTATACAGTTGCTCCTCCTGGATTGG
This sequence comes from Ambystoma mexicanum, assembly GCF_040938575.1. NCBI lineage: Eukaryota > Metazoa > Chordata > Amphibia > Caudata > Ambystomatidae > Ambystoma > Ambystoma mexicanum. Next base: position 987,948,029 of record NC_090925.1, read on the forward strand.
CGGACGTTGGTGCTGCGCCACGTGGAGTGGGAGGTCAGCTGGGCTCATCGGGGTGTAGCGCCGGGCCGGACGTGCCTTGTAACAACGATTGATAACTAACCCAACATTTGCCCTTTTGGCCACACATTCCCACCCATTCGTCACACTTCATGTGTCCTGTTGATTTGCAACTCTTGTAAGCGCTGACCTTAGATCAATACATGGCCAGGAACATTGATATGCGATCTGGAGTGTCTCAATACATCAGTTTGGGGGATACCTCAGGTTCAAACAATCAGGTCTCATGGGCATAGTCAGGGGCATGGGCGGGGGTGCTTGACTAACCATCCTTGGCAATTTCGGTGAGGGATGGTATTACGATCTGTTGGTACACGTGTGGGCGCCCCCCTTTCTAGGGTCATTAACTCGGGGTCGATGGGGGTACTAGTGACCCGGGGGGGGGGGGGCATGTGACTGGTGCCTGAGAGGCGGTGGGATTTAGGACCAGGTAGCTCGTAAGTCATGGAGTCAGGCTGTGGCGGCCTCTGACACGGGGGAGGGTGGCGGATGCTTGAAACGGGTCCAGCAGGATCGGGAGGGAAGGCAGGGCTGTGCCGTTTGCACACCGTCTATCTCGAGAGGGCCTGGGCAGGAGGAGGGGGAAATGGCCTTGCAGCTCCGTGCGTGGCATATTTCACAAGGCGGTTTACTGTCGTATGGGTGAGGGGCGACTAACAACACATGGGGTTTCTAAAAGCACTCGTATGTATTTGCATTAACATGGGAAACTAGCTGGGGATCATACTTTTTTACATAGCATTTCACATCTACAGTTGACATACGAACATGAGGTAGTGTCAGGCAGGTGTGTATAAAGAGAGCAACACAGGTTATTGTTCACTGTTATCAGCTGTCCAGTCTTTGTACATCTCTTCATTATATACAATATCTGTTGCACATTTTTCTCTTTACCCATTCTCCTTTACATTAGCAGCGAACGTTAGTCAACAAGGCACATATTACATAAACGGTTCCTGCATGTTGCAAGGGTTTTCGGGGTGGGTATGGGTGCGAGGCGCCACGCCGTCTATAGTTGGGGGGCTTGGTGCAGGGGTCAGGGCCTACAGGGGTTGGGCTGGTCTCAGTTACATCCTAATGTTCCCGTTCATGGCTGGGGCAATGATGTACTGCGGAAGGTTAACAGCGACAGTGTTTTATTTTGTTGTTTTCTCGCGCCTGTTGACTTGTGAGAATGAGTCCTCAGCGGATCTGCCATGCAGTGGGAGGTGGGGGAAGTGTGGGCCTCTGTGAGCGCGGTCAAGTGGGGGTAACTCTGCAGTGTTCAGTGTCTCTGCCTTGGGTTAGATATGCACATTTCTAGCAAGATGGGGATTGCTTAATACAAGATGGCGTCTATGCTCTGCCACATAACGTGGTGGTGCAGCCCCTCGTGTCGGTCTGCATCCGCCCCGCCGCCTGGGCCCAGGGGGCTGGGGGGCTGCCGACGAGTCATGGGTCTTAACCAGGGTGGGACATGTAGTGGGAGGGGGGGTCCTATTGACCTACCCTTCCCTACAAAACCATGTCCCTTAATATCTACATTCTGCCTTAGGGCAATAGCCAAAGGTTCCAAAGCCAAAACAAATAGCAACAGAGACAAGGGGCATCCCTGTCTAGTTCCCCTCTGCAAAATAAATGAAGTAGACCGTAAACCATTAGTCTTAATAACAGCCGTTGGAAGAGTATACAAAGGCGTATCCAGGATATAAAACCTGTACCAAAATTAATTCTGGTAAGAACAGAAAAGAGATGGCTCCAATTAATCCTGTCAAATGCCTTCTCGGCATCTAGTGATAAAGCAGCCACATCATCTTCAGAAGTCTGAGCATTATACATTGTCAACAACAATCGCTGTATATTACTTGAAGTTCTCTGACCTTGAATGAAACCCGACTGGTCTTCGTGAATCAGATCACCCATCAGCGGAGCAATTCTGGATGCTAATATTTTTGCCAGAATCTTATTATCAATATTAATTAAGCTTATCGGGCGATAATTAGCAGGAATATTAGCATCTTTACCTTTCTTCAAAAATATAGAAACTGTTGCATGAACAGTCGAGGATGGTAACTGACCTTCATCCCGGGAAACAAAAGTGTCTTTTAATAAATCCAGTGACAAATCTGGCAGGGTTTTATAAAATTCTACCGGAAGCCCATCCGGTCCAGGGGCCTTTCCCATATTTAATTTATAAATTGCCATTTTCACCTCTTCGAAAGTAATAGTTTTTTCTAGTAATTCACAAATCTCCCCTGACACTTGCGGGATATCTAGGGACTCAAAAAAGGACTCTCCACTCCCTGTAATATCCGGTTCGTTTATATACAAATGCTCATAGTAATCCTTAAAAACCTCATTTATTTTCACCGGATCAAAAGTGATAGCACCATTCATGTCATAAATTGATGTAATGGCTCCTTCAGAGTTTTGCTGACGAAGCCGATAAGCCAGCCAACTATCATTCTTTTCACCATATTAAAAATAAGAACACTTTAAAGGAAACATGTGCTTCTCCACTCTATCATTAATCACACCATTCATCTAATTCTGCAAAGCGCGTAACTCCTTTCTTTTTCCCGGACTGTCTGGATTATTCACCAAATTATTAGTTACGTCTTTGATTCGCCGCTCCAAGTCTATCGTCTGTTTCTCCATATATTTCAGTTTCCTACTTGATAGATCCAATACCAATCCTCTCATTGTGCATTTGAAAGCCTCCCGCACATTTTTTACACTCATACCCTCTGTTGTATTTTCTCTCACAAAATGTTCAGCTTCATCTCTAATCTTATTCACTAACTCTTCATCCTGCAAAATGGAAGTACTCATTCGCCATGAGAATGATCTATGTATTTCAAAATCAAGTTTTGTCGTCAAAAACACTAGAGCATGGTCCGTCACTATAATACTCCCAATTTCTCCCGCAATAACATTTTCAGTAATTTTACCACTTGTCAGTATCATATCAATGCGGAAATAAGTACAATGGGAATTCAAATAAAAACTGTATTCTTTTATCTGCGGATGCGTTAGACGCCAACAGTCCTTCAGATCATTCTCCACCACCAGCGACTGAAAATACCTAAAATGAGGGTCTCTTCTTTCAGCCACCCCCCCATTACTTCGGTCCAATGTAACATCCATTACCAAATTGAAATATGCCCCCACAATTACATTTGATGTATCAAATTCTTGTATAAACTGTGAAACCTTTCTAAAAAATGAACCATCATCAACTGATGACGCATAAACATTACACAGAGTCACCTCGCACCCCTGAAATTCAACCAACAAAACCACAACTCTCCCTTCCCTGTCTATTTTTTGCTTCAGAACTTTAATTGGTGCATTTTTATGGATCAAAATCGCCACCCCACTAGATTGTGAAGAATAGCTCGAACTATACACACCACCAACCCACTGTTTATGCAATCTTTGAATTTCATCACTCAGCAAGTGCATTTCTTGTACAAAATATAAGTCACATTGTTTTTCACCCATACAGTTAAATGTTCTGTTGTTTGTTCAGATTATTCAACCCATTAACATTCCAAAACATCACCTTCAGATCTTTTTTCATTGGAGACAACATGTCTTTCCGCACACACCAGGAAATACTAGATACACAAAATCCAATTAAGATACAAAAAAACACACTTCTAAAATATATACAACCCCACCCACCCCGTCTAGACAGAATGTCGATAGCCAACACTACAGTATATAAAAGCCCAGGACTCCCAGCACTCCCCCCCCCCCCCCAATCGTAAAAGAATTCAAGACACAACATCTCATCTTCACCCCTCCTATATTTAACATGTTCACATAAAATCAATCTCCCTACACCACATCCTAACCTACACCCACCTACCATCAATCATTACATTGTGTAAAGCAGTTAGTAGCTACTATACTCCAATCCCATCACCTAAACTATGTAGGGGAGGATTGGTCCAAAAGACCCCCCTTGCCTACATCCCTTCCCCAGGTGAGGGCCATGGCTCATCGGGCGTCCCCTCATACCACTAGGGCCCAGGTGGTGGAGGGCTCACCTGCTGAAGACATTGCCCACACGTATTGAATTTAGCTAGGCCTCAGAAACCATTTTGTCTAATAAAGATGGTGTGAGCTCAGCGCACTGTAGCGCGGCCCCCACCCTCGGAGAGTTTCAATTATCCCTGTGGCCGCAGCTCCCTGGCAGATCCGCTGTGAGCCCGTTCCCACGAACAAGACGGACATGAGCTAGTGTAAGATACTAACACTGTAACATTTCACCTTCCGCAGTGTATCACTGCTCCCAGCATGACCCGCCCAGCGAGGCCTGGGTGAAAAAGAGAACTGTAAAACGATCCTCGGATAAAAGCAAAAGTTCCCAAATATTAATGCCAAGACTACTTGCAAAGCGTGCATTTCTCCACAAAACTTCTTCTATTAAGGAAACCTGTAAAATGTATAAACATGGTAGAATGCATGCTTACATGACATTAGCAATGAAGAACCCACACCACTGCAGTTGTGGGCTAACAATAAAAGAGCGTTCCAGGGGACTATTCGTTATGTGTATCCTTGAAAAGCTTACACCCCATGGTCCCGCGCCATAACCGAACTAATGCTGCTAGAGTGCAAGGGAAGACGAATGTAACCATACAGAGGGCTCATGTGAAGGACGCGCGAGAATGCACCTGTCATGCGTGTATGTCTAAGCCCCTTATGTGCCACTACCGTCACGTACGGTGGCGAGTCATTTTCTATGTGCTCCACCAACCTCACTACTACCTCACTTACTGCAAATGTATATGCATATAACTAAATGTTGTAGTTGTTAAAACATAGTGTACAAATAATGTGCTCAGACTGGCTATATTTGAGAGACATTTAGCAAAGTTAAAATGTATGTTTTCGAGTGATCCAAATGAGTATTATAGAGTGTTCAAATGTTTATGATGTTTTCACCTAAAGTCGGCAACACACGAGGAAGATACCTTTGTGAATATGTGCAAGGCCACTCCCCCTCCCACCCTGCGAAGACTGCCAAACAAGAGAGCAGAGGCCCGCGCCACGCTGCTCCACCTCCCCCAACTAGGCTGGAGCCGCTTCAAAGATTTGTAGTCCCCCCTGCAGCACCCAAGGCCACGGCCTGCCACCTCCATTATTTACAGCACAGCAGTAAACCTCCGCCTGAATACACAAATCCAAAGGCGCCCCCTCTTAAACCCCACAACCCACCGGATCACCTTAGACTTATGGCCCCTGTACAATTAGGACACCCAATACTGTGGCAACATACAGCAGCTCATTCATAACGACTTCTAACAAGACAGAAAGACATGTACCGCCTGTCGCATGCCCTGAGACTTAGCCCCTCGACCTATGGTACCGGTCAACAGGACACTGGTAACCACGCACTGATGAATCACCATCAAACCCCTCACAAGGTGCATTCCTCCTGTGTTGCATTAACCTGTAGAATAACCTATTGAAAGATTTACTAATGAAGATAATATTGCAATAACTGAATGACTGCGGTGTGCATGGCCTAGGGCAAATAAGTCAGGAAAAGACATTCATCTCTGACACTGGCCACAATGGCACAACAACACCGCCCGGATGAACTCAGCCGACCTGCCAGGCCCAGCCCAACCCACGAGGCTGACCAGTGACGTCCTCCAGCCAAGGCCAACCACATCGCAGCAGCGCCTATAGCTAGTCATCGCCACCCAATCCCATTGAACTTGTGGCCCTTATAGTATGTAGGTTCTGATGACGTGTTTTGTAAATATATACGCCTGTCTTTGCTATTGTCAGACAGAGCGCTCTCGGAGTTTGCAGAGTTCTTTGCATGCCCTATTCTGATTGATAAACTCCCAATTATGCTCACCCGCACTCTGTCTTGGCCTTATTCCCATTCTGGGAGAGTCCTTCATTGTCTCTCATTGCGGGGAGGATCTTGCTGGTTGGGGACGCTTGCCTTCAACTACAATCATAAAACTCACTCAACATTGCTGCAAAAACTGCCCACAGCACAATATTTAAATTTAGACACATATCAATTTGCCCATTGAAACGCTGGGAAGCACTGAATATTTTAAGTACAATTCTAAATGTTCATTATAATGCTTCCCAAACATCTCCAGTTGAAGAACAACATAGTTTGGAGTAAAGAAATACACCTATACTGAAATGAAATCTTCATCTCACATATCTCCTCTCATAGTCTATATCTGGCAATACCGCTACTTATCCGACCCTATAGCCTGACACTTCCCCCCTTAGCACAGACTAAATATACCATGTGTTCCCACCAGACCTACACCACCCAATATCCTAAAAATTAATCTAAGGGATTTAAACATAAGAACATCTATAAATTGCACATTCCATGCCAGAAACTGAAAAAGAGATAGATTGACACATTTCTGAACGCAATAAGATTAGGCATACCATAACATGTAATGAGTTATAATAAAAATTAAAAAATGATCACCATCCTGACCAGGGTCTGGATGCATTATTATAATAAGAAGACACTGCAGACAAATTCATTCCCATGTTCCATGGTAAGCAATGCAATATATGGAATTGAATGGTTTATGGCCTTATGCAATTGAATGGTTTATGGCCTTCTGAAATCCATTATCAGCCATTGTAACTGCGACATCTGGCTTCACTAATATTATAGATGGCAGAACCAAAGTCAGTGACAGGTGCCAGTAAAGAGGAAGCGCAGGCTGATGCATTTATTTCCATAATGTTTCAGAATTGGCCTCTCTTGCCTCCAAGTACTCCAATAGAATATCAGCCCATTTAACATCTCAAAACGCTACATTTGATGAAGAATGTGACTGTCATGAAGATCGAGATGAACTGCACTACGGAAGATCACAGAGGGCGTCCCATTCAGTTTACATGGAGATTCGCACCCGCACTTCTGCACGCTCTGTATTTCTTGCTAGATCGCTCCCTTAATTTAATACTGTCCTTCGTGCTCATATACGCACAGGCGGGAAATGTCGATGAAAACAACAATCGTTGCCTCTAAAGAGGGATGGCTGTGTGGGGGAATAGAACGCATTTCAGTTTTCACTGCACCAGCAATGTGCGGTTTAACGAGCCGTCAACAATATGGGTATTTGTAAAATGTAGCTGGAGCCACAGTGCATCCAGCGCACGTCCTCCATTTATAATATCAGGCCCAACATAACGTTATGAAGAACGTAACATGTAACGTGCCCAATGCCAGCTGATCACGGGAGAATTGAGGGTCCTTTTTCCAACTCTCCCATGCCGGCACAAACTCATCAACGCTCCCCAGCTGAATCAACAAGTATGTTTACAAAAGTGTAGATCGTTAACTGTAGAATTACGGCAGCGCCATTTTAAACCAATAATGAAAGATGTAAATCATAATAAGTACAATAAGTAAATGAAAACCTCCAAACGTGTTCAGCCAAATGTGATTATTCCATATAAGCAGAACTATTTGGTGTTTCTCCAACCAGGAAAGCGCTTCTTTTGGGTCACTAGTAACCTTTTCTCCATTTGGGATGCAAACAGTCATAGAGTTGAATTTGTTTAGGAAGACTCTTATGTTCATATCTTTTGTCAATGATTTAACTGCCCTGAAAGATTTCCTAATTTCCAGGTGTTCCTTAGGAAAATCTGGGTAAATAAAAATGGGCTTACCCTTGAATTTAGCAGGACCTTTGGTTCTGGCAGCTTGTATCACAGATTCCTTCTTCTTATATGTAGTGAAGGTAACAAGGATGTGTCTTGGTTTAGGTCCAGGCCTACCAACCCAATATATATTATCCACATCAGCATAGCTCCCAACCTTTTTTGTCTCAAAGGTGGGTGAAAACACCCGATTTTCTTTTTGGCGGGTGAGAGGCCCATAGAAGTGAATGGGCACTTGAGGGACTTGGGTGATTCATCTGCTTTTAAGGCGGGTGACACCCGCCAAAAGCGGGTGAGTTGAGAGCTATGCATCAGCTGCAGTGATTGAATCCATACCATAGCAATCTTTCAAAATCTGCAAAATCAACAAGGATAGCTTCTCTCCCACAGAGTCTGTACTCTCCTCCACTCCAACTATCCTTATATTTTTCTCTCTTAACTTCAGATCCAACTCCAAACGCTTATCATTTTCTGTATGCCGTTCTTTCTTTAGATTATTGTAAGCTCTAAAGCTTCCTGCTATTTCTGAACCCATGTCTGAAGAAGTCTTCTCCAATGAAGTCACTCTGACATCCAAATGTGAAACACTGGTGCTCAGATCTGCCATTGTTGCTTCCACTTCTTTCATATCTCTTGCAACTTCTCTGAGCAGCTTATAAATAGTTTGAGAACTGGGGTCTTCCTCTTCAGGTTCATCTTCCAAATCCAGTAGTGGTTTCTGCTTTTTGGGGAGTGGATTGACAGACTCCTGTGATTTATTCTTTGAATTCATGATCAAATATGCAATTACTTTCAGAGGAGGAGGCCAGGAGCTACAGCCTTAAGCTGCTGCTGCTTCAACCAACATTCCAGAATGACATGTATACATATTTATGTAATGGATAGTTCTTAAAAATGCCTCTTTCAGGTACGAAGATTACTTTTCAGCATATTGGGTTCTAATAGCCGTGGGTAAAGTCCATTGAACCTGCAGCTACAACCTCCAGTTGTTGCTGAGATTACCTGCGCATCCAAATTCCAGCTTCATGTTGGATGATACGGTAGCCATGGTTATGGAACTATGTTTAAATAAATAACTGCTTTTATGTGTAAAGTCGATCAGAATAAAGAGGTGGGAGTATAGTTAATCTGAAAGGTACAGAAGCTGTGAATAGATTCACTACATATAGAAAAGGGAGGATACAATAATATCCTTCTATCTGTAAAAAAAGAAAACATAGTTAGAGAAAACACACACACACACACACACACTTTTTAATTCTCAGGTTTTTATGGACCTCATATCTCTTATGTAGTGCATCACATGCACTATATAAGATACAACATTTGTGCATACAACACTGTTGTTCTCTTCACATATAGTTATCATTGGGTCACTGGAAAAAAATCCAAGGTGGATTAAAATAAAACATGGTGCCAGTGCACTATTAAAATTCCACTTCTGCCACCACTGTTCCTTCCTCCCAACATCATCCCATCTTGTCTATAACCAATCTACAAGACTGCCAAGAACATGACCAAAAAGAACCATTTGGTTATTGTGAAAAAAAACATGGTGGATTGAAAAAAAAAGACAACTTCATAAAAACATGGCGTGAGTATCTTCTGCTTTACCACCACTCAAAAAACAATCCAAATGCTCAGAAAACTGTTGCTGATATCACACTATTTTCGGATCAAGGAACAACACAGTAAGAAGGACATTCAGGAAGTGCAGTGTACTTTTTCTGCAATAAACATTCTCAAAGTTTGAGAACCTCAACTGTAATCCACCACCTTGTTCGGGTCCATTCACATGACAAGGAAGAACCACATAGGAAGGATCTTGTTCAACACAGTTTTAGCACATATCCTCAAAAACCTGCATACAAAAAAGACATAGATTAATAAAAATACGATTGAATTTAAGCAGCATATTAGTAAAAGTTTTAAAAAAATCAAACCTTATCTGCCATTAAATCCAAGTATCTCAAAAATAATACAAATTATACCATCTGACAATAGTAATAAATATAACTGAGAAACATTTTATTAAGCAGCATTAAAGTAAAAGTACACAAATAAATAAATGACCACTTAATCTAAATAGGCCCAAAACAGTGCCAATATATACCATCTGATAGCAGTGGAAATGTCACTGACACATAACACCGCAAATAAACTTTTACATATTTAAATCTGTACTGGTACTTGCGTCCACAACAGCCACACACTCAGCATACTATACTGCGTAGTTCTGCAATTAAAATAAGAATACTGCGCAAAGAACAAGTTACTCACCAACTGGTAACATTCTTTCGACTGAATGTTCCTCCAATGTATTCCACATCTTTGACATGTAATGCCTACAGCTGTGCTACTTTGGAAATTTTTCGGCAGATGGCATCCTGCGTCGATTGTGTCCTGCGTGGATGGCGTCCGGTCGATGTCCCTCGAAGGCCTCCTTCGATGGCGACGTCACCGAATGTTATAAATAAGACGCACAGCGCCTGTAGCCTCAGTGCAGTTTTTTCCGCGAACATGTTGCTTCGTGAAACTCGGCACGCCTCGTGTGTTATCATCGTTGAGATGTCTTTTCACCAGATGTAATAAATAGGACGCACGGCGCCCGTAGTCTCAGTTTATGTTTTTTCCTCCATAACGTGTGACATGCTCGTACACAATGCCTGCTTGACTGCACATAGCCTTGAGGGAACGCAAGCTGCAATAGCATAGGAATTTCTCCAGAGGGACAGGCCCGGGAGGGCGATGTGGAATACAGTGGAGGAACATCCAGTCAAAAGAACGTTACCAGTTGGTAAGTAACTTGTTCTTCGATTCTGTCCTCTAACGTATTCCACATCTTTGACAGAATCCCAAAGCAGTACCAGAAAATGGAGGAGGGAAAAGAATTTAGAATACCCAATCAGATGGCAGAATAAAGAACCGCTTTACCAAAGGCCATATCTTGACAATGGAGCGTATCCAGGGAGTAGTGTTTGACAAAGGTGTGGATAGAAGCCCATGTCGCTGCGTCACAAATATTCCTAATAGGAACTCCCCGCTGCAGGGCTGTGGAAGTAGCCATGCACCTAGTGGAGTGAGCTTGCAACCCCTCAGGAGGGTCCTTGCCCGCCAATCTGTAACATTCAGTAATGGTGAGGATAATCCACCTGGATAAGGTCTGTTTGGTAACAGCTTGGCCCAATCGGTGTCCAGCATACCCCACAAAGAGTTGATCGTCCGCTCTGACCCTGGACATCCTAGAAATATAAAAGCTCAAAGCTCTCATAGGGTCCAACCTATGGAGTCGCTCCTCTTCCTTACCAGGATGAGGAGGAGGATAGAAAGCAGGAAGTACCACTTTCTGACTTAAATGAAACTCAGACACTACCTTAGGTAGAAAGGATGGACGTACCCTCAGTACAACCCTATCCTTGTGGAACACAGTAAAGGGTGGCTTAGATGAAAGTGCCTGCAATTCACTCAATCTGCGAACGGATGTAACCGCAACCAAGAAAACCGTCTTGAAAGACAACAGTCTCAAAGGACAAGAGTGCAAAAGTTCAAACAGAGCACCCATCAGGAATTTCAAGACCAAGTTCTGATCCCATACTGGCACCTGAAATGGGGACGGCGGGAACACATTAGTGAGCCCTTTTAGAAATTGGGAAATCAAAGTAATCTTAAAATAAGAACAGTCTTCAAACGAGCGCTTGAAGATAGACAGCTGGCAGGTAACTTTTAATGGTACCGACTTGAAGACCCCTGTGGGTGAAAGAAGGCAAGAAAGACAGAACCATGGGAATGGAACACTGAAAAGGATCGACATTGTGTCCTCTGCACCAGTCGCAAAACTAACGCCAACGGTACAGGGATTTGGTTGCCGGCCGCCTGGCCAAAAACAACACCTCCATCACGTCATCCGGGAGGTCCCAATCCTTATATCTCAACCTTTCAGACACCAAGCGTGAAAGTTGAGAGTCTAGACCTCTGGATGGAGAACCCGACCCCCTCTCGCGAGAGACGAGCCTCTCAGTAGGGAAGACAGCATGGAGGGCAGATGGACATTTCTAGAAGGTCCGGGTACCACGTTCTACTGGCCCAATCCGGAGCAATGAGGATCATGTGGGATCCGAACCTCCACAAACTCCTTAGCACCTGAGGAATGACGGGGACCGGAGGAAATGCGTGCAGAAGTGGTAATGACCAATCCACAATGAACACATCCCCTAAGGCTCCTCTCGGAGGAAATTCCCTTGAGCAGAATCTCTCGCACTTCCGGTTGGCACTGGTCGCGAACAGATCCACTTGTGGGGTTCCAAAAGGGCAAAGATCTCCAGAAGAACTTCCTGAGCCAACTCCCACTCGTCAGAGATCGTGCTCTGCCTGCTCAGAGCATCCGCCGCTGCATTCTCCTCTCTTGCCAGATGAACTGCCGAGATTGAAATTCCTTGCTGGATTGCCCAGAACCTGAGTTGCATTGCCTCTCTGCACAACGGGAGTGACCCTACCCGCCCTTTTGTGTTGAGGTAATGCATGGCCTCTGTGTTGTGCGTCATGATCAGGACACTCTTGCCCCGCACAAACGGCAAAAAAGCCTTCAGGGCCAGCCTGATGGCTCTCGGCTCCAACAGGTTGATGTGGAGTTTGGACTCCGACGGAGACCAACGACCGCTGGCAGTCATATTGTCCGCATGAGCCCCCTGTGAGTGAGGCGTCCATCACCCCCATCTCCTCCACCAAGGTTGCCAAAATGGCTCCCCCTTCATCAGATTCCCTTTGCTGGCCCACCACAGAAGATCCTGTGAGACCGAGAGTGGAACCTGAACGGGATCCGACATCTTGCCTGAGAATTGGGACCACTGCATCTTGAGAACCCATTGCAGGAATCTCATCTTCAGTCTGGCCTCTGGCACCATAAAAATGCAGGATGCCATGAGGCCGAGCAACCTTAAGAATACGAAAGCCGGAAGATTCTGGGCATGTTGAAATGTGTCCACCATCTTCAAAATGTGATGAGCCCTTACCTTGGGAGGCGAGCACTTTCCCAAGGACGTGTCCAACACAGCCATGTTGTACTAGAGCTGTTGAGAAGGTGTCAGATGCGACTTCTATAAATTGAGGGAGAAGCCCAGCTTGTGGAGGGAGCGGCAGGTGAGGCTGAGATGATCCAGAGATTGCTGGGGAGAACGTGCTCGGATCAGCCAGTCATCCAGGTAGTGGTAGACATGAATCCCCCCTTGCCTGAGATACGCTGCCACCACCACCATTAGCTTGGTTAAGACCCTCGGGGCGGAGGTCAATCCGAATGGCAGGACCCAAAACTGAAAGTAGGAGCTGCCAGCCGTAAACCTCAGGTACTTTCTGTGCTTTGAATGAATAGGCACATGAAAGTAAGCATCCTGTAGGTCCAGAGACGCCAGCCAATCTTGAAGTCGAAGGTCCTGAAGGACCTGAGAAAGAGTGACCATCTTGAACTTGTACTTCCTGAGGAACTTTTTCAACCAACGCAAGTCCCCCGTCTTTCTTTGGAATAAATAAATATGGGGAATACCATCCCTTGTTCCTTTCCGCTACAGGACCTAGCTCTATAGCGCCTTTCTCCAGCAGGATCAAGATTTCCTGCACAATGAGCGGATCTGGAAGCTTCAATGAGAGACTCCCGGTGGATTGTTGTGAGGCCGCTTTAGGAAGGGAAGGCAGTAGTCGTGGGCTATTGTATCCAGAACCCACCCCACGCATCCGAAGTAATAGCTCAGCATTCTTTGAGATGCTGAGAAAGTCTGCCCCCAACCGGCCAACAATGGCCTCATAGCTGCTTTGGAGTGGTTGTTGCAGCGACTGATGGCAAAGATGCAGCTGCTTGAGCAGCTTTGACACCTCTATTTCCCCCGACCGCCACGGGTACTTTTTCGTTGACCCCTTTGGTTGGCGGCTCCTCTCATCCTACCAAAAGAGGAGTAGTAACGAAAGGAACCCCGCACTCCACTGTTGTCCCCTAGGACGAAAAGGCGGAGATTGACGCACTGCTGCGCTCAAAGATTTAGCAGCAGCTTTAGAGGTCTGCAACCTCTCAAGGCTCTCGTCAGCCTTGCAGCCAAACAAATGAGAGCCATCAAAGGGCATGTTCAGAAGACGGGCCTGTACATCCAGAGCAAAATCCGACTTCCGCAACCACGCAAACCTGCGTATAAAGGTGCTCGAAGCCTTGGACCGGCTGATGGGATTCACACATGGCATCCTTGCCATCCTGCACTAGAGCAAGGAACCCATCCCTTTCTTCCCCCTCGGGAATATGCTCAGCTGCTAGAGAGACGCAATTGCACAGAGTGGAGTTGGCTGACTTCAACGCCATACTCCCTGCAGAAAACACCTTGCATGCCCAACCATCGAAGTGCTTGTCGTCCCTATGACGAAGAGATGGTAGGGTACGCTGCCTGCCTCGAGGTGGCCGTAGCCGCCTGAACCACCAAACTCTTAGGAGTGGGGTGAGTGGATAGGCAGCTGGGGTCGCTACTCGAAGGGCAGTATTTTTTAGTTAACGACTTGTTAACCGCCGGAAGAGACTCCGGGGTCTGCCAAGTAGCCGCCACCCTTTTTTTGCAAAGTCAAATGAAAAGGCAACACTGGGTCAGAGGACGGACCTTGATCCAAAATATCAGTCAAGTCATCCTGAAAAAATGCCTCTGGAGGACTAGACCAACCAAGATACTCAGTAACCTTAGCCATCAGTCTCCTATAAGAGGATTCAGCATGTGCCGCAGTCTCAGGCCTGCCAAACTCCACCTCAGGAGATGTGTCTATGCCACTGGCATAATTTAATGATTGATGTAACTCATCCAACTGTCACCGGAAAAGACAGGAGCCACATTCGGCTCAACAGGGTCAAACTCCAAATCAGACCTCACCTCATCCTCATAGATACCATTCAGAGGAAGAAAGAAACTCCTGCTTAGGGACAGAAGTGGGTCTGGATTACCCAAAAGGCTTCACAGACTTGGATTTAGCCTTCCTTGGAGGATCCACAGGACCAGGGACCTCCATCGGCAAATTCCAGCCAAATGGCCCCGAAGCTGTCGACGGCTTTGGCGTCGACAACGGCGCCGAGGGCTGGAGTGAAGGCAAAGCACTGACCTCCGTATTCGACGGACACGGCGCCGACAGAGTCGTCGTCGACCTCGAGCTCTTACCAGACTTCTGCAGAGATCGAGACCTGGACCTAGCACGTCTCTGGCGATCAACCTGAACCTTGTCGGAACGGGACCGCGACGGTTCCTGATGTTTATTGCGCCGAGGACCCGGGCCCGAAGGCGCGCAAGCATCATATCGAGACTGTTTCCTGCCGGCTTCTTACGAAGGTGCAGACAGAACTTTGCCCTGGGATTGAAAAATCGCCAGCATTTGCTCCCTGAAGGCCTCCCATTCCTCAGGAGTAGAAGATTTAGTGGGACAATCCAATTTCCTCGGGGCGCCATCATCCGATGAGGACGGGGAAGGCGGCTGGTGACGCCGCTTCCGGGAGTGCCGAGACGAGGAGGACGAGTGGCGGGACCCACTCCGGGATCGAGATCCCCGGGACTCCTTCCGACAAGGAGAGTCACCCCTCGAAATCGTCAGTGGACATCCCTTTCGCAGCTTTTCAGGACTTTCTGGGTTTAGTACCCCAACCTACCTGTAACTTCCCCTTACGCTCTCCCACAAGGCCTTAGCAGTCAGCGACTGGCATTTCGAACAGTTGTCGGTGTCATGACTCTCGCCCAGACACCACAAACAATTGCGGTGCGGTTCTGTAATCGACATTTTAGACTTACAGTCCCGGCAAGTCTTAAAGCCAGACCGCGTAGTCGGAGGGGTAGATGAAGAAGACATATTCACAAAGAATACACGAGGTGCGCAGAGTTCTCGAAGCAAACACATTTGCGGAAAAATCAGAACTGAGGCTACGGGCACCATGCGTCCTATTTATAACATCCGGTGACGTTGCCATTGATGGAGGCCTTCGAGGGACATCGACCCGACGCCATCGACGCAGGACGCCCTCTGAAGTAAAATTCCCGAAGTAGCACAGCTGTGGAAATTACATGTCAAAGATGTGGAATACCTTGGAGGACACAATCCATTCAAAATGGTGGCTTTTATACTTTCCAAAATGAATACCACAAAAAGAGGACTATATTAAAATAAAAACACTAAAATGGATGACACAGTTTCACTACAACCTATCACATGACAGCTACACAAACAAAACAATAATAACAAACAATCAAACTCACAAATATCTATTTTATACCTGCCCAGCATCTCTTGTAGCTATAAATCTTACCTTGTAGCCGCGGCTATGTGTAAATATTTTTTTGCAAGCTCAAATTCAAACTAAGCCGTCCTTCAAATGAAACAAGAGAACACCTAAGCACATAAAATGATAAACATAAATGAAATTCTGTGCTGTATCAACCACATAACAATATGATTATTGCACAGAAAATGTATGGTTCAATAGATGCGACTATAACCATAGCTGCATTTACAAGGACAATCAATAAAATAATGTCCGGCCGGTAGCCACGGCTACCACACGTCCACAAATGCACGACGTTCCATTTGGTGGCGTATCCCTGCGGCTAGACAGCATGCCATGTGTACCCGTGGGCAGGAGCATCGTACATCGAGAGGATGCTGGGTAGCCGCATGTAAAACACTCCAGTCGTTGCTGTTGCTAGACATGATCCTCAATACACCAATCACTCTCCTTTTGTATAGCCGCGCTATAACTTAAAATATGAATTACGAATGAGACACAATGGAGGTTAAAATGTCAATACAGTAAATGACGCCTTATTTTTATTACATTTTTTTATTTGTATAGCGCACAACAGCCCATGGGCATCGCAGCGCTGTTACATAGGCAGGTAGGTTACTTAGTTACAGAGGTAACACATAACATTGAAGATGTACATAGTTTGTTGTTTTACAGTGAACTTGAGTAGATCAGAGCAGGGAAAAGCAGTAGTGTGACATAACATAAGGATTATGTAGGTCTTTTGGTTACAGAAAGTGAGCATACAAATGGGAAAAGAGTGAGGCAGGTGTGTGAGGTTAGTCAAACAGCCAGGTTTTGAGGGCTTTGCGGAAAGCAAGGTGTGAGGGTTCATTTCTGAGGGTGAGTGGCAATGCGTTCCATTGCCTGGCAGCAATGAAGGGGAAGCTGGCACCGCCTGCTTTGGCCCGTTTGACTATGGGGATAGTGAGTTGGTGAGAGTATGGTGTTCTGGTAGGGCCCGCTCTGACTACTTTCGAGGTGAGGTGGGGGGGCGTGTGAGTGATGCACTTATGGGTGATGGCGAGGGTCTTGAATAAGATCCATTCTTTGACGGGGAGCCAGTGAGCTGTACGTCTAGCTACAGGGATGTGTTCTCTTTAGGAATGTTGAGAGCATCTCAGACGGCACTGTTTTGCATTATTTGGAGTTTCTTTATATTTTTTGCTGAGGTGCCAGCAAAAAGGATGTTACAATAGTCCAGTTTTGAGCCTATTGTTGCTCTGGCAATGGAGAGGCAGTCTCTCTGTAGATAGAAATGGTTTTGCTGCATTAATAAGCTTAGTGGAGTATGCAGCTGAGGAGGTGATGGCATTGACTTGCATGACATAGAAAGAGTGTCATCCAGATAGGCTCCTAGGGTATTGACGGAGGACGAGGCACGGATCTGTGTGTTGTCAATTGTGAAAGTGGTGCATTGACTTTTATGTTTTTTAGGGTTTCTTTGGGACCTACTGGGAGGATTTTGGTTTTTTCACCGTTCAGGCAGAACCAGTTGCCCGCCATCCAGGCCTGAATGGTCGAATAGACTATGTCAAGGGCTTTTGCGTCTGTTTCATAGTTACCAGAACCTGGGAGAAGGACTTGGGTGTCATGGGCATAGTTGGTGTAAGCTATGCCGATGGAGTCCAAGATGTCAAAGAGTGGCTTTGTAAAAATGTTGTTGAGGGTGGGAGTAATACATGATCCCTGCAGAGCTCCGCAGTGGATGGTGGCCGGGGTTGCACAGGCCTGGTCTGAGAACACTCTCATGGCTCTTCCTTCTAGTAATGAGGCGATCCAGGTTGTGGCTTTGGGGGAAAAATGAGCTGAGGAAGTGAGGTGCTGACATAGAATGTTGTGGTCTACTAAGTCAAATGCAACTGATAAGTCAAGGAGAAGGAGTAGAGCTGGCTTACTTGCGTCCATCATCTCATCTAATTGATTTTTTAGGTCAAGCAAAGCCGATTCAGTGCCATGACCAGGGCGAAAGCCAGATTGACATAGACCAAGAATGCAATTGGTTTCTAGGAAGTGTTCGACCTGTATGTATGCTGCTTTGTCGAGTATTTTTAGATGGAAGGGGACTTATTATTATTATTATTATTATTATTACTGTTATGGGCCTGTAGTTGTTCGGGGAGGAAGAGCAAAGTGACTTTTTTTTAGAAGCAGCCATATCCAAGCTTCTTTGCGGCACGGGGGGACCAGTCCTGAGACGAAGGAGGCATTTATGAATGCGGTGAGGCAGGCAATGTGGCTGCACAATCATTGATGATAGTGGCTGCGCATACATCAGCTTTGCAGTTGGAGGATTTGAGTTGTTTCAGGAGGGTGAGAACTTTGGGTGCAGTGACATCCTTGAATGAAAAGAATGGGAAGTCCTTTGGGGGGTTCAGGGTTGGAGTGATAGGGTTGTGGGGGGTTTATAGTCATAATGTCGAAAAAAAAATGTCGACAAACAAAAATGTCGAAATTTTTTTTTCGAAAACAATAATGTCGACATCCTATACTTATAATGTAAAAAGTCATTTTTTCGAAAAAAAAATGTCACTTAAAACTATCAACACCTCACCCAACACACCCCCCACCACCACCCTCCCACCCCTCATACTCAACACATTCTAATTATATATTTATTTATTTATTTATTCAATAAATAATTAACCAAAAAGAGTATCATTTACTAATGGGGGGGTCCCCCCAACCCCCCTCACCCAACACCCCCCTGCCACCCCCCCCACACCTCCCCCAACCACCCTCCCACCCCTCATACTCAACACATTCTAATTATATATTTATTTATTTATTTTTTCAATAAATAAATAACCAAAAAGAGTATCATTTACTATTGGGGGGGTCCCCCCCAACCCCCCCTCACCCAACACCCCCCCACACCCCCCACCCCTCATACTCAACACATCTTAGTTATATATATATTTATTTATTTATTCTTACAATAAATACAAAATTTCGAAAAAATATCGAAAAAATTTCGACATTATTGTTTGTCGACATTATTTTTTTCGACATTTATTTTTCGAAATTTTGACTGTCGACATTTTGACTGTCGACATTATGACTGCCCACCGTTGTGGGGTTTAGTCATGACATTCTGGTTGGTTAGGATTCTGCTCTACAGTAGGTCTAATTTGTTAAGCATGGCAGTTTGGACATTTGAGCACCACACTTCATCCTTGGAGACGACTTGCGTCTTTAGACGACATTAGAGCAGGTGTTTCTAATTCTCTAAAAATGCTGAGTATGTCCTTAGAGTCAGATCTCGCACTGGCAATCCTATTGTTAAAGGAAGTGGTTTTGGCTAGGATAACAGCCTTTTTGTATTGGGCAGCTATCTTGCTGAATTCTCTTTTAGTGGATTCTAGGGGGTCATGGAGTTATGTAAGGTAGATGATGATATAGAGCAGAGTATACATGACTGTAAACTAGGTGGGGATACATTTAATGGGTACAATTGCATAAGCTATTATAGCATGGGTGAGAATATACAGGCTAAAATACAGTACATGGGGCATCTAAAACTAGAGTAGGGTGACTCCTTTTTGTATTGTAAATGATTTCAATCCGGCACTTCACCTAAGTCAACGCCTAGCGTGTAGCACACAACTGAAATCCTTATTTATTTTGTGTCTAAAAGTTATTTTATTCTGAACGATCTACCACTTATATCACGCCCCTCTCTTTGAACCCCTTTCCCCCGGTCACACTGAACCAGGAATCAGGCCGGTTTGCAAAGTTAAAATATTTATTTATGTAGTTCACAATATAATCACAATATGCTTAATGGTTATACAATAATCACCAATGGGTGATGCAACACTAAGCAATCTCTTTAATCATAAGGAGTAATAGTAAGCCAAAACAATGCAGCCCAGAAATAATACTCCTGCCTGCCGAGGAGCTTGCCTTCTTCAGATGACCAGAGCAAAGATTTTTTTAACAATACTAGTACAGAAGGAAGATAGTAGAGATAATATAGAGAGTGCAGTCAATTCAAAAATATTTCTAACAATGCAGGTTCTAGATATAAGAGAGGATGGGTTTAAAACAGGGATTACATATGCTAGTGACACAGTCCTATATATAGATACTCACTATCTATGTTTGAACAGAACCATCAGGAATTCTGGTCAGGGATAGACTGCTGGGCACACCGGTCTGGACTGGGTCTGCAAACAGCAAGGCGCTCCGGTCACCGCAGGACAGGACTGGCCAGGATTGGCACAGCACAGGATTGGGTTTAATCTACCCTTCTTGGTTCTGGAGATAATTATTTAGCAGGCAAGCAGTTACAGCACAGCCCGGCTGTTTCTTTGGTCCCCCTTAGGTTTGGTGGGATTCTTTCTGGAAATTCAAGGCCTAGTTGAACATGGTTCAACTAATAGAGTGGGCCTTTCTGCTTGTCAAGTTTCTGGAGTCTGGAGCAAGGAAGATGGATGGTCCTCTCGCAGGGTGCTTCGCCAGGATCAGGATAGTGGGGGAATCTGTGTGTGTTTCTAAGTCCTCAGCTTTCTCTATCTATGCATATGGTAAAGGGGTGTGTGTGCTGGATTATCCTAAGCGCTCCCCCTAGGCAGACTATTGGCCAGAGTCTCCTCTCTCCCTTGATTGGAGGAGAAAACAGGGTGTCACCATGATGATGTGGGTTTATGAGTCACGAATCCTCCCCTTGTTCCTTTGAACATAAAATCCACTTTTAGTACAATACATATTTACAAATGTGCAACCTTTCTAACAATAACATACATAGATCACATATTTTGTGGAGCAGACACTCTTCCAAGCTCTGTCGCTGTAGGATCCTGAGTCTGCATTTGACAGAATTCTGCCCCTTTTGTCCGGAACACATGGTCCAATTCCTGAGCAAATTTCCACAAATGTGCGCATTGTATATAGGCATAAGCGTGTGAAGTTTCATGCTTTTGACATAATTACATTTGGAGTAAAACCAGAATGTCCACTGTTACTTCCCAGAACATAGCACAGAGTTCTGGCATCTCTTAAACCGTGCATCCAGAAATCACATTAACAATGCTGTTATTTCTATAATTTTTACAATTTTACACAGTCATTTATGAGTCTTTTTAAAAATGTGCTTTTTGTCCTTGTGAATCCACAAATGGTTGTCTGTCCCCGCCTCCTCCTGTCTGTTTGCAGTCCTGAAGCAGCCTCCTCCCATTTCCTCCTGGCAGAGGCCATTTACAATCCTTCCTAATTAGCATCTGCTTGAGTTGGAGGAAGTCTGTTGTCTCCTTCTGGCTCCCCAGCAATTGGCACCTCCCTGCGAGTTTCAGCTGGGTGGGGGGAGAGTCCTCTTTCTGTGAAGAAGCTGTTGGACTGGTTTAATTGTTTTTAGGCAGGCTTAAATTCAATGTCATTTTGTTAAATTTTTCTTTGTTTAACATAAACTTGCAATTTTCAAACAAGCAGCTTGAACACTGATTTCAGCCTCTAAACCATGGGATTTAAATAGTTACAACCTAGGTTACTCTTAATAACAGATCACTTAGTTTCCAGACATTTGATTTCAGTTGCACAAGTTTAAATTCTTATGATGCAAGCTAATGACAGCTGTTATACAGGCGGCCGGAGGTACTGCGCCCAGATTTGGGATGTACAGTTTTTCTTTTTGGTCCCAGTGGAAAAAATCGTCTGCTTCTCCCATCAGTTCTGGATCGACAGATTCTCCTCGCCGGTTCCGGATGGGAGTATGGAGCGATACCCGGGCCCCTTGGGTCTTTCCTCCTGGTCCCTGAGTGGTCCTCCTTGGTTTCGGAATCCATGGTTTCAGTGCTATAAGACAAAACAGAGCATGTTTGTGGAGATTTCCCCACCACTATTCATGTAGTGGGGCAGATGCATACATTTGACATATAAATGACAATCTTTCCCGTTTGTAATTACTACTAA
Organism: Ambystoma mexicanum; assembly: GCF_040938575.1. Taxonomy (NCBI): domain Eukaryota; kingdom Metazoa; phylum Chordata; class Amphibia; order Caudata; family Ambystomatidae; genus Ambystoma; species Ambystoma mexicanum. The sequence goes on from NC_090925.1 coordinate 987,969,951, forward strand.
TTTTCAACAGGGTGAATGGTTTTACAGTTGGAATTTTCTAGGGATCCAGAATGTCCCCCTCTGGGTTTCCAGATGACTCCTTGAGTTGCCGCAGAGTATGCCTAGGATGGCAACATTTCAGCTGGTTGATGTGGACCCACTTATTTTCCCCTTCTGCCAAACTGCCTTTGGGGATACAGATTTTGTAGGTGACTGGTGAGATTCTGTCTACAATTTCAAAAGGACCCCGCCAACAAGGAAGAAATTTGCGCTGTTTGGCCTGGTTCCTTTGGAAATTGTACAAGTAGACCCGGTCTCCTACTTGGTATTCTTTTTTAGTTGTCTTAAGGTCATAGTGAGTCTTCATACTGTCTGCAGATCTTTCTAGATTCCGCAGAGCATAGGCAAAAGAATGTTGAAGGTGTTTTCTCAGATTCTCAACATACTCATGAGTTGTGGAGGCATTTATCAAGGTCTGCTCTTGGGTTCTGTAGAGCAGATGCTGGGGAAGCACCATCCTTCGTCCAGTCATCAGCTCAAACAGTGACATTTTTGTCGCAGAAGAAGGGGTAGATCTTATGGCCATCAGGACAAGAGGTAGTCGAATGTCCCAACTTGGCCCAGAATCTGCCCCAAACTTTTTGAATATACTCACAATTGTCTTGTTGTATCTCTCAATGCCACCACTAGAGGCTGGCCGGTAGGCAATGTGTAGTTTCCTTTTGACCCCAAGTATCTCCCACATCTTTGTCATCACTTCGCTATGAAGTGGCTACCTCGGTCTGACTCAATCCTTTGGGGTAGTCCAAAACGCGAGAAGATGTGGTTGATCATCAAGGCAGCTGCTGTTTCTGCCTTTCAATTTGGGGCCGGGAGACATTCTACCCATTTAGTGAACAAGCATGTCACAGTCCACATGTACTTGTTCCCCCTAGAGGAGCGAATCATGGCCCGATAAAATGACTTGTAAATCTGACCAAGGCAGTGTCATCCGCCTCTTTTGGAGGGGAGCACGGTGTGTGAGTGATGTTGGCTGAAATTGTGCACACACAAGGCACCCCTTCAAGTATTGGTCGAGGTCCTGCCCCATGTGTGGCCAGTATGCAACCTCTCGTAAGATTTCTCGTGTCGTATGAAACCCTGATGACCGGCTGTGGCCGCATCATGGGCGTGACTTAGCATCAGGCTTCGGAATGAGGTAGGGACCACCCACTGGTCATGGCCAGCTATGGATCTCCTTAACAACAAACCGTCTTGGATTCGGAACATTTTTGGACATTTCATCAACACTCTGAGGTCCTCTTTCCCAATGTAGTCGGTATCCGTCAGGGGAAAGTTCTCAGGGTCCTCAATGTGTTGATAAAACGTACCAATTATTGGATCCCCATTTTGAGCCGTAATCAAATCAGCATCTGGGGACTCCTTACTCCATTGTGCAGTTGAGAGTTCATTGTGAGCATTTGTCTGGGACCTAGTGATAGCAGTGACCTGGATTGCCCCCAACAGGGACTCAATCTCAAGTAGATCCCCTTGGATGGCTCCGGTTTTGGCCAGCTGATCAGCTAGGTCATTTCTAGTTCTGTCTGGTCCCTCTACTTTAGAATGACCCTTGATCTTTTTCCAGTAGATGGTCATCCCATTCGAGGTGACCAGATCATCAATATTTTGGGTTAATTTTCCATGTTTCAATGGTTTGTTATTAGCACATAGCATGCCTCTGGTTTTCCAGTTAACCAGATGGAGTTGGTGTTGGACAGCAGTGAGGATGGCTTGATGCACAGCCATCATCTCTGCCACTTGACTACTTCAGGGACCGATTTTGTACCCAGCGGAGGGTTCTGGGGCATCATTCACCCATGCATTCCCTACGCCGGCCACAAGTTCTTTTTCCCCGTTGTTGTCAACATGGTAGGAGCACACATCCACATACAGTGGGCATTCCCTCACACTGGTCTTCTTCATAGAGTTTGTGTGGGGAATTAAGGTATGCCTCCATGTTGTCCTTGATTTTAAGACTTTCGTACTCAAAACAGTTTTCTCTGGCACAATCATGCAAGTCAGCCAGACCTTGCGCGAGGGGACTCTTCTTGTTTTGGCCATATCTGACCTTCACAGGAAAACCTTGCATTGACAGAATCCAGGAAGTAATTCGGGAATTACTCACATTTCCAGCCCGGATTCTGTCACTTTGGAGATATTGCAGAGGCTGGTGTGGAGTCTTCACTATACTGTGTTCCCCCTGGATGAACAGGCGGAAATTCTTCAATGCCTACACCGTTGCCAGGAGTGCCTTCTCACAATCCACGGAGGATAAAGTCTTACTCGCATAGGATATTGCTTTATTGACCTTGTCATGCTTTTGATATAATACTGCAGTCAAGCATGTATTTGAGAACCCTGTCTCCAAGAAGAAATCCTTGTTTTTGACAGGGTAAGCTAAGCAAGGCGCTTGTGAGAGGCTTCTTTTGAGTTCTCTTACTGCCTCGGCTTGTTCTGGACCCCACTCCCACTTGACCCCCCCTTCAAAGGGGTCTTGCGATCTCTGTGTAGTCCTCAATGAACTTTCTACTGTAATTAGTTAGTCCAAGGAGGCTCCTTAGTTCCCGCAGAGTTGTGGGGTCTTTTATTTTCTGGAGTGCTTCCACTTTCTTTTCCTGGGGACAGAGACCCTGAGGAGTAATCTCATGCCCCAGGAAATTGACATGGGTTCTGCACCACTGTGCCTTTTGAAAGGAGAGTTTTGATCTGGCAGCCCTCAACTGTGTCAGAACATAACGGATCTCCACTATGTGTTCCTCCACAGTTGAGATTTTGACTAGAACATCATCTACATAAGCCAGGTTACCCCTTTCACCCAGGTCGGGCATGGCCTTGTGTAGAAAAATGTTAAATTAATTGCCGGAGTTGATGTATCCAAAGGGAGTCCGGGTCCATGTGTACTGCTCCCCCCGAAGGTGAAAGCCAGCTTGTATTGGTCCTCCCTACTGACGGGTACAGTCCAGTATCCATTGGTCAGGTCAATGGCAGTGAATACCCTTGACCCCTGGATCTGGGCCAGCCTTTGGTCAATGTAGGGAAGAGGCCATCGGGAAGTATGGACCCGTTTGTTGAGCTCCCTTAGGTCGGCACAGTCTCTCCACTGGCCGTTTGGTTTCAAAATCCCCAGCACCGGATTATTGAATGTGCTGTGGACTGGACAAATTATCCCACAGGACTCAAGGTTCTTAATTATTTCAGTAAGGGACTCCATTGATGCGAGAGGCAAGCGATATTGCTTCACAAACACTGCAGTCATGCCAGGGTCCGTGGGAATTGTTGTTGTGTGGATGTCGGTGCGACCACAGTCATATGAGTCCACCGCAAAGAAATATTGAAAATCTAAGAAAACTTGTTTCAATGTTTGCTTTCGCTCCAGAGTCTCACAGGCATCAGCTAGGTTGACTCTCTCTTCAAACATCTGCCTGAAGCCTGGAAAGACTTCCGGTTTGGCTATCTCAGCGGCCTGCTCCAGCTGGGTGGAGAAGTCCCTGGTCAAAGTGATGATTTGGACTGATGGCTTCAGGTGGGGAAGGCAATCCTCGTGGACTTGGAAGATCACCTCACCCCTCCTGAAGTCACAGGTCACATCTTCCTTGCCATAAGGGCAGGAAGTGTACACCAGGAAATTCCCCCATGCCGGGTGAAGATCCTGTCTGGTGTTGCGTCATCGTCGCTATCACTGTCAAAACAGTCCTCAGGGATTGGTCCTAACAGTTAATTACCTAAATCTATGGAAAAATGTCGGTCATCAACCGCCACTCCAATAATGGTGCCTGTGGCCAGAGTAATACTCTTTAGGTCGCTGTGATCCACCTCTATTGGAATGGTGTTGGGTTTACCCCCAACCCTTGCTGTTGGAAGTGAGCATTAAGATGAATATAGGCGTCAGGGTTTTTCAGTTTCTTTGCTCTTTTAATTTTTACTTCCAGTGAGAATTGTCGGGTCCGTTCTGGGATGGTGACTTCCTCTCCAATCTGAATTTCAACTGCATAAGGCAGCAGTTGAGCTGACCTAAATGGTTTCTCTGGGTCATCAAAGTCTATGGGATTACCCGCTAATCGGGACCAAGCTTTGAAGTTTATTAGGTGCAAACTAATGGCAAAGCGATTGAGAATGTTACTGCCTAAGTAAAATGCAGCAGGGACATCTTGCACGACCCAACAATTATGGACTATGTTCTTGTTGCCTATGGAAATTCTGAGCATACACCTGCTAGGCAGGAGATGTTTGGAATTGGGTGTTTACAGGTCCACTTCCCATTTGTCTATCAGTTTAAATGTGGGAATGGCCGGATCTTTTGGGAGTTCGCGGAACATGGCTTTGCTGAAGAAGCTCTTACCGTTGATCACACACACTCGGGCGAGAAAAGAGTCCTTCCCTTCATTTAACTGAATAGGGATGAACAACTGCTCTCCAATTTTATGAATATCAGACAAGCTTTGAGCTGATTTTTCATCTTTCTGGACTATAGGAGTGGGATTTTCTGATTGTGAATTTGTAAAGAATTTCAGAGTGTTTCCTTCCAGTGTGAAATGCCACCTTAGACTGGAAGGAAGGTTGATTTTCAGAAATAGAGAGGACTCACCATCACCAGTTTGTTGTCCTATTGCAATTACTGTCTCATCTGGGATTTTATTATTCTGGAAGTGAAATTCTATTTGATCAGGTTTTTGTTCAACCATGTGGCATGTGCCGTTTCAACTAACATCAACAACATCATCATCTATTTAAACTAACCGACCAATAAAATTGAAACATAGTGTCAAATGACACTATGGGCCTCATTCCGAGTACGGCGCTAACCAATGGCGCTATTAACGCCTTGGTTGACGCCGTACCCGGACCGGCAGCGCCTTGGTGGATGGCGGAATTACCGCCCCATTCCAAGGTTGGCGGGGCGGTAATTCCCCATTCACCAAGGCTCTTCCCCATTCCCAAATGAGCCCCCACAGGGCTCAATGGGAATGGGGAAGATGCAAATAACGGTGACCGTTCATTACGGTCACCGTTATTGGCTTGGAGGCCCCTTTGCGCCCTCGACTTTAACACCTGCTCAAAGCAGGCGTTAAGGGCGCAAAGGGAACCTCGGAGTATGGCGGTAAGGGATTACCGCCACCGGTCTCGTTACCGGTGGCCGCTATTCCTTACCGCCATACTCGGAATGAGGCCCAATGTTTCAATTTTATTGGTCGGTTAGTCTGTGTCCAGAGGACCTTGTTTACACAATCTATGAGGGGTGACAATCTACGCAGGATGTCATTCCCTAGTAAACAAGGTGTGCCCTCTGGAGTCACAACTATGACCGGGTGCTTCATCTTGTGTCGCCCAATTTTAACATCCAAATCCGCAGTCCCTCGAAGTTCTGAAGTTGTCCAGGAAGAGGGGGGAGAGGAATTTTGTATTTCTCCCCCCTTCCCGAATTCAGTTGATCAAAGGCCCTTTTTGACAGAAGGGTAGCTTGGGATCCAGTGTCCACCAGTGCCAAAATTGTACATTGCCCCTGTATTTCGACCAGGGTATAGAATCTTCCCTCCTTCTCCTCAAGGGGGCAAAGATAATGTACATTTTTGGACAACTGGTGGGTTAGTTTCGGATACTGACAGAAAGGTGATTTGGGCAGGATTCTGTTTGGGGTCTTGGGAATCTGGAAGAAAAAGGTGACAACTAGATATGGGGGAAGTTTTGGGTTCCCCTGGTTCTGATTCTGGGCTGCCCCCCGCCTCCCCTGTTTTTGGAGGCAGTCACCAGGATGGGTTTGAACCAAAGGATTTTCATGCTGGTGATTCTGGGGTTTGATGATTGACGGTGCTAACTCGGTCCCCACATCTACCAAGTCTGAATTTGGATCCTTTGGGACCCATTTTTCTTTAAGAGGAGTTCCCCCATCCCCGATGGAGAAGATCCTTTCCCCAGGATCCTCTGAGGATCCCTCTCCTTCAAACTGGAAGATTTGTACCTCCTCCTCAAAATCGGTCTTTTTGGGCTCTTTATTTACCCCATCCCCCCACCCCCCTCTGTTCCTTGGGTTGCAGATTGTTGGGGGCAGGAAATTTTGGTTATGGTACCTGGGTTTCCAGGGGCTTTTTACAAGTGGGGAAGGAAGCTTCCTCCAAGGCGGCTTTAAACCCCCCCTCCGCTTGTGCCTCCTCCCTTGGAACCGGTGGTTTGTCGGGGTTCTTCCATCGTCGTTGCTCTGGAGCATCAGATCCTGGATTTGAGGCATTCTGAGCGGCCATGCTCATCTGGGGGTTCTGTTGAGCCCTCAGCATGTGACCCAGATCCTGTGCCATGTTCTGGACCTGGCGCTCTAGTTGGGACACCCCCTCTGGCTGGTACGGGGTCCTCATGTCTCCCATGGGCTGCTTCTGGGTAAGGGTAGCTATCCCTTCTCACAAAATACCCCCGGTTAGGGAAGTTTAGGTACCCCTCCACCCTTGGCCTCCCCTCTCCCGGATTCGGCTGTCTGGGCTCAGGAAAGTGGGGAAAGAAGGATGGGTTGTTTTGGGGGTTGAGATTTGGCAGGTACCTAGGAAAGAAATTTTGTCTGGTATTTGGGGGATTACTGCCCTTCTGGGGAAAGTGAGGAGGGAAGTTCCCCGGGTTTCCTGTTGCAGGTATGGATCCCCCGCCCCCTTGGGCCGGAGGAGTCCACACATAACCCAGGATGGGTCTATTACCCTTGTAGCGTGGGCTGATGTAGTCGGGGGAGCTAGGGGTCCCATTTGTGGGATTAGCTCCCTGTTTGTGATTGGCCCGATGGCCTTCAGGGTTTGGGGTTGTTTGGGTTCTGTGCAGGCGGGTTTTTAGGCCCCCCCATCTCCAGATCTCAAATGGGGGCAACCTTTTTTTTTTTTAAAATGTATTTTATTTTATAACGACCACACAGTGCAACAGAACATAAATAGAACACATCAAGCCACAACAAAGGCCAAACAACAGATATGAAAAAAAAAGAAAGAAAAAACAGAACAGAATTAACTTAACAATCCCCTTCCCTCCCCCCTATGAGCCTGCAGGGTGTCCACCATCATTGTCCGTTCCGTGTGGTGGGGTTCCGTCGCTCTCAGATCCAGCCGAGGTCGACCCCGTACTAAACAGTTCAGCCAATAGCACCTTCCATGCCGTGAGGGAGCTCACCTCTTCCTCCCCTCCCGCCCTGCTGGCCTCCCACCATGCTGTCGTCTAGGCGGCAGCCCATTTCTGGAGGTCACGCCACCATACCTCCACCCGTGGCCTCTGACAATTCTTCCATTCCATGGCTATTCTGCGTTTGGCAAGTGTATAAGCCAAATCTTTAAGCTTCTCCACGTGCCGAAGCTTGCGCGCCCTGGGGTACCCTCCAAGCAAACAGGCCCAGGCCGAATCTATCTTAAGTACAATGCCCCTCCCTGCCAGCTTCTGCGCCACTTCACTCCAGTAGGTTGCAATCACAGGGCAGGCCCAGAACATGTGAATCATATCAGCGTTCTCTGTGTTACACTTGGGACACGCCTGGCGCCCAGCGTCTCGAAATCTGGAAATTCTCAGGGGGGTCATGTATGCCCTATGCGTGATATATAGTTGTATCTGTTTAAACCTGGCATTCCTCGATACTTTTTTGTGGTACCCCAGGGCGCGCTCCCACTGCCCATCCGCCATCGGGGCCCCCATCTCTGTTTCCCATTCCAACCTCAGGTACCCCAAATCCTTCCCAACCTTTGCCATCAGCATCTCGTACAGCCTGGAGACCTCATGCCCGCCCTCGGATGCGTCATACATAATCTCCAGCGTCGCATCCGGCTCGTCAGCCAATACGGTCTCGGGCCAAGTGCTCCGGACCTCCCTGACCACTCTGTGGAACGTCATGTATTGCCCCGCATGCAGCCCCGCCCCCGCCTCTAGATCTGCGAACTCCGCCAAGGCCCCATCCTGCCAAATGTCCCCCAAAGTGACCAGCCCCACTGACTCCCAGTATGTTCGCAGGATGGCCCTAAGCTGTCCGTCTTCCCCTGCCAAGGCCACTAGCGGCAGCTGCGGCATGCACGGCAGGGGATCCCCCATCATCCGGCAGGCTCTTCGCCACATGTTCCTGCCCAACGCTAACATCTTAGGACGCCCCCTCATCCATGTGCTGGATACCCAAATAATCTCTCGCAGGTAGAAGGGGGAGCAGTCCTTTCCCAACAGTCTATGTTCCGGGGTTTCGTCGTCCGAAAGCCACTTGGCCACGTACTGCAGCTGCGCTGCCACGTAGTAGGCCTCAAAGTTCGGCAGCCTCACGCCGCCTTTCTCATAAGCCTTCTGCAATTTCCACAATGCGACCCTGTTACGCGAGCCCTGCCATAAGAAATCTCTACATACCCTATGTAGTCTAGCAAAAAACCCCTTGGGTATCATGTATGGAATGTTATTGAAATAATGCAGCAGCCTAGGTAGCACGACCATCTTAAGCATAGCACCCCGGCCCATCATCGCTAAGGGTAGTTTCTCCCAAAACCTCATGCACTTCTCGATCCTCCCCACTGCCAATTCAGTATTGTGCCTGTGTTCCTCCCCGGTCGTGTGATATACGTCTATGCCAAGGTACCGAAAGGTGCTTGTCGCCCATGGGATTCGCAATACTGGCAACCTCTCAGCCGGTATCCCCACATAGCCGCCCAGCGGGAACAGGGTGGATTTCCGAGGGTTGACCGCTATACCAGAAAGCCAAGCAAACCTCTCCATCACCTCCAAGACATATTGCAAGTTCTCTTCAGGGTATTGGAGGTACAACAGCATATCGTCGGCATACAGGGATATCAGATGGCTCTCCCCCCCCACCTCTATGCCCACCGGGTCATACTGTTGCCGGAGGTAAATTGCCAAGGGCTCAAGGGCCAGGATGTACAACATTGGGGACCAAGGACATCCCTGCCTGGTGCCTCTACCTAACTGCCACCTATCCGACACTACTGCCCCCGTACGAACTCTGGCTAGAGGCGCGCTATATAATAATTCGGCCCACCTCCTGTACGGTCAAGTGGCACAGCGAGTAGAGCGCTCGCTTTGACATCAGTGCAGAGCCTGCGAACGCAGGTTCGAATCCCGGCAGCGCCAAACTCAGCGTTTCATCCTTCCGAGGTCGATAAATGAGCACCACACACCGTGGGTAATAATAAGCAGCGCTCAGATACCTGAGGGTTCGTAGCGCTATATAAATGCCAAATTATTATTATTATTACCCTGGCCCCATTCCGAAGTGATCCAGTGCCGCCAACAGCCACGGCCAACGAACAGAGTCGAACGCCTTGACCGCATCCAGCGCCACTATCGCCATTTCGCCGTCTTTGCTACATCCCCATTCGACCACTCTGTGTAGGCGTCTATGGTTGTGGGTAATGTTCCTGTCCGGGACATAGCCCGTCTGGTCAGGGTGAATCAGCTTGCCTATCACTCTCCTCATTCTAGCCGCCAAGACAGCTGTTAGGATCTTGCTGTCCTGGTTCAGCATTGACAAGGGTCGATAGGAGCCGCAACCGTGTCCCGGTGTATTGTGCTTGGGGAGTGGCACTATGACCGCTTCCCTGAGTGATTCTGGTAGCTGTCCCAGCTCAAACGCCTCATTAAACATGTCCAGCATGGGTGGGAGTACCTCCTCCCCATACGCCTTATAAAACTCGCCGGGGAACCCGTCCGCCCCCGGGGCCTTGCAAGTGGGCAGCTGTCGCACTATTTCTCTGAGCTCTTCCAGAGTGATCGGAGCATCCATCTCCTCTCGCTCTTCATCGCTGATTCTGGGCAGGCCTATATCCCCGAGTACTTCATCTATCTCCTCTCGGCTCCCCCCTTCCCGATCTTCATACAATGTTTGGTAGTATTCTGCGAATGCCCCATTTACCCCTTCTTGCGTATCGATCTCCGCACCCCCTTCGGTGATGACCGATCGGATCGGAGCCCTAGGGGTTTCGCTCTTATATAGCCAAGCGAGGAGCCTGCCTGTCTTGTCCCCACCCGCATGCAACCTCTCAATGTACTTCGTATAATTCAGGTTACAAAGTCTGTCCCAATGCCCAGAGCACCGCTGCTGCAGCTCAGTAACTACTTCCATATCGGTCCCACCCTTCTCCAATTCTTTTTCCAGCTCGATCTCGGCCTCTCGCAGGTCGGTCAGGATTCCGCCCATTAATCCCTTGGACTTCGCGATAGCAACTCCCCTCATCACCACCTTAAAAGCCTCCCACAAAGTACCAGCCGATTTGACACTCCCTGTGTTCGACTCAAAATACGCGACTATCTCCTCCCTCATGTCCTCCTTGAATACCGGATCCCGTAGCGCTTCCGCCCGAAGGCGCCATGTTGGAATCCGTGCACGTGGGGGGCGCAGCCGCCAATGCATGATTAGGGGCGAGTGGTCCGAGAGGACCCTCGCCCTGTAGTCAATCTGTTCACACTCCGTAAGAATGTCTGGAGTGGCAAAAAAGTAGTCGAGCCTCGTGTGCAGTTGGTGCGGAGCCGAATAGTGCGAATACTGCCTCCCACCCGGGTGTCTCGCTCTCCACACGTCTACCAGGCCTAGATCCGCTAGCAGCGACTGCAACACCTTGGCCGCTGGGCTGGGCCTAACCATTTTGTCATCCGACCTGTCCTCCCTGGGGTTAAGCACACAATTAAAGTCTCCACCCCAGATTACTGTGCTCCCCATCCCTTCACTGAGTCTCGCGCACAGTGTCTTGAAGTAAGTCGCTGTGTCCTGGTTGGGCGCATAAGTGTTTATGATACAGACAACTCTACCTTCCACAATCCCCCGAACCATGGCCAGCCGCCCGTCCGACTCCACAACCTCCCCCAAGAGCTTGAACGGGACATGTGGTGCAACCCAAACCAGCACACCCCTGGCATACGCAGAGAATGTGGATCCAACCACTGTCCCCCTCCATTTTCTCCGCACCATTTCAAGTTTATCCCGTGTTAAATGCGTCTCCTGTAACAAGGCCACGTCTATCCTCTGCCTCTTCAAATACAACATGACCTTGTTACGCTTCAGGTAGCTATTCAACCCTCTAACATTCCATGTCAATACCTTAAGGTCTCCCATGATTTATCCGTAGCTCCCACTTCCCCCTCTGGTCTGATCGCCTCCCCCCAGTCCCGACTACATCCCTTCTCAGTTTCTTCCCCAGGCTCACATAACAACTAACACCCCCCACCCCCCTAACCCAACCAACTGCCCAGCTCCATCCCTGGATCTCAGGCATCCCCGTGTTCGGCTCTCTACGGAAGCCCCCGTAGAGAACCCGACAGGGTGTCACACCCCACACAGTGACTAACCTAACCACACACTGGGGTACGAATAAAACGGCCCTCGGATGCCCCCTACACATTTATATCCGCGCTCGCGGACCATGTTCGAAACAGTTAAAAAGTACATCCCCATCACAAAGTGGCAAAGACTATATTCCAGTCCAAATGTTCAAAGTCCGCCGGGCCCACTGTTTCACTTAACTCTCACTGCTCCGTCCGCCATCTGCTCATCGGGCTCCTGAGGGCAGTTCTGCGCATCGAGCCATTCCATGGCCTCCTCAGGGGTGTCGAAAAACAGCGTCTTAGCCTTGAAGAAGACCTTAAGTTTGGCTGGGTAGAGTAACATATACTTGAAACCGGCCGTCCGCAGGCGCCTTTTGACCGCCCCAAAGTTCATCCGACTGCGCTGCACTTGTAGAGTGTAGTCGGGGTAAGCAGTGATGGTTGCCTCCCCTCGCCGTATGGTGCCCCCTTTGCGAAAATGTTCCAGAATCTTCTCCCGGTCTTTGTAGTTGAGGATCTTGGCGATCACGGGCCTGGGCGGATTACCCGGCGGTGGCCTTCTGATCAGGGCCCTATGTGCCCTCTCCACTGCAAATCCCTGCGTTAGGGCACCTCCGGTGATCTCCTGCAGCAGCAAAGTCTCAATAAAATCTGTGGGATTCTGGCCCTCAGCTCCCTCCGGTAGGCCCACAATCCGGATGTTGTTTCTGCGGGCCCGACCTTCTGCCTCTTCAGCCCTGCTTTCCAGGTTGCCTACCCTCTGCACCAGGGCATGGATCTCTCGTTTGTGCGCGGTGCATTCCGCCACAGTCGGGCCCATCTCCTTCTCCAGGGTCTCTGTGCGCTCGGCCAGGGTTCGCACATCTTGCCTCAGGAGGTTCACGTCCTCCTGTACCGCCCCGACCTGAAGTTCCATCGCAGTTTTCAGTTCGGCCACCGCAAGTTGGAGTTTGGTCTCCCATGTCGCCTTCAGATCTGCGATCGCTGCCAGGACCTCCTGATTCGTTCCTCCTGCGGCCATCTCCTTGGGCTGGGCCTTCTCTTTGCTCCTGGTCCCCTCGGTGCCAGGCGATGTCTTGGCAAATTCGTCGAGCGTGGGCTGTTTATTCTTCGCCCTCAGGAGCTTGCTCGTCATATCTTCGATCAGGAGCGTCCCTTCGATCTCGCTTAGGCCCCAGGCCTGGGGGCACTATGTCCCCCCGTCGCCACACAGTTTCGGCTACCTCCAGTCAAGCTTGCTTTCGCTGGATCGCGCTGAACGTGAACTGAGGGAATCGCCTCCAGGATCCGGTCCCCGATCCTTTGTCCCAACATCAAGCGACGGCAGCCATTTTGTCCGCCGGCGAAGCTCCGGCCCAAAAACTTCACGCGGCTCCTGAGTACACAAGCGCTGCACAATCCCGTATGAGAATGCATCCACATGTGCAGCCGAGCTTCGCATTTACAGTCATCACCGTCTATGCCCCATCGTAGCGGCCGTTGCGCGGATTCAGCCGGATAATGTTCGGATCAGCGGGAGCTCCCGTTCAGGCACGTCCTTTCACATGGCGTCCAAGCCACGCCCCTCAAATGGGTGCAACCTTCACCTCCACCACTTTAGCAGCAGCAGGGGTGTTGGTTGTTTTGGGGCTTTTGGGACTATTTTTGTTTTCCAACGGCTTCTGCACCTCATAGATGCACGTTGCTTGTTCAATGACCCAGTCTAGTGATCTTTTCACATGAAAGTCCCTCACTAGCTGGGTCATAATATATTTAGGGAGAGCGTGAAAGAAAGTGTTTACAAATTCTCTGCTGTCAGTGCGCACCCTTCTAGTGGTCTGCGCAAGGGCGCGTTTCAACTCCTGAACAAATTCTTGTGGAGCCTGGTCTTTCCCACATTGTAAGTTATAGGCTGCCTTGCGAGCCTCTTGACGATTCCTGTGAACGGAAAAATGTTTCAGGATGGCCGCCCTATAGGTGGACCATCTGGAATGATTCTGATCCGCCAGCCCCGCAAAGAAGCTGGAGTACTCGGGAGAAAATGTCCACTTCACATACTGAATACAGCTTTGGCTGTCCTTCAGATGGAAAGTGCCCATCATCTGTTCAAATAGCTAAAGGTGCTCCGAAACTGAATATTTTGCATTCTTGTGATAGGGTGTGATGACGCTCCTAATGGCTTTTATTTGTTTCAGGGGATCCTTAAGCAAGGCCCTCTTGACTTTGTTGGCTTTCTTAGTTCGGGTCACCCTGGTCCACTCATCCTCTGACTCAGAGGCACTGCTACCAGAGGTGGCTGTCTGGTCTTCTAGGCTCTCCCGGATTCTGTGAGCTTGGGAATGGCTGGCAGAATGTGGGGTCCTAGTTTCTTGGGTCCTGTGGCGCTCAGAAGAGTCTTCTGATTCTTCCTTACTGCCAGGATTGGCATCCCTCCCCCCCCACTGTCCTAGCTGGGAAGAGGTTTTCAGGATGCCCTTAGTGGGCCTACTCTCATGGAGTTCCCCACCAAATTTTATCATCTGATCTCTGGGTAAGTTATATTTCTGAGGATCCATTTCTCTGATCCTCCCCTCATTGGAGTCTCCCTGATCAGAGAAGATGGCCCTAGCACTTGGGAACCCATACATAGATGCCTGCCCATCCATTCCTGGGACGCGCTGATCTATAAGCCCCATATTTCCCATTGGGTTGAAGTCTACCATCCCCATGGCACTTGGCTCATGTGAGCCAGTGGACATGGGGGTGGCAGAGTCCATGCAACTGAAGAGATGAAAGTCTCTGGTGCCAGGATTCCTGAGGTTATGTTCAGGTGTTTCCTTCTCCCAGTGGACCTCATCTCTCTCAGGCCCTACTCCATGTTGCCATGCAAGAATCTGACCCTTTTGCTCTTCTATTAGGGACTTACTAGTTATTAGTTGTTCCTGCATAGCTACCTGTCTATGGAGCCTGTCATTTTTCTCACAGTGTGCTTCCTGTGTAATTTTGGAGTATTGGGGGGCCAATTTTTCCTGCAGGAGGGTTACCTCCTGAGCCCTGTCCTTACTGCCCTGGTCATTCTTTGCTAGAGCATCTTCCACTCTCCTGGCATGCTCTAACAGTTTTTTTGTAGTCCCTTTTGAGTTCACCCAGTCCCTGAAGGGACAGGTGATTTTCTTCCATCTTGGTTTTTAAATAACTGACCTCCTGGCCTAAGGTGTCCCTTTCCTGAATTAGAGGACCCCTCTGTGCAGCCAGGTCGTCCCTTTTGAGTGCACCAGCTTTCTGGCGCTCTTCATCTAATTCAGTTTGGGAGTCAATGGGAATTTGAGAATTAATGTATTATTTTCTTCTTTTACTTGGTCTAGGCGGTTTTGCAGGGTGACTACCTGCTCTGCGCAGGCTCTATTCAAATTTAATCGCTGTTCCAGCTTTTGCTGGCTCTGTAGTAGAGAGTACGGGTCAGCCATATTTAGCCATATTTAGCAGAAGGAAAGTAAGTCAGTGTGTGACTACGACTGTGTTGCTAGTGTTGCAAACATGCCCATATGGGGAATACAAATGTAAGATATAAAGGAAAAATAAAAGAAAAAATGGAAAAAGTGAAAGTCTAAGAGAACAGTTTAATAAGGTGCTGAAACAATCTAGCAACATAGAGGATTAATTCTCCTATGTATAGAATGTAGAGAAAATATGGGACATAAACTAAGGGGTGTCATTCTGAGTAAATACGACACCAGGAGTATGTTCTGAGAGTGCTGTGTCCTTAACTAATATACATTAAATCAACATGTACTAAAAGAAAATTGGGTTCCTTATGTTAAATAGGTCTCCCACACAGCCAGGAAATAAGATAAACCGGAACTGATTCGGGACATCTGGGAAGCAGGAATTAATACCTGCTACGACTAGGGGTCTCCTAGTATAAAGCTCAAGTCCAACCACCAACCAGGATGTAAGTAAAGGCGTGTGTGATCGATAGATCTAAATTGATTGTGAACAACCTAAGAGATTATGAGAATATGGTAAATTGATGAAAGAATAAAGAAAATGTGTGTGTTGGGAATGGAACCATTGTTTTATCGTGTGATTAATGTATATATGTATTCATGTTTGTTTTTAGATTATCCTGTTACGGGGGATTTGAAATAGAGAAGTCCAGCAATTAACAAGAAATTGTCTGTCCTGAAGAAGGCCTAAAAAGTATTGGTTGCAGAGACACTAGGGATAGTGTTTTATCTCCAAAAACGGCCGAAACATGTCGACACTTCACAATAGACTAGCTAAAGAATATAGTCTGGTATCTGTAAACTACTGAATTGTTCAGAGTGGTTTTTCTATTAAGATAACGAAACCCCATATGAAACATTGTGTTTTTTAGCAGTGAGCGAGAAGATAGATTGATGTACCACGATTAATGTGTGTTCCATTGATTTGTTTTTCTATCTCTCTCCCTTTTTAACTTTTCTAAAGTGGTCTTAACACTTAATAAATTGATATGGACATACTGAAAAATGGACATGTTTAGTGTGTATTAATTGAGTTGTATGGTTCCGTCCCTTTTGCACAAAATACGAGATGTTTTGTATAAATCTGGCTCACTTAATTTGAAGGTGAAAGCCAGTTTCACAATAAATCTGTAGATCACTTTGCCAGTACTGGTTGGACATAGAGTGGGGTAGCCAGTTTTTCTCAATTGTGTAATTTTCTGTAGTGGAGAATCCAAACTTTCTTGGCACTCTTTTTGCAGCGCCAGTACTTTGGTATCCTGCTCTACCTTCTCTTGCTGCAGGATATCCAGATCTCCTTTTACTTTTATCAGGTACTGTCTGGTTTCATTCTCTATTTCTTGGTTCTTTTGTAGCCTTTGCTCTGCAGAGTCCAAATCAGTTTGGGTTTTTTCTAATGAGTGTACTTGTCTGTTTGCCAGATCTAGGTTTTCGGCATATTTTTCCTGTATTACTCCAATGTGGAGGTACAGATATGCTGCTATTTGGGCAATTTTACTTTGCTCTATTTTTACCTTAGGGGCCATGTACAATTCACTAAGTGCCATGTGTAATGGATCCTGATCCTGCCATATATCTAATCATGTGGGTGGCAGTGGCTTTTTCTTTGATTTGCTGCAGCCAAACATTCTGATCCTGCTCTGTCCATTCACCCCTGACAAATAATTTGTGCAGTTGGTGTTCTTTTGCCATATTAATTTCTACTGGGGTCGCCATTCCGGAGATATTAATTTCCTTTCTGACTTACAGGAGTTATTTTATTTTTGCAAAACAGGCCAACTCCTTAGAGTGTTTCTATTGAAGGGTGTTTTTAGAGTGTAACACAGTGTGGTAGCCCAACAGGGTTTATGTACCCCGTCAGTTAGCCCGCTGTATTAGACTGACACAAGTGGTATGTCTAATTCAGAAATCTCGTGACGAGCCACCAATCTGTAAGTGATTTCAATCCGGCACTTCACCTAAGTTAGCGTGTAGCGCACAACTAAAATCCTTATTTATTTTGAGTCTAAATGTTATTTTATTCTGAACGATGTACCACTTATATCACGCCCCTCTCTTGAATGGTTATACAATAATCACCAATGGGGTGATGCAACACTAAGCAATCTCTTTCATCATAAGGAGTAATAGTAAGCCAAAACAATGCAGTCCAGAAATAATACTTTTGTGGTTGTGTGTTCAAATCAAATAGCAATGTGGTTACTATTTCCTCCTGCACACCCCTCAACAAGCAATGTAAAGAGATAGGAGGAGAGAGAACAGGTTTCAGGAATGCAGAATTCAAACAAATGTCAATCCCAATTTGGGGTGATGCAACACTAAGCAATCTCTTTCATCATAAGGAGTAATAGTAAGCCAAAACAATGCAGCCCAGAAATAATACTTTTGTGGTTGTGTGTTCAAATCAAATAGCAATGTGGTTACTATTTCCTCCTGAACACACCCCTCAACAAGCAATGTAAAGAGATAGGAGGAGAGAGAACAGGTTTCAGGAATGCAGAATTCAAACAAATGTCAATCCCAATTTCCCCCCAGCAAACACAAGAGAGAAACAGAATTTATTGGCAAACTGTCAAAATGGTTTTAAAGTTATCTGAGAATGGATTGCATAAAACACTAAATGTGGTTTAAATTGTTGAAATGGTTTAAATTCTAATGGGAGCCGCTTTAGATAGTTGCAGACAAACACTAGCAATGATTTGACACTAATAAGCAATGGGAAAACTTAGAATTGAGGTCGGGTGCAATTAAAAGCTGTTTTACACATGACAGAATTTTACCTAAAACTAAATTTGCAGCAAACTTTTCCGTGCACAGTTTGAGATGCGGGTTATGGTTCTATGGTAAGCTGTAGATGTTAGCTACAAGCAGAAGTTGAAGTTTTGTTTCTAGCATAAAGTTTGAGGTGGTTATGGACATTTTAGTGGAGGTCGTTTTTCTGAGATAGGCGCAAGAATGGGAAAACAATGATGCGTTTTCAAAAGACAAACAGGATTTCTTTACACTAGGGGATGACTATGAAGAAGCAAATACCACACGGAAGCACAGCCACTAGATCAGGGTGCCATTGAATCAGGGCGACTGCCTGCCGAGGAGCTTGCCTTCTTCAGATGAAATATATGAGCGCAAAGATTCTTTTAACAATATCAGTACAGAAGGAAGATGATAGGGATAATATAGAGAGTTCAGGCAATTCAAAAATATTTCTAACAATGCAGGTTCTAGATATAGGAGAGGATGGGTTTAAAACAGGGATTACTATGGACAGTACATATGCTAGGGACAAAGTCCTATCTATAGATACTCACTATCTATGTTTGAACAGAACCGTCAGGAATTCTGGTCAGGGATAGACTGCTGGGCACACCGGTCTGGACTGGGTCTGCAATCAGCAAGGCGCTCTGGTCACCGCACGACAGGACTTGACAGGATTGGGTTTAATCTGCCCTTCTTGGTTCTGGAGATAATGATTTAGCAGACAAGCAATTACAGCACAGCCCGGCTGTTTGTTTGGTTCCCCGTAGGTTTGGTGGGATTCTTTCTGGAAATTCAAGGCCTAGTTGAAAATGGTTCAACTAATAGAGTGGGCCTTTCTGCTTGCTAAGTTTCTGGAGTCTGGAGCAAGGAAGATGGATGGTCCTCTCGCAGGGTGCTTCACCAGGATCAGGATAGTGGGTGAATCTGTGTGTGTTTCTAAGTCCTCAGCTTTCTCTATTTATGCATATGAAAGTGGCCACAACCTAAGGACATGGCTAGTGGGCCCCAAAGAAGCCTAAGGTTGTGGCCACGGCCAAAGTTAGTGGGACCTTTAAGAAACCTATTGGAGCAACACGTAGAGTGGCCACGACCAAAGGCCATGACTAGTGGGATCCAAAGAAAGCTGTTGGGGCAACATGTAAAGTAGCCACGGCAAAGGCCATGGCTAGTGGAACCTGAAGAAAGCTATTGGGGCAACATGTAAAGTGGCCATGGCCAGGCAAAGGCCGTGGCTAGTGGAACCTGAAGAAAGCTATTGGGGAAACATGTAAAGTGGCCATGGCCAGTGGGCCGCAAAGAAACAGTAATATAACATGGCATCTTAGAGGAGATCTACTAGGCCGCAAAGAAACCATATGCTGCAACATGCACAGTGACCACGGCCGAAGGCCATGGCTAGTGGGCTGTAACGAAAAGTATTGCTGCAACCATTGATAGTGGCCACTGCTGAAGGCCGGGGACAGTGGTGATGGCTGAAAGCACCAAAGAAAATGATTGGTGCAACAGATACAGTGGCAACGGGTATCTAGTCATAGTTTTGAAAAAATAGTTTCAAATGACAAAAGTTTCCAAAAATATGCGCTGAAAAAAATGCATTTTTTTCTAGGTAAATGTTTTTTTTTTTAACTAAAATGTGTGTTCAGGGGTAAAAAAAACAGGGGTTGGGGGGACCCCCCATTAAATAAAATGCATTTTTTCAATGCATATTCGGTCGAAACTTTGCTATTCGAAACTATGGCATTCGAAAATAACACTATAAACCGTGGCCACGAAAAAGATGTGCTAAGGAAAACTGTTCATGTACAGTGGGAATGGCAGAAACAAGAGGCCACTGGCCATGGCTAGTGGACCCTTTTAAGAAGCCTAGTTGTGTAACATGTGAAGTGGTGGAACATGGGCCAGGGCGGAAGGTCATAGCTAGTGGGCCCTGAAGAAACGATATTATAACAAAACCCTTGAAATTAAGTGAAAAAACTTGACTTAGAATAAAGTAAAATTGATCAGAATTCATCTGTGAGTCATAAGTGTGGTCATACACCGTACAACAGGGGGATCATAGTTGGTGGACTTGCTTGTGCTGAATTTCAGGGGTTTTGTTGCATTAAATCTGCTCACTTTAAAGGAATGGTTCGGTCAAAATGTTTTATTGCCCCTACGGGTCGGCCATGTGTTTTTAAGCCTAAGTCGCTCGATTTTGGAAACATTTCCTATGGACCTTACCTGAGTTTTCGTCCATTGAACGCACGCGAAAACAGGAACCAGGGAGCTGCCATTTTGTGATAATCCTATCATTTCCCCCATCGCCCTGGCTGACCCTGGCTGACCTGCTTTTGCGGCACTAAATCATATCCCCCGCCCCTGAGCCTGACATTATCAAAACATCCATATTCCCTGCCTCTCTCTGTGACGTTTCTGTGCTGCGTAGGCAAATGCGCCTAGTCGTCTTCTACGCGACTTCACACAGAACCCGGAAACCAACACAGATCAACTCACAACACAGGGCGCCACAATTGGGAATATGAAACTTTACTTTAAAATCAAACAGCAACACGGTACATTTGGTAAAGTACATTTATTTGACATTAAGGGGGTAATTCATAGAATTTAGCGCACAAGTGGCGCACGTGGCTGGCGCACAGTGTGTGCGTGCGAATCTCTGCACCACCCGTGTGCGCTAAAATCCATTTACGCGCACAGCGTATTCATGGATTTCAGCTACCAAAACCAGCCGTGGCGCACAGTGGCGAAGCGACCCTGCAGCAGCGCCAGTTACGCCCCCAAGAACGCCCCTCGCGCAGGGAAAAGCCATCAAAATCCCCAATCCAGCGCAAAGGGCTGCGCTAACCCTGTACCAGCACGGCAAGCGGGGTACGTGTATTACTGGGGTGCGCGGGAAGTTTCACACGCGATATCAGCAGGGTACGTGTATTTCAGGGGTGCGCAGGAAGTTTCACACGCGATTTCAGCAGGGTACGTGTATTACTGGGGATTGCGGGAAGTTTCACACGCGATTCCAGCAGGGTACGTGTATTACTGGGGATCGCGGGAAGTTTCACACGCGATTGGCCCTGTGCGAGCGTGGTATGTGTATTACTGGGGTGCGCGGGAAGTTTCACACGCGATTCCAGCAGGGTACGTGTATTACTGGGGATCGCGGGAAGTTTCACACGCGATTGGCCCTGTGCGAGCGTGGTATGTGTATTACTGGGGTGCGCGGGAAGTTTTACACGCGATTTCAGCAGGGTACGTGTATTTCAGGGGTGCGCGGGAAGTTTCACACGCGATTTCAGCATGGTACGTGCATTACTGGGGATCGCGTGAAGTTTCACACGCGATTGGCCCTGTGCGAGCGGGGTACGTGTATTACTGGGGTGCACGGGAAGTTTCACACACGATTTCAGCAGGGTACGTGTATTACTGGGGTTTGCAGGAAGTTTCACACGCGATTGGCCCTGTGCGAGCAGGGTACGTGTATTACTGTGGTGCGGGGGAAGTTTCACAAGTGATTTCAGCAGGGTACGTGTATTTCAGGGGTGCGCAGGAAGTTTCACATGCGATTTCAGCAGGGTACGTGTATTACTGGGGATCGCGGGAAGTTTCACACGCGATTGGCCCTGTGCGAGCGGGGTACGTGTATTACTGGGGTGCGCGGGAAGTTTCACACGCGATTTCAGCAGGGTACGTGTATTACTGGGGTTCGCGGGAAGTTTCACACGCGATTGGCCCTGTGCGAGCGGGGTATGTGTATTACTGGGGTGCGCGGGAAGTTTCATACGCAATTTCAGCAGGGTACGTGTATTTCATGTGAATTGGCAGTGTGGGTCCTCCCAGGTGTTCCCTGTACACCCTCCACGGCCCCTGCAGGCAGCCCACACCACAGGGGACTACCCTGCACCCCTGGTCATGTCCCGCAGGCAGCCCACCCAACATGGGCATGCCCCCCAACAAAGGCACATGTCTCTTGCACTACTGATCACCAAGTCATGTCCCCTTGCACCCCCACCACCCAGCAGTGCGGGGCACCTGCCAGCAGGCCCCCACTCATGTCCCACTCATGTCCCCTTGCACCCCCACCCCCCAGCATTGCGGGGCATCTGCCAGCAGGCCCACACATGTCCCCTTGCACCCCCACCCCCCAGCATTGCGGGGCACCTGCCAGCAGGCCCCCACTCATGTCCCACTCATGTCTCCCTGCACCCCCACCCCCCAGCAGTGCAGGGCACCTGCCCGCATGCCCTGACACATGTCCCCCAGCCAACACGTCATCACAATCTAGATCCCTGGCCCTTATGGGCAGCCTCCACATGCCAAACACCCACCCAAGTATTGCATCCACCCACTTAGAAATGCCAATTACATGATACAACCCCAATGGCAAGTATGTAATTGAACACATGTCCCTCACATACACACAATGGGTGTAAGTGAATGTCAAAACCCATATCATGACATGCATGAAACCAATGAGATGATACTACACATTGAAGTTTGATGAAAAAAATGTATTAAAAGCAACATAAATGGAATTAAAAATAAACAAACGACAATGGGAATTAAAAACGAAAAGCAGCATGTCCGTAAAATAATGAAAAACAACAAATCATAATCCAAAGGAAAGGTGTCCAAAGTCACAGTTCAAAAAAGTAAATCCAAGGGAAAAACAAAACGGAAAACCATTGCTCCATGGGTAAATCCCAAAAAAAAAGTATAATCCAACAGTCAACTATATACAGATAAACAATCCAGGGTCCATGATCCCAACTGAAGAAATGAAACCTATCTAAAAATACTACCTAATAAAAAACTATATACAAAAATGTGGTCCATTGTCCAAAAGGTCCAAAATAAATAAAAAAGCAAAGGAAACCTAACACTAACTACATAACTATTTACAAGGGTAGCGGGCTAGTCCGACGGCTCACTTTTGGATGTCCCGGGCCAGGGCATCATCAAAATCCTGCTCGATGTTCCGGAGGCGGTCCTCTTCCATGGCCCCGAGGGTTCGCAGGGACGATGTCATCTGGAACTCCAGGTCCCTGCGAATGGCCTCGAGGCACTCGGCCCGCCTCAGGGCCCTACGCATGGAGTTCTCCGCCCTGACCATTGTGAGCCGTGCCTCTTCCGCCCACTGCCGCTCCGCATCTATTGCATGGCGTGACGCGGGTGTGCGCGGGCGTTTCAGCACGCGTGAAAAACTGCACGTCCGCGTGGGAATGCGTGTAATCTGGGGAAAGGGCCCATGCACGTAAGTGAGGTGACGCGCGCGGGCGTTTCCCTCAGCACGGGTTAAAGGTGAGCGGGGCAGCAGTTCGCTGTATGTGCCTTTTGTGGAGACCGACGTGTGTTGCTGCTTCCTGTTGTTTCGCGCGCCATCACAACTTCACAGCTATCAAGGACGTATCTCTTCTTTTGGCGGGGGTATTGGCTACGCGTGTTTTTCTGCATCGCGCTAGTCAGACGGTGAGTCGCACACGCTATTTTTCTCACTGCGGGTGCCCCTGTGTATCGCACCCATTTTCGAGGTCATAGTAGCTTGCGTGTCCCACGCGTACGCCTTATTCGTGTTACTGGGTGCCACCGCGTACTGCGGGAGGTTGATTCCACGCACGTAGGCTGCAGGGTTGCGTGCACGGTTTTACTGCAGTTTTGGGGTGCCTGAGCGTTCCGTGACCCGTCACTACATCACCAGGGTCACATACAGCCTTGTAGGTGCAGGGGGGCTGTTAACATCTTGCTTCCCACCCCCTTCACCCCAATTGCCCAGGTCAATTGTGGTGTACACCTCCCATTGGCACTACTCCATCTGTGCCGGCACTACTACATCTGTGCCATGGTTGGGAGGCCACCAAAGGTGAGGGGCGCCTCAGCTGGGTGTACTCCTCATGGCGGGCGTGGTCGGGGACGTGGCCGTGGTGACCAGGGAGTAGGGGGACTCCAGGGTGTCCAGGGCAGCCACAGAAGGGGAAGAGGCAGGGGTGCGCCACTTGAGCACAATGTTGTGCCATGTGTTGGTGCAGTCATGCCACCACCCCCTCTGGTTCCGGGGGATGCAGCTTCTGCATCTGGCACTGGCGCCCGTGTGACCCGGCAGTCCGTTCCATCGACTGCCACGGGCCCAAGGGTAGTGGTAGCTGCAGGTGCAGCTGTGGACACCGCCACCCAGGCTCAGGGTCTGCCAGCGCAGGCTGCGTTGGCACTTGAGGAGCCCTTGGTAGATTTCCAACAGGCCAGGAGGGAAACCATAGGGGCACGCAGGGCTGCTCTGAACAAGACACGTGCCCCTGGGGCAGTTATGTCATCTGCTGCCCTGAAAAGCCGGGTGTTGGCAAGTGCAGGGGCAGATGCACCCAACAACACCCCGGTTGTGAGTCTGCCAACCAGGACCGTTGCGGTCAATGACCCTGCCACAGCGGATGTTGCTGCGCAGGGTCCATTAGAGGGCACCCAGCTGCCACTCACACAAGTCAGGCCTTTGGTCGTCCCTCCACCTGCCACTCCCTTAGCTCAATCCACTGAACCCACTGGCCATACTGGTCAGGGCGCCATTAGCCAGCCAGGGTCTGCGCCACAGTCCAAGAGGAGGAAGGTTGCACCTGCAGCACAGGCTGGGACCCCACACACAGCCACGACCTCCTGCACTTCGAGGAAGAAGCCTTTCTGCAAGCAGGAACTGGACTTCCTCGTGGACGACGTGCAGGGCCACAGCCGTGACATGGTAGTGGGTGCCAATAGTCAGACTACGGCTGCCCACCGTGACACCCACTGGAAGCATGTTGCGGAACATGTCAGTTCATTCGGCCATGAGGTGCGCACGGCGCAAGAGTGCAAAAAGCGTTGGAATGACCTCAAACGCAGCGCTAAGGCTAAGCCTGCCTCAAATTACAACTTGACTCTGGTGACTGGCGGTGGGCCTGCACCAGAGAAGGAAGAGCTCACTCCACATGAGTCACTTGTTGCGGAGTTCATACCACCTGAATCGGTCGAAGGAGTGGGAGAGATGCTGGACTTTGATGCCCAGTCCAGGGAGTGTTGATGCGTGTTTGTTGAGGACGTGTGCGTTTTACTTGTGGGATGTGTTGTGCATGATTGCCACTACATGTGACGTGTACATGGTTCTGATGTGTAAGTAATGCAATGCTTCCATGATGCATGTCTGCTCTGCTGGATGGTGGACATGTGGAGCAGACGGGGACTGTCCGCATCACCACTATTGCACCCTACTCACATGCTGGTTACCAGTATACCCCTCCGGTCCATGTTCCAGCTCACTGGCCCTTCTGCATGTGGTGTGGGGTGACCTTCCTCTCAGCCCAGGCACAATGTCATAGCATGACTGACGTGCATGTGTCCTCTGCCTGCATGGGGGTACTCCATGTAGGCATGCTCCATTGCCCCTCCTCTGCCACTCTGCACACCAGTTCCACCTTTGCACTGGTCTGCTTCAATCTTGCCATTGTGTACTTTCCTGTTCATGCGTCCTGTGTACATGCTAACTTCCAGCGTACAATCTGCCAGACATATGCTGTGTGGTACAGCCTTAGTACTTGATGCAGGGTATCTCACTTGTAGTGTGCATAGGTCAGATGCCCCGCAGGGACATGAGTGCCCATTCATGCTCCATGTGCATTGCACGCATACCCCTATGTGTCCTTGACTGGATGATCACTGTAATACAAGTCCTGGGTGACATACATTGCATGGCATCTCATCAGCCTTCCCATGTCAACTGTGGCTCAGTACTGCGTTGCACACATGTTTAGGGTCTGACAATCTGTGTGGGTCACAGGCCTCAGCCTGTTTAATGGCCAATGACTCTGTCCGACTGTTGTAGTGTCTTCTTCACACGTGGGCGGCCTACAGAGTTTTCATCATGTGTCCTGCTTACTGTCCCATCATCATTTGCAGTGTTGTCACTTGAATCGCATTAAGCTGTTGATGCCAGTCAACACTGCCTGTAAATGCACAAGTCTATGGTCAGCCTTTTGATACCATGCTAGGCATCCCTGCTTTTGTACTTGGGTGGAGGGGTGCTTTGCTTGTAGATATGCTACCCATTGAATGCACAGTGCACGTGATGCCTGAATTTGACCTTGCACTGCCTTCACATTTCCTGACACACACCATGGAGTCCTTGTACATGTAGGTAGTGAGTGACATACACATTTGCTGCACTGCATAGACCCACTTCTATGCAAACTGCCACCTTTCAACAGGTCTGATCACAGAAGCAATTCAAAGTTGACCCAGCATGCATGCCAGGTTCTATTTTGTGTGTCACATGATGTGTTTGTTGTCGGTGTGTGTGTGTGTTGTGTGCTTCTGACATGTGTAGTGACCTTTTTTCTCTCTATTTTTCAGGTGATGACGCAATGGAGGCGGAGGATGGTGTTGTCATGCCAGACACAGGGTTGTTACCACTACATCAACCCGGCACAAGTGGGGGTCGTGGGGTGGTAGGCCACGAAAACCCCCAAGTGCTACAGTCCATCTTGTCTCTGGCTGCCTATGAGTCCAGCCCTGATGACGACTCTGACGTCCATGTCGAGTTGGATGAGCATCAAGTCCATGTGTCAGGGGTGAGTGATTCTGATGTGGACACTCCTCTGTCCGCGACACCTGCACTGAGGGGTCAGACAGTCTTGGTTCCTCCGCCCGTGGTGGATCGGGACGCAGGGTCACCCTCCACACCAGTCACTGATGTGCCTGGGACATCACGTCGACGGGGGCATGTAGTCGTGCAGCCGCAGGCGGTGCCAACACAGCGAGGACACCCAGTCCTTGGGTCCCGCAGGAGTCAAGCCCAGCAACGCGGTCGCCGCGCGCAACCGCAGTATACTGAGTGGGAGCAAGACATGACTGCCAATTCAGAACGGCAGGGGGCAGCAATGGAGAACATCGCTGAGAGCATGGAGCGTGTGGCCCGATCTGTGCTCCCCCCTGCTAGGCAGGTGCTTCACCAGCAGCAGGCGGCACAGTCCACGGCCCGCTCGCTCAGGCTGGGCATGGTGGACTCAGACAGGGCACGCCAGGCTGAAATGTCGTCTCTGCCTAAAGCAATTGCTGCTCACGCAGAGGCGCACATGGATGCCCTGAGGGAGGAGTATGCTTCCCTCAAATCCACCCTGGGTGTCCTTATGATGTCCCAGAGGCAGCAGGCAGAGGAGAGGTTTGCACAGCTTGAGCGTACCATCTCGGCTGAGCTACAGGCTTGCCGGGAGGTGCAGCGTTTGTCCAGCCAGGCCTTGCAGGAGGAACTCCGTGTTACACGTGCTACCTTGCAAGAGGAAGCACGTGTATCACGTGAGGTTCTGCATGCAGACCTACGTCACATCGCCACAAAGAACCAGGCTCACCCATCCGGCAGACTTGCTGCCGTCGAGGGGCAAGCTGCGGCTAGGTGTGGCCAGGCTACTGTGCCACGTCCTCCTTTCCAGGATGAGCCAGACTCGGACGACCATCTATCTCCCACATAGGTCGGGCTGTGCAGGCGTTGAGCCCATGGAGGTTTTTTTTTTTGCTCAGCATCATCGCATGTGGGTGTTGAGCAGCACCTTGTACCTCCCCCCTCCTGTGTGCCTCCCCTCCCCCCTGGGTCGTATGTGGCCATTTTTGATTTTTCTGTTAGTTTAGTTAGTTAAGTTTCTGTTTGATAGTTAGTTTAATTAGGTAATGTAGGTTTTTCAGAGTTAGTGTAATTAGTTAATATAGTTTAAAATTGCTTGTCTATTGTGCTTTCATGTGACGGTGCGGTGCTTTGTGGCTTTTGAAAGTATCCACTGTCTGTTCCAGCTGGGCCCAACTCCTGCCTCCCTTATCCATGGGCTCGCAAGGATGGTTCGGTGTAACAGCCTATTACACAAGGGCTTTGGACTGTCATATCTGTGGCATGTCTGGTGCTGTGTAACTTGTGTTAACACCCCTAGTGGGGATGATTGCGGTGTTATTGACCACTGTTCTGCTTTTGCTAGATGGGGTGTTTCATGATTAATGTGTACATTCATTGCTATGCATTGTGTAGTATGTTTATCTTTACTGTACACGTGCTTGTTGCAATTCATGCCATAGATAGTGTGTTCCACACTTTGGATGTGAAAGACGGACTAATGGTGTGATTTCTGATGTACGTCTCTGACATGGTCCAGTAATCAGATGCCTGAAGAGACACACACAGATGACATTAAAGCATTAATCATGTGTTTCATGCCCTTTCTGCAGGGGGATGAGCCTCCAGACCACCTTTGCCAGCAGACATGGCCCATTGGACGTCTGGATTCTGGACACGTTTGTTGGTGCCCACATGCACATGTGTGCGCAAGCAGAGGCACAGGGATTGCAGACATACATCCTAGAATTGCTGACGTGTTCCAAGGAACTCCAGCAAGGTGAGCAGCACAGGGGGGCCACAACACAGCAAAGCTTCCACCAGGCCAGTTGCACATGCAGGCTTAGTAGCAGCACTGAGGGTGAGCTTGGACGAATATTGGTGTTGAAGCACACAATACAGCTCAGATGTGTTGGTGGACTGATGGCTAGTTGATTGTAAGGTTGCCTGGGGCACCTGCAGGGGCAGTGGCACATACCCTCCGGTCCACCATGGGCCATTGAGGCACTTGTATCACCCATGTAGCTTTCCGAGACATGGAAAGGAGCAGCTCACACGGACATGCAGCAAGGGACAGTGCATTTCATTTTCATGTACATTTTGAAACATGCACTGCCTACTTTGTTTCGGTCATGGTGGAACACAACTTGTTCTGAAGTCATACCTTGCTATATGTGTCTGTCTGCTTACCCAGGGAACATTGCATGTTATGTGAATTGTGACACATTGGTGTTCCATTTGCCACGCACCCACCGGCGGCTGACTTACTGCATTAACTGTGTATGACCCATCACAAGGGTAATGTTACATATGGGTACGAAGCATCCACACCAGATTGTCTGTTTGTAGAGTAGTTTGTTGCTATGGGGCATATTTGGTGGTGTGTTTGTGTGTTATGGGCACGCACAGATTATTAACTGTGGCTCTCTTTGCAGCATTGAAGTGCTCCTGTAACCGGACCTGAGAGTGCGCAGGCAGAAGGCCAGCACTCAAAACCAGAGCTAAGTGTCTTGTTGTTTTTCTTTCAAACTGCTCTGCATAGGCTTGCTGGGGGGTGCACTAATGCATGGATGAATGTGTAATTCAATTTGGTATGTTTTTTTTCCCTAATCACCCCGAGTCCTATCCAATTCTAAACCCTGTACCCTCTACCCGGTGTTCCTGCTTCCCGTACCTATCCAACCAACGTTCCCTAACCCTCTTTCCCCGCTGGGGTTGCGGATGCCTGTGTAAGCCCCAAGCTTGCAGGCGCCAAAACCCTAGAGGGGGTGGTTGGTTCATGCCACTCCTAAGCCTGGACTCCGAAAGGCCCTGACAATGATGTACAAGTTTGTTAGGATTGTGTATGTGTTCATGCAGGTAGTACATTTTCGTGCATTCCCTACTTTCATGTGTCATTCCTCCTCCCCTCTCCTGCCACTCATTCCAGTTATCCAGTGTGCCAACGCCTGTCCTGACTGCATATCCCTGACCCTCCTTCCCCACCAGGGTCTCAGAGGCCTGTGTGAGTTTGACCTTGCAGGCGCCCGGGCCACGGTGGGGGGTGGTTGGTTCGTGCCACTCCTGCGCCTGTACACGGGAGCTGTGACAGTACACATCCGTTCATGGTGCATCATTCTATGTTATGTACCACACATGGTTCACATCCTGTTGTGACATTGTTTTACTGTGCTACCTTGGTAGTTACATCATTGTGGTAGTAGTTGGCCTTTGTGAGGTACTGCTCCTTCAAGTCATCTACTGGAGGCTGTTCTGGTTCGTTTTTCTGCCTTGGATTTTGTGTTTTTGCAAATCAAGGTGGACTCTGAGGGTGCAGGCAACTTTTTACACACAAGGTGGGAGATGGTGACGAAGGGGAAGGGTGACCCTGTGGCCAGGTGAAATTGAGGGTTGAAGGCTCCATGACCCAGGTGCAGTTGTTCAGTGGGTCATGGTGATTTGTGAGGAAGGGGGGGGGGGTGTTTTGTTGTTGATAGTTGCCTTGCCCTGCAGAGTGATGGGAACCCTGACATTGTAATTGTGGTATCCTATGTACATGATGTGTTCTGCTGATCAATGCCTGTTCATGTCTTGTGTTTACCTTTCAGGTGTGAGGGGATAGTTGTGGTTTGACATGCTGGGGTGTACACATGGTGAATGTTCACATGTGATGTGTAGAGGACACTGATGGTCACTTGATTGCACATACATATGTTGAGTGCATGTCCTTACTGACCCACACACTCGCACTATGATGCACTACATGTACAACCACCCTTGGATATCCACGTGTACACTCTGTTTGCCTTCTGGTGCCCACTGTGTCCCTGCAGCACATGTTCTGTGACCAATTATGGATCCTGTACATGCCTAATTTGCTTTTTGATGTGGTTTGTCGCTTAGATGTGATGCTCAGGGTGTGCATCACACACAATAGCTGTTCACTGTGCTGTGCGCTGAGCAGTGTGTTGCAGGAGTTGGACACAGCACACAGAAGCTGCAGTGTTGATTTTGCAATGCACAATGTGCAATTAGACAGGCATTCATTGTTATGTTACGGCTACAACTTTTGTAATGCATTTGGGAATTACTTATTTTGGGTGGGAGGTTGTTGGTCAGTCATTTCATCTGATTCCATGTCAGGCATCATTGTCTGATGCCAATGTACATTTTTAACATGGCAATGTGTACCTTATTGGTACTGTGTTGGTGTATGGCTATTGCTTGCCATGTCATGTTGTGGTTTGGGAGGGTTTGAGTGACATAACAGTGATGGTCATGGCCTGTTTCGCAGGTGTGTGTGATTCACACCTTGCATGTCAGGGTCAGCCGCTTCTCGAAGCAACGAGCTGGGGGTAGATCTCTCTACGAGGCAGGGGCCTCCCTCTGGAACAGCTTTCCTGCCTCCCTGGAACTTGAGGAGAACCATCTCCGGTTCCGAAAGCACCTCAAAACCTTCCTCTTTGATTCTGTTTTCTCTCTCCCTCTCCCTTGCTAAATTCTTCACTGAAACTGCACTGAATCTGCAACTGGGCCACTCTCACCAACCTCGGTCCCTGGCCCAGCCACTCTCCACTTGCACTGCCTCCCTGGCAACCCCTGCACTGCGGGACTGTCTCTCTATCCCTACAGCCCCCCCTTCCCAGCACTTACCTTTGCACTTGCCACCAGCTGGCCTATTTATTTATTTTTTATTCTGCTTACCCTGTACTGCACTCCCCCCCTCCCCTTCCCCTTGCACTTTTCCCTTCCCCCTACCCCTGCACTTGCGCAATCTAAATGACACCTGGCCTAGTAGGATCGTTGTCTGTCTTCCTTTGTTCCCCCCTCCCTGCCTCGTCGCACCTTGAAACACTTGTGTATAGGCACGTTACAAATGCAATGTGGCACTTCCATGGCAACAATCTCAGGGTGGTAAGGTTGTGACAGTTTAGGTGAAAAATGTGGCCACAAGCTGGGTCCGGGCTTCCTCGCCACGTGCCCTGTCCCCTCCCATGGGCAGCGCCTGTGCCTGTGGTTGGGATGTGGGGGCACCACCATGTCCACCGGTATGCCCTGCCGTGTTGCAACATTGTGCAGGACACATGCTGCCACAGTGATCCTGCACACTACTGGGGGTGCATAGAGTAGCTGCCCGCCAGAGCGGTCAAGGGAGCGGAAACGTGACTTGAGCACTCCGAATGTGCGCTCCACTATGGCCCTGGTTGCAATATGGGCGGCGTTGTATCTTACCTTGGGTGGTGTGGTGGGGTTCCGGATTGGCGTCATCATGTGGTTGCTCAGAGGGTAGGCACTGTCCCCTGGGGAGGTGTAAATGGTTGTGATTATTGGGGTTTGTGTATTTGTGTGTGTGTGTGTGACATGCATGCATGTGCAAGGGGCATTTGTACCCACCTAGGAGCTATGTGTCGCCATGCTGCCCAGCTTCCAGGGCCCGGCTCAGGACGGACATTCTGTATATGAAACTGTCATGGGTGGAGCCAGGGTAGTTTGCATGGACAGAGGTGATGATTCCCTTTGCATCGCATACCACCTGTACATTGATGGAATGCCAGTGCTTGCGGTTTCGGTAGATGTGCTCAGTGGCCCTAGGTGGACGTAGGGCCACATAATAATAATAATTTGTCATTTATATAGCGCTACGAACCCTCAGGTATCTGAGCGCTGCTTATTATTACCCACGGTGTGTGGTGCTCATTTATCGACCTCGGAAGGATGAAAGGCTGAGTTTGGCCCCGCCGGGATTCGAACCTGCATCAGCAGGCTCTGCACGGATGTCAAGCGGGCGCTCTACTCGCTGTGCCACCTGACCGGCATGGGTGCAATCTATGGCACCGAGCACTTTGGGGAAGTGTGCCACCCTGTAAAAATCCAGGACAACGGCCTGCCTTTCTGCGGGTGTTCTGGGCATGTATATGTGCCTGCGGACTGAGGGGCGCGCTGTCATGATTGCCAAGACCTGGTGTAGGCAGCGTGACTGCGTGGCCTGTGAGACCCCCCCCCCACTATGGCAGTAGTCCGCTGAAATGACCCAGTGGCCAAGAAATGCAGGACATTGAGCACCTTCTCCAAGGGGCTCAATGCTTGGGAGCAAAGGGTGGGGGATGTAAGGTCATCTTCCCACTCCCTGACCATGTCTAGGATGATATGGGGTGGAAACCTATACCTGCCGTAGACCTGGTCGTCAGGCATCCCAAAAAGGCTTGTCTGTGGTGTGAAAATGCGGGCCCTGGCTATTCTCCTCCTCCTGTGGTGTCCCACGATCAGTGCTGCGACAAATGGGGCATTCATCGTAGCTGTATATACGTGTTTGTTGTCTGTGCGCACTTTTATACTGTGCGCGGGGACGCTTCCGCCTGCCTTCGTGTGGCGGACGCGTTCACGCCTGTGTGCGTCTTTTGCCGTGCGCGGGTTTCCCGTATTCGAATCCATGAATACGGATTGTTCGTGTGCATGTGGGCGTTCCGTGTAGTTCCCTGCAGTATTTCCCCAGTTACGCCTTCTTTTTCACACGTTATTCCCCATTCTGCGTGTAACGCCCACTGTTCCTCCCACTTTGGTTGTGTGCGCCACGCTATGTGCGCTTTTGCTGTGCGCGTAGCGCACGCCGTTTGGTGGAGTGTGTGCCCGTGTGCGCCATCCAAGGATTTGGCGCACGGACAGCGGGAAACACGCGCAGCGTCTTCCTTGAATCGCACACGTGCGCTGGGTTTCTCACTCTTGCGCCACCTTGCGCCTGCTTGCACTGGGATTTTCGGCGCACGTTTGTTCCATGAATCGACCCCTAAATGTTTATAGAATATTCAGCAATTGCCATATGAACTCTGAATGCCATTTATTTTCTTTTATCTCTACCCACAAATCCGTAAAAGTTTATCGTGAGTCACGCCCTGTTCCTTTATGGTACACAGGGTGTTGGTTTTCGTTAAAAGAAGCACTTTGGTCGCACGTTGAACCGCAAGGCTGTTCCATCAAGTAGGCACTAGGCCAGCGTAAAGGTTGATATGTTGCTTCTAGCCGCTAGTACCCCGTAAGGGCATATGGGCCCTTGGCGATCGTCCCATAAAATCATCAAAATGGTGCAGTTGTTTACATTAAGTTGCAGCTGGCGGTTGAAAAAACCATCTGCTGGTGTCTGAAACTGGTGGCAGTAGCAATAGGGAAGGATATACCTGTTTTGAAAACATAAAATGTATAATTAGTCGCACCAGCCGATCTTTATTAATATTATTCATTTTATTTATTACGGCCGAGCTGAAACTATTTGCTTTCAAGGATAGTGCAATGGAGTATGTTCGGCTCTAAAATCAATGCGAAAAGTAACAAAATAAATTGAGGTTAGTACACAATGAGAAACGACTTTTTGTCTACATGCGTGTGGAATGTGGACCTGCATGCCCATGTGCCCGCTACAAGGACGATCTCACAAACGTTTTTTAAAGCTCTTCATTCATTCATTTATTCATGCATCCATTCATTAATTCTTCATTCCGGTATAAAAGCGTCTAAAGAGTTACTTACATTATATTTGCAATTTCCATTATGTCTCTGCGTAATGCAGTCCGTAAATCCCACTGTGCTCTTGACAACGATTTTTCGTATACTGAACTAACATGAAACTCGGTCTAGTTTCAGAATTTTCTGCCTTATCGTCCCTTACGTTATTGCATCCCCCCACCTTCAAATGAAGTTCTTTCGGCATGGTCCCTGTCTCTCAAGGTAAAAAAACAATAGAACCTTATACTGCCAGTGCGAGTTGTGGGCCTCTTCAGGGCGCGAGCTGGAAATCAAAGCCACTGACCTTCACTAGAAATGGGCATACATTCTTTCTTTGCATCATCCCGTAGTAAAGCCATCTGTGAGAACTTGAAGTTTCGAATCCATCTATGTAGTGCGCCTCAATGTGCAAATGCAAACTGGCTTCTCTCCCATCTGCAACGGCTCGCTTGGCGCGTTCTAAGGCCCCCAATTTTGTCCTCGTTGTCTGCGAGCTTCGAAGCCCCAAAGAACCATAACTATTGAGACTTTTAATTTTTTGGGGAAGGTCAGGAAAAGTATAAAGTACCCGAGGAGTAGAGTTGAAAGTGAGATTTATTGTTTGTTTTATTATTTGCAATACACAAGCCTCCCCTCGGTTAACAGTGCGCAGCATTTACATGAGATTGCAAAAATTAGTTCCATCAACAAAAATATATACATACACATATAGACAAGGTCAGCAATATGAGGTGAATAGAGAGAGAATTCAAAGATGACACCCAGGTTGTTCGCCACCCAGGATGGTGAAGGTAGGGGTTAGGGTTAGCGTACTTTGTATGCACACTGTACAATAACATTTATTTACAAAAAGACAATCGTATTACAATTGTTTAAACCGGGATTTGTACTTCACAACCAGCTCTCCTTTGGGTGGACATGGCACAGTGGCAATGTTGGGTGGCAATGGATCAGTGCTCTGCACAGAAATGTTCAAAAGTCCATATCTGTGCTTCTCTAATACAGCAACAATAAGGCTTTTGACAAAGTCGAACTCCATTTCCTCATAGACTGGTTTGATCACCCATTGCTTACTTCTTTTTGAAAAGGCCTTAGTGTAGCGAGGCATCCTTACATTACCCGTAGTCCTAGATTGTTCACGGCCGAGATTCTCGTTATGGGCCAAGACGGCAAGTAGAGTCCTATGTCTCATGCCCTGTATGCTGAAATGCAAGCACTTTGGCCTGTACTTTAGGCACATATTGTGGATCACCTTCAAACCTCCTGTGTGACAGAATTCTGTCAGTCCCCTCAAATCTCTTGATAGAGTTTTATCGAAAACAATCTTCTCAATGGCTTTGTGTGTCGGTGAAGATGGATTCAACCACTTCTTCTTCCGTGCCTCCACTAGGGACAAAGGGCCATTGGTGGCAAATTGGTGGAAATGTAGGTTTTCTGACCAGCGGTGCACGTTGGTAAGTGGTGCATCAGTGACCGCCATTTTTCAAGAAGTATTTCCACTGACCCTTCACATGTTTTGGAGCTTCACCAAAGATGGTTGCTGATAGACTGGGACCACTCTGAAATAATTTCCAAACCTTTTTTTTCCCTGCAGCCGAGCTTTTCTTATTGATTTAGCAAGATGCCATACATCAAATTGATGTTTAATATGTGGGAACTGCTCTCTCATTGTCTTGGCAATTGAAACGTGTCTGTCCGTGGCTATGAGGTCGATGTGCATTCCCCTCGATCGTAGATATTCCACTGATTTTATAAATCCTAGTTTCTCCATGGCCACTGAGGATGTAGATTGTGTTACCTGCACGACCACCGAACTCACAATTTTCTTACTATCCATGTCCTGAAAGTGGTAGGTGCAGTACTTGGCAGAAAATCCAGGGCTGTTGCACTGTCCATCACCGGCTAGCTTGAATCGTTTGCCTTCGAATGTACTTGCTAGAGACAATTGTTCAATTTTCCAAGCATCACTAATGGCCGGAAACAGATAATCATGTTGGTATTTGTAGTCCTGCGTTTTTTAAATGAAATGGAGTCCCACAAACTGAAAGAAAGACTCTAACTTTCTAAAACTGAAGCCACTATAAAACGTTCCAGCTGCACACAGTAGATTGCCTGCTGGCAGTTTCCCCAGCATCGGTTGTGCAGACCATGAGAACGTATGATGTAATCTACAGGCGGCATGTATTGTGACGTTACTGCCTTGTTTTTGACGAGTCGCATGAATCAATGGCTTCCCACATACTTTGCCTCTGACGGAATGCCCACATTTCAGCTTACTTATAATATCCATCAAACAACTGTCGAATACTATGTATTTGCCCTCTTTCATTAGACTGTCATCTTGCGTCAAAGTTGTTTCGGCCTGTGACGTTGAGGACATATCACCACATTTGAAAGAAATATCGCGGCTATCAAGTTCTGATGCGTCAGTGAATGCTGCTGCTGGTTCATTCTCTGTCATTTCAACATCTGCTACCTCAACATTGATGGGAGAACACAACAATGTCGACAGCTTTTTTGGTGGCAATTTTTTGGCGGGTGTAGATTGTGTGAATTGATCTGCGACTACTTCAGAGCTATCTTCAATACATCCAGTATCATGTTGTTGCGGTGGTGCGGTCGTACTGTAGCAATGGTCCAATACAACTTTGCTGGATTCTCCGGACACATTCATTTCATGTTCTGACCATTGGACATGAGCATCCTGAGTCTCAACACGCCGCGTCTGAATTAATAGTTCCTCCATAGTGTAAATGGTCTGGCAAGCAACATCTCTCATTCGCTTCACTGTCTGTGTATGTATAGTTTGTAGACCCACGGGTAACTAGAGGACAGATTGGAAAAGGGATGCTCAGTTTAAACACAAGATAAAGTATAGTACAATCGACTGGAAAAAAACATAAAATAGTCCCCAGCACAAAAACATTTCTAAAGTTATGAACTGTTTGTAACTAACCTTATTTTTGTTTCTTTTCTTTGCAACTTTTTTGACTCGACCTTCAACATCTGCACGCTGTTGCTCCGATTTGTATCCGCATGTCTCCCCTTCCTCTTGCGCTGCAACGACTATATTTTTTGTATCCGCATAGACAGCACAGAATGAGGCTCCATCGACTCCCTGAAACATAGTATTTTCATTACTGTGTATCAAAATATTGTTAGCATAAAACACATGTGAGGACGAACACACATGTACATTTCAATAGCCAAACACCATTTAAACATTGTGTGGAACAATCAAACGACAAGTATTCGAGCTCTGGTGACCTAGTTCGATGGAGCTGTCAGTATCCATACCTCTGGCTCTGCATGGACTGCCGTGAATGATTGTATTGAAGAGGAGGCATCAGCAACTCCCTGAAACACAGTACTTGCGTTAATATGGTTTTCAATATTGTAAACATAACACACTTGGGGTCGACGGCACAGGTACATATAAAGAGATAACCACAAATGTTGCATTGTCTAAAAGAATCAAGGAATATTTAAATATGATCAGATTTAATCGACTTATTTCTCCGATTTCTTTACATCTGCATCATCTAAATGGGATCTTGTGATTGTAGTGGAAGCTCCATCGTCTCCCTGAAACACAGTACTTGCGTTAATAGGGAAGAAAGTATAGCAAATGGAATCACGTTATATGATCACGCTCGATGGAGCTGTCAGTATCCATACCTCGTGCTGCTGAAGAATATCTGTGGATGTTGTAAATGTGGTGCGCACTTCCGAAAGCTGTTGCGCCGATTTGTATCCGCATGGTCCTGCTTCCCCTGGACATACTTGAATGTCAGGCTCTGCATCAAGTGCGTGGGTTGACGCTTTAACAACTGCCTGAAACATAGTATTTGCATTAGTAAGGATTACAATATTGAAAACACAACACAAACTTGGGTTCACCGCACAGGTACATATCAATGGCTAACCACGAATGAAGCATGGTGTAGAACAATCAAACGACAAGTGTTCCAGTCCTGATGGTCACGGTCGATGGAGCTGTCAGTATCCATACCTCGTGCTGCTGAAGAACATCTAGGGCTGTTGTCAATGTGGTGGACGCTTCAGCATCTCCCTGAAAGACAGTACTTGCGGTAGTATGGATAACACTAATTATAACTGAAAACAAACACCAGGAGACGACAACTAAGGTGTATATCAATTGGAAAGCACTAACCAAACAATTGGTAAAATAATCACATGATACATAAAAACTATTACTTGACATGCATAAAACAAGTCTGTAGCGAAATAGCCAAGTATGATTACCTGATACACACTAGAAGTGGTTGATAACTGCGAGCACGTCACGAAAGTAGAATGTTCTTGCTTCAGATTCAAGGGATAGTCAAGAAGTTGTAAAGGTAAATTATTGTTTGATAATGAAATGCCAATATTTAAAATTGCCATGTAAGGAGACAGAATACTTGAGAGTAATGCTATTGAAAAGGCGCAATATAGCACAGTTACCTGTGACCATATATAGATTTCCTTTGGGGGTTATAAAATCGAAAAATAATTTATTGATAAATGTCATTATTCAGAATGCCCCTGGGCGTGGGATACCTTTTGAAGTGTACATGCTGTTTGGCACCTTGGCCGTTTGCGCCCGTGACAGCCCCCCATGCCAGCGCTCATCCCCGGGTGCGAACCGCCTTTGATAGAGGGGGCTGGAATGGATGGACCTGGGGCGTGCAGGCAAGTGTGTGGGAGCGAGGGGCCACCAGGCCCCTCTCACCCTTTGCTTCTCAGTAGAAACTCGGACCAAGTGCCTCCAGTAGTGGGTTCGCCCCTTGCCCTTATGTGATGTTAACTTTGGTTGACATTCGCGTAGATGGGACCACTGAGCAGGACACGGGGCATCAATTTTTGTACCCCCTTTCCACTCCTTCTTGGTGACCAGGCCTCACTGCGCAGAGCACATGGCCCCCACCCTCATTCCCACTCTGACTGGAAAACTCCAGAGGTATTTGCAAAAGCTAATAAATGTAACACATCACTCTTCCTCTGAGATCACTGTCCTGCATGTGAACCAGCCTGAACTAAGCACATAGCTCGTTCCTCTCCACAAACGTGTCCTTGCCCACGCACCCTCGCCAGTGGAAACTTACTGCCATTCTGACCCTGTGCCCCTGCAAGGTATTCTCTTCATGTGACAGTCCACTGACCACGCCATGATGCCCACCTAGCAGATCCCCAACTAACATTACACCCCTACTGCAGTATATCGTTGCCTATCAATAACAAATGCCACATACCGGAGATTCTTGTGAGCACAGACCCACACTTCAAACAGTGTATTATAGTGGTCAAGACCCTTAACTTAAGGCCTGTATAATCCAATGTTAGTTGATAGTATAGATATATGTGTGACTTTTATAGAGACATAACCGACTGAAAGACTTTGAACAAGTGTTATTTAGTGCATGCATTATTGAGAATATATTATGTTAGCTTAGATAGTGACCACCCTGCTTCACAGTGACCTGACCTTCACCCATTCGGAGCACAGATGTCTGACGTCCATCCTTGAATGGAGACACACTTGATTCATCTAAAAAATCGAAACAACCGTTGTTAAAATATATGTGGTGTTTTATTTTGTATCTTATTTTGATAACACAAAAATACAAGACTTTAAACATTGTACAGGCCAGGTTGCAGCACAGCGAGAGAAAATCCCCTGTACTGACCGCTGTCACTCGGGAACGTTTCTCTTATGGCACGAACGGCACAGGCGGGTATCACTCTTCGAATGCGGTGTCCAAGCCTCCCGTGAAGCCACCATGTAAAGGAACGATAGGCCACCTGTGAAAAGGAATGAAACAAACTGTTTTTAAATGACCAAGATAAGTTTAATAAACGTTTGTTGTCAATGACAATTCTTGTAACTAATGGCATTCTGCTCGGACAAATGCTATCTAGACACTGCATACTATTGAACGACTTTCATGCGTTACAATGATATGTATATGTAATTTTGGATATAGTAGAAGACCATGAAATAGGAGTGGCATGACAAGCAGAGTATACTTACTCGTTACTCGGATTACGAGGACGAACAGTTGCGCGAAGTTCGTGCATAAGCACCATCATTATCCTCAACACGGACCGTGTGAGGCAGGCTTCCCTGAAGTCTGGCAGCTCGGTGATGCATTGCGGTCGTGGCTCGCCTTCCGAAATGTAGGCCACGCATCCCGAGTTTTCACAGCAGCAGCAGTTCTCATCCTCGGTTGGCATTAGCTCTCACCGATTGCATGTGCACCAGGTGGAAACACCGTCCATGCGACTAAGTCCAGTCTCTTCAGCTGTTAATTCGTCCTCCCAACTGCCGTCCGAAGACCCATCGTTTTCGCGTGTTTCCCTTTCCAGTAGTTCCTCCTCAGTATACTCGGGCTCGTACATGTAGGGCATTATTGTAGCCATTGTGTGTTAACCAAACTAAAATAATTTATAGCGGTGGTACTGGTATCTGTTCACACGGGCTACAAGCAATGAAGGTAGCTGACCAGAGCAGAGAAACGAGTCACAGAATACTCAAAGTAACACAGAGAGAGGAATGGAATTGAAAATCTGCTGCTGTGTGTTGTGAAACGGTCTGTTTATACTTATTGAGGAAAGAGGCGTCCTGCCATTTCCATGGCGACACGTCATTAGCTGTAGCGCAGCGAATGTTGACACGAGACGTGCTTTGGCATTGTGAAATGGGCGGTACGCGTCTGCTGATGACAGGCTCAGCGGCGGGGGATATGATTTAGTGCTGCAAAAGCAGGTCAGCCAGGGCGATGGGGGAAATGATAGTATTATCATAAAATGGCAGCTCCCTGATGCCTGTTTTCGCGTGCGTTTAATGGACGAAAACTCGGGTAAGGTCTATAGGAAATTTTTCTAAAATCGAGTGACTTAGGCTTAAAAACACATGGCCGATCCGTAGGGCAATACAAAATTTTGACCGAACCATTCCTTTAACTGTCTCATAACCAAGTTTTGTTTCCACTGAATATATATATATTGTTCTCTGTGCAACATGTACACAGTCCACTTATCCCTTGCACTTATATCAAACAACAAACCTTGATGCTGTGCCACAGAGAAGTTATATATATATAGTTGTGTATTGTATTTGATTACAGATATATAGATGCATTTTGCATTGAAGCGTGAACTTTTTTGTTATTGTTTTGTACTATTTCCCTGGTTTACAGCTTATGTGTGCTCACAAAGACAACCCCCTGCTTCGTGGCCACTTCACATGGTGTCCTGGCATCATAAAGTGTCTACGTTCTCTCCCGCCGAGGACCCTAAACCAGTGCCCCTGGAAGCCAGGTGTGCCAACTACATTGCAGCTGGAGGTTTTCATTCCCGTCACACACACACACATGGGGGAATCCAAAGTGGAGGAAATCCCATGTACCGATGGAGAATCTTCCGGGAATACTCTTTAACCTTGCCTTTCTGTGGTCCAGGCTGCAGTCTACAGTGATTATTTTATACTACGAACAGGCCGAGCAGACCGAGCACGGACATCAGCAGTGTGATGGAGTACCATTAACATGTCTGGGTAACAATCACACCTACTGTATTTGTATTTATTTGAAGAATGAGGATGTCAATTTCAAACAGAAATGACTTACAATAACACATTTACAATTAGCACAGGCATTCCCACGAAGAGCACCGGTACAATAGCAAACAGATAAGAAGTGGATTATGAGGGTGAACAAAACGTGGGCCATATAACGGGGACAAATCAAAACAAGCTGAAACAAATAAGTATGAGACAACTGGTGTCTTACAAAGGTTACATTAACCTTGGGGGGCAAGTGCTTCAAAATAAAGGAGTGCTATTTAAATATACTTAATTTAATTTTTAAGCTTCACTGGAGGCAGTGATGGGGTCAGGTATGGGGGTGAGGTCAGGGCACAAGATGCAATCAGACTGGTTCTGAGGAGCAAAAACATGGACTGCTTTGTACACTACAAAATGAAACTTCAAAAGAGAGTCGTTGTACATTAAAAGCCAACCAGCATGTTGTTGGTAGATAGAAGTGGTGGAGGATCTGGGTAGGTTCTAGTAAGTGTGGGTAGCAAAGCTGAGGACTTCCTCTAGAAGGAGGAAAAGGTCGATAGGAAGAGCAGTAGGATTGAGCAGTAGTCAAGTTTGCTGAGCACAAAACTGATATTCGAGTTTTGTAGAGTGTTTAGTAAGAAAATAACACATTTTCTGAATATTGAGGCAGATAATATGAGCAGCAGTGGTAGTGATGAATTGTTGCAGTCATAGGTTGCTATCAAAGAGGACAACTAGATTACAAGCCTTGGGTGAGGGAGTAAGGTCAGGTGGGCAGGGGATGGGAGTGGGGAGGATGGCACTGGAAGCTGGGAGAACAATTACTTCCATTTTTGAAGAGTTCAGCATGCGACAACGGAGAGACATCCACTGATGAATTGCAGTGAGAAAGTTTATAATTTGTTCCAAGATGTCTGGGTGAAGGAGAAAAATGAGAACAATAATTGTGTGTCATCAGCAAAAAGGTGATAGTGAAAGCCAAATGATGATCTAGGTCTTCCTAGGGCAGAGATATTGAGGGTGAAGCACAGAGGCCCAAGGACTGATCCTTGCTGAACGCTGACAAGGGGAGGGAATGGGGTCAGAGGTTTGTAAATTACAAGAGATTTTAAAGATTCAACCTTCCATTTGAGGTGATCCACGCAAGAGCAGATTTGCAAAACCTAACACCCTGGAAAGTGAGAAGG
Organism: Ambystoma mexicanum; assembly: GCF_040938575.1. Lineage (NCBI taxonomy): Eukaryota > Metazoa > Chordata > Amphibia > Caudata > Ambystomatidae > Ambystoma > Ambystoma mexicanum. The sequence goes on from NC_090925.1 coordinate 988,012,284, forward strand.
AGAAAGGAGTGGTCCACAGTGCTTAAAGCGATAGAAAGCACCAAAATGAGAAGTATAGAAAAGAATTTGGAGTGTTGAGCGTTAGAGAGAAAGGTAAAGACATGCATGAATGCAGTCTCTATGGAGTGCTTACTATGGAAGCTGGATTGAAGTGAATCTCCAAGGCCAGTATCCTCAAGTTACTTAGTGACCCAGTTGAGGACCACCCATTTAAAAACCTTTAAATAATGTGGAAGAAGAGAAACTAGGTGAATAATTTGCTTGGACCTATGGATTAGGAGAGGGTTTCTTCAATAAGGGTAAGGCAGTTGCAAATTTGAAGGAGGCAGGGAAAATTCCAGCAGGGAGAATGAGGATAAAGAGGTCAGAGAGATGAGGGCAAGTGATTGAGAATAGGCCTTTCACCATTTGGGGGCATAAGGGTCTTTAGGAGAGCAAGATGGGATGTAACTGAATAGATCAGTGATAATTCAAAAAGAGAGGTAGAGGCGAAGTAGTCGAGAGTAGCAAACGTAGGTAGGAGAGGTGGTATACTGGAGGGTTAGAGAGGGAGAGAGACGAGGGCTGTGAGTGTCACCAATTTTAGAGGATAAGTAGTGAGCAAAATCAATAGCAGGAAGGGAGGAGGTAATGGATATTGGCTTGGGAGATGTGAGCAAAGATTGGAGGGTAGATTAATGTTTTTGGGGTGATTGTGAAGGGAGGAGAGTAGGTTTGTGAAGTAGAAGGATTTGGTAGAGTCCAGTGCAGAGGTTAGGGCAGCAAGGGAATGTTTGTAACCTAGAAGAAGGGTAGGTGTCTGTAATTTGCTCCATCGTCATAGGTCACAGCACATTTGTTTTGAGGGTCTTAATTTCAGAGGTGATCCAAGACTCAGGATGGGGACTGGAAGGTGTAAATGTGCAAGCAGGATAGTGTTGTTCAAATGGAGTAATACGTGCTCAATGAAAGCCAGAGAAAGCATGGTCAATGGAAGAGGTATGAATAGGGGGGAATTGACAAGAGAGGTCATCACACAATTAAGGTAAGGGCAAGAGAGCTCTGTCTGATTTTCCTCTCAGTCTTGGAAGCAGAGAGATGAGGGGTGGAAGGACAAAGATGTCAAAGTGCAAAATGGAATGATCAGATGGAGGGGGATAAATGGAGAGGTCAGAGAAGGAGAGTGAATTAGAGAGAAAGAAGGTGACGATAATTTCTGCTAGAGTGGGATTTGCTGGTTGACAGGAGAGCGTTAAGTTCAAAGCAGGTGGCTGCAGAGCACTTGGTGGGTTAAAGGGCCCAGCATGACAATGGGGATGTCAGTAGGAAGTGACTCAAAGAGAAAGATAAAATTAGGGAAGAAGGAGTTCAGGGGTCCCTGGGAGTCAAATGAGAGCTGGAAAAGTTAGAGTAGGAGGGAGAAGTTGAATAGTGGCATGTTCAAAAGAAGAAGAGTTAATTTCAAAAGGGTGCAGAGGGGCAGTGTTGAGGGCCTTATTGATAAGGAACCCCACACTGCTTCCTTTCCCAATAGGTCGGGGAGAGTGGGAGATTGCAGTAGAGTCAGTGTGGCAAGTCACAACAGGAGATCCAGCTTTTTGTTCTAGCAATATGTGAAAGTTGAGGGTGATAAGAGTCGAGGTGGTCAGTGATGTAGAGAGACCTTTTGCAGAGGGATTGTGCATTCCAGAGGCCAAGTGAAAGAGTGATTGCAGGTGGGACTAGGAGCAGTTGTTGTGCGGTAGGCGAGGGGGATAGGTGAGGATGGAGATCCTGGAAGCCCAGGGAGCGTCTTATTTGAGGGGCGTGAGTGCAGGGGAATCAAAGACGTTGGGGAGGCTGAAGAGTAATGTAGAAATTACACCAAATTGAGACTGAAGGCTATGAAAGTAGGAAAGGAGAAGAGTGAATAAAAGGAATGGAGCAAAGTCAAGATGCATGAGGAAAGGTAGAATAAATAGGCAAGTGAAGACCATGGAGAAAGGGTGCAGCTCAAGATAATGATATTTTATTTATATCGAGCTCATACACGAGTGTTTCAGAGCGTGACCAGGCAAAGGGAGGGGAAAAGGGGAGAAACAAAAAACAACGATCTTACTAGGCCTAGTGACATTGAGAACGAGCAAGTGCATGGGGAAGGGAAAAGAGGGGAAAGTGCATGGAAGGGGGGAGAATTGGAAAGTGCAGACAGAGGAGAGAACAGAATAAATAGTAATAAGTAAAATAACTAAGGCGATAAACAGTGGTAGTGCAGCCGGCAAGTGGAAAAGTGCTAGGTTAGTCAGATAGGGTATATCTGATAAGTGCAGGAGAAGAGTGGATAGGGGACTGTATGGGTACAGATACAGGCCCCAGTGCAAGGGGTGCCCCGCAGGCAGTGCAAGAGGGTGGCAGGGTGAACAGGTACCTGGATTTAAGGACAGAGGGTGGCCACTCAAGAGATGGAGTGTAGGTGGGAGAGGGGAAGGGTTGGATGGTCGGCTGAGGAGAAGCAGGTGTACGCTCTGGGTTTGGCTACACTGGAGCTATGGTAACCAAAAGAAAGTTAACCGGACCAAAATAGCAATGTCCCTTGGTCCTGTGGGGTGACAGAATTAATAGTCAATGGGTGGAAACATCCCTATGCGTGGAAACAGAAGTCAGGAAAAGGGTAAACTCAGTGAAGTCCTGGTTTAGGCAGTGGTTGTGGCCTTATGGCCCTTTCCAACCCTCACAGGTCCAAACAGGGAGCTGCCTTTGTCGCTTTTGACCCTTAGCTGTAGACACCCAGGCTGTATATCCATGAGAGATTGAATAAGAGGGGCAGTTTATCACATGTACACTTGCAGGCAGAATCCTGGGTGTTATACGCACAGGGAGCTTTGTTTTGCAGGCAGGACACTCAGCTAGTGCACAGGGTCGGTCCTCAATGGGTGTCGGTGAAATGGAATTGGTGAAATTTGCCAACAATTCCATTCCGCTGACTAGGTGAATTAGCATCGTTTTATACTGCAATTTTGGCTGTTTTTTCGGGTTGAAAATTTCACTTTTTGATAAAAATTATGGTTTTTGAGTGGTCCCAAAAAAAAAAAAACGAAAACAAGTTTGAGAAACACAATTTCAGGCGGGAAAAGGCCTGAAACTGCTAATTCAGCTTTGTGGAAGAAATTTGCTAGGAATCTGTCAATTTTCCCACAGAATGGAATTAACTGATTTCATCCATCCCTAAACCTCACTCTCGTACACGGTTACCTCAAGCGGATCAAGTGTAAAAGGTCAACTCTAAAGATCCTGTTTTTATTATTTAAAAGGCAACTTCACTAAAGAAATAGATTCATTTTTAAAGTAAAACCATTTTCTAAAGCTGAAAACCACTAGTTGCTCTAACGTGCTATATGTTTAGTTTTTTTTTGGTCAGAATGCAACTTGTATTAACCTAGTAAATATCGGTGGTCAGTCAATCTCGAATTTAGAAATCTCGAAAAAAAAATGTCGAAAAAAAAGGTAAAAAATAAACAAAAAAAGGGGGGTTGGGAGGGAACCCCCCCATTTCGGAAAAAAAACATCAAAAAAAAATTCGACTTTTTTTTTCGGACTTTTTTTTTTTTTTAGAGATTTCTAAATTCGGGATTATGACTATAAACCGTAAATATCATAGCATGTGAAGTTGTAAGACGTCTATATTACGCACATCTCGAGTGGACCCATCGGCATTGCATTGCACAAGTACTTGCAGTACTTTCTTTTAGGCTTCCATAGGATTGCATTCTGGTAATTTACTCCTGTGTTTTATACTTGCAAAATAAAACTATAGATATTATACAATACTACTAAATGATGGGAGTTAAAAAAAATAGAACTTGCCAAACACCCATCTTGTACATAGGTAAACTAAGGATGCAGCAGGAATATGTGCATTTTGAAGTGCACACATTTGCAAAATGTGCAACCAGTAATCGCAGGCTCACATGTAGGCTTCCCCATTTGATCATTTTCGGCGATCCTGGACAAATCACTCTTCCAAAATGTTTTCTTTGGCTGATGAAATTGGGATCATCTAACAGTGATTGTCAAGTGTCAAATACCCAGAAAGCCTCACCCAGACATGGTTTAATAGACTGTGTTTGCTCCATGCATAATAATATTTGGATCATGTATTTGGTGCATCACGTGCTAAATTGTCCCATAACTTTATCATTGCTCATAGCAGCATCTTTGCGAACCATGGTACCGCCCGAGCAGAACATTTAATTGAATTCAGTACTACAATGTTTGGTGAGAGTACTTGCCTGGGCTTTGACTGTGTATGCCACCTGCCTGATTTTACACTTAACAATCCCACTTCAGCCTAGAGCGAATAGCCATTGGGTTTCTAAATTTGGGGTGAAGTGATCGAAGGATCTCGTTTTAGGCTGGCTGCTTGCCTAAACATAGGGTTTGCTACCTTTTATAAATTAATTTAGTTGTGTTTCCCCCTCAGGACCTTTTGCTTTCTGTGGCACTGTGGACAGCGCCCATCTCTGAACAGGCAACAGGGCATGAGACAACTCAATTAGTACGCACTGTATTAGCCGGGAGGGTAGCTCAGGGGTACCGCTTGTGTCTTGGAAGCAAGACGACGCATAGCAATAGTCTACGGTATTAAACGTGTTATGAAAGAATAATTGTAATTCAAAGATTTGCTGGAAAATCCAGGATGCAAATTTAGTACCTGCTACGTGCACACAGTTCCCTGCATCAGGTGTATCAACCAACATTATCTATTCTGTTTATTTACCTACTTGAGGGTAGTTGAAAGATAGGGGGTGATATATGAAGCATCTAATTCTCGAGGGGCAAGTGCAGTAAAATCAAAAAGTCATGCAATCTAATGAGACTTGGTTTTGGATAGGCAACTTCCATTTAGGCTGCCCCTTTGCACTTCAAAAGTGATGAATGCTTATTTTTGAATTAAGCAAGGCCACTATCATTGTTCTGGGCAGCCTTCCATGTCATTATTTATTATCTTGTTTGCCCCATTACATAAGGGGACCAGCCTGTTCGAAACCAGTCTTGGTCTTTCCACCAATGTGTGGTATGCAAGGTGTCCAGAGCAATGCTGGAGGTTATCATAAATGTAAAACCTTTTATTTATCCCTTTATAATTTTGGTGGAAAGCAGACTGCCATTTGAAAACAAGGCCTATGCCGCGTGTCGCCCACAGGCACATGCCTGTGATGTCATTTCTTATAACATCAACTAGGTCAAGGTTTGTGCCATAAGGTTCAACCCACCACACCAGTAAAATTAAATGTTGACCCAGCCCCCCTGATTTCGTTTCTTGTTTTTCTTTTAGCAAGAAACAACAATCATTTCAACATATGTGCCATCGCTCCCAACATAGAATAAGATTTGATGTCGAGAGAGTTGTAAAGTAGATCTCTATTGCATTTTGCTTAGTAGAGGTTGTGGATTCCTTATTTTTAACATTCCCAATATCTTATCGCCATTGACTCTGTATTCTGTAAATTGGATTTGATACCCAATAATCCCCCTAGGGGTGGTACTCAGCGGGTGGATCTCATGGGGAAGGATCCCCCCCCTTATGGGACTAGGGGATCTGGGGGGATCGCTGTATGTCCACACTGCAGCACTACCTCCTCATCCTCCTACCCTATAGAGGGTACACTAATTCCCTATTCTTCCATGTATTTGTGTAGGGTAGAGAACACGACCCTCATTCGAAACACTGAGATGAGGAAGAGTAGGGACTATCTACCTGAAGCACACTGGAAGACTGGAATGAGGAAGAGTCCAAATAACCCAGTAGAAATTGACTATTTCAGTACTGGGACAAAGAAGAAGTTCAGAGCCATGAGGAACGCCCCATGGAACGAAAGTAAGCGTTTCAGTCAATGTTGACACTCTATGATCATAGAAATTGACGAGGGACTCTAAAGTGTGTTCAATCCTCCCTGGAGGAGCCCAGAGAAAAGTCATCCCTGGAGGAGCCTGGATCGTGAGAGCGGGAAAGCAGAGGGAATCGAAGATGGCATCTGGGATGCTTACCGACCTGCTGGGAAGCTCATTTATTGTTCGCTAAGGTTGGACGGCCCGCAAGCTAACCTCCAGATGACGAAGACTGCTGGACGTTGCAGTCAAAGGCAGACATGCTGCAGGTGAGAAGCAGAGTGTTGCGGAGCGGCTGCAGCAAACGGGAAGGCGAACGAAGACCGCAGTGACCCGACCAAATACACGACCAAGTCCCACACCACACAGAGAGCATAGGCCAGGCCCTCACAGCTACCTTGGTTGCTGGAACGGTTGGTGGTTCTTTGGAAGACTTTGTGGAGTACGAAAGTCAGGTCTGTGACCTGCACCCAGTTGAGAAGAGCATCACAAATCCTCTTCTTCAGCAGAGTACCTGGCAGAGGAGTGAGCCAGGCTGAGCAGAGCAACTAGTGAGAGAAGTACAAGTCTGGGACCTGCACCCAGTTGAGAAGAGCATCACAAATCCTCTCCTTTGGCACAACACCTGGCAGGAGAGTGAACCAGTGTTAGGGAGAATTCTCTGTTTAGGCTGAATTTCCTAAGCTAGTGAGCCCCCACTGGAGTTTGTTTTTTTTCTCCTGCCAAGAGTGAGACTCCTTTCCTCACACTCTTGGACATGATTTGAGGGGTTCCTTTGACTGTTAATGTGTTTTATGGGCTATGGGGTCTTTATCTCCATAGGGTCTCATGTGTTTTTACTATGTGTGTTACACAGCACCCTCAGTGCAGTGACACAGGGGTGTCATAGTGACACCCCACCATAGACTCCATACCCTGGGACTGACTACTGTCTCCCAGGGCGTGTAAAGTCACCACTGGCTTTACTAGTCCCAAATTACGAAACAGAAACCAGCACAAACCATCATATTGTGGACATACTGGTCGGGGCAATTTGATTGCCCCGGGGTCTGTTATTCGAGGGGGCACATCTCCGTCCCCCCTGATCAAGTTTTGGCTGGTGGCAGTGGATACTACGTTTTATATTCGACCGCAAATATATCTCTATGGGATTTTCCCATTGTTCGAGGCTACCAACTTTAATTATTTAATTCCTATAGCCTCGAACATACCGCCGGGTTATTTATTTAATATTAATTCAACGGTTGGTATTTTTTGCCAGAACTCGATTCTAAAATGTCGTTTGTGTTCTCTTCTGTGACTCCAACCCAAGTCGAGCCCTTTGTTCCACTTTTTGGCGGGCTTCTCCACAGAAGCCTCCAAAAGTGGTGCCACTCTGTCTGGGTACCACAAGGGGTGTGGGAGGGGGTTTAGGCACCCTGGGCTGAGTTGCCTTGGCAACTCAAGTCGCACTCTTGTGTGATTGGCCCAAGTGGTGAGCCGGCCGGCTCACCACTTAGCATGTTTGATTGACAGCTAGGCTGAATGAATGGGGGTTTCTTGCATAAAAGCAGGGCTTTTGGGACTGGAACTTCAGAAGTCGCCACAGGACCTGAGAATCCAAAGAGGGAGAAGCTGAGCCGACCTGCAATGACGACACCACCAGTGGAGCCCTGCTGAACCGTCTCACCACTTCCCGACGACAGAGGAGATCTTCTTGCCGGAAAGTCTCTTCCCCTTGAGCTCGTGGGGACAACCAGTTCGCTTTCCTTTTCGCCTACCAGGACGTCTAGTGGTCGAATTGCCCGTGCCAAGCACCCCGGCAACCGGATAGCCACTTACCACTGAACCGCGAAAGAAAGGACCGCTCCTTTGAATCGAGAAACTCCGCAGCTGGTTTCTTCCCTGGCAGCACAAGGACCTCCTGCTTTCCTCCCCGACGAGATCTTCTCTTCTGCCGGAGAAAGCACCGACTCGCAACCGCTGCCAGGAACAACTGCCCCCGCTGGAGTGTTCTCACCATTTCAAGGTACTGTGTCCGCCTGGCCTCCCTTTCTATAGATTGCTACAAGGTGACAGTAAATCCTTAACCTTCTAGACTGGGCTGGCCTCTTGACCATCTAACTGGTCCCTTTCTTTTGGTCCAACTTCTTTCTGAACCTTTTCGAGACTTTTGTGCACTTTTCAACCGTGTGACCTTGGACACATTTCGTTCTGATCCCTTTAAAGTGGATCCGGCTTTCTGAACTCTAACTTCACGGTATGATTCTGCCTTCCTCTCTTGCTGTGTTCTTTTGAAAGTGTTGGGATCTGTTTCAATTTATGCTCTGCCTTTCTCTCCCTTTGAAACCGAATCATTAGAGTGCCATCTATGTTAAGCGCTCACCGCTGTCTGAAAATAAGTGGTGCTTTACTTAAGACTTGTCTAAGATTCTTCTAAGGGAGCGTATATACTTTAGTGACTGTTTTTGAACTTGCTTGATATTAGTGCCAGTGTGTTTTCATAGATGTGTTTTTAAATAAATAACTATATATCTTTTACACCAAAGCTCTGGTCAGTGTTTGCTTGTTCTACTGTGTTTACCTGCCCTATTGTGTATGCTCTGCATACTGCCTAACTTTTCTTGAGAGACGTCTGACTGCTCAGCCACAGCTACCAGGTAAATCTGGGTGGTGCAGACTGCTACCAATTGGGTTTACTGCTAACTCCTGTAGTCCTAAACTTTTTGCAGTGGTCCCTAAGGGAACTGCATAGGTTTCTGCCTAACAACCAGGTCTGCCAAAGGAAATCAGCAGAATCCTAGGGGTTTGAGACCCACAATTCCAGTCCAGTAAAGCAAGGTGAAATACCAGGGGTAGAGAAGCATCCCCCTGGTGGAGTAGAACTGTGAGAATCCATTATCAAGAGAAGGGAGACATTTTCCTTGGTACACCAAACCCAGGGGAAGGGAGTCGCTCCCACTGGTGTTGTGAACTGTCTCAGAAAGCGTGAGGGGGGCCTGGGGAAGGGTGTCAATCCCAGACCTTTGTGAACTGTGGCAAAGTGCCTGAAAGAGACCAGGGGAAGGAAGCCATATCCCCTCGTGGTGTGTACCGCAAAGCCCAGAGAGGTCAGGGGAAGGAAGCCATACCCCCTGATTGTGTGTACCGTGAAGCAAAGCCAAGGCACACATAGGAAGAAGCACAGAGCAGGAATGAATCGTACACCTCACCCACGGCTCTGCAGATGCATTTATTTTGATGCTGGTTGTCGACTAGAACAGCTAAAAATCAACAGGCACCTTATTGCAAATACGTTTTGTGCATGCTCATTATTGTGTTGTCTATAGAACTGAAACTTCAATTTCTACAATTCTGCTTTTTTCTTCTATTTGGTTCACATATTTATTAATTGTACCCATTCTTTAACTTGTCATTTTATTCTGTAATTATTGCACAGTGCAGTGTGGCGATTCGAGTCTAGGGAGCTGAGCCCGCTATGCAACATTCCCCCTAGGGGTGGCAGAAAGCGGGACCTAACGGGGAGAGATTCCCCTCATGGGGACAAGAACTCCTACTCTGTGATGGAACTCCCTAACCCCCTTGCCCTTGACCCATGAGACCCATAAAGTCTGCTGAGAAACAATCTGAAAGCACTACTGTATGCTACTGCAATACTCCTTCCCTTCTTCCTATAAATAATACCACCACCAAGATCAAGAAGACTAAAATTGACATACAGTCTGCTTTCAAGTCATCTTGCAGGCGTACTATGAAGATTATTGATGGAGTTCTACAAACTATTCCTTTGGCAAGTATAGAAGGTACTGGGAAGAGGTGGTCTCAAGGAGGCATGAAGAATACTCAATGGACACAAACCAAGGACACTCCGCTGGGGAGGAACCACCTAAATTAAATAAAAACCGAGAAAAGACCCAATGAGAGACGAAGCTGGCGTGAAGCCTGGCAGACCCGGGAAGTTCAAACCTGGAAGCAACATTGGGAAAGCAAACCTCTGTTTGGGAGGACACAGACAGCAGATTGCAGGAGTCTTTTGCAGGCAGACGCAGAGCAGGCCTGAGCTGGAAACCGACTAGCGGTGTCGTGACCTTGATTAGGTGGACTGAGTGCTCCATTAACTGCACCGACACTGTCTGGCCGGGGACCCTGCAGGGCCAAAGCACGGTAGCAGGGAGCGGAAAGAGAAGCAGAGGGGGGACATTCCATGGGAAAGCATCGACCCAACACCACAGGAAGAACCAGCGACATGGCTCCAACAAAGAAGAGGTAAAGGAGTCACAGGTGGCCCAATAGGGGAAGGGTGCTGAAGATCTAAATCTCCCTCGTCTCAGTATCAAAAGTACATAATATAAAGACGGCATCAGGCGTAATTTTCTCGTCTCAGTAACTGTATCAAGAATATCAAATGGGAAGAAAGCATTGGGAGAAATCTCCCTTGTCTCAGTAATAGGCTCAAAAGTACTGAATGTAAAGAAGGCTTCAGGAGTAATATCCCTCGTCTCAGTACTTGTGCCAGAAGTACCGAATGGGAAAAAGACATCCAGTGTAATCTCCCTCGTCTCAGTAATTGTATCAAGAGCATTGAAAGGATTGAAGGCCTAGGGAGCATTCTCCCTCGTCTCCAAAGTTGAAGATTACATCACTAGTGATCTTCCTCATCTCAGTTGTTGTGTCAAAGAGACTGAAAGAGAAGAACATATCGGGAGTATGCTCCTGCAACACTTCATTAAAAGATATTCAGGCTAGAGACAAGATGATGACCATTAAAGACTTTTGCCATTGCTTGAGCCCTGCCTCTCTGGTCCCATCTCCTGAAGCCCCTAGTCAGTGCTTTGGGCCAACCAGCCCTATCCCCTGCATTCCGATACTGCCCTCTGGAGCCTTTGGAAGTATCCCATAACCAACCTGTGGCCTGAACAGCTCTGTCCACGTCATCTGCTGTGCTCGGTCCCTGTTCTGAGTTTTGGCATGAAACTCTGCAGTTCGTCAGCTTGTGGCATAAGAGTCTTCCTGAAGCTCTCCATCTTGAAGGAGGTCTACTAGGAGCAGTGTCTGTCTTTCCTGCATGCATCACTTGCCGCTTGCCGAGCAGTGTTTGCCATGGCTGCCTTCTTCCATCGGGTCTCCTGTCGTCATGAGCCTTGTGGTGGTCGGTAACCCTAGGTGCATGATTCATTTAGATGCAAAACACCAGGAACTGTCTCTTCGGAGTGTGGATCTGTCAACTAGCTGGACCCAAACCCGACCACTGCACCTGCAGCCTTTGGCCCCCCTGTAACAGAACCAAGGACAGAAGTAGGCTTGGCAGATCTAAGAATCCAAGGGCTACTTTCTAGTGGAATATGAGCAAGGGGGTGAGCCTGCACAGCAGTTTCCACTCTCCAGCACAGAGTTGCATTGGTGCAAAGGCCGAACCCTACCATCTGTCCTACCGGGTCGTGATCCGTGGACTTCTGGCCAAGGATCCCCTTGGCTTTACTCACCTGTTGGCTGTGCACAACTTGATTTCTTCACAAAAGACTCCCATCTCCCTACAAAAGTTATCTTCCTTACACTTATGACTTTCAAAGACACAAGGCTAATCTATTTTTAGAAGGGAAAGACTTTAAGTGCAAGGGAAGTACACAATATAAAGACGGCATCAAAAGTACATAATATAAAGGCAGGGTATATTGGTTTCCATTACTTTTACAGAGTTCCTAAATAGGTTTCTCTGCAAATCAATTGCTTTTGTTTTACTAACCTAGTTTTATTTGCTTTACTACAGTTTTTAATGTTTCAGAATGTATCATACTTTACTGGTAGAAGGACTTAATCAGTGGATTTGCAGAAAGTCGAGATGTCCGTCACAAATGTATCCCAAATGGCCCAACAAGTACGTCAATGGTCAGCGATTTGGCCACCAATATATATACAGAACTTCCAGATTAACATGATTTCGCGATCCCGCAAACTGCTGTGAGAACAGCCATTTTTTTTTTTTAAACGAGACCAGGTTCTCAAAACCTTTTCTGGTGCAAGTAATGAAATGCGGTGCACATTTCACCACTTGCACCAATAAAAGGAATAGCCCAATCCTGCGTGTAGGCAACCTTGTCCAGAATTCTTAGCAAAAATGTCACGTTAGTAAATCGGACGATAGTTACCTACAGAGGCAGGATCAAGTGAAGCCTTTTTTTTTTATAATAGGGGAAGATCCAGACATTTTTCAAAGAGGCAGGAACAGTAGAGGTGGCAAATGAGGAATTAATCAGTCTAGTGACAAAGGGACCCAAACAACTAAACAATTCTTTAATTTTTGAAGGAGGACAGATGTCGTCAGGACGAGAAGATGGCTTAAGGTGTGAAACAATATTCGATAGATCAACTTCAGTTATCTCCTTAAAGTTAAAGACAGGAGTGGTAGAACCAGAAGACAGTGTCCGATACAACATCAGTTTGAATACAAGTAGAAGTATCCACTTTGGAGCGCAGAGTAGCAATCTTGTCGCGGTGAGAATTAAGATCAGCACTAAATCCCTGTTGGATATCTAGACACCATCGATCACTCTTGGCAATAGCAGGGTATAAATTATACTTCCTTTCCAACTCTTTAAGAATAGTCGAGTTCTCTTTGGGAAGATTTGGCATTAGTAATTCGATTTTCATAATAGTCATGTTTAGCAGCCAGAAGAACAAGTTACTCTCTTACCTGGTAACGTTCTTTCGATGGGATGGTCCGACGACGTATTCCATATCTATGACAGGTAATCACCACAGCTGTGCTGCTTTGGAAAATGTTCTGCATCGATGACGTCGATACGCTGTCCTCGAGGGCCTCCGTCGAGCCGACGTCACGGGATGTTATAAGTAGGACGCACAAAGCCCGTAACCCCAGTTGTAGTTTTTTCCCCAGAACGTGTGGCACCAATCTTCTGCCAGTATGACCATAGAAAGCCTTGCGGAAACGTAAGATGCAATCGCATAAGAAATTCTGTAGTGGAGCAGGTAAGGAGGGACCAATATGGAATACGTTGTCGGACCATCCCATCGGAAGAACGTTACCAGGTAAGAGAGTAACTTGTTCTTCGAGGGGATTGGGTCCTCCGACGTATTCCATATCTATGACAGACTCCCAAAGCAGTACCAATGTATGGAGACGGGAAAAGAATTTAGAAGGAACAAGTTACTTACCTGTAACTGTTGTTCTCCAGCATGGGTCTGGCATGGATTCACATGCTCATGAATATTCCCCGTCGTCAGGCCGGGAATCCTTGGTATAGAAAAAAATCAGTATCAGTTTCGTTTCTGATCTGTCTTTCTTAGTAGTAACCAATCACTGGTCTCTGGGTCATACTGCCCCCAGCCAATGACTGCCCTCTCCCTAAGCCCCGCCTCTGGCAGCCATCCTCAGATTTGGTAGCACGTAAAGTGGCAGTATGTCCAAGTGAAGAGCCGCAGAGGGGCAGGCGGGAGGGTTCGCATGTGAATCCATGCCAGACCCATGCTGGAGAACAACTGTTACAGGTAAGTAACTTGTTCCTTCTCCAGCATGGGGTCTGGCATGGATTCACATGCTCATGAATAAGAGAATACATAGCAGTACACACATGCACAACCACGGGAGGTGGCAACAAGCTCAACATTAAGCAATACAACAACTCAACATTAAGCAACTCTTACCTCCTCACCAGGCTCACCTTAGGCGAACAGGTTGCGCAGCACTGCTTGGCCGACCCTGGACTCCTCCCTGGAGTCCCGATCGATGCAGTAGAATCTTGTGAAGGTGTGCGTCGACCTCCACGTCGCAGCCCTGCAGATGTTTAGCAGGGGCACACCAGACAGGAACGCCGTGGTAGCAGCGATCGCTCTGGTCGAATGGGCTCTCGGACGGCCAGGCAGCGGTCGGTTTGCCAACCGGTGACAGTGCATAATGCAGCCGGAGAGCAATCTGGAAATGGAAGTCTTCGAGAGAGCCTTCCCTTGATTCACAGTCCCAAAGTTCACAAACAGCTGTGACGTCTTCCAAAAACTCTTTGTGCGGTCCACGTAGAACTTCAGCGCTCTAGCTACATCCAGCGAGTGCAAAGTCCTCTCGGCCGGCGATGAAGGCAACGGGAAGAAAACTGGCAACACCAAGGGCTCGTTGAGGTGGAAGTCCGACGGCACCTTGGGCATATAGGAGGGGTGTGTCCTCAGCACCACCCTCGTGTCATGAAAAGTCAAGCATGGAGGCTTGCAAGATAGGGCCTGGATCTCTCCCACTCGTCGTGCGGAGGTGATGGCCACGAGGAAAGCTGTCTTCCATGACAGGAACTTCAAAGGCGCCGAATGCATAGGCTCGAATGGGGCCCCCATGAGCCTGGTCAGCACCACATTAAGCTCCCACGCCAGGGCAGGAGCCTTCACCGGCGGGAATGATCGGAATAGTCCCTTCATGAATTCTTTCACCAGGTGATGAGACCACAAGGACGCCCGTCCCGTAGTCCTGGTATATCAGGAGATTGCAGCCAGATGTATTTTGATGGAGGCGTGAGCCAGTCCAGCTTTGGCCACCGACAGTAGGTACAGCAGTACTTGAGGGGCCGTAATCCGCAGAGGGTTAATCTTCTGTGCACGGCACCAGACAGAGAACCTCTTCCATTTATGTCCGTAGCACTTGAGAGTTGAGGACGCCCTGGCCTTTGCAAGAACCTCTCTGCAGTCGGCCGGCATGTCGTACCCTCCAAACTCTAGTGCTGCAGGAGCCAGGCCTGCAAGTTCAGCGACTCTGGGTTGTGGTGAAGAATGGCGCCTCCTTCTCTGGAGAGAAGGTCTGCGTCCGTCGGTAGCTTGACTGGTGGGGACGTTGACAAGTCCAGATGGTCCGGGAACCAGATCTTTCTCGGCCACGGCGGTGCGACGAGGATCATCCTGCACCGGGACCTCTTGAGCTGGTTGATGAGCCGGAGCAGCAACGGCAGCGGAGGGAACGCATAAAGAAATAGGCCGTCCCAGGGGAACGAGAAAGCATCGCCCATGCTCCTCGGCTGGGGGAACCTGCTGGCGAACCTCCGGCACTTGGAATTCGTCGCCGTCGCAAAGAGATCGATTTGGGGTTCGCCCCATCGTCGGAAGAGTCGATCCACTTGATCCTGGCGTAGTTCCCACTCGTGGCACGAGTGCAGCTCCCTGCTGAGTGAGTCGGCGATCGTGTTTTTTTATTCCTGCCAGATGAAGAGGCACCAGAAACATCCCCTGGGCGACGGCCCTATGCCACAGATCATGGGCTTCCTTGGATAGGGCAGGGGACATCTTTCCGCCCTGCTTTCGGATGTAGAACATCGTGGTGGTGTTGTCGGTGAAGATCCTCACCACCTTGCCCTTGAGGGACGGAAGAAAGGACCTGAGGGCCCAGAACACTGCGCGGAGCTCCAAGATGTTGATGTGGAGAGACTTCTCCTCCGGGAGCCAAAGGCCTCTCGCGTGAAGATCTCCGGAGTGCGCTCCCCAACCTTCCAGGGAGGCGTCCGTCGTCACCGTCACCTGGTGAGCTGGGGTCTGAAAGTCTGTGCCCGCCGACAGATGGGAGCGGGTACCTCACCACCGGATCGCCTGACGGAACGTCTCGTTGAGACGGATCCTGTCCTCGAAGCTGCTAGTCGACTGGACCCAGCGGGCGGGCGTCGAGCAACTCTTGTAAGGGGCGCATCCGAAGCCTGCAAAGGCGCACCAGATAAATGCAGGAGGACATCATCCCGAGGAGGGATTTGATAGATCTTACCATGGCCATGTCCGTGGCCAGCAGATACTGCACCTTGCCCAGAATGGTCCTGGTTCTTTCCCCCGACGGCGAACCCAGCCGCGCCACTGTGTCGAGCTTGGCTCCCAGAAACAGGGCGACTTGCGACGGAACCAGGTGGGATTTTGGAAAGTTGATGGAGAATCCCAGGTCCGTGAGCAGCTGGACGGTCTTCAAAGTGTGCTCCACGGCGAGCTCCCTTGTCCTTGCCCGGATGAGCCAGTCGTCCAGGTAGGGGTAGACGTGGATCCCCTGTAGGCGCAGCCGCGCCGCCACCGGTGCGAGGCACTTGGTGAACACCCTGAGTGCCGACTTCAATCCGAACGGAAGGGCTTTGAACTGGTAGTGCCGCCCTTGGACCACGAACCTGAGGAACTTTCGGTGTCTTTTTAGAATGGGGATGTGGAAGTACGCATCCTCCAAGTCCAACGACGACAGGAAATCGCCCTCCTCCAGCTGTCCCACCACGTGCTGGAGGGTGACCATACGGAACTTCTGTGCCTTGATGTACTTGTTCAGTCATCGTAGGTCCAGGATGGGGCGCCAGACTCCTGTCTTCTTTTTTACCAGGAAGTACCCTGAGTAAACTCCAGAGCCCCGAAGCCTCTTTGGGACGAGCTCGATGGCACCCTTCTTGAGCATCGCCCTTACTTCCAACAGTAGTTGAGGGACGTGATTTTCCTTCCTGGCCACGGGTGGAACGCGAGGGCACTTCTTCTGAAACTCGAGGGCGTGCCCTTGGGCCAGGGTGTCCAGCACCCAACAGTCGGTGGAGATGGACTCCCTCACGCTGACGAACCTCGCCAGCCGGCCTCCCACCGGGGTGCTTCGGCGGGGGCCTGACCCCACGGTCGGTTCAATCTTGTTTGGAGGCCGCCTTGCCTCCTTGACCTCCCTGTCGACGACGGGCACCACCTGACTTGCCGCGTCCCCTGTAGGCTTCCTGGGACGAAGATCTTGCCGCTTGACGGTACGTGGAGGAGCCACTGTCGGATCCCATGGAGGCACCTTGTCTGCCTCCGGAGCTCCGAAAGGACGGCCGTCGTCGTTGGAGCACTCCCAATGCCCGGGCAGTCTCTGTGTCTGTCTTGATGG
The DNA here is from genome assembly GCF_040938575.1 of Ambystoma mexicanum. Taxonomy (NCBI): domain Eukaryota; kingdom Metazoa; phylum Chordata; class Amphibia; order Caudata; family Ambystomatidae; genus Ambystoma; species Ambystoma mexicanum. The sequence goes on from NC_090925.1 coordinate 988,028,965, forward strand.
CTTGAAGGGACTCATCAACCGCCTTCCCAAAAAGGTTGTTCCCATCGAAGGGCATGTCCAAAACCTTGGTTTGTACATCCTGGCGGAAATCCGTGGCCTTGAGCCATCCTCGTCGTCTCAAGCAAACGCCGTTGCCCAACTGACAGAAACCGGTGTCGGTGATGTCCGTTGCCACCGTGATGGCGTGGTCCGAAGCAATCTCACCCTCCTGTAGGATTTCAAGGGCCTCAGCCCTTTTGGCGTCTGGAAGGAAGTCCAACAGAGGGGCGATTTTGAACCACAACTCCCTGTCGTAGCAGGCTACGATAGCCAGGGCGTTGGCTGCCTTGATAGTCGTCGCTGCGGATGAGATGATCCGCCGTCTCATCGTGTCCAACTTCCTGCCCTCGTCGACCGGCGGGGAGGTTGATGTCGAGGCCGATGCCCCCCAGCTTTCTTCTTTGCCGCCGCCGAGATGAACGAATCCGGGGAAGGTTGCGCCCGAAGGCACAAGGGGGCAGTGTCGGGGACCCGGTACTTCTTCTCGTACCGGTCCCTCTTTGCCGGCGCCGTGGCAGGGTTCTTGAGGAGGGCGAGCCCCTCATCCCAGATGTCATCAAGAAGCGGTACGGCGAGGACCGTCTTCCTTTTAGCCTCGCGCCGTTGGTAAAGGAACCCTTCCTTCTTCTCTTCTGGGCAGAGCTGGAAGAGCTCGGATGCCCTGGAAATCATGGCATGAAAGGATCCAATTTCGTCGGGGGGGGGGGGGCGCCCGAGCAGGGGGTGAAGGGGGACACGTCCCGTCGTCATCTGTACCTGTCGTAGTCGTGTCCGTGCCTGTAATATCCCCGTGGGTAGTAGACCGGGGGGAAGGCAGAGCAGGCCGCAGAGGTGGGAGAGGTGGCGTAGGATGCGTCCTCCTCCTCTTATGCGGTGGACTTTCTGAAGGTCCTGGCTCCGGTTCCCCCGTCGGGTCTGGCTCAGGTACCTCCGTCGTCCTTATCTCCGAACATAAGGACTGAATCGCTGACAAAATGGCCGCCAAAGTGTCCTGCGGCGCCGGAAACAACGGGCGCGAGGGCTCGAGGAGCCTTGTCGGCGACCCCGTCGCTTTCAACGCCCTCGTCGGATCCCTCCCGATGGGCTGGGCCTCTTCCACGACTTCGATGAGCTCTTCTTCAGAGGTCGTGTCTGTATCCACGATGGCCACCAGCCCCTCCCCCACCTTTTCCAACGAGGACTTTGTGGGGGTCTTCTCAATGGGCCTGAAAGACGACTCCCTCCGCGGTGGCAGGGAGACTCTGGGTTCTGAGAGCGCCTCCACTGGTGTAGCCTCCACAGGCTGAGCCAGGGCCGCGGCGACATCCTCAATCGAGGTCTTAGCAGGGTGAATTAAGGCCCTCGTCACCTTCTGGACGCCTGGGGCCTTCACCTTGGGGGGAGGGTCCGAGCCTCGCTCCCCCTCTGCCGGAATCATCGAGATTGACCGGGGCCTCTCCAGAAGCTTTGCCGGGTTCTCGGACTTTCTCTTACCCGAGCCAGAGCGTTGGCTCGTGGTTGATGGCGCCGGGGAGGATGCGCCCTGCCTGGCAGCCAAGGAGCCCGACCGTTCGGCGCTCCCGGTGCCCGCGGACTCGCGGCGCTTAGCCTTTTGTTGGGCCCCCGTCGCCGGGGCGCCCTCACAGGACTTAGAAGGCCGCCCGGACTTCTTTTTCTTCTTCTCGCCTGACGGGCTCTTCCCTTCCAGCCAGTTGGCAAGACGGAGTTGGCGATCCTTCATGGTCCGCTCCGACATGTTCCCACAAAACGCGCAGTCCTTCTCCATGTGCATCTTGTCCTCATGGAGACAGAGGCAAAACAAATGCTCGTCCTCCTTGAAAACATTCTGAAGCTGGCATCCAGGGCAGGTCCTGAACAGCTTCCCGGGCGTCGAGCTTCCTTTCTCCTGGGCCATGTCCGGGGTAGGCCTCGGAACTTCTGGAATCCTCCAAAAGCGTAACTCGACGAAATCTTCACCCTTGAGGGGCGTAGAAAACTCCGAAACGGATCCCCGTTGATCGGATGTAGAAACGGTGGAGCTTGAGGCTCTATTTAACCGAAAAATGAGAAAAATCTCCTGAAAAAAGCGCGAAAACGCAGCAAAAGCTCGAGAGCTACAGCACAAGGACTCCCAACACTTGAACGTGCAGTAAAAATCTGAGGATGGCTGCCAGAAGCGGGGCTTAGGGAGAGGGCAGTCATTGGCTGGGGGCAGTATGATCCAGAGACCAGTGATTGGTTACTACTAAGAAAGACAGATCAGAAACGAAACTGATACTGATTTTTTTCTATACCGAGGATTCCCGGCCTGACGACGGGGAATATTCATGAGCATGTGAATCCATGCCAGACCCCATGCTGGAGAATATAGAAATTTAGAATGCCCAATCAAATTGCAGGGTAAAGGACCGCCTTGCCAAAGGCCAGATCCTGCCCATGGATAGAATCTAGGGAGTAGTGTCTTACAAAAGTATGGACCGAAGCCCAAGTGGCTGCCTCACAGATGTTACAAATAGAAACACCCCTCTGCAGGGCAGTAGAGGCAGCCATACCCCTCTAAGCCTACCGGAGGGTCCTTACCCGCCAAGCGGTAACATTCAGAAATTGCCAATATAATCCATCTAGACAAAGTCTGCTTAGTAACAGCTTGTCCCAAATGCCGTCCAGCGTAACCTATAAAGAGCTGATCGTCCACTCTGACCCGGGACATGCGTGAAATGTAGAAACTTAAAGCTCTCAGAGGATCCAACCTATGGAGCCTCTCCTCTTCCTTAACAGGAGGCGGAGGGGGTTAAAATGCTGGAAGAATGACCTTCTGGCTTAAATGAAATTCCGATACCACTTTCGGAAGAAAGGAAGGACGAACTCTAAGGACAACTCTGTCTAGATGAAACACTGTGAAGGGTGGCTTAACAGAAAGTTCCTGCAACTCACTCACTCTGCGAGCGGAAGTAACCGGAACTAAAAATACAGTTTTAAGGGTTAACAGTCTCAAAGGACAAGAATGTAAAGGCTCAAATGGAGCACCCATTAGGAATTTCAGAACAAGTTTCAAATCACAACCGGGCACCTGGAAAGGCGACGGTGGAAACACATTAGTGAGCCCTTTCAGAAACTGAGAAATTAAAGGAATTTTGAAATAAGAACACTCCTCAGAGGAGTGCTTAAATATGGACAGCGCCGCCAGGTAACCTTTAATGGTACCCCACTTGCAGGCCCTTGTGGGCTAAAGAAAGCAAAAAAGACAGAACCACAGGAATGTCACATGAAAAATGATCCGCATTCTTAACACTGCACCAGTCGCAGAACTTTCTCCAACGACAACGGTACAGGGATTTTGTTGCAGGCCATCTGGCCGAAAGCAACACCTCCTCACGTCTTCAGGGAGGTCCCAATCCTTAGACCTCAACCTTTCAGAAACCAAGCGTGAAGGTTGAGGGATCTGACCTCTGGATGGAGAACCTGACCCCCCTCCCGTGAGAGCAGATCGTCTCGGTAGGGAAGACGACATGGAGGGCAGATGGACAAGTCGAGAAGGTCCAGGTACCATGTTCTCCTGGCCCATGCCAGAGCAATGAGGATTACCCGGGACCGAACCTCCGTAACCTCCGCAGCACTTGCGGGATGACAGGGACTGGAGGAAACGCGTACAGCAGTGGGAAGGACCACTCCACCACAAACGCATCCCCTAAGGCTCCTCTTGGAGGAAATTCCCGCCAGCAGAACCTTTCGCACTTCCGGTTGACACTGGAGGCGAAGAGATCCACTCATGGGGTCCCCCAAAGGGTGAAGATCCCCAGGAGAATCTCCTGAGCCAGCTCCCACTCGTGAGAGAGCGTGCTCTGCCTGCTCAGAGCATCTGCCGTTTCGTTTTCGTCTCCGGCCAGATGAACTGCCGAGATCGAAATTTCCTGCTGGATGGCCCAGAACCAGAGCTGCATCGCCTCCCTGCACAGAGGAAGTGACCCTGCACCCCCCTTTTTCTTGAGGTAGTGCATGGCCACTGTGTTGTCCGTCAGAATCAGGACATTCTTCCCTCGCACAGTTGGCAGAAAAGCCTTCAGGGCAAGCCTGACGGCCCTGAGCTCCGAAAGATTGATATGGAGTCTGGACTCCGACGGAGACCAGCGACCGCTGACGGTCAACTCGTTGGCATGAGCTCCCCATTCCGTGAGGGATGCGTCCGTCACGATCGTCACCTGTGGCCAAAAATGGAGCCCCGGCCTCATCAGATTGCCTTCGACAGCCCACCACAGAAGGTCCTGGGTGACAGAGGGCGGCACCTGAACGGGGTCCGACATCCTGCCGGAGGACTGTGACCATTGCATCTTGAGAGCCCATTGCAGAGATCTCATCCGCAGACTGGCCTCTGGCACAAGAAGAATGCAGGATGCCATGAGGCCGAGCAACCTCAAGAACTCGAATGCCGGGAGACTCTGGGCATGTTGAAACTTGTGCACCATCTGCTGAATGTGAAGAGCCCTCACCTGGGGAGGGAAACACTGCCCCAGGGATGTGTCGAGCACTGCTCCGATGTACTGGAGCCGCTGAGCTGGCATCAAGTGGGACTTCTTTAAGTTGAGGGAGAAGCCCAGCCTGTGAAGGGAGTGGCAGGTGACTGACAGACGATCCAGGACTTGCTCGGGAGAGCACACCCTGATCAACCAATCGTCCAGGTAGGGGTAGACGTGAATCCCCCCTTTCCTGAGATACGCTGCTACCACCACCATGAGCTTGGTGAAAACCTTTGGGGCGGAGGTCAATCCGAACAGCAGGACCCGAAACTGAAAGTGCGAGTCGCCAACCGCGAACCTCAGGTACTTCTTGTGCTTGGGATGGATCAGCACATGAAAGTAAGCGTCCTTGAGGTCGAGAGACACCAACCAGTCCTTAAGTTGAAGGGCCTGGAGGACTTGAGAGAGAGTAACCATCTTGAACTTGTCCTTCGTGAGGAGTTTGTTCAAACCACGCAAGTCCATGATGGGTCTCAATCCTCCGTCTTTCTTCGAAATCAAAAAATAAGGGCAATACCATCCCTTGTTCCTCTCCACTACAGGCACCAGTTCTATGGCGCCTTTCTCCAGCAGGGCTTGTATTTCCTGCGCAAGGAGCGGATTGTCATGATGCCTACCCCTGGAGCATCAGGCCAGGCCCAGCACCCCCGGAAGCAGGCATCATGCCCTCGGGTAAAAGCCCAGCGGCCCCTTATAGGGACTCTTTGGACTCAGTCCTGGCGCCTTTGGCGCCAGGCTCATGTTGGACATCAGTCGGCGCCAGGCTTCTAAAGGGAGGTGTTTTGTGCACTTACCTGATGCAGACCATGCTGCACGCTTCAGGCCTCCCTGAGACCTGAAAGGGACTATTTTTTCATAGGGACTATTTTTTCACTCGGGCGTGGCCAGGGAAGGATACATACCTAGTTGGGGAAGGATACATACCTGGGGCTTCTTTGGAGGCTATTTAAGACACGCCCAGACAGCAGCTCATGCTTCGCGTTGTTCTGCTTCCTGCAGCTTAACGCTCACCGTGTCTGCTCCTGCTCCTGGACTACAGCCACGCCCGTCTTGAACCTGGAAGACCTGCATGGAAGAAAGAGAAGAGAAAGGTGAAAACCAAGGATTATTTCAAGCTTCTTACCTGCATCCGGAATCTTCTCGCCAGCATCCCTGAAGGAAGACTTCAATTTAAAAGCATCGTGTTGCTCGCTGCAGCGCCACGCTTCACTCACCTGTCCTGTCCTCGAGACATCTCCCGGCTCCATCGCTGCTGTCAGCATCGAACGCCACATCTCTGCACCTAGGGGAGAGAGGAAGAAACAAAAGGTGAGCAGAAGGACACACAGAAGGAAAGCCTGATTAACAGCCATAATACTTACCGGCATTTCTTCCACATTTCGGGTCGGCGCCGCCCCGTTGGCAGGTACCGTACCCCGGCCCCTAAGGGTAAAGGACTAGAGACATTTAAGAGGAATGATAAGGACATCTAGAGGGATCGCCCTCATTACTACTCACCTCGGCAGGTTAACCCCTCGACGCATCGCCTTCATTCTGCACCTGAAATAACGGACAGATCACAGGTGAGAAAGACAGCATAAAGGGGGCCTCACTTGAACTTTGAACTTTCATACTTACGGCGCATCGCTCAGGAAAGTCAAGTGGATTTTGCCAGCGCCATTCTGAAAACCAGTGAAGTAACTGGACGAACGCGCGCCCCTGCACCAGAAGCAGGATGGAGAGTTCAACCTTCCAAACCATAAGGTGAGCTTAAACCGGGTTTGGAGGAATAGAGAGGAACGGAGGGGGGAAGGAGGGAGCTAGCACACCATTCTGCAGACTGTTAGTCCCCTTTCTCATCTGCAGAAGGATATTCCTACGGGCCAAGGAAGCACGATTTGGAGGTCCTGTCCAATCGGTGTTCCGGGTCCTGCGCATCACGCTAGAAGAGGCCGCAGTAATCCAGACTAGATCAGCGCCCCCGTGGGAACCAGGTGGGCGTTACACGGATCCGCACTCTTCAAAGAGAGATTCCCTGGTGGATTGTTGTGAGGCCTCTGCCAGAAAGGAAGACAGTAGCCGTGGGTTATGATCTCCAGAACCCACACATCTGAAGTAATGGCACGCCATTCTACAAGATGCTGCGCCAACCTTCCCCCAACCGGCAAACCATGGGACATGGCCTCATGACTGAGCTGAAGCGGCTGCAGCATTGCCTGAGGGCAAAGAGGCAACTGCCCGAGCGGCCTTTGCACCTCGAGTACCTTGTTTTCCACCTATGGTACTCCTACGATGACCCCTTTGACTTGCAGCTCCTCTCGATCTACCAAAGGATGAGTAATATCGAAAGGAACCTCCCCTCCACTGCTGTCCCCTAGGACGAAAAGGCGGAGCTTGGCGAGCTGCAGCGCTCAACGACTTTGCTGCAGCTTTGGAGGCCTGTAACCTCTCAAGGCTCTCGTCAGCCTTGCTGCCAAAAAGATGTTCACCATCAAAGGGCATGTTGGGAAGCTGGGCTTGTACATCAGGAGCAAACCCCGACTTCCGTAACCACGCAAATCTGCGCAGTACGGTGGTCGCCGCCATGGACCGGTTGACGTAATCTGCCATGTCCAGACCCGATCAAACGGATTCACACATGGCATCCTTGCCATCCTGAACAAGAGCAAGAAAGCCATCCCGTTCCTCCCCTTCGGGAATATGTTCAGTCGCCAAAGAGACACAATTCCACAGAGTATGAGTGAAACGTGCTAAGGCACACATGGAGTTGGCTGCCTGTAAAGCCATACCCCCTAAAGAAAATACTTTCTTCGCCCAGCCATCAAAATGTTTGTCGTCCCTATCAGGAGGGATGGTAGGGTACGACACCTGTTTTGCCGGGGCCGGGGCCGTAGCCGCCTGCACCACCAAACTTTCCGGAGTGGGGTGCGTAGTCAAGTAGCTGGGGTCGCTACTGGCTGGATGGTATTTTTTCGGCAAAGACTTGCTCACTGCCGGGAGACTCTCCGGAGCAGTCCAAGCCACTGCCACCCTTCTCTGCAAGGCCATATGGAATGGCAGTACCGGGTCAGTTGGGGGACCTTGCTCAAGGATATCCGTCAGGTCATCCTGCAGAAAATCCACTGGGGGCGCAGACCACCCCAAGTATTCCGTCACCCTCGACATAAGGCACCGGTACAAGGACTCGCCATGCGTGCCAGGGTCAGGCCTACCGAACTCAACCTCCGAAGAGGTGTCCAGACCACTGGCGTTGTGCAAAGACTGACGCAGGTCTTCCAGCTGGCTATGACCAGACAGGAGTTAATCAGGAACCTCATCAGGAACCATGCCTTCATCAGACCCTTCATGTAATCCAGAGGCTGGAATAAATCCCTGGATGAGGGCACAGAAAAAGGCTCAAATACAGGCCTTACTGACTTCTGCAGGGCCTTTCTCTGAGTTTCCACCGGTCTCCGGCGCACCTCTGATAAAGCCTCTTCAAAAGGCGTCGACAGAATCAGCGTTGACATCGAGTGTGGCGCCAAAGGCATAGACACCGGCCTCGAGGGCAGAGCCCCGAGTGTGTCGTTCGACAGCCTGGGCGCAGATGGCGTCGACGGCTTGCTCGAGAGAGTCCTTCGATGGCCTCGGCGCCGATGTCTTCTTCGAAGACCTCACAGGCTCCGACGGTCTCGAGGGCCTCGAGGACCGGGAACCGGAGCGGGCATGGCTAGAGCGATCCACCTTGTCCGACCGGGACCTCGAAGGTGCCCGGTGATCGCCACGACCGGCCGAGCCCGAAGGCGTGCGACCAGTGTCTCTAGCACATTCCCTGCCGGCGTCTTTCGACGGCGTGGACGGAACAGAGCCCTGCGACTGAAAAATCGCCATCATCTCCTTACAAAATAAATCCCATTCCGCAGGAGCGGAATGCTTGTCGGGACAAGCAACCCGCCGACAGGCGGAGTCCTCGGACGAGGAAGGTGACCGGTGACGGCGCTTCCTGGAGTGCCTCGAAGAGGCAGAGGAATGGCAGGACACACTCCGGGACCGAGACCCCCTGGACGAATGCCGACGATGCAGAGAGTCACCCCTCGAATCGTCAGTCGAAAGCCCAGCGGATTTCAACTTCCAGAGCTTGCCCAGCTTACCGCCAGAAAGCTTCTTCTTACGCTCCCGCAAGGCCTTCGAAGTTAACGAGCGGCAATCGTCACAATCGTCCGTGGCGTGGCCCTCACCGAGGCACCAGAGGCAGGCGTTGTGCGGGTCCGTCAGCGACATCTTGGAACCGCAGTCCTGACACTTCTTGAAACCCAGCCGCGGGTTAGAAGACGACGAAGACACCATGGAAATCTTCACAAACTAACAGTTTCGAAGAACCAAAAGAACAGATACTCAGAAGAACCGAGGTGCGCCGAGATCTACGGAGCGAACACGTTCGCGGAAAAAACAGAACTGAGGCTACGGGCATCGTGCGTCCTACTTATAACATCCGGTGATGTCGGCTCGACGGAGGCCCTCGAGGACAGCGTATCGACATCATCGACGCAGGACGCAGAAAATTTTCTGAAATATTTCATCAGAGAACCAGGATTTACCCAGAGTTTTGGTTTTAACAAGTTTGAGAGAAGGCGGTGCAAGTGTATTAACAATAAAAGAAATTGTCTCATTGTATTGGTCTGTAAGAGTAGCTGTGCTATCTGAGAGCAACAGGTTCGCTAGCATAGGTTGAGCAAGTTCACAGAAAGCAGCTGATGTATTCTTACGAGTATTCCTTACAGTCATTTCATCACAAGGATTAACATTCTAAATTAGGCAATGATCAGACCAAAGACATGCTGGGACTTCGAGATTATTCAGAGATAGACAGTGTGATAACACCCAGTCCAGAATATGTCCTCCTTTATGTGTAGGGATCTTTCTAAATTGTTGAAAGCCATGGACCTCAAATGACTGTATAAGAATGCAAGCTCTGTGATCATCTGGGTGATATGCCCAATAATAGAAGTCGCTCAAGATAATAACATAGGAAGAGGTCTTGATAAAATCACCAAGTAACATAAGAAGCTGTACTTCCAATAACGGCATGGCCGTAGGTGGACGATAGTGAGAAAACAAATAACGGTATTAGGGTCAATAGCAATTTTATGAGTGTGTATTGAGATTCGCCTAAAGGCAAAAAGATACATCTATGTGAGATCAAAGTGTCTCTAATGATAACTGCAGTACCACCACCACGATCAGATTCATGATCAGTTCTAAAAATCTGATAACAGTTAGGTACAGTAGTGACATCAGAGAACCACGTCTCTCTGTACGATCAAGTACATCAAATTGCTGGGTCAGTATGAGATCAGAGACCTCCTCGGCATGTTTCGCTAAGAAACGGGTCTTCAAAAGTCCAACATGTAGACAAGGGGATGTATAGCTCTTATTACCAATGTTATAACCACAAGAAGCATTGGTAAGAAAGAGTTAGTGATTTTTAGTCTAACTGGAGATTAAATAATATCACAAACAGCAGGATTGACAAGATCAACTGTCTCAACGGTCTTCATAGTAACAGCCAGTTTAGAGCAGGTAATAGCGGTGACAGGGGCAGGGAACGTAACTTGTACCAACAGTGTAGATATACTATCAATTGCAGGGCAAGCGCAATCAGCAAGACTGGTCGTATATTTCTGTAATATGTCGTAAACACGAGAGCTAGTAAAAGGTACAGAGCAAGAAGGATGCCTCATACCTATATTATTTCTGGCAAAGGTCATTTGCAGCAAGCGCCTGCATAATGACCAGAGAACCTAACGAAAGGTCAGGCGAGCCGAAATGTGGAACAAAACAGACCGGCACAGAACGGCCTAACTCACGTTCCTGGGTGTGAGATACGTAGTTCTAAGAACTACAGAACTTGTGGGAAATGTAGTTCGGAACTGGCATGTAAGAGCAACACGAATTAGGTAAAAATCTATTCTAAAATAGGACTAAAACAAGATTTCCTAAAACACACAGTAGCAGCAATCTGGCAACACTCAAACAATAGCGCACACACAGTTCTCGGGATAAACCACTGAGCTTATCCACACAGAGCTCGCAGACAGGGTGCCAGTGCAGGGGAATTCTAGAAAAGCAGGACCCCACACCACCAAACATGTGAAGGGCCATGTTGGAGTTGGGAGGCCAGCAGTAGGAAACGACTGGAATCCAAGACGGTGCAACACTGTTTTGAAGCCTCAGTGTGTGGAGCTGGAGTCCTGTGCAAGTGTTAATGTTAAAGGGCATTTGTACTGTGCACTATCACCACTGGAGTGGCCCCCTGGCGGATCTGAAAGGAATGTGTCTGGGGCGTGGGGGGTTAGTAGGGTATAGCGGGAATAGGTAGAGCGAGAGTTGTGAAGTTCTGTTGACAGCTTCAGTTTGGTTTGCACCGCTGAGCTTGGGTGTGATTTATGGGTCGGTACAATTGCCATGGGCTGTTGTGCTTGGCTGTTTGTCATTGCAGTGTGGTGAAGTGCATGCAGATTACTGTGCAGAGATGTGGTTGTGTTTGTTAGTGTTTAAAAGGAGTATGCAGAAATTGAGGTTTTTAGAGTTGAGTTAGTGGGGTATTTCTAACCTTGTTGCTTTGGACTTCTGTGCTCATTGTCTTTGTCTGACCTGTGTGCTGGATATTAATTAGCGGTTTGATCGTCTGGCACTGTGCAGGGTGGTGGCTTTCCTCTGTAATTGGTTTGTGGGCATGAGGTTGTGGCGGCCTCCCCGCACCCCTGGGCTAGAGATTGCATAAGTTTGAGAGTTTTAGGTGCCTCCCTGGGTTTTTTGTGCGGGTCCCCACACACAGGAGACCGGCGCCCTAAGGCCTCCTGAGTTGCCAGTTATTGGTTAATGCTCCCCCTGTATGTAACCGGGGTTCTTGTGTCTAGGGTAATGATTACAGTGGGTATTGTAGGGAGTGGTTCTTTCTTGGTTTCTCTCCCTGGCTTGTTTCTTCCATGTAAGCTTGTTAAAGTGTGCTCTGTTTCCAGCGGAGTCTTTGTTTTTCCTAGTCATTCCCTTCTGATTCTGAGGTGAAAAGCCACGTTTTAAGTCGTTTTCTGAATTTTAGGTGATCCTTTCTATTGCACATATCATTTGGGAGTAAGTTCCACATTTTTGCTGCGAGGTGGGAGAATGACGACCCCCCTAGTTTCCTTTTTCGTATGGTTTTGGTACAATGCGAACGTCACTGCTTGATCTGAGTGGTCTTGCCAGGAGATGGTTATTTTCTTTTGTAGGAATTCTGCTCCCTGGCCATGGATTGCTCTGTGCGTTATGCACATTGTTTTGAACCTGATTTGTTTTTTGATGGGTAACCAATGTAGCATTTATAGCGCAGGGATGATGGTAGTCTGAACTGGAGTCTGGCCGCTGCATTTAGGATGCATTGTAGTTTCTTCAGTAGGCGTTGCGACATTCCAATGTATAGGCTGTTGGCATAGTCTATTCTGGACATGATGAGAGAAATGATGGTAAGTGTTTAATGGGTGGAGAGGAACGGTAGGATCATTTTTACCATGTGCAGGAGGAAGAAACATTTCTTGATTATTGCATTTTCTTGTGGTTCTAGTGTTAGTTTGATGCCCATTAAGACTTCAAGATTTTGTTACTGTTGTCGACGGCATCAGTGCTGTTCCTAGTGCTATGGGCCATGGAATGTAGTGGTTGGTTTTCCGGGTTTTGGGTATAACCATTATTTCTGTTTTGCCTGGGTTGAGTTTGAGGCTGTTTGTGTTCATCCATCCATAGAGTTCTTGTAGACAGTCTTCTAGTGTTGAGTTTTCTTCTTGTGTGTCTTGTATTTTGTAGATGACTTGTGTGTCATCAGCGTAGTTGTAGCATGTAAAGCTGTGTCTTCTAATGAGCTTCATTAGTGTAGTCAGGTAGACGTTGAAACGCTTTGGGGATACGGACAATCCTTGTGGTACTCCACAGGTAGATTACCTTGGAGTGGATTTAAAAGGCTTAATCCAGAGAGTTTCCATTCTATCTGTTAGGAATGATTTAATCCATAGTAGGGCTAGGTCAGTGATTCCTATTTCTTCTAGTCCATTGATGAGGATGTCATGGCTGACTGTGTCGAATGCTGCAGAGACGTCCAGAAGTATCAGAGCTGAGCTTTTGTCAGAGTCTGCATTTGTCTGTAGCAGATTGAGAGGAAAGCTGTCTCCGTTCCTCTCATAGGTATAAAGCCAACTTGTGCCTCTTTCAGTAGTTAGTGTTTTCTCTATGTGTTCCTGTGTTAGTCCATAGATGTAGGTTTCAAAGTAGTTTTGCTGTTTCACAATGAGACATACAGAGAGAGATTGTAGTGTGAGTGGGCTGCAACAAATTGGAATGCCCAATCCCTTCTACACCACTGGTGCTCCCAGATCATTAATCAAGCACCAAGTAATGCCCAGAGGAGACAATGGGGTGTGTGAGTTAGGAGTTGATTGGCAAAGGTGGAAGAAAGACAGAGAGGAGGGTAGGGAAAGAACAGAAAAGAAAGAGGGCAGGAGGAAGGATGAGGGAGAAAACTAAATGAGAAAGAGAGAGGAGGAAGAAAAGTGTAGGTAGGGGGCCAGAAAAAAAAGAGAGAAGACTTGGAGGATGACAGAGAAAGCAGTAAAGGGAGGGAATGAACAGAGGCAATCGAGAAAGAAAAGGAAGGAAAACACTGGAAGAAAAGTAGAGAAAGAAAGGTGAAGGGAAGTAATATTATTTATTAATTAAAATCACAGGTAAAGCAATGCATTTCTGACACAAAAACATTTTCAGAGTTTTCCAATTGTTAACAGAGAAGGCAGATGACATGGGCCCTTTACAACGGGGTGAGAGAATGTGACTTGAAGAACAGATGTTGCAGGGGAAGGTCGAAACATAAACCAAGGACGAGGACAGGACAGAATGACATATGAATGACATGGTAGAAAGTGCTGAATGAAGGATGGAGGGGTGACGGAAAAAGTGCTGTAGGGCTGTCATTGAAGAATGGGACAGAGGAAAACAGGCATGCTAAGGAAGGGCCTGCCAGAAAGGAGTTGGGGGTTGATGGCAGCCCATACCCTCCACAGTTAGAAGCACCGTTAAGAAACCAATGGCAACAGCTTCCACTAATCCAGTAGGGGGTAACAAGATAATACCCTGGGGTCCATCCACGTTTAAGGATCTGACCCGGACTTCCATCAAGTTGATTTAAGGCACCAGTCCCAGAGAACCAACGTGACATCCATATCAAGAAGGTCAACAGCAGCCAAGAAAGAAGTGTCCAGGAATACTTTAAATATCCCAGGAACTATGGCTGACTTTTTAACCTAAGCAGAGCGGCAGAGTTCTAATTCGGAGTGAGGGACTAAGGACTGCAGTCTTCAAGATAATAGGAAAACCACCTAAACTTCCTCACTTGCAAGGCACACAATAAACAGTGGTGCATAGCAATTTGCTATGCAATTTTGTAGGTTTGCTAATTAAATGGACACTTGTGTAGCACAGTGAGCTATTTAAATTATCTTGTTCAATGAAAGCACACCTCACCCAGCATTCCTCTCTTGCCCTCAAGGATCCCTCCTCCCTCTTATCTGTTCACTTCAAGTTCAAAGAGGCTAATGGGAGATAGTGCAACAGTAATCATCTCCTCCACTATTAAAATTGCCAAAGCCTTTGTGGGTGTGATATGGAAGAAACTTTCTCTTTTTTTCAGATAATTCCAAACCAGAGGTAATCGGGACGATACTTTTATTAAGCTAACTATGCTCTCTCTCGCAAAGACCAGAAGGTGTTAACTTTCTTTTTTTTAAGACAGACCTTCAATTCTTTTTTTAAAAAATGTAAGTTGTTGCATAATGCATAATTACAGTATTGCTACTCTAAAACACAGCACTGTCTCCATGTTTTGCAGTAGGTTTAAGTTGGTGTATCTAAATCTCAAAGTGTAAACTAGATTTAATTTTGTTTTACAAAGGTAGAGGGCGCTCCTCTCTCGCAAGAACAGACATGATAACCTGTTCAGTGGTTATTAACCACTTGAGAGTTCGCAGCCACTGCTTTTACTCACTGTGCCTTTCACAGATGGGAAATATCCATTTGCATATCAGTCTTTGTCCTGCCCAGGGGCAGTCCAGCACCGAAATACAATGGCAATTCCAATCTGAACGAGAGTACCACCAGCAACCCCATACACGTGTTTCACCCTTGTTGGGGATCATCAGTGAGGTGAAGCTGATGCCTCTCTAAGCACAGTGAGAGGGAGACCACGTCTGGTTGCCCCCAGGAGACCTAGGGTTACCAATCCCAGGTTCCTTAAAAAATAGTTTTACAAAGGTAGCGGGCGCTCCTCTCTCGCAAGAACAGACATGATAACCTGTTCAGTGGTTATTAACCACTTGAGAGTTCGCAGCCACTGCTTTTACTCACTGTGCCTTTCACAGATGGGAAATATCCATTTGCATATCAGTCTTTGTCCTGCCCAAGGGCAGTCCAGCACCGAAATACAATGGCAATTCCAATCTGAACGAGAGTACCACCAGCAACCCCATACACGTGTTTCACCCTTGTTGGGGATCATCAGTGAGGTGAAGCTGATGCCCCTCTAAGCACAGTGAGAGGGAGACCACGTGTATGGGGTTGCTGGTGGTACTCTCGTTCAGGTTGGAATTGCCATTGCATTTCGGTGCTGGACTGCCCCTGGGCAGGACAAAGACTGATATGCAAATGGATATTTCCCATCTGTGAAAGGCACAGTGAGTAAAAGCAGTGGCTGCGAACTCTCAAGTGGTTAGTAACCACTGAACAGGTTATCAGGCCTTGTTCTGTCGAGAGAGGGGCGCCCGCTACCTTTGCAAACTAGATTTAATTTTGTTCTGGAAAGTACATCATATTGATGAGTGAACCTTTGAAACTGTATATGATCACAGGACCAAATGCATTAGATGGTAAACCTAGGTCTGTGACCTGCTGGTTGCATATATATTTGCCCCTGCTGCTCAACCCATGAGATGATTCCAAACTCCTTGACATTCTATCTTATCACCCTGTTGCTTTATACCAACTCCCCTGAAAGCGAGATTTCTGCTAAGTTCTCTGCCTGCTACACCATCCACTCTGCTTAGTCACTTATGTTCTTTCCTCCTATATAGTGAATACACAAAGTAATGATCAATAGGTGCATCCATTCTGTACATCTATAGATCTACTGCATACCATAGACTATTTAGCCTCCAGAGCTCGTTTTGCTCCACAATTATGATTGCATTATATATTAGCACCTGCGGGAGAGAGTTAGCCAATCCAGAGGCTGGGAACGCCTGTGGAATCTGCAAGTAGCTGCCTGCATTTCAGGCCGGGTAGCTGCGCCTGTGCACAGCCTTCAATTGGAGCTGGTGCCCAGGCCATGTCTCCACTGGAATGCCACATCTCAACCCCCTGCTCACTCACCTGCACACCACCTTGCTCGCATTCAGGTCATAGAAATACTTATTTCCAATTGCTAACATATGGGTAATTTCTTTTTAAGGGAAGCATGAATTGTGCAGAGCTTGGTTCCCTTAAAAAAAAAAAAGTATCAGAACTCCAGATGGCACCTCGGAGTGCTAAATATCGCTTTCAAGGATGCGCAGGGCTAGAATGCTGCACTTGTGATTACCTGATTTGGGCTTGAGGACTGTTAACGGCCCACCCTCAAAAGGTGGTAATTAACGCTATATTGAAAACAGCTGATATCAATGACAGGCAAGGGACATCTTTGTCCACTCAAAGTATACAATTACCACCCTGCCTGCTGTAAAATTATACTACATACTTAGTTTCAGGCTATGTATTCCTTTAACATTGTTAACTGTTTGGCTTTATTAAACTTTTGAACTTCTCCTTACACAGCAACTGGTGGGTCAGCATACAATATAAAGGGCACTGCCCTGTGCAACACTGACTGCAACCAGCTGCACAGAGCCTTGCACTGAAAAATGTTTTGGGATTTTGGAGATTTGTATCATATCTATTTATTTATGTGCATTCCCACACCTAACCTTTTACATTTTACAGACACTCCTCCTCTCACTAATGTATTTCAGCGGTACACAAAAACGCTGTATTGTTGCTAATTTTATGTCTTGGGTACAAATAATTTCTTGTGACACTTGAATTAGGAGTACAAATTGGCTAATCAAATACTTTTGTTTGCTAATAAAGGAAACTTTAATTAACAAATTCTGCTAATACATTTTTGAAAAATAATGTACGCCTTGACTTGTTAGTTTCCATTCAATACCACAATCACTTTGTTTAAAGATTACTCCTTTTAGTATGCCTTCCAAAGGAAAAATAGACCTTACTCTTTTTCACTCTCGGCTGTAACAAAAATAAAGCAGGAAGGTAATCAAGAAATCCATTTTGAATCTTTGGTTAATCTCTCAGCCGTTACAGTACACTTTACTGTACAACATCACCCAATTCATGAACATGTGTGAGTACCATACAAACTGCCTCATTACGAGTTTGGCGGTAACACTATTACCGCTGCATTTAATGGTCTGCTAAATCACGGGTTTGGCAGGATTTACCCCAAGCTCTGAGCTGGGAGCAAATCCGCAACGATTTTGCAGATTTTCAGTGCTATTACCGCGCGCTAATTCCGCCGGCAGTAGTAGCGCTGAAAATTCCCCATTGGGCCCAATGGGGAATTCGGAATTCCTGAATGGGCCCAATGGGGAATTGGGACTTAGCATTCCGCCAAACCCATGATCCGGCGCTAACAGCGCTGGGGGGTTTGCCAGTAACGCTAATAGCCCCAGCGGTAATACCTGGGGATACTGCCCAACTCGTGATGAGGCCCAAAGAGTGGACTTGCTTTTACATGGGAATATGTTTTTAACATCAATTTAACTTCTTTCAAACATTATTGAACTTAGACAATGCAGGGCTAAAACACCAACAACTCGGATACTGATAGCACACCCATAAACAGCACAATTCACAGAAAGTGACTTCTAGGATTGATCTCTTTTTGTAAGTAACACGTTATCCCACTGCATAGTATGCATTTTGGGTGTTTTTTGCAGTGGGAAGCCAAACAAACAGATGACATTAAACGATTAGCATTGTTTAACAACTGAACAATGAATATATATATACCCACTTTGTCTTTCTTTGTAAGGATTTGATAGCTAAAATAGTGTTAACAAAGGCTTTCTACATCGAGTACTCAAAACACATTTGCATTAAAAAACAGTTTTATTTTTTTATCCGTTATACTCTGATCAAGCAGTTTTTTCTAGAAAAATGTAATTAACATATTGTGCAACAACGATTAACAATTTTAAACTGTCTCTATAAATAAGCCTGTTTGAAAACACAAACATCACATTACAAATATAGGGAAAACAGGAAGATTCACTTAGATGTACAGCGATGCTTTACAGTCAGTGGTTTAGTACAACATACAAATAACTTTGTAAGTTGACACTCTTGTTCCATCTTATAAGAAAAATCACTCCAAAAAGACTTCCTCCTGGGAAGGACAAATGTGTTCTACTGTACGGTATGATGAAAACATGTTCTATAGACGCTGCATCATCTTTATTCGTCCACCATAAGACTAAGATGCATATATACACATATATTGTCTTCTATAGCTGCATAGGAACTATGTGCACAGTGAGTCTGGTCTTCCCAGAAGAAGTATGTCATCCCTTGGGAAGAAGAAATAATAAACGTGGAAAGATTTCTTTGTAGCAGTTCCTCTTCAGTCACCTTCTGAAAAAGAAATCATAAAATCAGTTTAGAGTTTGTTCTTACTCATTCTGTAGGTTTCTCCTTAATGCAGGCCAACCCCAAAATTGAAGTGATTCTCATGTAACTATATGGAAACAATAGAGTGCAATAAGTGTCCCCATAACAAAACATTTAAAGAGGGTCAATGAAAAATTGACATATATAATTTAAACAAATAAAATTGGACAATGAGATACAAGCAAGATTTCCTTTCGTACTCACGCAGGTGCAGCTACATACAAAGATCAGCATGCATACTTGCTTTTCATCTTTCCTTGGTGATGGTTCGAGTGTTGTTGGCCAAAATACATTTAGTAAAACAGCCAGCATTTCATAGGGTAAGAAACTCGTGGTGGCAACAGTAAAGACAGACACAAGTGATCACAGTTCAAGGGTGTTTATTAAACTGTATAAATGGGCGAGAAAAACGCCTCATTAAACCTAAATCTAAGATGGGAGCAAGCTACGACCATCAAATAATAAAGCAATCCTAGTGGTGTCTTGTCAAATAAAAGAACAAGTTACTTTCTTACCTGGTAACGTTCTTTCGATGGGATGGTCCGACGACGTATTCCATATCTATGACATGTAATCACCACAGCTGTGCTGCTTCGGAAACTTTTTTCGGCGTCTGCGTCCTGCGTCGATGCGCCGTCGTCGAGGACCTCGTCCGACGTCATCCGATGTGATAAGTAGGACGCACGACGCCCGTAGCCTCAGTTGTAGTTTTTTCCCCCAGAACGTGTGACATTAGTCAACTGCCAGTCAGACACAAAGCCTTGCGGAACGTAAGCTGCAATCGCAAAAGAAATTCTGCAGCGGGGAAGGCAGGGCGGGAGCGATATGGAATACGTCGTCGGACCATCCCATCGAAAGAACGTTACCAGGTAAGAAAGTAACTTGTTCTTCGAGGGGATTGGATCCTCCGACGTATTCCATATCTATGACAGACTCCCAAAGCAAGGAGGAGGGAAAGAATTTAGAATCAATATTTACAATTGCCAATCAAATAGCAGAGCAAAGGACCGCCTTGCCAAAGGCCAGATCCTGTCCTCGGATGGAATCGAGGGAATAGTGACGTACAAATGTATGTACTGAAGCCCAGGTGGCTGCATCACAGATGTTGCGAATAGGAACACCCCTCTGCAGGGCAGTAGATGCAGCCACACCCCTGG
This sequence comes from Ambystoma mexicanum, assembly GCF_040938575.1. NCBI lineage: Eukaryota > Metazoa > Chordata > Amphibia > Caudata > Ambystomatidae > Ambystoma > Ambystoma mexicanum. Next base: position 988,048,412 of record NC_090925.1, read on the forward strand.
TAGAATGGGCCCGCAAGCCAGCCGGTGGGTCCTTACCCGCCAAGCGGTAACACTCCGAGATGGCTAAAATAATCCAGCGAGACAAAGTCTGTTTCGTCACAGCTTGCCCCAAACGCTTTCCAGCGTAACCAATAAAGAGTTGATCGTCCACTCTGACCCGGGACATGCGTGAAACATAAAAGCCTAAAGCTCTCCTAGGATCAAGCCTATGGAGCCTCTCCTCTTCCTTACCAGGATGCGGAGGAGGATAGAATGCCGGAAGAACAACCTTCTGGGCCAAATGAAATTCCGTCACTACCTTCGGAAGAAAAGAAGGACGAACTCTAAGGACAACCCTGTCCTTGTGAAATACAGTGAAGGGTGGCTTAACTGAAAGTGCCCGAAACTCACTCACTCTGCGAGCGGAAGTAACCGCAACTAAAAACACAGTTTTCAGAGTTAACAGCCTCAAAGGGCAAGAATGTAAAGGCTCAAACGGAGCACCCATAAGAAACTTAAGAACAAGGTTTGAATCCCAACCGGGCACCAGGAAAGGTGACGGAGGAAACACATTAGTGAGCCCTTTCAGAAACTGTGAAATTAAAGGGATTTTAAATAAGAACACTCTTCAGACGAGCGCTTAAAGATGGACAGCGCCGCCAGGTAACCTTTTAATGGTACCCACTTGCAAGCCCCTGTGGGCCAAAGAAAGTAAAAAGGACAGAACCATGGGGATGTCACATGCAAAAGGATCCACATTCTGAACTCTGCACCAGTCGCAGAACTTACGCCAACGGTACAGAGACTTTGTTGCTGGCCTTCGGGCCGAAAGCAACACCTCCATCACGTCTTCAGGGAGGTCCCAATCCTTATACCTCAACCTTTCAGAAGCCAAGCGTGAAGGTTGAGGGATCTGACCTCTGGATGGAGAACCTGCCCCCCCTCCCGTGAGAGCAGATCGTCTCGGTAGGGAAGACGACGTGGATGGCAGATGGACAAGTCGAGAAGGTCCGGGTACCACGTCCTCCGAGCCCACGCCGGAGCAATGAGGATCATCCGGGAACCGAACTTCCGTAACCTCCGCAGCACTTGCGGGATGACGGGGACTGGAGGAAACGCGTACAGCAGCGGGAATGACCACTCCACCACAAACGCGTCTCCCAAGGCTCCTTTTGGAGGAAATTTCCGCGAGCAAAACCTTTCGCACATCCGGTTGACACTGGAGGCGAAGAGATCCACTTGAGAGGTCCCCCAAAGGGCGAAGATCTCCAGGAGAATCTCCTGAGCCAACTCCCACTAGTGAGAGATCGCGCTCTGCCTGCTCAGAGCGTCCGCCGTCACGTTTTCGTCTCCGGCCAGATGAACTGCCAAGATTGAAACTTCCTGCTGGATGGCCCAGAACTCGAGTTGCATCGCCTCCCTGCACAGAGTAAGTGACCCTGCCCCCCCCCCCCCCTTATTGTTGAGGTAGTGCATGGCCACTCTGTTGTCCGTCAGGATCATGACACTCTTTCCTCGCACAGTCGGCAGAAAAGCCTTCAGGGCTAGCCTGACGGCCCTCAGCTCCAACAGATTGATATGGAGTCTGGACTCCGACGGAGACCAACGACCGCTGACTGTCAGCCCGTTGGCATGAGCTCCCCATCCCGTGAGGGATGCATCCGTCACGATCGTCACCTCTGGCCAGGGAAGCCAAAATGGAGCCCCCTTCATCAAGTTGCCTTCGACGGCCCACCACAGAAGGTCCCGGGCGACCGAGGGCAGCACCTGAACCGGGTCCGACATCCTGCCGGAGGACTGCGACCATTGCGTCTTGAGTGCCCACTGCAAAGATCTCATCCGCAGGCGAGCCTCTGGCACCAGAAGAATGCAGGATGCCATGAGGCCGAGCAACCTCAAGAACTGGAACGCCAGGAGCGTCTGGGCATGCTGAAACTTGTGCACCATCTGCTGAATGTGAAGAGCCCTCACCTGGGGAGGAAAACACTGCCCCAGGGAAGTGTCGAGCACTGCTCCGATGTACTGGAGCCACTGTGTTGGCGTCAAATGGGACTTCTTTAAATTGAGGGAGAAGCCCAGCCTGTGAAGGGAGTGGCAGGTGACGGACAGATGATCCAGGACTTGCTCGGGAGAGCTCCCCCTGATCAACCAATCGTCCAGGTAGGGGTAGACGTGAATCCCCCCTTGCCTGAGATGCGCTGCCACCACCACCATGAGCTTGGTGAAAACCCTCGGGGCGGAGGTCAATCCGAACGGCAGGACCCAAAACTGAAAGTGCGAGTCGCCAACCGCGAACCTCAGGTACTTCTTGTGCTTGGGATGGATCAGCACATGGAAGTAAGCATCCTTGAGGTCGAGTGACACCAACCAGTCCTGAAGCTGAAGAGCCTGGAGGACTTGAGAGAGTAACCTTCTTGAACTTGTCCTTCCTGAGGAGTTTGTTCAAACCGCGCAAGTCCATGATGGGTCTCAATCCCCAATCTTTCTTCAAAATCAAAAAATAAGGGGAATACCATCCCTTGTTCCTCTCCGCTACAGGCACCAGTTCTATGGCGCCTTTCTCCAGCAGGGCTTGAATTTCCTGCGCAAGGAGCGGATCCGGACTCTGCAAAGAGAGGTTCCCCAGTGGATTGTCGCGAGGCCTGTGCCGAAAGGGAAGACAGTAGCCGTGGGTTATGATCTCCAGAACCCACACATCTGAAGTAATGGCTTGCCACTCTACAAGATGCTGCGCCAGCCTTCCCCCAACCGGCGAACCATGGGACATGGCCTCATGACTGAGTGGGAGCGGCTGCGGCGTTACCTGAGGGCAAAGAGGCAACTGCGCGAGCGGCCTTGGCACCACGGGTACCCTGTCGTCCACCTCTGGTACCCCTGCGTTGGCCTCTTTGACTGCCAGCTCCTCTCGCTTTACTGAAGGATGAGTAATAGTGAAAGGAACCACCCCTCCACTGCTGTCCCCTAGGACGAAAAGGCGGAGGTTGGCGAACTGCAGCGCCCAACGACTTCGCTGCAGCTTTTGAGGTCTGCAACCTCTCAAGGCTCTCGTCAGCCTTGCTGCCAAAAAGGTGTTCACCGTCAAAGGGCATGTTGAGGAGCCGGGACTGCACATCAGGAGCAAACCCCGACTTCCGCAACCACGCAAACCTGCGTATCACGGTGCTCGCCGCCATGGACCAACTGACGCATTCAGCTAAGTCCAAGCCCGACTGAACGGACTCACACATGGCATCCTTACTATCCTGGACCACAGCAAGGAAACCATCCCGTTCGTCCCCTTCGGGAATATGTTCAGCCGCTAACGCAACACAGTTCCACAGAGTGTGTGTGAAACGAGACAAGGCACAAATGGAGTTGGCCGCCTGAAGCGCCATACCACCAGAAGAAAACACTTTCTTCGCCAAGCCATCAAAACATTTGTCGTCCCTATCAGGAGGGATGGTAGGGTACGACGCCTGCTTTGCCGGGGCCGCCTGCACCACCAAACTCTCCGGAGTGGGGTGCCTGGTCAAGTAGCAGGGGTCGCTACTGGCTGGACGGTATTTTCGCGACAAGGATCTGCCCACCGCCGGGAGACTCTCCGGAGCAGTCCAAGCCGCCGCCACCCTTCTCTGTAAAGCCATATGGAACGGCAGTACCGGGTCAGTTGGGGGACCAACATCAAGGATGTCCGTCAGATCATCCTGCACAAACTCCCCTGGGGGAGCAGACCATCCCAAGTACTCAGAAACCCTAGCCATAAGGCGCCGGTACGAGGAATCGGCATGAGAGCCAGGCTCAGGCCTACATAACTCCACCTCCGGAGAGGTGTCCAGTCCACTGGCATCATGCAGTGACTGCCTCAAATCGTCAAACTGACTATGGCCCGAGACAATTTCATCTGGAACCTGACTAGGAACCAGGCCATCCGAATCCTCATCCGCCTCTGAAATATATTCCAGGTGGCGAAAAGAAGGCACCCGAGAGTGCTTGCTCTTAACCAGAGCCTTCCTAGGGGGTTCCCCCGTGCCACGGGGTACCTCTGACACGAAAGGCATCGAGCGAATCGGTGCCGATGTCGAGAGAACAGGCATCGGCGTCGAGAGGATCAGCGTCGACGTCGAGGAAATCGGCGTCAACGTCAGATGCAGCGCCGCCAGCATCGGCGGCGTCGACACAGCCCTCGAAGCCGGAGCCCCGAGCGTGTCCCTCGACGACCTGAGCGTCGACGGCTTTGACGACTTCCTCGAACCCGGAGCCTCGAGAAAGCCTGTCGACGCCTCAGACGTCGATGTCTTCCTCGAAGACCTCACAGGTGCACACGGTCTTGAACGCGTCGAGGACCGGGACCTGCAATGGGTACGTCGAGAATGAGTCTCCTTGTCCGAACGGGACCTCTCCCGTGACTCGTGCCGACCACTCTTGCGAGCGGTGTCTCTCGACCTCTCACGACCGACCCCACTCGGGGGCGCGGACGGCTTAGTACCCTGCGACTCAAGAATCGCCAGCATTTTCTTCCCGAAGGAAGCCCATTCCTCCGGCGTCGCACGGCTGGTGGGGTAAGCGACGTGCCGGGCAGAGTCCTCCGGAGAGGACCTGGAAGACGACCGGTGTCGGCGCTTCCGAGAATGCCTCGAAGAGGCTGAGGAGTGGCGAGACCGACTCCTAGAAGGAGACCCACGAGACTTCCGATGATGACGCGGAGAGTCACCTCTCGAATCATCCGTCGAAAGCCCCGCAGACTTCGACTTCCGGGGCTTGGACACCCGACCTACCGACAACTTCTTCTTACGTTCGCGTAAGGCTTTGGACGTGAGTGACTGGCAGTCGATACAGTCATCCGTGTCGTGGGCCTCCCCGAGGCACCAGAGGCAGGCGTTGTGCGAGTCCGTCACCGACATCTTGGACCCACACTCCCCGCACTTCTTGAAACCCGGACGCGGGGTCGAAGACGAAGTAGAAGACATCTTCACACAAAGGATTTTCACAAAACGAACAGGTTCGAAGAACCGAGAAGAACAGAACTCCAAAGAGTCGAGGCGTTAACCGAGAATCACGAAGCAACACGTTCGCGGAAAAACGGAACTGAGGCTACGGGCGTCGTGCGTCCTACTTATCACATCGGATGACGTCGGACGAGGTCCTCGACGACGGCGCATCGACGTCATCGATGCAGGACGCAGAAAAAAGTTTCCGAAGCAGCACAGCTGTGGTGATTACATGTCACAGATATGGAATACGTCGGAGGACCCAATCCCCTCGAAAGGGCCTATACTAAAAGAAACTATTGCCAATCCTTACTGCTAAGTTACAAAATAGTGTTCATCAGAAAAGAAAGAAGTGTTCACTAAATGATAAGTGAGGATGGTATCACTGGGGTCTCCCTTCCCCAGGTATTTTAGCATGGGACAAAGCAGGACTCTCGAGCACAGCACACTCCTGGGCTTCTTCAGCACAAGCTTACAGTTAGTTTCCAAATTATCAGGGCCTTCTGTGGCCAAGCCTCTTTTACACCAAGTCTCTTGCCTCAGAGGGAAATGCGCCAAAAGACTATCCATTTGTACGCACGAGGAGCGGGGGTGCCCCCCGCTCTCCACGTTCGGCATTTTTGGATTTGGAGTTGCCCCCCGCATAGGGGAATAAAGTAAAAAAATTAATTTTAAAAAAGTAAACGACCCTGCGGCGCCGGTTCCCAAGCATGTAAGTGTTGCAGGAAGTCGGCGCCCCACAACAAGCAAGTGGATTTGTGGGGTATGTTTGAGGAGGCATTTGCTTTGGGTTGTTTAACCGTAACGGTCAAGTTATCTACGGTCTTTTCGGCCGCAAACCTTTCTGTTATGGGCAAACAACCCAAATCCACCTCAGAGGGCATGATGCACTATAAACAACAAAATAAAAAGTTCCTTTCAGTTAACCGGGCTCCAATGCTTTTGCAACGTGGGTCTCCCTCAGTCGGGTTCTCTACAGCCTTTCGTTGCAAGATCTCAGCAACTTGTAACATTCAAGAGTCTCAATGTCTTTTTAAACAACCGTTCATTGTGAACATGACTCAGCCGGGTTCATGCTTGTCGACACAATGTAACAACATTTTGCTCTCATTCACAGGCATCCCTCAGCTAGGTTCACATTTACCAGTTTAACACAGATTCATTTCCCTTTGCTTTTTCTAGCCCCTAGTCATGCTTTCTTTCAAGCCTCCAGTCAGGCTTTCCACATTTATCGTTCATACAGCGTTTTCCCTCAGCCGGGCGCACACGTCTGTATTACAATGTCACAACTTTGTTAATGGGTTAAGGACTTTTGATTGTACAAGGGATTTTGGCTTGACCCCTGTATGACCACCTTAACTCTATATGCTGGCCTTTTGCTACGGCCTCTGGTTACTATATTATTCACACGAAAAGGGGACCAGCCAGTGTCATTCGAATGGACCTAATGTGGCGCCAGACCGCTCTACGACTGGTCTTTTGATGGGTTTTAAAAGTTCAGTAGCACACAAGTTCTTTGTTCATAACAAGTTGACGTTTGCAACCTTCGCTCAACACCATCTGGTTTTACTATTGGTTCTACCTCCAACTGACCGGCTGTGCTGACAACCTTGTCATTTCTTGTCTCTGGAGTCATGGACTGTACCACGGTAGCAAGCGAGCCTCCCTGCCTTGGTTATCAGTGCGGGTGGGTTGTGCACCGTGGACATCTGTTACACCAGACGTCGGCTGTAGTTCCTGGTCTTATGAAGCCTTTCACAGAGGCTTTGCGGGCTTGGGTCGAAAAGGGCAAGGGCACTTCCCTCCTTGTTGTCCTTTCCGGTCTCACCGCCTTTCTTCTCCGTTTGAACTGCCGCCCTGCAATAGCTGCCTCCTCGTGCGTTTGTCCTTGCTCAAAGTGTGCTCTTGTGCTCCACCTTTTATTCTTTGGGAAGGAATAAGGGCCGTCAAGTGTGTGTAGGTATTGTTAATTGACTGACTCTGCCTGACCCTTGTGTTGGGACAAGTCAGGTAAACGGCTCTGGTGTTAGTCTGTTGCCTTCCACGGTGTAAGAAAGTGTTTGTGTCAGAAAATGGAGGGTGGGGGCGAGGGGACTCACTTTAAGGTAACCTGGGCAGGGTTACGCCTCATTTTGTCCATAGGTTAGTTTCTCCCACCCAGAAAGCGTGTTGGGTCATAGACTGGTTGGTGGCAGCTGTCTGATTATTTGCTACACCACTCTTTACCACAGTATTAAGTACTTGCTTTAAGCAAAGTCAGTACAAGTGCATTAGTTCTACAACCTGCCAACTTTCTTTGTGGTCCTTCTTTGCAGGCTTGCAACAATCAACAGGCACATTGGGCTTTCTGCCAGGGTGGGATCTTTGAAGAACTCCAAAAAGCATTTACGTTTGAATGGAAAACTCAGGATGAGCGTCTTTAAGGCACCTCAATCCACATCTACATGCGAGTGCTCATGAAAGTTGAGTTTGGTTGGCCAATCCGGATTAGATAGCTGCCAAAACTCTCAAAGATGCAGAGTTGGTAATTGGTGGGCACAACCCCTGTGTTCGAGTATATAACTAGGAAGATAAATGCTGGAGAGATGGGATGTTCATGAGAATCTTTGAGGCTGGCTTGACTGCCGATACTGATCTTCCTGATACGGAAACTCTGCCTTTATGTGCTGTAAATCTTGCTCCAAGCCCTTACACATTTTTCCATCCGATGATAATATCTGGACCCTCCATGTCTGCAACCTTGTGGTGCTCTTATGAAGCTTCCAGGACATGTGTAATCCCTGTACATAAGCTGGGTGACCGTGCTGCTTGGCTTTAACCTGAAGGCATGTTGCTGCTCAAATCCATCTGCTCCTTTGTGGGTGGGATATCCTGGCTCGAAACTCTGCAGCTGCGTCTTGCCGCGGGACTTCCCGGCATCCTTTCCTGAGCACTTTCCCTTCACTGGAGCATCTTTCTGAACCGCTTTAAAGGGTCACTACTGATCTTCCTGGCTGATGCTTTAACAGTTGTGTCCAACTGTTCAAAGGGTCCCCCTTGGAGCGGGTCATTTCATTGGTTGTATTTTTGTTGCCCACCAATTTGCCATGGCTCTGGTTGATGATCCAGCATCAGGAACTTGCATTACAAACAAAATTAAATCCTGTTGTCAAAACTGATCTCTGTACCCAGGACTCCATGGTTTCGACTACGTCCACTGGCCCTGGACGTATTGTTGAGATCTTCTTACTTTGGATCCATTGATGGTCTCATCGTCTTGGGGCTTCATCTACAGTCATACTTCAAGCCCACCCTCACCAAAATGCTCACTGCTGCGGTTCATCTAACTGGGGCCTGTAACTCTTCTTATGGGGTCCCCAAAACTCTCCAGGCTGAAAGTTGCCCTTTCTGCAGCTTGTGTGAAGAGTAGGTATACTTCTGGTGTCTTTCTGAACTTTATGGACAAACATTTGGAAACTATGTAAACTTCTTATAATTATTAACATACTTTACTAATAAATGGTACTAAATATATGTTTATATAGGAGTTTTCCATTTTTAGACATACTATTTGAATTTTAACACCTTCCCTTGATTAAAAAAAAAAAAACAATGTTTTTGATTTTAGTGAAGATAGAAACATTTGTCACAATATTTCCAACTTGTATCCCCCTCACCAAACGACCCATCCTAGTTCTTGCCCCTAAAAAGAATATTTTCCAAATTCCTTCACAACTGTTACTGATAAAGGTATACATGTGAACTGAATGAAGACCACATTTACCTTAATCTGAACTAGCCCTGCAACCAGCCCCTACCTCCAATGGTCACCCCCATGATGATCCAAACAAACAAATCTCAAATCTGTACATGTGTTGAGGAGCTGGAGATGCAAACAAAATGCAATTAGTTCTATTTAATGTAATTGCTTAGCTTTTCTCAGCCATTAACCCCATGGTGGAAGGTAATCCCTTTCCCAAAAATCAACTAAGCAGGCTCCAGCTGCTAATAAAACATAGTGCACCACGAGTGAGAGGCAGTGACCAAATGAGACCAACAACAGATTCTTGGGTATCAACTCTCTCGTAGCTTTGGATCCATGATAAGACCTATTGCTAATACCTTTGCACCTTTACACAATCCCACTACATGTGCATTACATAGCATTTTTGCCAAATTTCCTCCAACATTGCATATTCACACTCCTAAACAGTCCTGCCAGTCTACATGGTTGATAGAGCTTCAAACTCTAAAATTTGCATAGGTTAGAAAACAAAAAAACATTAGCCACTGCCTGACAGATTAAACTGTAATCCATATGCGGGAGGGAATACCAACTCGGCTTCACATTTTATTTTTGCTGCTTTGTCTCTCGGGCTCTCCCCTTCAAAGGGATTTTATATATTACAGAGATTAACCCATGTGTGCCAATTTAATGGTCTAACATGAAGACTTTGAAAGAAGTCAACTCCTGAGACACAAATCTCTTCCACTTACCCCCCGGTAGAACCCCCCCTTTAAGTGGAGAAATACAAAAACAGATAGCTGCCTTACTCCTAGGCTACGTTCTAGCCCTAAAATGTCAATAACTTTTCCCCATTTCCAGAGCTGTTCATACTTCTCGAAAGCAGCTTCAAAGCATCACCAATACTTTGCAGGATCACGTATCTAGGAAATTAAGGGAGGAGCCCACATACAACTAAAGGGAGCAAACAAGGTTGCAATTACCCCATTCAATCAACAATCTCCCCAAACCTGTCAAAAAGGACCAAACACTGGGTGCCCTTTGAGCACTTTAGGTGCAGCCTTTTGTGGGAGATAGCCATTCAACAATTTTAATTGGGCATAATATATGATTTTCAAGGTTAATCCATTGCTTCCCGTAGTGTTCCAGAGATAATCAACCACCATCAATCAACTGGGTGGCCCTTTATAACATTCCATATCAGGAAGTCCAGCTACTCCCCTAACCCAGTGCATTGACCACTTTCAAAGGAATCCTGGCTTTCCCATTGCTCAATAAGAATTTCTGAAAGGCCCTACTAATCTCTCCTAAAAACACTTGCAGGGCTTCAAAAGGTAACATGATATGATATGGCATTTATAACTAGCCTATACACAAGTGTTACAAGGCGCGACGAGGCAAGGGAGGGGAAACAGGGGAGACATGCAATGATCCTACTAGGCCAGGTGACATTGAGATAGCGCAAATGGAAGGGACGGGGGGAAGCGGAAAATTGCAGGTGGGAATGGGAGGGGGCAGTGCAGTACATAGGATAACAGTAAAATAAATAAAGACAATAAATAAAAGTGCGGCCAGCTGGTGGCAAGTGCAAGGGTAAGAGCAGACAACAGGGGTCAGTGCTAGTAGGGGCTGTAGGGATACAGCAACAGTCCCAGAGTGCAAGGGTTGCCAGGGTGACAGTGCAGGTGTGCAACTGGCGGGGAGGCAACTTGGGACCGAGATCAGAGGGTAGCCAGGTAAGCAGTGCAGTTTCATATTCAGCCAGTAGATCAACAAGGCAGAGGGGGAGAGAAAGCAGAAGCAAAGAGGAAGGTCTTGAGGTGCTTCCGGAACTGGAGTTGGTTCTCCTCAAGTTTCAGAGAGGCCCCAGCTGAAGAAAGAGATCTACCACCAACTCGCTGCTTGGAGAAGCGACTACCCCTGAGGGAGCTGGAGGCAGATGAGTGAAGAGCTCGAGAAGGAAGATATTTAGGAAGGGAGAGTTGAAGGTATTGAGTTCCCAGGCCCCAGAAGGCCTTGTGGACAATGCAGAGGGTTTTGAGCTTAATCCTTGCCACCAATGGGAGACAGTGCAAAGATTCAGTCCTGGAGAAATACGATCCCTGGGCTTCAGGCCTAGGACAAGTCTCGTAGTCCTGTTTTGGATGAGTTGCAGAGGGCAGAGAAGATTTAGAAAGAGGCTGTTACAGTAGTCCAGCCTAGAGAGAACCAGAGCTCTGGAGACAGAGAGCTTCTGGGGAAAGGAGAGGAAATGAAGAATACCTCTGAGGAGGTGCAGCTGGTAGTGTGACTTCTTGGAGACGTCAGAGATGTGAGGAGGGAAGGAAAGTGTGGAGTTGAAGATGACCCTGAGGTTTTTAGCCACACAGATGGGAACAGGAAGAGGGCCAAGAGAGGCCAGCCAGACAGTGACAGGAAAGGAGGGAGTAGGTTTGCCGATGAGAATATGATATGATATAAGGCATTTATAACGCGCCTATACACAAGTCTTTCAAGGCGCGACGAGGCAAGGGAGGGGAAACAGTGGGAAGACAGACAGACAACGATCCTAATAGGCCAGGTGCCATTCAGATCGCGTAAGTGCATGGGTAGGGAGAAAGGGAAAGTGCCTGGGGGAAGGGAGAGGAGGAAGTGCAGTGCATGGGATAGAAGAATAAATAAGATAAATAAAAGCGCCCAGATGGTGGCAAGTGCAGGGTAAGAGCAGAAATAAGTGCTTGTAGGGGGACTGTAGGGATACAGAAAACAGTCCCCAGGTGCAGAGGTTGCCAGGGGGGCAGGGCAGGTGTGCAAAAGCGGGGCCTAGCCCCAAGATCAGAAAGGGTGGCCAGGTAACCAGTGCAGTTTCAGCAAGGAATTTCAGCAGGGGAGAGAGGCAGAGAAAGCAGAAGGTTTTGAGGTGTTTCCGGAACCGGAGATGGTTCTCCTCAAGTTTCAGGGAGGCAGGAAGGCTGTTCCAGAGGGAGGCCCCTGCTGAAGAGAGAGATAGACCACCAACTCGTTGCTTGGAGAAGCGACTGACCCTCGGGGAGTTGGAGGCAGATGAGCAAAGAGCCCGAGAAGGAAGGTATTTGGGAAGAGAGTGTTGAAGGTATTGTGGGCCCCGGTCCCAGAAGGCCTTGTGGACAATGCAGAGGGTTTTGAACTTAATCCTTGCAGCCACTGGGAGCCAGTGCAGAGATTTCAGTCCTGCAGAGATACGATCCTTGGGCTTGAGGCCAAGGACAAGTCTCGCAGTCCTCTTTTGGATAAGTTGCAGAGGGCGGAGAGTAGAGGCAGGCAGATTAAGATAGAGACTCTTGCAATAGTCCAGCCTAGACAGAACCAGGGCTCTGTAGATGGTGAGCTTCTGGGGGAAGGAGAGGAAAGGAAGAATACCTCTGAGGAGGTGCAGCTGGTAGTGTGACTTCTTAGAGACGTCAGAGATGTGAGGCGAGAAGGAGAGTGTGGAGTCGAAGATGACCCTAAGGTTTTTAACCTTGCAGGTGGGAGCAGGAAGACGGCCAAGAGTGGCCAGCCAGAGAGCTGCAGGGAAGGAGGGAGTGTGTGTGCCGATTAGTAGAATCTCACTCTTACTGGCATTAAGGCAGAGGTCATTGGCGGCACACCACTCCTGGATAGCAGACAGACAGTCAGGGATGAGGGAAGGAGAGGAGGAGGGTAGCCTGAAAATGAGCTGGGTATCATCCACATAGCACTGAAAATTGGGACAGAAAGCGGCGATGCAGTGGGCAAAGAGTGCCAGGTATTGGTTGAACAGTCAAGGAGAGAGGTTAGATCCCTGGGGGACACCACAGGTAGAGAAAAAGATATCGGAGAGGAAAGACCCAAGTTAATCTCAGTCTTACTGGCATTAAGGCAGAGATCATTGGCGGCACACCACTCCTGGATGGCGGACAGACAGTAAGAGATGAGAGAAGGAGAAGAGGTGGTCGAAGGATGCATTAAAAAGGCAAAACAGAATCCAGGAGGAAATAACTAAAGCCAGGGCATTCTATAAAAATTCATTAAGCGCCAGGAAATCAAAACAGGCAGAGCAGGCCTTGTTAAACCTAGAAAGGGCAGCAGTAACAGGTAGTCAAAATACATTCTGGAGAACAGTTGCAGATGGCCTGACTATCAATGGTAAATCCTCAAATGATTTGACAGACCTAGTAGGCCAACCTACATGGATACAGCACTTCTCTGGACTGTACAATACGCAAACCCATGTTTTGAGAGTAACAAGGTCTAGACACTGATCAAACTTTAATTGGGAATGAAGATCTAATAACATCTAGATATGTTTTATAACATTATCCATTAGCGAAGTAGCAAAAGTATTAATAAGAACGGCAAATCTACGGGGCCGGATTCGGTCCCGATGGAGCACTTTAAATATGAAAGGCCGGTGTGGTTGCCTATAGCCACCACAATATTTAATATTATGATACAACACAAGACCATACCTAACTCTTGGAAGGAGGTGATTATAATACTCATTTTTAAGAAAGGTCAAAAATATGATCCTGCGTGCTACCAGCCAATTTCTCTAATTGATATCACAGCTAAGTGGTTTGACCAGGTATTTTACGGAAAGATAATGGATTGGTAGTAGATAATCGAATTCTATCAGATTAAATATGGTTTTTCGAGAGAGCATAGACACAACTGATCAAATAATGAACTTCAGTCTAATCCTGGACAAATCCGTGTGAAGATACAAACGCACAATATATCTGGGATATATGGACCTTTCAATGACATTTGATCGTATGAATCGGAATATGCTCTGGAATGGTTTGCGTACACTAGAATGTCAGAGGCGACTCTTCAAGTCTTGGGCGCAATGCACTCAAACATATCGGCAAGAGTGAGGTTGGGGAGCACAGGGAAAGTAACCCAGGCATGTCAAATATCTAGAGGAGTGAGACAAGGGTACATTTTAGCCCCATTACTCTTTTTACATAAACTCATTATTGTGTGCCTTTTTTACATTGACAAGTGATGTCCCCAAGATGGCAAGACAGAAGATATGCATGTTTTTGTACGCAGATGACGCTGTCCTGCTGGCAAGAACAAAGCATGCCCTTCAAATATTGGCTGATGGGTTTAACGATTTTATGGGACAAAAAGATCTAAAAATTAAATTTAGATGCATCTAAAGTAATGTGCATTGGAAGTAGTAAACCACTTGGGAATGCAGTATCAATTGAAGGCAAGAAAATTGACTGGGTTAGTTCCTTTTGCTACCTGGGTGTTGCTATTTCCCATGACATGAGGTGGGATTTGCCTATTAAAAACCAAACAACCAAGGCATTGCAGATCAACGACTCAATCCTGAGATCTAGTAAGGAAATAGGTGGGTTGCAAATTAAACCACACTGTTCGGATCTACAGAGCCAAATCAGTATCGCTGATGACACACGAGCAGACATTTGGGTGTATTACACTATGAAGGCAGTTCAAGTTAACAAAAATCAATTTCAAGGAAAATAATGGGCTTTCAATGTAACAACACACATATTGAGGACCATATAGCATTGCAACCATTCCTCTATTGTTTTCGACTATTGGGAAATTCCCATCTGACATTAACTAGACATCTGGTAGAAGACGCCATGTCCTCAGATATTTGCAGTATATCTCTTTGGCTAAAGTATATAAAATCTTCTCTGAACTCCCTTGGTCTCGCAAACTTCTTTATTAAGAAGCTAATTGTCAGTAAAGAAGAGCAGAAACCTTTGGTGGAAAGTTTTCTTTCCTTTAAAGCAAACTCTAGGATGGAAATTGAATTAAAAAAACTGCGTACCATTTCATCACAAAATATATCTAAGTCAAATTACGTTAAATGGTTTAAAAGTCTGAGAAAAAGGGCAAACTTCCTTCGTTTTAGAACAAACGTATTATTTGCAAAAGGCACAGTAGCATAATCAGAGTGACTCCACCAAAGAATGTAAATGCGGCACAATGCAGATGAACGACTTACGTTATTATGCCCTGTATGCGCAGACTTAAGGTAGAAACTCATCTTCCCAATAATGAGGCTTTGGGGAGTGAGACAGGTGCTAACAGCTTTTAAGTTTGTACTAGCAACCCATGAGTGTTCTCTGCACAGTGCGTTTATTTTTATATTCAACGTGCTCGGTCCCTACAGGGCCAATTCTTACAATTGGGTGTGATTTAGCAGAACATGGAGTCATTTTTATTATCTTATTATTTTAAATATGTATTATCGATGATGTAAAAATGTGTTTTATACTGTTTTAATTTTGATGGAAATGTTCTTTTCGGGAAAAGGAAATTGACTGACTGAAATGTATATAGGGGGTCTAAAGTAGAGTAAATGTTTGTGTGAATAAATGTTTGTGTGAATATATAGCACAGGGTAAATGTCCGTTATGTATGCAATGCAATATTTTCGATATATCCCTTGCTGTAAATATCCCAAGTTGATGCAACCTGTAAATAGGTCGTATTTTAAAAATAGTGGGTATTAAAATACACTTCGTTTTTACTATTACCAGTAAGCCTGTATGTAATGAAGCACAAAATTCCTTAAGTTGTCCATGCACTAGATTATTATATTTGAGTAAGCCACCCCCACGCCTCCCCCGCCGTTTATGTGATAAGGCAATTGTAAGTCTCAGAGGGCTTTCCTTATAAGGTCAGGGAACTCAGAGGTGACTTTCCATATCTTTCCACATAGCAGAGCACTTTATTTCTAACACAATATGCAGAGCAGTCCCCGATTCCCACACTGCTCCTCATTTGACCCTCAGCAGCAATAGACGTCCTCGAGCAGTTATATAGAAATATGTCAACCCGTACGTCGGAACACTTTATGCAGGTGCTTATTTGTGGAAAAACGCAGCAGTGCACTAAATGCACAAGGCAGGATATACATGTTTTCTTATTAGTTAATGAACAAACTTCAGGGAGACAATGTATATGAAAATCTGAAAAAGTAAAAGTATTACTTCAATTCAATCTATTAAGTGTCAGTTGCTGCTCAATGTGGCACCTTAAAATGTGATGCCAGAACTCCAATCCTTGCAGGCCCCTTTACTTTGTACCAGGAGAACAGTAAACCTCCTAGCTAGCTGGTGTGCCAGCCTCCTTCCAAGTTTGTTCAGAGTTGCAACATTACTCATCATACTACTGAGAAAATCGCTTTTATTGCTGAAGTCCATAAAAAACAAGCTTTGGCAAAGCCAACACTTTCAGGTTTCAGTAGGGATGGGATAGGGGGTTTACCAGGCACTGCCATAATGGTACTACATAGCCATAAGAAGGTATCAGCAGTAACATGATGCAAGTGCCTGGCAGATGTCTACCTACGCACTAGCCAAAAATTAGTTTTTTGCAATGCTTATTTTTAACAGGACTTTGGTGCAAGGAACAGATGCAAGGATTCAAATTCAGTTATAAATAAAGTGGCTGAAGGCTCTCTTGTTTAAGGGCATGTGTATTACAGCAGTAGTATACTTACATCTCCAATTAAGCTATTTGTTCTAAGAAGACTGCTTTGAAATAACACTGTCAGGCTATTTACAGCACAAAGGTTGGTTTGATTGTGTGATAGAGATAGCTCAAAGATTAGTTTTTAGTAGAGAATGGCGGGGTGGGAATGGCTATAGGGGTTAGCATGGCCATGGCTAATCAATGGTTGAATAAATAAACTAACACGCTCCCCTCATATGCCAATGCCATAATTTCAATGAATAGATTGTGCTTGAGCACCACCTAATAGCCAAAACTAATAAGTGGAAGTGGGGGGACAAATTAGCGCAAGGATGGTAAAATACCTCCGGAAGTGACATGGGAGGACACAAACACAGAACAACAGAATACCAGTCTCTTTTAGGACATAGGTGTGTAGATAACCAATTACAATTACTCAACTGAATCGATTAATTCACTTGATTGGCAGTAGAACATGTTTCTATTCTGCTACGGTGTAATCTATTTGTAGTGTTAGTTTCCTTTTATAGGAGTACAAGTACTAGAATGCAAAGTGTTATATTTTTGCATTTATATTTTATTTGTATTGTATAAAGGACCTTAAACCAAGGCGCTGTACAGAGGATAAGAAACGGTACAATAAAAATACATAAACAAAAGGTTAGGAACAGGGATGTTGCAGCAAATGAGACTTCCGCGACCCACGAAATAAAGAATAGGTAGAAATAGAAAGGAGAGAATAATGAAAAACATGCCAATAGAGGGGCTAGAAGCTCGAAAGTGCGAAAACGAGATTGGGCAAAGGGAGGACGAGGTGCCACTAATAGAAATTCAGAGGAAGAACTGAGGAAACGAGAAGGAGTAGAGATTGATATCAAATAAGTGAGGTAGCTAGGAGCAAGACCATGGAGAGACTTGAAAACAAGAGAAAGAAAGTTACATTTAATTTGAGTATGGAAAGGTAACCAGCCAAGAGTGGCAAGGGAAGAGGAAATTGAATCTTGAAAGGAGTGAAGGCATAGAAGACGAATAGAAGAATTGAATATAGATTTTGAGGGGGCTAAGACGAGAACTAGGAAGTCCAAAGAGGGCAGTAGAATAGTCGAAAAGTCAGAAAAAAATTAAGGAATACATTAAGAGTTTAGAAGCTTGAAAAGTGAGAAATGGACAAGCTTTGCGAATATTGTGAAGGTTGAAGTGACAGGCGTGTGATGTTAGAGAGATATGATGAGAGAAGGAAAGACTAGAATCAAAGTGAAGGCCAAGAATTTAGGCCATAGGTGAGATTAAGAGCTGGGATGGAGGAAAGGAAATAAATGAAGGGGGATTGGCAGAAGAAAGGGTATTAGCAGGAAAAAAGAGGACTTCAGTCTTCCCAGCATTGAGCATAAGATAGTCGGAGGACCTCCAAGGTTTAATGGCAACTAAACAAGCAGAAAGAGTATGGTGAATTTCAGAGGAGAAGGAAGAAAAAGAGAAAGAGTTGAGGGTCGTCAGCGTAAACATGGTGTGATAAACCAAAAGAAGAGATAATAGCTGCAAGAGGAGAGGTGTAAAGAGAGAACAGAAAAGGGCCCAAGACGGACCCTTGAGGCACACCGTGGGCAAGCCAGAAAGATTTTGATTGGCCAGCCCAAGAAACTGAAAATGTTCTGTGAGATAGATAAGAATGAAACCAAGACAGGACAGAACCTGTGAAACCAAAAGAGGAAAGTGATGCCAAAAGTAAAGAGTGATCGACAGTGTCAAAAGCAGCAGATAATTCCAGGAGGATTAGAAGTTAGGAGTATCACGCAGAAAGAAGAGAGTTCAGCACTGAAAGAAGAGCAGTTTCCGTGGAATGAAGAGGGCGAAAGCCAGATTGGAATGGAGGTAGAATACAAGAGTTGGAGACAAACGCAGATACTTGGGAAGAGACGAGCCATTCTAGTAATTTAGAGGAATGGGGTAGTAAAGAAATAGAACCCAAATTAGAGACAATCAGTTGATCAGCCATAGGTTTCTTTAGGATTGGGATAATGAAGGCGTGCTTAAAAGACGTGGGAAAGGTAGAAGAAGAAAGGCAGACGTTAAAAAAGGAAGTGAGATAAGAAAGTAGAAAAGGATAGACCTTAAGAATAAGTGTGGAAGGGATCATGTCAGTAGGATATGCAGTAGAGTGAGCTTTAGCTAATAGAAGAGAAGTGCCAGTGTTAGAGATAGGTTCAAAACTATCAATAGAAGTAAGTGGCGCAGAGATATGAGGAGTCGGAGCTGCAGGTAAGTTGGAAGCTTTGATATCATTACAAAGAAAATTAATTTAGAGGAGAAGAATTGAGAAAAGTCTGAAGCAGATAAGGTTGAATTAGCAGAATAGTTGAGAGTAGGAGGAGACAGAAGCTGAGTGAGGATTTGAAAAAGACGCCTAGGATGGGCAGACTGAGTGTGTAAAAGATCAGAAAAGTAAAGCTGCTTAGCTGAGAGTAGACAGTCGTCATAGAGAGCATGATAGGAGAAACAAGATGAGTGATTAGACATTGATTTGGTCTTAAGTCACCACCTTTCTAGATGGTGCAGAAAACGGTGCACAGAGCAAAGGTGATGGGAGAGTCAAGGTTGGGAAGGTTTGCGGTTAGGATCGAAAGGAGATAAAGAGTCAAGAGAGGAAGAGAGAGACAAGGAGATAGAAGAATCAACCTTGTCAGAAGTGAGAGCTGAAAAAGAAAAAAAGAGGAGGAAGAGCAGAGGTCCAAGCAGAAATAAAGAGTGAGGGGTTAAAATTGCATAGATCACGCTGAAAAAAGGTTGATGTGAAAGAAAAAGCAGAAGAACGTACAGGGATTTCAGGAGACAGTGATACAGAAAGAAGATAATGGTCAGAAAGATAGACTGGAAGAGAAGACACAGATGAAGCAGAGGATGACGAGATAAAAATCAGGTCAAGGCAGGAGCCAGAAGCATGAGATGGAGGAGTAGAAAGAGGGAGAAGAGACGAAAAGAAGAATCGAGAATTGAAAGAAAAGGAGTAGTAGAGTGTGTTGATGAAAGATGCAGATTCAAACCGCCCAACAATACAACAGGAGATGAAGTAGGGAAAATGCGAGAAAGAAGATGATAAATATCCTCACAAAAAGAACCGATAATTCCAAGGGGTCGGTAAACAAGAACAAAAGAAATGGGATGGGGTGTAAAATGGTTTTCATAAGTAAATTCAAATGAAGAATAATTAGGGAGAACACGAGAAGAGGAAATAACAGAAAAGGAAGAATGGTAAAGAATGCCAATACCCCCTCCACGAGCAAAGGTACGAGGAACATGGCATAAGGAAGTCTGTGAAGTTGTCAAGGAAGCAGCGACCATGGTATTGTAAGGAGGAATCCATGTCTTATCTGGAGGCATATTGATGAAGACAGAGTGAACGTGAGCAATGTTACCAGCACCTTCAAGAGATGGTGCGTAGAACCAGGACTCTGATCATCTGGATGTGCTGAGGAGCAGGAGCTAGAGCTGGATGACATTGCCACCCAAGCTGGTACACCTTGCAAGCACTGACTGACTGATTGATGTTCTGCGGGCCGCGTCCTAGCCACGTACGCCGCAGAGTGCAGGGCCTTGACTTAGCCTGACTCTGCCCAGGCTTTGCCTGGAGCAGATGTAAAATGCTCTGTGCGGGATGAGAGCGAGGCTGGAGGTGTGCCCTCGCCCATTGTCTGGCAACAGAAATGCTGCAGGAGATCTCGCCGGAGGAGCGGGCCAGGCAGCGAAACAGTATATCACAGCAAAGCAATCACAACAAGGAAAGTAGGTGGTGACTAACTGGAGTCATGGATGTCGTAGACAGCAGGGGCTCGACTTAGCCCGACTTCGCCTGGGCCGGATGTTAAATGCTGTGTGCGGGATGAGAGCGAGGCTGGAGGTGTGCCCTTGCCTGTTGCTTGGCAACGGAGGTGCTGCAGGAGATCTTACCGAAGGAGTGAGCCAGGCAGGGACACTGTACTCCAGTACAGTACATTGCAGCAAAGCCCTTACAACCAGGAAAGCAGGTGGTGACTAACTGGCGCCACGGATGCCGCAGACAACAGATGCTCGACTCAGCCCGAATTTGCGTAAATCGGCCTATGTAAACATCATAAACAAAAAGAAAGCTGAACAGCTTATGCCTAAAAAGGAGCAACTTGAAATCTCTGCAAACTGGCTACTACCTAAAAGATTTAAAGACACTCCAAAGAAGCCTGCAGGCTAGCCCTTATTTTTAATCATTCTTTATACAGCGGATGCACTTTGCTGTTATTCCTGATGAGATTAAATCTGCATTTTAACAGCAATCAAACAAGAAGTCATCATACAAATGAAATGTATCTCTTTAAACAGTTCACTTATTTTACTTTGTTTTCTTGAATTCAGGAAAATATTGAGAAGCGGGTTGTGGGCAGTGTGGGGTTTGCCTTTGTTATGCATACGTGCAGATGACAAACGCAGCGCAAAACAAACAGGAACCGGATAATAACAAGCAAGTGCAACCCAGCACGAGTCTGTGTTGGGGTGCTCAGCTCAACGGGCTCTCACTCCAGCCTTTGGTCCTAGTGAATCTCATATCTTCTTAAAATTAAAAAGCAGACCCTGAATTTTCCACCTAAGAAGCCAACGTATAGCAAGCCTCAGTAACATAACATAACACCCCACTGTTCAAAATGAGTTTTTCATCTGCATGTTACTGCAGAACACCCAAAGCTACTAGTACAAGCCCCACTACTACTACATAGCTTTACTTAAACATAAACCATTATGCCTTATTTCACTACATTTATGACGTGCTGCCAGTTTTCCGCATGGTATATAGCAGTGCCTGGCAAAAACGTAAAACTTATGCACAAGCCAAAAATAGTGGATTTGCCATTGCTTGTTTTTAATAGAATTTCAGTGAAGGACACACAGAGTACTTATAAATCGAGAGTGGCTGAAGGCAGGCCTGGTAAGAGAGCGTGTTTACAACTCCAATTAAGGCCTTAAATCTCAGAAGACTGCTTTGAACAAACACTGGAAGGCACTTTGAATGTAAAGTCTGGTGGAAGGGCTCGATTAAAGCGAGCTCAAAGAAACAGCTTTTTCCTATAAGGTACAAAGATCAAAAAAACATGCAGACTCACCCTTGAATACAAGACAGTAAACAGTGCTGTACTTTTACAACATTCTTTTTAAATATCTTTTTCTTAGAGAATGAAACAAGCATTGAGATACAAAGAAAGCACTCTCGCCCGCCATGCCCTAAATACAATATTGATACACTTTCTCCACCCCAACGGCAACACAACTTTGATTAATGACATTTTTTGCATCTCACAGTAAAGAACCCCCAGTCCAGAATGATCTCCCAACCCATCCCTACCTACCTCCTCCCTACCTATCTCATTCACAGGAAGCAGGGGGAGCTGAAGGGAAATAACCAATGCAGAAAGATCTCTTCCTATCATGGAATAAGTTAATTCCTCTGACTAGACATGATTACAAACACCCTTATCCAATAAAGTAAATGAGATAACTAACACTCCAGCTAAGGAAAGCCCACTTGGTTGCAAAGTGTCAGCTCCCATAACGTAGCAGGCCAACAGCAAGGCAGTGTTTAAAAAAATAATAATAATAATCCATCCATCAGCATTCCACCATATAGCTGCCCCCTTCCAGCAACCATTCCATCAAAATACTTCCATATGTAAAATTCTGCCATGATCCAGCAGACCACCCCACATCAACCTGGAGGAATCCATCCGTTCACTTCCAAAATATCATTCGCATTAACCTAGTTGACGATTACAGTCCGCACTGGAGAAATGTGTGGGAAGCAAGACACTGGGGGCCATCTAAACAAACAAATCCTCAGAAGTAATCTCTATCATTTTGGCTTCACAAAGCTCTGCCCTTATCACATACATGCCCCGATGGGACTGTCCTTTCTCCTCAGCTTCTTTTGCTGACCTGCCAGTAATTTCCAACCTGACCCTTCTCTGTATCTGAAGTTGCAGGCCGCCAATAATTTCAGGAGACTCGGACACAGAGTTCAACACACTTGTATGATCCTTAGTGCGTAGAGCAGCCTTGTCCTTGTGAAACATTAAATAGGGTGGTTTTATGGAAAATGCCTGTATTTCTCCCACAAGCCTGGCTGAAGTAATGGCCACTAAGAACGCCGTTTTCCAGGAAAGATGTTTAATAGAGGCTTGGTGCATGGGCTCAAACAGTGGTTTCATGAGTCTTACGAGTAGCACATTGACCACCCATGCTGGAGCTGGGTGGCTACTCAGCTCCAATGCAGTTCCATATAGAAGGAATATGTTACTTAGCTGTTACTTTGGTTCTTCACCATTGGTAGCTTTCATAGATTCACATGCTGTGATTTTGCTGTGAATATTCCCTGTCGTCAGGCTGGGAATTCTCGGTAACAGAGCAGTTTAAACTTAAACTGAAAACTTTCAGTTACTTTTGTGCTCCATCATAGTCGTTTTGGGTCAAACTACTACCAGCCAATAGGCACACCCTCCTTAACTCCTCCCATCGTTGCCCATCTTTAGATTTTGAAGCGCACGTGAGTGGCAGTAAGAGCCCAAAGACGAGCCATGTGGGATAGGACGTAGGGTCGTCATGAATCTTTGAAAGATCCAAGGCTGGTGACCTGCAATAACAGATAAGTAACTTATTCCTTCTCCAACTTTGGATCTTTCATAGAATAACCTGCTGTGAATAGATTACAAAGCAGTATTACAACAATACCCATCGGTGGACGAAAGCTCCCAGCATAATTTACCATGGGAGACTTAGCGCCTTACGCATTACGTTTTCAGCAGAACCGACTGGCCGACTCTAGACTCTTCCGTGGAATGCCTGTCGACACAGTATAACCTGGTGGACGTAAGCACTGATCTCCAGGTGGCTGCACGGCAGATGTCAGGCATCAGCATTCCAGAGAGGAAAGCAGAGGTTGCAGCTACTGCTCTGGTAGAGTGAGCTCAAGGCCTGCCAGGAAGTGGTCTGCCGGCTTGCAGATGGCTGAATGAGATGCAGGCAGCAATCCACCTTGCAGTGGAGGACTTTAAGACAGCCTTCCCAGGCCCAGTAGGTCCCAATGAAACAAACAGTTGATCTGTTGTACGTAATGACTTAATATGCATCACATAGTACTTGAGGGCCCACACTACATCCAGCGTGTGCAGCGTTCGTTCCCCTGGAGACGTTGGTATGCCAAAGGACACAGGCAGAACCACCTGCCGATTTAGATGGAAAGCAGATTGCAACTTTGGCACACATGTTGGTTTGGTGTGTAGAGTTAGCCTTGTCCTTGTGAAACGTTAAATAGGGTGGTTTTATGGAAAACGCCTGTATTTCTCCCACAAGCCTGGCTGAAGTAATGGCCACTAAGAACGCCGTTTTCCAGGAAAGATGTTTAATAGAGGCTTGGTGCATAGGCTCAAACAGTGGTTTCATGAGTCTTGCGAGTAGCACATTGACCACCCATTCTGGAGCTGAGAGACGGACAGGCAGAAAGGACCAAAAAAGCCCACGCAAAGGCTCCTTCACCAGCCGGTGAGACCACAGTGATGGAGCCCCTGCAGTGCGGCTGTACCTGGAGATTGCAGCTAGATGCACCTTAATGGAAGAATGCGTTAAACTGGACAGAGCAAGGGACAAGAGATACGGCAACAGATCCTCCGGACGGATGGTCTCAGGTCGCAACCATTAGTTTTTGCACCATACTTGAAAACATTTCCACTTGCTTTTGTAGCACCTTAAGGTAGACAGAGGTCTAGCCCTGGCCAGGACTACCTGGCAATCTTGCGGAAAAGATTGCGCCCCGAACTCTAGGAACACAGGACCCAGGCCGTCAGATTGAGAGAGGCCGGTTCTTGGTGCAATACTGCTCCTGCATTCCTGGACAGGAGGGACTGATGTGGGCGAAGCTTGATTGGTGTTGCCGACAAGAGGGCAAGGAGGTCTGAGTACCAAAACTGCTGCGGCCAAGCCGGGGCCACTAATATCAGTTTACACCAATATAGTCTGAAGGTGTGTAAGACTCGAGGCAAAAGAGGAATTGGGGGAGAGGGAAGCTGAAAGAAACTTCCCCTCCCATGGAAACGCAAAGGCGTCCCCCAGGCTCTCTGGATGGGGGAAGCGGCTGGCAAAGGTCTTGCAGTGACTGTTGTCATGTGTAGCAAAGAGGTCGATCTCCATTGTGCCCCTCTTTTGAGACAACAAGTGAAGCTGGTTGTTGTGCAGTTCCCACTCGTGGCAAGAGTGCAACTCCCTGCTGAGTGAGTCCCTCAGAGTCTTCTGGATCCCCTGTAAACGAATGGGAATGAGAAACATGCCCTGCTGCAGAGCCCAAGGCGACAGGGATTGGGTCTCCCTGGAATGCTCTGGGAACCTTGTTCCTCCTTGCTTACGGACATAAAACATTGACATTGTGTTGTCTGTGCAAATCAGAACCACTTTTCTCCTCAGGTGGGGAAGAAAAGACCTCAGGGCACAAAAGATTGCTCGTAGCTCCAGCAGGTTGATGTGCTGGCTCTTCTCCTCCTCCGACCAAAGGCCCTTGGTGTGTTGGTCTTGACAGTGGGCGCCCCAACCCTCCAGTGAAGCATCCATCGTGACAGTGGCCCGATTGTCTGGCAACCTGAAGGGGACACCTTGCACCAGACGTTTCCTCACTACCAAGAGCTAACGCTCTGTTTGAAAACAGTTGTTAGAGAAATGCAGCGTCCCAGGACCCTGAGGCTTAGATCCAGTGGGCATCCAGGAATTCTTGCACCAGTCGCATGTGCAACCGGCAGTTGGTGATTAATGGGATGCATGATGACACCATCAGCAGGGATTTGTAGTTGTGAACTGGTGTTACCTGGGTGCTGCCAACACAGACGAGCTGCCACCCTTTTGTCGGAGGGTCTGGCGGTGCAGGTTTGGGTGTCGATCCTTGCTCCGAGACAGAGTGCCCGTTGAGATGGCGGCATGCACGGCTTTGAGAATAATTTTTTTTAACAGTTTTTATTAATTGTACAGCAAAACAACATACAGACTGTATAGATAGCATCCAATGATACATCATGTAATTCGTCTGTTCCAACCCCCGCCCTCCTCCCTCTATTCCACTTGCAATGTCTGTCATGGTATGTAGTAATTTCCTTGAATTTATCACCATAACTCTATTCCGCCATTTGTGTTGATACGTGTGCCTGTGCGTGAGTGTCATCTTGTGCAGGGGGCATCAGTTCTTGTATCATATGTTTCCAGGCCATTAAATCTGCGTTTTGTTCCTCCTGGCCCCGACAGGGCGCTTCTTGCCACACCTCTATTTCTGCCAGTGTACATTTCTGGAGATCCCTCAACCACACGCTTATGACTGGGCCTTTAAGTGCTTTTCACCCCTCATAATCTCATATAGTCTAGATATTGCGTGTCCCCCTTCATCATAGAGAGTTTCTATCATTTCATCCTCTACTTATATTCCTTCCGTATTTGGCCATTTTGATTTCAGACTATGGAGAAGAGAGGCGAATGTTGTGTGTTGCCCATCCAGAACCCCAGATTCCGACGTAACCTCTTTAAAGGTTTTTGGCTTTCCCTCTTCCAGTATATCGCCCCATGTCACCACCCGGTAGGCTCCCAGTATTTCCTTATATTCAGCCTAAACTGTGCATTCTCACTCTTCATTGTCACCAGTGAAATCTGGGGTGAATAGGGCGTTAGATTGCCCACAAACCGGCAGGTTCTATGCCAAATTGTCATGCTTAGCTTCAGCAATAGAAGGGGCCTGGTGACCCGTAATATCTTAGTCCACACCATCTCTTTCAGAAAGAATGGGGTGCATGCCGGTTGTAGTAACTCTGTGTCTTGAGTCTATTAATCCGGTAGCCAATACGTGACAAACTGTAGTTGGAACGCCACAAAATACACCTCAAAACCTGGCACTTTTATCCTGTCTTGTTCATATGGTCGCTGTCATTTCTCCAGCGACAATCTACACCTTGAGTTATGCAATAGGAAACTCTGGTAAATAGTGTTCAGTGTCCTAAAGGCGGCTCTCGATATATTATACGGGACATTTGTGAAATAATGAAGCAGCCCTGGAAGCACTACCATCTTCAAAAATGCGGCCCTACCCATTAATGAAAGACAGCTTGGCGCAAAACTTCATGGAGTTCTCTATTTTGTTTAACGCCTTCAACCTGTTCTGGGCATGTTCTATTTTAGGACTATGGAAAATATCAACTCCCAGGTATCTGAATGTGTTCATTTCCCATTTAATCGGTAACACCAGCAACATGCTGTGGGGGCATCCCTTGTACCCTCCCAGGGGGAAGACGCTTGGCTTCTGTGCATTTATTGTAATCCCCGAAAAGGTCTGCGTAGCGCTCAAACACATCCAATATATATATATTGTAAATTGGTCTCTGGTTGTTGTAGGTAAAGAAGCATGTCGTCCGCGTACAGTAGGGTTGTAACGGTATACCGGTATACCGGTATAGACACCGTGAACAATTTAATTATCTTTAAATAACCGTTACCTTGTTTGTAATGGTATACCGAATCCCGATATAAATTATGTTTTTGTAGTGCACTTTACAATGAATGCAAGCAGGGGTGTGAGTCACTGGGCTGGGCTGGCTGGCTTCTGTTCAGCGAGTCTGGGGCTGGAGGCGGAGTTTGCCCAGGCCCAGGCTTCACAATGAATGCAAGCAGGGGTGTGAGTCACTGGGCTGGGCTGGCTGGCTTCTGTTCTGAGCCTGGGACTGGAGGCGGAGTTTGCCCGGGCCCAGACTTTACAATGAATGCAAGCAGGGCTATGAGTCACTGGGCTGGGCTGGCAGGCTTCTGTTCAGTGAGCCTGGGACTGGAGGCGGAGTTTGCCCAGGCCCAGGCTTCACAATGAATGCAAGCAGGGGTGTGAGTCACTGGGCTGGGCTGGCTGGCTTCTGTTCTGAGCCTGGGACTGGAGGCGGAGTTTGCCCGGGCCCAGACTTTACAATGAATGCAAGCAGGGCTATGAGTCACTGGGCTGGGCTGGCAGGCTTCTGTTCAGTGAGCCTGGGACTGGAGGCGGAGTTTGCCCGGGCCCAGGCTGCTTGGAACATTCCTGACGCATGTGTAAGACAGACACGGGCCTGCAGCAGAGAGGAGGTTACAAAAATAAGTTTCTGAAGTTTCTATCAACACAGCATGACTTCAGTCACCAAGAAGAACTCTGAAAAGCCAGGCAGCTATTAGACTGAGCAGGGAGCAGATTTACTTCAGACAGTGCCCTCCTGGATTCTGGAATGGAGGCCCACTGGACCTGCGCAGGGTTGTTCAGTGCCAGAGTTGTGGCCTGCTCCTTGACGATCGTGGGTGCAATGGCAGCACCTGCAGGAGCCTATATACCTACGTACGTGCAGCAGCAGGTAAGGTACCCCTACCTACCCTTCCTTTCCCCCTTCCCAGCCCTGTTCGCCAACCCCAGTTACAAACCAGCCACAGGTGTAACTGTAATTCCTATCCTCAGCTCAAACAGGGCTAGGCGCGAGGAGGGTATTGGGAGGGAAAGGGGGCACGAGACAGGCATAGGCAGCCTCAGCGAAGAGAAGAGAAAGTCAGGATGCAGCTTTCCCCTTGTAGTCTGCCGCATTAGACAGAAAATTAATAATGGGGATCAATTTCTGCACTCTGCCTGCAAAGCCCCGTGTGTGTGTGTGTAGTCTCTTCTGTTTTAGGGGGCATGGTGAGGGGTAAAATATGGGGCACTGCACTTCTCTCTGATGCCAGTTAGCATGAGAGGAACGGACATGGTGGCGGCACATTATGCGAATGCGCAGGGTTCTCACTCATGTACTGACTCAGTTTTAAAAACTAGCAAGCACGTATCTCTCCAAGAAAATGCATTTCGTAATGATCCTGCACAGTTTTTATTATCCCCCTCGCCCCCCCTTTCAAAACTATTTGAAACCCCTCGCAAAACTAAAAGACAAACATTTAGAGCGGCACAGCACACTTCACCCGAGCAAATCGAAAGTGGCCATTTACTGTGTGGCCTTAGAACTGTCTTTTAATTATACAATTGCTCGGTTATTATGAATGCTATATGTGGCATAGTGCATTCTACCAGAAAAGCAGTTAAGTCTTGGAATGTACTAGGGAATGGTGGTACAAAGCATGTTTTGACCGTACCCTAGCAGTTTACTCTGTATGTTATGTTCTGCAGTGGGCAAAACCATTGTTCTGATCGGACTCTACCCCAGACCCCCGCCCCCTCCCCCCGGCCACCAAAATGTTGGGCTATTGATTCGACCTGGCTGACCTAAAGAGCCGTGGCCGGACCAAAAGACAAAGGGGCTGCATTACTAACTCATTTCACTGTTAGCACCTGTATTCGAATGCATGCATACATGTGGGGTTAGCACTGCGTACCAGGGGAGTGATTGGAAGTGTAGATGCGCGCCAGGGGAGTGATTGGAAGTGTAGAGGGAGCATAGGAGACTGCTCATTCTCACAGCAGTTCTTAAGTCCTCTAATGACTTGCCCTGTACTTGCCTTTAGCCTCTCAGAGGTCCATCTCTTCTTGATTGGCCTGCATTTATGCCATGCACAGATCGCCACCTCTGGTGGCTTGGCCTGCAGAGCTGTCTGAAGTTTTTTCCCCAGGCTAACACTCCTATGATAGCACGTGTCTGTTGAGAAATTGTGAAACAAATAAAACAATGTGACTCATCGTGATTTGTGTCCCCTGCCAGCTGCGAACACGGCCATGTTACCCTGACAGAGGCAAGAGCCAATTTCAGCTCCTAGAATTTCACAACTGAGTGTTTAGCCCCGAATATAAGAGTGGGCCCGCCCAAGGGGGACGAGAGTAAAAGCAAATAATATACCCGAGAGTTTCTGACAAGCCTCTCTCTATGTCTTCTGACTGTCTCGGAAAGGATACGCCAGCCCATGTCCCTAGAGCAGGCCCCTGCACCCGCCGGCACTGTATAGGTATTGCTGTTGTGTGGCCATATGCAATGCATGACTGACCCTTGGAGACCCAATACGTTGCATGCTGGGACATGTAGTTTAATTGCTCCTACCATAATTACTGATGTTTAAGAAAAACAGGACTGGCTGAGGCTGTACGCAACTAACACAGGGCTAGGCAACTGGCAGTTCTAGAAATGGTATGCTGGGAAGAAAACTCTGTGGGGTCGGTGATGCACCTGCTGCTGTCAGGATCTGATAGTGGGGTATCGCAGCCTTTTGTTATGTTGTGTTGTAAAGCTTTCATGTTGTGCCTTCATGTGTCCACCGTAGTAGTCTCTGAGCATCCAGGCAGGTCTGGAGGTTGGCATATTGTGCGCCCCTTGCCCGGGGTATCCAGACCGTACTCTGTGAAAGGAGAAGGAGTGGATAGGGGCCATTGGAATGGGGGGAGGGGAGGTGGTGAGGGGGAGAGGAATGTTTTGTGGCAGCAAGGCTGCATGTCCGTCCTGTGGATCTGAGAACTTGTTCTTCAGAAGGGGGATAAGAGACGCACGATTCAAATTAGGTTTCGGGGGAGACGTGGCCTGCGGGGTGTTAACAGCTGTAGAAACCACTCCTGGGCACCAAATGCTCTACTCCTGTTGCCCCAGGGCCAGAAGGCGCTCACTGCTTTGACATTCAATCTTTTGCCCGCTCTCTATCAGTAGGGGACACTCGAACTGTTGACAAAGCCCCATGGGCACTTGGAGGAGAGCGCCTCCTTCCTGAGAGCAGGATGTTGGCCTGGGCCTCTTCTGTCATCGGCACTGGTGGCGTGAAAGGGCTCTTTATTCCGTGCCCGGCGCTGCTGCTGGCAGGGGCGAGTGGCAGCTCTCCAACTGGAAGGGAAACCAGGGTCATGGGGGATCCGGCACCAGGCCCCCGATCTGACCCGAAGCCATGATGCAGCGAGGGGGTGGCATAGGAAGCGGGGAACCCCAATACTTGGGCAGGGCTAATGGGATCACTGGAAAATAATGCTAGGTGGTGTGTCAGAGACGTGTGGTTGTTCTCCTGCAGGTGAGCGCTCCTTAGGGCGCTTTTACCCAGGGGGAGGGTGGTCGCCTCTTTAAACAGGGGATGGCCTACACTGGCCATGCACAGGACTTCAGGGGTCTCGGTCCTTTCCTGCGGCCGGAGATCCCTCAGATCAGGTTCCAGAACTCAACCTCTTCATCCCGAGGTTCAAAAGCACCAGAGCAGGGGGGGGCAGCTTTCCTGTTGCTGCACCAAAAATCTGGAACTGTCTTCCCATGCATATCAGAAACAAGCCACCCCACCAGCGGTGCAAGAGCCTAATCAAAACTTGGCTCTCCAACAAGTTTTAACAATCCATGACAATGAGATCCTCATTCTTTCACTTCACCCTTCAAGGATATTTCCCTCTGCCTGCATTGTTCTATAATTATGTTATGCCCCGAACTGCACTTCCAGTATTGCACTATAACCATGCCATGCCTTGACTCTGAGAGCCTCATTCTCCCACTTCACCCGGCTATCTTCCTCTGTCTATATTGACCTATATCTATGTTATAGCCCCGCACTGCCTGTATTGTATTATAACCATGCCATGCCTTGAACTGTGCCGCTGGTGGCTTAATCAACCACCCTAACCCTCACTGCACTGTACTTTCCCCTGTACCCAGTTAAGCCTGTTCATGTAACCTACGCCGTGATACCTCCGGGTTTGGGCGTATAACAAATGTAATAAATAAATAAGTGGGTGATTTCAGAGGTATAGGGCAGAGTTAACAGCTTTTAGCCTTCAAGCTTGACCAGAATAGTCTCATTGGAATGTGTAAAGAAGTTAGATGCCCCCACACAAGTATGTTTGCCACTCCCCCACATTCTCTGAAGTTAGCGCCTCCACCAACATTTAGCCCCCCCGTCCCCCACCCACCGAAATGTTACCCTAGGTGCACCACTGGAAGGAGCAGATATGCACACTTGCTGTTGGCAGAGAGGTGAGGAGGGAAGACTTTCCTGAAACCGGCAGCATTAAACTTTTACTCTGTTTGTGCACATGCAGAAAAATGTACTTGCACTAACACAGTAAAACTTGAAAGCTGCTATTTTCAAGACTTCCATGCCCGTCTGCCTCAGCAAAATCAAATGCTCACATAAGCCCCCTCCCCACGGATGCAAGCCTACATATAATGACATTATGTGTACTTTTTCACACCCGAGGTTAGGGTCTGTGCAATTGCTTTTTCTTCAGCATATGTGTTATGTGAATGTCACTAGAATAGCATTTTGGTAGTCAGTCTAGTCATTTATTTCTGTGGCATGACCTTATCGGTACAAGTGTTATCGTGTACAATCTACTTTGTATGGCATGACAGTATTTTACATCATTTGAGATTTGTTTTTCTTCATATTGATGGTCTAATTACCATTAGTGCGACTGAGACATAAGTGACTTCTACTACAACACTTGCATGACTCCACATTTCTTGACCTCCTACCTCTCTAAACTTCTATAAAGGTTGTATATTGTATGACCAAGTTAAGTTGGACCACCAGGATCCCCGTCTGCTGCGTTAAAGTAACATAAATTTATGTAAGAAGAACTAAGGCAACTTCTTGGTGGAGACTCTTGTTTGTGTTTTGTGTCTTGGTGAAAATGTGTGACTTTCCCTGGCAAAATATTATCTAAGATAATGGTTAAACACGCGTGTGTGCTATACCGCGATAACCACGGTATACCGTCATTTCGCATGCAGGTTATCATACCGTCAAAAAATCAATACCGTGACATCCCTAGCGTACAGGGATGTCAGGTGTGTGCTACCCCATATTCTAACTCCCGCCTCGAGTATTCCTTCCGTAAGTATACAGCTAATGGCTCCAAGGCTAATATAAATAACATGGGGGACCACAGGCAACCCTGTCTGGTGCCCTTGCTTAGTTTCCATTGCTCTGATATTGTGGTGCCTGGTTTAACTTGCGTAACCAGGTTGCTGTACCCATTTGATATAAGTAGGGCCAATCCCAAAACTTTTCAGCACCGCTAGCAGCCATGGCCACCTGACTGAGTCAAAGGCCTTAACTGCATACGGCGAGGTTACTACCATTAGTTGGGTGCAATCTTGGGTGTGGTCGTGCAATATTCCTGTTTGGGACATAACCTGATTGATCTGGGTGTATAAGTTTGTGTATTACTGGCCCATCAGAGCCCTCAGTATCTTCCCGTCTTGATTTATCAGCGAGAGGGGTCTGTAAGAGACGCACTCGGTCTCGGGTTTGTTAGGCTACAATAATGGGACTCTAATGAACTCCCTTAATGACAGCAGCAAGATGCCTTTATCTAGTGATTCATTCAGCATTGCTAACAATGGGGGCATGATCTCTGTCATGAATTCTTTATAGAAGTCACTTGGTAGACCATCCGCGCCTGGAGCCTTCCCCGACGGCAACCCCCTTATGGTGTGTTCCAGCACCTCCTTAGCTATGGGGTCTTCCTTATCCACCTCTTCTACATCTAGCTTTGGAAGATCCATTAGCTCTAAAGCTTCCGCTATCTCTGCCTCTCGGGTTTCTGATGTCTCCTCATGTCTCAGGAGGATAGCTCAGCGGCAACGTGCTCGCCTTGGAAGCAAGACGACATGGAGCATCACAGGTTCGATCCCCGGGTCTGTGCTTAGAAACCTCTGGGTATGAACCGTGCTATAAATAACCTATATCATATCACAGATAACACCTTTTAAAATCGCAAAAACATTTGTTTATATCCTGTTGTGTCTTGCAGACCTCCCCACTCTTTGCTGTAATTGCTCGAATCATGCTCTGCTCTGTTTCGCTTTTGTACACCCAGGTTAGCAAGTGTCCCGGTTTGTCCCCCTCGGCGTGCTGTCGTTCCACATATTTCCGATAACTCAATTTATCTAATCTATCCCAGTGTACTAAGCATTCCTGCTGCAGGGCAACCATCTCTCGGGCACTCCTACTGGGGAGATGTCCCCGACCATTAATGGCTTCTCATTTTTTTTCCTGCCTTGCGCAAGTCATTTTCTATTGCGGCCTGATCCCCCTTTGCGATTGCTGTTCCTCTGATCACCACTTTGAAGGACTCCCATAACATGCCAGCTGACTCCACGCTACCTGTATTAAGCGTAAAGTAATCCTGCACCCCCTCTCTTAAATGTTCCGGGAATGCTACATCTCCCAGGGATTCACTCCTTAGTCTCCATGTCGGGATACGTGCTCTTGGGAGGGGTGGTTGTGGGGGGCGGGGGGACTCGCCACGTAGCCACCAACGGGGCATGATCCGATAACACCTGTGCTTTATATTCCACCCCTTCAACCTCCCCCATGGAGTCTTCTCCTGTAAAAATATAATCTAGTCTAGTGTACAGGTCTTGGGTAGCAGAGTAATGTGAGTCTGCCATATGTCTGAAAGCTTAAAAGCTTGTAGCAATGTGGCCAGCGCTTTGGCTGCAGGGGCCGGTTGTGTACATTTATCATCCGATCGGTCTAGGGTAGGGTTAAGCGTCCAATTAAAGTCCCCGCCCCATATCACTGTACCATCTCTGTGTGGACTTGCTAGTGGGTATAGATTGCGAAAGTAAGCCGCATTGTCTTGGTTTGGCGCATATGAGTTAATTATGCAGAATTCCATGTGTTCGACCCGCCCTAGCAGTAACAACATTCTGTCCTCTTTATCTTGAAAGGTCTTGAGCACCCTCAGAGGTATCGACGGTGCCACCCATATTAGTACGCCCCTTGCGTAAGCAGAGTATGACGAACCCAGTGTCGTGCCTCTCCATTTTTTGGCAAGTGCAATCTGTTTCTCTTTTGTGAGGTGGGCCTCTTGCAGGAGTGCAATGTCAATTTTCTGACACCTTAAGTAGGTCAAAATTCAGTTACGTTTAATATAACTGTTAAGGCCCCTGACATTCCAGGATACTATTCTAAGTTCCCCCATCATACGTATAACCGCTGGCACATAACCGCAATCCAATGTTCGGCAAATACAATGTGGACTCATAGGCTAACTCCCAACTAACTGCCCTGCCCTCCCCCTCCCAACAACTGCCCAGCTCAATACCTTGTGCTCAGGCATCCCCACTTCTCGCTGTCGCTCCAGGGTCTTGTCCTGGTGCTTGGGCACAGTAGGCGGGTACATAACTGCTAGTACCTGAACAAACTAATCAAATGTTCGGGGTAGGGCGCTTCTACATGGTGCGCTCTTAAACAAGCACCACGTCATGGGCTCCTGCATTTAGCAATTCTCATACTCCTGCAGCTTCCATCCGAGGGCTCATCCCCCCACCTCATCGTATATTTCCGGCCTCTGCCACCTTGCAGTTGTCCTAGTCCTCTGTATGTGCTTACTCGTTGCTACTTGGGCCTGCTTCTGCTCCGGTTGGCAAATTCTGCGTGTCCATCCATGTGTAGGCGTCTTCTGAGTTGCCTGACCCCGCAGTGAACTACTGGGAGGCGATATCCTGCTTGCTGGCGATGACATGATGGCCTCCTCCTCTTCTTCCACATCTGAATGGGATAGACTCGGCTCTGACAACACAATACCGCCTGGCAGCAAGTCCACCACAAGGTTTGGGAATGATGCCCGTCGACGGGCCGTTAATGCAGACACTGTGCTGGTGTGGGTGTCGGAGATGCCAGTGACAATGGCAGTGGTAACAATCGAATGAGAGGAACCACTTTTGGCCACCGACGAGATCGTCGACAAGGGTATTACAGTCATAGACGTAGATGAGGTCCTAGTGGTTGTGGCCGTTGACGCGGCAGTTGTGACCGATGACGAGGTAGTCGGTAGGCCCAACTGTGTTAGGCAGAATCATATGCAGTACCCTTTGGGAACACCACACACAATTAAGACTACAAGTGACAGTACAAATTCACATTTGGTACAAGCCTGTACTACACAGTAAAGTGGTAGCGATGGCTGAGCAGCCAGACTTATCTCAAGAGTGAAGTGAGCAGTATCAGAAGTTACACAAAGGACAGCAATTACTATCGTTCAAACAAGCACTGACTCAAGGTTTCTGAGTAAAAGAATATACATTTATTTACACATCATTTGTAAAACAATTCACTAAAGTAAAGCAGTAGAAAAATCACACTCTTAATATACTACACACCACCTAATAGATTCTGGACAAGTTAAGCTCAAAATGAAGTGTGAGCAAAATGGCACTCCAGCAATTTAAAAAGGGAGGTAAAGACAAGGTTAGACAAAAATTAAGCAGCACCAACAAGTGAGTAAGCAGGGCAATCTAGAAAAGGCTACTACAGTGAGGAAATCAAATCAAGACGCTTGAGCCAAAGTCAATGGACCAGAGTCTTTGCAGAGGATCACACAGTTCTGAGTAGTTCGCGGTTAAGTCTTTGCCAAGAGTTCGGAATTGGTCAGAAGAAAAGTTACTTTAAAGAACAGAGAAGGACAAGACCTCGGATTGGCGAGAGATTTCAAACACTTTCACCGCGGTCGGACGGAACAAACAACTGGGTTTTCACAGTACCGTTAGAGCAGAAGAATGATGTAACTGAGGCAGACGTTCCTGGCAGGTCCTGCAGGCTCACGGTTCCTGAAGCGACTGTCGGACTGACAAGGAGGAGGAAGGCTGGAGGGTCTTGCACTGCCAGGGAAGAAACCAGCAGCAGAGCAAAGCGACGAATAAAAGGTGCGCTCCTTAAAACCCAAGCAGAGTCCGGTCCTCCTGGCTATCCGGTTCACTGTAGCTGTGCACAGCAAATTCGACCAGAGGAGGGAGGCCTGGCTTGGAGTTTGGCGAACTGGTTGGTCCCACCAGCTCAAGGGGAGAAGATTCCTTGCAGATCTTCCCTGTCGGCGAAGTTTGGAGATTCTGACCCGCAGCAGGGCTTCACAGGGAGGTTCAGTCGTGGTAGTGGTCCTCTTCCTTCAGCTTCTCTTCGGTTCTCTCGATCCAGTGTCGACTGCCTTTCAAGTCCCAGAGACCTGCTTTTATGCAGTTTTCCCCCATTCACACAGCCTGGCTGTCAATCACACAGCAGGGTGGCTGTCCTGGCGGGACAGTCACCACAGCCAATCATACAGAGTGTGACATGGGTCTCCAAGGAGACCCTGGGCAGGGAGTCTCAAACCCCTCCCTCACATCCTGTCCCCCTCAGACATTCAGGCGCCTTAGGAGGGCTTCTGTGCAGATGCCCGCCAAAGGACAGCGAACAAAGGAACCAAACCTGGTTTGGCGTGCAGATTAAAACACGAGAAAGACCTTTACAAAAAGAAATGGCGAAAAAACCCAGCTGGAACCGAAATAAAATAAAAGGGGTCCAGCGGGTTTAAAGTTCGAGGCTACTAACTTACCTAAAACAGTACCAGGGCTATTTTCATAGTCCGCAGTAGGGGAAAAATTATAGATACCACTGCCACCAGCCAAATCTTAAAGTGGAACGAAATAATGTTCCACGAGAAACAGACAAAAAGGGATAACTATTAACCCTTTCCAGTACTCTATGGAAGATAGTTTGTACTGGGTCTGTGGATTTAAAAAGACTAATAAAGTCAATGGCAACTTTACATGTTCTGTGGGACAGTAGTCAGCCCCAGAAAATGGAGTTTAGAGTGGGAAGTCTGAAAAAGACAACCCTGTGTCACTGCACTAAAGGTGCTGTGTGACACACAGTAAAAAGATGATGCCTATGGAGTAGGTGAGGCTCCACAGTCCATGAACACATACAATGTACAACACATAGCCAAAAACACAAAAAGGCTCACACTCTTACAAGGTGAAAAAAAATCCCAGAAATCCAGCAAAGCTGCTGAGGGACTCAGTAGGTAAGGGAAATTAGCCATTCTGGAGAATTCTCCCTAACAAACTGTGCAAACAAAACTTTGTGAAAGATTACCGGGGATGGGAACGGTCCACGGTGGAAGCACTGTCGTTGCCAACGCTGGCCTTCGAATAGATATCGAAAAGATATATACATTTTTTAGAAAAAGATGTTAAATTCCAATTGCCTCAAACCAAGGGAGTAACTGCTTTTACCCTTACAGCTCAGCTGCCAATGTGTGCTTGCATCCAATGCTACATGTGCAGTGGTCGAATGTTGCAATGAAGCGTTGGCATAGTATGGTCTAATTTCCTCTCCTGTCCCTATTGTCACAGCCACCTTTTCCTCTGGAGACAACTGCTGCCAACCCCAGTTAATCAAACCTCCCTTGTCGCTGCTGATGCTGTCCACCACTATGACTCAAATAGGATACACAAGTCTGTCGCATTTACAGTGTGGTCGGACACCACTTCTCGCAAAGTTAAGTCGCTGTCATATTTCCGCTCAAGCAGGGGAGAACGCATACTCCAAATTCCAGCCATTCTCCCCTAAACTAGTACCCTGAACGTGGATCAGCCTGAGCATCAGCACCAATCACCTCCCAGAAACCAGTGTCACAAATTCCTGGGGGCTAAAAGAGGGCCTGAAGTAAAAGTGTGCTAGAGCTCAGAGAAGGAATTTTTGTACATAATCCAAGCAGACTTTGACCCCCGTTCCTCCAGTCAAACATTTTAAGGGACAATATGGCAGCTGGACACCCTACCAGTTCTATAGATTTCTTCTGTTACCATGTCAATCAACAACATTAATGAAATTTAGGGACTTTTATAGTGATGCTAAACCATATCCTGGACAATCAATAAAAACATTGAGAATGGTTTGGGAGTTTGTGGCCACACACCCTCCTTTACCTTTTAGGCATTTAAAAGGCATGTGACCCCCGTAATTCTCTTCGACAAAGTAATTCACTAAATCTCTCCCAATCTCTCAAAACCTGAATACAAGCTCTACAAGGTAATACTTCTTAAATCCTGTGACATAGTTTCTTCTTCCCAGAAATGCACTGCTCTTCTCAGGCTCATCATATTTTCCCCTCATAGCCGTCTACCGCCCAAATCTGATCAGTTAGATCTCCGTCATTGGTCCTCACCAACGGCACTCAAACACAGGTAACACCCTTGTGACCCATTAAGCACAGTTGAGAACATTTGTTAGTGTAGACAGAGCAGCCAGGCTTATCTTATGAGGGAGAGAGGGCTGTAGCTTGGTACAAAGAAATTATAGCATACATATGGTCCAAAGAAACACTGAAACACTGAAACACTATAGGCCTCATTACGGGTCCGGCAGTAACTGTGCCATTGCTACCGGCAGGTATCCGCTGGACCCGTAATGAATTACTGGCGCCTGACTTCCAGGTAACACCAGGGGATTACAACCCTGGCGGTTTGGGAAGTCAGGCGCCGGCAAATAGTAAGTCCCCATTCCCATAGGGCCTATATGACTCTATGGGAATGGGGCCCACGGAAGCACCAGCACCGTTGTTAACAGTGCTGGTGCTTCCGTGACGGGTCTGCCTACCTTGGCCACTGTGCCCGGCAGGGTCAGCCCTGACGGGCACACTGGCTCCAGCAGGCAAACCTGTAGTGTAACCTTACTGGCACTGTTGTTTCCGGACCGCCACACTTATAAAATGCCCTATGTATTGTCAAAATAAATGGTTCATTTAAATACAAGTAGGCCAAGATAAATCTTGGGTAAGAAAGTACAATATCATATCATATAAACATTATTATAAAAACCAACCCAATACTTATGGTATACAAACCAAAGTATAACCCTATTAAGAATAGCAATCAGCAGTTCAAGGTGAGTCAAACCTTTAATACATTCAGAATAGCATTCAGCTATTCTTGGGGAGTAAAACCACAGTTAGTTACTTTTAGATTACATTCAGTAAATCAAGGGTATTAGACCCTATGGGTTATAGCATACAATGTTATTCACTTCAGTCACATAGTTATACCCACACTGGTTCCAAGTACCTCTTGCAAACCATGCAACTTTTCTTCCATCAAGATTGGAACCAGTTACCAGACCAATGTTACTTTTAAGAACACAGTGCAAAGGGAGTAACTTAACATGTATACTACCCAGAGACCTAAAGCTACTCAAGAATAGGTATGAATACAGTAAACTATTTTAGAAGTGCGCTAGAGCAGTTCAGGGAAAGCACAATCCAGTATTAGTTTTAGAAGAGCAGCAGCTTTTCAAGGTCAGTGTAACCTAATGAGGTTTAAACTATTACACTATTTCTAAGCATAGGAATAGACAGTTTCACCAATGATACCTTTCAGAAGTGTGTTATACAATTCTATGGTAAGTAAGGACTCTTCTGATTATTTTAGAAGAGCTCTAGAGCAGTTCAGGGAAAGCATATCTCAGTTATACACTTTTAGAAAGACACAATGGGCCTCATTATATTGTTCCTGGTCTGCAAAAAAGGGTACCAGTAATCTCACCGGCACCCTTGTTTCCGGACTGGCAAACTATGTGTTTGCGTGCCGGAGCCGCTGTACCCGACAGGTCTGACCCTGCCAGGCACAGCGGTTATGGTAGGCAAACCCTTCACGGAAGCACTGGCACCGTTAGCAATGGTGCCGGTGCTTCCATGTCCCCACTCCCATAGAGTCCTAATGGACTTTATGGGAATCAGGATTAACAAATATACCGGCTCCTGACTTCCCAGCTGCCGGACTCATAATGTGCCGATGCCACCAGGAAGTCAGGCGCTGGTAAAGTTTTACGGGTCCGGCGTAAACCCGCCGGTAGCATCGGCAGGGTTACTGCCTGACCCGTTTAGGTTTATTGATTTGTACCGCGCTCCAGGTACCCGAAGGCTAAGGGCGCAAAAACATGGAGCAAACGACACAAGAAGGAAAAGGAAACAGGGCCATGCTACTTAAGTAAAGCTATTTGCGGATTAACAGAACAGTAAGGTCTTCAATTTCTTCTTGAACCCGTCTGTGGTTCTAAGGGCGGGGGCAAGACATTCCATGCCAGAGGAGCTGCAATATTAAAAGCTCCATTACAGACTTTATTCGTTTTGCAGCGGGTAGTTTTGAGAAGGTTCGCATTGCTGGATCTCAGGTGTCTGGTCCCATGTTGTTTTTTATTTACTATGACTTCCATCGGATATGCAGGCATATGTCTCCGGAGACATTTGTGAATAATGAGTAACATCCTAAAATGCACTCTGGCCTGAACAGGGAGCCAATGCAGGCTCCGTCTTGCCTCAGGTACGTTGTCCCTACGATTGAGGCTTTTCACAGCCCTCAATGCCCCATTCTGTATGCCCTGGAGGCGATGAAAGTCAGCTTGAGTGATGCCGATTAAGAGGCTTCAATAATAATCTATTTTAGATCCAATGATGGCTCTAGCTAAGTTTCTGAGTTCTTTTCTGAAATCAGTGGGCGAAGATGACGTAGAAGCTTGATAAAGTAGGATGACGAAGAGACTAGGCTGCTCACTTGTGATTTCATATTCAGGTTTTTATCTAGAACAACGCCTAAAGTCTTCACTTTATTCTTCAATTCAATAATGCAGTTATCTATATTGAAACTTTTGTACATCGGATCTAGTTTGGCAAGCCTGGTATCAGAGCCAATGATCAAAAGCTCTGTTTTTGCACCATTCAGTGCCAATCCATTCTGCACCATCCAACTTTGAATAGCATGATATACTTTGTTGATATTTAATTTGTCAGTGAAATGTGAACCTGTGATCGGGATGACACATTGTGTGTCACCTGTGTAGTTAGCAAACAATATCCTCTCTTGTTCTCGCATGTGGAAGAATTGCACCATAAAGATGTTATAAAAGCATGGAGACACACACGCTCCCTGAAGGACCCCATAAAGCAGAGGCGCTGGTTTTGCTTCCACTATCTCACTTGCCACTCTCACCAGTCTACCACTCAGAAATGAGGTGACCCCGGAAAGACGCGAGTCTCTCTGGCTCCCGCGACCTTTTAACACATCCTGTTAAAACCGCCTGATTCCTGCACAATACAAGACTACAAACACTCCTGATGGGTGTCGGTGAAAAGCAGCAAAAACGGCAGCTGAACCACAGAGCTGTGGGCCAAGAACTCCGAACGGGCGCCAGACAGCCCACTTCAAAGATGGCCGCCGATGGGTGTAAACGAATACACTGGAACCGGGAAGCGGGGCAGCACTGCGACGGAGCCCTCCACCTGACAGCCGGCAGCGTCGGAAGCGGAGCTCCGGCTCGCGGGCAGACACTGGTCAACCTGCCGGAAGATCGAAAATCCAGCGCATCTCTGCTAGTGGGAGACGCCGTGGGCACGGGTGGCCGTATCCCGCAACCGACGCTGGAGGAAGGTGAACACGCAACCCCCAGGAAGCGCCATGGGAGCCGAGCCCAACTGCAAGTGAGAAAGTGAACGTGCGGGGGCGTGCGCACTGGTCCGACCTGCGGTGCACTGGGGCACAGCTGGTCCTGGCAGGGGCATGGAGGAAAGCGGCATACATACCACCTGGGGAGAGGGGCCTGGAGGCCTGCACCGTACGGCTGCTGAGGCGTGGCCTCACAGGAACAACAGCTACATTGCCTGTGGAAGTGGGACAAGAACCCCGCAGTGAGACACAGCCTGGATCCCGCTCCAGAAATAAGCGGGCGGTCCTGGAGAGCCCGGCAGCCCTAACATCCATACCAACTGGCGCCTCTCACACAACGGGCGGGCCTAGCGGGGTGGCTGCAGCCCCACGTGCTGCCACCATAACACCGAGTTGCGGAGGGAACCCCCCATAAGGCGCAGGACCAGCACACACCTCCTCATTCCGCTAAGGCACCAGAAGGTGAGCACCGGGACCAGGGGCTAAGCACTGTCGAAATAACCACGAGGGAATTAGACCAAATTAGTGGGGCACACTGGTACTGAACTGGTCACGAGGGTCATAACCGGACCCTACGCCACGGAGGACCCTGAGCGCAACCCCAGTGCCAATAGACCGCAAGAAGTGTGCGGACCATATAAACCGCTATTTAGCTGCTGCAAGGGGATCTCCGCGCAAAGCCCATGGCCACAAGGCGCAACAAGAACCATGCGGAAAGACAGATCCAAAAGACTTCCTACCCAAAGTAGTATGGATTAATACACCAACCATCCGCCACAAGCTCCCGACCTCCACTCGCTATCCTTGGAGGAGATAGAGACAGACAATACGATCCCCCTGAAGGATGTGATGGCCGCCATAGCGGATTCCCGCACATCAATGGAACAGAAAATGGACGGAATAAGCATGGATGTGTCCCTCCTCAGGCACGACCTCCAAAAACTAACGGCCGAACAACGCATTTCCAACACAGAGGATGGGATTCACAACATGCAACAACAACTCCAGAGCGTTACATCCAAGCTTAAGGTGCTGGAGGACAGAATTGAAGACGGAGAGGGTAGATCTAGACGCAACAACGTGCGCATACTCGGCATACCCGAGAAAGCAGAAGGCTCTTGTATGGAACTGTTTCTGGAGCAGTGGCTCACCGACCTGTTCGAACCAGACTCTTTCTCCAGGTTCTTCTCCATAGAGAGAGCGCACAGAATGCCCTCGGGCAGGCCGGCACCCGGGGCATCCCCGGGCACGATAATAGCGAAGTTTCTAAACTTCAGGGACCGAGACGCACTACTGCAACATGCATGCGCCAAGGGCACGATAACCTACAATGGCTCCAAAATCGCCTTTTTCCCTGACTATACCAGGGAAGTTCAAAAAGCGAGAGAATCCTTTGACCACCTGAAAAAGCAACTGCAAACGATGGGTGTGAAATATGGTCTGCTTTTTCCCGCACAGCTCAAGATCTACCATAAGGGAACCACAGTCCACTTTAATGACCCCAAAGATGTATGGCGCTGGGCTGAACAACACATAGAAGGAGACTGGTCGACCTCTCATGGAAGGAAGGGCAGGAATCATAGACCACTGCCAGACCAACAGCGAGCGCCCCGATAGCCACCAGCACAAGACCCACCGGAAGACATAGGGGGATGACCCCCGCCTCGACCTCCAACAGAGCCCCGATACTCGGCAGTAAACAGGAACTGAACCATCGATCCACC
This sequence comes from Ambystoma mexicanum, assembly GCF_040938575.1. NCBI lineage: Eukaryota > Metazoa > Chordata > Amphibia > Caudata > Ambystomatidae > Ambystoma > Ambystoma mexicanum. The sequence continues at coordinate 988,091,436 of NC_090925.1, forward strand.
TGCAACACACCTTAACACCCAATTGAAGGTAACACACACTTGCACGATTCGGTCGCGGGGACGCCTCATACCTGCACATTAAGGCCCCTCCCCCCCCCGACAAATACACTCCACGTCAGCATTAGCGGTGGCATCCCCCTAGTTATACTTCTCAAGGGGGAACCACCTGAACCTCAAGTTTAGTTTGTGCTATGTAAGTTGTCCTGTTGACAACTTGTAGTTCTAATGTTCGGGTGACAGATGCTTCTAGTTGGGAGGAGTATAGGGTGGGAAGTTATGGGATTGTTGTGTTTAGTTAGGAAAGGGACCAGTCAAGCATGAAACATACTAAAGTCAAACAAGAGGGGAACAGCACATGAACGCAAAGTAGCCCGGCGCCTAGCGTCGCCATCAGCTACACACATTTTTTCAGCCACAAACAGACATAGCATCACGTAACACCAATACCAACATAGCAAGAACCCTCAAACTCATGCCATGGAACGTCAACGGCCTTGGCAATGCAATCAGATGCCGATTGGTAGGGCAATACCTGAATAGACATGCACCAGTCGTGGCATTTCTGTCCGAGACACACCTCGCGGGCACAGAGTGTTCCCTATTCAAACGCACAAACTATAGACTAGCTCTCCATGCAGGCTTTACAATGGGCTCACAGGGTGTCATGATACTGATACACAAAAACCTCCCCTTCCATCTGAACACAGTAACCCAGGACACCGGAGGCAGATACATATACGCGACAGGCACGCTATGGGAGCACTCCATCACACTGCTAGCTATCTATGCACCACCCACTCTACTAACGCCGCTACTCACCGACATCTCCCCACTGATCACAGAAGACACCTCCAACATCACGATAATAGGAGGAGACTTTAATGAAGTCATGGACACAATCCCGGACCGCTCACACATACGCAATAGAAACCCCAGTGTACCCACCAAACTTGCTACATTCACGAACACCCTGGGCCTGTGTAATGTATGGAGAGATCTCCACCCCAACACTAGGGAATATTCCTTCCACTCTGGGGCCCACACCTCGCTCTTCAGATTGGATTACTTTTTTCTCCCATCAACTGACCTACACAGGGCACAAGAAGCATTTCCGACCACTCCCAGCTGGCACTGAAAATCACAACATCCAGGCCGACCCCCCCCCCTCCTCCTAGCTGGCGCCTTAATAATTACTATCTTGGTAATCCGGACCTGGTGGACAAGCTCCAAGAGACAACTAAAACATATTTCGAGCTAAACACAGAGTCCGCATCAGACCCCGAGACACTATGGGAGGCCTACAAAACAGTATTGGGGGGGAACTTATCTCATGGACGACTGCACAGAGGAAACAATATCTACTCAAGGTACACGAAGCGTAACAACAGGTAAAACAGGCAGAGGAAATGCACATAATCCAAGACACGCCTGGTACGAACCGAGCCTTACTCCTGGCACAGAAGCAGCTCCAAAACACAGCACTGGATAATGCCAGGCACACACACACGGCAATGCGGGCATGGGTATATGAAACTGGCGATAAAGCCGGCAAAATGCTAGCATGGCTGGAACGTAAGGAGCAGGGACACAGCCATGTCCGGCAGCTACAGACAGGGGGCATAAGCCCACTAGTGTCAAATCAGGACATAACACAGGGTTTTGCGGACTATTATGCTGAGCTTTATAAAACACCCACCACCTGCGCAAACACTTCAATCATAGAGGAAATCAATTCCTCCACTTTAAACATAACACAACAAGAATTGCTGGAGAGGGACGTCACGGAGGAAGAGGTGTCGAATGCCATGTCTGCACTCTAGTCTGGCAAATCCCCAGGCCCAAATGGCTTCACGGCCGAGCTGTGGCGGAAGGTGGGAACCAACGTAATTGCCCCATACCTACTGCGAATGTACCAACACGCAAGAGAACGGGGCATCCTATCTCCGGATCTGAGAGAAGCCACAATAATAGTATTACCCAAAGCGGACAAACCCCCTGAAAGCTGCAGTTCATACAGACCCATCTCACTTATAAATAGCGAAACCAAAATATTAGCGAAGATACTTGCAGACCGGCTGCAACAGGTCATCCCCACCCTGGTTCACCCTGACCAATGCGGCTTTATGCCCCAGATATCGACGCGCATGAACCTCTACAGACTGCATTCAGCACTGGAAAAAGCCAACAGCATACAAGGCCCGCTGGCTTTGTTACCAATCGACTTCGAAAAGGCTTTCAATTCGATGATGGGAGGCCATCTGGGACATAATGAGACACATGGGTTTCGGCACAAACTTTATGAGCTGGGTGCAACTACTATACAAAAACCCAATGGCCAGAACTAAGGTCAACAGCTGGCAATCGGACCCTTTCAGTCTGGGCAGAGGCACTAGGCAAGGCTGTCCTCTATCAGCCATGATCTTCGCAATTGCCATTGAACCCCTGGCTATCCTCCTACGAAACACACCACTCTGGGAGGGCTTCCGCTGGTCGGAGACATGGGAAGACAGAGTCTCACTCTATGCGGATGACCTGCTCATCTACTTGAAAGACCCATGCAACTCCTGCCAAAGAGTCACACAAATGCTGAAGAGATACGGAGCCTTCAGTGGCCTACGTGTGAACTGGTCCAAATTCATCCTGTTCCCCATAGATAGCATGGCTGCCACATGTCCTGCGGACTGCCCCAACCAAATCGCAACAGAACATTTTAAATACCTCGGGGTAAAAATCACGAAGCATCTTACAGATTACACAGCATTGAACCTCCACCCAGTCGTGACGAGATTCGCAGAGGATACTCGCCATTGGATCTCCCTGCCACTGAAACTGATGGGCAGAGCTGCTCTGTTCAAAATTATCGCACTTCCCAAGTTCCTGTACATCCTGCACAATGCACCGCTGCACAGGCCACATCAGGAATTCCTCAAAATAGACCGCATCCTTCGGAAATTACTTTGGCGTGGCGGCCACCCGCGGATTGCTCTCTCTACTCTTCAGAGGTCCGTCTGGGAGGGTGGGATTGGGCTGTCCAGACTGCAAATTTACTACTGGGCCAGCAAATTGGCAGTGGTGAATGACATGCTCCATGGGGACAAGAACCTTCCACACATCAGAAGGAACAACACTAACAGTATAACAACACCCCTGGAACTTCTGTATTGCGGTCTGGGCTGCGCATCAGCTCCCAACATGGAAGCGCATATCACACGAATCTGGACAGAAGCACACTGTCACGTAGGATGGGGCTCGAAACTGACACTAGCCCAACCTCTGTGGAACAACAGTCTTCTCCCCGAAATACAGAAGTTGCCTAAATGGCCCGCCTGGACCCAGCGTCGTATCACCAAAGTTGGGGACGTAATGAGAGGAGAAACTGGCCCTGTTTGAAACACTGCATTCTGAATTCGCCCTCCCTACATCAGAGGAATACCACTATACTCAACTGAAACAGGCACTGCACGCACACATCGACAGATCATCAGCGACGCGCCAGAATGCACCCCGCTAGAGCGCAACATAGTCCAGGACCAAATAAAACAAAAAGTCACCTCAACTTTGTACAACGTGATCACATCCTTTGCCACGCCTGAACTGGTCAGCCTGAAAACCAGATGGGAGAGGGACGTGGGACCACTACAACCAGAGGAATGGAAAGAAGCTCTGATGTACCCCCGGGAAGTGACCATTTTGTCAAGACTCCGATTGGTCCAACTTAAGATCCTACACGCGCCTACTATCCAAGAGTGGCACTCTTCCGCTGGGGCAGGGCCTCGGACTCGCGATGCCTACGCTGCAACCGTGAGGAAGGAACTTTCTTCCATATCATATGGGAATGCGACAATATACAGCACCTATGGCAGAAATGCTGTGACAAACTATCCAGAGTCGTGGGCAAGCCAATACAAAGGGGACCAAAACAGCTCCTGTTAGGGATTTCCGACGAATGTGATTTGACCCGCTATGAGAAACTACTCTGGTCAACCGCTACAGCGATACTCAGGAGGAACATTGCACAGCTATGGGATCGGAGAGAACACCCAGCTATGACCAATGGGTCACAGACGTGGACATTTGTGTAATAATGGAACGCAGGATGTACGCGACAAGGGGATGCCCGCAAAAAGCTAGCAAGATATGGCAGAGATGGGAAGATGATAGCTAAGTTCCCGACGTGAGGACACAAGCAACAGGCACTAAATGGACGAGGCGACGCCGGGCCAGCGAACCCAATACGCACAAACTGTTTCATGAGGTCCTGCATCGAAGACTTGATGGTGCCTGTGTTGTTTTACCCTCTATGTTTCTGTTCCCTCCCCTGCAATGCACAGTGTTAGTTGTAATGTCTATTCATGTTTCAAAATCAAATACATTTTTTGATTAAAAAAAAAGAAATGAGGTGACCCATTGGGTGGCCTGGACTGAGAAGTGAGCCGTATCCCTTAACCTGGTGGTCAAGATGGAATGATCCACCAGGTCAAAGGCTGCCGAGAGGTCTAGAATCATGAGTAGGGATGATTGTAAATCATCCGAAGCCTGAAGCAGCTCGGGTTTTAGAGCTAAAAGGGCGGTTTCTGTCCCGTGATTTTGGCGAAAACCAGATTGGTATTTATGAAGAATGTGAGCATTATTCAGAATTTTCAACAGAAAAGGAGTATTAGAAATGGGTCTATAGTTGGTATTAGTCAACGGGCAGCGTTTTTGGCTTTTTTAATAATGGAGTAATCCAGGCGTTTTTAAGATCATTAGGAACATGGTTCTGGGCGAAAGAGGTGTTAACAAATTTGGTGAGGGCTGTGATAAGTAGGAATGAACATTCCTTTATGATCAAGGTGGAAAAGAGATCCACCTTGCAACTGGTTGTTTTGAGCTTTGCAATGATTTTGGAAAGTTCTGTTTCCGAAACTGGGGAAAAGTTGAAGGCCTGAGACTTCTCATCCTTTTTTGGAGAGGTATAGGAATTCACTTCAAGTTCTTTATTACTGAAGGATAATTTTTTCTCTTCAATGTTCTCTTTAATCTTTTCCAGTTCATCAAACATGGCTAACGGAATATTTGAACCCCAGGTCTCATTTTTTAGAATGGGATCTTGATTAGGGCCCTTTTGCAGCTCCTTCTTTTAATATTTTAAATAACTTTTTACTGTCCGACGTGGCATTCATGATTCTGTTGTTCAGTGATTCCTTTTTCGCTACGAGAATCGCTTTTTTATATATGGGTGCCGCTTTTTTATAGGCATCCAGGCTGGCTGCTTCACGACACTGCTGCCAAGCATAGAATGATTACATTTTTGTAGCCTTAAGTTCCATAAGGTTATCATTGAACCAGGTGTTAATTCTATATTTCATCTGGCGTTTTTCCTTTATTGGAGCTAGGGTCTCTGTGGTAGCTCTCAAGGACTTAACAAGCGTGTCCGTGATGTTCTCTAGATTTCCCATGTTAAGGATTTCTACATTCAGGGTTGTGCCCAAATCCTAAGATTCTTTAGGGTCAGATTCTTCTGACTGGTATGAGTACCTTAGTCTCAGTCATTTTCTTCATGAAGAGATTGATGCAGGTCTGAAAGTAGATACAGAAGTGAGCCGAACAGTGTCATGGAGTAACTTCAATATCTGATATATTAAGATTATGGGTGGTGACCCAGTCTAGGGTATATCCCTTTGTATGTGTAGGCACTCTGATGAATTGTGAAAAGCCCAGTGAGTCAAGAGCAATCTCCATGACCCCTGCACTGGCGTCCAGTTCACTACCCAACCAAAGTTTAAAGTCTCCTAAGAGAATCAGTTTGGTGTTAGGATTGAGAATAGATGGGAGATAGTTACACAACTGTGTAAGGAAGTTGGGAGCTGAGGTTGGAGCACTATATAATAAGATGTTCAGAGTGGTTTCTGCGCCAATACCTACTTTTACTAGGGAGAGTTCAGTCCCTGGGATGTCGTCAACTTTATTTTCCCAAATGTTTAAATCAGATTTAAGGATCAGGGCAACTCCTCCCCCTTACTGTCAGCTCTATCCTGTCTTATCATGCAGTATCCTTCTGGTATGACCAGTGTCAGAGATGGACCTGCTGCCTCTTGACTCCATGTCTCAGTAAGGGCGCAGATGTCCAAGTTGCGCTCTTCTATGTTTGTGGCTACCTCAATGGCATGTTTGAGGAGTGATCTTGTATTTAACAGCATACATTTCAGGGTGCAGGGAGGGGGTGTCACTGAAGTATTTGTGTCATGCATAAAACAAATTTCATTGAGCAATTTTTCCAGTGGTCTCTTGTATGTAATGTGATGTCCGAAGTTTCTTTTGGGTTTTGACGTCGGGATAATTGGCCGCTATAACGGGGCTGACATATAATAGCCCACCAGTACACCCTTTGCGAGCTCCCCCTTCACGTGTGCCTTAATGGCAACCTCACAGGGGGCGAAGGTTGAGGCCCAATGTATTTCAAGGTAAGTAAGTAGCCTAGTATACTTTTAAGAAGGGCAGCCAGCAATTCATAGGTACGTATTAACTACAATACTGTTTTAGAAATGCACTAGGCAGATCAGGGAAAGCAACACCCAATAATACACTTTAAGAATGATCAATTATTCAAGGTAGGTAACCCTATTGGTAAGCTTTTACACTCATTCAGTTAAGAATAATAAAACAGTACCAACATAAGTACTTTTAAGAAGAGTGGAACACTATTCTATATACTTTTTAAAGAAGCAACCAGCAACTTAAGGTAAGTAATAACTTCTGTGACACGTTGTAACATATTCTATTTCAGAGTTACAGTTACAATACTAACTCATTTACAAGTAAGGACCTTTACACTTGTAATAGTTTTTAAGACAGAGGTCTTTGTAGTCCTTGCCTAGTCTATAGCAGGAGTTTTCTCAGAGGAAGAAGAGGGACCTTAGTTGTCTAGGAGTCAGCTGTAGACAGGTCAGGATAAGGTTCTGATGCAGAAAAGTCTGAGTTCCACTGGATATCTTCTTCAACAAGTAAGTATTAGCTTTAGAGTTAGTTAAAAGTGTTCAGGGACTTCACAAAGAGTTCCCTATATGCGTTCCAGCATTAGGTCTGGCCGAATGGTATGGGAAAACTCCCACCCACACGAATCATCCACTCAGCTTCACAGGATTCACGTAAGGCTTAAGGTAAGTATTACCCAAGTCAACACAGTACCTTAGGAGAAGAGCTTTTAGGTGGATGCCCTCAGCATGCAGCAGCACCAAACCCTGTCCTTGAATTCTTGGTCTGGAGACTGAAGAAACGGACACTGAATGGGAACTTGCAGCAGCAGTCGCCAGGAGAGGCTTCCAGCAATGGGTTCTTCCCGGTTTCTTGCATCTCTGTGGATTTAGCACCTTTTTACAGCAACCAGAAGAAGGATGTATAATGCTGGTCACATTCTCTTCACTCTCTCTGTCCTTTACTCTGGTGAGGGGTCTACAGGGATTTGAATCGTGTCTCTGGAGGTCCAGCAGGAGTCCACCAAAGTTTCAGCAGGATTCAGACTTCTGGAAAACCATGCACTGCACTCAGGCTCGAGGTCCCCTGGTGTTGGCGTTTTGCAGTCCAGGAAGGTCACCGCACATCAAGGGATGGCTCGTTTTGCATGTCTTCCCGAGACTAGTGGATCTCACCAGCCTATGGGTAGGAGTTGTATTCGGGACCCCCAGCTAGATTGGAAGGAAGGGTTACATCAGACTCTGGTTACACAGCAGCACCACTACAGACGTATTTTCTTCATCTCCCTCTTCGAATTCAGCTCCACTGGTTGACTTGTCAGCAGCTTCCAGAATCAAAGTCTTTATCAGGAACTACAGCACAACTTCTGCAAACTTTCCCTGCAGTTTACATAAAGGGGTGGTCTGGCTCTCCAATCAGGACATTAAGATCCTACACGCGCCTACTATCCAAGAGTGGCACTCTTCCGCTGGGGCAGGGCCTCGGACTCGCGATGCCTACGCTGCAACCGTGAGGAAGGAACTTTCTTCCATATCATATGGGAATGCGACAATATACAGCACCTATGGCAGAAATGCTGTGACAAACTATCCAGAGTCGTGGGCAAGCCAATACAAAGGGGACCAAAACAGCTCCTGTTAGGGATTTCCGACGAATGTGATTTGACCCGCTATGAGAAACTACTCTGGTCAACCGCTACAGCGATACTCAGGAGGAACATTGCACAGCTATGGGATCGGAGAGAACACCCAGCTATGACCAATGGGTCACAGACGTGGACATTTGTGTAATAATGGAACGCAGGATGTACGCGACAAGGGGATGCCCGCAAAAAGCTAGCAAGATATGGCAGAGATGGGAAGATGATAGCTAAGTTCCCGACGTGAGGACACAAGCAACAGGCACTAAATGGACGAGGCGACGCCGGGCCAGCGAACCCAATACGCACAAACTGTTTCATGAGGTCCTGCATCGAAGACTTGATGGTGCCTGTGTTGTTTTACCCTCTATGTTTCTGTTCCCTCCCCTGCAATGCACAGTGTTAGTTGTAATGTCTATTCATGTTTCAAAATCAAATACATTTTTTGATTAAAAAAAAAGAAATGAGGTGACCCATTGGGTGGCCTGGACTGAGAAGTGAGCCGTATCCCTTAACCTGGTGGTCAAGATGGAATGATCCACCAGGTCAAAGGCTGCCGAGAGGTCTAGAATCATGAGTAGGGATGATTGTAAATCATCCGAAGCCTGAAGCAGCTCGGGTTTTAGAGCTAAAAGGGCGGTTTCTGTCCCGTGATTTTGGCGAAAACCAGATTGGTATTTATGAAGAATGTGAGCATTATTCAGAATTTTCAACAGAAAAGGAGTATTAGAAATGGGTCTATAGTTGGTATTAGTCAACGGGCAGCGTTTTTGGCTTTTTTAATAATGGAGTAATCCAGGCGTTTTTAAGATCATTAGGAACATGGTTCTGGGCGAAAGAGGTGTTAACAAATTTGGTGAGGGCTGTGATAAGTAGGAATGAACATTCCTTTATGATCAAGGTGGAAAAGAGATCCACCTTGCAACTGGTTGTTTTGAGCTTTGCAATGATTTTGGAAAGTTCTGTTTCCGAAACTGGGGAAAAGTTGAAGGCCTGAGACTTCTCATCCTTTTTTGGAGAGGTATAGGAATTCACTTCAAGTTCTTTATTACTGAAGGATAATTTTTTCTCTTCAATGTTCTCTTTAATCTTTTCCAGTTCATCAAACATGGCTAACGGAATATTTGAACCCCAGGTCTCATTTTTTAGAATGGGATCTTGATTAGGGCCCTTTTGCAGCTCCTTCTTTTAATATTTTAAATAACTTTTTACTGTCCGACGTGGCATTCATGATTCTGTTGTTCAGTGATTCCTTTTTCGCTACGAGAATCGCTTTTTTATATATGGGTGCCGCTTTTTTATAGGCATCCAGGCTGGCTGCTTCACGACACTGCTGCCAAGCATAGAATGATTACATTTTTGTAGCCTTAAGTTCCATAAGGTTATCATTGAACCAGGTGTTAATTCTATATTTCATCTGGCGTTTTTCCTTTATTGGAGCTAGGGTCTCTGTGGTAGCTCTCAAGGACTTAACAAGCGTGTCCGTGATGTTCTCTAGATTTCCCATGTTAAGGATTTCTACATTCAGGGTTGTGCCCAAATCCTAAGATTCTTTAGGGTCAGATTCTTCTGACTGGTATGAGTACCTTAGTCTCAGTCATTTTCTTCGTGAAGAGATTGATGCAGGTCTGAAAGTAGATACAGAAGTGAGCCGAACAGTGTCATGGAGTAACTTCAATATCTGATATATTAAGATTATGGGTGGTGACCCAGTCTAGGGTATATCCCTTTGTATGTGTAGGCACTCTGATGAATTGTGAAAAGCCCAGTGAGTCAAGAGCAATCTCCATGACCCCTGCACTGGCGTCCAGTTCACTACCCAACCAAAGTTTAAAGTCTCCTAAGAGAATCAGTTTGGTGTTAGGATTGAGAATAGATGGGAGATAGTTACACAACTGTGTAAGGAAGTTGGGAGCTGAGGTTGGAGCACTATATAATAAGATGTTCAGAGTGGTTTCTGCGCCAATACCTACTTTTACTAGGGAGAGTTCAGTCCCTGGGATGTCGTCAACTTTATTTTCCCAAATGTTTAAATCAGATTTAAGGATCAGGGCAACTCCTCCCCCTTACTGTCAGCTCTATCCTGTCTTATCATGCAGTATCCTTCTGGTATGACCAGTGTCAGAGATGGACCTGCTGCCTCTTGACTCCATGTCTCAGTAAGGGCGCAGATGTCCAAGTTGCGCTCTTCTATGTTTGTGGCTACCTCAATGGCATGTTTGAGGAGTGATCTTGTATTTAACAGCATACATTTCAGGGTGCAGGGAGGGGGTGTCACTGAAGTATTTGTGTCATGCATAAAACAAATTTCATTGAGCAATTTTTCCAGTGGTCTCTTGTATGTAATGTGATGTCCGAAGTTTCTTTTGGGTTTTGACGTCGGGATAATTGGCCGCTATAACGGGGCTGACATATAATAGCCCACCAGTACACCCTTTGCGAGCTCCCCCTTCACGTGTGCCTTAATGGCAACCTCACAGGGGGCGAAGGTTGAGGCCCAATGTATTTCAAGGTAAGTAAGTAGCCTAGTATACTTTTAAGAAGGGCAGCCAGCAATTCATAGGTACGTATTAACTACAATACTGTTTTAGAAATGCACTAGGCAGATCAGGGAAAGCAACACCCAATAATACACTTTAAGAATGATCAATTATTCAAGGTAGGTAACCCTATTGGTAAGCTTTTACACTCATTCAGTTAAGAATAATAAAACAGTACCAACATAAGTACTTTTAAGAAGAGTGGAACACTATTCTATATACTTTTTAAAGAAGCAACCAGCAACTTAAGGTAAGTAATAACTTCTGTGACACGTTGTAACATATTCTATTTCAGAGTTACAGTTACAATACTAACTCATTTACAAGTAAGGACCTTTACACTTGTAATAGTTTTTAAGACAGAGGTCTTTGTAGTCCTTGCCTAGTCTATAGCAGGAGTTTTCTCAGAGGAAGAAGAGGGACCTTAGTTGTCTAGGAGTCAGCTGTAGACAGGTCAGGATAAGGTTCTGATGCAGAAAAGTCTGAGTTCCACTGGATATCTTCTTCAACAAGTAAGTATTAGCTTTAGAGTTAGTTAAAAGTGTTCAGGGACTTCACAAAGAGTTCCCTATATGCGTTCCAGCATTAGGTCTGGCCGAATGGTATGGGAAAACTCCCACCCACACGAATCATCCACTCAGCTTCACAGGATTCACGTAAGGCTTAAGGTAAGTATTACCCAAGTCAACACAGTACCTTAGGAGAAGAGCTTTTAGGTGGATGCCCTCAGCATGCAGCAGCACCAAACCCTGTCCTTGAATTCTTGGTCTGGAGACTGAAGAAACGGACACTGAATGGGAACTTGCAGCAGCAGTCGCCAGGAGAGGCTTCCAGCAATGGGTTCTTCCCGGTTTCTTGCATCTCTGTGGATTTAGCACCTTTTTACAGCAACCAGAAGAAGGATGTATAATGCTGGTCACATTCTCTTCACTCTCTCTGTCCTTTACTCTGGTGAGGGGTCTACAGGGATTTGAATCGTGTCTCTGGAGGTCCAGCAGGAGTCCACCAAAGTTTCAGCAGGATTCAGACTTCTGGAAAACCATGCACTGCACTCAGGCTCGAGGTCCCCTGGTGTTGGCGTTTTGCAGTCCAGGAAGGTCACCGCACATCAAGGGATGGCTCGTTTTGCATGTCTTCCCGAGACTAGTGGATCTCACCAGCCTATGGGTAGGAGTTGTATTCGGGACCCCCAGCTAGATTGGAAGGAAGGGTTACATCAGACTCTGGTTACACAGCAGCACCACTACAGACGTATTTTCTTCATCTCCCTCTTCGAATTCAGCTCCACTGGTTGACTTGTCAGCAGCTTCCAGAATCAAAGTCTTTATCAGGAACTACAGCACAACTTCTGCAAACTTTCCCTGCAGTTTACATAAAGGGGTGGTCTGGCTCTCCAATCAGGACAGCAAGCCCCCCAGTGGGAACTGGTTCCTTTCAGGCAAAGAGAAAGACAAAGGGCTGCAGAGTTTTGGACTCCTCCCTGCCTTCTCAGACACTCTGGAGCCTCTGCAGGGAATACAAAGGATTCCTGGCGAAGAAAAAACTTCAACCAGGGTCTTTCCCGCCTGGCCCGGCAGAACAAGACTCAAGTAACAACAAGCAAACAAATGGCGAAAAAAGAAGGAGCCCACCATTCTATCAGAATGGTGGCCCTTCTGTGCCTTACCACAGCTGATTTGACAGCCTGCGAGTAATTATGACTAAATGTCAAAAGTATTTTCACTGCCACCAGCCATTCAAGTACACTTGCAATTGTAACAAAAAGGTTACCATATAAGTAAGCAAGAGGATACACTGTATTTCCTCAGTCACTCCACATACGGAAGGGTGTGCTGGCTCACTATATGAAATGTAAAGGGGATGGAAATCACACTTTACCACTTGGGGCCAATAGTTCACCCAAGTACATTAAAGAGAAATGAAAGGAAGCCACTGCATTTAAAATGCTGTGTGCTACCAGAGTACTTTACATTCAGTTCAAATTTATAGGAAACTATAACTCCAATCACACAGTATGGAGAGATATAAAAAGGTCACCCATAAAAAGAGTAAAAGACTAGGTGAGAGGGGAAAAAGATTCCCAGTCACCTAAGAATAAGGGAAAAATAATCACCAAGTCCAGCAAAAAAGTACTGGGGTTGAAACAGGTCAGGAAGATCTATCACAAATGAAAATCTTACCTAACATGACCACACTGCCCCTTAAGGTGAGCAGCACAGAGAACAGTTGGGCAGGCTGTCCAATGGAACCACAGGTGGTGTCACTGTACAGGTCAAGAAAGTCAGGAAAATGTAAGGCCTGGTTACCCAGCACAGAGCTCCTTGAGGACATTTTGAACAGGGCACAATTCACAGGCTGTGTCTGGCCCCAAATGAACAGGGGGCTTGACTTGAAAGGGCTGACATGTTAACATGAAAGGGATAAGGCTGCACTGGCTCACAACCCCCAAAAAAGGAGTTAATCTTTGTGAATACAGTGACCTTCACATTTCTGAAGCTCTGGCCACAAGAAGGAGAACCATCTCTCCCTACTTAAAGATGCACAAATTAAAGTGAACCGGGCCCACTCTTTTTTTAAAAGTTCTAATAAAGTGCACCAATTAGCTGTCAGCCTGAATTAGTCCGCACATCTAATCCCAGACAGTAAAATACTGTTTTAGTCAAACAATACAGGTACAATGATATTCACCAGGAAGCTGTGAAGTCGCACCTAGAGCGTTCCAAGTGCTAGATGGAATTACCAATAAACTATTCCAGACCCAAATAACCAGACAGACTCAAAGAATACGCCAAAATACTACTTTATTATCAGCTCAAATAAAGTAGGGAAACCGGCTGAACAAACAGATTGCAGCTCACGCGCTCATCTACATTTCGTTTACACAAAGGATATTTACCTTGATGTACATCAGCTATGACATCATCCTACGAGGCAAACAGTAAAAACCTATCGAAAGGAGGGATTGGTTAAGAGAACATATACAATTATACTTTATTTAGGTGTTAATAACATAATTTCAACTAGCTTCAATTAGCTACCCTAAATGCTTGTTCTGCTGTTAAACACTCCTCGGACATCTGTCTCCTTCTTGAAGACATCGACCTCGACATCCTCGCCCACACCGAGACGTGGTTTAACGCCAGCTCTGTCACTGCTCTTGACACTCGCCTTCCCGAGGGCTATAAGCTCCTCTCCAACCCCAGGCCCAACTTGTCCAGAGGTGGAGTGGCCCTGATTTTCTTTGAGTGGCTCCCCACTTCTATCATATCTACTCAATCCTACTCCTCTTTCGAATACCTGGTCTGTAGGCTTGGTGTCTCTCCCACGCTCTCATTTACCCTCACTACCATCTACAGTCGTCCTGGCCATATCTCTCTTTTCCTCTGCGAATGGGCTGGTCTCGCCTCCTCTCTCTTGACTTCAACCTCTAAACTCCTCCTCCTTGGAGATTTCAATATGCACGTTGACTCTCCTGAATCTGCCACTTCATCGTTCCATGACCTCTGCGACTCCCTCCCCCTTCTTCCTTCCGGTCCGAGCCACTCAGCTGGACACACTCTGGATGCCTTCATCTCTGAAGACATCCCTATATCTAACCTGCTCACCACTCCCCTTTCCTGGACTGACCACTCTCCCCCATCCCCCTGCCTTGGGCTTCTCGGCCCTCTGTCCGAGCCGGCAACATCATTCGACCGATGAAGCAAGTGCCAGTCGCTGCTTCACTTCTTTCATCCCCCTCCCACCCCTGCTTCTGACTCTTCCACTGATGCTGTCCTTGCTAACCTCCACCTTTCCATCTCCAATACCCTTGACATCCTTGCCCCTGTCATGAGGATCCACCTGAAGCCTGCCTCCAAGTGCAATGGCTTGTATGACTCTGATCTATCTTCGCTGAAACATAAGTGCAGAGTTGCCGAACAGAAGTGGCAGACCTCGGGCACATCCGCTGACAAACTGCCTTGTCGCCTGCTCCACAGGAAATATTGTTTCTCAGTCCGCTCCAAGAAGAGGGCCCACATTCAAGCCTGTATCTCTGGAGCCACTAACAATATGACTAAACTTCTGCAAAGAACTCGCCAATCCAAATGCAGTCTCTACATCCCTTCCCAGTCTCTCTGCACTGCCCTCTTCTCCCATTTCTCATCTAGAGCTCAGGATATCCTGTCCTCACTCTCCAGCACCCCCACCCCACCTCTTTCTCTCACAATGCACCTGATGAGGTCTCTAAAGTTGTCTGCTCTATGAAGGTCACATCGAAACAGGTGCTCCCCTGTTCTTCCAGAACTCTTAAAGACATCTCCTCTCTCGCTCTGGCTCTAGCCGATCTCTGTAACCACTCCTTCGCCACTGGCTCTTTCCCCTCATCCCTCAAGCACTTCCTTGTGCACCCTCTCATAAAAAAGCTGTCTGGTGGTCCTTCCTGCACGGCTAACTACTGACCCATCTCTACCACCCCCTTCCCGGGCAAACTTTTGGAAAGATTGGTCTTCCCCCAACTGATCCGTCACACTGACCTCGCTGGTTGCCTCCATGACCATCAATCTGGATTCCGGGCATCCATACGCACGATTCCGGGCATCCATACGCACGGAAAATGCTCTCCTGAACACCCGTGAAGATCTGCTCGCTAATCTTGACTCCAACTCTCCTGCTGCTCTCATTCTCCTTGATTTCTCCTCTGCCTTTGACACAGTGAACCATGCTATCCTCACAAGACAGCTCCCTGACACCCTCTGCATCACAGACCAGGCACTAGATTGGCTGACGTACTTCCTAACTAACCACCCTTACCAGGTACAAATTGGCCCTTTCTCCTCCAGCGCTTCAATCTTTACATGTGGCACTCTTCATGGCTCTATCCTCTCCCTGTGCCTCTTAAATATCTACTCCTCTCCTAATTTGCAGTGCTATGCCGATGACACACAGCTTTCCTTCAAACTTCTCTCTACAACCTCCTCCTCCTTCATTCCCGATTGTCTGACTGCTATTCAGGCATTGTGTGCTGGTAATGATCTCGGTCTTAATGCCAGTAAGACTGAGATCCTTCTGATAGGGACAACTGCGCCGTGTTTCCCTTCTGCCCTCTGGCCGCCTTCCTTGGGCCCTCACCTTCCAGCGAGGCCAAACATCTGAGTCATCTTCGACTCCTCTCTCTCCTTTACCCCTCACATCTTGGACCTTGCCAAGAAGGCCCAATTTCAGTGTCCTCTCCTTAGAGGCATTCTTCCTTTCTTTACCTTTCCCCAGAAGCTCAATGTCTCCAGAGCTCTGATCCTCTCCAGACTGGACTTCTGCAACAGCCCCTTTCTCAATCTGCCTCGTTCCTCCCTCCGCCGCTTCAACTAATCCAGAATAAGAAAGAGAATATGCAAAAGCATAAAAGAAGATCCAGGACATTGCGCCTTATTTAAGGTGATTGTAAATGTATTTTATTATCTTTTCTCAAAGAAGTTGCCCTTATAATATTACACGTGTTTCGACCACTGACGGCCTTTTTCAAATTAGGGCTAATATGTTGAACCACACATGGGAACAAGTGAATCCGACGCAAGTGACTACTTCCCTTGTCAAATAACAATGGGATTCAACCCAATACATTTTTCGTGAATAAGAAGTCAGTGAGCCCCAGTGTGGTTCAACATATTAGCCCTAATTTGAAAAAGGCCGTCTGTGGCCGAAACACGTGTGATATTATAAGGGCAACTTTTTTTTGAAAAGATAATAAAATACATTTACAATCACCTTAAATAAGGCGCAAGGTCCTGGATCTTCTATTATGCTTTTGCATATTCTCTTTACTATTTTTGACGGGTTTCTTTGTGGCTTACCGTCGGTCCAGTGATTTGTGACAGATCATTGAATGTCAGTAATAGAGGGGTTATTGATCCCTGTTTACACTTTGGATCTTTTTGCACTTAATTAAGGTCGAAGGAGTCGCCCAACAGACCAGCTGTAACCGTAAGCCCAGTTTTTTTTGTCTTAATCCAGAATAGGGCTGCAAGACTTATCCTTGGCCTCAAGCCCAGGGACGGCATCTCACCAGCACTAAAATCTCTCCACTGGCTCCCAGTGGCCCGCAGGGATCAAATTCAAGACCCTCTGCATAATCCACAAGGCTTTCTGGGACCTAGGACCACACTATTTCCAACTATCTCTCCACAAATGGCTCCCTGCTCTAGCCATCTGCTCTTCTAGCTCAAACAGTGGGGGGCAGCTCTCTCTCTTCCAATTGCGCATCTCTTTGGAATCGCCTCCCTGCCCCTCTCAAACTTGAGCCGGACCTCATTAAGTTCTGGAAACTTCTCAAAACTCTTATTTTCTCTACTTCCTTCCCACTTACCTTCCCCTTCTAATCCCCCCACAGCCACAGAGACTGGCGGCCTGGTCCTTCATGAGTCCCACAGGTTACCAAGCTCTCTGACCAGCCGACACAAGAACACCCTTTCCCCCACCAGCACTTCCCTTTGGGCCCCCTGCCGGGGACTGAGGTGCCCCCCATGAGACACCTCCGCCCTTGCACTTAGCCAGTGGTCTACTACCCTTGCACTCCTTGGCACATACCCCCAGGGCTCACACCAGCACATGCACACACGTCCCCCCCTTGCCCTGCCCCTCCCATCACTGCACTTGCATGTCCAAATGTCACAAGGCCTAGTAGGACCACGATTGTTTGATTATTCACTACTTTTGACTATTGTTTAATTACTCCCTTTGTTCCCTTCCCTCCTTTGCCTCGTGGCGCCTGGAAACACCACTGGGTTGTATAGGTGCCTAACAAAGGCTCAATAAAAAAATCTAATAATTGGCTACTCCCTATCAGGTAGGCACGCCTTGAACTACCTCTTACTACGTATAATACAGATTAATAGCAGAAATAGCAGCAATGGATTGGCTTCTGCAACAATGTATGGTACACTGCTACCCTCATGACTGGTTGGCATTCTCTCCCAACCTTGGACATTCGGCTCGTCAGCAGCACGTAAGCAAAGCGAAACCCAGGTGCGGATAACAACGTCAGACCACTGCCAACTTGATCAATTAGCCTACCATCTCTCATCAGTTAGGCCCTAAGCCAAGGCTTCTTCTCTGTAGTTGACCTTGCTGACTGTTCTCTTTCTTGGCACTTTTAACAAAGTGTAGGTACATCACTATCTTAAGTTGGAGCTTAATGAATAGGCCTTGTTTTCTAGTCTTGCACCACGATTCTGTCAGTTTCGATCTTTTATTTAGTGCTATTTAATTCAATTAAGCTGAGTGCTATTACTCCTCTTGGCCTCTGGAGACTTGGATTCTCTGTCTTGTTGGCACTTGCACATGTTTTCTCCTTTACTTAATCTAAGAGAAATATGTCATGTGTATCTAGCTGAACCTCTTTAACTCCCCTTGTGCCTTGCAGTTACCTCTTGATGTGGCATCCTTGATCCCATGCCAGATATTCTTTGTTGCTAGCACAAAGCTGTTTTTCAGCATCCGTCAGCTCTGCAGCCTTGGTCTCCCTCCTTTACGCTTCTTAGCTTACTATTATACGAAACCGAAGTCCATCTTTCCATCGCGGCCACTTTACTCACATTATATTTTCTCCTGCAGCAAGCTTCTATATACGTCTCATCTACCTTGCGTTTATGCATATATACATTTGCTGATTCTCTTCTTACTTATCTTCTTGGTGTATATGATTTCTTCATATTTGCAACATGTTTCTCTTGTTACTTCAATTACATCTTGATTCTTTAAGTATGCGTCTATCGTTTCAATACATCCTTGAGTCTTTTCTTCATGACGTCACTTTACTCTCGTCTGATTTCACTTATAGCTCTTCTATGTTCAGTGGTGAGAGAGCGAATACAATTGCAGAAGTCAGTACTAACACATAATGTTGCAAGCCTGGATACACAATGAAGATGGGAACAGCATGATTAAGGGTCATATTGGGATGATACCTGGTATCACACACAGTGCTTTCTTGTTCTTCCAATATGACAGAGGTGAGGGGGCGGGCACTAAAGATGACATATACATCTGGCTCTCTACATTCCCCCCTCTGGTCGAGTCCTCAACCACCTTCTCAATCTTCTTCACACTTTGGTTTCATCGGAATCCATATCTTTGCCATATCTATGCATATAAGCTCTGGATCCACAGACCCAGTAATAGTCCATCAGCAAGGCAGTTCTGCCATTCATTCCTCGTACATCAATTATTTGCTTCCATCCTTTGTTTTCTCCAACTTTGGTCAGGTCTTTGTTTCTGAAACATAATGTGGTATTCTTCATAGGCAACATTCTCAACCCATGTTAGTAATTTCGAATACTTGGCCCATGTTTGCAGGCATTCGTCATTCACTTCTAGCACTATCTGTACAGGTGGTGTCATCAATAAGTGTGCACTGCATGCTAGAATTCCGTCTTCCCACCCTGTACTGGTTGCTACTTGTCCATATATTAATAGCAGAGGTCTTTCCCAGCATTCTAGTAATCCTGGCATCTACCATCTGTCTGCACAACCCAGTCTCTCTTGTTCAACAATCCTTATCTGGTCTCCGGTCATACCAATGAATGAGTAAATAAGCATTCTAGTTTTCGAATCGGGGTCCTTTTCCATTTTCTGTGTTTTTATGCATTCATCTTCACATGAGAATGTCTTTCTCGACCTTCATCGCAGGGTGGCCATCTTCCATCAAATTGTCCTCTCGTTGTTCAAGCTGATAGATGGCTGAAACACCTTGCATCATGTACAGATGAATCTCTTGCAATAAATGTTCTGCCTGTGCTTGTGGCATAAGGGATGAGAGAACACACGTAACAGTTTTCATCTGATGTTCTCCTCCCTACCTCCTTCATGTGCCGATACCACATGTTATTCTTTAAATGGGATGAATTATCAAAGTATGTATTTATATTCTCATGATCTTCCCCAGCATCCCTCTTGAGTCGGACAATTAGCCTTGAAATATCAGGGAAAATATCACTTGTGCTTTTGTTAGGGACAAAAATAGATGTCTCATTGCCCAACACTTTATCTACATTTTTAATATTTATATGACGAAATGCCATAATAATAAGGAAGAAAAGACAAATCATTGTACAGAATGAAGTTACCAAAAGTATTCCAAAGAGACAAATCGATCTTCTTGCTGGCCATATGTCTTATCACTTGAAGTATTCCCATTTTTTAATTCACATGTCATTTCTATTACTTTTAAAAAAACACACTTTTTATAATAGGAATTGTAAAATGATTGCAATGATGGTCCTGAAAATAATAAAAATGATTTTATGATTTCAAAAGAATGTAACAGCATCAACGTGTCGTCTCACTAGAGCTGGGTAAGAACGAAGGAGGTAGGTAAAAACGGCATACTGAAATGTGTGCAACTTTATTGTTATAGATTACAAAGTGCCATCTGCTCTTCTTCTTTGCATTCGATTCACCAACACGTCGTCTCTTACGCCTATCTAGAATAATTCTGTAACTGCTGCAAAAGTTCTTCATTCTGTCCCTTTAGACTTGGTAATTTATTTAAACGTTCAAAGTGTCTTTATTTCAGTAAGTCGTTATTTTGGCTTTTGGTAGACGATCTCGTCTGCATGCGCAGAACTTCTTCTCTTGCTTTGCTGTTAACCGGTGCCAGAGGGGTAGGGGTCTCTCCTTCGTAGAGTTTTACGTCATTCAGGTGCAGCCAGGCCCTTCTTCGTTTGAGTTTCACTGTAGTGGGAGCGACACCCTCCACTAGGTACGGTCCTCCAAGTGGGGTTTGTTCTAAGTGCGCAAAAAACATTTTACAGGAACTTGATCCCCTGGATGTAAACTAGGCTGTTTTAATAAGTCACTAGGATCAACTATCTGGCTTTCTTCATCAATCTTCTTCGACCCTTCCCTCCGATTTTTGATCTGCTGAAAGATAAAAGAAATACTAGCGGTCATATTTGTGAAATAATCATGCATCTCATCACCTAATGTTTTTGCTACACTGTGGGCATCAGTTTCTATTTGAGTGGCAGGAGCACGAGGTATTCTCATGCGGCGTATAGTCACCAACTCATGAGGAGTTAAGTGGTGATCTGAGCCAGGCTGAATTCTAATTGCAAACAATGTAAGGGATAGGCAATGAAGCCATTCCTTCTTCAAATTTATCTTGATCTTACCTATCCTTTCTTTAAGGAGTCCATTTAATCTTTTACAGATACCATTCACCTGTCCTGTGTTGTGATAGGCAGATGAAAACTTGCACCATGTGCTTTATACCTAATAAAAGAGTTCCCTGTTCAAATAGCTCATTTACAAAATGGGGCCCATTATCAGAACGCAGGACTTCAAACACACCCGATCTTAAAAGAAACTTGGTAGTGCATGTTGCGTCGGGGTGCGTACATAGACCTGCCTCAATCCATCTGGAAAAGGGACATACTACCTCTAGCATATATCCATAACCGTTGCATGTTTGTAACATATCCACCTAATCTATATGTAGATGCTGAAAAAGACCATTAGGTCTGGGGATTGCTCCTCTTACCAAAGTGTGCCCTGCTGCGAACGTCTGGCCTGCAATGCAGTTCACAATAAACTGTGCCATGTATGCCCTACAATGCAGTTCACAATAAACTGTGCCACGTGTTCTAATACATTTGGCAAAAACCCGTCTTCTGCAACAATGGCAGCACGACTTTCTAGTTATGTGTGCAGGGTAGTGAAGCTGCTCCAGCTCCACCTTCAATAATACTCAGAGACATAACTGCTTTCCAGTGCTGGCCTGTCGCCAGAAGGCCTTAGTGGGGGATAAAAAACACCCCTGTCTCTTCCATAAGTCCTGCTCTTCTTGTGGCGCTTGATCTGGTAACTCAATTAACTGTACAATAGACAACATATTAAAACCTTCCTGCACCATCATACATCGTCCTCACATTTGCTTAACACTTTCTACTTCAAAATGAGAAATGTTTGGAACATAGCTGCCGTTTTTTCTTCCACGTCTGCGGCTTCGTTATCGCGAGAAATCAGGTCTGCCCTCTTAGTATGGGGCGCACACTTCCCCACAGCGATAGCCAATGGGAGCTTTAGTGCCTTGATGAATTTATCCAATAAAGACGCATGTTGCACTGATGTTTCGTCTGCATGGAGAAGCCCTTCTTTTTCCAGCCTGACAATCCTGCGTCCACGGTTGACGTCACATAGGCGGAGTCAGAGTACACTGTCACGTCTTCATATCTCTGGAGTGCAGCGATAAGCACCACTAATTCTGCAGCCTCTGCTAATCAATGTGAAAGGAAGTCTCGCACCACTCCTGTTTAGCTTTACTACTGCAGTTCCCGTATTCCTTTCTCCCATTGTTTGGTAAATTTTCAAAGAACCATCAATGAACAGAATTCCCCTCCTCCCTCTCTGAGAGCATTTTCTCTAACATGGAGAATATCTTCATACGATTCAGTATACGTTGTGCAGTCATGTACATAGTCCCCTTTCCCCACTGGTTTTGCTATGAATGTTGCTGGATTCAATACTCTACATCTAACAATTTTGAGCGCTGGGTTCGAAATAATTACCTCATATCCTAATGCTCTTTGTGTAGTCAATGTACTAAAATAGCAAAAAAGCAATGCTCGACAAATAATATCATTGAACATCCCATGGCAATACTTACAGCCTTGCAAGGATAATGTCATTTTGCTACTGGGTATAAAATCCCACTATAATAAGCTAATGATTTATGCCCATGTCTTTATGTTGTTTTCTGTGCGAGGACTGCTGTCATTACTTCTCCATTTCAGTGTGAGAATAGAGAGAACTCTTCATTATAGTCTGGAATTCCTAACACGGGCTGTACAAATTGCCCTTTTTAAATCTTCAAATCCTTCAGTCACCTCATCTGCCTGTGTTATCTTACTTTTGCCTACCTGTGCTTCAGGTCCCTTCAAAAGTGGTCAAATATACATATTTATTTATTTATTTATTTATTCACATTTGTTGAGCGCACATCAGACCGTAGGCATCGTGGCGCTAGTTACAGTGTTGCTTACTTAGTTACATTCAGTTCATGTAGATATACTTTTTTACAGATATGCAAGTGCAGCAGGAGTACATGAAAACGGGTTCAGTTGAACAGGGCAGTTTTGAGCTTTTTTCGGAATGAGAAAAGAGATGTGTCAGCTCTAAGGTCAGTAGGAAGGGAATTCCAGAGTTTGGGTGCGAGGAAGGGGAAGCCTATACCTCCTGCTTTTGTTCTGTTGATGCGAGGTATTGCAAGTTGGTTCGTGTATTGTGCTCTTCTAGGTCTTGTGGATTGATATCTACCTATCGTGTCAGATAAGTAAGAGGGAGCTGTGAGGTTGATACATTTGTGGGTGGTTGTGAGAATTTTGAAGGAGATGCGGTCTTTGACTGGGAGCCAATGAGCTGCTATTCTGGCTTGTGTGATGTGATACATACTGTAATCAAAAACCCAGGCCTTGCAATTATTACATAGGCCTACAAATTGTTGCATTCCCCCCACTGTATCCGGTAATGGAATTTTCATGATTGCTTCTGCTCTCTCAGGTGTCACTTTTCTCCCTTCTTGAGAGAATAGCTGTCCTATATACAGGACCTCTTCCTGACAATACTTTAATTTCTCTTTTTCTACTTTATATCCCTTCTCTGCGAGTATGGTCATTAGTTGGACTGAGTCTTTTCTACACTTTTCTTCAATCTCGCTGCAAACTAATATATCATCTACGTACTGAATTATTGTGCTCTTGAGTTGTATGTTACCCAGGTCCGCCTGGAGGACCCTATTAAGGATTGAGGGGGACTTAGAGAGTAGTACCCTTAAGGCAATCTCGTGTGTTTCCAGCGCTGGTTACTATACGAAAACAAGGTCAAATCCTGTGAGTCCTCATGAAGGGGAATTGAGAAAAAGGCGTTCTTTAAATCTATTGCTGTAAAATTCTTGGCTATGACTGGAATATTGCATAATATCGTAGCTGGATTTGGAAACAGAGGAAACTCTGCTTCGACTACATTGCTTAGGGGACAGAGATCCTGAATAAATCTCCACGATCCCCCCTTGTTTATTTCCTTACTGGATACACAGATGTGTTACATGGGGATTCTGATGATACCAATATTTCCTGTTCTACTAAAGCGGAAATGGTTTCAAATATACCTTCAACTGCTTCTCTGTACTCCTGGCTTGAGCTTAATTGTAACTGCTCCTGCTCCACTCAATAGGGCCACGTCTTATGGAATGCTAGTCCATAAGATTCTTGGCACCTTTTCTAAATCTTTCTGGAAAAACAATGGTGTCTTTTATCAATGCCATTCTCTACGGTATTTCCCTATTCTCAACTTTAATCCAATAAGTGAGACTTATGAAAAATATGAATTCAGCATCTGAATAATCACCTCTAAAAATGTCTTTTCTCTGTTAAATCTGTTAGTCTGTATCCTTCACCAAGAGCCATTACTTCTCTCCATCCTCTTCCCACATCATCTGTCCCATGGACAACCACCCTTTTCTCTCTTACTACTGCTACTTCCAGTTCTAAAGGAATAATCTGTTCTCCTCCATCATCAATAGGTATTTCTGGCCTAAACAAAAATTTATCAGGTATTCTCAATACTTAACCTATCGGTCTAGGAAGTCATGTCAACAAGATATTCACTCCATACAAAAATACTTCTGGATCTAAAGGGACACCTCATAATGCCTTTTGGCCTGTAAATGCTAATATGAACTCTCTTACATTCATACAATGTATCCCTGGAGTGGAACACACTATCCCTTTGTCAGTAAAAGATATTGTCAGGTTTAATTTTGTCATCAAGTCACATCCTAATATATCAACTGGTGTCTGCCGAGAATACAATAGTGGCATAGACACGTCATGTTCTCCTATAGAAATTGGTAGTTCGTCAGCGAAAGGAACTAAGCTCAAAGCCCCCCTCTGTGCATTCACGGCAATGCCAGACATTGGATACTTCCACTCTCAAACACTGGAACGAGTCGCTCCAGTGTCTACAAGAAACGAGAATGTTTGCCTCCTATTGTTACCCTGACCCTTGGTTCCTCCTGGCGGTCTGGTGTCACTGATGGTACTAAACACATCAGGTCGCTGTGTGGCTTTCCTATTGTGGATATAAATGTATCCCGTACCCGTGAAAGGATTTCCTCCTACCACGGCCACACTCCCTTATCCTGGGTGTGATGCTTGTGGGACTCCTGTATTCACATTCCATTGTGTCACTATTGCTTGTTCTGTCTGTGCTTGCTGAGTTTGTACTTGCTGTGTTTGCATAGGAGCTTGCTGTGGTTGCCCTTGTGGCAATAGCGCTTGAAATTGAACTTGTTGCGCTTGCTGTATTTACGGCAAACGTGTCTGATTCAGCGTTTGATCTTGGGCATAATATTCTTGTGGCTCTGTATTGTACTGTGGAGAATAGCCCATCTACCCTCTTCGAGCTTGCCAGTTCTACTGCATGCCCCCTCTGCTTCTACACGTTCGGGCCATATGTCCTATTCTCACACAATTCCAGCATTGCTTCGGCTGTCCTCCATGAAATCCTCATCCTCCTTGAGGGTTTCGAAATCCACCTTGTCCTCCTCTAGGTCCATTCCCTCTACCTCGTAGCCAAAAAATATACCCACTTTGATCTATAAGAAACACAATCATGTCGGGCCATGTCTTCATCTGTGCACATTCCAATTAGAAACGTAGCAGGGCTTACTAATTTGCACCTTACAATGTGGATATTTATGCTGGATAGGATTATCTCATAGGCAGACGCTGTATGTGTTGTGTGAGAAATCAGAGGGTGCCTCACCCGCTAGTCCCCGGGGATCTTTCTCTCAGGTGGCCAGGACACAGCCATCCCCTTTCGATCCAGATCCTGGGGGTGGAGCAGTGCAGGAGGATCACCTGGATGAGGGGTCGTCAGGAAGTCAGGGTGATGCAGCTGATGGCGAGAAGCGGTATTCCTCCCCATTTTATCTAACCCATCCTATTTTTAGGATACTCAACCCACCCCTCTTTTTACACAAACACTCGGCCGAGGAAGAGGGTGACTGAGAATAACAACATTAACTTTGGCACATCCTACGCGGCCTGTACCTCTAATCGGGTCAGGCAAAGTCAGGCACTTGTGCATACACCTGATACCAATTAGCTCTCCTCACAAGAATAAAAGGCAGAACTTAGAGACACTCTGAGCAAGGCGGAACACGAGTACGAGCAGAACTTCCGGGACAAAGGCAAACCTACTGGAGCAGAGTGACGGACCAAGAGACGAGAGCAGCGGGTTGAAAAACCACAAGAGTACCCCACTGGAGGTTTTTGCCTCCCACAGGCTGTGAAACACGCGTGGAGCAGGCCAGATCCCACATGAGAAGGCTGAATTGTGTTTTAAGGATGCCAGCAACCCTCCCGGGTGAACGGCAGAGTTGGGGAGGCGAGGCAAAGCCTGTGGTACTAACCTTGACTAGTGAATTGAAAATCATAAAAACCACAAAAGAAACGCACACAGCCAGTGAGTTGGCAAGCGACCTGAGAGACCGGTCTGAGTTAAAGTTTGAATTAGCACCATTATATCGCAAGTGAAGGCTACACACTCGAGAATGAGACATGAAGAAAGGCAGACCGGTGAACGAACATTGATGTAAGGCCAGCTGTGAGATCAGCGATACTAAGTAACGGAGAGGCCGGAGAAAGGAAGTAGCCCACTTGAAGGCTCCGTGAAAGGTACATTGTTTGAAGCAATAAAGCGAATGAAGAGCTAAAAGTGAAGTAAGCAAGATTAACTCCTAAAGAAGGAGACAGTGAAAGTTAAAACGTGAACTTTGAGTTGAAGTGGTCCTGCGGTGGTCTGTTAAGAAAGCCACACACATTCGAAGGTCTTCGACATCCAAAGTGGTCCGAGCCCGACAGAGGGAGACCAGAAGTATAATAAGCTTGGGGAAGAGAGCAAGTTTTGTTGAACTTTGTTGCGAGAGGTCTGAGCCCGACAGAGGGGGACCTATGTGAACCTTTTGTTAAAACATTATTTGGAAGTTAGGAAAAGAGACTTTAACATGAAAGGCCAGGTGGGCCTCGAAGAACTGCTCATTGTGTCGAAAACCAAGCCAGATTGTGTCATCCTGCCCGCGGGGACAGCCTTACTCTGAGTCTAATGTAGGGAGGTGAGCTGCTTCAACCACATTTATTCTTTTGAACACTGGTTTTTCCTTTTGCATACATTTCTCCTTTTTGTACAAGAGATAGGGCAGTGTGAGAAACCAGAAGGTGTCTCACCCACTAGTCCCCGGGAATCTGTCATCTGGGTGGCCAGGACACTGCCATCGCTTCTGGATCCAATTCCTGGGGGTGGGCCAGTGCGGGAGCATCCCCTGGGTGAGGGGTTTTTGGGAGGGGGGGAAAACCAGATGGCGAGACCCGGTATCCCCTTCCCTTTTAACACCTTTACCCCATCCTTAATAGGTTAATTCACATAACTTATGTTCCATATCACGTTTACCTCACCCGGTACAACCAAAATCAAGTAGGGAGATGCCCATAAACAGTAAACTTGAAACTGAGTGACGGGAAAGTACCCCCAATGTTTTTAAGGTAAATCTCACACTAGTGGAACTGTTGAGAAGAGACTATCTAAAGCCTTTTTATTTTGGGGTTTTGACCATAAGGAGAAAATGTGTGTGCGCTATAAAATCAATTTTTACCTTAAAAATTGTGTTTAGTCATTTTGTGGACCCCACCTGGCTATAAAACATTCCTGACCTGGAATAATACAACTTCCACAAAGAAACGGTTCCTTATCTCTCAAAAGTTAATTGGGTTCCACTCCAGGGGGCTTGAAAATCAAATATTTCTCCAAAGATCATTTGGAAACTTCAAGGCCTATGAATGTTGACTGTATTCCCTTGTTCCCTTCCCGCCTTTAAGCACTTTGAAGCACTTCACCTGTGTATAAGCGGTTTACAAATAAACGATTACAAAAAAATATTCTATTACTGGAGTTGGAATCAATTATTATCCCATTCTAGAATATTTAGATGGAAAAACAAACAAATCTACAGCGTTTTTGAATTACTTTTCCTGCTTCAGTTTTAGAAACGTTTTAAAAATCAGCCGCAATATGCTCCGATGTATCGAGTCCCTGAGAGGTGCATGTGAGAAAACACTTCAGTACTGTGTAGAGGAAAAGCAGTTTTTCCTATAGCCAATTTTCAATATCAATGACTATATAATGCATTTCAAGGGGAAGTAGAGGTTTTGAAATTGCTACCAAAGGCACTTATGTCCTCATATAAAGTTGAACATTGCAAACACATGTTTGGCGTCATCTATGGTGGACCACAGGTAATACACAAATTGAATAATCAATTTAGGAAAAGGTAAACGCTTAGACAGTTCAAGGGTTTTATTTTTAGAGTAGTAAAGGGGCTCGCTAATGGCCATCCGTCCATATCGTTTAGTGATGGCTGTTCCTTCCCCAACCCAGGGCTCCCTCAACCCCTGGATTGTCACTGGAGATCAGTAACCCCTACTATCTACACAACTGAATAGATCAGGATGGTGGCCTATAGGAAAATGCCGTACCTAGCTATGACTCCCTCTTGGAACAATCTAGGTGGTCCCTGCTCCACGCTCCCCAATGTGACTTAACTCAAGGGTTTGTGCCTTGCAGACACTCCGTCCCCACTTGACCTTATCCTTTCGTGCTTTGATGTTCATCTGCCTATGTCTCCTGGGCTCTTTCTTCTCTCCTACCTCTATTTCCACCTGTAGGGTTTCCCCAGGGTTCTAACCTCTCCCCCTGGCTCTTTAATGTCTATTTCGCTCCTCTTACTCACCTTATCTCCACTTTCTCCCCTCACTGCCAGTGTAATGCAGATGACAGGTTTATAGTTAAAAAATCGAAAACAAAAAGGTCGAAAGTCAAAATATCGAAAAATAAACGACGATTTTCTTTTTTATTACGTTTTTTATTCGAAATGGGGGGTTCCCCCTCAACCCCCCCTTTTTAATTTATTTTTTGTTTTTACCTTTTTTTTTTTACATGCGAGAGCCAAAAAAAATAAAAATAAAAAAATTATTCTACTTTTTTCGGTGTTATGTTTTCGATTTTTTTGTCTTTTCGATTTTTTTGTCTTCCGACATTTTTTTTCTCAATATTTTGACTGCACACCCAGATGACACCCAACTTTTCTTCAAACTTCCCTCTGATGCTCTCCCTTCCTTTACCATTCTCGACTGCCTATCTGCTATCCAGTCTTGGTGTGCCTCCAATGATCTCTGCCTCAATGCCAACAAGACTGAGATCCTTCCTTGTTTCGCCCTTCAATCTGGCCGCCCTCTATGGGCTTGCCCCCTTCTCCTGCATCTGAAGCCAGAAACCTCGGAGTCATCCTCCTAGCTCTTTTTCCTCCCTCACATCTTGGACATTGCTAAGAAAGTGCATTCTCAACTACACTTACTCAGAGGTATCCTTCCTTTACTCACTTTCCCCCAGAAGCTAAATGTCTCTAGAACTCTTGGTACTCTCTAGGCTGGACTACTGCAACAGCCTTTTTCTCAATCTACTCTCTCCGCCCCCTCCAGCTTGTCCAGAATAGGGCTGTGAGATTTCTCCTTGGCCTCAAGCCCAGAGACCGTATCTCTCCAGCTCTAAAATCCCTCCATTGGCTTCCAGTTGCTGCAAAGATCAAATTCAAAGCCCTCTGCATCATCCATAAGGCTGCCTGGTGCTGAGGACCACACTACCTAGAACTTGCTCTCACCAAATACTCTCCTTCCAGATCTTTACACTCCTCCGGCTCCAACTCTCTGTGTGTCAGGTGCTTTTCTAAGCAGCGAGCTGGTGGCAGATCTCTCTCCTCCGCCGGCTCACTCCTTTGGAACAGCCTACCTCTTCCTCTCAGTCTTGGGCGGGATATCCTCAAATTCAAGAAGCTCAAGACTTTCATCTTCACCTCCTCCTTCCCCTTCTCACTCCCGTACCAACACCCCACAGTCGATGAGATTGGTGGCCTGGGCCATTGTGTGTCCTCATGGGTCCCAGCCTGTGCCCAAAAGGGATTTCCTGCCAAAAAAAACAGCTTGAGGCAGATTGATCAAAAGTCACCAGGCCCCATGGACTTTCCGTGCAAAGGGAAACTGACTGAACCGACAGGAGGGTTGACCAGGCCGGCACAGTCTGAATGTTCTAGAAGGCCAAAGACACAAAACGCAAACCATAACACATCTTTCTGTGAGGCGGCAGCTTCTCAGAGGACCGCAGAGCTGATCCCATCATGAGCAGGAGTGATAAAGACAGAGCCCTGGGGAAAGTGGAGGAGCCGAGGAGACTGAGCGGAACAATAGCACACCAGGCGGAGAAAACAAGGGTATGGGAAGAGTAGGAAAAAGCATGGGTTAACTTGGCCCTGACACAGAGGTGTGCCCTACGTGGGGGGCATAATGATGACTGACTGGAAAAGTGCAACTTGGACAGACCCGACCGACTGCACAAAAAGGCACAAGAAATGAAGGGCAGGCAGGGACCGGTCAGGCCACGCAGATGCAGCCTAAATATGGGCCTTAGCCCAAGCAAAGAGGAAGAGAAGGGGGTTTGGGGCCCAGAAAGCACAGTGAAGTCAGAAAGGTCAAGTGGACTGGCGGTGTGCCAGAGTGCTGTCTTGCACATGGGAGGCCATGAGAGGCTGGCAACCTCTCCAGTGCAGTGCGGAAGGTGGATAGGCTGAGAGGTAAGGCACGGGTAACCACAGCAGGCCCAACCCAGAGACCTAAATACACCCCTTGCAAGGGAAAAGAAGGCAGACGAAAAGAAAAGACGGTAAGGAGCTGTGAAACCCTGGTGGCGGTTGTGGGTGGGGAGCAGCAGGACAAAGTAGGACACCAAAGTCCCTGCACCAATCCGTACGATTAAAGAGCGAGACGCTGGTCCAACACAGCAAGGGCTGTGCAATTGGGTGGGGAGAACAGAGGAGGGATGGAGACCACCAGTAGTGAAACTAAAGTGAGGCCTGAGTTAGGACCCCAAATACTGCTGCAAGCGCAACCGGAGGATATAAAGTACAGACCCTTGTGTCCAGAGGTGGCCCAGAACTAGGGCGGGGTGGAATTTCTGACATCACCCGACCTGTGCACAGGCTAGATATGTTATGTTATTGGGCATTTGTATAGCGCCTTTTCCATTGGTATGATTCGAAAGCGCTGTGGGTTGAACGCCCTCGGGGACCGTAGTCCAGGTCAGTGGAGAGAGTAGTGTAGTAAAGTGCGTGGGTGCACGGGTGCAGGCCACCCAGCCACACATCAAGAGGCCAAAAGAATATGTTACCTGCAAAGAAAACAAAACAATAACGGCATGTCATGACATTGCTGAATGCCAGGACAAGACCAGATCTGGACAAGAAGACTAAATTGCATAATTTTTCCAGAGCACAAGAACCAGTAGAGGGGGTATCAGGTATTAATATCGCCACATATATGGTCGCCCTAAATAATATTGCTGGGAAAATGTTGTGGCGATAATTTTTGGGTGACCATATATGTGGCGATAGGGGCAAAAAAAAAAAATTTGAAAAAATGTGGGAGTTGCGGGGGTGTCCACCGCATGTTCCATGCAATAATGTCGCCACAAAAAACGACCATTTTTCGGCGATATTTTTGTGGTGACATTATTACATGGAACCGTAGAGGGAGACTCACTTATGCAGCCACAAGCAGAGGCCAGCACCAGGGAGGCAGAAGAGTGGAGAGTTATGGCCAATAAATGAAACATTAAGGACCTACTGGATGGAATCGAAGCTATGAGATCCTAAATTCAGGTTTCTTTCAATCTCTGAGATTAGAAACCGGTTGGAAAGAGCGGAAGGCAGGCTGGAAGCCTTAGTAAGTAACCAGCTGTCTGTCGATGTTATGGAACTCAAATCTGAGACAAAGCTTAAAGAGAATGAACAGTTGACAAGAACCCTGGGCGCAAAGATAGACATCGAAAACGGAGAATAAAGGTGCCATCTTTGCTTTTTTGGGCGGCAGAAGGAGAATTTTTATGAGGTGCTATACAGTGCTAAGATTCCAGACCTATGGAAATCGACAATGGGACTTGCAAGAATTGGCATGGTAGGCCAGAGTGGCTGCGATAAAGAGGACAATGCTGCAGAGAGCCATAGTTTGGTTCATTTGCAACAGGAGAAGGCCTATAATAGCAAAAGGGATTTTGACAAGGGCCCCTCCTCTTAGGGGGTTTGGGTCTTAGGTGGTTTGGGCATCCCAGATGTTAAGAAATATCTGCCTACCGCTCAAATAGCACCTATGCTGGAATGGATATCGGAACAGAGAGTTAAGGGATGGAAGGACGTAGAACAGGGCGCTACGTCTATCCACTCACGTAATCTCCCCTTCTTGGATGGGATTGGGAGACATGCGGGTGGGAACCCTTTGGCATCTGCAACAAGCTTGTTAACATATTGGTATAGAGCCTTACAAGCTTGCGGCATACAACCAGATTTAGGACCCTTTTCAACACTCACCCATAACCCTGATTTTACACCAGGGATGAATGCAGCCTAATTGGGTGGCAGAGGAATGGGATGACTCGGCTCACAGATCTTTACAATGAAGGCAGACCAATAACATTCAAAGACTGTTAGAGGAAGTAGAAGACTGGGGATCAGGAAAGATTCTGCTACGCCCAGATCAGACACTATATTACAAATAACAGGGTAAGGCAGGCGGGAAACAGGGTTCCCATGGGGATGGAAATCTCGATGACAGACGGCATAGATCAGGGAAGGACTTATAAGTTATATAAACTTATGGATAAAGATAACCTGTGTTATAAAGTACCCTATATAAAACGTTGGGAAGTAGAATTGGGGAAGAACATTGCACAAGAGGATTGGGAACACAAATGGGCAAGAGCATGCATAGGGCATCCAAATGCAGCACGATAAAAGTAACTATGCTTCAATTGGTATCTTAGCCCACACAAAATTAGTAAAATTTCCCACCTGTAGTCCCCACTTTGTTGGCGAGGATGTGGCAAAGTAGGAACCTTGGGATACCTGTGGTGAGCCGCCAGAAATCCCAAGTCTTTTGGAAAGAGATGCTGGACCATTTCAAGGACATACCAGGCATACTATTGCCTATGGACCCGGCAGTGGTGATTTTGGGAAATGTGTCGGAAGCTTCATATGGAATGAGGGGTGATACAGCAACCTTGATAACACACATGCTGGGTGCAGCTGGGCTAAGGTTGCCACAATTCTGGAAGAATCCGGAACGGGCAATCGCTGGGCAGTGGTAGGTCAAGGTATGGGAGTACTAGCAATGGAGAAAATAACTGCCCTTGCTTCTGGAGGCTTCCTGACTTTTGTTAAAGTATGTGCCCCATTTCAGGAATTTGTACGAGATAGGGAGCAATACTATAATAAACCAGGCCCACTGAGCAATTTCTCAATAGGGTGAAAGCCTGTTCATAAGTTAAAGAGGGAAACAAAATGCAATGTCATTGTTTATAGAGGAAATACTGCTTGATTCCTAACTGCCTCATTGTCAACTGTTGAAGTTATCATTAGTAGTGTTCATTCTTTTCTTTTAAGTATATTTTGCAGTACATGTGTCTATTGACTTGAGTGACCTGGGCTGTGTACCATGGCAAATGATAACAGATGTTTGCGAGTCTTTGCATATACTGTCATAACATGATTGGAAAAATAAAGCTTGAAAAGAAAAAAAAGGGAGAGAAGAGGGACTACAAATGGGAAAGTGTGGACCATGCCTTTTAAGTCCATTAGGAGACCAAGAATGCTGGGGTGGGTATTTTGGTCTGGAAAAAGCTTATAATAGAAGAAACTATAGTAAAGAGGTTGCTGGAGAGCAGCGTCGGGCTATATGGCTAGAGTGATGGAGAAGGTGAAAGTATGGGTGGAGGGTCTATTACTGGGAGATGATCTCAACATGATTTTGGTTTGGAGCAAAGAAAGATTACTGGAGGGCTCATGGTTAAAGTGACACCTGAAGGCCCCCAATATTGGGTTCTTTCCTCCCAAGCAATGGACTTAGTAGATGCTTGCAGATAGACTAATCCACAGGACACAGCATACAATTGTCCCACTCAAGTCTGGAATACCTACAGGGTATACTAGGAGTAGTGATGTTTATGCCAGTCACGTGGTTCACACCGTGACAAGGCATAAATTAGTTTTCAAAAATTGATTAACAGAGTTTGCTAATTAAAATGTTCTTGATTAGCAAACCCTTCCATTTGATCAGCAATGTTGTACTAGTATTTTTAATGTGCCCAGAAGTTTTTTGCATCCAAAACATAATATAGCATGTTTGTGTGAAGTAGGATATTAGTGAGGCGAATCAGGCCTTACAAATTCTTTAAAATTCCACTAGACACGCATGTTAAGTAATTTAATTTACCTACTCGACCTGAAAGAAATGCACTCTACCCATAGCAACGGGTGACAAAAAATGTAAATGCGCTTTCTGTAAAATGGTGCATGTCACCATAAATCCACTTTATGTTTGGCATACTGCTGCCAGCTATGCACAGTGAAACGTATCTGATATTTACTGAAAAAAAGTAAATGTTACTTACATAGAAGTTTCAAACATTCCCTACAAATGGTACTCGCCCTTCATAAAATCTACTTGAGTGGACGAGTGGAGTTGGCAGTCTCTGGATGAGTGTCTGTAAAATGTACAGGGTTAACTGCACGAATGAACAGAAATAAAAACATAAATATGTTTAAAAAAGTCAGATGCTAATATATAATGCAATCATAATATCACAGAGCAAAGTGAGCTCAGGAGGCTAACTACAGGTCCAAATGGGCTCCTTCCTCTCTGACATCTTTTTCTCCACCTGTGGTGTCCCCCAGGGATCCAACCTCTCTCCCTGGCTTTTCAACCAGTATCTGGCACTCCTTGCCCACCGCATCGCCGCTCTCTGCCCCCACTTCCAGTGCTATGCGGACGATACCCAGCTCATTTTCAGGCTACCCTCGGCCTCCTCCTCTCCTTCCCTCATCTCCGACTGTCTGTCTGCTATCCAGGAATGGTGTGCTGCCAATGACCTCTGCCTTAACGCCAGTAAGACTGAGATTCTACTCATCGGCACACCCACTCCCTCCTTCCCTGCAGCTCTCTGGCCGGCCTCCCCTGGACCCCTTCCCGCCCCTACCTGCAAGGCTAAAAACCTCGGGGTCATCTTCGACTCCACACTCTCCTTCTCTCCTCATATATCTGACGTCTCTAAGAAGTCACACTACCAGCTGCACCTCCTCAGAGGTATTCTTCCCTTCCTCTCCTTCCCCCAGAAGCTCACTGTCTCCCGAGCCCTGGTTCTCTCAAGGCTGGACTACTGTAACAGCCTCTATCTTAATCTGCCTGCCTCCACTCTCCGCCCTCTGCAACTTATCCAGAACAGAACTGCGAGACTTGTCCTTGGCCTCAAGCCCAGGGACCGTATCTCTCCAGGACTGAAATCTCTTCACTGGCTCCCAGTGGCTGCGAGGATTAAGTTCAAAACCCTCTGCATTGTCCACAAGGCCTTCTGGGGCCTGGGGCCTAAATACCTTCAACTCTCTCTTCCTAAATATCTTCCTTCACGAGCCCTTCGCTCATCCGTCTCCAACTCCCTCATGGTCAGCCGCTTCTCGAAGCAACGAGCTGGGGGTAGATCTCTCTCCGCAGCAGGGGCCTCCCTCTGGAACAGCCTTCCTGCCTCCCTGAAACTTGAGGAGAACCATCTCCGGTTCCGGAAGTACCTCAAAACCTTCCTCTTCGCTTCTGCCTTCTCTCTCCCTCTCCCCTGCTAAACCTGCTTAACTCCCCACTGAATTCTGCACTAAACCTGCATCTGGGCCACTCTCAGCGACCTCGGTCCAGGGCCCAGCCACTCTCCACTTGCACTGCCTCCCTAGCTCCCCCTGCACTGTGGGACTGTCACTGTATCCCTACAGCCCCCTTCCCAGCACTTGCTCTGCACTTGCTCTGCACTTACCTCGCACTTGCCACCAGCTGGCCCTTTTTATTTATTATTTATTATTTTATTACGCTACTTACCTTGTACTGCACTTCCCCCCCACCTCCTCCCCCTGCACTTTCTCCTTTTCCCCTTACCTCTGCACTTGCGCGATCTGAATGACACCTGGCCTAGTAGGATCGTTTGTCTGTCTTCCCCTTGTTTCCCTCCCTCCCTGCCTCGTCGCGCCTTGAAACACTTGTGTATAGGCGCGTTACAAATACCATATCATATCATATCATACAGTGTGTGGTCTTGCAGTAGATTTGTCAATGTACAGTCTGGACTGTACTATTGATAATTATTTTGCATTAACATTAGTTAGCTTTGTGTATTCATTATATAAGAGGAAAGTAGGTGTAAGACTAAGAGTAGATGGCAAAGCAGGCAGAGAACTGGTCAAACTAGGTGGAATATTGTAGTTTGCTGCGATCTCACCCTCACGGTAAGTGGTATAAAACTGCTCATGCGTTGAGCACCAGCTGCACAGATAAATGAATCCAGCAGGTCACAGAACTAGATTTGACATTAAAAGCAGTAGGCTGTGTGATCATGTACATTTTCAAAATTGTTCACTCATGAATGTGATGCATCTTCCAGAACAACAAAAAACATCTAGTTGACACAGATTTAGAAACACTAACCTAAACTTTACTGTAAACCATGCAGATAATGTAGTGTTTTACAGAAGCAATACTGTAGTTATGTATTATGCAGCAACTTAAAATTGTTAGGTATGGAATTGCATGACTGTTTTAAATAAAGTTACACATACTTTCCAAAGAGGATATAGTTAGCTTAATAAAAGTATCATCCAGATTACTTCTGGCTATCAATTGTTAGAAAAAGAAAGGGAATCTTGCCTAGGAATCCTGCACAGGCCTTTGGCACTTAAGAGTGAAGGAGATGATTACTATTACACTGTCTCTCCATAAGCCCCTTTGAACTTGGGATTGAACAGAGAAGAGTGTGGCGAGAGCCTTGATAGCCAAAGGAATTCAGGGTGAGCAGTGCTTTTATTGAATAGGGCAACTTAAATAGCTACCTTTGCCACACAAGTGTCAATTAGCAAACCTACAGAATTGCATAGCAAATTGCTGTGCGACACAGCTTATTTTATGCCTTGCATGATATGGTGAGCGCGGAACTGGTCCTCCCAATGCCAGACAGAGGGACAGGAAGACGGCAGTGTAATATGGTGTTATGACCGCACCAAATGGCACCCATTGTGGACTAATTGGAACTCGAAATTCATCATCATAATAATCTAAACGCGACAATACATATTCATATTTCGGTCTATTTATCCTGTGCAAGACTATGGTAATTTCCCATTTCATTTCACAAACTACATATCCTAAAATGCACCTTTCGGCAGTTCTCATTACCTGGCTATTCCTACGCAGCAGTCCTGGTACTCCAATCTCCAGAAGGCTTAGAGAACAGTGCTGCTTTCACTTTTCCGGGTCCCGAGAGGGAGGAGGCAGATTACCTTGAGGTGTGGTGCTCCAGGTTCTGCTAAGAAGCCTGCCTAAGCACAGGGTGTTTCCGTTTTAAGCAGCTGCCTGCAGGATCACAGGGTTCTTTCACTGAGTTTGCTGCCAGCCCCGCATCCATTGATCTTTGGATTTCGGTGTCCTGTTGCTTCCAGAACCTGCTCCTTCTCCAGTGCCCTGTGCTCCATGCCCTGCAACCCTGCCTGCTCTCCCCTGCCTTCTGTCCTGCACCCCCTGTGCTTCCTGTCCTGCTCCCCTGCTTGCAGTCCTGTTCTCTGTCTGCAGCTCCTAGCTCTCTACCATACATTATCTTGTTCCCTGCCTGCAATTCCTTGCTCTGTGCCCATAGTCCATATTCCCTGGTTTTAGCTTCCTAGATTCCAGTCCTGAGTTTCTTTGCTGTCTGTCTGCAGACGAGTCCCTTGTTATTCCAGTCCAGTGTTACTGTTCCTTGTATTCCTTGCTACAAGCCTGAAGCTCAGCAGTCATCATAGTCCATTGTTTCAATCATGAGATTTCTTGTTCCTGCTCTATAGTTCAGTTCACTGTTCCTTGATTCCAGTCCTTAGTTTACAGTTCCAGTCTCCTGTATGCTTACGCTTTGATTCTTGCTTTCTTGCTTATGCTCTTTCCTCCTCTTCTCGGTCATGAACCTTACCTACTTTGACTTCCTGTTCTTTCTCTGGATATTTCTGGTACTGTTCTTGTCCTCACCTGTGTTTGTGTAATTCCCTAGTAGAGAGTTTGGCTGCTGTGTTTGCCGGCAAGCAATCTCTGCGCCTTTCCTTTGTTACATCTGAGTCTTGTCCACTGTGCCATATTTGTAAATAGTGTGCTTGTTGCTGTTTCAGGGGGCAATTACTGATTCGTTCCTGCTAGACCTGTACAGGGATCAGTCTTGTGAGCATTGTTTCATTGTTCATGCCTCAGGGTCCAGACACAAACGCCCACTGCTGCTGCTTCTTTTCATGAGCATTCAGAGTAGGCCCTTTTAATAACAATCAGCTCAGAAGGCTAGAGTTTCCCCAGATCTGTAGGAAACTCTTTCCCCATTCTGCAAATACCACAAGTAGGAACCTAACATGCTTGTCTTGGTTGTATTCTCTGACCCTTTCTGTTCACTGCCTTTGCTGCTTGTCTGTAGTTATTGCCTCTCCTTTCTTGTCCTCAGGACTCCTTAAACTCCTGTTTCTTGTGCACTATTCCCCACTTAGCTGTGTGGACATATTTCTGCCATCAAGCTTCTGACACATGGCGTCATTAAGGGACCTCGTGTTTATAGACGAACTTGAGTCTGAAATAGAATTTTAGTTTATCTCAAAGGAGTGGTGGTTCAATCGGGTATGGTCTGGGATGCAGCCAAGGCAAGGATCTGAAGGCTGTTTTTAGGGAAGGATTGAATCTGGATTAAATCATTCCTAACAGACAGAACAGAAACCGTATGGATAAAACCATTCAAATCTACTCCACGAGTTAACGACTGTGGATCCTCACTATCACCACTATACTTCAACATCTACCAGACTCCAGTAATCAGAATCTTCAAAAAATACAAAGTTACATGCTACAACTACGCAGACGACACTCAAATCATCTACAAAATCGAAGACACTCAAGCCGATCACTCAACCCTAATTTAGTGTCTAAAAGAAGTCTTTAATTGGATGAACACCAACAACTTGAAAATCAACCCAGTACAGACCGAAATCATGATTATATCCAAAAACCAAGAAAACAGCACCCACATTCCCTGGCCTATGGAAATGGCAACCGCGCCAACACCATCTAAAGAAGAAAAAACCTGGGAGTCCTGATGGACAACACCCTAACCATAGAACCACAAATAAATGTAATAATCAAGAAATGCTTCTTTCTCCTTCACACAACAGGAAGAATCTTACATTTCCTCTCCATCACCCACAAAACACTCACAATCGTCGCCCTCATCATGTCAAGAATTGACTTGCAAACAGCCTCTCGAGATTCCAGAATACCTCCTGAAGAAACTACAACGCATCCAAAATACAGCAGCCAGACGACTCCGCAAACTATCCAGAAGAGACCACATTACTCCAGCACTAAAAATACTACATTGGCTCCCAGTCAAACATCGCATCACCTTCAAAACAATGTGCATAACACACAGCGCAATCAGCAGACAGGGAGCTGAATTCCTACAAAAGAAAATAACAATCGACAAGCCAACCAGACTCCTCAGATCAAGTGACGAAATCTGCCGGAACCAAAACCATTCTCAAGAAAAAACTAGGCAGATTCTCCTCCTCCCACCTAGCTGCAA
The DNA here is from genome assembly GCF_040938575.1 of Ambystoma mexicanum. Taxonomy (NCBI): domain Eukaryota; kingdom Metazoa; phylum Chordata; class Amphibia; order Caudata; family Ambystomatidae; genus Ambystoma; species Ambystoma mexicanum. The sequence goes on from NC_090925.1 coordinate 988,130,868, forward strand.
AAACCTGGAACAACATCCCGAAAGAAATAAGAAACACCAAGGACCACAGACAATTCAGAAAGCTGCTAAAAATCTGGCTCTTCAACACTGCAGATTCAAATTGAAACAATTAAACAATCAAACAGGAAACAAAGAACAAGATGACAGAATTCAGGATGACACCGACAACACCCAGAACCGACTAAGGGAAACTTCTACATTAACAAGAAAGATGACGCTAGGCCGAATAGGACACAAGCCACACACCATAAGGACAGAAATTACATCCCTGCCCAACTCCTAACAACTTCACCCACTGCATGAACACTACCAGGTACCATACTTGGATAGAGTTGTGTGAATGTTAGCAGCTCAAAACAATAAGAGAGAAGAAGCACACCCTATTTGTTTTGTGTGTGTACGAAAACACTGAGCATAATCTTTAGTAATGTAGAGCTCCTAAGGCTCATGAACTCTTAATAAGTTTAAAGGGTGCGGGGGAGAAAACAAATGACTCTGGTATCACAAGTCAACATACTAATGAACACAATAGAGTTCCTACTGGTAATAGGAACTCCCGTCCCGTGCACACCATAAAGTAATGGAAAAAGTGGTTTTCCAATAAAAATTAAATAGATCTCTTTGATAGTTTAGTAGTTTCACAATATAGGAATTCGAAAGATGAAAAGTAGGTACATCAAATACAATCGTTTTTCAAAATAACTCAATATCAATAGTTCATTCACTTTGTTAATATCATATTCTTACATATCAAAAGAGCAGAAAAGCAAAGAAAACTTTTTAACAAGTGAGTTCAATTTACTCAAGAATCAATGACAAAAATAAAATAATAGTAACACCAAAAAACAAATCACATAGTTAGATTCAGAGCTCTACGCGTTTCGAGAGATAGTGCCTCTCTTCTTCAGGAGCAAAATGAATTCCAAAATATTCAAAAATATTCTCAAAAGGACCTTTTCAAGTTCAAAAGTATTTCTCGGTATATGGCGCAATTTCGTTGTGAGATCATGGAAACGCCATCTATTGGCGTCAATGTTCATTTTGTGGTGATGATCTGAAAATTGTATAATGTACATATTAGTAATACATACTATGGTGAATGTAGTGATTACTGAATAAAACATCAGTGTGTTAATACCTGTGCACGGATGAATCCTCTAGGAATATAGAAGATGAGTAGGTCTTCTTACTTTCCCAATACTAGCAAGATCAATAGGTCACCAACGATTCCTTATTATATGAAACCTGCATCTGTGTCTCTTAGAATAGTAAGTGTATATATTGTGAGTGTGCATATTTATAACTTAATCATTCAATGAGTTAGGCTAGCAAACATGACGCGAGTACTCACCATTTGGATGTGTGCAGTGTTCCAAACAAATGCGTTTGCAGTCTCCATGTCGGGCTCAGAGTTCCGTCTGTGAAGATTAGTCTAGCATTAGAGTGAGGACCTATAATGTTATCTGTGCAATATGTGGTTATATTCGCTGTGCTTACCTGTGTAATTCTTACAAGTACACGATATCATGGAGAATCTTGCAGTTTCCCCTCGCATCATTGCCGAGTGTACCTGTTGCTCAGCAACGGTTACAATATGTATTCACATGACTCCACACTCGCGGTCATGTGATATAATAGAATTGTGGGAACCGTAGTTCCAAGTCATAGAATCACAACGTGTGCTCAATACGGATAACAAAAATGAATTAGTTATTGTACGTTCACCATTGTGCTTCAGGTAAATTGGGCTCACAAAAACAAGCTGTTGCTCTGTAACGGTAGTGAAGTTAAATCACGTGACTCATTGACGGTGGTCATGTGTTATGTGGACTTATGGGAACAGTAGTCCCAATATATTCAATCGGAATTGCATACTTCGTATTCCAAATCATTCCAACAGAAGAGCAAGTTACTCTCTTACCTGGTAACGTTCTTTCGATGGGATGGTCCGACGACGTATTCCATATTTATGACATGTAATCACCACAGCTGTGCTGCTTCGGAAAATCTTCGGCGTCTGCGTCCTGCGTCAATGACGTCGATACGCCACCCTCGAGGACCTCCTCCGACGTCACTGGATGTTATAAGTAGGACGCACGACGCCCGTAGCCTCAGTTGTAGTTTTTTCCCAGAACGTGTGGCACCAGTCTTCTGCCAGTCTGACACACAAAGCCGTGCGGAGACGTAAGCTGCAATCGCATAAGAAATTCTGTAGCGGGGAGGGCAGGGAGGGAGCGATATGGAATACGTCGTCGGACCATCCCATCAAAAGAACGTTACCAGGTAAGAGAGTAACTTGTTTTTCGAGGGGATTGGGTCCTCCAACGTATTCCATATCTATGACAGACCATAAGCAGACCATAAGCAGTACCAATGCAAGGAAGTAGGAAAAGAATTTAGAAAACAGAAATTTAGAATGCCCAATCAAATTGCGGAGTAAAGGACCGCCTTGCCAAAGGCCAGATCCTACCCACGGATGGAATCGAGGGAGTAGTGATGTACAAAAGTATGTACCGAAGCCCATGTGGCTGCATCACAGATGTTACGAATAGGAACACCCCTATGTAGGGCAGTAGAGGCAGCCATACTCCTGGTAGAATGGGCCTGCAAGCCGACCGGTGGGTCCTTACCCGCCAAGCGGTAACACTCGGAGATAGCCAAAATAATCCAGCGAGAAAAAGTCTGTTTCGTCACAGCTTGTCCCAAACGCTTTCCAGCGTAACCAATGAAGAGTTGATCGTCCACTCTGACCCGGGACATGCGTGAAATATAAAAGCTTAACGCTCTCCTAGGATCAAGCCTATGGAGCCTCTCCTCTTCCTTACCAGGATGTGGAGGAGGATAAAACGCCGGAAGAACAACCTTCTGGCCTAAATGAAATTTCGACACCACCTTCGGAAGAAAGGAAGGACGAACTCTAAGGACAACCCTGTCCTTATGAAACACAGAGTGAAGGGTGGCTTAACTGAAAGTGCCTGTAACTCACTCACTCTGCGAGCAGAAGTGACCACAACCAAAAATACAGTTTTAAGAGTTAACAGTCTCAAAGGGCATGAATGCAAAGGCTCAAATGGAGCACCCATCAGAAACTCGAGAACAAGGTTCAAATCCCAACCAGGCACCTGGAAAGGTGACGGAGGGAACACATTAGTGAGCCCTTTCAGAAACTGAGAAATGAAAGGAATTTTAAAATAGGAACACTCTTCAGACGAGCGCTTAAATATGGACAGCACCGCCAGGTAACCTTTAACGGTACCCACTTGCAAGCCCCCGTGGGTCAAAGAAAGCAAAAAAGACAGAACCATGGGAATGTCACATGCAAAACGATCCACATTCTTAACCCTGCACCAGTCGCAGAACTTACGCCAACGGCAACGGTACAGGGACTTTGTTGCGGGCCGTCTGGCCGAGAGCAACACCTCTATCACGTCTTCAGGGAGGTCCCAATCCTTATACCTCAACCTTTCAGAAACCAAGCGTGAAGGTTGAGGGATCTGACCTCTGGATGGAAAACCTGACACCCCCTCCAGGGAAGACGATGTGGAGGGTAGATGGACAAGTCGAGAAGGTCTGGGTACCACGTCCTCCGGGACCATGCCGGAGCAATGAGTATCATCCGGGAACCGAACCTCCGTAACCTCTGCAGTATGACGGGGACTGGAGGAAACACATACAGCAGTGTGAATGACCACTCCACCACGAACGCGTCTCCTAAGGCTCCTTTTGGAGGAAATTCCCGCGAGCAGAACCTCTCGCACATCCGGTTGACACTGGAGGCAAAGAGATCCACTTGATGGGTCCCCCAAAGGGCGAAGATCTCCAGGAGAATCTCCTGAGCCAACTCCCACTCGTGAGAGATCTCGCTCTGCCTGCTCAGAGCGTCTGCCGTCTCGTTTTCGTCTCTGGCCAGGTGAACTGCCGAGATCGAAACTTCCTGCTGGATTGCCCAGAGCCAGAGCTGCATCGCCTCCCTGCACAGAGGAAGTGACCCTGCCCCCCCCCTTTTTGTTGAGGTAGTGCATGGCCACCGTGTTGTCCGTCAGGTTCAGGACATTCTTCCCTCGCACACTCGGCAGAAAAGCCTTGAGGGCTAGCCTGACGGCCCTCAGCTCCAAAAGATTGATATGGAGTCTGGACTCCGACGGAGACCAACGACCGCTGACTGTCAATTCGTTGGCATGAGCTCCCCATCACGATCGTCACCTCCGGCCAGGGTAGCCAAAATGGAGCCCCCTTCAGCAGATTGTCTTCGACGGCCCACCAAAGGTGGTCCTGGGTAACCGAGGACGGCACCTGAACAGGGTCCGACAACCTGCCGGAGGACTGAGACCACTGGAGCTTGAGTGCCCATTGTAAAGATCTCATCCGCAACCTGTCCTCTGGCACCAGAAGAATGCAGGGCGCCATGAGGCCGACCAATCTCAAGAACTCGAACGCTGGGAGACTCTGGGCAAGCTGAAACTTGTGCCCCATCTACTGAATGTGATGAGCCCTCACCTGGGGTGGAAAACACTGCCCCAGGGACGTGTCGAGCACAGCTCCGATGTACTGGAGCCTCTGAGTTGGTGTCAAATGGGACTTCTTTAATTTGAGGGAGAAGCCCAGCTTGTGGAGGGAGTGGCAGGTGACTGACAGAAGATCCAGGACTTGCTCGGGATAGCGCGCCCTGATCAACCAATCGTCCAGGTAGGGGTAGACGTGAATCCCCCCTCTCCTGAGGTGCGCTGCCACCACTACCATGAGCTTGGTGAAGACCCTCGGGGCAGAGGTCAATCTGAACGGCAGGACCCGAAACAAAGTGCGAGTCGCCAACCGCGAACCTCAGGTACTTCTTGTACTTTGGATGTAGCGGCACATGAAAATAAGCGTCCTTGAGGTCGAGAGACACCAACCAGTCCTGAAGTTGAAGGGCCTGGAGGACTTGAGAGAGAGTAACCATCATGAACTTGTCCTTCCTGAGGAGTTTGTTCAAACCGCGCAAGTCCATGATGGGTCTCAATCCACCGTCTTTCTTGGAAATCAAAAAATAAGGGGAATACCATCCCTTGTTCCTCTCCGCTACAGGCACCAGTTCTATGGCGCCTTTCTCCAGCAGGGATTGAATTAGTTGCGCAAGGAGCGGATCCGGACTCTTCAAAGAGAGATTCCCTGGTGGATTGTCTTGAGGCCTCTGCCAAAAAGGAAGACAGTAGCCGTGGGTTATGATCTCCAGAACCCACACATCTGAAGTAATGGCGCGCCACTCTGCAAGATGCTGCGCCAGCCTTCCCCCCAACCGGAGAACCATAGGACATGACCTCAGGACTGAGCTGAAGCAGCTGCGGCGTTGCCTGAGGGCAACGAGGCAACAGCCCGAGTGGCCTTGGCACCTCGAGTACCTAGTTTTCCACCTCTGGCACTCCTACGTAGGCCCCTTTGACTGGCAGCTCCTCTCGCTTTACCAAAGGATGAGTAATAACGAAAGGAACCTCCCCTCCATTGCTGTCCCCTAGGTCGAAAAGGCGGAGGTTGGCAAACTGCAGCGCCCAACGACTTTGCTGCAGCTTTGGAGGTTTGCAACCTCTCATGGCTCTCGTCAGCCTTGCTGCCAAAAATATGTTCCCCGTCAAAGGGCATGTTGAGGAGCTGGGCCTGCACATCAGGAGCAAACCTCGACTTCCGCAACCACGCAAACCTGCGTATCACAGTGATCGCCGCCATGGACCGGCTGACGCAATCTGCCATGTCCAAACCCGACTAAACGGCCTCACACATGGCATCCTTGCCATCCTGAACCATGGCAAGGAAACCATCCCATTCGTCCCCTTCGGGAATATGTTCAGCCGCTAAGGAAACACAGTTCCACAGAGTGTGCGTGAAAAGTGACAAGCTGCCTAAAGCGCCATACCCCCTGAAGAAGACACTTTCCACGCCCAGCTGTCAAAATGCTTGTCGTCTCTATCAGGAGGGATGGTAGGATCCGACGCCTGCTTTTCCGGGGCCGTAGCCGCCTGCACCACCAAACTATCCGAAGTGGGGTGCTTGGTCAAGTAGCAGGGGTTGCTACTGGCTGGGCGGTATTTTCACGGCAAAGATTTGCCCACAGCCGGGAGACTCTCCGGAGCAGTCCAAGCCGCCACCACCCTCCTCTGTAGAGCCATATGGAACGGCAGTACCGGGTCAGTTGGTGGTCCTTGGTCGAGGATATCCGTAAGGTCATCCTGAAGAAAATCCCCTGGGGGAGCAGACCATCCCAAGTACTCGGTGACCCTGGACATAAGGCGCCGGTACAAGGAGTCGGCATGAGTGCCAGGCTCAGGCCTACGCCTACAAAACTCCACCTGCGGAGAGGTGTCCAGCCCACTGGCATCGTGCAGGGACTGCCGCAGGTCCTCAATTTGGCTATGGCCCGAGAGAATCTCGTCCGGCACCGTATCCGGAACCATGCCATCATCAGAGCCCTCATCCACCTCTGAAATAAACTCAAGCTGGCGGTAAGAAGGCATAGAATGTGGAACAAAGCCATGCTTGACCTTTACCAGAGCCTTTCTAGGTGGTTCCACCGAGCCCTGGGGAACCACCGTCGAAACAGCCTCGAAAGGCGTCGAGGGAATCGGCGTTGACGCTGAACGCGGCGCCGACAGCATCGATGGCGTCGACACAGCCCTCGAGGCCAGAGCTCCGACCATGTCCCTCGACAGCCTGGGCGCCGATGGCATCGACGACTTCGGAGGCGGGGCCTCGAAAGAGTCCGTCGACGACCTTGGCGCCACCGGCGTCGACGTCTTCTTCGAAGACACCACAGGTGCACATGGTCTCGAGCACGTCGACCTGGAATGGGCATGACGAGAACGATTCCCCTTGTCCGAGCGGGACCTTTCCCGCGACGACTACCCGAGCCCGAAGGCGTGCGAGCGGTGTCTCTCGCCCGATCACGACCGACCCCACTCGGAGGCGCAGACGGACCAGTGCCCTGCGATTCGAGAATCGTCAACATTTTCTTCCCGAAGGAAGCCCATTCCTCCGGCGTCGCATGCTTGGTGGGGTAAGCGACCCGCCAACGGGCGGAGCAGTCGGATGAGGACGGGGAAGGCGACCGATGACGGCGCTTCCGGGAGTGCCTCGAAGAGGCAGAGAAGTGGCGGGACCGACTCCGGGACCGAGACCTACTGGACATCCGACGACAACGTCCCTTGAATCCCCTGCAGACCTCGACTTTCGTGGCTTGGACACCTAACCTACCGATAATTTCTTCTTGCGCTCCCACAAGGCTTTGGACGTGAGTGACTGGCAGTCGACACAGTCATACGTGTCATGGACCTTCCCGGGGCACCAGAGGCAGCCGCCGTGCAAGTCAGTTACCGACATCTTGGACCCACAGTCCCCGCACTTCTTAAAAGCCCGGACGCGGTGTGGAAGACGAGGTAGACATCTTCACCAAGAAAGACTTCACAATACGTACAGGTTCGAAGAACCGAGAAAGAACAGGAACTCCAAAGAGTCGAGGCGCGCCGAGATCTCCGAAGCGAACACGTCCGCGGAAAAAACGGAACTGAGGCCACGGGCGTCGTGTGTCCTACTTATAACATCCAGTGACGTCGACCGTCGGAGGAGGTCCTCGAGGGCGGTGTATCGATGTCATCGACGCAGGACGCAGACACCGAAGATTTTCCGAAGCAGCACAGCTGTGGTGATTACATGTCATAGATATGGAATACGTCGGAGGACCCAATCCCCTCGAATTAGGTCTGTACACATTCTGAATAATAATGCCCTGATCTATTGTGCAACCATAGTTACATCATTGGAGGTGAATGAACAATGTTTCATGTGTGTAGTGTGTTACGTGATGTCGTAAGACATACTATGGACAAGCCCAAAAGTCGAGGTGCTGACATAAGCAGCATACTTTCAATAGTAATATAGTACTCTGTCAGTTCCAATTGACCAACATGTCAATAGGTCAACCTGTTCTAGGATGCAGAATTATATCGATCATGATCAAATATTATGGCCCTTTATGTAATGTCATTACAATGGTCTTACATTATGTTATTGCTAATTCATATGGTCATTCCATTATGTTATAACGTCATTTTCAGATGTATCATTGTATTATTATGATAATAACGACAATCTCATATTGGTCATGGACCACTTACATTGTTATCTAGTTCGAAATACATTGACGTCATTCAATTGTGGGACAAACTATAGTGCTGTCTTATCATTACATTTTGCAGTATGTAATTATATTCTGATGTAATTGACAGAAGTATTATCCAGTCTTTCCACATGTTCATTAATCAATGTTGGACAATTTTTGATATATTGGATTGTGTGCATACTATTGTTATTATCGTAATTACATTTTGGCGTATGTGATTGCTTTGGTGAACAATTCCACTGTGTGTATTACCACGTAGACATTTTCTGGGTGTTATCCAACCCTTTTTAGCAAGCTCATAAGAATACATTGCAAGAAAATTCCTCGTTCGTCCCTCTAGGTTCCAGGGCTTCTAGCTTGTGAACCAACTCTCTTTGTGATAGTATGCTCTGTAGATTGCCTCCTCTCGGTGGATGTGTTACTGTTTCAAGAATCACAAACCTTAATTGTGAGATCGTGTGATGCTGTTCTTTGAAATGTCTGGTGACTGGCGATTTCATATTGGCAGCCTTATGTTGGATTTGTGCTCTGTGATACGGTATTTAACTCGTCTTATTGTTTGACCAACATAATATTTCCCACATGGGCAGATCAATCCATATATCACACATTTGCTTTCGCATGTGGCGTAGTCTTGTAAATTTATCTTTTGTCCTGTATAGGGGTGTCTAATGAGTGACCCTTTCTGTACGTTATTGCAATGGCAGCAATTTAAACAGGGGCATGTACCCTTCTTTGGCTTTGAAAGAAATTGTTGTTTGACTTTATTGGTTCTTTCCGCTTTAACTAGAGAGTCTCATAGGTTTCTACCTCTGTTGTAAGCCATTAGTGGTGGTTTTGGAAAAAATTTACATAATTGTGGGTCTAGTCTTGTGATTTTCTAGTTTTTGTTCAGTATTCTTTTGATTTGTGCACTTTTTGTAGAATACTGAGATGAACAGATTAACGGAGGATTGTCTTTGTCCACTCTTTTCTGTTGATTAAGAAGTTGAGTTCTTTCCTTTAATTGGCATTTCTCTATAGCTTCTGATAGGATTGGTTTTGGAAAGCCTCTCTCTTGAAATCGTAAAATGTGTTCCTCTTCCGCTTCTTTATATGATACATCCTTTGATACAATCCGTTTGATTCTTTGAAGCTGACTAAGTGGTAGGTTATTTTTTAAGTGTTGCGGGTGATTGTGTAGAATAAGCTATTGTTAACATCAGTAGGTTTCCTGAAGATTGTTGTTTGTAACTTGCCGTTCTCTGGATAGATCTTCACATCCAGAAAATTAACCGCTGGTGTTCCTATTTCAAGGGTGAACTTAATCTTGTGGTTGCATTCAATGATCTATTTAAAAAATACTTCCAGTTCTTGTTTGGGGCCTTTCCAAATTGCAGAAATGTCATCGATGTATCGTCTCCACATGGCCAGTTTGTCTGACTCACCTCCCACCCTCCCTTTTCAGAGCCGTCAGAGAGCCAGGGGACCACTCCGGTGGTGATAGTGCACAGTACAAATATCCTTTAACATTAACAAGGAGCCAAAAGGAACAGTCCTTGAGAGTCCAAATAGAGGGGAATTGGGGAAGCTAAGAAGCAGGCAACATGTATGCCAGGGGAAATTTATGGATCGGATCACAGAACTCATCACATAACTCAGGAAATTACAATTAGGGGAAGTCTACAAGAAACCTGACCTACTAAAACAAAAATACTATGAACAAGGGGACAATACGGATGCCTTATTGGCCAAGAGACTACAGAAATAAAGAGCAGATTGGACGATATCTGGGGTTACAGACAGCACAGGGCAGGTAGTTTGAGGGGCTAAGGAAATAGCAAGATCCTTTGCAGACTTCTACACAAAACTGTACAAGGAAGGATGGATTAACTTGGAGGATAACATGAGGAAGTACTTGCAAAGCCTGAATCTTCCAAAATTATCAGGGACCCCAAAACAGAGATTAGAAAGCCCCATATCATAAAACAAGGTCAAAAGGGCAATTTTAGGTATGACATCAGGGAAGGCACCCAGCGTGGATGGCTTCAGAATATCCTTCTATACTAATTTTCTAGACTGTCTTGCCCCAAAGGTAACAGAACTATTCAATGGAATAGCCATTCTCCCAATGTCTACATGCCCTCATTTCAGTAATCCGGAAAGATGGCAGAAACCCTATGTCCTGCTCCTCTTACATGCTAATTTCCCTGTTAAATGTAGATGCCAAAATATTATCTAGAGTTTTGGCCACAGGCCTGAAGGTATACTACCCTCCTTGATATATTCCGATCAGGTAGGCTTTGTCTCTGGAAGGCAATGCTTGGATAATATTAGAAAGCAATCAAACTAATATACACAGTGAACCGATGATGCCTTGAATGCTGAAAAGGCGTTTGATTGGGTAGTTGGCAATTCCTCAAATATGCTGGAAAAATGTAGGTATGAGTCAAGTTGGCTGCATTGAATTAAAACTGTGAGAGATCACTGAAAGCAGTAACTAAGGTCTTACAGGAGCATGGAAAGCTCCCTGGATACAAGGTCGATTCAGATAAATCCTAGATATTGGGCTGAGAGCAGAGGAAATAGCTAGATCAGTCTGAGAATCTCATTGTCAGGTGTGTGACTTGAAACTGAAATAACTGGGTATGGCTCTCAAATAATTTACAATCCCCCTACCAAAGAAACTTCTCTCAGTTTTGAGTTCTATACGAATGAACTTGGAGAGATGGAGAAGCACCCCCATGGGGTGGACGTGTATGACAAATATAATGTGGTGTTAAGCCCTTGGACCGGGGGTAACGACCCAGCAGCCAAAGTTTACGGCCTGGGCGAAGCCAAGGCCATTAACAAGGTGCTAAAACAAAAAAGGGTATTTTCAGTCATTGAACCGGACGTGTGAGGGGTCCATTTAATCACTGGAAATACTGTGTTAAAATGGCCGCCATGGAAAGGCAAGGCAGAGCCCCTCTTCCCTTTCCATAGCGGCCGGAAAAATGCAGGTAAGTGGGGTTGGAAATAGACAAACAAATAAGGGGTCAGGGTTGGGCGGGATGGGGCCAGGGAACCAGCCGTCAGGTGGATTCAATCACGGAAGGAGATTGCAGGTTTCAGCCGGTTCGTTTACAATTTTTCGAATCAACAATTGACCGTATTTAAAGGATCACAATTGACCTTTTCACAACTGACTGCATATGGGATACATTACTCACCCTAATCGTATTTCTGATGCTTGTATCTGCTTAGATTCACATGCTGTGCATAGGCCGACATCTAGTGGAAGCTGCGGAGTATTACAGTTTGTTTTTCGAAAATCGAAAATGGGCGTCGACACAGGTGTGCCAGTAATACTATCCCTAGTGTGACGTCCACTGTACCCAAGATCCCTCACGCGTCTAGGATCCTCAGATTGTATTTTTTCTGACATGAGGAAGCATGAGGAGTAGCGTGAGTACAGATAATCCAAGCAGATAGACAGAAAGGTAAGACTACAAGCAATCATGCGCCTTCTCTCGGAGGGGAGGAAGGGTGGGTCGCATGTGAATCTAAGCAGATACAAGCATCAGAAATACGATTACGGTGAGTAATGTATCCCTTCTGAGGCTTGTGGAATCTGCTTAGATCACATGCTGTGCATAGATTAGCGAGCAGTACCAGAAGAAGGAGGTGGGATGTGAGAAGGGTCATGAGCAAACAGGTGTCTTAGAACCGCTTGTCCCACTTGTGTATCTGTCTTGGAATGAGTGTCAATGCAGTAATGCTGAGTAAAAGTGTGAATAGAGCTCCAAGTAGCTGCTTTGCAAATGGTGTCGAGGGGAACATTTGCAATGAAAGCCAGAGTGGCACCAATGCCTCTAGTAGAGTGGGCCCTTGGCGTAAAAGGCAGAGTCTTTTCAGAAAGAGAGTAACACAGCTGTATACAGTTGATAATCCACTTCGAGATAGCGCCCTTAGGATCGCGATCCCCCTCTCTGCCTGTAGCTACGGAGACAAACAGTTGATCTGTTTTCCTTAGCGGTCTGGTTTTATTTACATAGTATAGGACCGCCCTACGCACATCTAGGGTGTGTAGTTTCACCTCAGCCGAGCTTTGCGGGTTTTGGAAGAAAGCCGGAAGCTCGATGGACTGGTTTACATGGAACTTGGATATGAATTTAGGTGAGAACCTAGGGTGTGTGCGTAAAACCAGTTTGTCCTTGTGGATAGTAAAGAAAGGATCCTGCACTGACAGAGCCTGAATTTCACTGACCCTTCTTATGGAGGTAATGGCTACTAAGAAGGCCGTTTTATAAGTCAGGTGTTTGAGACTACTTTTATGCATGGGTTCGAATGGGGGTCCCATGAGCTTAGCTAGCACCACGTTGAGGTCCCATCCTGGCGGTGGGTTCGAAATAGGAGGGTGAAGTCTCTTTACTCCTTCCATGAAGGCTTTAACCACTGGTACTTTCCACCACGAGACCTTGTTATGGGATGTGGTGTAAGCCGAGAGGGCTGCCAGGTGTACTTTCAGCGAGTTAAAAACCAACCCTGCATCCAGCAGGTGGAGCATGTATGTCACAACGTTGGAAGGAGTGCAATCAACCGGGTTGATTTGTTTATTCTGGCACCAGATAACGAATCTTTTCCACTTATCAAAGTAACAGTGCCTTGTATTTGGTTTCCTGGACTCTTTTAGAATGTCCATACACCTCTGTGGTAATTTGAGATGTCCAAACTCTATGACTTCAGGAGCCATGCTGCTAGGTTCATAGAGTTGGGTTCCTGATGCACTGTTTGACCCTGTTGCTGGGACAGTAGGTTGTACCAGGCTGGGAGTCTGATGGGCTCGCACACCGCCATCCTGGGTAGGTGTGGAAACCATGGTTGTCTCGCCCACATGGGAGCAACTAGGATGAGCGTCATCGATTCCTTGTTCATTTTGTACACCACTTTCCTGATGAGAGGAGTTGGTGGGAAAGCGTACGCAAACATCCCTGACCAGTTCATCCACAGGGCATTCCCTTGGGAGTCTGGCTGGGGGAACCTGGATGCAAATCCTGGGCATTGTTTGTTTTCGCTTGTGGCGAATAGGTCTATAGTGGGGAAACCCCACTGAGAGAAGAGATCTTCTACTACGTTTCTGTGAAGGACCCATTCGTGTTCTTCTGGGAGGGAGTCTCTGCTTAGAGCATCCGCTAGGGAATTGAGCTCCCCTGGAACATGTTGTGATGACAGGAAGATGTTCCGTCTGAGTGCCCATATCCATATTTTCTGGGCAAGCTTGGACAGATTTGGCGAACGAGTCCCCCCTTGCTTGTTCAGATAGAACATGGCTGTCGTGCTGTCCGTCCTGATCTGCACCGACAAGTTCAGTAGATGGGGCTCGAACGCCTTTAGCGCTCGGAATACTGCCAGAAGCTCTAGCAGATTGATGTGGTTCTTGGCTACTGAGTGAGACCAGAGACCCTGAGCTGTGTGGTGGAGATGGTGAGCTCCCCACCCAGTCAGGCATGCATCTGTAGTCACCACGGCTTGTACTTTGGGATCGTAAAAGGGTTTCCCCTTTGCGAGATTCTCTCTTGTCCACCAGTGTAGGCTCTGTACGAGTGTTGGCGAAACGACCACTAGATCGTCCCACTGACCACTTGCCTGAGACCACTGTTTCGCCAACCATTCTTGCATGGGACGCATGCGCAGACGCGCGTGGGGGACCAGGTAAATGCATGACGCCATCATGCCCAGTAACCGCATAGCTTTGCGTACTGTTATCTGTTGACCTGACTGATAATGCGGAATTTGCCGAAGTATATTCCGAATTCTCTCTTCCGAAGGGAAGGTCAATCCTTTCTGAGTATCTAGGATAGCTCCTAGAAACTGTTTTGAGGTGCTTGGCACCAGACTTGACTTTTTCTCGTTGATAGAGAAGCCTAATTCGTGGAGGAGGTCGATAGTCCTCTGAATGTTTGACCTGCAAATTCCTGGGGTTTCCCCCGTTATGAGCCAGTCGTCCAGATAAGGGTACACCGGGATTGCCTCCCTGCGTAGGTGTGCAGCTGCCACCGCCAGTACCTTGGTGAATACCCTTGGTGCTGAAGCTATCCCGAAGGGCAGTACCTTGAATTGGTAGTGGCGACTGTCCACCTTGAAGCGTAAGTACTTTCTGTGCGCTGGGAGCATGGAAATATGAAAATAAGCATCTTTCATATCCAAGGTTGCCATGTAATCCCCCTTTTTTAGGAGGGGGATTACCTCTTGTAGCGTGGTCATACGGAATTTTTGGGGCTTGACATACTTGTTGGCAGGCCGTAAGTCCAATACTGGGCGCATTGTCAAATCTTTCTTTGGCACAAGGAAGTAAGTTGAATAGATACCCTTGTTTACCTGGTGTCCTGGGACGAGTTCTATCGCGTCCTTTTCTAGCAGAATGGCGATCTCCTCGAGAAGGATCCTTTGATGCTCTAGGGAGTGCACTCTTTGTCGTGGAGGATGGTTCCGGGGACGCTGCAGTAGTTCTATACAATATCCTGCGGATACTGTTGACAGCACCCATCTGTCTGAGGTGATCCCTTCCCAAGCTTGGGTGAAGGTGGAAATGCGTCCCCCTACTGGGGTTGCGTGACAAGGGACCCTGAACTGAGCGTCACTGTTTTGGTGGAGGCGTGCCACCTCCCTTGTTGGGGCTGCCTCTGCCTCTTCCACGACCTCTCTTGTTACCCCTGCCGTAACTCTGGGTAGACTGCTGGTTGTTATTCCATTGTGTACCCTGTCCCTGGGCATAGTTGCCTCTTTGTGAATTTTGGCCGCGTGGGCGACGAAAATTACTGTTCCCCCTCTGGTTAGGGGGTTTGTTGGTAAGCTGGCCAAGGGATTTGAGAGTCTCATATTCATCTTTGGCATTTTTAAGTGCGTCTTCGACCGCTTTCCCAAACAATAGGTCGGGTTCCACTGGCTTGTCTATTAAAGAAGCCTGGGTTTCTGTCTTGAATCCCGACTGCCGTAACCACGCATGTCTCTTGATAACAGTACCCTCTGCTATCAATCTCCCTGCGTTGTCAGCGGCGTCGAAAGTTGCTTTTAAAATGCAACCAGACACGGCTCTCCCCTCTGCCGAGATCCGAGCCAGCTGGCCCTTTAACGGTTCTGGAGCAGAGGCAATGAGCGCCGCGACTTCTTCCCATTGATGGCAATTGTAACTAGCCAACAGGGTGGTGGAATTCGCAATCCTTGCTTGATAGGCGGACGTTGAGGCTACCTTCCTGCCAAACCCGTAAAGTTTTTTGCTCTCCTTGTCGGGAGGAGCTTCTGATGAAGATAAGGGCGTGCCAGCCCTTTTTCTAGTGTTGGTAACCACTAGGGAATCTGGTTTAAGATGTCCCCTTATATACAGAGGGTCAGACTGGGCTGCCCGGAAAATCTTTTCAATTCTGGGGTTGACAGCTCTGGTGAGGTTAGGATTCACCAGGGAAGGATCTATTCTTTGTTGGATGGACTTGAGGATAGGGATGGTCTGAGCGACCGGTCTCCTTTCTCCTACAAACTCCTCCGCGAAGTCCCTTTCCTCCTGTACACCGTGGGTGTCGATGTGGAAATGTTCCGCTGCTCGAGCGAGAACCTCGTTGAGGAGGGGCTGGTTATCAACTGGAGAGTCGGTAACTGGGGCTTCGCTTTGTACTGGGGAATCTACTCTGTAAATTTCCTGCTCATTTTCTCCCTCCTCCAGGTCCTCATCCTCTGCAAGGTAATCTGTCCCGGTTTGTTCTTCCATAAATTTAGACTCCTGGTCCTCTTCAGGGAAAACTTGTCCCTGGTAACTGGGGAGTGGAGTAGAATATGGAAAGGAGTAAGGCTGAACCTCGAAGGGTTCAGGTCTTTCGAACCGGGGCTTTTTACTTAGCGGGATAGGATCGGAGGAGCCTGAGGGTGTGGCCCCTTGAGGGTTATATGAAAGAAAATGTTCTGGGTTCTTATCATAAAAATCAGCCAAGGAAGACATCCTAGACATAACCCTGGCTATGTCTTCACTGGACCATTCCCTGGAACAGGGTATTACTTTAGTAGGTGATGATTTATGGGACTTTTCAAGGGTAGACTTGTGTTTGCTTGTCTGCCTAGGGTGAGAGGATGGCTTTACAGGAGTGGAAGGCTGTGCTTTCCGCTGTTTCCCCCCCTCCCCGTGCGTGGAAAAATGTTTTCCCTGTCCCTTGGAGGCCCCAGAGACTTTCGACGCCTGGCGCCGAGGGTCTGGAGAGGTATCTGTGTGCTTACGTGGGGCCTCACTGGTGTTAACCGCGGTCTCGGTATCTTGGAGCGCGGCCTGGGGGTGGAAGTCGTCTTCGTCTCCCGACGATCGAACTTCCGTTAATGTGTGTAGCGAGGCACTCTTGGCAAGAGTGGATGATTGCCTTGCGTCGTGAGGTGATCTCGATCGAGAGCGCCCAGAGGACACCGAGTCGGACCGTTCTTTTTGTGCCTCTTTCCGTGAAGTCGACGTCGTCGAGGTCCGGTTGGTCTTAGTGTGTTTAGTGTGTGTTAGGTGTGTAGCGCTTGCGTCGCCGGGGGTCTTCCCCATAGCCGCCCTGCCGGACGACCTTCCGAGGTCGGGGACCTGCGCTCGCCGGCTGTCTTTCGACACCGTAATGCCCTCGCCGTCCGAAAGTACGGCGTCGCTGCCATCGCTGAAGGCGCCCTCCGCTGCCATGGCCTCCTGCCTGGCGTGGTGGGCCCAACGCTTTGTCGAACGGTCCTTAAGTGTCTTAGGTTTAAACCTACTACACGCTCTGCAGTTCGCTTCGGGGTGATCCCTTGGCAAGCAGAGATTGCACGTGGCGTGCCTGTCGACCCAAGGGTATTTGCGATTGCACTTGGGGCAGAATTGAAAAGGGGTACCCTCCATACGCACCTTAAGGCAGCGGGCTGCTAAGTGTAGGAATATATAAAATGTAACTATATATCAAGAGTGAAGAGTATGTACCACCCCCCACTCTCCCTACTTGTAAGGGCCGAGGCCAGCGGCCTACTAGGCCCAGGCCGAGGCCAGCGGCCTTCCGAGGCCCAGATCCGTCGTGCAGCAGTCGACGGTCGATGACTTCTCCAGCCGTCGTCGAGGTCGAGGGTCGACGTTGGGGTGGGGAAGGGAATGAATAAGAATTATAATTATAATAACAGCAAAAGTATGGCTAAGGCCAGGGAACTCCGCAAGATGCTTCCGACCAGTATGGCGGAAAAAAACAATCTGAGGATCCTAGACGCGTGAGGGATCTTGGGTACAGTGGATTTTCGAAAAACAAACTGTAATACTCCGCAGCTTCCACTAGATGTCGGCCTATGCACAGCATGTGATCTAAGCAGATTCCACAAGCCTCAGAAATATATTTATATATATATATATGGGGTTTTGGGCGGGTTTGGGTTGGGTTGGGGGTTGCAGGGGGTTTCCCCCCGCATATATGTTACAATTGACCTTCACAATTCGGTGAATTGTGAAAAGGTCAATTGTCATTCGAACAGTTGTAATACGAACAATTCGTACAACCTTTCAGCCTGCGTTTCTAGCTACCCGATTGGCTGGATCACACATGCCAGGGTGCTAAACAAAATTAAATGTCTTACAAGGATATTGTTTCTATTCAGCATGCTCACAGTAAGCATCCTCAATAATGTTCGAACAGAAATTAGACAAGCCCTCTTCCGATTCTTAAAATGGTAAGCATGCTAGGGTCCCTTATAGTCGATTGGTATTACCAAAGGAAATTGGGGGAGGCGGGAGTTGGCTTACCAGATAGCGAGGGATTTATTTAGCAGCACAATTCTGGTTGTTGTATGATCACGGAGACCAGGAATCAATGGATAGCTTTAAAGAACCATCGGTTGAGGCCAGTTACCGTAGCGGAATGGGTTTGGGTTCTGCTGATTGTGGTCCCCAAAAAAATGAAGGAACACACAGTACTGAATGTTTCATGAGAGATATGGAGGAAGAAAGGAAGTATAGCAAGGCTAACCAGATGGTTGTCTCCAATGAGTTGCCTTTGGCCTCTCCATTTATCAAAGAAATAACTAATCCCCATGAGTTGCATACATGGTTCGAGGTGGGACATGAAAGGGTAGGGCAATTATTTCTAGGAGGCAGATTTTTCGATCCTTTGACCTTAGAGCATGCCCAGAGTTTAGTGAAACTCTTGGTTTTTGGCTACCTTCAACTGAAAGCTCTTTTATTGCAAGGGAAGTGGAAACAGCTAACCTCTAGACCACTCACACCCTTTGAAAACATTTTGGATGCTTACCCGAGCAGCAAGGGATTAATTTCAGCAATATACAAATGTATTCTTGGTTCCACAGGTTGAGGAGTACAACAC